>NC_092138.1:15470352-16720352 GCF_043159975.1 Macaca nemestrina | reverse complement strand
TTGGTTTTGGTGCCTGTAATTTTGAGGACTTAGCCATAAAATCTTTTCCTTGCCCAGTATCCTGAAGCATTTCTTCTTTGTTATCTTCTAGTAGTTTTACAGTTTGGAGTCTTACATTTAAGTCTTTAATCTACCTTGAGTTTATTTTTTTATATGGTGAGAGACAGTGGTCAAGATTCATTTTTCAGCATACAGATATCCAGTTTCCCCAGCACCATTTATTGAATAAAATCTGTTTTCTCCAATGTATGTTCTTGCTGCCTTTGTTAAATTAGTTGGTTGAAAATATGTGGATTTATTTATGGATTCTCTACTTTGTTCCATTGGTCTAACTGCCAGTTTTAATCCCAATACCATGCTGTTTTGGTTACTATAGTTTTGTAATGCATTTTATAGTTAGCAGTGTGATGTCTCCAGCTTTGTTATTTTTCCTCAGGATTGCTTTGGCTATCTGGGCTCTTTTTTTGGTTTCATACAAATTTTAGGTTTTTATTTCTGTAATAAATGCGGTTGGTATTTTGATAGGGATTGCATTGAATCTGTAGGTTGCTTGAGGTAATATGGCCATTTTAACAATACTAATTCTTCTGATCCATGAGCATGGATGTCTTCCCATTTGTTTATATCTGCTTAATTTATTTAATCTTGTCATTTTTGTTATAGATATCTTTCAATTCTTTGGTTAAATTTATTTCTAGGTATTTTATGTATTTATGTAGCTATAGTAAATGGGATTGCCATCTTGATTTCCTTTTCAGCTAGTTTGTTATTCGTGTATAGAAATGCTACAAATTTTTGCAAGTTGATTTTGTACCCTGCAAACTTACAGAATTTGTTTATCAGGTCTAAGAGCTTTTTGTTGAATTCAGACATGAAGCCATCTGGTCCTGGGCTTTTCTGCCTTGGAAGGTTTTTTATTATTTTATGATCCTTTCTATTTCTGAGGCATCTGTTGTAATTTCTTCACTTTCATTATTGATTTTATTTATTTGGGTCTTCTTTATTTCTTAGACTAGCTAAGGGTTTGCATTTAAAAAAAAAAAACTCTCGGTTTTATTTTTTCTACAGTTTTTATGTTCTCTACCTGATTTATTTATGTTCTGATTTTTATTATTTACTTCCTTCTGCTAATTTGGGGCTTAGTATGTTCTTCTTTTTCTAGTTACTTGACGTATAATGTTAGATTATTTGCTTCAGAGTTTTCTTCTTTTTTAATGCAGGCATTTATTGATATGACTGTCCCTTTTAGAACTGCTTTTACTGCATAACATAGGTTTTGACATATTGTGTTTCCCTTGTCATTTGTCTCAAGATGTTTTTAGCATCACTTTTATTTACTCTTTGACACATTGATTGTCTAGGAGCACGTTGGTTAATTTCCACATATTTGTGAATTTGTTAAGATTTCTTTTGTTACTGATTTCTAGTTTCACACCATTGTGCTCTGAAACAATACTAGATATAATTTCAATCTTCATTAAGACTTGTTTTGTGGACTAACATATGGTCTATCCTAGAGAATGTGCCATACTGAAGAAAAATGTATATTCTGGTGTTGGCTGGAGAGTTCTGGATATGACTGTTAGGTCCATTTGGTCAAAAGTACAATTTAAGTCCAGTATTTTCTTATTAATTTTCTGTCTGGTTGATCTATTCGTTGTTGAAAGAGGGGTACTGAAGTCCCCTATTACTGTGTTGCTATTTATGGAATTCTCATAATGTAAAAATGTGTTTCCTTAATGGTGTCCTGTTAAGTTCCACAGGTTGTCTTTACTGTTTTTATTCTTTCTTTTTTTTCTGTTATTAAGTCATTTTAAATGATTTATCTTTAAGTTCACAGATTACTTCTTTTGCTTGATCTAGTCTGCTATTAAAGCTCTCAATTGTTTGATTTCATTGACTGAATTCTTCAGCTCCAAGATTTCTGTCTGGTTCTTTTTCTATTATTTTTGAGATGGAGTTTCACTGTTGTTGCCCAGGCTAGAGTGCAATGGCGTGGTCTCAGCTCACTACAACCTCCAGCTCCTGGGTTCAAGCGATCCTCCTGCCTCAGCCTCCCAAGTAGCTGGGATTACAGGCACCTACCACCATCCTTGGTTAATTTTTATATTTTTAGTAGAGGTGGAGTTTCATCATGTTGGCCAGGCTGGTCGCAAACTCCTGACCTCAAGTGATCCACCCACCTCGGCCTCCCAAAAAGGTGGGATTACAGGCATGAGCCACTGTACCCAGCTGGTTTTTTTTTAGACAGAGTCTTGCTCTGTCACCCAGGCTGGAGTACAGTGGGGTGATCTTGGCTCACTGCAAGCTCCACCTCCCGAGTTCACACCATTCTCCTGCCTCAGCCTCCTGAGTAGCTGGGACTACAGGCGCCCACCACCACACTCAGCTAATTTTTTTGTATTTTTAGTAGAGATGGGGTTTCACTGTGTTAGACAGGATGGTCTCAATCTCCTGGCCTCGTGATCTGCCTGCCTTGGCCTCCCAAAGTACTGAGATTACAGGTGTGAGCCACTGCGCCTGGCCCCAGCCAGTTCATTTTTATGATATCTATATCTTTGTTGAATTTTTCATTCAGATCATGAATTGTTTCCTGATTTCATTGAATTGTTTGTTTTCTCTTGGGTCTCACTGAGTTTTCTTAAGATAATTATCTTGAATTTCTTGTCAGGCAATTTGTAAATTTTCATTTCTTTGGGATTAGTTACTGGGCAATTATTGTGTTCCTTTGGTGGTATCATGATTCCTTGCTTTTTAAAATGTGTCTTGTGTTTCTGCATTGATGTTTGCCTATCTGGTGGTACAGTTAACTCTTCCAAACTTCACAGAATGAGTTCTATAGGGGAAGACTATCTCTTGCAGACTGACTCAGGGGTGCCAGTTGGGCAGGATGTGGTGGCTCTGGTTTCACTTAGGCACAGTGGTATAGTCTTCATGAAGCTTCTTCAGTTACGATCAACATTAGCAATGACTATAAGTACCTCAGTGGTCTATGCTACAGGAGTTTGTGGTTGTGACAGTGGCTGTGTTATTATAGAGCAATTACTTTAGGGATCCTAACAGGATATGACAATAGTCCAGGTTCTGTGAGGTCAGGTGCAGTGGTAGCAAAGACCCAGGAATGGCAAGTTGTCACTGTAGCTTGGGACCCAGGGGCAGGAAGCAGCACAGTGCTGACTCTACTACTTGGAGAGGCAAGATGTATCAGTATCTCAGACTGCACAGGACTAGTCCATTTCCAGGTAGGTGGAATACTGTGGCTGTTAGGCCTGGAGGACAGTTCAGCCAAGGCTCTGATTTTCTAGGACATGAGGAGTTACATCTGATTGACCACAGAAAGTGTGGCTACACAGGTAAGCAGAATCTCTGGATCCCTGGGGGTGGGGCACTGTGTCAACTGTGATGCTGGAAGGTGCAGTTGCTCTGGTGTGCCAAAGGCTTGGAGCCTTGGGAGGTCAGGTGTTGCATCACCTGCCAGATGGGGAATGAGACTACTCCAGAGTGCAGGAGACCTGGAGTCCCTGGGAGATAAGACATTGTATCTGCTCTGGGGCCAGAGTGAAACTGCTCCAGTGCCCCAGAGGCCTGAAGTCCCTGAAGCAGGAGTGCTACTTCAACTGTGGCTCCAAGGGTCACAACTGCTCTTATGTGCAGAAGGCCTGAGGTCCCCAGTGGGTGAGGTGCTGTGTTGGCTGTGATGACAGGGGTGTAACTGCTCTGATATTTCAAGGCTTCAGGTCCCTGAGGATGGAGAATCACTTCAGCTCAACCCTATGGGGAGGTTGAGCCAGGAACTGAGATGAGGAGGATGAAGCAGATTTGTAGTAACTTGGCCATAGGAAGTAGGTTATAGCAGCAACTCTGCTCAGGGATGGCACACTATCAGGTAGGCACAGTGCAGTGGCATCTGAGCCTCAGAGATGGAGAGACAGAGGGCTGCAGTGGTGCCCCAGAGCAGGACATACTCTATCAGGGGTTCAATTTTAAGATGGCACAGAGCAGTAACAGCACGGGTCACTGGGAGGCAAGGCACAGCATTGGCTCTTTCTCTGGGGGTAGCTCAGCATGTAGACTCCCAGGAGCTCCCTCAGCTGGACTCAGAACCTATGAGGACTGTAGGAATCTCCAGTAGCAAATACTACAGGTGTCCACAGTGGTGATGGTTGCTGCTGGGGTCCTCTGGCTTACCTTTTTCCCTACAGGGAGAAATCCCTACTAGTTCTGAGCTGATCCTGACTGAGGGGATGGAGTGGCTGAGGCAGGTTGTTTCTTCCCTTCTCTTTGTGACTGTCTTGGGTTTCTGTGCTCTACAGAATTTCTGCTGCATCTTTGCTGTTCTCCTTTAAAGGTGATCTCCTTTCATTATTTTGGTCAAAACATAGTTTATTTGTTGTTTGAATATTTTTATGGAGTAGGGAGAGTGCAAGGAATTTCTAGTCAGCCATCTTCATAACATCATTCTATGATGGACTTTTTAAATATAATTTTTGTTTTATAAAGTAAAATTTTTCTATAAGGCGTATAATACAAAACAGCTTTAGGAAGTTTAGAAAGTTAAATAGTTCCTCAAATCTTACAATAAAAAGCACCTAGCTCCTGCCTGTCCCTCCCACCCCAGTCCTTCCTCCCAGAGATGCTCCTTTTCAATTCTTCTAAAAGTTGTTTCTTTTTTCTATAAGTATAGTTAGTTTAACTTTTGCTAAAATCAATATTTACAGCAGAGAGGGTTCCAAGATGGCACAATAGGAACAGCTCCAGTCTACAGCTCCCAGCGTGAGTGACACAGAAGATGGGTGATTTCTGCATTTCCAACTGAGGTACTGGGTTCATCTCACTGGGGTTTGTTGGACAGTGGGTACAGCCCATGGATTGTCAGCCAAAGCAGGGCGGGACATTGCCTCACCCGGGAAGCACAAGGGGTTGGGGAATTCCCTTTCCTAACCAAGGGAAGCTGTGACAGATGGTACCTGGAAAATTGGGACACTCCCAGCATAATACTGCATTTTTCCAATGGTCTTAGCAAACAGCACACCAGGACATTATATCCTGCGCCTGGCTCGGAGGGTCCCATGCCCATAGAGCCTTGCTCACTGCTAGCACAGCAGTCTGAGATCGAACTGCAAGGTGACAGTGAGACTCAGGGAGGGGTGTCCGCAATTGCTGAGGCTTGAGTAGGTAAACAAAGTGGCCAGGAAGTTCAAACTGAGTGGAGCCCACCATAGCTCAAGGAGGCCTTCCTGCCTCTGTAGACTCCACCTCTAGAGGCAGAGCATAGCTGAACAAAAGGCAGCAGAAACTTCTGCAGACTTAAACGTCCCTGTCTGACAGCTTTGAAGAGAGTAGTGGTTCTCCCAGCATGGAGTTTGAGATCTAAGAACAGACAGACTGCCTCTTCAAGGCCTGAGTAGCCTAACTGGGAGACGCCTCCCAGTAGAGGCCGACTGATACCTCATACAGCCAGGTGCCCCTATGAGATGAAGCTTCCAGAAGAAGGATCAGGCAGCAACATTTGCTGTTCTGCAATATTTGCTGTTCTGCAGCGTCCACTGGTGATACCCAGGCAAACAGGGTCTGGAGTGGACCTCCAGAAAACTCCAACAGACCTGCAGCTGATGGTCTTGACTGTTAGAAGGAACACTAACAAACAGAAAGGACATCCACACCAAAACCCCATCTGTACGTCCCCATCATCAAAGACCAAAGGTAGATAAAACCACAAAGATGGGGACAAAACAGAGCAGAAAAGCTGAAAATTCCAAAAATCAGAGTGCCTCTTCCCCTCCAAAGGAACGCAGCTCCTTGCCAGCAACACGCCAAATTGTAAAGACCATTGATGCTATGAAGAAATTGCACCAACTAATGAGCAAAATAACCAGCTAACATCATAATGACAGGATCAAATTCACACATAATAATATTAACCTTAAATGTAAATGGACTAAATGGTCCAATTAAAAGACACAGACTGGCAAATTGTGTAAAGAGTCAAGACCCATCAGTGTGCCGTATTCAGGAGACTCATCTCATGTGCAGAGACACACATAGGCTCAAAATAAAGGGATGGAGGAAGATCTAATAAGCAATTGGGGAAAAAAAAAAAAAAAGGAGGGGTTGCAATCCTAGTCTCTGATAAAACAGACTTTAAACCAACAAAGACCAAAAGAGACAAAGACGGCCATTACATAATGGTAAAGGGATCAATTCAACAAGAAGAGTTAACTATCCTAAATATATATGCACCCAAAACAGGAGCACCCAGACTCATAAAGTAAGTCCTTAGAGACCTACAAAGAGAATTAGACTCCCACACAATAATAATGGGAGACTTCAACACCCCACTGTCAACATTAGACAGAACAACAAGACAGAAAGTTAACAAGGATATCCAGGACTTGAACTCAGCTCTGCACCAAGCAGACCTAGTAAACATCTACAGAACTCTCCACCCAAAATCAACAGAATATATGTTTCTCTCAGTACCATGTTGCACTTATTCCAAAATTGACTACATATTTGGAAGTAAAGCACTCCTCAGCAAATGTAAAAGAACAGAAACTATAACAAACAGTCTCTCAGACCACAGTGCAATCAAATTATAACTCAGGATTAAGAAACTCACTCAAAACTGCACAACTACGTGGAAACTGAACAACCTGCTTCTGAATGACTACTGGGTAAATAACTAAATGAAGACAGAAATAAAGATGTTCTTTGAAACCAATGAGAACAAGACACAACATACCAGAATCTCAGGGACAGATTTAAAGCAGTGTGTAGAGGGAAATTTATAGCACTAAATACCCACAAAAGAAAGCAGGAAAGATCTAAAATAGACACCCTAACATCACATTTAAAAGAACTAGAGAATCAAGAGCAAACACACTCAAAAGCTAGCAGAAGGCAAGAAATAACTAAGATCAAAGTAGAACTGAAGGAGATAGAGACACAAAACCCCTTCAAAAAACCAATGAATCCAGGAGCTGGTTTTTTGAAAAGATCAACAAAATTGATAGACCACTAGCAAGACTAATAAAGAAGAAAAGAGAGAAAAATCAAATAGACACAATAAACCATGATAAAGGGGATATCACCACCGATCCCACAGAAATACAAACTGGCATCACAGAATACTATAAACACCGCTACACAAATAAACTAGAAAATCTAGAAGAAATGGATAAATTCCTGGACACATACACTCTCACAAGACTAAACCAGGAAGAAGTTGAATTCTTGAATAGAGCAATAACAGGCTCCGAAATTGAGGCAATAATTAATACCCTACCAACCAAAAAAAGTCCAGGACCAGATGGATTCTCAGCTGAATTCTACCAGAGGTACAAAGAGGAGCTGGTACCATTCCTTCTGAAATTATTCCAATCAATAGAAAAAGAGGGAATCCTCCCTAACTCATTTTATGAGGCCAGCATCATTCTGATACCAAAGCCTGGCAGAGACACAACAAAAAAAGAGAATTTTAGACCGATATCCTTGATGAACATCGATGCAAAATCCTCAATAAAATACTGGCAAACCAAATCCAGCAGCACATCAAAAAGCTTATCTACCACAATCAAGTTGGCTTCAATCCTGCGATGCAAGGCTGGTTCAACATACACAAATCAATAAATGTAATCCAGGATATAAACAGAACCAAAGACAAAAACCACATGATTATCTCAATAGATGCAGACAAGGGCTTTAACAAAATTCGACAGCCCTTCATGCTAAAAAATCTCAATAAACTAGGTATTGATGGGATGTATCTCAAAATAAAAGAGATATTTATGAGAAACCCACAGCCAATATCATACTGCATGGGCAAAAACTGGAAGCATTCCCTTTGAAAACTGGCACAAAACAGGGATGCCCTCTCTCATCACTCCTATTCAACATAGTGTTGGAAGTTCTGGCCAGGGCAATCAGGCAGGAGAAAGAAATAAAGGGTATTCAGTTAGGAAAAGAGGAAGTCAAATTGTCCCTGTTTGCATATGACATGATTGTATATTTAGAAAACCCCATCATCTCAGCCCAAAATCTCCTTAAGCTGATAAGCAACTTCAGCAAAGTCTCAGAATACAAAATCAATGTGCAAAAATCACAAGCATTCTTATACACCAGTAACAGAGTCAAATCATGAGTGAACTCCCATTCACAATTGCTTCAAAGAGAATAAAATACCTAGGAATCCAACTTACAAGGGATGTGAAGGACCTCTTCAAGAAGAGTGACATACCACTTCTCAATGAAATAAAAGAGGACACGAACAAATGGAAGAACATTCCATGTTCATGGATAGGAAAAATCAATATCGTGAAAATGGCCATACTGCCCAAGATAATTTATAGACTTAATGCCATCCCCATCAATCTACCAAGGACTTCCTTCACAGAATTGGAAAAAACTACTTTAAAGTTCATATGGAACCAAAAAAGAGCCCGCATTGCCAAGACAATCCTAAGCCAAAAGAACAAAGCTGGAGGCATCACGCTACCTGACTTCAAACTATACTATAAGGCTACAGTAACCAAAACAGCATGGTACTGGTACCAAAACAGACATAGACCAATGGAACAGAACAGAGCCCTCAGAATTAATACCACACATCTACAACCATCTTTGACAAAACTGACAAAAACAAGACATGGGGAAAGGATTCCCTATTTAATAAATGGTGCTGGGAAAACTGGCTAGCCATATGTAGAAAGCTGAAACTGGATCCCTTCCTTACATCTTACACAAAAATTAATTCAAGATGGATTAAAGACTTAAATCTTAGATCTAAAACCAGAAAAGCCCTAGAAGAAAACCTAGGCAATTCCATTCAGGACACAGGCATGAGCAAGGACTTCATGACTAAAACACCAAAAGCAATGGTAACAAAAGCCAAAATTGACAAATGAGATCAATTAAATTTAAGAGCTCCTGCACAGCAAAAGAAACTACCATTGGAATGAACAGGCAACCTATAGAATGGAAGAAAATTGTTGCAATCTACCCATCTGACAAAGGCTAATATCCAGCATCTATAAAGAACTTAAACAAATTTACAAGAAAAAATCAGACAACCCCATCAAAAAGTGGGCAAAAGATATGAACAGACGCTTCTCAAAAGAAGACATTTATGCAGCCAACAGACATATGAAAAAATGCTCATCATCACTGGCCATCAGAGAAATGCAAATCAAAACCACAATGAGATACCATCTCACACCAGTTAGAATGGCGATCATTAAAAAGTCAGGAAACAACAAGTGCTAGAGAGGATATGGAGAAATAGGAACGCTTTTACACTGTTGGTGGGACTGTAAACTAGTTCGACCATTGTGGAAGACAGTGTGGCAATTCCTCAAGGATCTATAATTAGAAATACCATTTGACCCAGCCATCCCATTATTGGGTATATACCCAAAGGATTATAAATCATGCTGCTATAAAGACACATGTACACGTTTGTTTATTGTGGCACTATTCACAATAGCAAAGACTTGGAACCAACCCAAATGTCCATCAATGATAGACTGGATTAAGAAAATGTGGCACATAATACACTATGGAATACTATGCAGCCATAAAAAAGGATACATTCATGTCCTTTGTAGGGACATAGATGAAGCTGGAAACCTTCATTCTGAGCAAACTATCGCAAGGACAGAAAACCAAACACTGCATGTTCTCACTCATAGGTGGGAATTGAACAATGAGAACACTTGGACAGAGGGTGGGGAACATCACACACCAGGACCTGTCATGGGGTGGCAGGAGGGGAGGGATAACATTAGGAGAAATACCTAATATAAATGACGAGTTAATGGGTGCAGCACACCAACATGGCACACGTATACATGTGTAACAAACCTGCATGTTGTGCACATGTGCCCTAGAACATAAAGTAAAATTTAAAAAATTTACTAATAAACATAATTATGGCTGCTAAATATTATTTCTGAGCCACTTAATATGCCATGATTACATTTCCATTCTTATACAATTTCTTTATTTTTCCTAAAGTTATTAATTACCTAACATTTATAAAATTTACTTAGATTTCTCTCTACTTTATAGTGATTCTCCCTATAGACTCTTGCAGAGCTATGAATCTCCTTTTAATGCTATTATGTGTTCCACATTGTCAAATGCATGAGATAATGTAGCATTTCTTTCTCTCTTTTTTCCCTAGATACTTGCTTCCTCAAGTTTTCTGTCTTCCTCCTATAATTGAGGCTGACTATCTCTAAGCCTGCAGCATAGCTATTTTCCTACCCTTTCCTTTTGCCATCTTTGGAACTTTCCTTAACCTTCCTCCTGTGTTGGATTCCTTGTGTCATCGATTTCACAGCTCACTCTTTTTTTATTTACTCATTACTATGGTAAATATTCTCCATCAGCCTCTTGAGAAACGATATATAGGAAATGTTAAGTGTCAAGTCCTTTCATATTTCAAAATGTCAATATTCTACCTTCACAGTTGACTAATGGCATTTGGATGGTTTCCAATTTTCCTCTCTTACAAACTCATGCTTCAGTTAAGATTCTTGTAACATCTCCAACCACAAGTGGATAACTCTTTCTGTTATATGCAGTTAGATGTAAAACTGTTGGATGTTAAAATAGGAATAACTTTAATTAGATAAGATATTGCCAAATTGTTCTCTAAAGTAATTTCTACCAATTCATACCTCATGAGGAACTTAAAAGTGTTCCCATTTAGGTTATTTTTAATTCATTATGCTGGCCACTCAGTGAGCCCTTTCAATCTGGAGATCCATGTCCTTTAGTGCCAAGATATATCTGGCAGTATTATCTTAAAAGGTTTTTTCTCAATTTTTACTCTTCCTGGAAGTTGTAATTGATAAATTCAGACCAACCCTCTAAATACATTATCTGATTTTCTTGCTTTTATTCTTACATTGTTCTTTAAGTTTTTACCATTTAGCTTTATCATCCCTCTTTAATATATGTTTTTTAATTGACAAATAAAAACTATATGTACTGATTATGTACATCAGAAGTCCCCAACCCCCAGACTATGGACCGGTACCAGTCTGTGGCCTGTTAGGAACTGGGCCACACAGCAGGAGGCGAGCGGCGAGTGAGGGAGGCATCATCTGTATTTACAGCTGCTCCCTGTCACTCACATTATTGCCTAAGCTCCACCTCCTGTCAGATCAGTGGAGGCATTAGATTCTCACCGGAGTGCAAACCCTATTGTGAACTGCACATGCAAGGGATCTAGGTTGTACACTCCTTATGATAATCTAATGCCTGATGATCTGTCACTGTCTCCCATCATCCCCAGATGGGACAATCTAGTTGCAGGAAAACATGCTCAAGGCTTTCACTGATTCTACACTATGATGAGTTGTATAATTATTTCATTGTATATTATAATGTAATAATAATAGAAATAAAGTGCACAGTAAATGTAATGTTCCTGAATCACTCTGAAACTATCCCTCTCCTCCGGCCTGTGGAAAAATTATCTTTCACAAAACCAGTCCCTGCAGCCAAAAGGCACTGATGTATATGATGTTTTGAAATATGTATACATCATGGAATGGTTAAACCAGGCTAATTAACACAGGTATATTAATTCCTTTATCATTTTTTTGTGATGAGACACTTAAAATCTACTCTCTTAGCAATTTTCAAGCATATAATACGTTGTTATTAACTATGGTCACCATGTTGTACAATAGATCTTGAACTTATTCTTCTAACTGAAAATTTTGTGTCCTTTGACCAAAATGTATTTGTCTGACATTTGTACACCTTCTTTGTCTTGGAAAATTTTCCAACTTTTTTTCTTTATTGGAAATTTTTAACTTGAGTTAGTATATTTTCCCGGATCCTTTTCTTCTTTGCTAATAACTTTTTTTCAAAATCATCTTGTAGCCTCTTCGTGGAGGAAACGTATTTTCTCATATTTCTAAGGATATTAATTATAGTTGGATTTTTTCTTCTCTATGTTTTCTATGATGTATCTATTTCTAAATTCCTTTTACCTTATTTATTCTTTCTTTTGATCAGAATTGTTTCTTAAACATCTGGCAATCCTTGGGTCCTCCTTCATATTTTAGAATGATGCACTCAAAAATATATGGGAGCCTTTGTAGCCACTGGCTGAGTTTGACAACCAGTAGGCTTTAACAGAGGATGCACGAAGACTTCTATTAGTACTTCTATCTCTCGCCTTCACTATGGATCAACAACATTCTTTACTATACTTGTCCCTTACTCTGGATTCTCTCTGATCCAGAAATAAACTGGTTTCCTTCTGATCCAGAAAATAAACTTCAGGTCTTCTTAGGAATGTACTATGGGAAGGGAAGATCCTGGTAGGATAAAGGATAATTTGGCATCACATATTTAACTATCACCCTAAATGAATCTGATGTATATGAATATTCAAAGACAATAATTTGAGAAATACTAAAAACAGTGATCAAAAAGTACTTCCAGCTCTAAAATTATAGTTCTGTAATACAAAGCAGCAACAATATGACTAATATATTAATTGGTATTTTATATTCTTTCATCAAGGATTAGCATGCTAATAAGATTCCAAAAAGGGCAAAGATGTTACTAAATTATTTTAAAATCTCTTTTAATGCTAACAAATTCTTAAAATGCTTGGCTGCTTTTGTTTCTCTGAATATAATATGAGATAGATGAGCAAAACTAGATTTAAAACTGTGGCAATGAACTCACTATAACTTAGCATAATCATGCTCTTGTGATTCTTTTACAACATGTTTTGAGCTTTTACAGTAGTCTTGCACAGAGACAAACTTGAGCAGAAGCCAAGTCCATTCCTCAGACAGTAACACTCTGAATTTTGCTAAGCTACTTTCTAATTTTATTTATAATAATAATTTTGGTTTTGCCAAAAGTGACTGATTACTAATATTGCTATCATTTATATTGTAACCCTAAATGGTCTTCCTCCAAACTTAACTTCCTCTTCTCAATATTCTATTCTTGATGTCTCAAAGCTTCCTCCTCTTCTTCTTTCAAACTTAAAGAGAGGTCATCTATCTTGGAAAACATAGAAATTGACTTCATTCTACAAATTCCTCTTAGTCCCACTTTATTTATCTCCTTAGTTTTCATTCACTACCAAGTGACTAATTTACTTCTATTGCCTCTAACTTTTTGCAGTTTGATTCCTGCCTCACCCCAGAAACCAAACCCTTATAGTGATGGTTTTGTCACTTTTCTGCTCGGTTGCCTGGGCTTCCTCAACAAATATCATGTCCTGAGTGCCAACTTCAGCTCCTATATTGAAATCTTTGCTTAAGTAGTTTGCCCTGCTAACAATGCGTACTTTTCTCACTAGCTGTTCAAATCATGCCAATTCTTGAAGGTATGGGTTACAATTTTCACACTAATAGAAGCCATGACAATTAAAAGTACTCTTTTTAATTTCTTCCTTTTTATTCCACTAATGTGACAGTTCCACATACTACCATAAATTATCTTTGCATGTATTTATATTTTGTCCCTTAAATAAATTGGAAACTTCCTGGAGACAAAACTTTTATTTCCTGTATACTAAGTTAATTTTTTAAAACTTACAGTTAATTAAGAATGCATTTAGCAGTCTAAAATTACTTTGTTCGTTCCAGAACAATTTATTTGATTGGCCTTTATAGCAAAACTGAAAAGTAAATCAGCCAAAACTGTTTTTTAACTTGACAAAATGCTTAGTTTAAGAGGTTCACCTTCCCAGAAATGTGGTTCCCAGAGTACTTGCAGTTATTTAATTGTAAAGGAGACAGATAAATTAATTTCATTGTACAAATTTATCAATTTCTGAAAGTGATGAAGATGACATTTTCAAAGAATATCAGAGACTTATAAAAACCTAGAGAGAAAATCAAATACTATATGATCAATGATATAAAAGAACTGCAAATCAAAAATACATTTTATTCAAAAGATTATCATACATGAAATTCACAAACATGTCAAAATTAAGCAAGACACCTGTAAGCAACCAAGGGATCAGAGAATAAATCACAAAGTAAATTAGAAAAGATTTTGAAATGAATAAAAATAAAAACATAACATGTTAAAACTTAAGGAATGTTGCCAAAGCAGTACTTAGAGGCAAATTTATAACTATAAAAGCCTTTATTTTAAATGAAAAAGAAAATCTCAACTCAACAATCTACCTTTCACTTTGAGACACTAGAAAAAGAATAGCAAACGAAATCAAGTAGAAGGAGGGAAATAATAATTATCATAGTGGAAATAAGTGAAACATAGAATAGAAAACAATATAAGAAAGCTACAAAACCAAAATTTTTCCTTGAAATGATAAACAAAATTGAAAAATCTTTACAATTGACCAAGAGAAAAAAAACCAAAGACTCAAATTACTAAAATCAGGAATTAAAAGGTACCTTTACAAAAATAAAAATGATTATAAGTGAATACATTCCACACTAGCAAATTAGATAACCTAAATGCAATGGACCATATATCTTTAAAATATACAACTATTGAAAATGACTCAAGAAGAAATAGAATACCTGAATAGACCTATAATAAGTAAAGAGAATGAATTAGTAGTTTTAAAACTTTCTACAGAGAGAAGCCAAGTACTAGATGGTTTCACTGTTAAAATCTACCAAACATTTAAAAATTAACACCAATCCTTCATAAATTTTCTGGAAAGAAGGAAGGAAGGAAGGAAGGAAGGAAGGAAGGAAGGAAGGAAGGAAGGAAGGAAGGAAGGAAGGAAGGAAGGAAAAAGAGAAAGAGAGAGAGAGAAGGGAGAGAGGGAGGGAGAGAGGGAGGGAGGGAGGGAGAGAACGGACACTTCTTATCTCATTCTGAGGTCAATATTATCTTGATACCAAAACCAAACAAAGATACTACAAGAAACCTATACACCAATATTTGTATAAATATAAATGCAAAAATCCTCAACAAAATACTAGCGAACCAAATCTAGTGACATAGAATGAATTATATACACCATGACAAATCTGCTTAATTTTGACATATTTGTGAATTTCATATATAGTGATCTTTTGAATAACATGTATTTTCGATTTGCAGTTCTTTTATATCATTGATCATATAGTACTTGATTTTATCTCTAGGATTTTTACAAGTCTCTGACATTCTTTGAAATGTGAAAATCCATCGATGGTAATATGTCATATTGATAGGATAAAGAACAAAAGCTGCATGATCACTAAATAGATTCAGGAAAAGCACTTAATATAATTCAACCTTATTTCATGATAAAAATACTCACGTAACTAGGAATTAAAGGGAACTCCTTAACCTTATAAGGGTGTACATGAAAAACTCACTGCTAACATTATAGTAAATGGTGAAAGAATGAATGCTTTCCCTCAAAGATCAAGAATAAGATGCTGATGTCTACTCCCATCTTTTGTATTAAACATCGTACTGGAGGTTGTATCCAGGGATATTATGCAACAAAAAGAAATACAAGGCATCCAGACTGGGACAGAACACTTAAATCTATATCTATTCATAAATGACATCATGTTGTATATAGAATATTCTTTAAAAATGCACACACAAAAACAAAAAACTACTAGAACTTATAAACAAGTTTAGTATTTATTGCGGAATAGACAATTGCAAAATACACAATTAATATGCTAAGTCAATTACATTTCTATTCACTAGCAACAACCAGTCCAAAATCAAATTAAGAAAATAATTTAACTTACAATAGCATCAGACATGAATTTAAAACTTGAGAATACATTTAACAATATAAATGTAAGACTTGTGCACTGAAAACTACAAAAATCATTGAAAAAAATTAAAGAAGGTATAAACAAATTGAAAGATATTTCATGTTCATGGATCAGAAGACTTAATACTGTTAAGATGTCATTGTTCCCCAAATTAATCTACAGATTCAATGTAAACCCTAGTAAAATTCCATCTACCTTTTGTTCAGAAATTGGCAAGCTGATCCTAAAATTCATATGGAAATACAAGGGAGCCAAAATAACCAAACAATCTTGTAAAAGAACAAAGTTGGAGAACTCACACTCCCTGATTTCAAAACTTACTATGAAGTTACAATAATGAAGATAATGTAGTATTCACATAAGGACAGACATACATATCCATGGAAAGTCCAGAAATCAACTCTTACATTTATGTTCAATTGATTTTTGACAGAAGTGCCAAATAGATTTGATAAGGAAGAAATGGTCTTTTCAACAAATGATGCTGAGATAACTGAATATCCATATGCAAAAGAATGAACTCAGACTCTCATTTAGAACCATATACAAATATTAATATAAAATGGATTATAGGTCTAAATGTAAGAGGTAAAAATATAAAACGCTTTTTAAAATATTCGGGGTAAATCTCTTTGACCTTCGTTTTAACAATGTTTTCCTGGAAGTTACACCAAAAGCACAATAATGACAACAACAAAAACAGACAAATTAGATGTTATCAAAATTAAAGATTTTGTGCATCAAAGTACATTATTCATGAAATGAAAAGACAATCCACAGAATAGGAGAAAAGGTATGCTAATCTTATATGTGATAAATGTCTTATATGCAGAATATATAAAGAATTCTTACAATTCAACAATGAAAACACAAATAACCCACACAGAGAATTTGAATAAACATTTTTCCAGGCCGGGGGTGGTGGTTCACATCTGTAATCCTAGCATTTTGGGAGGCCGAGGCAGGTAGATCACTTGAGGTCAGGAGTTCAAGACCAGCCTGGCCAACATGGTGAAAACCATCTCTACTAAAAATACAAAAATTAGCTGGGCATGGTGGTATGTGTCTGTAATTCCAACTACTCAGGAGACTGAGGCACAAGAATCACTTAAACCCGGGAGGCAGAGGTTGCAGTGAGCTGAGATTGGGCCACTGAACTCCAGCCTGGGCTACAGAGCAAGACTCTGTCTTAAAAAAAAAAAAAAAAAAAAAATTCTCAAAAGAAGATATATAAATTCCCAATAAGCACATAAAAAGATGGTCAACATCATTAGTTATCATGGAAATGCAAATCAAAACCACAAGGAGGTGCCACTTAACAACCACTAAGATTGCTAAAATAAAAAAGACAAATAATAACAAGTGCTGGCAAGAATTTGGAGACATTAGAACCCTCACACATTGTTGGTGGAATTATAAATGATGGAATCACTTTGGAAAACAATTTGGCAGTCTTTCAAAAGTTTAAACACAGTGTTACCACATAAGCTGTCCAACATACATTAAGAATCCTCAGGGTTTGGGCTCCTCTAACTCCAAAACATTGACATCGTCTGATGAGAGGTAGAAAGGAAATGTCACCTATGGAATTATAGCTTTTATTTAATGTATAAAAGCTAACTTAATATTACTGTGACCTCTGCATCTGGATAGTTTCCTGCAGATTTAATACATGCTAACTAACACTCCATTAATTCCTTTTCATCTTTGCTATTGTCTGAATTCTAAAAACAAAACTAAACATATATCAACTCTCACTCAAAACCCTTGGCAATGAGTTTAGACTCAATACACACTGCTAGGAAGAAGAAAAGGAGGCAAGGGGAAAAAAAAGAGAAATTTGAAGCATCTCCACCACTGTAATCAGCATTCTTTAAATTGTAAAGGGGAAGCAAATTCTACCACTAAAATGATAAGATAAAAGTTATTACTAATGGTCTTCAAGTGGTTGTCATTTTCTAATATTGGCACAGTGAATGCTGTCCAACATACATTAAGAATCCTCAGGGTTTGGGCTCCTCTAACTCCAAAACATTGACATCGTCTGATGAGAGGTAGAAAGGAAATGTCACCTATGGAATTATAGCTTTTATTTAATGTATAAAAGCTAACTTAATATTACTGTGACCATTAGGTTATCGTTACTAGTAATAACTTCCAATTTTACCATGCTGTGTTCGAAGCACTTATACATTTATTTAATTTTATTATCACATCACCATTTAAAATCAGAAGAAATTAAGTATTACTAGGATCACTTTCCAGATAAATACACTAAAATGCAGATCTAACTCCCTTGTCTTTGTAGTCTGGTTATCACAGGCTCCAATACCTTTTTTTCTCAAAGCTTTCCTTTGTAAAAATACCACAAAAACATATGGAACATAAACCAATAGCTTAAGCATACATGCTCTAACCTATTCCTTAATAAGCAGTCACATATTTTTCAGACTAGCTTTTTAGAATAATTTATACTGCTTTATAAGTAATGATTCTTATAACAAAGAGGAATGAAATAAAACTTCAAGTGTAAATATATGCTATAACATAAAGTGCTCCAAGGATCATCCATGTCTGACCTCTGAAGGGAAGTTTAAGAGAACAGAGCAAGCCTTCAGCACCAACTACTGCAAGTCTCGTCTTCAATTTTTGTTTGAATTTGTATCTTGGATTTGTTTGTAAGGTATCCTACACCAGAGATTATTTCTGTATCTCCTCAGGAAAATGTGCTTTTGTCATGTTTAACACATTTATTAAGAAATTATTCTAAAATCTTTGGGGAATGAGAAAAAGAAGGTGATATATATATGTATTTTTAGACAGAGTCTTGCTGTGTTGCCCAGGCTGGGGGGCAGTGGCATGATCTAGGCTCACTGCAAGCTCCACCTCCCAGGTTCACGCCATTCTCCTACCTCCGCCTCCCGAATAGCTGGGACTACAGGTGCCCACCACCACACCCAGCTAATTATTTGTATTTTTAGTACAGACGGGGTTTCACCGTGTTAGCCAGGATGGTCTCCATCTCCTGACCTTGTGATCCACCCACCTTGGCCACCCAAAGTGCTGGGTTAGTGAGCCACCGTGCCCGACCAAGAAGATGATATTTCAAGTCTCCTTTTGGGATGAATTTTGCTAGGGGAGCAGATAAATCACATGTTTTTGCATTTATTATTATTTGGTAAATATTTATTATTGAACTGTAATTCTGTGCCACGTTTATTTCTGGCACTGAAGACACAGCATTAAACAAGAAATAGAAGTTCCTTGCCACCCATGAGCTTATGTTGCAGTGGTCATAAATGAACAATAAACAAATGCAAAAATTAAAAGAATATTGCAGAGTTGAAGTTTCTATATAGAGAACTAAAACAGGGCAATGTAAGAGAATAACTGAGAGATATTTTTGCATGAGTTGTCAAGGAAGGCCTCTGTTGAAGGCGATATTTAAGCTGAGATTTAAAAACAAACGCTACGACAATGTGGGAGGAACCTACGGTGTTCTAAAGTACGATAAGCTTGACTTGTTGAAGAGCAAAAGGAAGTCCACTGTGGCTTAACAATAGAGGCCAAAACAAGAAAGTGATATAGATGATGTTGGAGAGCTAGGCAGGAACCAGATCACATCAAGGTTTGTGTACCGATGGGAAAGACATAGCACAGAGTAAGATATTGATGATGGTGGATAGAAAGGGAATCACAATACAGCATTACAGTACTAGCTTTTCATTTGCCTCTCTTTTGCTTTATGCTATTTTTAGAGGGACTTAATTGGGATACAACTATACTAATCACCCCATAAAAATAGTGATGATAAAGATTTCCAGTAAAAAGAACTCCATTCATTCTCATTCTGATGGAGCCACGCTGTCCCAGTATAAAAGTAATAAAAATTAAAATTAAAAAAAAAATAAAACATTATGAACATCACAAAAATCAAGATAAAGATTTTATAAGTAAAAAGGGGGGAAAATACAAAGTAGTCACTTGTTCTGGAGCCATGAGCTAAAGACTTCTAGGTCTGAAAAGATATTGACAGCTGGCAGATTAAAAGAGACAGGACCAAGCTCATTGTTTGCAGCCAGAGGGTTTGGTGGGATTATTTCTTTTTAGAAAAAGGACTGAAAAATATCCCCACTATTTTTAGAGCAGAGGTTTTCAATAAGAAGTACTTTTACCACACAACCCCCAGGGGACATTTGGTAATGCCTGCAGACATTTCAATTGTCGAAACTGGGAAGGGAGAATAGCTGCTAACATCTAGTGTGCAGAGGCTGGACACAAAAAAGCCCCCAGCAACAAAAAAATATCTGGCCCAAACTGTCAATGGTGCCAATATATCAGTAGTGAACTAGTGAGTGTCAAGTCTCAACAGTGAGTAACGGTGGTCTACAGGTACAGTTTGAGTCACTTACAAGCCCAGTGGCTTCAGAAATCACAGGCAAAATCTCTAACCAAAAATTAAGCCAAGCTGTCCATTGGTTCATGGTTGGATATGTAAAATCTTCAATATTCACCTAGAAGCAGGAGGCACAAAGTGAATACTAAGGCCTGCTTATGGACTGCCATCCTGAATGGCAATCACAAAACTCCTAGAAAAGGAAAAGTGGCAACAGAGGAGAAATGTAAAGAAACATTAAAATGAGCCTTCAATCAAAATTCCATAAACACATCAAGAAATGCTAAGATGAACCACAAACCAACAATTAGAATATGAATGCATTCAAGACTTAATAAATTTTAAGAAAAAATGTGATAAAGATTAAAAACAAGTGTATTTATAATTATCAAATATTTATACAAAGTATAAATGACACCCAAAAAAATTATGAAACAAAGAAAGCAAAAATAAAATAAGAAGGAGTTGAAATAAAACATTTCATTAAATAGATTTTATAGTAGGCTGGACACAACAAAAACTGAACTAGAAAATTGTGGAATTCATTGAAGCACAGTACATGAAGATAAAAAGAACAAAAATATGAGAAGTCAGCTAAGGGACATAAAAGGGAATTGTTAGACACTAATATTTATTATAAGAATTTCTGAAAGAGTAGAAAGAAGAAATGCCTGAAAATCACTATCTATAGAGGAGAGTTGAGAATTTTTAATGATTGGAGAAAGATACAAATCCTCCAATCGAAATGTATTTCAATTCCACGCAAGATAAATAGAAACCTACTCTGTGACATGCTGTAGCAAAACAACTAGGAAAAAGACAGAATACATATATAATCTTTAAAAAATGAATAGAAATCTTATAGAATGAATATAAATTACATAAGTTTTGAAATGAATATAAAAATTTTTAAATTATCAGAGAGAAGACAATATACCAATAAAAGTAGGTAAACACATGTATATGAGATAGCCAATGAAAATTGAATATTTCTCAAATATTTAAGAAAATATTTGTCAATTTATAATTTTATACCCAACTGTACTACCCTTCAAGGATGGATGTAAGATAAGAATTCTTTAATGTATACAAAGACTATGAGACTTTATCTACCATAGGTTCTCTCTCAAATAAATACTAACTAAATGATATCTTTCAGTTAGAAGAAACATAAACAACGGGAGGTCCGGGGATTCCAGGATGAATGTAGAGTGATTTTATTTTAGATCAACAGAGAGAGAGAGAGAGAGAGAAATTTAGATGATTGATAGGTAAATGAAATAAAAGACTTCACTCACACATATTCATTATCTGCATAATAAATAGGATAGCAATAAATTTGTTGCAATACCCTAGACCTCCCATAAACAAATTTCCTGCAAACTCAAAGATGAGTAATAATCAAAAGGGTATTATGACATCATCCACCTAAAAATATTGCAAGGCAAAAAATAAAATAAAAGCAGGAAACAGGGAGGAAAAAACAGATTTAAAAACACATATTAAAATGTTGGTACTATGTATTTTGCCATATCCTTTAAATTTTTAAATTATTTCTACAAATGGGCTTTCGGTAAACTGTGGCAAGACAACAAAAAGAGAAACTTTGAGCTTGCAGAGATCAGAAAAGTGGAAGAATAAAATAAAAGAAAATTATCACACAATAACAACAAATGTCATTTTAGGAAGTAGCTCAAGAATAACAGCCACTCCTTAAAACATAACAAAGGAGAGACAGGACATGATTGTGCACAGTGAGGAAGCTGAAATTAAAATAAAAGATTACAAAAACATTTATATAGATACACCCGAGGAATATCCAGCATCACATAATTGCTATCCTCAGAGAAGAGAAACAAAAAGAATTAAGAAATTTGAGGCAAGAAAACTTTCAGAAATAAAAGACTTTAATCTATTCATTAAAAGGGTAGATTATGCCCCAGGAAATATTAACACATAACAATTAACAGAAAGACATAATATAGTAAAATCACTGGATCTGAAAGATAAATGAATAATCATTTGGGCAACCAAGAAAAAATGGTAAGTCATCAAAAAAGGTAAAAATGTAGGCAGGTCTCAGACGTTTTTCTGGAAAAACTCTTAATACCAGGAGACTGTAAAGCAGAGCTTACAAAGTCTAAAGAAAAAGAAAAAAACTGACATAAGACGTAGCCAGACAAACTTGTCCAAATATAAAGGCAAGAGAAAAATAATTTTAAATGAAAAATTAAAATATAATTTCCAAGAAGTTTCTAAAGAAATTATCAGAGAATGAACAGAAACATGTGGCACAAGAATGCATGCTGAGTATTGACATCATTTTTTCATAAAATTAAGACTAAAATAATGTGGAGATTACAAGAATGTAAATGTCATAATCCTGACAAAATAAATAAGGCTGAAAAAAGAAGAGATGAGAGGCATTGAATGTAAGCTGACTTCTTCATGTTTTATCACCAAGAATAAGTATTAGTCAAGGATAATAAATCAAGTCAAAGTGATATAACTATATACATAGAAAACTAAAAGTAACATTAATAAAAAAATGTTTTAAAAACTGAGTGGCAGAATGTAAAGAGATGAAAATGAAGAGATTAAAATTGTACTAATTTCATCATTGCTTTTAGAAAGAAATTAGTAAGTACAATTCATAAAAACAAAAAAGGGACCTGGCATGGTTGTTCATGCCTATAATCCCAGCACTTTGGAAGGTTGAGGTGGGAGGATCACTTGAGGCCAGGAGTTTGAGACCAGCCTGGAAAACACAGAAAAATCCCATCTCTACAAAAAATAAAATAAGTAAAGTAATAAAAAAGGAATTACTAAAACAAAATTATAACTTCTGAAAATGTATATACACAAAAATATACAAATCGTATCATGAAATAAAAAGTATAGAAGCAATTAAATATAGAACTAAGGATAAATATCTCATATCAATAAATACATTGTTTTATACATAGAGTTTTATGAATATGTTAAGATTTAATTTACTGCAACATTCAAAAGATAAACTCTTCTAATCTAGGCTTTTCAAAAAAAGCAGGCAGATACAGATAGTTAGCGCCAGGAATTAATCCTAAGGATCAGGAGTAGAGGCTTGGGAAGGGTGAAATGGAAAGCCAATTCAAGGGTATGTTATGGAGTTGAGTACCACTATGGGTAACTGGGCATGATCCCACTAGGGACTTATATGCAGCCATGTGAATATGCCTTAGAATTGTCCATCCAGGAGATGGAAAGGAGAATATTTATCCATTGTTCTCCTGTCCCATATTAGTCATGAAGTTTTGTTCATGATAATGTCTGAGGAGGTATATATAGTTACATACACCGTGATACAGACGAGTGAAGTGCTGTTAGGTTACACTTACACAGAGCCAGTTTCTGCAAGAGCTAGATTAAAAAATGGGCCAAGAGAATGTGAGGCAGGACACAAGCTGTGTCTGATACACATACATAAAGATGTGGCTCAGAGAGGTTGAAAATAAAACAACTTGGCGAAGACTCATCCAGTAAACCACATGGGGGAGAAACTCAAACAAGGTTGAATTCAGGACAAATGTATTAAAAGGGTATAATTTACAGTGAATATCCAAAAATTACAAATGCCTTTGCACTAAATAATACACAGACATTTTCATAAAGCAAAAGCTACAGAAAACAAAGAAAGAGACGGGAAATAAAATCAAAATAAAATAAAAATCCTTGAGTCCAAGAAGAAATCAAAGTGAAATAGGCACAATATTTAGAAACTAAAAAGTAAAATAGAAAAAAAGAATAACTATAAACAAGTTACCCTTTGAAAAGTAACTGGCCCAGATGTTGGTTATCAAGAAATTCTAAAAACTTTTAAGAAGCAAATAATTCTGTTACTATTTCAACTGTTCCAGAAAATAGATTTTAAAAGGAAAACACCCAAATCAGTTTTATGAAGTATGACAATGGTACCAAACCCTTACAAAGATATCACCCACAAAAGAGGAAACTACAAACCAGTCATTTACAAATATTGATGCAAATATCACAAAAAACAGGATATAACGTAATTGTTAAAAGTATAAACCATGATAATATGTTTTATTCAATGAATGCAAGAATAGTTGGATACTTGGAAATCTATTTATATAATTCACTATACTAACAGTTATGAATATAGAAATTGTACAAAAACTACATAGTTATTTAAAATTATAAAATGTAACAACTATTCTTTATAGGAATGTTTTAAACAAAAATACATGAAAATATCTGTGTGTGGATGTGTACATATGCTTATTTAGTAAAAAACACACAAGAAAATTTATTAAATTCCAAGAGCAAGACAAGATATGTTTTTTCCTTTTAATATTTAAGATTTTTCTGGAGGAAACAGACCTCCAAAAATGGAGATAAAAACAGGAAAAATGAAGATAATTTTTTTTTTTTTTTGAGATGGAGTCTCGCCCTGTTGCCTAGACTGGAGTGCAGTGTCACGATCTTGGCTTACTGCAAAAAGGTAAAATTTATCATTATTTGAGGATACCATTAACTGGAAATTCCAGAAGAATCAAGTGGAAGCTCTTTCAAATGGTAAGAATTCACTGAGTTCACTAGGTAAAAAATATATAGACAGAAATCAAAAGCTTTCATATATAAAAACAGCAACCAGTTAGCCCACATAATGGAAGAAAAATCAATAGCACTTACAAAGATAAAATACCTTAAAAAAAATGAAATTAACAAGAAATGCCTATGATCTATAGGAAGAAATCTTTAAAATGGTAGTAAGGGACTTCAAAATGACAAATACATAAAATCATATTCTTGAATACAAATATTATATATCATGAGGATGTCAATCTTTCCCATATTGATCTATATTTAATGAAATTTTCCCTCCCCAGAATACCAACAGTTTATTTTAACAAAGCAAGCTGATTCTGATGCTCATATGAAAACATTATTGTATTAGTCTGTTCTCCATACTGCTAATAAAAACATACCTGAGACTGGGTAATTTATAAAGAAAAAGAGATTTAATGGACTCACAGTTCCACGTGGTTGGGAAGGCCTTACAATCACGCTGGAAGGTGAAAGGCATGTCTTACATGGCGGCAGGCAAGGAAAGAATGAGAGCCCCGTGAAAGGGGTTTCCCCTTATAAAACCATCAGATCTTGTGAGACTTATTTATTACCATGAGAACAGTATGGGGGAAAACCACTCCCATGATTCAATTATCTCCCACCGGGTCCCTCCCACAACACATGAGAATTATGGGAGCTACAATTCAAGATGAGATTTGGGTAGGGATATAGCCAAACCAGGAAAATTCAAAAGAATAATGAAGGGCAAATTGCACTATTCTATACTAAAACTTATTATAAAATTATAATACTTAGAATGCTTATACATGAATAGACAGATCATTCTAGTAGAATTGAAAGTTCTGAATTGGACCTAAATATAATTTAGTATATGTTAAATTTGGTATTTCGTTTCAATGGGGAAAATATATAAATTATTCAAAACATTGTTTCGAGATATTCTGGTTATATTCCTGGATTCCTACCACACACTAACACAAAAAATAAATTTCAGATCAAAGATCTGAATATCAATTATATATAGAAGTACTAAATAAGATTGTGAGGGAATTTTCTCTAAAAGTATGACATAAAATTATTCAAGAACATCTGGGAAGTCCTTCTAGGTAAGACACAAAACTCAGAGGTTCAAGAAATAGAAATTGATAACTGTGACTAACCAAAGAAAAATTAATTCTCTGCTTGGCAAAAACCACCATGAACCAAATCAAAAAAGAAACTACAAATTGAGAGTAATATTTGATAATAATTTCACTAAGTGCTAATTTCTAAATTTTTTTAGCATATGTAGAGGACATACCAAAAAAATTAAAAATGCAATGAGAAAATGTAGAAAAAAAATTAAAGAGACAAGACATAAAAGTAACTCAAACATATGAAAAATTTCTCAGCCACACTGAAGGGGATAAGAATATGCCACCCCCAAATATGCTGCTTTTGAGCAGAACACAGTTGAGAAACAGCAGATACAGGAAGAGCTATCTGCCCTTCTGCCATCTGACTAAAACCAGGGCTTAAATTTATACTGAGAAAGATGCTTTTCATGAACCAGGAAGAGAAAAGCACCTTTATTACTGGACACAAGGAATCAACATCAGTATGAGTCTGCACAAATAAACCTTACTAAAAATAATCCTTATCTTCCATTCGATTTCCCTCATATATTATCTAGTTATTTTTCCACAAATACCAGCCCTAGAAGTCCAAACCCTCTTTCCTTTGTCTAGGTACTTCTCCACAATTTATTGCCCTGGGTTAAAATAGTATATAGGTTCTCAAGTTTAACCAATTCTTTGTTTTCACTTATTTTCTGTAAAGCCCCTGTGCATATAAAAATGTGAACATCTATAAAAAGTGTGTGTCTTTTCTCTGTTAATTTGTCTTTGGCTGTTTAATTCATAGACAATAGCCACTGAACCTAAAAGGAGAAAGAACATTTTTTCCTCCCCTACACTAGTGACAACAAGGAAAACAAAAATTAAAATTGCAAAACATCATTTTTGCTTATCACATTGACCAAGATAAGAAAAATCTTGGAAACACACTGAATTAGTGAAAAGGCGTAAGCAGGTAGGCATATGTATCATTGGTGGCCATAAATAACTCCAATAAAAACAATTTGAGCCCGGTTCAGTGGCTCATGCCTGTAATCCCCGCACTTTGGGAGGCCAAGGCAGGTGGATCACTTGAGGTCAGGAGTTCAAGACCAGCCTGGCCAACATGGTGAAACCCCATCTCTACTAAAAAAAATACAAAAATTAACCAGGCATGGTGGCACATGCCTATGGTCCCAGCTACTCAGGAGACTGAGGCACGAGAATCGCTTGAACCCGGGAGGCAGAGAGGTTGCAGAGAGTCAACATCCCACCACTGCACTCCAGTCTGGGTAGCAGAGCAAGACTCCGTCTCAAAAAAAAAAAAAAAAAAAAAAATCACTATTTGATCATCTTTCTCAAAATTAAAAATGAACACACCTATTTAACCTGCAATGTTGCTCCTAGAAATTGCTCTTATAAATAAATGTATACATAATTGAAATTAAACATTTATAGGAATATTCACTGAAGTAGTGTTTGTAGTGGGAAAAAGTTCACTAAGGGAACAAACTAAATAAATAATAGAAAATCATCCCATACAATGGAATGGAATGCAGTCATTTGCTCTAGCCAGGTGCAGTGGGTCATGCCTATAATCCTAGCTACTTGGGAGAGACTAAGACAGAAGGATCACTTCAGGCCTGGAGTGTGTGACCAGCCTGGACAGCACAGTGAGACTCCATTTCACATCATGTCCCTAAAAGAGTCCACTAGAACTAGTTAGAGTGGTTGCTCCTATTGAGGAAACTGAGTCTCTGGGGGATGTGGGTGCAATGTTTTGAGCTTTGAATCAAATCCATTCATTTCTCATTTATAAAATAAAATTTAAAATGTATCATATGTGCTAATGTATGTTGTACATCTTTATGTGGTGTTTTGAAATGTACTGGATCACAGAGCCATTTGTTTAGTGAAAAGTCATCTCTTTTCAATGTCATCTTTATCTTTACTAAGAAATGATATCTTTCTTTCTCTTTGCATCCATCATATGGTACGTGCTGTGGCCACACTTGGAAAAGTAGGACTTGTCACCTATGCTCATGTCTGCTCCATCCCACAAGATCATACATTTCTTGAGGACATTTCTAGTGCTTTATTCATCTCTGTATCACTAGCATGTATCACAGCGTCAACAAATTAAACATTGGTTGAAGTGACATAATCCTCATCCTTACATTTTGCATTGGAAAGAAGGAATACCCCTGGAAAGGGGCAGAAGGGTGCTGCAGACAGGGACATATGGCACAGCCCAGTTAGCACAGGCTGCCCATCGATCCAGAAGAGATCTGACTGCCCTGTCCCCTTGGTTACCCTGACTGGTCACTTGACTATTCAGCTGCCCTTATTATTGTAATCCCTCAGAAGGCCATCTGCTCTGCTCACAAGAGAGAGCTGGCCCCAGGGAGAAGCACTCAGCTGCCCTGCATCTTCAAATCAGGTCAATTACACCACTGCTTCTTAATTGTTCATGACGGCTCAGCTATTGTGTATGAACCATCAGTAATTTCCAGTTCATTGTGGCTAAAGATTCTGGGCTAATGAAGGTTCCAACCTGTCCCTCAGGATCCCTGGCACCACTCAGTTTGTACATGTTGCTCAGTATCCTAGGGTCATTTCACACCTGAATTTCAAACTAAAGTGTAGGTTAGAATAAACCCATACCACATAGGACAGGGCAAAAAGAAGTGTCATTTAAAAACACAAATTCTCCTCCTGAAAAGGAGCAGGGATCTCAATACACCAACAATAGTCTTAATTGGTCCTTTGAGAAGTGGACTGAAGCCCTGAATACAGGTCGTTAGTTTTTGTTTTATTTTGTTCAATCTGAGAAATAACCAGTCCCATGGATGATTGAGGTGAACAACTTACTAGGCCAAATTTATGGGCTTTTGAAAAATGTCTGAAAAGTGAAATTGTCTTTCTAAGACATCTTATTTGAGAAACTCTGGTGTTCATTTTTCATCTTGCCCTGGTATAAATGAATAATCTTCCTGAAAATTCACTACACTGTGAACAGTTGGGTTCCTTTTGTCTGATGGCGAACAAAGAAAAAGTTGATGGAAATGTCCCAGTTGGCACATTTGAAAAAGGCTGGTTTGTAACAAAAAATCAACCACTTTCCAGCTTTGACTGAAAGTAAAAAATGTAAACTTTAAAGCCCCTAAATTTCTGTCTCCATCTGATTTTAGATATGTATATAATTCTGAATGTGTATACATATATATATATAGGTATATATCCTCAGAGTTAGTTGCATACTGAAATGTATTCTCAAGGTCAAGGATTTCATTGCCACCATATTTGAAAAAGTAACTAACACAGAGTGGATCCCTTGTCAATTTACCTTACTCCGTTTTGAGACAACTGTAATAGGAGTTCAGATTCATATAGATGCTGCTTGTAGCATGCTATCACACTAAGCCAAAAAGCCAGCCTTTTGCTGAAAATTCAAAAGATTGTAATTATTTTAAATCCAACATTCTTTGTTGAATTCAAGGAATTTTCCAACTAAAAGGGAAATTATAAGACTACCAAGCCAAAAACCCTCCCTTTAATACTAAAGAGTACAAATACGTTAGATCAGTTTCCAAGTCACATTATTAGTGGTGATCCCAGCTCTAACATCCGGGTCTTCTACACCCTGAGGAAGCACTATGAGCCTTTTGGAGCTTCTGCTTGCCTGATACTCTTAGTCTCTCTACACACACACACACATACACACACACACACACACACACACAGTTTTCTAGTATTTCCATTATTAAATGAAATTGCGCCAGTGGAATCAAAATAATCAAAATTAGTTCATTCTTTTCTCCTGAAAGGCACATGAAAACTATATTAGAATATAACTTTGAAAAACATTTTTCCAAAGAAATTGTGAAAACCCACTTTCCAGGTCTTAACATCCTCAGTGCAGTCTAGTGTTAAAACGTACTTTACAGATAATTCCGATGATGAGTACAGAATCATTGTCCTAGAAAATATAAAGGTCCCTTACGGCTGAGATCACTTGTGAATTCTTTTCTGCAGAAAGTAAGGTGGTGTATCTTTATGGATATGCCCAAAAAAAACGCCCACAAGCCTTTCCTGGTGACCCATCTCTACAACACTGTGGTGAAGAGAACCCTGAGCAAGAAGTCAAAGGACTTTTAGTCAAAGCAATGGCTGGTCCTTACTCAGGCTGTGACCCAAAACAAATACATTATCCAGTCCTCAATGTAAATGAGGCAGGTCCTTCAAGCTTGGCCTGGCTGATATCTATGTTTAGTGTGACCTTTATTTCTTGATTTTTTTTTTTTTTTTTTTTTTTTTTTTTTGAGACAGACTTTTGCTCTTGTTGCCCAGGCTGGAGAGTAATGGCATGATCTCAGCTCACTGCAAACTCCGCCTCTGGGGTTCAAGAGATTCTCCTGCCTCAGACTCCCAAGTAGCTGGGATTGTAGGCATGTGCCATCACGCTTAGCTAATTGTGTATTTTTTAGTAGAGATGGGGTTTCTCCATGTTGGTCAGGCTGGTCTCACCTCAGGTGATCCACCTGCCTCAGCCTCCCAAAGTGCTGGGATTATAGACATAAGCCACCGCACCCAGCCGATTTTCTTTTTTTAAAATGATGTTTTATCACTTATATACAGAGAGTAGATACATGTCAAAAATACATTGTCTGATACTAAAGAAAACAGTGGGTCATATGTTTTGTTTTATTTTGTTTTTTAAATCATGGCAGCCGTTATCTTCAAGATAAGTGTTCCCTCTTTTAAGTGATTATCTTAAGAGACTACGTAGTCTTATACCAGTTAATATGGCACATGCAAAACTTCACTCCATTACCTTAGAATCTCCTTTCATTTTTTTCTAACAGTAATAGTTTTACCCAAATCATTCAACTTACTCACCAGATTGGCCAAATGGAACTTATGATTCTTCCCCCAAATCAGAATAACATTGAAGGATGAAGATGGTTATCATTGGGGATACATCAGATCGTGTCCTTAACCTTCACACATAGTTACAAAAGGACAGACAAAAATGCTTAATAAGAGAGTGGGGGAGGAAAAAAGTGTTTTGCCTCTACCCATCTTAGGTTCACTGACTAGAGCTCTGCAAATTAGACTGACAAAAGGACTGATTAACTACAGGAAAAACAAACAGAAGTTTATTAACACATGCATTGTGCATACACGTGGGAGCGCTCATAATGAGTAACTCAAAGGGGCTGATGAGAACTTAGGGTTATAGAGCATCTTTTAAATTTGATACATTATTATACATATTTATAAGATACATGTGATATTTTCATACATATATACAATGACTAATGATCCTATCAGGCTATTTCGTATATCTATCACCTCAAACACTTATTATTTATTTCTGTTGGGAACATTTCAACTCTTCTCTACTAGCTCTTTGGAAATATACAATAAATTATTGTTAACTATAGTCACCCTACTCTATTATTGAACTTTAGAACTTATTCCTTCCATCTAACTGTATATGCCTATCCATTAGCAAACCTCACTTCATCTCCACCTACCCCCACCCTTTTCAGCTTCATTCTATTCTCTACCACCATAAGATCAACTGTTTTAGCGCCTACATATGAATGGGAACATGTGATACTTGTCTTTCTGGGCCTGACTTATTTTATTTAACATAATCACTCCCAGTTCCCTCCAGGCTACTGCAAATGACAGGATTTCATTCATTTTAACAGCTAAATAGTATTCCATTATGTATATGTACCATATTTTCTTCATCCATTCATCGATTGACAGACACACAGGTTGATGCTATATCTTGACTATTGTGAATAGTACTGCAACAAACATGGGGGTGAAAGTATCCCTTTAATATACTGATTTCCTTTCCTTTGAATAAATAGCCAGTAACGGGATTGGTGGATTGTATGGTCATTCTGTTTTTAGTTTTTCTGAGAAACCTCCATACTGTTTTCTACAATGGCTATATTAATTTACATTCCCACCAACAGTGTATAAGAGTCGCTTTTCTCTGCATGCTTGCCAGCATATGTTATTTTTTTTCTTTTTGGTAATAGCCATTCTAACTGGTGTGAGATGATATCATGTTGTGATTCTGATTTGCATTTCCCTGATGATTAATGATGTTGAGTGTTTTTCACATATCTATTGGCCATTTGCATATCTTCTTTTCAGCAATGCCTATTCAGATCCTTTGCCCACTTTCCAATGGGCATATTTGGTTTTTGTTATTGAGTTGTTGGGAGTGCTTTGGGTATTCTGGATATTAGCACTTGTTGGAAGAATAGTTTGCAAATATTTGTTCCCATTATACAGGTTGTCTCTTCACTCTGTTGATTGCTTCCTTGCTGTGCAGAAGATTTTTGGTGTAATATAATTCCATTTATCTATTTCTTCAAGGAGGACTACAAACCACAGCTCAAGGAAATAAGAGAGGACACAAATGGAAAAACATGCCATGATCATAGATAAGAAAGAATCAATATCATGAAAATGGCCATAATGCCCAAAGTAATTTATAGATTTAACACTATCCCCATCAACGTACCATTGACTTTCTTCACAGAATTAGAAAAAAACTACTTTAAATTTCATTTGGAACCAAAAAAGAGCCCATATAGCCAAGACAATCCTAAGCAAAAAGAACAAAGCTGGAGGCATCACAATACCTGACTTCAAACTATACTACAAGCCTACAGTAACCAAAACAGCATGGTACTGGTAGGATGTTGAATTTTATCGAATGCTTTTTTTTTTTTTTTTTTGGTGTGTTAAGATGTTCATATGATTTTTATCTTTCATTCTGTGGAGGTGACATATTTATTGATTTCAGTCATCATCCTTGCATCGATGGGATAATCCCACTTAATCACGTTGAGGTGTTGTTGGATTTAGTTTGCTAGTATTTTGTAGAGAATTTTTGCATCTGTGTTTATCAGGGATACTGGCCGCCAGTTTTTCTTGTTCTTATTTGTTATGTCCTTGTCTGGTTTTGGTATTAGGGTAATTCTGGCCTCATATAATGCGTCAGGAACAGTTCACTCACTTTCAATGTTTTGGGATAGTATGAGAAGAATCAGAGTTAATTCTTTTTATAAGTTTGGTAGAATGAGCTGACTCTGAGCACAGTGCCTAAGGTTTAAGACTGCTCTGCAAGGAGGAGGTTAAAAAAAAATGTTTGATAGAATTAAGCAGTAAAGCCACCAGGTCCTGGGCTTTTCTTTGCTGGGAAACATTTTATTAATGTTATTAATGTCAGTGTTATTATTCACTATTAATCTGTTCAGGTTTTCTATTTCTTTTTGATTCAATCTTGGTAGGTTGTACCTCTCCAGAAATTTATCCATCTCCTCTAGGTTTTCTGATTTGTTAGTGTATAACAAAAAATATTGAAACTTTAGAACACTGAATGCTTGGCTGTGGCAGACCTGTTCAACCAAGATCAGGGCTACTTCTGCTGGCTCTGAGGGTTCAAAGGAGTCTGTGAAGCAAAACTCTTAGTGAACCTCTACCTAGATGTCCCCATCATATGTCAGCTACACATTTTCCCCACCAGGTCCCTGACCTCAACATAACAGACCAACCTCCCCTTGGTTCAGAAATTATGCTGAGTGAGCTTAGGATGAACTACATTGAAATTCATTGCTCAAAATATACACCTTAACTCAAAAATTTCAAAAAATGCCATAAATGGACAAAACCAACATTACAAGCAAATTTATCTAAACATGTATTTGTTACAGTATTGTCTAAAATTAAAAAAAAAAAAAGGAAAACAACCAAAATTTCCAAAACTAGGAAGCTGATTAAGTCAACTATAATATCCATTCAAAAGGATACAGAGCTATCATGAAAAATTATGTTTTACAAGTAAACATAGATAGTGATATAGAACATTGTTCATCATCTATTGTTTAACAGAAATTTCAGGTTACAATTGGATTATCCCACTTTTATTTTACATATATATATTATATATGCAAACATATTTGTAAAAGCCATGAAAATTTACACAAAAAATATTAATAATTGTTTGGTCTAAATAGCATAATAATGCATAAATTTTTTCTTCTACTATAAATTGTATTATAAGTAAAATAATAAAAATGCCTTTGGCATGGGAGCAGAGCAAGATGATTGAAGAGAATCCTACCCTGTTCATGTCCCTCACTGGAACACCAAATTTTATGAACTATCTGCATACAGAAAAGTACCATCACAAAAATACGAAAATCAGATAAGCAATCACAGTACCTGGTTTTAACTTCATACCACTGTAAGAGGTGTTGAGGAGGGCAGGAGAGACTGTCTTGAATGGCTAACACTAGGCCTCCCCCATCCCCTGGCAGTGACTATGTGGTGCAGAGAGAGAATCTGTGCACTTTGGGGAGGGAGAGTGCAGGGACAGGGAGACTACACTGAATTCAGCACTGCCCTGTCACAGTGGAGAATAAAGCTGTGTTGGGCTCAGCCAGCACTTGTGCATGGAAAGAGTCTCTTAATAGCAGACTTGATCAAGCAGAAGAAAGAATTAGTGAGCTTGAAACCGGCTATTTGAAAATACACAATCAGAGGAGTCCAAAGAATAAAGAATAAGAAACAATGAAGCATGCCTATAAGATATAGAAAATAGCTTCAAAAGGGCAAATCTAAGTTATTAACCTTAAAGAGGAGGCAGAGAAAGAGACAGAAGTAGAAAGTTTATTCAAAGGGATAATAACAGAGAACTTCCCATACCTAGATGAAGATATTGATATTCAAGTACAAGATGGTTAAAGAGAACCAAGCAGATTTAGCCCAAAGAAGACTACCTCTCGACATTTAATAATCAAACTCCCAAAGGATGAGGATAAAGAAAGGATCCTAAAAGCATCAACAGAAAAGAAATAACATACAATGGAGCTCCAATATATCCGGTAGCAGACTTTTTAGTGGAAACCTTATAAGCTAAAAGAGAGTGGCATGACATATTTAAAGTGCTAAAGGAAAAAAACATTTACCCTAGAACAGCATATCCAGTCAAAGTATTCTTCAAACATGAAAGAGAAACAAAGATCTTCCAAGACAAACAAAAGCTGAGGGATTTCATCAACACCAAACCTGTCTTACAAGAAATGCTAAAGGAAGTTCTTCAATATGGAAAAAAAAAAAAAGGGATGTTAATGAACAAGAAGGAATCATCTTTATGCTTTGACTCTTGTCTGCAAAAATAAAAAAGAAGAAGAAATAATCTGAAGGCACAAAACTCATTAGTAATAGTAAGCACTCAGAAAAACACAGAATAGTATAACACTGTAATAGTGGTGTGTAAACCACTCTTGTCTTAAGTAGAAAGACTAAATGATAAACCAGTGAAAAATAACAACTAAAACAACTTTTTAAGACATAGACAGCACAATGAGAAATCAAGAGAAATAACCAAGAGTTAAAAATCGGGGAGATCAACTTAAAATTTAGAGGTTTTATTACCTTTCCTTTTGCATGTTGGCTTGTTTTTACATACAATAAATGTTCATTGTTATCTAATGGGTTATTAAAAAAATTTGCAAGACTTATGATAACTTCAAATCAAAAAACATACAATGAATACACAAAAAATAAAAATCAAGAAATTAAAGCATACCACCAGAGAAAATCGCCTTCACTAAAAGGAAGACAGGAAGGAGGAAAAAAGGAAGAGAAGGCCACAAATAGCCAGAAAACAAAGAACAAAATAGCATGAGTGAGTTCCAACTTATCAATAATAATATTTAATGTAAATAGAGTTAACTCTCCAATCAAAACATACACAGTAGATGAATGGATGAAAGAAAACAAGACCCAATGATATGTTGTTGCCTATCAGAAACATGTTTCAAAATGATATGTTGTTGCCTATCAGAAACACATAGACAAAAAATAAATGGATGGAAAAAAAAATCCCAAGCCAATGGAAACCAAAAAAGAACAAGAGTAGCTGTATTTATGTCAGACAAAATAGATGTAAAGACAAAAACTGTAAGAAGAGACAAAGAAGGTAATTATATAATGACAAAAGAGTCAATCCAGCATCAGAATATAATGACTGTCAATATATATGCACCAAACACTGTATTCATACATCTCTCTCTTTAGCTCTAATAATATTTGCTTTACATATGCGGGTGGCTCCAGGAGAAACAGATATATGACTGTTCTGACAGAGAATTCAAAATAGTTATTTTAAGGAAACTAAAAGATATTCAAGTTAGCACACTATCTGCATATAGAAAAGCACCATCACAAAAAAGACAAAAATCAGATAAGCAATCACAGTACCTGGTTTTAACTTCATACCACTATAAGAGGTGTTGAGGAGGGCAGGAGAGACTGTCTTGAATGGCTAACACCATTCAGAATTCAGAATTCCTTCTCTGTGAGAAAGATAAACCCCAATACAATAAGAGCTGGAGACCAACACCCCAATTTCAGCACTGGAAAGATCTCCCAGACAGATCATCAAAAAAGAAACATAGGACTTAATATGCACCATAAAATAAATAAACCTAACAGATATTTACAGAACATTTCATCCAATGGCTACAGAATACACATTCTTCTCATCAGCACATAGATAATTCTCAAGGATAGACCATATGTTATATCACAAAGCAAGTTCTAAAACATTCAAAAAAATAAAATAATATCAAGTGTCTTCTCTGACCACAATAGAACAGAACTGGAAATCAATAATGAGAGGAATTTTGGAAACTATATAAATATATGAAAAGTAAACAATATGCTCCTGAATGACCAGTGAGTCAGTGAAGAAATTAAGAAAGAAATTGAAAAAATTTCTTGAAACAAATGATCATGAAAAATACAACATACCAAAACCTATGAGATAAAATGAAAGCAGTACTAAAACGGAAATTTATAGCTGTAAGTGCCTACATCAATAAAGAAAAAACCTTCAACTCCTTGGTTAAGCATATTCCTAAGTTTTTGTTTGTTTGTTTGTTTGTTTTCAGCTATTGTAAAAGGGGCAGAGTTCTTGTCTTGGTTCTCTGCTTGGTCACTGTTGGTGTATAGATGAGCTACTGATTTGTGCACATTAATCTTGTATCTGGAAACTTTGCTGAATTCTTTTATCAGTTCTGGGAGCTTTCTGGAGGAGCCCTCAGGGTTTTCAAGGTAAACAATCATATCATCAGCAAACAGTGACAGTTGACTTCCTCTTTACTGATTTGAATGCCCTTTCTTTCTTTCTCTTGTCTGATTACTCTGGCTAGGATTTCCAGTACGATGTTGAAGAGGAGTAGTGAGAGTGAGCATCCTTGTCTTGTTCTAGTTCTCAGAGGGAATGCTTTCAGCTTTTCCTCATTCAGTATTATGTTGGCTGTGAGTTTATCATAGGTGGCTTTTATTACATTAAGTTATGTCCCTTGCAAGCCAATTTTGCTGAGAGTTTTAATCATAAAGGGATGCTGGGTTTTATCAAATGCTTTTTCTGCATCTATTGAGATGATCATGTGATTTTTGCTTTTAATTCTCTTTATGTGGTGTATCACATTTATTGACTTGCATATGTTAAACCATCCCTGCATCCCTGGTATGAAACCCACTTGACTACTGTGGATTATCCTTTTGATGTGTTGTTGGATTTGGTTAGCCAGTATTTCATTAAGGATTTTATCATCTATGTTCATCAAGGATCTTGGTCTATGATTTTCTTTTTTTGTTACGGCCTTTCCTGGTTTTGGTATTAAGGTGATGCTGGCTGCATAGAATGAATTAGGAAGGGTTCCTTCTTTTTCTGTCTTGTGGAATCGTGTCAAAAGGATTGGTACCAATTCTTCTTTGAATGTCTGGTGGAATGCTGCATAAATCATCTGGTCCCAGAATTTTTTGTTGGTGGTGGTAATTTTTTAATTACCATTTCACTCTTGCTGCTTGTTATTGGTTAGTTCAGGGTATCTAATTCTTCCTTATTTAAGTTAAGAGGGTTGTATTTTTCAGGAATTTATCCATCTCTCCTAGATTTTCTAGTTTATGTGCATAAAGGTGTTCACACTAGCCTTGAATAATCTTTTGTATTTCAGTGGTGTCAGTTGTAACATCTCCTGTTTCGTTTCTTAGTGAAGTTATTTGGATTCTCTCTCTTCTTTTCTTGGTTAATCTTGCTAATGGTGTGTCAATTTTATTTATCTTTTCAAAGAACCAGCTTTTTGTTTCATTTATCTATTAAATATTTTTGTTTCAATTTCATTTAGTTCTGCTCTGATCTTGGTTGTTTCCCTTCTTTTGCTGGGTTTGGGCTTGGTTTATTCTTGTTTCTCTAGTTCCTTGAGGTGTAACCTTAGAATGCCAGTTCGTGATTTTTCAGTCTTTTTGATGTAGGCATTTAGGGCTATGAACTTTCCTCTTAGCACCGCTTTTGCTGTATTCATGGAAGACTACAAAACACTGCTGGAAGAAATCATAGATGACACAAACAAATGGAAACACATCCTATGCTCATGGATGGGTAGAATCAATATTGTGCAAATGACCATACTGCCAAAAGCAATCTACAACTTCAATACAATCTCCATCAAAATACCACCATCATTCTTCACAGAATTAGAAAAAGCAATTCTACAATGCATATGGAACCAAAAAAGAGCCCAGATAGCTAAAGCAAGATTAAGCAAAAAGAAGAAATCTGGAGGCAACACACTACCTGATTTCAAACTATACTATAAGACCATAGTCACCAAAACAGGATGGTACTGGCATAAAAATAGGCACATAGACCAATGGAACAGAACAGACAGTGCAGAAATAAACCCAAATACTTACAGCAAATTGATCTTCAACAAAGCAAACAAAAACATAAAGTGGGGAAAGGGCATCGTCTCCAACCAATGGTGCTGGGATAACTGGCTAGCCACATATAGGAGAATGAAACTGCATCCTCATCTCTCACCTTCTACAAAAATCAACTCAAGATGGACTAAGGACTTAAACCTAAGACCCAAAACTATAAAAATTCTAGAAGATTACACATTGGAAAAACCATTTTAGACATCAGCTTAGGCAAGGATTTCATGACCAAGAACCCAAAAGCATGCAATAAAAACAAAGATAAATAGCTGGGACCTAATTAAACTAAAGAGTTTCACCCGGAAAAGGAACAGTCAACAGAGTAAACAGACAACCCACACAGTGCGAGAAAATCTTCACAATCTATATGTCTGACAAAGGAATAATATCCACAATCTGCAACAAACTGAAACAAATCAGTAAGGAAAAAAACAAACAAACCCATCAAAAAGAGGGCTAAGGACATGAATAGACAATTCTTAAAAGAAGATATACAAATGGCCAACAAACATGAAAAAGTGCTCAACATCACTAGTGATCAGGGAAATGCAAATCAAATTGACAAATGCAATGGCACTTTACTCCTGAAGAATGGCCATAATCAAAAAATCAAAAAACAGTAGACATTGGCATGTATGCTGTGAACAGAGAACAATTCTATACTGCTGGTGGGAATATAAACTAGTACAGCCACTATGGAAAAAGTGTATAGAGATTCCTTAAAGAACTAAAAGTAGAACTACCATTTGATCCAGCAATCCCACTACTGGGTATCCACCCAGAGGAAAGGAAGTCATTATTTGAAAAAGATACTTGCACATGCATGTTTATAGCAGCTCAAATTACTATTGCAAAATAGGGGAACCAGCCCAAATGCCCATCAATCAATGAGTGGATAAAGAAACTGTGGTATATATATGCATGATGGAACACTACTCCACCATAAAAAGGAATGAATTAATACCATTTTAAGTGACCTGCATGAGACTGGAGACTATTATTCTAAACGAAGTAACTCAGGAATGGAAAGCCAAACATTGTATGTTCTCACTATGTGGGAGCTAAGCTATGAGGACCCAAAGGCATAAGAATGATACAATGGACTTTGAGAACTTTTGGGAAAGAGTGGGAGGAGGGCAAGGGATAAAAGACTACAGATATGGTACAGTGTATACTGCTTGAGTTATGAGTGCAGCAAAATCCCACAAATCACCACTAAAGAACTTACTCATGTAAGCAAATACCACCAGTACTTCAATAACTTACGGAAAATAAATAAATAAAAGAAAAAATCCAAATAATAAACCTAATGATGGATATTTAAGAACTAGAAAAGCAATAGCAAACCAAACTCAAAATTAGGAGAAGAGAAGAAATAATAAGGATAAGAGCAGAAATAAATGAATTTGAAATGAAGAAAACAATACAAAAGATTAACAAAATGAAAAGTTGATTTTTTGAAGAGATAAACAAACTTGACAAACATTTAGCCAGGCTAACTAAGAAAAAAAGAGAGACAATCCAAATAAATAAAATCAGAGATGAAAAAGGAAACATTGCAACTGATACTACAGAAATTCAAAAGATCATTAGTGGCTACAATGAACAACTATATGCCAGTAAATTGGAAAATCTAGAAGAAATGGATAAATTCCTAGATACACACAACCGACCAAGATTGAACCATGAAGAAATCCAAAGTCTAAACAGACAAATAACATGTAATGAGATCAAAGTCATAATAAAAAGTCTCCCAGTAAAGAAAAGCCTGTGACCCAATGTCTTCACTGCTGAATTCTACCAAGCATTTAAACAAGAAGTAATACCAATCCTACCCAAACTGTTCCAAAACATAGAGGAGGAGGGAATACTTCCAAGTTCAGCATATGCTAATCAATGCAATATCCTCCCACCCCAGGTAAAACAGCTTATATCCAAAAGTCAGGCAATAACAAATGAAATTTTAATATTAACAAGTGAAATTTTAATATTAAAAAGGTAAGATCGTGAACTACCAAATTTGAAAATCAGGTATTGGATGTTTAGAAGTGCTGTTTAGAACAAAGAACCAAGCTCCTCTAATAATTAGGTTATTTGTTCACATAGTGGTAACTCTCAATATTATATCTATTTGGAAAGGAAAAAAATATTCCTATCCAGCAATCAAAAACATTCTGACTGTGCTTTCATTTAAAAATGACACCTACCTAGCAGATTCTGACATAGCTTCCTCTAAGTTAGATGCTAAAATATCTATGTAGAAAAAGGGGACTATTTAGAGCAAAATAAAATATTAAGGTAGAAAAATTATTGCCAAAGTTTGTAAGAAAATTCAACAAACATCATTGCCACAGGAATTTGAAAGAACTCTAAGTAAGCTTCAGCTAAGAACACATAGCCTACCTTGATAAAAATAAACTTAAAAATAGATACTTTTTATATCTCTATACTGTCTAATCCCTGATTTAAAGACAAATGGGATAAACAAAACACTAAGCAGCCATTCATCTATCTAGTAGATGTTGCTTTAATGGTTAGTATTTTTGTCATTAAAAACTTCCCCATCTCTTTTGGGTGATGAAGAAAGTCCTGGAATTAGTGGTGATTGTCATACAATATTGTGAATGTACTTAATGCTGCTAATTGTATATACACTGTAAAATGGTTAAAATGGCAAGTTTTATGTTATGTGTATTTTGCCACAATAAAAAATAAATAATTTCACCAAAAAAGAGAGTAGTGAAATAAACCCTCACGGACCCATCACCCACCTTCTACAATTATTAGTCCAGACAGTCTTATTACATCTTTAGTTTTACTCCCTTCACCCCGCACTGCATTATTTTGAAATAAATTCTAAACAATGCAACATTTCATCCATAATTATTTCTGTACATTTCTCTAAAAGGTAAGAATTCTTTCGTAAAACATAACCGTTATCAGATATAGTTCCTTACTATGACCAAATATTCAGTGTTCAAATTGCTCGTTGTCTCACAGTGTTTGTTGATTTGGTTGTGTGTGAAATACGATTCAAACAAGACCACATTGCATTTGGTTGTCATGTGTCTTTTGTTATCTAATCTATGAATTCCCCACCTTTTTTATTTTCTTCACAATTTAACATTGAGCAAATTGGGTTGTTTGTCCTGTAAATTTTTTGCATTCTGAATTTTTTTGATTAAATTCTCATATTTTTAACATGTTCTTATATTCCCTGTGTCCCCTGAAAACTATGAATAGTAGTTATATCTAGAGTCCTGAGCAGATTCAAATTGAATGTTTTCAGTAATAATATTTCAAAGTTATGTTATAAATCCCCTCATGAGGTATGTAGTACTTGGTTGTCTCTTCTTTCATTGTGTTAAAATTGATTGACCAGCCTGGCCAACATGGTGAGACCATGTTTCTACTAAAAATACAAAAAATTAGCTGGGAGTGGTGGCACGTGCCTGTAATCCCAGCTACTCGGGAGTCTGAGGCAGGAGAATCGCTTGAATCCCGGAGGCGGAGGTTGCAGTCAGCCAAGATTGCGACATTGCATTCCAGCTTGGGCAACAAGAGTGAAACTCCGTCTCAAAAAATTAAAAAATGATCAATGAGTTTAGATGTTATCAGTCATAGCCATTCCTTAGAAATTTCTTTAGCTAATGGTCTTAGCAGCCATTAATAATACCACTCAGATTCATTACTTTTCTAGGGGTTGCAAATGGCATATTTAAATTCTGTCATTCATTCTTCTTTGAAATAATTAATAATCTGTAATGCATCTATAAAGAAAGACTTTACCTCTTCACCTATTTGGTTTCACTTAGGTGAAATAATGAAAAATCTCCAGTCAGACTTGTCTATTAGTAGGAATGAGCCAGCCCTTATGTATTCCCACAAATATTTGAATGGGTTTGCGGGCGTTGCTGCTCCAACAGAGAACATGCCCTAGTGAAATTTAAGTAGTTACTATTAAAATGACCCGACTGATACCCACAGGCTCCTGGGGCATGAGAAATTAAAGTTACATTAGGTTTTGGCATACTATCAAATAACAGGGAAGATTAAAATTATATACTAAATTAGACTAATACTATTACAAAAATATTTGAAGAAAGATTCAATCATCCTTAACTCATTATGTTACGCCAAAAAGCACCAGATGAATTAAATATAAAAAATAAAATCAAAGAAGCATAGAAAACTGGTGAATATTTATTTGACTTTGTAATAAAATTTTGAAGCATAACAACAAAGAAAAAAACTATTCTTTTATTTTATAAAAATACACCAATTTTAATAAGCTGGTCAATCCTAACATAAAAGGTAAATGACAACTTGAAAAAAATTACATAAAATATTCTCAATATTCCAGGCAAGCCCATTCATAGTAATATAAAAGAGAAGATGAATAAAATGCTCAAAAAATGATGAAACTCATGCAAATTAAAACACAGTAGAATTCTATGTTTTTTGTTTGTTTTGTTTTGTTTTGTTTTGTTTCTTTGAGATGGAGTCTCGCTCTGTCGCCCAGGCTGGAATGTGGTGGCACAATCTCAGCTCACTGCAAGCTCCGCCTCCCGGGTTCACGCCATTCTCCTGCCTCAGCCTCCCGAGTAGCTGGGACTACAGGCGCCCACCACCACACCAGGCTAATTTTTTGTATTTTTAGTAGAGAGGGGGTTTCACCGTGTTAGCCAGGATGTTCCTGATCTCCTGACCTTGTGATCCACCCCCCTTGGCCTCCCAAAGTGCTGGGATTACAGGCATGAGCCACCACGCCTGGCCCCTGTTTTTCTTTAAAACTGACACCAAATTTCTCTAATATTAAAGCCTAGCATTGGAACTGGTATGGGAAATAGAAAACCCATGCTCTACTGAGGAAATCATACAACAGTATAATTTTTATGAAGAACAACTTGGTATTAGGAATAATGAATATTCAAAATATTCTTACCCTTTGAGCCAAAATATCCTTTAATATATAGATTTTATTTCTTCTATAATTAAGCCACTATAATAACAACTAATTCTAGGAATTTTTTTTAAGAGATAAACACAGAGGTACATAAATATTTGTGTGCAGGCCATGCACGGTGGCGCATGCCTATAATCCTAGCACTTGGGGAGGCCAAGTAGATCACTTGAGCCCAGGAGTTCAAGACTAGCCTGGGAAACATGGTGAAACTCTGTCTCTACAAAAAAATACAAAAATTAGACAGGCATGGTGGTGTATTCCTGTCGTCCCAACTACTTGGGAAGCTGAGGTAGGAGGATCACCTGAGCCCAGGGAGGTATGGGCGGCAGTGAGCTGTGATTGTGCCACTGCACTCCAGCCTGGGTGAAAGAGCAAGACTCTGTCTCAAAGAAAAAAAAGATTTGTGCAAAAAGTTGCTCCTGATATGGTTAGAAAAGCTGGAAACAATTTCAATAAATAAGGGATAGCTATGAGATGAAAAACCATACAGCTAATAAAGATGTTCCAAAAATAAAGACATGAAATTCTTTCATGATACAATAATAAAGAGGAAAAAGGTTCAAAATTATTATTATTTTTTTTTTTTTTTTTTTGAGACAGGGTCTCACTCTGTTGCCCAGACTGGAGTGCAGTGGTGCGATCTCGGCTCACTGCAGTTCCACCTCCCGGGTTCATGCCATTCTCCTGCCTCAGACTCCCGAGTAGCTGGGACTGCAGGCGCCAGCCACCGCACCCAGCTAATGTTTTGTATTTTTAGTGGAGACAGGGTTTCATCATGTTAGCCAGGATGGTCTCGATCTCCTGACCTCGTGATCCACCCGTCTCAGCCTCCCAAAGTGCTGTGATTACAGGCATGAGTCACCGCGCCTGGCCCAAAATTATTTTTATAGTTTAAACTCAATTTCTCCTATAAACTTATATGTGTACTTAAAGACATATCACTCATAGTTATATATACACTTGAAACATTTAGAAAGTATTTAATATATAGATATACATGTTTACACACATATAAATATATCTATCTGTTATGTGTGTGTGTGTGTAACATGGGTATACGTGAAAGCGGGTGACTAGGGTGCTTACTAACAGTGTTGAGTTCAGCAATGTTTTCCTTCTTTATAAATTTGCTTTTAGTTATGTATTTTCCAATGAAATATTTTATAATCCAAAGTAAATAAAGATTAATATTGCTTTTAAATAAATTTTTTATTTCATTCACTCAGCTCCTCCATCTGTGTACGCTCATTTCATCACCATCAATTTTGCAAACATTTTCTATTACGTGCCAGGCACTATCAATACTAAGATCCATAGGAAACAGAGCCTGGCAATTATACAATATTGAATAAGATGCTAGCCCTGTCTCTAGGGTACCTTATCAGAGTATGACAATAGAAGTCGTACTCTAGTGGCAAGGACAGACCTATACAAAAGAAGTGGGGTATCTTGTACTCAGGGCTCTAATAGAAGCATAAAATAAGACCAGGCAGGTGTTATGTAACCCAAGTTCTTTTTTGTGTCAGTGTAAGGTCTGATTTAAATACATAGCTTAAAAGACAAAGTTGTGTAATATAGGTTTCCTCCCAAAAGGAAAGTAAGTGTAGAAACAATGCAAAAAACTCAACAGTTAGTATTTCACATGAACAATGTCATTCACTGTACAAACAGACAGAAATATCAAGTCAATTTTTATTGCTATATGGTCCTGGTTTTCTCTCAAGTCATCTCCACCTTCTTAGTGCAAAGGGTTGTAATAGTTCAAGATTTCCCCATTAAACATGAGAAGTAGTCACCAGCTGTGCTTGTCTTTCTCAGCCTCTTTGCCCTGTTACACACCAGCTAGCACCAGGTCCCAATCCAAACCAACCTCGGAGGTTTTGCTCCACAAGTTATGTGGGCAGAGTTAATGGAGCTATCACTTGCTCTTGTTTGCAAACAGGGAATGATGGATGGCTATCTGCTAAATGTATTAAACTTCAGTCCAAAGGAGTTGCTCTTTAGCATGCATAAGAAAAACAAAAGTTAGGTTTCTCCATTTCTTCATCCGCCTCCTGCATTCTAGGAAGAAATGCTTTGTCCTCTCTTCCCTTCTCATAATGTTCGCTAACATAACTAACATGTTCCTTGGTGTCAACCCACATACACAGTTTCTTTAGCACACTGCTTCCATTCATTCATTCCACAAACATTTACTGAGAACTCATTACATGGCAAAGCTCTGTGCTAGAAGCTGGAGATATAAAATGAATAAAACATAGCTCTGGTACTTGGGAGCCTGTGATGTATTCGAAGAGATGGACATTAAAACAAATCATTGAAATAAAGTAGTATAGATGTTCTAATAAACAAATTATACTGAATAATACTCATAAAGCCCTTTTATTGAGAACTTGCTATATAGGTACTATGATAAATACTTCATGTGCATTAAAAGTAGCCAATCTTTACAATATTCCTATGAGACAGTGGGAACATAAACCAACATACTTTCCTCATGTCGTGCTAAACAATTCTGGGAAAATATTTTCCTTTTTATACGCTAAAAAATACTAAGATCAAGCAGAAGGAAGTACTTTTATTCCATAAATACTCGCTCCTGGAAGACATGACTGTGAACCCACTTAAAGAGCTTACTTTTCAAGGCTAAACTTGTTCTCCAAGGCTTGCTTTCAGACCTTTGCCCCACTAGATTCACCAATCAGAATTTATTTTACCATAAATACTGCCCAATCCCAACCAATTCCCTGCCTTGAAAGACCCATCTTGAAAATCACCCACCTTAGGCTCTAAAACACCATAAATATCCTCGCCTTATTTCCCCATTTTGAGACACTACTAAGACTCACTGAAGTTGGCCTTATCTCTTACTTCAGTAGGCCTAGTAAACAGCTTTGCTGGATAAGTGTGTATTCCTTTGATCTTTTGAGAGATCACTGATCAACAATCCATATTACAGTCACCAATTCACATCTTTATCAAGGTTTATATGACTGTAGCTTATGCCTTATACTTCTCTCCATTCTGCCACCTATAATGGATTAAAAGAAAAAATAGTATTTTATTAGGAAAGGTGTGAAGGAAAAGAACAGTAGAAGTGCTATTTGAGTTTTAAAAGACATATAAAGTACTCATCTGGTTTTCAAGAAAGAAAAGAGTATTCACGTTCAAAGAAACAGATATATGGATTTATAAAGTAGATTAAGAAAACTTAGTATCTCAGAAAATGGCTAGAACTAAGAGTACATTATGGAGTGAGGTGCTAGGAGTTTCTGTCTCACATGGAAGAAACGGGAACTTTAAGAGTTGATCATTAATGAGATGTTGTTAGTAAAAGGAAAAGAAGAGTTTGGGATGACTCCAGGTTACTAGCTTAGCTTAATAGATACAAAGTCACACCCATTTCAAAGATGGAGAATTCAAGGAAAAAAATCTCTTTTGGAAAAATAAAACACATGTGTTCAGGCCTTCTAATAAATTGCACAAATAATGGGCTGACCAACCCTGCCATTGGCAGTGGACTAGGGTCCATAAGTCAGGCAAAGGAGCTGAGAAGAAGAAGACACAAATAAGTTAGAAAAGCCAGCCAGGTGTAGTGGTGCATGCCTACTGCACACCCATAGTTCCAGCTACTTGGTAGGCTATGGCAAAAGGATCACATGAGTCCAGGAATTTGAGGCTGTAGTGCACTGATTGTTCCTGTAAATAGCCACTGCTCCAGCTTGGCAACATAGCAAGACCCCCATCACTAAAAAAAAAAAAAAGGAAAAGCCAAGACAAAATGTTATCATAGAAACCAGAGCAGGGAAAGATCCAAAAGGAAGGAGTATGTGGTGTTAAATATTGCATATGTCAAGAAAGATAAGGCCTGGAAAAGCTTAATAAAATTGGAAATTCAGGACACGGCAAGCCAAAAGCATGAGATTGAGGTTGAAAAGCAAGGTATTAACTGAAAGAATTAGAAAAGCAAGAGCAAACCAACACCAAACCTAGCAGAAGACAAGAAAGAATCAAAATCACCGCTGAACTGAAGAAAATTGAGACATGAAAAACCACTCAAAACATCAACAAGATCTTGGGAAGATGGTGAATAAGAGGCAGTATTAGTTTGCAGCTCCTGCTTGGAAGGACAGAGCAGCATGTGGAGACTCATATCATGAACTTTTGCTCAAAGAACTACCACAGGAACATACCAGGAAAGCCGAGAAGATCCACAGACCCTTTGAAGGAACTGGATCACCCTTGCAGGCTCCCCGAGCTGCCAAAAAATGGTGAGTCAGCTTGCTTTCTTAATGGGAAGGCTCATAGTCTGGGGCAAATTCTCAGCCCTGGAATTGGACTCAGTACTATTGGGGGCTTGGGGGGAGGGCATGATGGGAGTGAGGCCGGCCTTTAGGACTGTGGGCTATGTGGGAGCAGGGTGAGGCCGGCTTTCCCCTACTTCCCGGCAACCTGTATGACTCAGCAGAACATAACTCCATTGGACTGAGAATTATATCTCTACCCCCATAGCAGCTGCAGCAAGCCCCACCCAAAGAGAGACTGAGCTCAGACACGCCTAACCCTGCCATCACTTGATGGTCTTTCTCTACCCACCCTGGTAGCCAAAGACAAAGGTCATAATTTATTGGGAGCTCTATGGCCCTGCCCACCACTTGAGAAACCTGAATACTTAACCAGGTGTCTCTAGGGCAAGTTTGCATCCTCCCTACAGGACCACAGCTAATGTGGTCTTGAAAGTGCCACCTCCCAGCTGGAAGCCAACTAACACAAAACTAGCACACTAAATAAAAACACAACCAAGGACCCTCACAGAATGCACTTCACTCCCCTGCTAACTCCACTGGAGCGGCTGCTGGTATTCACAGCTGCAAGACCTAAAGACAGATCACATCACAGGGCTCTTTGCAGACACTCACCGGTACCAGCCCAGAGCCCAGTATCTCTGCTGGATGGCTAGACCCAGAAATGCAAAAACAATCCAAACAGTTTGGCTCTCAGGAAGCCTCATTCCTAGAGGAATGGGGAGAAACCACATCAAGAAAACACCCTATGGGACAAAAGAATTTGAACAACAGCCCTTGAATCCCAGATGTTGCCTTGGACATAGTCTACTCCGATGAGAAGGAACCAGAAAAACAATTCTGGTAATATGACAAAACAAGGCTCTTTAACATGAAGGGGTGGCCTGCCCCTCCACACCTGTGGGTGTTTCTCGTAAGGTGGAACGAGAGACTTGAGAAAAGAAATAAGACACAGAGACAAAGTATAGAGAAAGAAAAGCGGGGCCCAGGGGACCGGCGCTCAGCTTACAGAGGACCCACGCCGGCCCCGGTCTCTGAGTTCCCTTAGTATTTATTGATAATTATCTTTACCATCTTAAAGACAGGGGAGTGGCAGGACAATATAAACAAAGAAAAAAGAGGAAATCGGCAGTAAGACATATGAACAAAAACCTCTGTGACATGAATAAATTCAAAGGACAAGGCTGTGCCTTGAGATGCATATGCAAACATCTCCATAAACCTTTAGGCAGCATAGTTTGTCTATCACATGGGGAGAAACCTTAGACAATACCTAGCTTATCTAGGAACAAAGTCACACCCTGCACGCCCAAAATCCATTAAACCTTGAGTTACCACAGCACATGTCTCTTGCAAGGACAAGGTTGGGGGTAGGGTCACAGACTAACAGCATCTCAAATACAGAACAAAATGGAGTCTCTTATGTCTACTTCTTTCTATACAGACACAGTAACAGGCTGATCTCTTTCTTTTCCCCACATTTCCCCCTTTTTTTTTTCAACAAAACCACCATTGTCATCATGACACAAAGTAATAGAATATCACAAAGCAAGTGGAGGCAGGATGGTGTTAAAATTAAAATTTTTGGGCATGCATAGTCATGGATAACATCTTGTCAGAAAAACAGGGTTTGAGAGCAGACAACCTGTCTGACCAAAATTTATTAGGTGGGAATTTCCTCGTCCTAATAAGCCTGGGAGCGCTACAGGAGGCCGGGGCTTATTTCATCCCTTCGGCTTCAACCGTAAAAGGCGGCACGCCTCCAAGGGGGTCGTTTATAGGCCTACCCTCAGAGCGCATTCTCTTTCTCAGGGATGTTCCTTGCTGAGAAAAAGAATTCAGCGATATTTCTCCTATTTGCATAATGAAAAGAGAAGAAATATGGCTCTGTTCCGTCCGGCTCACCGGCGGCCAGTTCAAGGTTGCCTCCCTAGTTCCCTGAACATTGCTGTTATCCTGTTCTTTTTCCAAGATGCCCAGATTTTATATTGTTCAAACACACATGCTCCACAAACAATTTGTACAGTTAAGGCAATCATCACAGGGTCCTGAGGTGACATATATCCTCCTCAGTTTACAAAGAAGATGATAGAATTAAGAGATTAAAGTAAAGACAGACATAAGAAATTACAAAAGTATTAATTTTGGAGAACTAATAAATGTCCATGAAATCTTCACATTTTATGTTTTTCTGCCGTGGCTTCAGCTAGTCCCTGCGTTCAAGGTCCCTGACTTCCCGCAACGTTCTCCCTCCCTTTTCCTCTATATAAATGTGCCATGGCGATGAAGGCTTGTTCGTTCTCTCGATTTTGACGCAGGATTCTTCGACTGGTCCGGCACACTAAAAACAAGCCGATTAAACAGAGACACATAATTCCAAAATTTACTGCAGTAGAGTTCCCAATAGACTTAATCCAAGTCGTGGGGTTTAATCCATAAAGATTTTTTGCCACTTGATCTAACGCCTCAGCTCCAGGCACAATATTTAAGTGACTTTGAGAGGCTTCAAAAATTTGTTCTTTTAATTTAGAAATGTCTAAAGTGAGATTATCTTCTCTTCCCTGTAGATGGCGTCTAACCATGTCCCAGTGATGTTTAGACTCATTATAAACTTGGGGTGTAATACAAAAATCTGACGTATTCCAGTCACACTGTAACTGGAAACGATGTTCCAAGCTCATGAGTCTATCTCCCATCCAAATGACGGTTTGTCTAAGATCATTAATTTGATTTGCCAATTTTTGATCGATACCAGATTGTGAATTCCACAACCTTGTGGAATTCTTTTGCCAATTGTCAACAAAGCTTACTGTCTGAACAGAAGAGTGCAATGCAACTCCTGCCACAGCGGCTGTAGCTGTGACTGCAATTAATCCCATAATCACTGCAATTAAAGTAAAAATGAATCTTTTGGATCTACTTAAAACGCCTTTTAATACTTCAGTCAAAATATGGATGGATGGTGAGGCCTCCCATGGTCGGTCCATGGACACAGGGATCCACACGCCTTCTCTTGCTCTCACCAGCAGAATACGGTGCTGCCAATCAAAAGTTGAATCAATGCAAGTAAACAATCTGCAATTTTCACAAGTTATAGTTTGGGAGTCTGGTTTAATAACTATATTTCCTATGACTAACATATAAGGGGGCTTTACACAACTTTGTAAAGGAACTGTTAGACTGGAATTTAGGTTGATAGAGTAAAATGGCTTATAATCTCTTGTTTCTATAGTTTGATTTCCAGACCAAATTCTAAGGCGGTATGAAGCCACAGTAAGTCTCCATAATTCTGGATGTTCAGGACCAAAAACAGGACTTATCATTTTTGGTCTTGGAGTAGAGATTCCCTTTTCTCCCCATATCCAAGGGTAGAAAGACTGTAATTTTTTGTGCTTATGTTTATCTAAATTTTCCGTTAAATCACTATCAACAGTTGGACTCACTAGTGCACTGGGACAGAATTGAGTTTGTCCTGTGCAATCGTGGTAGAATTGACCTCTAGGTGCCCAATCTATAACTGTTCCGAATGTATTGTTTTGTAATATCACTGCACTATTGGCCACACATTCTTCCCAAACTAAATCTTTTGATTCTCTGGAAATCTCTTTGGGGCAAGGTTTCCCTTTTGGCCTAAATTTTAATGATCTTTGATAAGAAAAGTCTTGTAAATAGTTTACCTGTGGTTTGAGTGACATTCCGCTTACCATGTGATAAGTAAATCTACTGGTGGGACTGACAGTAGGTACTTCTACCAACCAATTTTGAATAGCAGGCATTAAACATCCTGGTGCTCTCCCTAGGCAAATAGGAGGATAACGATACCCAATGGAAATATTTATCATCATTCCTTCTTCCTCCGGTTTGGCAGGGCAACGATCATCTGTGGGACCAGGTACCCACATACTATTATTAACATATACTTCAATAGGATTATCCATCCATGTAACTGCCCGAATTAAGGGCGGGAAAGGCACATAGGCCCAGTAGGTATAATTAGCTGCAGCTGCTCCTGCAGGCATGGGGAGACTTACCACCGTTGATACAATCATTAAAGCTGTAAGCAGCATTTTTTCTGGGGTTTGTGTCACCTTTGTGCTAGCTAGGCTTTTTCCAGCTAACGATGTCAGCTTCTTTAACTGTGCCCAGGTCGGCAGCTCCGCCTTCTCGGTGCGTGGTGACTTCATCTGTTCTTTTGATATCATCACTTGGTTCATCATGCGAGTCAATGGTGCTCGATTGCGGTGTTTCTGTCTCCGTGGAGGCGCTTTTCTTTGCATCTCCGATGGGTTCATTGTAGAACTTCAAATGTTTAGTGGGTATCCAAACAGGAAGCTGATTTTCTCCTGGTGAAACACAAGCAAAACCTCTTCCCCAGGTTATCACCTTCCCTATTTCCCATGTCTTATTTTTGTTGTCTTTCCACCAAATCACTTTTCCTTCATGTGGACTGTTCTTTTTACCAGTAAGATGTTGTTCTGCAGAAGTAGTAGTCTGATTTCTATAAATGTTTAAAAAATTTAAAGTATAGAGTGCTAGATTAAGCTGCATCTGAGGAGTGGTACACTCCTTACTGTCTCCCCCTTTTTTTTGTTTAACTAACTGAGTTTTGAGTGTTCTATTAGTTCTTTCAACTATGGCCTTACGGGCATTCTCATCGGTAATTGACTTTTGAGCAGCATCTTGAAGTCTTGCTACAAAATCAGGGTAGGGCTCTTTAGAGCCTTGTCTTATTGTATTAAAGGAGGGGCAGGCGGTTCCTGGGTCTTGGATTTTCTCCCAGGCCCTAAGGCAGATAGCCCTGATTTGCTCAATGGCCTCATTTGGCATTATTACTTGTTGGTCAACAGTGCTCCAATTTTGACCTATTCCTAATAGTTGATCTGCATCTATGTCAATTGGAGGATTGGCAGTCCTATTTTTTCGGACCTGTACTTGTGCCCCATCAATCCACCAAGTCTTAAATTGTAAAAATTGAGAGGGTGAGAGTGAGGATTTTGCCAGAATCTCCCAATCATAAGGAATAAGTCTATGTCCATGAGCAATGGAATCTAATAATGTTCTCATGTAAGGAGAGTTGGGTCCATACTGTTTTACTCCCTCTTTCATTTCTTTTAGCATTTTTATAGAAAAAGACTTATATCTGGCTTCAGCTACGGGAAGCTCTCCCTCTTGGGCCCCTTCTCCAGGTGGTCTTGCTTCTAATATTACTGGGAATTGCCACGCCTCAATATCTCCTTGTTTTCTTGCCTCATCAATAATTTTATGTAACGCACTACCCTGTGTACTAGGCGGTGCTGTAGGATTAAGTTTCATGGTGGGCGGTTGAGGATATGGCACCCTGCCCTGTGGCACTGGAAATGTTCCTGGCTGTCCATACGGATTTTCTGGGGGCTGCTGATACTGTAGTTCAGCTGGCGGCCAGTATTGATAGGCTACTGGCGGCTGGGTCTTATCTTCTACCGGCTGATATTGTGGACACTGCATTTGGAATGGCATTGCCATGACAGAAACTCTATCTTTTTCTATTTGATCTTCTTTTGGAGTTTGTACTTGTTTAACCTGCATTTGAGGTTGTAAAGTTGCAGGCATTTGAGCTGCTGGAAGAGCAGTTGGCCATCGTGGTTTAGACTCTGATGGCTCTGCTAATTCTGGATTTTTTTTTTCTAATTTTAACGTTTCAGGATATACTACCTCCTGTAATTGATTATTGTCAACATTTTGCGTTGACCGAGCCATAGCCGGCTCTGATACACATTCACAGTGTGAACTTTCCTTTCCTTTCCGGGATTCTATCCCTGCCTCTTTTTCACAATCTACTGCACAGCTTTTAGGGACATCAGAAATTGGAACGCTATCTTCTTCTGTTTGAAATGGTTCTAAAGCTACTTTAATAATGACCCAATCATTCCATACTGTGAGCGGAATGATTTTACCTTCCCTGCTTGCTTGTTTTAATTCTTTGCCAATTTTTTCCCAATCTTTTAGATCTAAAGTTCCCTGTTCCGGAAACCATGGACAAAACTGCTCTATTGTTTGAAACAGCGTAATTAGATTTTTGGTAGAGACTTTAACTCCCCCTCTTTTTAAGAGAATTTTAATAAAGCTGCGATAAGAGGCATATTTACTCTTAGTTTGCCCCATTGTTACCCTAGGTTCTTCCGAGCGCACAAGCTTACCGCAAGGCTGACTGTAGACGTACTCGGGAGTCTCTCGTCGACTTGTCCTCAATGACCACGCTCCAGCGTACCTTCACCTTAGAGAAAAGCCTCCACGTTGGGCACCAGATGAAGGGGTGGCCTGCCCCTCCACACCTGTGGGTGTTTCTCGTAAGGTGGAACGAGAGACTTGAGAAAAGAAATAAGACACAGAGACAAAGTATAGAGAAAGAAAAGCGGGGCCCAGGGGACCGGCGCTCAGCTTACAGAGGACCCACGCCGGCCCCGGTCTCTGAGTTCCCTTAGTATTTATTGATAATTATCTTTACCATCTTAAAGACAGGGGAGTGGCAGGACAATATAAACAAAGAAAAAAGAGGAAATCGGCAGTAAGACATATGAACAAAAACCTCTGTGACATGAATAAATTCAAAGGACAAGGCTGTGCCTTGAGATGCATATGCAAACATCTCCATAAACCTTTAGGCAGCATAGTTTGTCTATCACATGGGGAGAAACCTTAGACAATACCTAGCTTATCTAGGAACAAAGTCACACCCTGCACGCCCAAAATCCATTAAACCTTGAGTTACCACAGCACATGTCTCTTGCAAGGACAAGGTTGGGGGTAGGGTCACAGACTAACAGCATCTCAAATACAGAACAAAATGGAGTCTCTTATGTCTACTTCTTTCTATACAGACACAGTAACAGGCTGATCTCTTTCTTTTCCCCACATTAACACCCTCCCAAAATCATATTAGTTCACCAGCAATGAATCCAAACCAAGACAAAATCTCTGAATTGCCAGAAAAAGAATTCAGAAGGTTGATTATTAAGGTAATCACGGAGGCACCAGAGAAATGTGAAGTCCAACTTAAAGAGATCAAAAACATGATACAGGAGATGAAAGGAAAAATATTCAGTGAAATAGCACAAATAAAAAACAATCACGAATTCTGAAAATCATGGATACACTTAGAGAAATGCAAAAAGTACTGAAAGGCTCAGCAATAGAATGGAACAAGCAGAAGAAAAAAACACAGAGCTTGAAGACAAGGCTTTTGAATTAACCCAATCTGTCGAAGACAAAGAAAAAAGAATTTTAAAAATTAAGAAAGCCTCCAAGAAGTTTAGAACTATGTTAAATGTTCAAACATAAGAATAATTGGTGTTCCCAATGAAGAAGAGAAATCTAAAAGTTTTGAAAACATATTTTAGGGAATAATCGATGAAACTTCTCTGGCCTTGCTAAAGATCCAGACATGCAAATACAGGAAGCTCAAAGAACACCTGGGAAATTCACATAAAGATCATTACCTAGGCATACAGTCATCAGGTTATCTAAAGTCAAGATGAAGGAAAGAATATTAAGAACTGTGAGGCAAAAGCATCAGGTAACCTATAAAGGAACACCTATCAGATTAACAGTAGATTTCTCAACCAAAACCCTACAAGCTAGAGGGAATTGGGGTCCTATTTTTAGACTTGTTAAACAAAACAATTAGCAGCCAAGAATTTTGTATCCAGCAAAACTAAGCTTCATAAATGAAGGAAAGATACACTCTTTTGTAGACAAACAAATGCTGAGAGAATTCACCACTAAGACTGAGCCAGCACTATAAGAACTGCTAAAAGGAGCTCAAATCTTGAAATAAATCCTTGAAATACACCAAAATGGAACCTCTGTAAAGCATAAATCTCACAAGACCTATATAAAAATAACACAATTAAAACTAAAAAAGGTATTCAGGTCACAAATAGCATGATGGATAGAATAGTACCTCACATCTCAATAGTAACATTGAATGTAAATCACCTAAATGCTCCACTTAAAAGATACAGAATTGCAGAATGAAGGAGAATTCACCAATCAAGTTTCTGCTGTCTTCAAGAAACTCATCTAACACATAAGGACTCACGTAAACTTAAGCTAAAGGGGTGGAAAAAATATTCCATGTAAATGGACACCAAAAGTGAGCAGGAGTAGCTATTCTTGTATTAGACAAAACAAACTTTAAAGCAACAGCAGCTAAAAAAGACAAAGAGGGACATTATATAATGACAAAAGGACTAGTCCAATAGGAAAATATCATAATTCTAAATATATATGCACCTAACACTGGAGCTCCCAAATTTATAAAACAATTACTACTAGACCTAAGAAATGAGATAGATGGCAACACAATAATAGTAGGGCACTTTAATACTCCATTGACAGCACTAGACAGGTCATCAAGACAGAAAGTCAACACAGAAACAATGGACTTAAACAATACCCTACATCAAATGGACTTAACAGATACTATAGAACATTACCCAGAAACTAGAGAATATATATTCTATTCATTAGCACATTAAACATTCTCCACAGTAGACCATATGATAGGCCACAAAACAAGTCTCAGTATATTTTTAAAAACAGAAATTATATTAAGTACTCTCTCAGACCACAATGAATAAAATTGGAAATCAACTCCAAAAAGAACCCCCAAAACCATGCAAATACATGGAAATTAAATAACCTGCTCCTGAATGATCATTGGGTCAACAATGAAATCAAGATGGAAATTAAATAATTCTTTGACCTGAGCAATAATAATGACACAACCTATCAAAACCTCTGGGATATAGCAAAAGCAGTACTAAGAGGACAGTTCATAGCATTAAAGGCCTACATCAAAAAGTCTGAAAGAGCACAAGTAGACAATCTAAGATCACACCTCACAGAAATGAGAAACAAGAACAATCCAAACCCAAACCCAGCAAAAGAATAGAAATAACAAAGATCAGACCAGAACTAAATAAAATTGAAACAAAAAAACACAATACCAAAGATAAATGAAACAAAAAGATTGTTATTTGAAAAGAAAAATAAAATTGATAGACCATTAGCAAGATTAACCAAGAAAAGAAGAGAGATGATCCAAATAAGCTCAACTAGAAACAAAACAGGTGATATTACAACTGATACCACAGAAATACAAAAGATTATTCAAGGCCACTATGAACACTTTACAGGCATAAACTAGAAAACTCAGAGGAGATGGATAAATTCCAGTAAACATACAACCCTCCTAGATTAAAGCAAAAAGATATAGAATCTCTAAACAGACCAAAAACAAGCAGCAAGATTGAAATTGTAATTTAAAAATTGTCAACAACAAAAAAGCTCAGGACCAGATGAATTCACAGCTGAATTTTATCAGACATTCAAAGAATAATAGGAGCCAATCCTACTGACACTATTGCAAAAGATAGAGAAAGAGGGAATCCTCCCCTAAATCATTCTAAGAAGCCAATATCACCTATAACCCTAATAACAAAACAAGGGAATAACATAACAAAAAAAAGAAAACTACAGACCAACGTCACTGATGAACATAGACGCAAGAATCCTCAACAAGATACTAGTGAAGTGAATCCAACAGTATATCAAAAAGATAATACATCATGATCAGGTGGGTTTTATACCAGGAATGCAGGGATGGTTTAACATACATAAGCAAATATGATACATCACATAAACACAATTAAAAACAAAAAATCACCTGATCATCTCAATAGATGCAGAAAAAGCATTTGACAAAATCCAGCATACCTTTATGATTAAAACCCTGAGTAAAATCAGCATACAAGGAATATACCTTAATGTAATAAAAGTCATCTATGACAAACCCACAGCCAACATTATACTGAACAGGAAAAAGTTGAAAGCATTCCCCCTGAGAATCCATGCTCATGGATGGGTAGAATCAATATTGTGAAAATGACCATACTCCCAAAAGCAGTCTACCAATTTGATGTAATTTTCATCAAAATACCATTATCATTCTTCACAGAACTAGAAAAAACAATCCTAAAATTCATATGGAACCAAAAAAGAGCCCACATAGCCAAAGCAAGACTAAGAAAAAAGAACAAATCTAGAGGCATCACATTACACAACTCCAAACTATACTGTAAGGCCATAGTCACCAAAACAGCATGGTACTGGTATAAAAATAGGCACATAGTCCAATGGAACAGAGCAGAGAACCCAGAAAGAAACCCAAATACTTACAGCAAACTCTTCTTCAACAAAGCAACCAAAAACAGAAAGTGGGGAAGGGCAACCTATTCAACAAATAGTGCTGGGATAATTGATCAGCCACATGTAGAAAAATGAAACTGGATCTTCATCTCTCACCTTATACAAAAATCAACTCAAGATGAATCAAAGACTTAAATCTAAGAAACCATAAAGATTCTAGGAAATAACATGGGAAAAACTCTTCAGGACATTGGCTGAGGCAGAGACTTCATGACCAAGAAATCAAAAGAAAATGCAACAAAAACAAAGGTAAATAGATGAGACTTAATTTAACTAAAAAGTTTCTTCACAGCAAAAGAAATAATCAGCAGAGTTAACAGACAGCCCAAAGAGTGGGAGAAAATCTTCACAATCTATACAACCCACAAAGGACTAATATCCAGAATCTACAACAAACTCAAACAAATCAGCAAGAAAAAAATTAACAATCCCATCAAAAAGGGGGCTCAGGACATGAATAGACAATTCTCAAAAGAAAGTATACAAATGGCCAACAAGCATATAGGAAAATTCTCAACATCACTAATTATCAGGGACATGCAAATCAAAACCGCAATTCAAATAGCACCTCACTCCTGCAAGAATGGCCATAATCAAAAAATCAAAAAATAATAGATGTTGGCATGCATGTGGCAAAAAGGGAACACTTCTAACTTCTACACTGCTAGTGGGAATGTAAACTAGTACAACCACTATGGAAAACAATGTGGAGATTCCTTAAACAACTAAAAGTACATCTACTGTTTGATCCAGCAATCCCACTACTAGATATCTACCCAGAAGAAAGAAGTCATTATACAAAATGATTGGGTGATGGGTGTACCAAAATCTCAGAAATCACCACTAAAGAACTTATTCATTTAACCAAACACCACCTGTTCCCCAAAAACCTATTGAAATTTGAAAATTTTAAAAAAATTTTTTAGAGATCAACAAAACCAGGAGTTAGATATTTTTAAAAAATTAGTAAGATAGGCCACTAGCTGGGCTAATAAAGAAAAGAAAAAAGATCCAAATAAACACAATTAGAAAGAACAATGGCGATGTTACCACTGACCCCACAGAAATAAAAATAACCATCAGAAACTACTGCAAACTCTTCTATGCAAACAAGCTAGAAAACTAAAAAAGATGGATACATTCCTGAACATATACCCCCTCCCACAGCTGAACTAGGAAAAAATTGATTCTCTGAAGATACTAATAATGAACTCTGAAATTGAATTCGTAATAAATAGCCTACCACCCAAAAGGAGCCCAGGACCAGAGAGATTCATAGCCAAATTCCACCAGAGGTACAAAGAAAATCTGGTACCCTTTCTGTGGAACTACCATAAAAAAAATTGAGGAAGAGGGACTCCTCTCCAACTCACTCTATGAGGCCATCATCATCTGGATACCAAAACCTGGCAGAGACACAACACAAAAAGAAAACTTCAGGCTAATATCATTGATGTGCATTAATGCAAAAATTCTCAACAAAATACTTGCAAACCAAATCCAGCAGCACATTAGAAAGCTAATGTGTGATAATCAAGTAGGCTTCATCCCCAGAATGCAAGGCTGGTTCAACATACACAAATCAATAAATGTGATTAATCCCACAAACAGAACTAAAGACAAAAACCACATGATTATCTCAATAGATGCAGAAAAGACATTCAATAAAATTCAACATCCCTTTATGTTAAAAACTCTCAGTAAACTGGGCATTGAAGAAACATACCTCAAAATAATAAAAACCATCTATGACAAATTCATACCCAACATCATACTGAATGGGAAAAAATTGGAAGCATCCCCATTGTAAACAGGCACAAGACAAGGATGCCCTCTCTCACCACTCCTATTTAACATAGTATTGGAAGTCCTAGCCAGAGCAATCAGGTAAAAGAGAGAAATAAAGGGCATCCCAATAGGAAGAGAGGAAGTCAAACTATCTCTGTTTGCAGATTACATGATTCTATATCTAGAAAACCCCATAATCTTGGCCCAAAAGCTCCTTCAGCTGATAAACAACTTCAACAAAGTTACAGGATACCAAGTCAATGTACAAAAATCACTAGCATTCCTCTACATCAACAACAGCCAAGCTGAGAGCTAAATCAGAAATGCAATCCCATTCACAATTGCCACAAAAAGAATAAAATACCTGGGAATACCGCTAACCAAGGAGGTGAAAGATCTCTACAATGTGAATTACAAACCAATGCTAAAAGAAATCAGAGATGACACAAACAAATGGAAAAATATTCTATGCTCATGGATAGGAAGAATCAATATCTTTAAAATGGCCATGGTGCCCAAAGCTATGTATAGATTCAATGCTATTCCTATTAAACTACCAATAACGTTCTTCACAGAATTAGAAAAAAAATTACACATTCATATGGAACAAAAAAAGAGCCTGAATACCCAAGGCAATCATAAACAAAAGAACAAAGCTGGAGGCATCACACTACCAAATTTCAAACTATAATGCAGGGATACAGTAACCAAAACAGTATGGTACGGACAAAAAAAAAAAAAAAAAAAAAAAAAAAGAGCAGACATGTAGACCAATGGAACAGAAGAAGGAACCCAAAAATAATTTGCACACCTACAATCCTCTGATCTTTGACAAAGTAGACAAAAACAAGCGATAGAGAAATGACTCTCTATTCAATAAATGATGCTGGGATAACTGACTAGACATATGCAGAAAATTGAAACTGGTCCCCTTTCTTACACTGATGAGGTTGCAGAGAAAACTCAAGACAGATTAAAGACTTAAATGTAAAACCCAAAACTATAAAAACCCTGGAAGACAACCTAGGCAATATCATTCTGGACATAGGAACAAACAAATATTTTATGACGAAGACACCAAAAGCAATTGCAACAAAAGCAAAAAGTGGCAGATGAGATCTAATTAAACTTAATAAACACACAACCTACAGAATGGGAGAAAATATTTGCAAACTATGCATCTGACAAAGGTTTAATATCCAGTTTCTATAAGGGACTTGAACAAATTTACAAGAAAAAACAACCCCATTAAAAAGTGGGCAATGGCCAGGCACAGTGTGGCTCATGCCTGTAATCCCAGCACTTTAGGAGGCCAAGGTAGGCAGATCACTTGAGGTCAGGAGTTTGAGACCTCCTGGCCAACATGGTGAAACCCTATCTCTACCAAAATTACAAAAAAAAAAAAAAAAAAATTAGCTGGATATGGTAGTGCATACCTGTGATCCCAGCTACTCAGGAGGCTGAGGGAGGAGAATCGCCTGAACCCAAGAGGCAGAGGTTGCAGTGAGCTGAGAACGTGCCACTGCACTCCAGCCTGGGTGACAGAGTGAGTTTCCATCTCAAAAAAAAAAAAAAAGAAAAAAGAAAGAAAAAAATCCAAAAAAGAACAGATGCTAGTGAGGTTGCAGAGAAAAGGGAATGCTCATACACTGTTGGTGGGAATGTAAATTAGTTCAAAGATTGTGGAAAGCAGTTGGCAATTTCTCAAAGAGCTAAAAACAGAACTACCATTTGATGCAGCAATCCCATTACGGGATATATACCCAAAAGAATAGAAATCATTCTACCATAAAGACACATGAGGCAAATAAAGGCATAAGAATGACACAATGGACTTCAGGGGTTCAGGGGGAAGGGTGGGAAGGAGGTGAGGGATAAAAGACTACAAATAGGGTGCAGTGTATACTGCTTGGGTGATAAGTGCACCAAAATCTCACAAATCACCATTGAAGAACTTCCTCATGTAACCAAATACCACCTGTTCCCCAATAACATGGAAATTTTAAAATTGAAAACAAACGCACATACAGGCAAATGTTCTTTGCGGCATAATTCACAATAGCAAAGACATGGAATCAATGATAGACTGGCTAAACAAAATGTGGTACATATACACCGTGGAATACCATGCAACCATAAAAAAGAACAAATTCATATCTTTTATGGGAACATAGATGGAGCTGAAGGCTATTATCCTTAGCAAACTAATGCAGGAAGAGAATCCAAACTCCGAATGTTCTCACTTGTAAGTGAGAGCTAAATGATGAGAACTCATGGTCACAAAGAGGGGAAAAACTGACACTGGGGCCTTCTTGAGGGTAGAGGGTGAAAGGAGAGAGAAGATCAAATAAATACCTATTGGGTACTAAGCTTAGTAAACTGGGTGAAGAAATAATCTGTACAACAAATCCCCATGACATGAGTTTTACCTATGAAACAAACCTGCACATGTACCTGTGAATCTAAAATAAAAGTTAAAAAATGACTCACACCTGTAATTCCAGCACTTTGGGAGGCCGAGGGGGCAGATCATGAAGTCAGGAGTTTGAGACCAACCTGGCCAATATGGTGAAACACCTCTCTACTAAAAGTACAAAATTAGCCAGACATGGTGGTGCAGGCCTGTAATCTCAACTACTCAGGAGGCTGAGGCAAGAGAATTGCTTGAATCCAGAAGGCGGAGGTTGCAGTGAACCAGGTCGTGCCACTGCACTCCAGCCTGGGCAACAGAGTGAGACACCATCTCAAAAAACACAAAAGAAAAAGAAAAAAGAAAGAAAGAAAAGAAAGGTATTCTTCTAATCTCTAAGGCCATGGAGATCCTGCAAAAATCGGGGCCTCACTCAAGGAGCTGTAGTAGAACATATATGCACATGCAGGGTTCTTGGCTAATTCTCATTCTGTCTCACCCATTGCAATCTTCCTACAATAGAAAAATTGGAAGCCAGGTGTGGTGGCTCACGTCTGTAACCTCAGCACTTTGCAAGACCTAGGCAGGTGGATTGCTTAAGCCCAGGAGTTCGAGACCAACCTAGGCAACATGGCAAAATTTCATCTCTACTAAAAATACAAAAATTAGCCAGGCATGGTGGTGCACACCTGTAATCCCAGCTACTCAGGAGGCTGAAGTGGAAGGATCACTTGAGCTCAGAAGATGGAAGCTGCAGTGAGCCAAGATAAGCCACTGCACTCCAGCCTGGGTGACAGAGTGAGACCCCATCTCAAACTAAAAAGACTGAAAAGGAAAAAAAAAAAAAAATTGGAAGAAACATATTGTCAGCTCTCTTTTCCTTGTTTGGTGGGTAAGACCAGATGATTTATAAGGTTTGGTGTAGTTACTTCTAAAGTCCTAAGAATGTATGGATGTGAGAGTGCATAAATAATACTGTAGAGGAAAAATCTCCAGAAGTGCTTCTGAAAGAGAGAAAGCTATGGGAACTCCTTTGAGAAAGATATTATTTAGGGAAGGCTCTAATCAGAACATTCTTTTCATTCAAAAGCATGAACCTTCTCATTGCTACATTGAAAAATATATATATCTTTAGCCTGAAATACAAACACCACCCTAATCCGACGGGGGTCTACTTCTACATCCCCCCATGTCCCTTCACCCATCTTGGGATCTAGCCTAAAAGTCAGCAAACTACAGCCAGTGGCCAAATGAGCTTCAAAAAGCTTTAATACAGTTTTATTGGAACCACAGACACACCCATTCATTTAGGTATTATCTATGGCTGCTTTCATACTACAACAGAGTTGAGTATCTGCAACAAAGACCATCTGGCCTGCAGAGCCACTATATTTGCTACCTGACCCTTTAAAGAGAAAGTTTGCTGACCCATTTAATCTTGCCTATTCCTCTCCAAACATACCCTTTGTTCCCCATTTCTTTACCTTTGCTTATTCTATTCTCACTTTGTAGAATGCCCTTCAAATGTTACATATCCTTCCGTAACCAGCTTCTGGAAATGTCAGTTCTTCCACAGAGCTCTCTGCTGTCCTGTGCTGGAAGGCATTTCTGCATCTCTGAATTCCCATAATACAAAAAGAGTCTGGCACTTGTTGGGGAATCAATAAGCAATTGTTGAATGAATGATGGAAAGAGTCTATTCAGGGTATTGGTCCTACTCTTTTGTTTTAGTTATATACACATCTCTAGTTCTGTCTTGAGGATAGATCAGTATCATATTTCTCAAAGGATTTCATGTGAGACCTTGAAAATTGTAGGCACATAATAAGCATATTTTTTGAATAAAGAGCTTAGAGGTAAGAAAGCAGGTAAAGCATGAATTGGTCAGTTTGTGGAAAAAATATTTTTGGAGTTCCCACCATTCCAAATTTTGTCCAAATAAATTTTCTAAATATTTGTCCAAGGTAAACACAGATTCTGAGATTTTTGCAGGACTCCCAAATCATTAGTTTATATTAGGAGTTCTGCAAGGAAAACACTGCCTGCTTTTTATTTTGTTTCTCAGTATTTGAAATGGCTAGGCAGGAATCATGTGACAGAGAAAAGGGAATTAATATTTGAGAACTTAAAATTCACAAGCAAGCAGAAGAATCCTGGGCAATATGAAATACACCACATCCTCACAGGTCATGAACAAAACAAAATAAAACAAAACTACCTTTGGTTTGGGTTGAGCAAAGTCTAAAAATAAAAACTCAGACCTAAATGTTTTATTTTTTAAATGTAAAATATATATAACATAAAATTTACCACTTGAACCATTTTTAAGTATACAGTTCAGTGGCCTTAAGTACATTCACCTCATTGTGCAACTAGCACCACCATCCACCAGAACTTCTTCATCTTCTCAAACTGAAAAACTAGTTTAATTGGCCCATTTGGAATCTGGATTTTCTCAGATACTATCACACGATAGTCGGTGGCCACATCAGCTCATTAACCAGTCACTCAGTGACTCCCTCCAAGCATCATTCTAACATATAGAAAAGGATTAGCTCCCCGTCTCTACTAAAAAATACAAAAAAACTAGCCGGGTGTGTTGGCGGGTGCCTGTAGTCCCAGCTACTCGGGAGGCTGAGGCAGGATAATGGCGTAAACCCGGGAGGCGGAGCTTGCAGTGAGCTGAGATCCGGCCACTGCACTCCAGCCTGGGCGACAGAGCGAGACTCCGTTTCAAAAAAAAAAAAAAAAGAAAGAAAGAAAGAAAGAAAGAAAAGGATTAGCTGATTGTTTAGAAATAATCAAAGAAAATAAAATTTTAGGATAAATAAGTATTAAACGTTCTAGGAGCTGAAGAGATTCAAAGGGTTACAGAGAATCCACTATTTTCTGATGGATAGAATTAGGGTTGTTTGCTTTTTTGAAACACTGAACAGAATTGTCAAGAAATGTATTTTATCTAAGCATCTGTCCCTTTATACCAAAGAGAGAAAGAGAGAGGAAGTTCTCTACAAATCATTCAGTGCCTAGCTCTACTCATCTCCTGTTAACAGATACTCCCACGCGTGAAAATATAATCCCAAGAGAGGATTCTGTATCTTCCATTAGAGCATTTCCAGAAACACAATCTTTTCAGCTAACATGGCAATCGCTGCAGGGTGTCCCACAAGGGGGCTACGCTTCACCTTGTAATGTTTAACGGCTGGAGTTTCTGTAGAGAGAAGATTGATTTACAACCCAAGGTGCCTGGTCCCCAAGCGCCAGTCGCTTCACTGTAGCCTTCAAGAATCGTATTTCACAGTCCCAAATAACAGGCTTGGTAAACAATAAAATTGAGTACCAGAATTGTCCAGGGAGCAGAAAGTACGGCAACCAGTGAGCCAGGATTCTGGCTCCGAGGCGGGGTGGGTGTCTGGGGGACATGGCATGGATTCTGAGTCAGGCTTCTTCATTGCCAAGTGCTTCTCCTCTAGCTCTTTACGTTCATCTGACAACTCCAGTGCTCACTGCAGTATAGACACTCCAGTCCTCAATCCAGAATGACTGTCTATTACACTGAAGATCTGGAAGGAGCTCGTTGGAGAAACCAAGTTCAACAATTCTCAAGTGCTAGGAGTCTGAGGGCAGGACCTGGGCAATTTGCAGCAGACGAAGGGGAGGGGAGTGGCTTCCCCCCAGCTCTTGCTCACTTTGCTCCCATGTAGGGCCTGGTGCGGGGGCTGCATCAGACTGGAGCGTGACACTTTTTAAAAATTGACCCAAACGGCCGGGCGCGGTGGCTCACCCCTGTAATCCCAGCACTCTGGGAGGCCAAGGCGGGCAGATCACAAGGTCAGGAGATGGCCTTCCTGGCTAACACAGTGAAATCCCGTCTCTACTAAAAATACAAAAGATTAGCTGGGCGTGGTGGCGGGCGCCTGTAGTCCCAGCTACTCGGGAGGCTGAGGCAGGAGAATGGCATGAACGCAGGAGGAGGAGCTTGCAGTGAGCCGAGATTGCGCCACTGCACTCCAGCCTGGGCGACAGAGCGAGACTCCGTCTCAAAAAAAAAAAAAATTCACCCAAACCTCCAGGCTAGTGGAGGCCCAACAGAGGAAGTGCCTTAGACGCTCAGGACAGATAGCCTGAGCTGGTGCCAGTCTGGTCCTAAACACTTCAATCAAAATAGCTTTACCTTTTATACATATATACATATACAAATGCAAATGCATATTTTTTAATATTTGAGGAAGTGTATATAAGATTTCCCCATTTGAAGGACTCCACTGCTAAAAAGAAAATAAAAAATAAAAAAAATTTAAAAATCCCCTCTGATGATAAAACAGAGACTTCCAAAGCATAAAGATGGGGCAAATTCATACATACAGAGTGGGTGTCAGGGATGAGAATCAATGCGCTCCCAACTCCTGGCCCACTGCTTTCTCTCCACCTCATGGCCTGCTTCACAGCGTGCCCTTTAACTTCAGAATGCAGGGTGGCTACACCATTTTCAATGTCCTGCTCCCAATTCTCATGCAGTGTGAACAGCAGGAGAAAATGAAACCTTTGAAAGAAATGGAAAGAAACTACTTGCCTGTGGACATTCTGGAAATCAACAGCTGACCCAGAAGGACCGAACAAGCCGGCCTCCTGATCCGGCGCCTCTGGGTCGTCTTCACCTGCCGTGAGTCCTTGGCAGACTTTCGTATTTGTAGGTCCTGCTTGTTCATGGTGCATAGGGTGACTAGGGAAATCCTGATGCCAGAATTTCCCAAATTACCCTACACCCAGGGCCCCAAGGAGCTCTGAGATTTCAGTACCTTACCAGCTGCTGTATCTTTAAACACAGGTTGTTTTTTCCTTATAACTGAGAGGTGAAGCCCTAGAGACAGGGAATGCTAAACCCGTCAGATGCTCCTGCTAAAGCCCTGAGTAATGGTGGGTGCTCCTGAATAATCAGGATTCAACACCATGGTCAGTTACTTAGAGCAAGGAGAAAACATTTTACAAGAGCATTGCCCTATTCTTTCAGAAAAGGGAAGTCCCAGGTTCTCTGCACTATATTATTCTCACCAGTTCAAGCACTTTTTTTTGTTCAGACATTCAAGTGAAAACATTGACTCAACCAACCAGTAGGAGGCAAATATGTCACCCAATATGCTTTTTCTAACATGCATATAAAGAAAAGAAGGATTAGAAACACCAGCACCCAAAGAAACAATGAAGACTTCGTTTGATTCTTTGATTTGTATAGCTGGATAAGCTGAGGGTCTCCCTGAGAGTCTAAGCAGTTCGTAAGAGAATCCACTTCCTAGTCCTGGGCCTTAGCACCAAACCCCAAGACCAGAGCTTGGAAACGCTATTTCCCAGTTCGCCTGAAACTGTCTTGGTTGATGTTAAGTCATCCCAGTGTAGTTAATAATAGTGCCTCTGTCACTCTAAAAGTGTTCCAGGGAAGATAATTGATGACATGGTCACATCTTCTAAGGATGTATGTTTACTGGGCTTCTAACTAAGACAGATGAAGCCAGTGGGAAGAAGTGGGAAGTATGCAGAGCATTGGCCCTTGGACTGAGCACTCAGAGAAACCTGACCACAAGCCCAAATTTTGAGCTGATGTGTGCTCCTCAAATTCTCAGAGACATCTGTGATCTAAAATAGGTTAACAGTCACTAGGCCGATTTACGGCCCTACCCCCTGGGCACCCATCCCAGGAGACAATCAGCTGGGCAGCCTCCAGCTCTCTCTCCTCCTCCTGCCTTCTCACTGCACCAAACTGTTCCCATGAAACCCAAACCTACCCAAATGGGTTTGGCTCTTGCAGTTTCTCGACTAATTCCCTAGGGCCTCTCGCTCTGGCAAGATTCTATTAGGTTTGTCATGTTTCAGAAGTATAATGATTAAGAATCACAGAGAGCAAGGGAGTGGGAGAAGAGGAGGAAGAGCAGGTAGGGGGAGGCAGCAGGGGGAGAGGTTGGGGAGGAGGAGGAGGAAGAAGAAGAGGAGGAATGAGGAAGAGTATTGTTAACAAGACCCCTGGGACAGTCAGCCATGGGAAGATTTCAGTTTAAGCAACAAAGACTGTTTTGTTCCCTGAGCTCTCAACTGAGCAGCATTTGGCTCCGACAGAAGAAAGAGGTCCCTGGGGAAAGGCGGGGACTGTGTATCCAACTGTCTCCCTTGTCACCACAGGCTGCCGTCTTGTCAGGAGCACAAAAACCAGGCGATGCTGGTTTCAGTCCGCACCAGGGGACAGGCCACTGAGCGAAACTTGGTGTCTAGGGTGGTGCCACGGGGATCTGTGTCTTCCCCTGAAGCTGTCTCTGGGAGATCCACCTTCCTGGAGATCCTGCCTTCTTTTCTGGAGACATAAAATGAGGATTCAGATCACCTAGGGGATTAAAAATCTCAAGGCAACCTGCAGAAGGTGAGAAAGGAATAAGAAGAGACGGGTATTAACTGCAGGACCCTGGAGCTCCTGGCTCCCTTCTGAGGCAAAGCACGCCCACGATCCTCTCCTACCCTGTCTCCCTTCAAAAACGAGAAACAGTGCTCGCTTGGAAGATGAGGATACAGTTCTCTGTTGGAAGGGTTGCTGTGGAGATTAGGAACGGCATCAACAGAGCGCTCTGTGCTGCGTCGGACACTCTGTGCTCAATATATGGTAGCTCTCATTAGTGATATTAAAGGGCCTCTACATTTGAAGAGTAAAGAGGTTTGATTTTTTTTTTTTTTTCTGGAAAGAAGTAAATGGCTTCTTAGAAAGAAGAAGCATTGCCACTTATTCACAGTAAGCCTGTGTTTAAAATTCTGTGCATTTAGTCAGGTGTTTGAAGGAACAGTATGTCCCAGTCTCACAGGCAGCCCTTGCTAGCACATGCCCTGTGGAAAATTAGCATGTCTGAATTTACAAAATAATCTCTATAATGGACCTTGGAAAATGGGTTCATGGTGTTGGCCTTTCACCCGCAAACCGTGGCGGTGATTTAAGGAAAGGCACATGTTAATCAACCCATGTACAGGCCCTAGAAGGGAATAAAAAGAGCAGTGTGTCTGATCAATGTGAAGAGGGAGATTCTTCCTACAGAAACTCAAGAGGCCAAAGGAGTGGGAGGAGAAGAGAAACCGGAGGAGGAGTGGATACAGGGAGGCAGGTGACAATCTGCCTGCCTTAAATGTGAGAAGTCCAGGGCAGGTGAGATAGATGACCTCAGTTAGAAATCGGGGAAGGCATCAAACATTTCCCCTCCCACCTTCCCACTCAGCAGTTTTGAGGCCAAGTGCATCCACACCCCAAAACTGAGAGCTGACACTGCATACCACCTTTCTGAAAGCTCCCTTTGCTTTGGCTAGCAGAATAGATTCTGGGCCATCCTCTCTGGAGCACCATTCATTATTGCTCTGAACAGGCTGGGACTTGCTTTCAAAAGGCAGCTGGGCCTGGGGACCATGTTTCACTTCTTGACACCATTAATTGGGTTATGAGTCAGAGCTGTAATGAAGACAAGTTTTGGTGTCTCCTCCAACTGTCCTGGGAAATGCACATGCACAGGCCCAAAAGCCACAGAGGGAGGGAGAGCCAGACAGATTTGCTTTGTTTATCGGGCCCACATGGTCACCAAATAAATGGTCAGCACCATGGGACTCCTCTGTGCACAGGCCTACAGTTTTTTCTGCTGCTCCCAGAGGCCCTTAGATATCAGAGTCTCTCACCCAGAGTGGCTCATTAGTAACAGGAAGAAGTGGGAGGAGGCAGGAGTGGATTCAAAACAAGCCACAGAAGGAAGCTTAAAAGAAGGAATAAAGCAGGGGCTGGTCTTGCATGTGAATCAGGCCATTGCACAAATAGGAGCAAGACCAGCTCCCTACCTGGAGGCAGCAAGGAGAGTGGCACACACTCAGCAGCCTGCATCACGCAGCAAACCTCTGAAGGTCCAAGGCTTATCCAAAGAAACAGCCCAGACTTATCAATCTCACAGAAGTCCATTATGCATGCAGTCCTGGATCTGGCCAGTTAGGCTGCATAAAACATGCAGGCTGATGAGTCTTATCACCTCAATGAATTCGAAAGTCCAATTACATTTATAGGATTGTTGGCCTCTCTAATGCTTCCATGCAACTCTATCAGAGTTCATTTAGACTGCCTGCCTTTTGGATTAAATGTTTGCAGCCCCAGCTGCAATCTCACTTCGATTTTAAAATCCCCCAGTCTGTTGTATTGTTTACAACTAGCAGGAGGCTCATCCGTGGTCCTTTGGAGAGGATGCATTATGATATCATCTGAGGAAGTTACGATGTACACCATCCTTCGGTTCCCCTTAAGTCCTCCGCTCCAGAACAAGTTCATAAATCCCAACTTCCTCAAAACCAAACTATAGAAAGGCACGAGGTCAGAAAAGACCAACTTTCTGAACCAATGACTGAGGAGCTTCTCCTGAGGGGCAAGAGGAGAGATTGCTGCAGTGCCATTTAGTTATCTGTTCCTTGTCCTGGGGGTATGAGGAGCCTGGAGGCTAGAGTGGGGCAGGTGGATAAACCAGGCCTGAATGCTGCCCCAGGGAGTTTGGAAATCACTGAGCTAGGGAGAGAAGGTTTTGTGTCTTTGAAGCAGTACAACCTAGTAGTTCACTATGCATTTTCTGGGGTCAGACTGCCTGGTTTCAATCCAGCTCCGTAATGTGTGCCCTTGTGCAAGTCGGCCAGCCACTCTCCATCTCCTTTTCCTCTTTTGAAAACTGGAGAGGTGAAAGCCTGCAACCTCAACCGTGTGTCAGGGTTACAGGAGGTCATACTGTGATCTACCTAGAAATGATGCCTGGCACAAAGTCAGTGCTCAGTGCATGTTAGCTTTTGTCATAAACATGCCTTCTCCAAGCACCAAATCACAGTGAATTTATCTCCAAGGAAACTGGAAGTTACAGGCTCTTCCTTTCACCAGGATGGAACATTAACACAGACACCCCAGGAAACATGATAATTTGGATGGTTGCAGCAAAATTACCTGTTGCCTCTACCTTCTCACTCAAGACACCAGAGAGGTACTCACGTTGGAACTTTCCACAGACAGCAATACCACATGGGCCACTCAGAGCAGCCTTTCATTCGGCTGCTAACCTGGAATTAGATAGGGTGCTTGGGTTGGAACCTGGGCTCTTCACAGTGCTGCCTCTGAGAAGTAGGAATTAGGCCATTCCTCAACTCGAGTGAGTGGTGGGCTGAAAAATCTGAATGCATTATCAGGCAACAAAAAGCTAAGGATTTACTGTGAACCTCAGATGCTTATTAAACCTCCCATCTTGAGTGCTGCAATCTCCCCTAATAACATGGTTATTCATCCTTATTGCACCCTTCCTTGTTCACTAACTGGCATCTATTCCACATGAACTTTCCATCCTGGGAATTTCCAGGTCTGCAGCAGAGTCTAAAAGCTCACTCAAGTCAAAAGCTCATGGGAATCAGTGGATTAAGCCCCAAGCCCACCTGACCCCAGGTTGAGTTGTGATGTAGAAACTCTAGTCACCAAATGTCATGCTCAAGTGTTAATGATGTTTTTGTCTAACTTGGTCTGAACTGCAAGTATTTCTAGGCTCACTTACTCTTAAAAGACAACCCCAGCGATTCACACTGAAATTAACACTCTGACACAGCACACAGTGCCAGAGTGTAACATTTACAAGGGGAAAATAACTTGAAAGTGAAGGAGACCAAAAAGGCATAATTACCCAAGGCAAACTGTTTTGTTCATTCAGTGATTACAGTGGTTTTAAAGCCTTATAATTTATCATAGCTCAGAACAATTTAAATCTCAGTTGTGCTCCTTCAAGAAACGGAGACTCTTCCTTTCCTTTATTCCTTCTGACAGGCTACTCTTTTAATATCATCTTAGTTCTAAGATGGCAGAGACTATATCCTCCCGACATCACACGCAGACAAAAAAGAAAACTGACAGCAGCCGCCTTTCCCCTCTGCGTTGGGCTGCAGCGCACAAATAAGGGAAGAGTGTAACAATTCCAAATGGGGGTAATTTCTTTCAGGTTCAAGTATCAGTTTGCTTGTTTTGCTGCTGCTAATCACCTCTTAAACAAACAATTGCTTTATCTATGTACTGGGCCTCATTTCACTTTCAAATTATGTGTGTGTTTTGCTCCTAACAGCTTATTATGATCTATAATTAACAATTTTGCTGAAAGCAGAGCTGTGTTATTGAAGAGAGCCCACATGCTATCTGAGAAGTACTTGAAACAGGAGGCCTTTGTTTTCATCACAAATTTGGCAAACAGAAGACGCCTCCCTTCTCCGCTCTGCATTGTCTCCTTCAGAAGTCCAGAAGTGCAAAGGCAGAAAATTAAAAGGAAGATTTCGAACTTCAGCAAAATTTCAGTTGCTACCTTTGAATCTAAATACACCAGGGCTTCTCAAATTTGGCCACAATTTGGAATCACCTAGGCAGCTTTTACAGGAATGCCCAGACTTAGCCCCAGACCAATTAAGTCAGGGTCTAGGGATGGACCCAGGCATGAGCACTTAATAAAGCACCCCAGATAATTACAAAGTACAGTGAAGACTGAACACTACTGTAACAAACTAGCTAGTCTGCTTTGCAGGAGCTCAGAGAAAAAGGTAATGACAGGGATGAATTCAGTGTTGTACTTGAGTGTACTAAAATTTAGACTATTTTCCGAGTCCATGAATCATCTCCAATCTAGATGACTTGCAGAAGATTTTTCTCCCCATCTCTCAGCTTATTCAAGCTCACCAAACAAGCAGCAAAGTTGCTTAAAAATTTCACCCTGGGAAGCAGGTTTTTGAGATTACGGAGGGAAAACTCATTTGGGAACATATTTCCTGGATATATTCTGGCATAGGCAACCTGCATTTCTCTTGTGGTTCAAGCACTTTAGAACGTTCTCTGGCAGGCTTGGCAAAGTTATAGACACAGCTCCTGAAGTCTTGTGTTCAGAGGTCCAGATAAGGTTCTCCACTTTTACACAATCCATTACTTTAACATATAACAAAGAAGCTGGGTGTGGGCTTTAGTATGAGTAAGTCATCAGAACTTTAGGGCACGGGTACTTTTTTTCATTTGTGGTAGAGGCTTGCAGCCCTGGCTGAAATGCTTCTGAACCAGGTCTGAAGTGTGCCAAACGTGTTTCTTGTGCTCGCCTCTACCCTCAGCACGCCCCTCTCTTGAAATCGCTCTGTCCTTTATTGCTTATTCTATGAAATTATTTCTATTATTTTTTTTTGTTCTTATTAGACTTAAGTACCAAACAGCTTCATTTCATGATTCTCCATACAAGCACATTCAGAGTTCAAAGCACTATAGTGGATCAGAATATGACACCCCAAAACATGCCTTTTTTTTTTTTTTTTTTTTTTGAGACAGAGTCTCACTCTGTCACCCAGGCTAAAGTACAGTGGCATGACCTCCTCTCACTGCAACCTCCACCTCCTGGTTCAAGTGATTCTCCTGCCTCAGCCTCCTAAGTAGCCAGGATTATAGGTGCGTGCCACCACGCCCCACTAATTTTTTTTTTTTTTTTTTTTTTTTTTTTTTTTTAGTAGATATAGGGTTTCTCCATTTTGGCCAGGCTGGTCTCAAACTTCTGACCTCAGGTGATCAACCTGCTTCAACCTCCCACAGAGCTGGGATTACAGGTGTGAGCCACCATACCTGGCCAAAATATGCCTCTTTGACAGAAGGGTTATTTTGGGCTGAGACAATTGAGATACAGCAGATGCCAGAAAGGCTCTGTGTACTCCTTCCATTTGCCTAAAAGCAGGATATAAATTTCCATTTGTAAAGGTGTTTCTGTCTCCTGGACCAGGAGGAGGAGGACAATGCTTAAGACTCTAAATCGCTGTAATCTCTCCTCAGACTAGAGATGGCACCAAGAGAAACTTTACTGAAATAGCTCTTATCTTCCATTAGTTTTCCCACATATATTTACCTTCCCACAGTTTACCACTCCTAGAAGCCTAAACTTCTTTTACTTTGTCTTGTCACCTCTCTACAAATGTATTGTTCTTTGCTAGGGTGCTAGATAAGTTCCATGTTCTAACCGCCCCTTTGAGTTACTCATCACTGAGTTTCTCCCACAGGTATGTACACTGTATTGTTAATAAACTCTGCTATTCTCTTGTTAATCTATCTTTCATCAGTTTAATTTTCCAGCCACGGAACCTAAGAGGGTAGAGAATAAGCTTTCCCGCCTCCCCTACAGTGCTAATAAAGAATTCTAAAGGGATAAATTGCACATTGCGTGTTGGGGCAAATTTTCTCCTCCATCCTTCTACCCAGCTCCATCTTTCACACACACACACACACACACACACACACACACTCTCTCTCTCTCTCTCTCTCTCTCTCTCTCTCACTCAATTTTGTTATCTAATCCAATGGCTCCCAAATATGGCTGGTCATTGGACTCAACTAGGGAGCTTTTAAATTATAATTTCCTAGGCTCCGTTCCCTAACTTTGATTCAATAGGTCTGGAATGAGGCCCAACAGTCTGTATTTTGGAAATCCCTAAAGTGATGCTGATGATTTTCCATATTTGGAATCTGCTGATCTAGCCCGTGAGTGAGTACCGGGTGAGATTAGGGAGAAGGGAAAGCGTCACCCCACACGAGGTGCGAGGGAGGGTGGAGCGGGTATTCAGAAGTAGGTAAGGATTTTTGGCACTTCTTCAGTCCCAAAACAGCAGTCGTCCAAGTATGTGCTGCAGACGTGTCACTGCTCAGAGAGCGAATGGCCCTGGGGTCTGCAATCTGTCACCATTACTGCCCAGATAGTTCCCGGAGATGTCAAGGGACAGGCCTACCTTCAGCCGTAATTAAGATTCTCATTTCCCAGAACCTATTCTCCATGCAATAAATGAGGAAGCCTGTGCTCTTTCAGAGGGCTGGTCCCCAAATGACAGCCTCAAATTTAGAGCTGAAGAGGGGAACAAGGGACTAGGAGAACAGAGTGAAGAAGTTTAACAAGAGGGCTGAAGTGCATAAAACACAGAGGAGAGGAGACCTTCAATGTAAAAGCCAGTTCAATAGAAAAAACATTTTCTAAAATGACAAACCAAGGGCTGGAAAGCATCAAAACTCTTCTCAGTATCTCTCATTGGCTGGTTTGCCTCATAGATCCTCCTCGTGAAAATAAAAAAATTAAAAAAAAAAAAAACTCTGCAAGGCAAGAAATATTGTGACTTAAATTGCATTCGTGAGATTCTCTGATTAAAAAAAAATCAATTTGTCAGATCAATTTTTCTTAAACAAGTTCATCATACTCTAGAGCAACGAGCCAATCAATAGGGAATGTTTTTCAGCCACTTCCCAGCCTTCCCACTTCAGTAATTGCTAGAATTTCATATCGACAGGCCATAGGATGCTTTGAAGGCTGAATTGATCCATTAGCCTGTGGTGCTACAAGGCTGGGCCACAACAATAACGCTGTGTCCCTCCAGGGACCAGGGCTGAAATCAAACAGGAGGTGAGCCATTACATTCTGCACTTGACCGTGGAGGAACCGGACTCCAGCCTCTACTGGAAACTTGGGAATGAGGAACAAGGAGAAAAATCAAGGAAGTAGGAAGTGCATGGAACAGAGAAGGAAGACGGGGCAGGAGAGCTTGGGGAGGGAGGAAATCCCAAGGACCTACAGTCTGACTGTAAATGGTCTCCACTGAGGAGGAAATGCTGTGTGGCCTGATGAAACCACATGTGCCGGGCAGCTGCAGTGAAGAGAAAAATAAACTTGAAAGGACTCCAAAAGAGAAGCTAAATGATGCTCATCAGTATCATTTTAGCCTTGAACCTTAGCTCATAGTTCTTCTTTAACAGTGATGTGAATAATTACTTGTGCCTGGGGCTAAGGAGAAAGGGAGTCTCCCAGAGTGCAGCCAAGGAGAAAGAAGCAAGGAGTACAGAGAAAATGGAGCAAACTCTTATCTTGGGCCAGAAGGTAAAATTATTCATATTGTAATCATTCCTGGACAGCTGTCCTGTGCATTTATACAACCCACTAACTCAGCAGGTTATCATAATAGGAATTATAATACACAAAGCATCCAAGAGAAATCAAGGTTTGATTCACCAAAGAGAGAAATTACCAGAGGGGGCCAGATCATATTGCCTTTTGCAGGACAAAGTTTAACTTTGGTAACAGGAAAATAAAATCTGACAGTCAGAATGTACTCTGGTAAGAGGCACTGGTTTTGCCCATTACAAAGGTGCTGTTCATCTATTAATCAGTGAATTGTTCATTAACTATCCTACACAGTTATGTAGGCTTCTCATAAACCTGTTGGAAAGCAATGTCTGTGGAAAGCAAATTTGCACAAGAGATGGAAATTGCCCACCACATGATAGCATGGTTAACCTTCAATTTTTATGTGGAAATTAGGTACGCCTTATTAAAACTCAAAAGCCAGGGTTTTACTGCCCTCAGATACAAGCATATGTAGATACATACATTTATACCAGTAGCACGAGCACAGCTCTGAGTGGCAGGTCAGCATATATTAGTTGCTGGGTCAGACCTCACCAGAGGACAAACTAACGTGTTCCATGCTGTCACACATTGCTTATTGTATGCACTAGACATCCTGAAGGACACTGACATCCTTGGCAACTCACACTTTTTTCAGTTTCCATGAAAACCTTACTTATTGAGCTCATGTGTGTATTTGCTTAGTATATTTCATAATCTGAGTCCAACCTAGACCTCATACAAATATAATTAATCTGTCCACTTTGAATAGACAGCTGCAGTATCATCTAAGTTAAATATGGAGGAAAAGAAATTACAAAAATGAAGACTATTTCAATGATAGGTTTGTTGACTATGTTACTAGATAAACTCATTGACAGAGTTAGATAATATGCAGTTGGTAATACATTTATTTGAGCAAATCTACAGTGAATTGTGGAAAATTAATACTGCTTCTAGAAACATTTGTGGCCCACAGTAGCAGTGGACAGAGATGTAGTAGCAACACCAACCTGGTTTCTGAGTCACTTTGGCATGGACAGGCTTGTCACCCAAATGCCTGCTATTTAAGGCATGGGGCTAATTCTTACACAGAGCAAAACAGGCCACACCCCAGGTAGGCTTCTGTGCTGCTCCTATCAAAAATGCCATTGAAATGAGTGGCAGATAAGGCTGTCTCAGGAGATGAATCTTGCACACACCCTGTCTAGGAACCGGCTTTATCCAGATAACTGAGGAAATTTTGTAGAAATTGTGATTCTCTAGATCTGAGGTGGGCTCCTGAAATCTGTACTTTTTAAAGTTCTATGGTTAACTCTAATGGATAAACATGGTGTATTAGTCCATTCTTAGGTTGCTAATAAAGACATATCCAAGACTGGGTAATTTATAAGGGAAAGATTTAATTGACTCACAGTTCAACATGGCGGGGGAGGCCTCAGGAAACTTACAATCATAGTAGAGGGGGAAGCAAACACATCCTTCTTCACATGGCAAGAACAAGGAGGAGTGTTGAGAAAAAGAGGGAAAGGCCCCTTATAAAACCATCAGATCTTGTGAGAACTCACTCATTATCATGAGAACAGCATTGAGGTAACCACCCCCATGATTCAATTACCTCCCACCAGGTCCCTCCCACCACGCATGGGGATTATGAGAACTATTATACAATTCAAGATGAGATTTGGGTGCAGACATGGCAAAACCATTTCACTTGGGTAGGAACTAGTAAGTTACATATGACTCCTTAGGCATTCTAAGTCCTTACTATGCACAGTATGTATGGACCAGCAGCATTGTTAAAAATGCAGAAAGCTCAGGCCCCACCCAAACTACTGAATCAGAATCTGCATTTGAACAAGGTGTCCAAGTAATATAAGTAGACACTGAATTTCAAGAACCACAGCTGTAATTTGTCAGCACATATATTAAATCATTTGACGTTATCTACCTGGTATTCATTGGATTGCTACTGCCTTGATTCACAATGCAAAGAAACGCTTTCACTAAGTTATGCTATCAAATTTTAAGAGTCTCATGAAGAATATTTTTGTGTTTTAGTAAAGCCATTGTTCAAGGCATCGATATTAGGTTGTCAGATGTCTCTTGCATTAAAGTCCCATGGATGATAATATTCTTTTAAAATTGGGAAAAAACCCACAAAAAGCAATACATGTTTTTACGAGAAAATACAAATAAGCAAAATTTAAAAAGCAAATAAAAGTGATCTATGATTCCATCATCCTAATAAAGATACTGTTGATATTTTGTTATGGAATATACATATGTATATATTCTATATGTATCATCATAAACATACTCACAGAATGTAAAATAATCATTTTCAACATGGTTTTATATGCTATCATAATATTTTGCTTTATGAACACATATCACATAAGTAATAGCAGTATGCCACATTACTATACTACTGTTCCTCAATATTTACTTTCTAGTTACATTTTTGCTGGTATAAATAACACTGCAATAAACATCCTGAACAACAGCATTTGAATTTATATATCCCTGAAAATATTTTTTAAATATGCAATATAGAAAAAATTGACTGGCTGAGGAAATGTTATGCTAACTTTTTTTCAAAGGAGAAATTCAATAGTAAATTGAGTTTTCCTTTTTTGCTTTAGTTGTCAGGAAGCTTGAAATCAAATGTAATGCTTAATTACACTGATTATACTAGCCTGGATTTGTTATATACTTATATCTCCATTGATATCTTGTTTATGGATTTTTAAATATTCTTTTTTTTTTTTTTGAGACAGAGTCTCACTGTCACTCAGGCTGGAGTGCAGTAGCTCACGATAGGCTTGACCACCCAGGTTTAAGAGAGGTTCACACCTCAGTTTCCCTGGTAGCAGGACTACAGGTGTGTACCGCCATGCCCGGCTAATTTTTTAATATTTTGTACAGATGGGATCTCCCTATATTGCCCAAGCTTGGCTCAAACTCCTGGGCTTAAGCGATCCTCCTGCCTTGAAAATATTTATCTTTAATAAGACACATCAAATATTTTAGGGCAGTAGGGTACTTATCAATTTAAATGACTACACTTAGTGCTTTCAAAAGAAAATATTCCAATGTTGGAAGAGTTCCTTGTAACTCCTGGCCTTAAGTGATCCGCCTGCCTCAGCCTCCCAAAGTGCTGGTAGTACAAGCTTGAGCCATTGCACCCAGCCAAACATACTGTTATTTCAATACCAAAAGAAATAGTCCTCACTATTCTGTTCTCAGAGATTTATTTCTTTAGACCTTAAAGCTTTCCTCTATAAAACGCTTAAATCCATGTTAAATGAAGGACATATTAAATTCAGATCATAAAATTACCACAAAGGGGAAAGAGGTAACTATACAAAGATGATGAAAAGGAGCTAAGAGAAGGGAAAAAATGACCACAGGGAGCCTTTGCCCAGATTAGAGCATCTACTTTGGCAGATTCTCATGGAGGGGGTTATACTACAATGACTTCCAAGTGAAATCAAGTGATAATTCATTATAAATATAGATTACCACACAAGAAGTAGGTTGCCACTGCAACAGGAAGTTAAATTCACTCAGATTTAAATTCAAATGAGTGATGATATTAAGAGAGAAAAGGGAAAAAAGTGAGAATTACTTTATCTATGCCCAGGATCCAAGATATGTATATGAGATACTGTCAGACAGAAAGTTGTCTGCTCAGGCTCAGAATGATAAAGAGGGAGGAAACAAGGAAAAGTAGATAACCGAGCAGTTCCCATAGCAACTCCCAGCAGTGCTTAGCAGGCTTGACCCGAAGCCTTGTCTCAGCAGTAACTGACTTATGCCCAGAGGATAGAAATTGAAGACTGTCAGGCAGGGTGGCTCATGCCTGTAATCCCAGCACTTTGGGAGTCTGAGGCAGGTGGATCACAAGGTCAGGAGTTCAAGACCAACCTGACCAACATGGTGAAACCCCGTCTCTACTAAAAATACAAACATTAGCCGGGCATGGTGGCCCACACCTGTAATCCCAGCCACTCAGGAGGTTGAGTCAGGAGAACCGCTTGAACCAGGGAGGCAGAGTTACAGTGAGCCGAGATCACACCACTGCACTCTAGCCTGGGCAACATAGTGAGACCCCATCTCAAAAAATAAATAAATAAATAAATAAGTAGAAATTGAAGCCTGTTACCGCCTTTTGTACCATTCACTGCCTTCTCCGGGTCTTCTTGCTTACAATGAGTTAATGCTATGAAAACTTTTAAGTCTTCAAGAATAGCAAAAGTAGATAACCCGAAGCCACAAAATAAACTTGAGACAAACTATTCGATCTAAACATTGAGAATACTGCCCTTCCAAGCCTAAGACCTCAGGTTACTTCACAACTGGGCTTGAAGCAAGCCCATAAACAGCAAGCCCCTTGTGTATACATAGTTCTAGTTCCTACTATGGAAGAAGAATGTGAACTAGATCTAGATCTTCTAATTCTTGTTTTTTAATGTATATATGTTAGTTATTTTTATGCCCTTCTATACATGTACTACTATTTAGTCTAGACCTGGATGTTTTTATCAATAAAGTGAGGCTAAGTGTTTAACTGTACCCTGCATAAGACCATGGAGAGCAAAAATTTAATTAACTGTAAGTGAAAATGCTTTGAATATAATAAACAGTTATTCAGAAAAAAAGTAAATTTAGTAGGCCTGTTAGTGGGAATATTACAATGACATTTATAAGGGATAAGGGTGAACATTATTTTTGCAAGCTCAGCAAATTGTTCTACCCTTTCTTGTGCTAATGCAACCACTTTGTCTTCACCTCAAAACATCACTCACGGACATAGGCACATGACCCACACCTAGCCAAATAATACCTCTTTCCCTAGTCTATGTTAAAGGAGGATCTGATGGATGACCTAATAGGGTTAGGCAGTGTCCCTCCATTGGATTGCCATATGCATGATGAGACTGCATTTGCTAAATCCTGGCATTTGGAGAAATTCAGTCTGCAGACAAAGTCAAGCAAAGATAAAAATGTGAGATGGTTAGCCAGCCAGCTGAATAGATGGGTAGATGGATGGATGGATAGATGGATGAATGAATGAATGAATGAATGAATGAATGAATGAAGTGGCAAGAGACGGAAAGGCACCTGATGTCAAGTGCTTGGTTTCCGTTCTTGAGGCTCTGGGAACTATACTATAATTTCAGTCGTGTGAGCTGCACCTATTTTCTTCCAAGCTATGTGAGCCAACAAATTCCCCTTTTAGCTTAAACTGTTTAAATTGAGTTTTGGTCACTGGCAGGCCAAAGAGTTCTAAACAATGCATTCTATGTACAATGCTGCTTTTGGCACCAAGATAATACCTTTCACAGTGAAAACAGGCACCTCTCTCAGGGTCAATTTCGAGGCTTCTAGACTTCTAAAAGTCAACTCACTTGCTACTCTCACTCTCCATGCGCTGCCTAGTCTTCTCTTTGCTCCAACTTTATCAAGCATTTCCCTAGTCAACAGCTAAATAGTATGGCACCAAACCTTGCAACAAAGCTTTTTCTTTGTCTCCTTATGACTTTCCCATATGAACGTTTCTACCATTTCCAGAGATATCGACAAGTATATCTGTAAACACTCCTTGAAAACTCATTGAGCATCTTATCCTATAAAGTTCCTTGGGGCCTTCTGGTTTAAGAGAAGTATTAATAAAAGCCATGGCTTTCCTATGTCATTGGTTCCAATTTGACTCAAGCCAGATGCTACCTAAAACTGAAGCTATGATGACTCTTGAATGACTTTCTGTTGTGAGTATGAAATAAGTCACGGTTTAGGGGCTACGCCTAGAAAGTACATGCTCATGCGACAGGAGTCAATATTAAGCCTCTCAGCTCATAGGGAATGGACTGAGTTCAGAAATAATTTTCTTATTATTGCCTTATATTTTCTATAAAGAAGATATGACTAATGGAAGAAGAGATGGACAGAGGCAGGAAGGAATGCAGGGAGGAAGGGAGGGAGGGAGCAAGGAAGGAAGGAAGGTCAGTTGGTTTTTTAGTTTGGATCCTGAATAAAAGAAAACATCCTTATAGATGTGGAACATTTTCAAGGATAATAAAAAGTCCACATTTTAAGGTGGATGCTAGAAAAGGTTAAATTCACCAAACATAGAAAAGCAAACATACTATATAGAATGATGTCATATAACACACCTACCTTCTATATTGAAACAAGTATTTTGTCATAAGTAATTAGTCAAGAACATGCCACAGAGAAAGAAATTCATATTGAGCTGTCACCTTTTATAACCTATGTTCTAGAAGACAATAGCTTTCCCAAGTCTAATGTGACAACACATGTCTGTTTTATACAACATCCATTTCCCAGACATGCTCCTTGGACCTAATGAAAAACAGTGTCCGCCACATGTCTGGGTTCACCACAGCAGGCTGCATCGTTGAGAAGGCTTCTTCCATTACAAGCCTGTCTTTAAAATATGGTTTCTAAGTCCTCTGGGCTAATTAAGCACAGCTGGGTCTACATCAGCCCCACTCAAGTGTGACGATTAGGCTGGCAAGAAAAAATCAATTATCATTAATCACTAAATCCATGTAGTGACTTCTAGAGGTGCTAAATGGGTTGAGCAGGGCGATGGTGATTCTTCTCATGGAGCGGCCAAATGTTTGAAGTGAGAGAGAGTGTGCGTTCCTCCTCGAATGAATCACCTGGGTGGGAACATCAGAGGCCCATGTGTTTACAGAATAAGAAATGCTGATTAAAATGAGAATAAAGTGCATGTAATTTTTCATGCATTGCACTATCATCTCCAATTCTGGCTCACTTTGGGGAACAAGAAGAAATGCATATAACTATTGCTACCACTTGTTATCACCTGAATGGTGTCTCTGTTGAAGTTTGTTTAAAATCTCTCTTTTAGAGTAAATATATGTTCACTTGTAAAGTATTTTCACTGAGCAGATTTTTTTCCTTTTATTGGACTATTCCCTACAGCCTTATGATACATTGAGAGTTTGTGCCTTTTCTGAGGATAGTATTTACTAGCATATGCCAATTTTGTTTTATTTATCAAGACCTCCTCTCCTTTTTAAGAAAATGGTACAAAGGTTTGAGATCTCCATGTGAAGGACAATTAACACGGACATTATTATTGCTTTGTATAATGTTGTTTCATTTTGTGTTTGTTTTCCCCATTTTTAATTTTCCTTTGCTTTTATTTTGTTCACAGTAAGAATGGCTTATCAAATAAAGTGGCCCAGTCTCATTTCATCAGTGGACATTAGTTTAGAAGCTGTTTTTCCTGGGCCCTATGCTAGAGAATGCTAGCCAAGATGTGCCTGTTTCCCAAAAGTGAAGCAACAACTCCCTAGTGTTCTTTCTCATGCAAAATGAGTACAGGGATTAATTTAGGCAACCACATTGCCTCTCTCACACTCCAGCTGAAGACAAGTGACAGTGTAGGGAATTCATTTGCAGGCCAGTTTGAAATGCAAGAGGTACAGTAACAGGACAAGAGCCGTAAGCAGGTGAAGCAATTTTCACTTTTCCCTCCTGAAACTTCAACTGAAACATAATGTTCACTGTAACCTCACCGTGTGAATTGCCTGTCTTTGGCCTTGGGATGTTCTTTAAGGATTCTTTGCTGGAGAACCAGCCTGGCAGAAGGTAGACTACAAACTCTACCCCCATCACCAACCTTCTGCATCTACTTATTTTCAACCACAGTGCATGATCACTATCCTTAATAAACTTTGGAACCACTTGAAAGGAAAAACAAACAAACAAACACAGCCCTATCATCTAAGGTCAACTTTCCTTCTCTTCTTTCAAAGTCAGGCATATGGAGAAAATGAAAGACATGTCCCATTACAGCTCCATTCCCCTTTATCCTCCTAAAAACAGCAAGTTTAGAGAACAGGAGCACAATGGGGAAGAGGGTTTAAAGGAACAGGCTGAGAGATGAAGAGAAGCAGTCATGCCAAGAAGAGAAGGAGAAAAGGGGGAGAGATGGAAGGGTACAGAGGAGGCTAGAGGGCAGACATACAAGGGAAGTCCTGGACAGAACTGTGAAGGAAGTCGAGATTGTCTGTGGTTCTCCATTCTTCTGTACATTCTTCCTGTCACTCTTGGTAAGGCTCAGCACCCAGCAGTCTCCTCTTACCCATCCATTCCCATTGTCTGGAACAATGCCCTTTGCTCTCAATGATCCCATCCACATCAGAACATTATACACTTCCTCATCCACTCACTAGACTGGATTTTTACGCTCTGTCTGGCCCCTCTGTGTCCTGTAGCCTCCAGCATGGCAAGGACCCAGCATGTACTTAATAGATAGTTACTGAATGAAAACATAACTAGACAATGAGGACTGGTGGATGACTATGTAACTTTGGAATTTGAGAATTTCTTTACCTCATAACCCAAATGACTAATTTTCGTGGAAGAAATCACAGGCTTTTGGCAGGCCCCAGAGTAGACATCATGGTTGTTCAGGCTTTGGGAGGATCTTCAATTTACACCAAGGCAATGACCTACTCACAAGCCCTAGAGGGAAGAAAGGAAGGCAACAAAACTTGACTTGCATAATAATAGGTGGTTAATTCTAGGCTAGGGCTCACAAATACACACACACATGCATATGCACACTCACTTTCAGACACACACTCCCCCCAATTCTCCCCTATCACACTGGATGATGTCAGAAATTGTAAAGCCATGTTATTTTGAATACCCTGGTATGGCTATCACCTTAAGCCCTCAATCATTTATACCGTAGTGTGAATGTATGGTTCTGGACCTGTTCTGATAAAGGCTAGAGAGAGAGAATGGCCAGGACTATCAATCTAATTGGGAGACCTAGAGTAAGAGTTTAGGACTCAGATAAGAAAAGAAAAGCGCTCAGATGCCCTTCAGGCAAGTGGACCAGGTCTGTTCTTCCAGACAGAAACTTTTGGCTGGTTAAAGCAGACACTCACCCCCAAACCTGTGAGGCTGACACTCACTCAATCACTTAAAATGGCTGTCTTCAGCCTCATGAACAAGATGCCGTTGTGTTTCTGGCAATATAGGTGACCCACATAAGAGAGCAGCTGTGTCAAAGAGCCGCCTTACCATCTGAACCCATGTTCTGTATCAGCAGATTTTGCCAAAAGCTCATGTCCTGAAGCCTAGGCCTGGCACAGTTTAAGCAGACCCTGAGCGGAAGGAAGTGTAGGCAGGAAGTGAGCAAAAGTGGGAGAGAGTGATTGCGCTTGTCAGCCAGACTGATTTTCCTAAACGATACATCACTGAGATCCAAGCATTCAACAGAGGGAAAACACAGACAGAAAAAGAGCCAGACACACACACACACACACACACACACACACACACACACACACACACAGAGCAGCAGCAGCAGCAGCAGCAGCAACAGCACAAACCCAGAGAATAGGAACACCTCAAAAATCAAAAGAACTGTTAAGTGAGGACAGATAGCCAGTAAAAAAAAATCCCCTGCAGCCTGAGACAGGAACCCGAAGCCTTCTAGAGATGTGCCACAAAGGACAAGATTCTGACCACTCCTCGCTTGTGGAAGAGTTTATTGACCAGCAATTGGAGAGAGAGGCCAGTATGGCTGGGACATCCAATCCAGGTGCTTTTTCAGAAAAATCCACTTGCTCGGTGCCTTCTTTCGCACGAGTGCTGCAGGGAGCTGGCCCCTGAGCTAGGTGCGCAGATAGACAAGTGCGGCAGAATTTTAGAACAGAGCCCTTCATATCACACTTGTCAATAAGTGGTTCATATGATAAGATACCAAAGCTAGTATGAGACACAACCTCCCATAAGCAGAACTTACAATAGCAATACAGGAGAACCTGTTCCACCAGTCTTGAAGCCAGCCACCCACTTTGAAAAGATAAAGAGGAAGAGATAGTAGGCAGAGAGGATCAGTGAAGGATATTTTTGGAAGAAAGTTACACCCTGCAGCGAATCCTCATCGTAAGGGGAATCCCATTACACAACTCAGAGGTACCTTTCAAGTTGTGTTCTGTGCATTCTATGTGTTCTAGAGCTCCAGAGGCTGTCAGATAAATAGAACGAAACATGAATGCTGCCCCTAGAAACATACAAAGCCACAGCCTGGTCCTGCCACACCACTGTCCTTTAGGGAAAGGGGCAAGGAATGCCGCCTTCTCTCCAAACATCCCGTAAGGGAATCTGCACATGTTTACTTAGAGAGTTTGAAATGATTTGCCACTGGGAGATGAAAAGACCTGCTGTCTGACTCGTACCTGAGAAAGTCGAAGCAGAATATGGGCAGGTTTCTGACGCCAGCCCACAAAATTAAAAGGTAAGGGATGAGTTGACTGGGTGGCAAAGCCAGAAGTGCATTGCAGCATGGAATCTACCTGCAGCCCCAGAACCAACTGCAGCAAGGAAGGAGAGCAGGGAGGTAGTATATCTTGTGGGCCAAAAGTAGACGATGCAGGAATGCAACTCCACACAAGACCTTTTTCAGGTTGTTCAGTGGTCACTCAAAAAGTAGCATCAGCCCAGGCCAAGGGAGCTATAGAAGAAAAAGGCAGCAAGGAACTTCTACAATTCCTACAACACTGCCCACTGAAGAGCCAGCTGGAACCCTCTGCAAACCAAGAGAGAAGAAGACACCAGCCAAGTAAGAACTGCCTGTCCCTTACATTTTCTTTTACATTTCATTTACATTTTCTTCCCCCTACTCTAATCAACCCCCTTCCCCAGTCAGACAGCAGCTAGCTAGTGGAAGACAAGGTAAATGTGGAGAAAACAGCACGAAAAGCCATTAGCCTCCCACGCACCACTGAAGGCCTGGCTGGAAATGGGGAGATGTAAACCTGTATTGGTTTGGTACTGCTGTGTAACAAATTACCACAATCTTAGCAGCTTCAGACAACATCCACTTAATATCTCACAGTTCTGCAGGTCAGAAGTCCTACATGGCGCTACTAGGTTCTCTGCTAAAAGTCTCACAAGGCTAAAATCAAGGTGTTGGCCAGCAAAGCTTTATATTGAGGATCTGGAAAGGAATTCACATCCAAACTCATTCGGTTGTTGGCAGAATTCAATTCCCAGTGGCTCTAGGTCTGAGTTCTCCATTTGCTTGCTGTTGGCCAGTCACTACTTTCAGTTCCTTATGGCTCTCAGGTCCTTGCACATGGCCCCATCCATCTTCAAAGCTGGATTTGATCCATCTTCAAAGGATTTTATAGAACATCAAATCCTTTTCAGGCTTACAATCTCTCTGACTTCTGCTACCAACCAGAGAAAACACTCTGCTTTTAAAGGGCTCATGTGATTAGATTGGCCCATCTGAATAATCTCCCTTTTGCCATTTAAAGTAACCTAATCACGAGAGGGATAGTTATCGTATTCACAGATTTCACCCTCAGTCAAAGAAAAGGCAATTATACAAAACTGAAGTTCATTGGTGGTCATTCTTAGAATTCTATCATTCTACAAACACTGAATCAGGTTGGAAGTTTTGATTATTCCTTAGGTTTGAACGTTCAGATTACTAAACCAAGGGTCTGTTTGCAACACAAAGGAATTGTGGAACTGTATACTAGTGGAGAATGAACAGAAAAGCCTGTGCTTTCTGTAGTTTTCATGGGGTGAAGAGAAGAGATAGAATAGGAGATGACCATCAATGAATAAGCTTCAAGGACAGTGGGAGACACAAAGAACTGAAAACAGAACTATCATTCGACTCAGCCATCCCATTACTGGGTATACACCCAAAGGAAAAGAAATTGTTCTACCAAAAAGACACATGCACTTGTATGTTCATTGAAACACTATTCATAATAGCAAAGACATGGGATCAACACCATGGAATACTACACAGCCATAAATAAAACAAGGAGGGGGACAAGAGCTGAAAAACTACCTGTTGGGTACTGTGCTCAGTACCTGGGTGACAGGATCAACAATACCCCAAACCTCAGCATGACTCAATATACCCCTGTAACTAACCTGCACATGTACCCTCTGAATCTAAAATAAAAGTTGAAATTTTAAAAAAAAAGAAAGAATGTGGAAGGCCAAATAAAGCTGATATTTTATTTGCATCATGGGCCATGCTTATAAAACATACAGTTTACCTAAGGAGCATAATCGTAGAGAAAGGCATGAACCAAACCAAAATAATGTATGCTAATGATGGTAATAGCAGAGTGGGTTATTAGAAGCAGAAATAAAGTGCTACAAAGACAAGATCCCAATGACTAGGATAAGAATGTCTACAAATCTCCCTGCACTGCAGGGAATCCCATGGTTACACGGAAAACATGAGAAGGGAGCCCAGAAAGTTATGCCAGGAGATTAAATCTGGGTCCTACGTCTGCCCCTAATGTCTAGCACAAACTTGAGCAAGACCCTAGCATCCCTAAAGGTCAGTGTTCTACCAGGAAAATATAATAAGAATGCATGGGATAGGGGGGCACACACTCCAAAGCAGAGTTTGCAAACTGGAGGCCCAGATACTCTATCAGACCCACGGATATGTTGTGTTTGGCCCATGCAGTGCTTTAAACTATATAATATCACTTAACACCAGCACTGAAAAAAGCAGCAGATTTTTCATTTAAAAAGAAAAATCTAGATTCCCAGCTTTAAAAAAAAAAAAAAAAAAAATTGGAAACACCAGGCCCACACTCTGCATGACAATATTCTGTAGCTTGGCATCGGCTGGCCTCCTCCAACATGGGTTTGGGTGCTCCGGTTCCCCACCACCCCCACCAGGCGGGCCGCAGTCATTTGGGAAACCTCACCGAGCCCTGTTGGCACCCGCCTGTTTGACCTTGCTCTAAAGCATTACACAAGTGTTGGCTGTTACTACCTGTAAAATGAGGTCACTGGAATGGATGATTTACTTCCGCTCTGAGAGGCTATAATTCCAGTCCATAAGATGGGTTCTTTGGTCACTCTTCCCAAAAAGGTATAAAATGATCACCCAAAACCCAGGGTGGTCCATGTCTCTTGAGTGTGGTATAAAGGCCATAAAATGCTCTGAAAATCAGGCATTTGTACTGCGAGTTGCAGAAAGACTTCCATAAACTACAAATGCAGTTTTCCACTGGGCAACATTTAGACACTGCCTTCTTTAAAAGCAAATAGAAAGTGGAGATGAGGAAAGAACAAAGTTACCACCGACATTAAGAGACAGAGGCAGGGCTCCAAGAAAGGAGGCGATTGGAGGGAAAATAAACATTCACCGTAAGAGCACAAATCCCAAGTGGCTTGTCCAAAGAAAGGAGCCAAGAGTTTAGAGTACTTTTTGGGTTGTTTTATTTATTTTCCCCCCCACAAGATATAAATCAATCTATTTAGATAGGGATGGTCGAGAGAACACATTTTATTGCTGTGGATAATTTCCCCCGGGAGAAGATCATTTTGGTTTCACTTTTAACTTTTTTTTATCTTTTGGTTTTGTGAAACCTCAGAAGTTTTTGAGAAGTTGTCCAGATGAGGACACGGAAATTAGCAAACTATTCCCATCTTTAATTCACATAAAAGTGGAAACACATACCCCTGCTCATGCACACACAGCACTAGAAACCCGGAAAACTAATTGAGTGCCAAGCACTCTTGTACCCTAAGGATATATATATATATTTTGGTAGCCTGAGGCTGCCAGAAACTTTGCCTGCTGAATGAATTATAGAACAGGAAGCAGATGGGCTGTGTATATGAAACAACCACTATCTGGCATGATGTGCTGTGCAATTTGGCTGCAAAGATTAAATTGAGCTATTGAATGTTTAATACACTATGCATAACAAATACAGCCAGAGCCACAAAACAGCATAAATTACAGAATTGGTATTCACACGGCCTTTCCCAGGAATCAATACACTGCCACCGCTCATAAGAGTCTGTTGTTTAATACACATAAAGAAGAGAAGAATTCTTCTATTAAAATGAGTTATCTGGGCTATTTACCAAAGGCAGTGATTTAGCAGTGGTAAAGTCTATGTAGTGCTGTTGAATGCAGATGATAATACTTCTTGTCCTTGTCTGCCTGTTTCATTGCGCCTATCAGTTGCTGGGGCTGTGAGTCCCTTGGGTACATTAGCAGTCAGCCCAGGAAGTGTGTTTAAGTAATGGACATAATGTTCACATTTGCTAGACCAGCCTTCTCCCTAATCATGAATTATTCTTCCCCAAGGCTCAATTGGAACATTACTTTAGAAGCAGAAGATTTAATCCTTTTCAGCTGATTGGAGGGAATGATTACAGTATTATTTTCTTGTACAGGCTGTCTCCAGTGAAGGTGCCTTTTTCTGTCCCCATCTTTAATAGGCAGCAATCTTTATTTCCCTGGAGGGAAATGGCAATGAATTCGAAATGGGATAAATCTTCAGGAATGCAAGGTGCTGAAGCTATAGATCACTGCTGGTTAGTTAATTAGTTTAGCCCTCACTTGTTTCATCTCCAAGACAGAATACCTTGTAACAAGGGGCACCATGGGTAGGTGGGTGGGTGGGAAGATAGGAGGAGTGGGAGAGTGTAGGACCTGCTGTAGGCGGATAACTAATCAGACTCCTTAAAGCAACCAGGCCCCCGCAGATTCCCACTGGCTGCAATCAGTAAAAGCAGCAGTATTTGCTTTACTCCAACTATTCTGACTTTTGAGAACAATTCAAGTTACTGTATCTTATAGAAATGGTTAAGGAAGAGCAAGGCAGAACAGTGTAAAAGATGAGACTGAATGAGATTGGAGTTATCGCCCTAAAAGGATATTTACATTCAGGGCTAGCCTCAGACTAAGCCCTGGGATGGAAAAAAAAAAAAAAAAAAAAGTCTACACATTTCTGGTGAGTGCTCTTTAAGCACCGCTGTGCAGTGAAGCAATAAATAACAATTGACTCCTTTGTTTTTTGGTTTTAGTGTTGTTGTTATTGTTGTTTATTTTCATGTTTCCAGAAAGGGGAAAAATGTGGCTTAGAAATTAATTACCTTGGGTTAGAAGATCTAAGCCTCAGACATGGCTTCCTCCCCCACACCCCCGGCCCCCCAGCCCTTCTGATAGAAAGGGCCCAGCTGAGCAACCTTGGATTCCTCTGAAGTTTGGTCTCATGGGGAGCCCCTACCACATCCCCTCCACCCATCACTTCTGTTTTCTTTTTATATAAATAGAGAAAGAAACAGATCAAACGTAAAGAGATGAACTGAATTATAACGAAGTCCTTGACGGCTAACACGTCTTGCATCTGATTTAAAGCCGGAAGCTCCACGTCTAGCTGCCTGTGATCTGTTTGGAATGAAACAAGGTCATGCTGCCTTGGCCCTGATTATAAATATATTACGTTTAAGTGATGAATACCGCATTCAGGAGGAGCAGGAGATCAAGAGTGCCTGAGGCTGGTGCTTTCCAATCTGTCCTCAGTGCCAAGTCAGAGACTTAAAATAAACATGCTTTTAAATGAATGCTACGGAACCACGTATAGAGGTACAGGGATGATCTTGTTTCTAAAGCAGAACATAATGGGAGAGGAGCGGGGAGGAGAGGCTGTGTCAGAGCTCCCTGGAAGACAGGAATTAAAATCCTCCTTCTGTTGGCTTCATCCAGGGCTTCCTTTGTCCCCCTCAGCCCATTATTCTAAGCCACCAAGAAAGGTTGAAAAGGTCTAAGTTCTTCATATCAAAGGAAAAGGTGGCGTGATGTGCCTGTTTTCTGGAGACATGTTCCATTCTTGAATGCTGGGATTTTCCATGAATGATTACACCAGCTCCCTGCCACCTCCACAGCTTCCTCCAGCAAGAGGGCTGATGTAGGAACTCCAGAAGCAGTCACTTCAGGCATCCCTCTTGTTTCAAAGAAGGCAAGCTATTCTAAGGACACACAGCTGTAAAACCACCCATCTGGAACCTGACTCAGTGATGCCAGCACCTTGTCTATCTACATGGGACGACCTGCTTACCATGATGTCAACTTGTAGGAGGCACCCCTGGATTCTACTTCAGTAACCCCAAACTCCTCCACATTCAAAAGGCCCCAAGTCTTGGCAAAGAACCACCAGGAATCCCTCTCCTTCATCTGCCATGTCCTTCAATTAGTCAATGAAATAAATATTTATCAAGCACCTGTTTTCCCTCTCTCAACAGTTGAGTCTCAACCAAAATTATCCTTCCAGTCTCAGATACCTTTAGTTGTCTGACCCACTTTTATTTTTTTCTTTCATTTTACCTCCATCAACTTCTGGCTCAGAAAATAAGTATTTTTTCCCAAACCAGTATGTGCATATAATATCATATGTTTCTCTTCAGCTAGGCAGGAAATTGGAGCAATTATCATACCTTACATAATAATGGAAGGAACTAGTGCTGACAGCTTTTGGCTTTTCTTTCTCTCCCTCTCCTCCTGAAGATAACAAAGTTCAGAGAAATGGCCAAAACTGCAGAAAGCAAGAGATGGGGGGAAACCTAGGTGTTGGCGTGTTGAAGAGAAATGAATGAGGAGCTGAAGAGCTAAGGAGCTGGTAGAACTGGGACCTAGTCCCAGTTGTAGCCAAGATGATTTGTCTGATCTTGGTTGCCTCACTGAAACCCCTCAGGGCCTTCGGTATTTTGTTGTTGTTGTTGTTGTTGTTTAATTTGAAAAATTAGAGGTTAAGCTTAGGTCCCTCCTGCTCTGAATCTCTATAGTGTTAGTTGCTCCCAAAACATTAATTGGATGTTACATCATTTGATTTCATTTCTGGACATGTACAGTTCTCCAAGTAACGGGTAACATTCACGGCCCAATTACTTTCCCAAGCGCATTGAAATTTAATTTGCTGAGTGCAATGACACTGCCTGAGTTTGAGTAGGAAGTCAGCAAAGCCACACGAGTGATTTACACGAGGCTCCCTGCCTGGGAGATTTACCATCAGGGATGTCTAATGACTTTTTTTTTTTCGTGTAAACATACAGCTTTCACATCCACTGGAGTTGGAGCAGATGAGCTTCCAGGAGCAGAAGGTACTAGATAATACACTCCTTTTTACATAATGAGCTCAGGAACCTCTACTGTGAAAAGAAGGGTCTTGCAGTTATTATAATGCCTCATAAATGAAAACGCTATCTCTTTCAGGACTTCACAGTGATATTTACATGTTAAAAACACTGACCCTGGGAGGCTGCATTTATTTCTACAGCAGCTTTTAAAATACTGTGGCCTCCACATGTACATTTCAATGCTGATACTTGTGCATTCTTCACTCTCTACTATATGGTTTTGGCAAGAAGGGCATTTTGACATAAAATGTATGTGATTTTATTTGGCAAAAATAGGATTAGAACTCTTAGAAATCAACATTGTTAAACTGCTGGACCAAAAGCATTCTCTTCTGTCACTGTGGTGTTTTTGTTGTTGTTGTTTGAGACAGAGTCTCGCTCTTTCGCCCAGGCTGGAGTGCAGTGGCGCCATCTCGGCTCACTGCAACCTCAACCTCCCAGGTTCAAGCGATTCTCCTGCCTTAGCCTCCTGAGTAGCTGGGACTACAGGTGCACGCCACCACACCCAGTTAATGTTTGTATTTTTAGTAGAGACAGGGTTTCACCATGTTGGCCAGGATAGAGCTCTTGACCTCGTGATCCGCCCGCCTCGGCCTCCCAGAGTGCTGGGATTACAGGCGTGAGCCACCATGCCCGGCCGTTACTGTGTTTTAAAAGCATGCTTTGGATATCTGCACTATCCAATATGGCAGTCGATTTCCACGTGTGATGAGTGAACACTTAAAATGAAGGTAGTCCAAACTGTGCTGTGCCATAAGTGTAAACATACAGCAACCCTGTGGCTCCCATTTTATTGCTATTGGACAACACTGCTCTAAATGTCTAATATGTTCATATTATGCTTTCCTACTTCTGGTGCAATGTTCATTTAGTCTGCGAATCATTACTGATGGTTTACGACCTGCATATTCTGTGCTTGACAGAAAGAACGGAAAAAGAAACAGTTCTTAGGTAAGATTTACACTTGGCACCTGTGGCCAGTGTTCACCTAATTGCAAGCTTTAAAATATCTTATAGTGTGTCAAGGACTGAATTGTATCTCCCAAAATCCATATGTTGAAGCTCTAACCCCAAATGGGGTTATATGAAGAAATAGAACCTTTTAATTAAGATGAAACAAGGACATGAGGGTGGGGCCCTAACCCAATATGACACACCAAGGATGTTCATGCACAGAGGGAGGCCATGTGAGGATGCAACAGGGAGGTGGTCATCTACAAGCCAAGGAGAGAGACCACAAGAGAAACCAACACTGCTGACACCAACCTTGATCTTGAACCTCCAGCCTCCAGAATTGTGAGAAAAGTAATCTGCAGTGTTCAAGTCACCTACTCCATGGTACTTTATTAGGGTAGTCTTACCAAACTAATATATAAGACATATGATCAGAAGAAATATAACTGAAGGTAACTCAGCCCATTTTCCAGACTGAAGAAAGAAACTTAGTTTCTTTTTTCAGCAAAGGAATTATGGTTTAATGTGGAGGTGGTGAAGAAATTTTGAAAGATTTCTACCTGCCAGGAGCTGCTTTAAATGTCTTGTATATATTACTAACCCATTCAACCCTCAAGAGCCTACAATTAGATGTCCTTACCCTCATATTGTAGATGAGGAGAGAGGTGCTTGGACAACCAATGTGAGGTGTAAGAAGATGAAACCACTGATCCATGAGATCTAGACAGGAAGTACAAGATGGAAAGCCAAAGAGAGAAGTGAAGTTCATTCCTGTGGCCTTGCTTCTTCTTGGAGCTCTGTCCCTATGGTGGGTGTAAAGCATTTTTCATTATTTGTATCATTTGATTATATCCCCAATGCAATGGGGGTGAAAATTTGCTCCCTAGAAAGGAATCCATTCCAGGGGAAAAAAGAAATTTTCTGGCAAACCCAGTGTATCACCCTTAGGACCTCAAATTACACCATTTTGTTCAAATTTCAGTGTCCCCTGATCCCTAGATCTTGTTTGTGTTTCATGTGTTGTTTTAGATTTGAAGGTGAACTCTTTCAGTGGTAATCACCCCAAAGAATGTGTAAAAGTCTTATTAAGCGAGCATTTCAATTTTCATGTTAATGTGTTTCTCAATTGTTTTTTACATCATGCTGTTTTCAAAATAAATGACACATGATTCTGCTACTTCATTTTTACTAATTCATTATCAGTCAAGTTTCAATTGACTGATGGCAGAACAACAGAAAGTTGATCCTTTTCTCACACATAAATCCAAAGGTTAAATCCTGAATTTTCATAACTGAGGATTCTGAAACAGATACTATCTTAATTCAGGCTACTATAACAGAATACCATAAACTGAGTGGCTTAAACAACAGACATTTCTTTCTGCCAGTCCTGGAGGCTGGTAAGTCCAAGGTGAAGGTGGTTGCAGATCCAGTGTCTGGTGGGGGCCTATCCCTGGTTTGCAGATGGCCACCTTCCTATTGTATTCTCACATGGCAAAGAGAGGGCTCTCTCCTAAAGCCCCAAGTCCTAACGCCATCCCTTTGGGGGCTACGATTTCGACATGTGAATTTGGGAGAGACACAAATATATAGTCCACGCAGAACAAACTTGAAAGTAAATATACAACCTGTAGCACTCTGAAAGCAAAAGCAACACATCTATGTCACACAAGGATTAGAGATTTGTATTGTCACATACACTTAAACTACAGATTTTAGGTCCATGTTATATAGGTTAAGTGAATTTGTTTTTCGTTGTTGTTTAGATTTCCTAGGTAAGCTTTCTTTCATTCTCAATGTAAATCATGTGTTTTTGTTTTGTTTTGTTGTTGTTGTTGTTGTTGTTGTTGTTGTTGTTTTGAGACAGAGTCTCGCTCTGTTGCCCAGGCTGGAGTGCAGTGGCGCAATCTCAGCTCACTGCAAGCTCTGCCTCCCAGGTTCACACCATTCTCCTGCCTCAGCCTCCCAAGTAGCTGGGACTACAGGTGCCCACCACCATGCCCGCTTAATTTTTTGTGTGTGTTTTTAGTAGAGACAGGGTTTCACCGTGTTAGCCATGATGGTCTCGATCTCCTGACCTCGTGATCCTCCCGCCTCGGCCTCCCAAAGTGCTGGGATTACAGGTGTGAGCCATCACACCCGGCCAAATCATGCTCTTTTTAATGTACTCATAAATCTTGCTTCAAGAAATACCAACAAAATTAGAAAAAATGAGGTTTAAAATAATCTTGATACTAGAGAAATGTGAACACACACACATAACAAGCAAACTAACAACACTAAAACAGAGATGAGCCATGGGAATTGTGTAGATTGGAGGACGTGTGTAGAGAATGGCCATGATGCAGGGTAGCTGAAACAGCTGGCTGCTACCAGGTCACAGAAGAAGGCATCACGGCCCAGAAATGGCTCTTTAGTGTTCAAGGCTCAGAAATTGGATTCTACGAATATCCTAAGTGGAGATTAGTTTCTCAAAAACAAAAGCACATGATTCCAGTTCATAAGAGACTAATGTAACAGCCAAAATGTTGCTCAGCATATTCTTCCCTGTAGTGAAACTGACATGAGAAGCCAAATTCTGATCAGGAGCTTGCTTGTAGGGCCTGAAGTTGACATGTGAATTCAAATTCCGATCAGGAGCTTGCTTGGAGGGACTAAATTTGCTGGGGGATAAATTTGGACAGTTCACATGTGTTCTGGCATCAAAAGGTAGGTGACAACATCTCAGAGACTCTGGAGCTCCTTTCCTAGGTAGCATGGGATTCATGTAGACAAAGTTTTCTTCCGATTTGTAGTTTTCTCAACAGCAGCTCAAGGAATATTAATGTAGCCAGACTCTTTTACCTAATTCTATGTTATTAGAACTCAGAGGTGAGAACAGACTGGCAAACAGTATCCCTTAACCAGCAGCATTCGTACAGCCAGATGCCACATAACACCATATCCTACCATCTTGAATAGAGGAAACTTTTCCTCTAGACTCAAATAAATTATTGCCTATTTACAATTTAGTTTACCATAAAAAGATTCTTTTTTAAAAATCACTTTATTTCTGCCTTTCCTACCTAAAGAACTTGTCGGCCACCAACCACTCCCCCAAGAAAAATAAAATAACGCACACATCAAACGGTAATATAGGATACTTTAAAAAATCACCAATGTTACTTAAAGAACTCCAGATTTAGCCCACTAAGGTGGACAAACCTTACCTTATACTCTTTTCATTCAACATGACACACAGTAGGTGTATCAAAGACTAAAAGTGGAAAATGCAATGGAAGAAGGAAAAATACCAGTTATTAACCTACTTGGTGCATTGATTCCTCTGTTTCAGAAGATCAAGATGTGCCAAGCATTAGAACAAGCTATTTATATTTGAGAGCAGTTATATAAGATACAGGATAATGAAGTACAGAGAATGAAGGAGATAGAATCAATCAAAGGTATCTGGGTTCAAATTCAGGGTCCCCATTTTTATAAACCATTACACAGTCATATCTTTAAAATGGGGTTGATGCCATCTAAAGTGTAAGGTGGAGTTTTACAATTAAGTGAGGTGAGCTATTATAATGTGCTTGGCCTGTGTAGATACCCAATAAGTAGTAGTTATCATCATTACTATAATTTTGGAGATATTTCATTTTTTGAGCATTTTCTTTTTCTTCTCCAAAGCCATACCACATCTCTTCAGTCAAATGGAGCTTAGCGAAATACCCTGCTGACCCTCATCATGTGTCTATAAATAACTGACAGGACTATATATATTCTGAACTTTTTCCAAAGGACACTAGTTTCTTTTGCCTGCGAACGGGGTAAGTTAAAAAAAGAAAAATGAATCAGGTGAGCTTCTGTCTTGATGAGGAGACCAGAGTCAAACCAGTCCTCATATTCACCTGGATGTGGAAGTCAAGATGAAAAAGCAAATCCTAAAACTGAAAATGATCACATAGATTAGAGGTTGGTTTCGCTCCACTTCCTAATCCTGTTTCTATTATTTCTATGGTTGCCTTTAATGTTTAACATGTGTTTTTAGCAAACTCTATTTTTAATCAAAATCTTTATTACCTTAAAAAGAAGAGGATTTTAGCCTGGTTTTAACTCTGACCAGCCATCTCTCCTCATCATGTCACTGAAGGGCATTGCAGGGCATACAGTCAACGCTACTTGCATTTACCTACATATTTTCCTCTTTTATTTGCCTCCCATTTAATTATTTTCAATTCAATTTTCTTCTTACTGAATTAAAAACACCAGTAGGTCTTTTAGCAGAAAGAATAATAAATGAGTGATAAACCCTAAATGTAATAAACTGAATAAACTTTCTTTGTACATATAAATTTGTTTATATATTTTGCACTCTTTCTTAAACAGCAATTTATCTGGTAATTGAATCCCACTTTGTTTTCCCATAGGGCTTTGAAAAACTTATTTAATTGATATCTGGCATATACTTTTTGCTCATGAGAAGTCTGTCATTACTAAAGTTACCTAGAAAAGAATAACAATCTGGATTTTAGGTAGTTTTTAGACTTTCCTGGTAGCAATTTGTTTCTCAAGTCCTGATTGCTACTCAATGCTAATTATTTAAGGGCCCATGCCTTTCTTCAACTCTGAAAAACCTCTCAGCCATAATCTCTTCAAACATTGTTTCTTCATTCTTTCTATTTTCTTCTAGAAGTCTTATTAGATAAATGTTGGAGCTTTTGATTATTTTAATTCTTTCTTCCATGCCTCTTAATTTCTCTTTCACTTTTCCCATTCCATCCAAATCTCATGTCAAATTAGAAGAGGGGCCTGGTGGGAGGTGACTGAATCCTGGGGCATATTTCCCCCTCGCTGTTCTCATGACAGTGAGTTCTCACGAGATTTGATGGTTTAAAAGTGTGTGGCACTTCTCCCGTCACTGTCTCTCTCTCGTACTCCACCACTGTGAAGAGATGCTTGCTTCCCCTTTACCTTCTGCCATGATTAGAAGTTTCCTGAGGCTCCCCAGTCATGCTTCCTGATAAGCCTGTGGAACTGTAAGTCACTTAAACTTCTTTTCTTTGTTAAATTACCCAGTCTCAGGTAGTTCTTTATAACAATGTGAGAACAGACTAATAAACTCTCTGAACTGCACTCTGGGTGATTCTGCTACATTTTACAATTCAGAAAAATATTAGCTTGGGCAGTCTACTTACTGATTAGCCTATGTATTCAGTTTTACTTTGTTCTTAATCTAAGCATTATAAGAAAAAAACTATAGTTTTAACCTAATTCTTGGAAAACATCAAAGAAATGAAAATGCATATTCTTATGCAAATATTCTTTTTGTGGTAAATGTTTTTGGAGATGTTCCTGATTCATATTCTGCATAAATAGAATCTTGCCATTTCAGTACTATCATAGTGACATATTGGACACCCTTGGTAAAATGAAGCCAGGAAACATTTCTAATATACATGCAGACATTTATTTTTCCAGTTAATTATCTATCCTGTTTTAAAGCATGCTTATTTTTGAAGTGTCAAAATGTACTAATCCATACTGCATTTGTTTGGAAAACTTCACGAACAAGTATCTTTCAGCAAGAAAAGACATTTGATGCCAGCCAAATTTTCTTTTTTCTGTCACTATAAATGGCTTTCCTATTTTGAACAGTTTTTCAAAATCAAAGTCATATCTAAGCTGACAACTTCTTTGGCAAGTTTCAGCTAGATGTAATTTGAAATAGTCAAGGAAGCAAAGCCTAAACAATAAGGTTTTTAATGGTAACGGTGACAGATCTTTAACTACTGTCATGCTGTGTCTGACACCACAAGACTTGAGAGGAAATTGGTTAAATAAATCCTTGCAGTTAAAGGAATACCTGAATTTACAGTATGTCGCCTGTGTCATGAAATTATGAAGACTGAAAATTTAGTGATGCTAAATTAAGCACTTAACAAAAACATATCTGAAAAATCCTCCCAAGGAATTTCTCTCTCTAACCTTCAGAATATTCTTTATTTGTAGTTGGCATACAAAGGTCATTAAAAGGTCACAAGGAATAGAAAACAATCAAGACTCTGACTTGTCTAGCTTCAGATTCATTCTATACAAGACAAGGCTGATTCCTTTCTAAGGGAGAAGGAAATTCCGATGTGTGCAGGCTTTGAATCGGTATTACTTACACACTTTTACTTACACAAATCCATACATAATTTGCTTTTACTCGAATGAGAATTTGTTCATTGTTTTACTATTTATCTTTGTAGAGAAGCCACTAGCTTTCCTAATTCACGGAAATTTTTCTTCTTATTTTAGTATTATGTAACTGTTTTTTAAGCACAATGTAAACTCTAATTTCACTTTAGAACACATTGATACTGTGTTTAGAATTTGGAAATCACATTTCACATATACCATGCTTCATATCAATTACTCTTTTTTAATATATTCATTTCTATGTTTATACTAAAAGCAATGTGGACAGAATTCTAGTCTTTAATAATCACATTATCGTAACACCTTGAAATCATCTATATCACAAAAAGAACTTAATGGTACCAAAGAATGGTACAAGAGGTATATACAAGACATTCTGGAGGCAAAACCAAACAGAGACTTTTAGGGAACAAAAGATAAACATTAATGACTTAATGCATTAATGACTTAAAAAGCATTCCTTTAAATAAAATTCTCTTATGCCTCTAACTTGATATCTAATGCCCTAACTACTCATTTAAAAAAATCTGTTTTATAAACGTTACAAACTTAAGAACTTCTCTAAAAAAAAAAGTTGAATTGCAAAAAAAGTGGTCAAAATGAGTTGATACTTGACAGGTGATTTACAACAATTTTCTTTTCTTAAATCTTGTAAATTTTATTTCAGATAAAAATAATCACCTGAACTTGGTCTACACAATTAGAAAATAATAGAAGAAAGGCTGGTTGAGCAACGAACCTTATAATTTATATATATGTGTATATATATGTGGATATATAAACATATACCTACATAAACATAGTACATCTTATAATTTGTTATATACTTGCATATGAATATATCTTATATACATATACATTATCTATAGTGCAATGATCTACATGTCACTGCATTATTAAATATCAGTTAATAGATTCACTGAAAATATGAAATAAAGTGTTTTTAAAAACTCTTAAAACAGCAGGGAACAGCTCTGCTGCATTATCTATAGTCCAATGATCTACATATCATTGCAGTATTAAATATCAATTAATAGAGTCACTGAAAATATGAAATAAAGTGTTAAAAAAACTCTTAAAACAGCAAGGGAAATTCTAAGCCTGAAATAATGGACTGAAGAGGGAAAGAAGGGAGAGTGAAAAAGTTCTAAAGATCTCATTTTATTAAGAAGAAAACAAACTATCCTAATGAGGGAAACTATACCTCTAAGTGGGAATAATAGCTTGTTTTTATATAATATAAAGAAATGTCAGGAAGTTCAGGAAGAGTTCAGGAAGGAGAAATTAAATGTTAATAGATTGAAAAAATATTGTAAACTATCATATTTACATGGGAAATGGAATAAATCTTAATGATCAAATCAACAAGAAAATAAGAGGAATAAGAAAAGGCAATGAAAAACTAGATGATAATCATAAGGTAAAGTTAAAAAAGAAAAGTTCAAGTATATTAGTCACTACATGAACTAAATTCTTCCTGTAAAAGAGAGACCATCTAACTGGTCTTAGAAAAGCAATATTCTATTTACGAAAACTGCACACTTCACTGGGATAAAGAAAAGTTCAATGTAAAAGAGCTAAGTAAGCAGTAAATACACACAAATTTAAAATCAAGGGTAAAAAATAATATCCGGAAGTTAGAATACATATATTTATGGTATATATTTACAGTAACGATGGCAAACAAGTATATTAGTTTACGTATTTTAAGAATGGGGCAGATCTACTAGAAAAAATTAGAAAGGATAAAAGTTAATTGAGGAACATAATAAACTGGATGTACTGGGTATATATATATGTAATACACATGTAATAATTTTACATATGTTTAGAGAAAACTTCTCCAAATACTGCATATTCATCTTTTCTATGTGTTGATTATTTTGAAGAGATGGGGTCTTAGTCTGTTGTCCAGGTTGGAGTGCAGTGGTGCAATCATAATTCAATACGGCCCCAAACTCCTGGGCTCAAGCTATCCTCCTGCCTCAGTCTCCCAAATAGCTAGGACTATGTGATACCACTCCTAATTTTTAAAAATTTTTTAGAGAGATGGGGTCTGTTTTGTCCAGGATGCTCTCAAACTCCTGGCCTCAAGCAGTCCTCCACCTCAGCCTCCCAAAGTGTTGGGATTACGGGGATGAGCCACACAGCACCTGGCCCATAAAGATATTTTTTAATTCAGCCATGGGATGACACAGCAAGAAGGTCCTCACCAGATGCAAGCCCCTTAACCTCATGCTTCCCTGCCTACAGAACTGTAAGAAATAAATATTGATACTTTATAAATTATCCAGTTTTAAATATTCTGTTACAAAAGCACAAAACAGAATAAGACAATTAGAAACAAACAATATTAGGCCAGGCGCGGTGGCTCAAGCCTGTAATCCCAGCACTTTGGGAGGCCGAGGCGGGCGGATCACAAGGTCAGGAGATCGAGACCACAGTGAAACCCCGTCTCTACTAAAAATACAAAAAATTAGCCGGGCGCGGTGGCGGGCGCCTGTAGTCCCAGCTACTCAGGAGGCTGAGGCAGGAGAAAGGCGGGAACCCGGGAGGCGGAGCTTGCAGTGAGCCGAGATCGCGCCACTGCACTCCAGCCTGGGCAACAGCGTGAGACTCCGTCTCAAAAAAAAAAAAAAAAGAAAAAAAAAAGAAACAAACAATATTAAAATGATCAAAAATATCTTCCATACCTGAAAATTAACATACTTCTAAAGAAGACTTGGAATAAAAAGAAAATAAAAAAAGAAATTACAAACCATTTGGAAGGCAATGCAAGGAAAACATACTATACAAACACCTTTGAGGGAAACAAAAGCACAACTCAGAAGAAAACACTGCCTTAAAAATCTTTATTATCACATAATAAAAATAAAAACAAAGAAACTGTGTACTCGGCCGGGCGCGGTGGCTCACGCCTGTAATCCCAGCACTTTGGGAGGCTGAGGTGGGCAGATCACAAGGTCAGGAGATAGAGACCATCCTGGCTAATGTGGTGAAACCCCATCTCTACTAAAAATACAAAAACAAACAAACAAAAAAATTAGCCGGGTGTGGTGGCGGGTGCCTGTAGTTCCAGCTACTCGGGAGGCTGTGGCAGGAGAATGGCGTGAACCCAGGAGGCGGAGTTTGCAGTGAGCTGAGATTGCACCACTGCACTCCAGCCTGGATGAGAGAGCAAGACTCCATCTCAAAAAAAAAAAGAAAAAGAAATAAAAAAAGAAAATGGAATCACAAATAGCGAAAATATTAAAAGAATTATAACAGAATATTGTAGGCAACTATAACAAATTTAAGAACCTAAAGGAAACAAATCAGTTTAAGAAAACTGCCAAAACTGACCCAAGAAAATGTGAAAAACACTTTAATAAAATAGATTATCACATGGTACATTTAAAAGATGATTATTAATTCATCATTGAAAAAGGCACCATGAACATGTGGGTTTACAGCTCAGTTTATTCAGCTTTTAAAACACAATATTAAACATTAACAATAAGCCTTAACTTTAAAAAATTAAAATCATATAAAATGTGCCCTCATAAATAAGTTAAACTAGAAATCAATAATAAAAACAGAAAAATTTTCAAGTACTTGGAAATTTAAAAACACATTTCTAAAAAACTATGCGGAAGTCTCAGAATAAGTCAGAAAATATTTTGAATCGGATGAATCAAAATGTAACATATTAAAAATTATGGGATACTACTAAAGATGTGCTTAGTAAGAAATTCATGGCAATAAATTTTTATATTGGAACCAAAGCAGAAAAACAAGAGAGAAATTTAACAAAACCAAAGTTAGTTCTGGAAAATGTCATTTAAATTAATAAACCTCTAGCAAGACTGACAACAGAAAAAGAAAAAAAGACAAATTACCAATATCAGGAATAAAAGAAGGGATATCACTATAGACCCTACAGACATGAACAGGATAAGTGAATATTACAAGTAATACTATGCATTTAAATTGGACAACTAAATAAAAATAAATTGATAAAATAGACTATTTTCTCAAAATCTATATCTATAAATATAGATATAGATATAGATATATCTTTTGAAGAGATGGGTTCTTAGTCTGTTGTCCAGGCTGGAGTGCAGTGGTACAATCATAATTCATAAAATTTGCACAAGAGAAAGCAAATAATCAGAAATGTTCTTGTCGAAAAAATGTTAATAAATTTTTCATGTCAGATTTCTACAGAACATATTCTCTGATTATGCACCAATACAATTAGTGCTACAATTTGAAATATACTCCCTGCAAGTTCATATTGGAAACTTAATCCCCAATTCAATGTATTGAGAGGTGGGACTCTTAAGAGGTGACTAGTCCATGAAGGCTCTACCCTCACAAATGTTTTAATGCTATTATTGTGGGAGTGGGTTAGTTATCACAGGAGTGTATTCCTGATGAAAGAATGAGTTCAGCCCCCTACTTCTTTCTCTCTCTCAACCCCCTACCCCCCCCCAACACACACATCCTCTCTCTCTTTCTCTCTCTCTCCTGCCCTCTGTCTTCAGCCATGGGATAACACAGCAAGAAGGCCCTCACCAGATGCAAGTCCCTTAACCTCATGTTTCCCTGCCTACAGAACTGTAAGAAATAAATATCAATTCTTTATAAATTACCCAGTTTTAGATATTCTGTTACAAAAGCACAAAACAGAATAAGACAATTAGAAACAAACAATATTAAAATGATAAAAAATATCTTCCATACCTGAAAATCATCTTCCATGCCTGTGTTTGTCAGGACTGCTATAACAAAGTACCACAAACCAGGTAGCTTAAACAACACAAATTGGCTGTCTCACATTTTCGGAGGTGAGACATCTACGAGCAGTAGGGGCTGCAGGTCAGCAGGGTTGGTTCCTTCTGAGAATATGGAGAGAGAATCTGTATCATATCTCTCTCCTAGCTTCTGGTGATTTCTTGGCCATCTTAGGCATCTTTCACTTATAGAACCATCACCCCAAACTCTTCCTTTATCTTCACATGGTATTCTCCCTATCTGCATGTCTGTGACCAAATTTCCCCTTTTAATAAGCACATCAGTCATATTGGATCAGGGGCCAACCCTACTCTGGTATAACCTTACCTTAATGAATGACATCTGCAATGACCCTATTTCCAACAAGTTTCCATTCAGAGGGACCAGAGGTTAGGACTCCGATATGAATTTTGGGGAGGATACCATTCCACCCATAATAATTCTATAACTATTAAGTTGAATTATTCCTTCAGAAGAAGTCTCCAGTCCCAGATGATTTCACTGGTGAAGTCTATCAAACATTTAAAGAAAAAAACAAAACAAAACACCAATTCTATGTAAGTTCTTCTGAAAACACTTCCCATCTATGTTATGAGGCCACTATTACTCTGATACCAAAACCAGACAAAGGAAGTACAAAAAAGAAAAGTACAAATCAGTATCTCTCCTGAAAACGTCACAGAAATGCTCAGCAAAATGCTCAGCAAAATATGAGCAAATTCAATGTGGCAATACTCATTATAAAGGGTTACAACATGACCAAGTAGATTGTAACTGAACAAGAATATATATTTGATCTCTGTCCCTGTTTCTTGACATACAGGAACTAAAATCCTTGTAGTCTCTGGAAGTGATGTGTCTTTTGTACGCTAGTAAGATGGCTGGTGGCCAGCAGCTCCTGGATAGCCTCAGGATGGGGGCTGGTTACCAGGGAAACCAATCATGTGATAGAGAGTTGAAACTTTCAGCCCCACCCTCCGATTTCCCAGGAGGGGAGAGGGTCTGTGAAATAAAGTCTGTGTAATAAAGCCTCCATAAAAAACCCTAAAAAATGAGGTTAGAACTTCCAGGTTGTTGAACATAGCAGAGTATGACCATAGAAAGCTCCTCGCCCCTTCCCCAATGCCTTAGCCTATGCATAGCTTCCATCTGGTTTTATTCTTTGTAATAAACAAGTAATCTAGTAAGTAAACTGTTTTCCTGAATTCTGGGAGCCACTCTAGCAAATGATCAAATTTAAGAAGGGATCATGAGAACCTCTGGTCTCTGGTCCGTAGCTAAACTGGACAGAAGTTGTGGGTAACGTGAGGACCCACCGTTTATGATTAACACATTAACAGTCTTGTGAGACTCAGCCCTTAACCTTAACCTGTGGGATTCAGTGAATGTTAGAATTGAATTGTAGAATGCACAGTTGGTGTCTATAGAGAACTGGAGAATTGCTTGGTATTGGAGAAATTCTCGTACATTTTAGTGGCCAGAGGAGTTGTGAGAGTATAGAAAAGCAAAAAACTATTTTGTTTTCCTATACAGAGACTTATTCCAGAAATCCAAGGCTATTTTAATATGTAAAAATCAAGCAATGTAATCCACTGTATTCACAGCCTAAAGAAAAATAACAAAACATGGTTATATCAGTTGATGCAGAAAATAAATTTGACTGGTTTTTGCGGAAGATGTGATCACAGGTGCTGCGGAGCTCTAGTCCACTTGAACCTGCTCCTGACTTGCCAATGTTCCCTCTTGCCAAGGAAAGGTTGGTCAGGAAGTGAAGATGCAGTATGGCTTTTAAAGATACCAGAAAAAATCTCATAGAACCAAAGGTGGTGATTCACCAAATTCTAATTACACTAACCAGCCACAGGGTGAAATCCTCGGAGATTGTGTGTGTTGACTCCACCAGAGGCACAAAGGAAAACAATCTCAAAGTGAAAGAACCAGTTCAAATGTCTACCAAGACTTCGAGAATCCCCAAAACACCTTGTGGTGGCAGTTCTAAGACATAAGACCATTTCTAGATGAGAATCCACAAGCAGTTTACTGACTTGAACAGCCTTTCCAAGACTGTTAAGCAGATTACTTCTACCAGTATTGAGCTAGAAGTTGAGACTATAGTCACTGTTGTGGATGCTTTAAGTCCACTGTTTTAATAAATTAATAATCAGTTGTTTAAAAAAATAGCATCTGACAAAATCCAATACTCGCTTATGATTTAAAAATCCTTCTCAGCAAATTAGAAATAGAAGGAAAATCCCTCAAAGTGATAATGAACATCAACAAAAAACTCCACACAGCTAACAAAAAGCTGACTGCTTTCTCATAAGATCAGGAACAAGGTAAGAGTATCCACGTTCACCATTTCTGCTCAACATCATACTAAAAGTCCTAGGTAATGCAATAAGACACATAAAAGAAATAAAAGGCATTCAGATTGGGGAAAAGAAATAAAATTGTTCTTAATCCCAGTCATGATAATTGCCTATGTAAAACATCCTAAGTGGTCTATAACAAAACTTCAAGACCCAACAATTGAGTTTAGCACATTTGCAAGATACAAGGTCAACACACAAACACAGTTATTAATTTTCTATATATTACCAATAAATAATCAGAAACAAATTTTAAAACATATGCCATTTAAAATAGCTACAAAAGATGAAGTACATAGGTAGAAATTTAACAAAATATGTACATTATTTTATATGATAAAAATTGTAAAACTTTGATGAAAGACATCAAAGATCTAAATAAATAGAAAAATACTATTTTCATGGCTTCAAAGATTCAACATAGTAAAGATGTCAATCCCCCCAAATTGATCTACAGATTTAACACGACTCAAATCAAAATTTCAACAAGGCTTGTTTGTTTGTTTGTTTTAGACATAAATAAACTGACTCTAAATTTTATAGAGAAAGGCAAAGGAACTAGAAGAGCCAAATATTTTTAAAAAGAAAGTTGAAAAATCACACTATCCAATTTTAAGACATACCATAAAACTACATTAATCAGGACACTATGTACTCACAAATGGATAGAGACTTGTCAATGGACAATAATAGAAAATGTACAAATAAACCCACACAAGCATGGACAATTGATTTTTCACAAGGATTGAAAGCCAATGTAATAAAGAAAGAATAATTTCACCAGATAGTATTGGAACAAATGGACAATTATATGTAAAAAAGTAAACTTCAGCCTAACACAAATTTAATTATATTTTATATAAAATATACCCCAAATGTATCACAGATTCATTAGATCATAGAACTAAATGTAAAACATAAAATGATAAACTTTTTAGAAGAAAACATAACAAAAAATTTTATAACTTAGGGTTGGAAAAGATTTCATGGCTATGAAACCACAAGCACAATCCATAAAAATAGAAAATTGATGAAACAGACCATCAAAATTAAAACTCTTGTTTTCTGAAAGACACTGTTAGGAGAATGAAAAGGCAAGCCACAGATGCAGAGAAATAAAATCACATGTCAAAAGAGGACTTTTAACTGCAATATATGAGGAACTCTCAAAACTCAACACTAAGCAAACAACTCAATCCTAAAATGGGCAAAAGGCTTGAACAATCACTTCACCAAAGAAGATATACAGATGACAAATCATGGGAAAATGTTCAACATCACTAGTCATTAGGATTAAAACCTAATTAAAACCATGATATATTACCACTCTACATCCATTAGAATGACTAAAATATAAAATGCAGAGAATACAAGTCTTGGCAAGGATGCTGAACAACTGGAACTCTCATATGTTGCTGATGGAAATGCAAAATGACACAGCTCCTCTGGAAAACAATTTGGCAGTGTTTCACAAAGTTAAACATACACTTATCTACAGCCCTGTCGTCCTACATCGGTATTTACCTGAGAGAAATTAAAACTTAAATTCACACAAAAACCTGTATAGAAGTGTTTATAACAGCTCTATTCATAATCACCAACAATTGGAAACAACCCAAAAGTCCTTCAACAGCCGAATGAATCAACAAGCAAACTACTGATTCATACAACAACATGGATGAATTTCAAAGGCATTATATGGAGTAAAAGAAGCCAGTCTCAAAGGAGCCAGTCGCAAAATGTTATGTACTCTGGTTCCACTTATATAATATACTTTAAAAGATCCCATCTGTAGTGATGGAGAGCAAATCGGTATTTTCCAGGGTGTAGCAGTTATGGACAGGATGTACAAGAAGAGTTTTGTAGGTGATGAAACTGTTCTATATCTTGTTTGCAGTTGTGTTTACACAAATAACATGTTAAAATTCATAGAACTGTACACCAAAAATGAAGTTTACTACCTGGTAGGTTTTCAAAATAAAATTAATACAAAGTAATATTAGTTTATGTAATGTTAGTTCAACTAATCCAAGCCAGAGAAAACTAGAGACAGCTCTTCCAACCCATTTTATGAAACTTGTAAAACTTTTACTCAAAGCCCCGTAATGATAGCACACATAAAAAAAACTTTCTTCTGAATATAAATGCAAACATTTTAAGTAAAGTTTTATCAAAGAGAATCCTGCTTTGTAGCAAACGAATAAACCAATATATCCAGGAAGGGTTTATTCCAAAAATATAAGGGTAGATCATTATCAGGTAATATATTAACAGAACTAATTACACCAATTGTTAAAGAAAGAAAAACAAACGATCATATCAAAGATGCTTAAAAACAGATTTTCTAAAATTCAGATCCTGTTCTTATTAAAAATTTTAAGTTAAATATGATTAAAGCATATTACTTCAAGGTAATAAAAACTACTATCAAAAGCCAACAGAAAATATTATTATAGATTCTATATATGTGATACACACATATCATGAAATATATAATTACCTGTGCACACACACACATATACATGCACATATAGACATAAACATAGTTACACATATGCAGTAGTCCTCTCCTTATCCACAGTTTTGCTTTCCATGGTTTCAGTTATCCATAGTCCAAAAATGGACTGTGGTCCAAAAATACTAAATGAAAAATTTCAGATATAAGCAATTTATAAGTTTTAAATTTTAAATATGTTTTAAATTGCACTCTCTTCTGAGCAGCGTGATGAAATCTCATGTCCTGCTCCATCCCATGTGGGATATGAATAATACCTTTGTCTAGTGTATTTACACTGTACACACTACTTGTCTGTTGGTCCTGGGTTATCAGATCGACATATCCCAAGAAAAGAAGGGTGAGGGTGAGTACAGCGCAAAATATTTTGAGAGAGAGTTAAACAGACCACATTTATCAAAACTAGCATATTGTTGTAATTGTTCTGTTTCATTATTAGTTATTATTAATTCCTTACTGTAATTTATAGATTAGGCTTTCTCATAGATATGTATGTATGCGAAAAAAATAGTGTACATGGGGTTCAGTACTACTTGTGGTTTCAGGCACTCACTGGGGTCTTAGAACATACCCCTCCCAGATATGAGGGGACTACTGTAAACACATAATTTGAAGAGTTTTTTGGGGATTGGACAAAATGATCTTAAAATTGCCATGGAAGAAATAAATCTAAGTCAAGTTTTCCAAATAGAATGACAAGGGAGACTTGCCCTGTCTGATATCAGACCATTCTATTAGCCAGCTGTAATTAAGTCGACATGTTGCCAGGCTAAGAATAGGCAAAAGATCATTGGTACAAAAAAGAGAATCCAAAATTAGATGCTAACACATTTGAGAATTTAATGGAGCAAAAGTATTATTTTACTTCAAAAGACGAGATTATTTAAGAAATACTAGTCTTCTTAAAAATTTAAGGACATAAAATAAAACAACTACAATTCTACAAGAAAATCTCGGATACAGGGCTATATGATCTAAGTGAAGAAGACCCTTTCACTAAAATTGGATGCTAAGAAACTGTTAAAGAAAAAGAGAAACTCTCTGGCCACATTTTTAAAATATGAGGGAAAGAGAGCAAAACATCTATTAAATGAATAATAATTAATTTTTTAAAGCACATGCAATGGAAGGGACAGAGTGTTAATATCTGCAACATACGTTTGTCTTCCAAATTTATAATAGAGAGAAACAACTAAATAGAACTATGGACAAAATGGGACGCAGAGGCAATTGAAAGAAAAGTACAATAAAAAATATACTAAAATATGCTATTAGGTCAGAAAATTAATATTAAAATTGAGATGTTAAGCAAAAATGAAAAAGACTGGTAATGCCTATTGCTGCCAGGGACACACAGGGAAACAGAGTACTTCCCCACATGACTGGTGAGAATATGAATGAATTTGTAAAGTCTTTGGAAAAAATAATCTGGCAATATCTGAATTTAAATTTAGAATCCTCGTATATTTGAACAGAACCAATTCACTCTTAGGGAGTTCTCCTGTGTAAATAAAAGTGCCATTAACAACAGGAAATATGAGCAAGGCTGTTTATTGCAACACTGTACTAGCAAAAATGGGAAACCAAGTAAATACTAATCCACAGGGGAATGGTTGGAGAGCTTATGTACATCCGCACTGTAAAACTACCATAGAGTTATTAGAAAGAAATATCTGGCCACTTGTCAAGAGTTCTGCAAGGTAATGTCAAGTGAAAAAAAGCAAAATGAAGAAAAGGGTATTTATTATAACATAATCCTTTCAAAAGAGGGAAATGTTGACTAAAAACTGTGCAGGTGTGTGTTTGTATGTTGCATTTATATATAATTATATGAGCGTGTGTGTGTGTGAAAAAGAGGGAGATGTATTTGTCTATAAAAATATAAGCATAGAGAAACACAGAGGTGAATACATACAAAGTTGTCAGGGTTCTTAGAGAAGGGAGTGGTAAGAATAAAGTCAAGGTAGGGGGAGAATAGAAGAAAAGCTAAGCTAAAAAGAGAAGAAAAAGGAATAAAAGACTGCAAAATAAGAACTCCAGTATATATGATAATGTCACATTTATGTATTTCTGTAAAATGTCATATGTATATGAGTAGCAATGAAAATTCAATTAAAGAAAAAGAAGCCAGCAGGAAGAAGAGAAACCAGATGCATTTACCGTAGAAAACCACATTACCAAAGGGGGATATTCCAAAAGTTCCATCGTAAGTTTGTTGCTTGAAAGTTGAATATGATTTGCCCATTAAACATATACAGATTCCCACAGAATTCTGTTTTACCTTCTAATGTCCTTGGATCATATATAACAATGATTTCTGTAAAACATCTATAACAGAAAATTTAGCTCCATTGACGAAAAGACAGGTCTAGCCTACTCCAGCTGCAGAAGTGACAGTGGTCACAGGGTGGCCCAATCCATACCTCCCTGCCACCAGAGAGACCAGGAGTGCAGGGCCAGGTGTTTTGCACAACTCCAGGGAGAACCATTCACATTATATTCTACATTGAGTGCTGCTTCCTAGTTGTACAATATGAGCCTCCTGGCCAGGACTTTTCCTAGTTCCAACCTATGGATAATAATGCCTGGGACCAGAAGCGAGATTCTCACAGAAGATTGTAGAAGGGGCTGAAGTGTGAGATGGTAGAATAGGGACAGAGGTCCAGGGCAGCAGGGCAATAGCAAGGTGAGATGAGACAGCAAGGGTTGAGGAAAAGTGAGGCAACTATGTGAGGATCACAACATGACCAGTTCTGTAAATCAACTATCTCGAACTATCTATAGCACCTGACGGGAACATGAAATTTAAACATTATCATGCAGCAAAAATACAGGCCTAAGTCTTCACTCAACACTTGTTCTACATTCAAAATCCTTATCTTTAATCAAATTTAGGTTAAAAATGAGGTTGTGAGAACAAGCAAAAAAAATTTAAGTTGACGTCAGTTTTTGAGTCTCTATTGTGACCTGAGTCAAAGTTTTGACGGCCATCTTTTGAAGTCACTTTTATTTTCCAGTAACTTATTGGATGCTTCAGGCATCCAATCAGGTCCAAATATTTTCCTCTTGCAAACAGAAGCGTAGTCTGTAATTATAGCTTACCACAATCTGCCCAATTACCCAGTGCTTTTTCAACTATGTTTGTAAAAAGCAGGAGGCAATGTCTGTGCTCTGATTTCTACTCTTATCCGCAACATCTGAAAAGCCTCCAAACCCAGCTGGGAGCCAGGACTACATCAGAACTTTAAAAAATTTTTTTTTGCAAACACTTACATTCCACCTTTCACCGCGCATCTCTCCTCTCTCTTCCCTCACAAACATGAATTCTTTCACATGGACACTGTGTCATATAATAAAACTCTGACTTAAAGGGCTTTCAAGAGTATTCATGCTCAACATAGTTTCCACAGTGAATCCTCTCCCGGAATTTAATTGCTAAGCTCTATCTAAGCCCACAGCTGACACACATAACAAGTCCAGACTCTCATTCGTTCAGAGCATCCTGTGGCCTAAGCAGGCAGCCATGTCACCTTCAGTGAAACTGAGACCATCAGGCAGAGCTTCTCTCGTATCAAGGGGTTTAGAGGTAGGCTCATGATTCTATGTTGACAGCAAGACTTGCACATCAGCCAAGAGTCTGACCTAGAAGAAGGAGAACTCAAGTACAAGCCAAGGGTTATTTACAGCCTTCTAGTACTCTTAAGGCAGCCTGGCAAGAACTGCTAGTAAAGCAATCGATATTTTCTCTTGTTTGTGATTCTGTCCAACCAGCAGATGAGTCACATAGCTATAGCCAAGATTACCTGCTCATATTTCCCCCTTGACACAAGTTAATCAGGACAGTGACAGCAGAAAGGGCCAAGAGAGAGGAAGATTCAAATATCCAATTGCCAAAGGGAGCGTGGAAAGAGGCATAGTGAGCAAGCAGATAGAGCTGGTAGTTGAGTCAAGCCTCTCTGAGTTGGCAGATTAAAACAAGTGGTTTGTACTTACAATTTATTTTTTTTAGCTGGTTGGAATTGTCTGGTTCAACAGTTAAAAAGAAAAGTTTGGCTAACCTCCATCTAACAGGAAACTATCAGCACAACCAATTGATTTGGCTGTCAAAATGGAAATGTCTTGGTTGGACTATTGTTTGAAAGTTTATTATTGTCGATTCAGAGAAGCAGAAATGAACACAGTTCACAAACGTTAGCCTGGTACACATTGTCAAAAATCATCAACTTTAATTCTTCTAAGAAAGTTTCTCCACTCCAAGTCCTACTTCCTTGCTAACCAATTGCTATAAAGCCTTCTTGAAAAATTGCTTATTTTGGAAATGTCATTTCCCTAACTTATGCTGATAGCTCCAGTAATTAGTCCCTACCAAGAAAATAATTAAACATAAAAAACGCCCTGATTCCCAGAGAAGCGTAAGTTATACATTTCAAGCAACTGTAATACTCTGATTTGGGAAATTATCAAGTGTTGCTTTATAAATGTATTTAGGAACCACAAGGGTTTTTTCAGTTGGTCAGGACATTTTCCTATTTAAACATTGATTTAGAAAATTTGCCAAGTAAACCAGGAAATCAAGAGAGCAAAATTATGCTGCACATAAAGAAAGCAGCTGCATTTTTCCAACCCTAGTAATTTAACCAGTCATTTCTTTAAACAAAATGAAGAGGGGAAAAAAAGAGAAGCAAATCTGGCGGCACTAATCTTATTTCATTACATTGGCAAACCAAAATATCAGTCATCAAACATATTTGATGGAAAACATTTGTCCATTGTGTTGGTATTCTTAAAAGTGAAAACTACAATATGGTATAGGAATTTAATATCAAATTACATTTGAAGGGCCATTTCAGTAATTAAGTGAGAAAATGATTTCTAGCAGATGCCTTTTCGTTTAAAAGCCTTCTCCAGGCAAAATTCCTCAGCATTAAGATCAACAGTGTCACAAGATTCAGAAACCTCACACATATATGCACACAAATGTCAAGACAGAGAATGTATGTACACGTTGAACAGTGAAATAAATAGATGAGAAGATGCACTTTACAAGAGACAGATAAAGCAAGCAAGGTAAGTCTTCATCTAACACAACTACAAAAAGAAAATAGAGAGATCCTTGCCTAAAGGTCTATTGTATGACTTGCATGCTGCTGTGTGGTTAGATATTGGCCCCATGTTTATGATTTCAAATAACATAAATGAAATTTTTTGTAGATACCTGCTTAGTCTCCTGGTTAAACCCAAGTGGGAGAAACTTGCTAAAAGCTCTCCATAGGAAGGAAGTATTCTCAGAATTATGATATTATTTAATTCACATTATCCCTTTATCCAAATTTTTGCAAAGAGAAGAGATATGTACACAAATTATAGTCAAATGGGTTTGATTGTCTAATAAAGTTTTGAACATCAGTAAATAAGAACTAGAACTTCTGAAATTATTGGTGTTTCGGTAGGTACCTATTCCATCCACCACCTGACCAGGCTACACCAAAAGGTCATTAATGTCTTGAGGAAGAAGCAGAACATAAATTTATTAAATCATAAATAATATTGATGACCCTATAATTTAAATGATCTTTCAAGGCTTTACAAAGAATAGAATTTCCTAGATTCTTTGCTCATCTTCTTTGGTTCCAGGAATGTGCCATGATTACTAACTTCTGTCTTAGAGACTCTTTTTAAGAAAGCCAAAAGATTGCCATTTTAGATTCTTTTAGATACAAGCCAAACAATCCTTGTATTCATGTGCTAGGGCTGCCATAATGAAGTTCCACAGCCTAGGTAGCTTAAACAATAGGAACTTGTTTTAGCCTCCTCACATTGCTGGAGGGTAGAAGTCCAAGATCAAGGTGTCAGCATCATTGATTTCTTCTGAGACCTCTTCCCCTTGGCTTTTAGGTGACCACCCTCTTCTGGTGTCTTCACATGGTCTTCCATCTATGTGTATCTGTGTTCTAATCTTCTCTTCTTATAAAGACATTAGCCATAGTAAATTAAGGCCCACCCATATGACCTCATTTTAATTACCTCTTTAAAGGTTTTTTCTACACATACAGTCATATTTGGAGGTATCAGGTGTTAGAAATTTAATATCAGAATTTAGGGAAACACAGGTTATCTTATAAAAACTTTAAAAAATGCAAGAGAAAATTTTTGTAAAATTATTAAATCTATTAATGCGATGAAAGAAAGAAAAACTCTTTCAAAATTTAAAAATTAAAATCTAGAAGTATCTAGAGGTATTTGCCTACCACTGAGGCTGACTTCCACCTGGAGAGCACTGGCCCAATAATACAGGTGATCTTTACCTTCGGTTCTCAAGGTCTTTAGGACACCAAGAACAGAAGACATATCTCAGGGCATGCCTAAGGCAAGGAGTTTAATGAGAGTTGTTAACTTCCCACAGCTTCATAAAACTGAAATCACAAAAAGAAACTTGAGATCACTTCCCAAGGTATTGTAACAAAAATTGCCTATACCAATCCAGATGGAGTATAATCTCTTATCACAAATATGTTCAATAAGTTTAAGTACATTTTAAAAAGACTAACATATGAGCAAGATACTATTTTGAATGACCAAGAAGATTTAAAGAAATGAAAAGAATTTCTCAAAATGAAAAAGGTAATAATTGAAACTAAACACACAAGGGGTTGATTTAACAACAGATCAGATGCAACTAAAGAGAGAATTACAGAACCAGAAAATAGTTCTGAAAAAATTATCCAGAATGCAGCACAGAAAAAAGAAACAGAAAATAGAAAAAAAATTTATAGAGAATAAAGTTGTAATTTCTAACCTATATCTAATTAGCAATTTGGCATTTTCAGATGGAGAGGAAAGAAAAAGTAGACTGAAGCAAAAGTTGTATTGAGGAGAATATTCCAGACCTAGCTAAAAAATATCAATCTAAATATTTTTAAATTTCAGTAAAACACAAACAAATAAAAATAAATCTATACCAAAACATACCATAGTGAATTTGTAAATATTGGGGCTCAAAGGACGATACCCCAAAGTATGGTGCTTTGGCATGCTGATTGCTCTATAATTAAAGGAAAGTAGGAGACCTTAGAAGCTGCCTCAGAAAAAAAGGACTTCCTAACCTTCTCTTGCCCCACCTCTCATCCCAACCGCAGAAAGGCAGTCTGTCTGGAAGGTCTCTTATTTTCCAAAACTTCTTCCTAAAGAAATGCAATTATTTTAAATCCCTCCTTCTAGGAATATCATCAAATAACCAAGAAAAACTAACCAATAGAGGAAAAACTAAAAATTGTCACCAGGCCCAGACAAATTTTTCATCTATTCTTCCAAGGGCATTTTCACAAGATTACCTGGGAGACTTCATCTGCGTAATAAGACAATCTTTGTTCACAGAAAAGTTCCGCCCCTCACGTTCCTGCAATCTGTTGTCACCTCCCCCAGAGCTCAGAGGAACTTTGTCCCAAACCATTGTCTGTTCTTTGGGCCCATTCATTTCCCCTAAAATTGCCTACATCTCCTCATCTCTCTCTTTCCTATGAAGAGGGTACTATTTAAGCTTCAGCCACCTGGCCCTTCTTTGCGTTTTGTATTTTGTATGGCTCTCATGCACACTCGCACATTAAAATTTTGTATGCCTTTTCTCCTGTTAATCTGTCTATGGTCACTTTATTTCAGAGAAACTTCAGAGAGCAGAGGGAAACTTTTCGCTTCACCCTAACATAGAACACTGCCATCAACAAAAGCAAAACCAAAGAAGAAAATTAAAGCTGACAGGATGATAGGAACCAGAAAGATTACCTTCAAAGAAATGATAATTTAGAGCAAGCACAGTGGCTCACACCTGTAATCCCAACACTTTGGGAGGCTGAGGCAGGTGGATCACTTGAGGTCAGGAGTTCAAGACCAGCCTGGCCAACATGGCAAAACCCCATCTCTATTAAAAATACAAAAATTAGCTGGGCATGGTGGCATGAGCCTGTAATCCCAGGAGGCCGAGGCAGGAGAATCACTTGAATGCAGGAAGCGCAGGGTGCAGTGAGCTGAGATTGCGCCACTGCACTCCAGCCTGGGCAACAGAGTAAGACTCTGTCTCGAAAATAATGAGAATTTGACTGAGAACTGGCTTCTTAACAGCAACATTAAAATCAGGAGATAGAGGGAGAAATTTCTTAAAGATATTGAGAGAAAATAATTATCACCTGGAATTCTATACCACCAGGAGTGGGACTTGTGGCTTCATTTGATGCAACACAGAAAACCTTACCTGGCCTAGACATAGACATGATTGACAGATTAAATGGCTTGTATGAATGATGTTGATATAAAGACTTTCCAGACAAATGAAAACAGAGTTTTCTAAAAGCAGTTGCTAGTTAAAAGAAATTTTAATGGATATTCTTCAGATGAAAGAAAAGGTTTTACAAATGGAGTCTGAGATAAAGAATATAAAAAGCATAAAAAGAGCATTGAAAGTGCCAACTACATGGATAAATTCTAATCAAATGCTGACTACTTAGCACAGTAATAATAGTAATGTGTCATGAGTTTAAAAATACAACTTTTGTTTCTTTTTCTTTTTCAAGTAATGGAAGTATGAACATATTCACTATTCAGCCTTGTTCCAGCAGATAGACAATGCCATGGTTTGATGAACGAACTGGAAGAAACCCGGGCTACTAAATGACTGTATGAAGACACTTTGCCACCTGACCCACTCACCACAGAACTAGTATATAAAAGAGAAATTGACTTTCAATATCTTCAAGTCATTGTATTTTTGACATTAGACTGTACCCACATCTAAAGTACATGCCCTAGCATTTAATTTTGATCACTCACTTCTAACTTACATAGTACTGTTGTGAACTACTTTTAAAAATGCCAGAAAATGTATATACTTAATAAGAAACTCAAAATTAAAAGAAATAAATGACAGGACTACAATGAGAAATAAACAAATGTTATACCAGGATGGAAGATTTTCACACAATTCTCTCTAGCATGCAAAAACAATTAATAAGGATGCAGATAATGTTACCAACAAAATATATAATGAGCTTGAACTAATGAACATATTTAGAACATTAGTGCCAAAAATGGTGAAATACACATACTGCTCTAGCATATGTGGAATATTTATGAAAAATTACTACATATAGGGTCACAATAGTGTTGATAAACTTCAAAAGATTATTTTTACAAACTTTATGTTATGCATACAGTTCAATTAAGTAAGAAATTAGTCACAAAAATATGACTTTAAAAACCCTTACATGGCTGAACACAGTGCCTCATGCCTGTAATCCCAGCACTTTGGGAGGCCGAGGTGGGCGGATCACGAGGTCAGGAGATTGAGACCATCCTGTCCAACATGGTGAAACCCCATCTCTACTAAAATTACAAAAATTAGCTGTAATCCCAGCTACTTGGGAGGCTGAGGCAGGAGAATCACTCGAACCCAGGAGGGGGAGATTGCAGTGAGCCACGATCACGCCACTGTACTACTCCAGCCTGGGTGACAGAGTGAGACTCCATCTCAAAAATCCCATACATTTAAATTAAGAAAAACACCTCTCCCTGATGTGATTATTATGCATTGCATGCCTGTATCAAAATATCTCATATAACCCATAAATATATAGACCTACATGTTATGTACCCATAAAAAATTAAAATAAAAAAAGAAATACACTTCTAAACTGATTAGACACTTACCATATCGGTTCCAGATAGGGTCATATGCATAGTTCTTACTCACAGATTGTGAATGAGAGCAATATATTATTTCCAATCTAAATCAGTTAAGACCAGCTGGGCTTCACACAGTTTTCTTTTTTCTTCAGTGACTTTCAAGACAATGTGTTAAAGATGGTAGCGCTACAAGATAGAAGAAGCCTGGATTCTTGAGTCACTTATTGCAGGATAGCTACCTTAGAGAGCCACCTACCAGGAATATCAGCACTGGTCTCTAAGAGCATGAAAAATAAACATTAATTGTTTTAAGCCACTGAGATTTTGGAGTTGTTTGTTATAGCAGCTAATGCAGCTTATCCTATTCTCCTGACTGTCTCAACACTACTGAGATAGACGTCAAAAGATTATAATTAGAGATTCTTGTATTACTCCTTTCTCTCAATGGATGTACAGGACAAAATTTCCTCAAAAGCTAGAGAGGGGAGTCAATTCTTAAGTAAGATGAGTTCATCATGTTGCATAGAAGTTAAGCAGCTTAGCATTTGGAGTTAGACAGATATGAATTTGAATATTGGCATCACCATTTAATTGAAACAAGATCTTGACAATCATTTTTCTTCTTTCTCTGAGTTCATTTCCTCATCTGTAAAACAGCTATAGTCCTTTGAGTTTTAATAATTGTCTCAAGATTAAAGGAGAGAAAAGTAGGTAAAATGCATAGCATGGTGTCTCCTTCATAGTAACTGCTCTCATTATTACAAAACTATTTTATTTAAAAGTAATATACCTCAATTAGAACCAATAATACAATCATTCTGTGAATGCTCTGCCCTCAGCCCTCCCCTAGTCTCTGCCCACAACTTTTTCTCTTCTGCTAACTTCCAACCCCATATGTGGTTACACAAGGTCTAAGAGAAACAAAAGTACACATATAGAGAGTGGATGCAGTTATATTAACAACCAAATATCAACATGAAGTCCCATGACCTACAGCAGCTGGACTCCAAAGCCTCCAAGAATGCAGTTCCAGCCTAGGGAAACCCAGTTCAATTCAGTTATGGCTCCTGCTCTTTGATTAATGTGAAAGTTTCCTTTATCCTTCTAAATAAACCCCTATTTTACTTAGGCAAATTTAGGTAGCAAATTTCTGTTGCTTGCAATCAAGAAGTCTGAACTAGTACAACTTATTCACATAACTTGAGTTATTATTTTCTTTTTCACTCTAAAGTAGCGGATATTTTGTCTGCATGCAAAAGGTGGTGCATGACACCAAAACAGAAAGGTATAAAGGCTACACACCCTCAAGTTTGCTTGAGAATGCATTTGATTCTTATTTTACTAAATCAACACCATTGCTGTGCTGAAGACAATGTCTGTAGCTTTCCCATAAGTGGAAATGAGCTCATTCCACCACTCAATTCTCTTAGGGATTCTTCAATTCCTTTGGAATCTTATGCAAATAAAACAGTAGCCCCTTGGCAGCAACATTTAATCCATGTTCAAAGTAATCCAAGTGTCTTCATAGGTCAAAACTCCATAGACATTCCATTAAGTAAAAATTATAAATTATAATTAGTGTAAATATGAATAATGTAGACTGAGGCAGAGCACTAAAAGATGAAAGAATTTGAAATAAAAACCCCAAATTAAATAGAATAAGTGAATTTTTTGGCCTCCAACCTTACTCAAAAATTTGCTAATGTTTTCATGAAAGCAAATACTTTTAAACTCCCCTCAAGACTTTTTATAAAAGTAGAAGCCCTGCCCAAAGGCACACACTGCATTTATGTAGGTCTCTGGGACCAAGGAATGTGTGGCTACTTCTGACAGATGAGGCTTTTATCGACTTGGGAAACTCATGCTGGAGCATGCAAACCCATACACTGTATGTGTTTTGCTTGAGGCAATTTGGAGTTGTTGCGTTTAATTACCTCTGATCCAATACTTTGATACCTTGATTAATAAATCCTGGGGGAGAAATTGCTTTAGGAAAGTCAATTTAATTGTCAGAGACACTGGGACAGTCTGGCTCCTCAGCACTGCCATTTGTGATTAAGGAGGAAGGCACTGGAGATAGCTAAGAAACAGTACTCTCATCGTTGTAGCTCTATGAGGAAAGAAATGTCACTGCCAGTATTCCAGTGTGATTATATGAGTAGGACAGACATCAGCTACTGGGTGGGGCCTCTGTACCACTGGAAGAGAGCCAACTGAAAGGTTTAAAAGACCCCCAATGTCATGTTGACACCACTAGATATGAAGGCCAACCCCTAAGAAAAATAAGGAAGAAAAAAATTATCCTAGATTTCCTCCCTTTCAATTCCTCTACAGTCAATACCCATGTCCTATAGATCCTCCCTCTAAAATGTGTCTCAAACTTATTCTTTGCTTTCCATTCCTACTATCAATGCCTTCATTGAGCCGTCATCATTTCTCTACCACAGCCTGCTGACTGTACCCTTTATCCAAATATAAAGCCCCTGCAAAACTGCTATATAATCTTTCTGTTACATAAATATGATCATATGACATCCTCTTTAAACTCTCTAAAGGTATCTTATCATATACTACAAAGTTCCCCATTTCAAGTTCCCCCATGAAATCACACGCAAATTTTGGTGCATATGTTAACTTTTTTCTGAATAAAGGTATCATAACTTTCATCAGATTGTCAAATGGGTCATTGACCTGAAAAGCTAAGGCCAACTAGTCCACACACCAAGTTCAAACTCTTCTGCTTTGTATACAAGATCACCCACGAGCTGCCTACCTTCCCCAGACATACTACCTGCCACTCTGCTGTGGGTTCTAACTATACAGAATGTTTCCTACCTCTGGGACTTGTACCTTGTAAGTAATTCCTTCTCTCTACAATATTCACTTGACTAATTCCTACTACTGTTTCATCATCTCTTCTTCTGTGAAAAATCCTTGAAGCTTCCATCCAATGACCAAATAGAATTAATGATTTTCCCTTTTGTGTTCCCACATAGTCATGTTCACACTTCCATTAAAGCATTTATGCATTGACTAATTATCTGCTTAAATATCAGTTTTCCTACTAAGAGTGAGCTTCATGAGGGCAAGAATCATTTCTGAAATGCCTGATCTCCCAAGTGTGGGAATCTCCTTCTCTGAATATACTTTTTTTTTTTTTTTTGAGATGGAGTTTCACTTTTATTGCTCAGGCTGGAGTGCAATGACACAATCTCGGCTCACTGCAATCTCTGCCTCCTGGGTTCAAGCGATTCTTCTGCCTCAGCCTCCTGAGTAGCTGGGGTTACATGCACCCACCACCACATTTGGCTAATTTTTTGTTGTTGTTGTATTTTTAGTAGAGATAGAGTTTCACCATGTTGGCCAGGCTGGTCTTGAACTCTTGACCTTAGGTGATCCACCTGCCTCGACCTCCCAAAGTACTGGGATTACAGGCATGAGCCACTGTGTCAAGTCTATTATATTCTTATGTTATTTATTATCTGTATCATTAATTCTTCACTTTTTCCAGGTACAGACTCCTGTCAGCTGGAGTTGTCCAACTGCAGTGGGATTTATTTGCATAGAATGTACAATAACAGCTGTTCTACCTTTGATAATCTAAGAAAACCTATGGGTCTGCACTCCTAAATATGCATGATCACACATAACAAGATTTTACATCGACTATTAGGGGGTTCTATTTTCCATTTGTAAAGATTCAAGAATGCCAGGATAAAAACTCTTATCTATAACAATAAAGTTTCTGTCATCAGAAAGAGACATAAAATGCATTCTTTTTATTTACCCTTGGTATTCAATCCCAGCAGCAGAACTAAACCTTTTCCTTAAAAAGAAAATAAATTTTGAAATCAGATAAAACTGATTTTGAAATTCAACTGAGTCACTTTAACTGTGTGACCCTAGACCAGTTATTTAATAATTGACATCCTGGATCTTACCTCACCTCTACAATGGGAAATGAAAGCTGTCCAATGAGGTTGCATAAAGATTAAATGAAGCATCTCAAGTAAAGGGCCTAGAGGAAAGCTGACCCTCCATAAATGCTAGTACCTTCCTTCCCGTCCCACTTCACTGTGCCTCTCAAATGAACTACATAAAGCAGTTTTAAATGACTATGCAGACCATATTTCTCTTTCCCTACCTGTCTCCCCCAGGTTAATATTCCTTCTGGTACTATTGGATGAGGAGCTCCTTTTCACTTCTTCCATCTTCACATACTGTTCTCTGTGTCTCTCTCTATTTTCATATGGCCATCTTCTTATAAGGACACCATATTGAATCGGGCCCCACCTACTCCAATATAGCTCTTCTTAACTAATTACACCTGCAATGGCCCTATTTTCAAATAAGGTTACATTTGGAGTTACCAAAGATTAGGACTTCAATATACATATTTTTTTTGAAGGAGGTTGGGGGAAACAATTCAACTGCTAACAACTAGCAGATGTGAAAATAAAGTGCCAAAGAGAGAAAAGAGAAGCTAGACAAGAAATGTTAAGAAATAATGGACAAGATTTTCCAAAAATTGAAAAGAATTATCAACTAACAGATTCAAAAGCTCAGCAAATTTAAACAGGATAAATACAAAGAAAGCCACACAGTGGCACATGGAAGTCAAACTGCTGCAAATATAAAAAAGAAAAAAATCACAAAAGCAGTCAGAGGAAAAAAAGAGAGAGAGAGATGTTAAATACAAGGTAAAAAGAGCAAGAAACACAGCTGACTTCTATACAATAAGTATAGAAGACATAGGACAATGGGACAATATCTTTACAGTGTTGTAAGAAAAATAAACTGCCAACCTAAAAATCTATATCCAGCAAAATATAGATATCAAAAATGAAGGTGAAATAAATCTGTTTTCTGATAAGCAAAACATGGGTATTTTTGCCATCAGCAGTCAGCGTTACATAAAGTTCTTTACAATGAAGAGAAATTATTCCAGATGGATGCACTGAGACAGAGGAAATACAGAAGAGCACCAGAGGGGTACATATGTGAGAAAATATTAAAAAGTTATTTCTGATATATTAAAAGGGTGCCTGCTATATAAAGCAATAACAATAACAATGTATTTAGATGTGTATAACAGATATAAAAGTAAAATATATGACAAAATAGCACCAAGGAGTAGTAAATAGAATTATACTGTGGTAACAGTCTAACATTTGTGTGTATGTGTGAAGTGGTAAAATACTAATTCAAAGTCAACTGTGATAAGTTAAAGATGTATATTGTAATCTCTATTCCTCAAATAAAAATATCCAAAAGTATAAGTAAAAAGCCTATCAAAGGGATGAAATGGAGTCATAATAAAAATTGATTTGTCACAAAATAGGCAAGAAAGCAGAACAAAAGGGAAAAAAGTGGTATTTCAAATAAAAAACAAAGAGCAAGATAGTAGACATAAAACCAGCTAAATATAAACTTTAAGGCAAGAACTATAACCAGAGATAAAGAGAATAAAAATGATTTTTAAAAGTTAATTCAACAGTAAGATTAAAAAACTAAACATGTGTATACCTAATAGCATAATTTCATAATTTAGTATGAAGTACACATTGACGGAATAAAGGAGAAAAATAAAAGAAATAAAGAGAAATCTAAAAATTCATAAATACAACTGGAAATTTAAGTATTATTATCTATCCAAAAAACAGTAAAAAAGAAAAACGATGGGAAGCAATGGAAATTTGTGACTCATTGTTAGAGAAAGAGATTCTCAGATGGACACATGAGCAGTTTTTTCAGAAGGCACTGAGGGTAGATCCACACAGAAATTTCAAGGTGAAAGTGGTTTGTGAAACTGCTGTATTTTGGGGAGGAGTGATTTGTTTGACTTTTTAACCCTTCAATTTAGTTCAAAGTGTGAAGCAAGATCCAGGAGCTAAGCTACCTGTCCTTTAAAGATAACACCATCCTAAATTCAAATAGGATTACTGTTTTATTAAACACATTTGCAAGCATTTTAAGAAGTGAACCTAACATTAGGATGCACCATATGAAATTGTTGGTTCAGTAGGTCAAAACTGGTTGAACATCAACAATGTCATACATTTGACCTAATATACTTACATATGTGTATACTGTAATATAAAAATAAATTTCTCCTTTAGAGCTTTCACACATCAGAACACACTTAATGTTCTCACAGCATTTTTGAGTGATACAAACTGTTGTCGGTAGAAAGATTGTCTCTAATGAGTAGAAAATACTCCATTAAACCCATCTCTCAGATAGATAGATTAGATTAGATAGACAGATAGGCAGGCAGAGACAGACAGGTATAGAATTCTAAAAGAGACAGTACATACTTTTAAATATTAGTATTACAAATGACATCAGAGTTCCCTACAGATATCCACACTGTGAAACGTTCATCCCCTTAAAATATGCTGTGTCAGGCTGGGCGCGGTGGCTCATGCCTGTAATCCCAGCACTTTGGGAGGCCAAGGCGGGCAGATCACGAGGTCAAGAGATGGAGACCATCCTGGTTAATACGGTGAAACCCTGTGTCTACTAAAAATACAAAAAAATTAGCCAGGCATAGTGGTGGATGCCTGTAGTCTCAGCTACTCGGGAGGCTGAGGCAGGAGAATAGCGTGAACCCGGGAGGTGGAGCTGGCAGTGAGCTGAGATCGCACCACTGCCCTCTAACCTGGGCGACAGAGCAAGACTCCATCTCAAAAAAAAAAAAATATGCTGTTTCAAATGAATCAATAGTCATTTCAGGTAAACAGAGCCTTTACTGAGTTTTTGTCATTCATCTTAATTCTTAACAAACCCTTTATGACTACTCCATGATCTATTCTCTGCCTGTGCTATATCTTATTTTCTCCTGCTCCTAATCCCCTTCCCCTGGTGCTATAATCTAGCACCTACAGCCCCATAAGCTTACACTTCAGCATCTTGATTGAACCATTAGTCTCCAATTCATTGATCCATTTTAGCCACAGTATCTCTTTCACAAAATATTCTATTCTTATCAGTTGGCTTAGAGTCAGGCCTTAAACTGCCAAGCCCCCATCAATCAATGAAATGAAAATTTTTTTATTATTTATCTCATTTTTTTCCTTTAAGGAAAAATGTGGCTGTAGGTGCTAGGAACAAATTCCTTCAAGGAAAAAAAAATCAATCAATGTCAAGGAAAAAATAAATAAAAAATAACATCAAGGTGACTGAAAGATAATGATAAACTTTTTTCACCTATAGAATGTATTAATTATGCTTTAAACACTTTGTTAAAACACTGAACCCTATATTAAAAGGGTTTATAAGATATGCTGAAGGTCAAAATATTATTATGGAATTACGCTTATAACTGCTAATGATATAAAAACAGTACATGAGAAGACATTCTAGAAACTTTTGACAAATAGACAAGATAAGTATGTGCTACACATCATTGTCTTGCCAAAATTCTTACAGCCATTTCCAAGGTCAAATTTTACTAAGGCAGACTCACTAAAACATAAACCTCCAATAATAACTCATCCATGATGACAACTAGGATCGATTTGATGGTTAAAGGTGAGTCACTAAGGAAATACGAATTTGCTGAGGAGATTGTAAAGAGAATTACTAATAAGAAAGAAAGAAGTCACTAAAGCATCTATATTCACTAGCCTCCTAAACTCATACCCATAGAACCATCTAGGTCTATAAAAATATTTCACAACCATGGAAATAATTTTTTCCCTTGGATAGATTTGTTGAAGCTAAGAAAGAGTTTGAATTAAAAGAGAATGTATTTCCCCTCCCAATCATGAATAAATACGAAAAGTAAAGAACAAAGTATACATTCAAAATGTTTCTTATTGACTTGGTTAAAAAGGCTTATAAATTTTAAAAGTTATATTAACATTTAACTAATGTAATCAAACATTTAACAAATACGTTCCTGTTTTTAAATAATTTTACTTTGTTATTGAAGAAATTTTAAATGACTTAAATATTAATTATATTACTTTCATTTATGCCCATAAAGAATTAACTGTTACAGGAATTGCTGTCCCATTATTTACATTTAGAAACACACACAAGATATTTGAAACAATTCTTTTTAGACATTGACAACAGGCAGCACAGGAAATTAATTCCTGAGTGAAAGAAAACAAATTAAATAAGCTCCAGGATTGCTCCCAGCTTCCTGCCTGGAAGCATTTGCCAGGTTGAAGCCCCAGGATGGGGACCTCATCAGTTCTTTCAGAATTAAGGAAACAAAGGTCAGGACATTCAGGGAAGTTGAAGCATCTAATGTTTGCAGGGCAGAGTACTGGAGAAACAGCGGCTACATGGAAAGAGATCTCTGGAGACCTGAAGAGAGGTGCCTTGTTGTCTTTGCTGGAGTACTAATCCACGTATGCATCGGGTAAAACTTCATGAGGTTGCAGGAAGAACTACTAGAAATCAGTAGGCCAAACAATTCCCAGAGCTAAAACAAGGTGGGAAATGGTTTGCATCTCACCAGCCGGAGTGGAGAGACTTCACAAGATGTGGGGCCCAAGGCAGACTTATCAGAAGGGTCCTACCTTAGCAGTGAGGCTAAACTGTCCCTGGAATAAAGGCTACTCTGGAACTGTCATTACAAAGCTTAAAAACAAGCCTCAAAAACATAAAACTGATCCCAAGTTATGGGCCAGAACATAGTCTAATACTCTTTAAAGGAATCCAACAAAAGCTAGTACTCCACAAGGTAAAAGTCTGAATGGTCAGCAACCAATGAAAAATTAGCAAGTTTGCAAAGGAGGAAAATATACCCTTATCCAAGAGACAAATCAATTAATAGAAATTGACCCAGAAATAATAAAAATGATGGAACAAAATCCTTAATAAAATAAGATAAAATCCTTAAAAATTCCTTTTAAAATCTTATAAATATGCCCAAGGTTGTCAAGATACCAAAAAAAGCCATATCTTAAATAAATACCAGTCATTTGGAGTCTTGATTATGGTGATTCTAATATGATATACCAAATATGTCCATGATAACCTTGTAAATTAGATACCATTAGTCAATCCATTCACATTCTCTTATATAAAAAAAATTCCTTTGGTTCCCCATTCCTTTCAAAAGAAAACCCAAATTATAGGGTATTGTTTCCCAAAGAAATGCTCTAGGCCAAGGCTCAGAAAACCTTCTCTGTAAAGAGCCAGATAGTAAACATTCTGGGCTTTACAGGCCATAAGGTATCTGTTGCAACTATTCAACACTGCCTTTGCAGAGTGAAAGTAGCCATAGACAACATGTAAACAAATAGGCAAGGCTAAATTTGGTCATCAGGCCATTGTTTGCTAACCCTTGCTCTAGAGCTATCCAATACAAAAAGCCACTTGCCACACGTGACCATTGAATTGAAGTTTAAGTTATTTAAAATTAAAATGAAATTAAGTAGAATTAAAACTTCAGTTTCTCAATTGAGCATGAGGCACATGTGGACACCCCAGATACAGAACATTTCCATTACCACAAAAAGTTGTTGAAAAGTACTGCTCAACAGCCAATGTGAATGAAAATTACTTTATGTTATTTGTAAGTGTAGATTTCTTCACCTATCTAGGCATGTTGAACAAGACTCTCTCTAAAGCTGAAATCCAGATTTCTACAGAGTGAGTCATATGTGTACTAAATATGAAGAACTGCTAGTTAGGGTATGAGGTTCTTAACACAGTCTCATCACAGGTTAAAGGTTGTAATCCTAACTGCTTTATGCCTTTTGATTATTTCCTCTGGTATACCTGCCTATTATTATCACCCAATTTAATATGTCACACTTTATAATTGAACCATATGAACTAGCACATCTGACTATGGTAATGAGACAAACAGAAAAAAGACTTGTTACCCTAAAGAAACCTGATTAGTGTCTTCTTTTACAAAATGCACTTAAAATTATCTCATTTTCTACATTAAATTATTTAGAAGGAATAAAAAACACCTGTCTCGTTTTCCTTAAATATTATTCTTCCTCCACTTGAGCTCTCTGCTTACTTGGGTGTGCCTTTTAGTAAATGAAAAGCTGTACCTGCTTAACACAAATGGGAAAGGTAGTATGTTCAGTGTGTGGGATCTGTAGCTAGACTACTTGGATTCAAATCCCAGTTCTACCAATAATTATCCTGTGTGAACCTGAAGCAAATAACTCAACCTCTCTGCGCCCCAGTTTCCTCATTTATAAATGATGAAAACATCTGTAGATACTACCTTAGGTTCTTAGAATGGCATAAGTTTGTATATGCAAGAAAGTTAGGACAGTAAGTGCTATATAGTAAATACTATACATGTTATTGTGATTTTTATTGTATCAGCATTAAGGTAAAATTTTACATCAATAACATTAATTACCAAATCATCTTATTATAAATCAGATACCTTGGACTCGTTATAATTGAACTCCTTTAACATACATGTATGTCATATATGTTATAAATAACACTGTTATGGGATGTAAGCAATGTTGAAGCCTGAAGTATTGTTGAAAATAGGCATCTTTTTTATGTGTGCATTGAAGACTCTTTCCTACTTTTATCATTCCCTCTATTATCTTTATTTTTCATACAATTGAAAATACTAAAATGGAATTTTATTCAGCCTGAATACAGATGCTTGCATTTATGTGTATACATCATTTAGGAACAGAAGCTGAAGCAAAAGGAAAAGTATAGATTTGCAGATAAATTATAGCATGCTTATCCTTTGTGTGTCAGTTCTCTATTGCCACAGTAAACTGCATAACAAAGAACCACAAAACCTCAGAGCATACAAAAATAAACATTTACATCTGTTCATGACTCTTAATTGGTTGGCATTCTGTTCAGATGAGCTGTGCTTGGTAGGGCTCACTTATGGTCAGCGGTGAGTTTGGGGTTGACTAGGCAGCTTTGCTGAATTTGACTGGGATCTCTCACATATCCGGGGCCTCAACTGGGGGAACTGGGCTGACTCAGCTCTATTCCATGTCTCATGATCCATCAGACTAGCCTGGGAATTTTCTTATGATGTAGGCAGAAGAGCAAGAAAAAGGAAGCCCAATCATTCATGTTTCCCATTAACCAAAGCAAGGCATTTAAGCCCAGAGTCAGAGTGGGAGAGGACCACAAAGACACAGGGCAAATAGCATGACATAAGGAAGCCATTAACTAGGGCCATTGATACAATCAACCTACCACACTCTGTTTCATACATTTTAGCAATTCTTTTTCTTGAACTAAACTCACTATCTTTCACTGTCATATAATTGCCAGGGTTTTAAATTTTGCAAATGTTTCTTTCTTGAAATGTATGTAGTGCACTTGTATCACTAAGTCACATATATCTTTCTAAAAATAATTTGAATTCCAGGGTCCGCTAGTGCTATGGTTTGGATGTGGTTTGTTCCCTCCAAAACTCCTGTGGAAATTTGATCACCAATGTGGCTGTGTTGGGAAGTGGTGTTTCGTGGGAGGTGTTCGGGGCATGGGACAGATCCCTCATGAATAGATTAATGTCCTCCCATGAGGATGAGTCAGTTCTAGCTCTCCTGGGGATAGGTTCGTTCTTATGAGAGCGGGTTGTTTAAAAATAAAAAAGCCTGGCTTCCTAGGTTTCTCTCTCTTGCTTTCTCTCTTGCTGTGTAAGCTCTTTGCACATGCCCACTCATCTCCTGTTTTCCACGGTGAGTTGAAGCAGTCTGAGACTCTCACCAGATACAAATGCCCAATCTTGAACCTTCCAGCCACCAAAATCGTAAGCCAAACACACCTCTTTTCTTTATAAAATACACAGCCTGGGTATTCTGTTATAGCAACACTAAACAGACTAAGGAACTAATAGATTTCCATTTTTCTATATTCTCACTCAATCCAACATAAAATGGATTATCTCTGATTAAATGTGCCACCGTCCAAATCTTGTCTTCTTAGAAAACATGAGAGGAACATTGATAATATAAAATAATCAAAGATTATATGATTTCCAGTAATTGTCCAGGTGATTAAATATCAATTTGGTATTATTCTGAGGCTTAAAAGTATTTTCTAACTTAGCATTGTACCCATCTGCCTTCTTCATCTTGAAAACTTTACTCATTAACTTATAATTCCTTGCAATAAAATTAGAATTGTTTTATTGCTACCAGCTATGCTATCAGATTGTACATAAACCTTTTGAGGTATGTTTTTTGAAATAGATAGAAAAACTTTAAAACTTTATAAGATTTCTATTTTTACTGTTCTTCTAAGTAAATATGCAGGTACCAATAATAGCCAAATACTGTTGTTGTCGTTGTTGTTGTTTGAGACAGAGTCTCACTCTGTTGAACAGGCTGGAGTACAGTGGTATGATCTTGGCTCACTACAACCTCCACCTCCCAGGTTCAAGTGATTCTCCTGCCTCAGCCTCCCAAGTAGCTAGGATTACAGGCGTGCGCCACCACACTCAGCTAATTTTTTATATTTTCGGTAGAGACAGGGTTTTCAGCATGTTGGCCATACTGGTCTCAAACTCATGACCTCAAGTGATCCACCTGCCTCAGCCTCCCAAACCAAATACTGTTTTTGATACCCTAAAAAACAAAAGTTAATCTAGGACAAGTTCTCACTCTATTCTCTGCACTCAGAAAGACTTTCTAAAGTGAATCTAAGTGACGAATTGAGAGACAATATTCAATATGTTTATCAAGCCTTTAATATTGTTGCATCTTTATACGAACAATTTTCTTATCTCGAAAATTTCTACTCAAGTCCAACACAAGCACTCACTCAAGCACAAAGCAATATTATAGCTAAGAAACTGTCCATACAATGTCATGTACCTGGTAAACATGCCAGCCAAAAAAAAAAAAAAAAAAAAAAAAGCTATCTGTTCAGGATAGTAAAGGGATGAGATTCTCTTGAAATCAGTTGTCTTCCTAAATTTCTTTTCAATCCTAAATTTTACAGTACATAGTTCCTTTGAATTCAATTCTTGCTGCTATGCAAAGTTTTTTCTTGGTAAATACAGGGGGTCTGAAAGAAGAAGAAAACTATAGTTTCCTTTTTCTGTTCATTTTCATTGTTATCACCTCCTTTACTGCAGAAATATATGGATGCATACAAACTCCCTGCAAAGATAGGGTATACATGGCTTCTTTTTGAAACTTTGGCTTCTTTTTAAAATGATATGTACGTTATAGACACTGAGAGTACATTAAGTACACAGAAAATGCAAAACATTTTCTTAACAATCCAGACATTTGTATAATTTATGAATCATCAATTTTGTGTCATGATTCGAAACTCTAATTGTCTTATGAGCATATGACTTGGCAGACATTTCTAATGATACAAACTAGAGGAATTATAGCCCTGTTTTTGGTTGGTCTTAACATAATAATTTTGATGCTATGAAAATTTAAGTTCCATGCCTACTGTCCATAAAACGTTTAATAGCCGCTAAATGACAAGCAGGTTTTGAAATCACTTCCAACTGAATACATTTTTCTTTGAAGGGCAAAATGATGTACAACATTTGCTTGTTACCAATGGGTTTTTTGGTTAAAAATCAAATAACAACTATTTAAATAATTGTAGCCATGCAAGACTTTACATCATGTCTAAGAGAAATTCTGAACCTCACGTTCTAAGAGTAAATTGTTTCTTCAAACAAACAGATTATTCCAAAAACCAGATGTGATGAGAGAATCTGATAAAGGAAGTTTACCTTTTATAAGTAATTGACAAATAATTTATATTTAATGCTTTTTGCCTGTAGAAGAAATAAGACAAACATGCTTTGCTCAATTTCCTAATCTTCAGACTAAAAAATGAAATATACAAATATACACATTTGACAAAAATGTCAAATGTGAGACATCACTGCCAAACTGAAACCTATCACAAAATAAAGCGTAGTGTTGCTTAGTTGATATTGTGATATTATTTTCAGTGAAGTAAGAGTATATTCAGGCAAGTTGTAAAATAACACGAATGATGCTTTTTTCTCTTATGCGTGAGAAAAAATGAGTAACACTTTTATTGCATGCAAGATTTAGAAAATTTATCCTTTCCTATTTTTCCTAGCAGTTACAAAGGTGTTTAAGAGACTGGGCTTTAGAATAGAAATGACTTAGGTTCAGATTCTTTTTTTTTTTTTTTTTTTTTTTTTGAGACGGAGTCTCGCTCTGGTTCACGCCATTCTCCTGCCTCAGCCTCCCGAGTAGATGGGACTACAGGCGCCCACCACCACACCCGGCTAATTTGTTGTATTTTTAGTAAAGATGGAGTTTCACTGTGTTAGCCAGGATGTTCTTGATCTCCTGACCTTGTGATCCGCCCACCTCAGCCTCCCAAAGTGCTGGGATTACAGGCTTGAGCCACCGCGCCCAGTCAAGCTCAAATTATTTTTTTTTTTCAAGATGGCATCTCACTGTGTTGCCCAGGTTGGAGTGCCATGGTGCAATTTTGACTCACTCCACCTCCCAGGCTCAAGCAATCCTCCCACTTCAGCCTCCTGAGCAGTTGGGACCACAAGCATGCACCATCAGGCCTGGGTAATTTTCTTGTATTTCTGGTAGAGACAGGGTTTCAGCATGTTGTTCAGGCTGGTCTTGGACTCCTGAGCTCAAGCAATTCCCCTGCTTCAGCCTCCCAAAGTGCTAGGATAACAGGCATGAGCCACTGCACCCCACCACTTTATCTTTTTTTTTTTTTTTTTTATACTCTAAGTTCTAGGGTACATGTGCATAATGTGCAGGTTTGTTACATATGTATACTTGTGCCATGTTGCTGTGCTGCACCCATCAACTCGTCAGCACCCATCAACTCGTCATTTTATCAGGTACAACTCCCAGTGCAATCCCTCCCCCCTCCCCCCTCCCCATGATAGGCCCTGGTGTGTGATGTTCCCCTTCCCGAGTCCAAGTGATCTCATTGTTCAGTTCCCACCTATGAGTGAGAACATGTGGTGTTTGGTTTTCTGTTCTTGTGATAGTTTGCTAAGCAACGGCAGCAAAAGCCAAAATTGACAAATGGGATCTCATTAAACTAAAGAGCTTCTGCACAGCAAAAGAAACTACCATCAGAGTGAACAGGCAACCTACAGAATGGGAGAAAATTTTTGCAATCTACTCATCTGACAAAGGGCTAATATCCAGAACCTACAAAGAACTCAAACAAATTTACAAGAAAAAAACAAACAACCCCATCAAAAAATGGGCAAAGGATATGAACAGACATTTCTCAAAAGAAGACATTCATACAGCCAACAGACACATGAAAAAAAACGCTTTATCTTTAAACTTTTATTCTTTTTAAAAAATAGACACTGAGTCTTGCTATGTTCCCCAAGCTGGTCTTGAACTCCATACTCAAGCAATCAACCCACCTCAGCCTCTCAAAGTGCTGGGACTACAGGCATGCGCCGTGGCTCCCAGCCATAGGTTCAAATTCTGATAATAATTTGAATCTGTAATTCATTTTGAACTAAGAGCAAGAAAAAAACAGATAAATTCTTAGAAACATGCAATCTACTAAGACTGAATCATGAAGAAACAGAAAATCTGAACAGACTCATAACTAGAACCATAGCTGGTAAGGAGATTTTATCAGCGATCAAAAATCTTTCAACAACAACAACAAAAAAGCCTGGGACCAGAGGACTTCACGGGTGAATTCTGCCAAGCACTTAAAGAATGACCACCAACCCTTCTGCTACTCTTCCAATAAATGGAAGAGGAGGAGGGAACACTTTCAAACTTATTTTATGAGGCTAGTGTTACCCTGATACCAAAGCCAAAGACACCACAAAAAAAAAACAAAAACAAAAAAAAACACCTACAGGCCAATACCCCTGATGAACATAGATGCAGAAATCCTCATCAAAATATTAGCAAACTGAATTCAACTGCACAATAAAAGGATTATACATTATGACCAAGTGGGATTTATTCCTGGAATGGAAGGGTGGTTCAACAAAGGAAAAATCAATTAGTGTGACATTAAGAAAATAAAGAATAAAACTCACTTGACCATCTCAATAGATGCAGAAAAAACATTTGACAAAACTCAACACCCTTATATGAATCAAAAAAAAAAAAAAAAACAAGAATAGTAGACAATTACCTTAACATTGTAAAACCTACAACAAATACCATGGTCAATAGTGAAAAACTAAAAACTTTTCCAATAAGATCAAGAACAAGGCAAAGATGCTCACTCTCACCACTTCCATTCAACACAGTAATGGACATCCTAGCCTGAGGAATTAGACAAGAAAAAAAGTAAAAGGCATCCAAACTAGAAAGAAAGAAGTAAAATTATTCTACTTGGAAATGACATGATCTTATATGTAGAAAACCCTAAGGATTCCACACAAAAACAACTGTTAAAACTGATAAAGTCAGTAATGTTGTAGGATACAAAATCAATATACAATATTCAGTGGCATTTCCATAAACTAACATCAAACAATCTGAAAATGAAATTAAGAAAACAATTCCATTCACAATAGCAACAAAAAGAATAAAATACCTAGAAATAAACTTAACTAAGGAGTTTGTAGACTGAATACTACAAAACACTTCTGAAAAATGCCTGTAATCCCAGCACTTTGGGAGGGAGGCCAAGTAGGGCAGATCACCTGAGATCAGCCTGGCCAATGTGGAAAAACCCCGTCTCCTAAAAATACAAAAATTAGCCAGGCACGGTGGCGCATGGCTGTAGTCCCAGCTACTCAGGAGGCTGAGGCAGGAGAAGCACTTGAACTTGGGAGGTGGAGGCTGCAGTGAGCCAAGATCACACCACTGCATTCCAGTCTCGGTGACAGAGCAAGGCTCCATCTCAAAAACAAATAAATAAATAAATAAAAATAAAATAAAAAACACATTGCTGAAAGAAATTAAACACACAAATAAATGGAAAGACTTATGTTCATTGGTTGGAAGACTTAACATTGTTAAAATGTCTATTCTTTCTGAAGCAATCCACACATTCAATGCAATCACTATCAAAATTCCAATCGTATTTTTCACAGAAACAGAAAAAACAATCCTAAAATATATATGAAACCACAAAGAACTCCAAAAAACCAAGAAAATTTTGAGAAAGAAGAAGAAAGCTGAAGTCTTCACACTTTCTAGTTTCAAAACATATTGCAGAGCTACAAAATCAAAACAGTATGATACTGGCATAAAGACAAACATAGACCAATGGAACAGAATAGAGTGATGAGAAATAAAACCACACATATATGGTCAACTGGTTTCCAACAAGGGTTCCAAGAATACACAATAGGGAAAAGATAGGCACTTCAAAAAACGGTGCTGGAAAAACTATATATCCCACATGCAAAAGCACAAAATTGGACCCTTATCTAATATCATACATAAATCTCAATGAAAATGAATTAAAAACTTAAATGGAAGACCTAAAACCACAAAATTCCTAGAAGAAAACAGGGAGAAACTTTATAATATTGGTCTGTAAAATTATATCTTGGATATGACACCAAAAGCACAGGCAATAAGAGCAAAATTAGACAAGTGGGACTATATCAAAGTAAAAGGCTTTTGCACAGGAAAATAATCAGTAGAGTGAAAATGCAGTCTACAGAATGGGAGAAAATACATACAAACCATGTATCTGATAAGGGTTTAATGTTCAAAATATATAAGGAACTCCTACAACTCAATAAAAAATACCAAATAACCTGATTTAAAAATGGGCTGATGACTTTAATAGACATTTCTCAAAAAAAAAAAAAAGACATACAAATGATCAACAAGTAGATGATAAGATGCTCAAATCAATAATCATCAGGGATATGCAAAAAAAAAAAAAACCACACAAACAGAATATCACCTCACACCTATTAAGATGACCATTATCAAAAATAAAACAAAACAAGAAAAGAAAATAACAAGTGCTGGTAAGGATGTGGAGAAATTGGAACACTAGCACACTGTTGAGAATGTAGAATGGAACAGCCATCATGTTACATGGGGTGGATGTTTTCTCAAAAAATTAAAAATGGAGATACTATATCATTTAGCAATCTCACTTCTGGGTATTTATCCAAAAAAATTGAAATCAGAATCTCAAAGAGATAACTGCACTCTCCTGTCTGTTGCCACATTATTCACAAGAGCCAAGAGGTGGAAACAACCTAACTATCCATCAGTGAATGAATGGATAAAGAAAATGTGGTATACACATACAATGGAATACAATTCAGTCACATATAAGGACTTCCTGTCATATGCCACAACATGTATGAACCTTGGGAACATTATGCAAAGTATATAAGTCACAGCAAGAAAAATACTGCATGATTTCATTTACATGAGGTATCTTAAGTAGTCAGCATCATTAGAGCAGAAAGTAGCATGGTGGTTGCCAAAGACTGGGGGAGGGGAAAATTGATACGCTTCAGTCGTGCAAGATTAAAAATTTTCTAGAGCTCTCCTGTACTACATTGTACGTATAGCTCACAATACTGTATTGTACACTTAAAAATATAAGAGGGGAGAGTTCATTTTATGTGCTATTTACTACTAGCACAACAAAAAAAAATACATTTTTGTTATCCTTCAGTTTTATCTATGCAGTTAACAGTGCTTTTTATTTCTCAGTGTGGATTGAGTTACTGTTTCATGTTCAGTGTGGACGGAGTTACATGTTTCAGCTTGAAGGATTCCCTATAGTTTCTTATAAGGTGAGCCCGCTAGTGATAAATTATCTCCGCTTTTATATATCTAGGAATGCTTAATTTCTTCTTCATCATTTTTGAAAGACAGTTTTTCTGGATATAGAGTTTTTGGTTAATTCTTTCTTTCAGCACTTTGAATATGTCATCCCATTGCCTTATGGCTTCTATGGCTTCTGATAAGAAATCAGCTGCTCATCTTATTGGGAATTTCTTATATGTGATGTGTTGCTTCTCTTTTGCCGCTTTCAAGATTTTCTCTTTGTCTTTCAACAACTTGATTATTTGTCTTTGTCTTTCAACAACTTGATTATGATTTGTCTGGTGTGGATCCCTGAGTGCAACTTGGAATTCACTGAGCTCCAAGCTTCATGGATGTGTAGCTTAATGTATTTTATAAAATTTGGAAAGTTTCAGTCATTATTTCTTCAAACATTCCTTCTGCTCCTCTCTCCCTCCCTCCCCCATACTCTTTCCTCTCTCTCTGTGTGTGTGTGTGTGTATGTGTGTGTGTGTGTGGTGTGTGTAACTTCCATTATGTATATGTTGGTAAGCTTCATGGTGTCCATTGAGTTTCTGAGACTTTTAGTTTTCTCCATTTTTTTCTGCCAATAAACTTCATAATCTCAATTTATCTATCAATAAGTTCACTGATTTTTTCCTCTGCCAGTTCAAGTAGGCTTTTGAACATATCTAGTGAAGTCTTTATTTCAGTTACTGTATTTTTCAGCTCCAGAATTTTTAATTTATTTCTATCTCCTTTTGTTCTCTATTTGGTGAGACATCATCCTTATTAGTTTCTTTGAGTTCTTTAGACATTCTTTCCTTTAGTTCTGTAAATATAAATAGCTGATTTAAAATCTCTGCCCAGTAAGCTCAATGTCTTGGCCTTCTCAGGGACAATCTCTACTGATTTTTTTTTCCTGTGTATGCTTGTCTCCAATTCCATCCAGGTCGCTGTGAATATCATTACTTCATTCTTTTTATGATTGAATGTATCCCATGGTATATATATGCCACAGGCACATTGATTGATGGGCATTTGGGTTGCTTCCATATTTTTGCAATTGTGAATTGTGCTGCCATAAACATGTGTGTGCAATTATATATATGGCATAATGATTTCTTTTCTTCTGGGTAGATACCTAGTAGTGGTATTGCTAGATCAACTGGTAGATCTACTTCTAGTTCTTTAAGAAATCCCCACACTGTTTTCCATAGTAGTTGTAGTAGTTTACATTCCCTCCAGCAGTGTAAAAGTGTTCCCTTTTCACCATATCCATGCCAACTTCTATTTTTTTTAATTATGGCCATTCTTGCAGGAGTATGGTGTTATCACCTTGTGGTTTTGATTTGCATTTCCCTGATCATTAGTGATGTTGAGCATTTTTTCATGTTTGTCAGCTATTTGTACATCTTCTTTTAAGAGTTATCTATTCATGTCCTTAGCCCCCTTTTTGATGGGATTCTTTGTTTTATTCTTACTGAGTTCCTTGTAGATTTGGATATTAGTCCTTTGTCAGATGTATAGATTGTGAAGATTTTCTTCCACTCAATGGATTGTCTGTTTACTCTGCTGGCTTTTTCTTTTGATGTACAGAAGCTCTTTAGTTTAATTAAGTCCCATCTGTTTGGTTTTTTGTTTTTGTTTTTGCATTTGGTTGTTGGTTCTTCGCATGAAGTCTTTGCCTAAGCCAATGTCCATAAGAATTTTTCCAATGTTATCTGATAGAATTTGTATGGCTTCAGATCTTAAATTTAAGTGTTTGATACATCTTGGTCAGGTGCAGTGGCTCACACCTGTAATCCCAACACTTTGGGAGGCTGAGGCAGATGGATCACTTGAGGTCAGGAGTTTGAGACCAGCCTGGCCAACGTGGTGAAACCCTGTCTCTATTAAAAATAGAAAAATTAGCTGGATGTAATGGCTGATGCCTGTAATCACAGCTACTCAGAAGGCTGAGGCAGGAGAATCACTTGAACCTGGGAAGCAGAGGTTGCAGTGAGCCACAATCACGACACTGCACTCCAACCTGGGCAATAGAGTAAGACTCAGTCTAAAAAAAAAAAGAAGAAGAAGAATTTGATCTATTTTGAGTTGATTTTGGTATTAGGTGAGATGAAGATCCAGTTTTATCTTCTACATGTGGCTTGCCAGTTATCCCAACATCATTTGTTGAATAAGGTGTCCTTTCCCCACCTTATATTTTTGTTTGCTTTGTCAAAGATCAGTTGGTTGTAAGTATTTGGCTTTATTTCTGGGTTCTCTATTCTGTTCCATTGGTTTATGTGTGCATTTTTATACCAGTACCATGCCGTTTTAGCAACTATGGCCTTACGGTATAGTTTGAAGTCAGGTAATGTGATGTCTTCAGATTTGTTCTTTTTGCTTAGCCTTGCTTTGGCTACATGAGCTCTTTTTCGGTTCCATGCAATTTTTATAATTTTTTCTAGCTCTGTGAAGAATAATGGTGGTATTCTGATGGGAATTGCATTGAATTTGTAGAATATATTTGGCAGAATAGTCATTTTCACAATATTGATTCTACCCACCCATGAGCATGGGATGTATATCAATTTGTTTGTGTCATCTATGATTTCTTTCAGCAGCGTTTTATAGTTTTCCTTGTAGAGGTCTTTCACCTCCTTGGTTAGGTATATTCCTGTGTATTTTATTGTATTGTATTGTATTTTTATAGCTATTATAAAAGGGTTTGAGTTCTTGATTTGATTCTCAGCTTCGTCACTGTTGGTGTATAGCAGTGCTACTGATTTGTGTCCATTGATTTTGTATCCCGAAACTCTGCTGAATTCATTTACCAGTTCTAGGAGCTTTTTGTATGAGTCTGTAGGGTTTTCTAGGTATACAACCATATCATCAGCAAAGAGTGACAATTTAACTTTCTCTTTACCAATCTGGATGCCCTTTATTTCTTTCTCTTGTCTAATTGCTTTGGCTAGGACTTCCAGTATTATGTTGAATAGAAGTGGTAAAAGTGGACATCCTTGTCTGGTTCCAGTTTTCAGGGTGAATGCTTCTGTCTTTTCTCCATTCAGTATAAAGTTAGTTCTGTGTTTGCTATAGATGGCTTTTATTAAAATATGTCTTTTCAATGCTGATTTTGCTCAGGGTTTCAATCATAAAGGGATGCTGGATTTTGGCAAATGCTTTTTCTGTCTATTGAGATGGTCATGTAATTATTGTTTTTAATTCTGTTTATATGGTGTATCACATTAACTTGGATATGTTAAACCATCCCAGCATCCCTGGTATGAAATCCACTTGATCATGATGGATTATCTTTTTGATATACTGTTGGATTTGGTTAGCTAGTATTTTGTTGAGGATTTTTGCATCTATGTTCATCAGAGATATTGTTCTATAGTTTTCTTTTTTGTTATGTCTTTTACTGGTTTTGGTATTAGGTTGATACTGGCTTCACAGAATGATTTAGGAAGGATTCTCTCTTTATCTTGTAGAATAGCATCAACAGGATTGGTATCAATTCTTCTTTGAATGTCTGATAGAATTCAGCTGTAAATCCATCTGATCCTGGACCTTTTTTATTGGCAATTTTTTTGTTACCATTTCAATCTCACTACTTGTTATTGGTCTGTTCAGAGTTTCTATTTCTTCCTGCTTTAATGTAGGAGAGTTGTATATTTTCAAGAATTTGTCCATCTCCTCTAGGTTTTCTAGTTCATACATAAAAAGGTGTTCATAATAACCTTGAATGATCTTTTGTATTTCTGTGGTATCAGTTCTAATATCTCCTGTTTTATTTCTAATTGAGCTTATTTGAATTTTCTCTTTTCTTGGTTAATCTCGATAATGGTCTATCAATTTCATTTATCTTTTCAAAGAACCAGCTTTTTGTTTCATTTATCTTTTGTATTGTCTTGTTTCAATTTCATTTCGTTCTGCTCTGATCTTTGTTATTTCTTCTGCTGCTTTTGAGTTTGGTTTGTTCTTGTTTCTCTAGTTCCTTGAAGTGTGACCTTAGATTGTTTATTTGTCTGGATTTAGCAGCCCAGCAGAGCTCCCAGGTTCCAGGCTGGTACTGGGGAGTGTCTGCAGAGTCCTGTGATGTGATCAATCTTCAGGTCTCTCAGTTCTGGACACCAGCACCTGCTCTGGTGGAGGTAGCAGGGGAGTGAAGTGAACTCTGTGAGGGTCCTTAGTTTTATTTTGGTTTGTCACACTAGTTTTGTGTTGACTGGCCTCCAGCCAGGAGGTGGTACTTTCAAGAGAGTATCAGCTGTGGTAGTATAGGGAGCATACAAGCTTGCCCTAGGGTTGCCTGGATAAGTATTCAGGCCTGGGCATAGAACTCCCAAGAGATTATATCCTTTGTCCTTGGCTACCAGGGCAAGTAGAAAAAGACCACCACCAGCTGGCAGCCAGAACAGGCATGTCTGAGCTCAGACTCTGCTTGGGCAGAGCTTGTTGTGGCTGCTGTGAGGGATAGGGGTTGGTTCTCAGGCCAATGGAGTTATATTCCCAGGTGAATTATGGCTGGGTCTGATGTATCATACAGGTCACCAGGGAAGTTGGGGGAAAGCTGGCAGTAACAGGCTTCACCCAGTTCCCACACAGCCTGAAAGGCCAGTCTCACTCCCACTGTGGCCCCCCACCCCCCAACAGCACTGAGTTTGTTTCCAGACAGCAAGTGAGCAGGGCTCCAGGATTCCCCTTTGGGAAAGCAAGCAGGGCTTTCAGGTTTCAGACCTCCCCACCTGCCACAACTTCTGTGCTGCATCTGCACTCCTGCTTCTCCCTCTTCCCCAGATTCCATCCAAAAAATTTCACCTTCAGTCAAAATTGTTACAAAGTTCATCTGGAGGTTTCCTTCTCCCTGTGGTCTTTCCCCAGATCTACTGGCAGCCCTCCCCAAGAATCCCTGTGAGACAAAGTCAGAAATGACTTCCCTGGGGACCAAGAATACCCACAGGGCTCTTCCCGCTGCTTCCTCTGCCCTTGTATTCCAGTTGGCTCTCTAAGTTCTTATCAGCCCCAGGTAAGGTCAAATCCTTCTCCCATGATCTGGACCTTCGGGTTCCCTGGTAAGATGTGTTGTTTGTGGGCAGATGATCCCCCTTTCACACTTTGGGCACTCAGTTTTTTGGCTATCTCCTGGAACCTGCAGCTGCAATCCACTTCCTTCAAAGGGTCTGTGGTTTTTCTCAGCTTTCCTGGTATGTTCCTGCAGATCTCGGAGCAAAAGTTCACCATGTGAGTTTCCATACACTGCTCTGCCCATCCAAGTGGCAGCTGCACGTTAGTGCTGCCTCTTATCCACCATTTCTCCCCTATCTGAATTCTTATGAGTTCTGCTCCGATTATTTTGCCCATGTCCATAAAGTGTTTGCCCATAGTGATTCTAGTATATAGATAATTCTCCTGCTATGTCTTGAATCCTACATAATATAAGTGCATTATCTGCATATCCAGATCAGCTGTAATTTGACTGGGTGAGGAGAAATTTCTGGGATGTCCTCAAAAATCCTTCTGCAATACATTGTATCTGGCAGTACTATTATAAAGTGAATCTCTATTACGTGCTCAGAGTGGGTCACGGAGAAGAAAGAAGTGTTCCTTCGATAATGTTCTCAAAGTAATATTTGAAAGTTCAGGCATGGCAAATGCTTAGAATTGCTATAAATTTCCACTACTTGAGTGGTTTTAGTACACTGAGGAAACTGATATTCTATGGTAGTGGGATTAAAGCTAACTAGACAGTACCGTATCAACAAGAAACTATAGTATTGTTTATATTTCTCAATCCTACCCTTATTGGTTCAGAGGAAGGGCATTAATGTTTCCCTTGAAGTAGCATCATTGGACATATTTTGGAAAGTAGACATTTTGTTTTCAGATAATATTGGACATTAACTCTTCCAATGACACTTTTCCCTGTAATTTCTACAGGTGTCCTTATTCATGAGCTCTTGATTCTTAGAAAATAAAAGTCATTTTGTTCCTTTTATTTCAGGAGCTGATGGTTCTATCTAAATAGCTGGAAGTTTATTTTGATTTCTAGCTTGTTTGCTTTATTGTTATTCTTTGAAAATGTTTACCACGTTAGAAATTTTCTAAATTGGCAATTTCCTATTCCCATCTATTTTTTCTTTCTGAGTCCACTTACAAAAAGAGAAGACAAGGCTCCTTTTACTTCAGCTGTACAATCTACTCAGAATTTTATTCGAAAATATTATTAAGTCTATTTTTAAATTAATTATCGACTTGTCTTTATTTCGTTTATACTTTTTACATATTTGTCCAATCATTGCTTAAGGAAAAAGCTTCTAAATGGGCGTATGTAGTGCATTTTCTGTATTCTTATCCTCCCACATTCAATTTTAAATTATGCACAATTTGCTTATTTAAATCCTGTCCTAGCCTTCCAGAGGATTTTTGCTTCTTTTAATCACTTTTCTCCCTGATTGAAAGGCTAACAATATACGAACTAGGGGGTACAAATCTTTTCTTCTAAAACAGTAAGTACATTTTTAAATATCCTGAATTCTGCAATATACTTGTCTGTATTTCTGATGGTATCAAAGTGTACCTGAAATTTGTTTTAATTGAACATGAGAAGATATGAATGCAAAAATGATTGTTGTGAAAAAAGAAATTGATACACACAGATCCTTAGAAACGAGAGGCACAGCAGCCATGCAGGTCGTGTAGGGAAAGAGCCAGGTAAGGAGGCAAAGTGGGAGAAAAGAGCATGGCCTAAAGCTTTTATTGGGGTTCCCAGGGAAGAAAGAGTGGGACAAGATAGGTATGTTGAGTAAATTTAGGATTGGATAGTTAGAATAATTTCAATGCACTCTGGAACATAGTTGTCCACTACCTGGTCCTAGGATGATGTGGGGCAAGGTGATAATGACTTGGTGTGCAAGAATTTGACAAAGGAGATGGTTGGGGTATGGGCTCTAGATTGGTTTATTTGCCTATGAAAGCTGGGCTGGAAACAAAGTCATTTGCTGTCTGTATGAATTAGCTAGCCCTGGTAGAGACAGCCTTTCCAGGATCTAGACACCAAATGCCAGGGCATCAAAAATACAGAAAATAAGAAAATATAGTCAATACACTGATGTTTAAAAACATTTTCTTATATTTCTTAATGCAGCTCAAAATCAGTATTTAAGTTCAAATTCTATATATCTGTCTTCTTGTCTAACGATGCAATTATTTCTTTACTAAAAATAAAAAAGCTATATTGGCCAGGCCCAATCTACTGCTGATCCTAGATTTTTTTTTTTTTTTTTTTTTTTTTTGAGATGGAGTCTCAGTCTGTTGCCCAGGCTGCAGTGCAGTGGTGCGATCTCGGCTCACTGCAAGCTCCACCTCCTGGATTAAAGCCATTCTCCTGCCTCAACTTCCCAAGTAACTGGGACTACAGGCGCCCATCACCACGCCCGGCTAATTTGTGTGTGTGTGTGTGTGTGTGTGTGTGTGTGTGTGTGTTTAGTAGAGACCATGTTAGCCGGGATGGTCTTGATCTCCTGACCTCATGATCTGCCCATCTCGGCCTCCCAAAGTGCTAGGATTACAGGCATGAGCCACTGCACCCAGTCGATAGAAATTTTGAGAAGATTCCGTGCTTTACTTTTTTATTCTCGCATACTAGAATATAAACCTCTTGAGGGGAAATCTTTTGTTCACTGTTTTACCCAAAAGTTAGAACAGTGCCTTTTATACAATAGTCACTGAAAAGTTATTCATTAAATAAACAAATGAATCAAACTTAAGCTTAGCCATTTTACCTGTTCCATGAGCTTCAGCCATTTGCTTTATCTTTTAATAACTTCAGTTTTGTCTGTCTCACAGAGTTATTGTGAGGATTAAATTAGGTGGTGCATGTAATGCATTTGGTAAGGTGCCTGATATATAGGATGATTCCAATAAGCAGTGGTGGTCTCTGTTTTTCTTGTTACTGTAGATGTCAGGACAAAGTATAGGAAACACTTTACTTCTCCCATCGTGCTTCCCAGTATCCATACTTTGCACTGACCTTTACTTCTCCCATCGTGCTTCCCAGTATCCATACTTTGCACTCCCACTCCCTGAAATGTGCTCCAGTCCTTCCAAATACCCCTTTATTATTATTATTTAAAATGTATCTTTTATATGTCTCATTCTCTAGGGGCCACAACTTAGTTTTTTTTTGTTTTTTTTTTTTTTTTTTGAGACGGAGTTTTGCTCTGTCGCCCAGGCTGGAGTGCAGTGGCGCGATCTCGGCTCACTACAAGCTCCGCCTCCTGGGTTCACGCCATTCTCCTGCCTCAGCCTCCCAAGTAGCTGGGACTACAGGCACCCGCCACCACGCCCGGCTAATTTTTTTGTATTTTTAGTAGAGACGGGGTTTCACCGTGTTAGCCAGGATGGTCTCGATCTCCTGACCTTGTGATCTGCCCGTCTTGGCCTCCCAAAGTGCTGGGATAACTTAGCTCTTTTAAGAGCTAATAACAGCTGATAACGTCATATAAATTGATCTTTTTGACAGGGTATACTTTCTTACTAGAAACCAAAATAATGACTAATGGTCATTATTACCATTAGTCCTGAGGCAGCTTAGAGCTGATGTTCAGCATAAAGGAACAATGTTGTCTACCACCCTTGAACTCACCCGGAGTAAGATGGGGATGCCGAAGTCCCATGCCAGGCTGCCTATTTCATTTCCCAACAGTGCCCTTCTCATGATGACAAATGTATCAGTCACTCAGATGTATCAATCTGGAATTGAGGGGGAGAGGCCTGCCTGTCCAGAGACACAGATTTGGAAATCAAGCGAAATAAGTTCTTTAATATGTCCCCTGACCACCAGGCCAGGTATTATAGCTCTCCTGAAAGCAGTTGAAGTGATGCACTGATGTCTGCAGAAGCTAGACTGAGTTGTTTAGGAAATAATTGAGAAGAAACAAAGGCAAATCATTCTTTCAAGAAGTCTTTTGGTAACATGGTTTATGTATGACACCTTGAAAAATAAGGTAAAGGGAAGGGTGGTGGTTGCTGTCAACACTTTTTGTTCTTAAAAGGAAGGGAGCTTAAGGTAAATTATTTTAGAATGAAGAGAAAGAACCAAGATCACCTAAGAGTCTCAATGACGGTACAAATAACTGATTAAACAAGGTCCCCAAGGAGCTTACAAGCATACGCTGTATTGATGATGGAAATCAATAGTAAAATCCTTATTAGGAGCCACGGTGGCTCATGCCTGTAATCCCAACACTTCAGGAGGCCAAGGCAGGTGGATCATTTGAGGCCAGGAGTTCAAGACCAGCCTGGACAATATGGCAAAACCCCATCTCTACCAAAAATACAAAAATTAGCCGATGGTGATGGTGTGTGCCTATAGCCCCAGCTATTAAGAAGGCTGGGACCCAGGAGATTAGGGGTGCCACTGCACTCCAGCCTAGGCAACAAAGCGAGACTCTGTCTCCAAAAAAGAAAAAAAAAGGGGGGGGGGGACTTATTAGGATTCCACAATGACTATTTCCTTACTTTAAGGTAATCTCAAGATTTTAATCCCATGATATGTACAACTGTGCAAAACCACTACACACCTAAATTCTTTCATGTTTCTCATGGTAATGATAAAATTGTAATTCTATAAACTAGATACCATGGTAAGTGCTTTGCATGCATGCACTCATTTATCCATTACAACATTGTATTAAAGGTTATTTATAAAAGAAAATAACCAAGGTTCACAGGGGTAAGTAACTTGCTCAAGAGGCACATATGGAAAGTGAAGTAACTGGGAATTAGTTGCAAGAATATAATCCAAAAACCCACGCTCTTAGGCATTTTTTTCTCTACAGCATCAGAAACAAGTGGGAGTAAACATCTGTCATTTATTCATTTGCCTCACTCTCCCTCCTTTTTGGAGCCTTCCCTCAGTGTGTCTGATTATGGTGGGCTTGACTACGTGGGCCTTATTTTCTCTACTAAAGAATTGGGCAGATGAAGGAAGCTGGTCAATCATAGCTCTCCAACCCCTTTTCCCTAGGCAGGGTGGGATAGGACTCAAGCTGAGCCAGTCAGACAACTTCAGGGACCACTCAACCAGAGTATCAAGGACGAATATTTCCTTTCCCTTGAGGTTGCTAAGATAGCAGTATTTGGCTCTTGAGCTGTCAGTCATATGGAGAAAGTCTATCTGAGAAAAACAAAGCCCTGATAACATAGTTTAGAACTCCTGGATCCAGCTGTGCCTCAGATGATCTTCCTCGGGACTTACAAGGGTCTATCAATTCCTTATTGTGTTTAAGCCTATGTAACTTAGGCTTCTGCCATCTAACAACTGAAAATTCCTAATAAAATATAGTGCAATAAAATAAGATTTGGAGTCACACAAATTAGGATTCACATCCCAGCTCCCTATTCTTCTAACTGTATATCCTAACCACATTCCTGAACTTCCTTGAATCTCAAAATCCTTGTCTGTAAACATGAGGATAACAATACTACATTAATGTATAAGCGAACAGGCTTAGGAATGGACTATGTTTAAACTGTGACTCCATGGCTAACCTGCTATGTAAGCTTGGATAATGTATTTGCACTTATTCTCTCTTCATTTCTTCTTTCCAACTTTCCTTCTTCCAAGCTATGTTTCCAAAAGAACCTAAAGAGATGTACAATAATGATTCATTCAACAAATATTTATTGAGAACTTATTATGTGCCAGAAAATGAACTAGTGGCCAGGAAATTAAAGATGAGCAAAATAGACACAATCTCAGCACTCATGGAATGGGGACAAATATTACATAATAATCATATGAATAGATGCAATCTATGTGGCAGCCAGGGCTTTCCATCCCTTTGAGATCTTGAACTGTCCCTCTTCACCCCCATGCCATGATCATGACTAACAGAAGTCTTCCCCCAAGATTTCCACCAATTCTGTAGGGGAATAGGGAAGCTTTACAGTCATCTGGCTCTTGGGGCACTGATTTCCCTCTGTGTGCCTTGATCAAGCCACACTGTAATTCCTCCATTAAACTGGGCCTGCCTTCTTCAGTTTCCACAATAAAATCATCTAACCCAAGCAATTGTAATATTGGCGGTCATTATTGATGGTATCAGTTGGATCCCAAGAAGGGGTTGGTCCCCTGTGCATAGTACACAACCTTCCTCCAATCTCACCACTTTCTCCCTTGTCCCTTATTTTCCTCTTGTTTCAATTCCATTATTGAGTACAATGCATAGAATATGGAATGGCAAATATGATAACTCAGCAAGAGTTCCAGATTTTTCTCTATCTCCTAGGACAGATATCGCCCCTTGCTGAGCCTATAGTACAGACCAATTCCAGTCCCTCAAGGAGCTTGCTTCAACTCTGAATGCACTCTGAAGCATTTTCCCAAAAGTGCTTTTCCTAAGGGGAATGTTACTGTGACCTGTGAAAGTAACAAGATTTTTCCACCTTGTGACATGGTTACACACTTTAAATGGCAACAAGAAAAGAAAGAAAACTGGAGTGTTATGACAGTGTAAAACAAGGGATGTGACCCAATCTAACAGGTGGGAAAAGTGCTGGGCTGGATAAGGCATAAATAGACGTTAACCAGGAACAGGAGAGAAGGGGGAACATTTCAAGGAAAGAAATATGTACTTACTTTTTTTAAAATAAGGAAGACAATTAGAATTAAAGGTTAATAAAGATAAGAACATAAAGATGAAGCCAGCTTTGTAGTACAGAAAATACATACAGCAAAGCCCTAATTGGATTTTACCAGAGTAATTGCCAGAGGTGAGCAATTGTTCTGAACTGAGGTTTCTATCAGCCAGCAGGTAGAAAAGCATTACATGGTATAACTGAATTTGCCTACAATAAATGTGCACTAAGATGTGGCTGATGACTGATGAATAACAACAATGTGAATACACATTGAATGTTTACTTGTCTTATCTCATTCAATCGTCACAACAAATCTAGATAGGAGACACAATGATGACCATTCTAGAGCTGAAGTTTAGAGAGGTTACCTGAGCTGTGCATAGTTGCTCAGCTGCTAAGTGTCAGGGCCAGGATTCCAATCTCAGTCAGCTTTTTGGCTCTTGAGGTATTTCTCTTATCTACTGAATTACACTGCACCCAGGTCCTCTGTGTTCTCTGCTTTCCTCGGACAGTACTGACTGGCAAGGCTTTAATATTTGCAACTCATGAGGAGCTACCCTTCCCTGACATCAGCTGGCCACTCTTCCCTAAAAGTGAAACACTTTGAAAAATTCCCCAAATTCATGAGATTTGTTCTCCACTTGGTCAAATCATTACTTTTCACTGTAGATGTATACGGAGCATTCTGTAATGTGTTTCTGTGTCACTTTTTGGTTACTGAGAACTTTGGTGCACTAAATTTTTGTAGTTTGTGTAGAGGAATTCCTGGTTCAACATGTAATGTCCTTTTAATAATGGTACCGCCCATGCCAGATAATATATTATTAATCACTGTCATGAATAAAAACTATAAAATGATCAGTAATCTAAGGAGCTCAGACTACAAGGAGATCAGCAATGTGAATATGGATTTACACACTCAACCCTGACAAAGTCTATATGACAGAGTAGGTGCAATGCAGCCATTTCAGCCATTCACATAGCCAGTGGGGGTCTTTGCAAGATCAGTTCAGATGTGATCATCAAAAACTATGGAAAGACTGGAGGAAAGAACAACAAATTCAATTATCTAAGGCCTGGCCCTGCCCTGCCCTGCCCTGCCCTGGGATGGGAGGCAGCTTTCCCCTCTACTCTTTCCTTTCTTTTCATTCTTTAGTGCCTTTCTCTCCATCAAGTCATTCTTCCTTTCAGGTTGGGGATTGCCTGATAAAGAAAGCATTATAAGGCTGGATTGCCAAAGCACTGAATTTTTAAACCCTCTAAATAGGACATTAGTTCATAGCTTGAATGTTTTGAAATCTGATCAACATGCCGTTTCTCAATACATTAAGCAAAGCAAGCAAAATTAGTCTGCTTTATGTCAGGTGCTTAGCACAAATCCCTTAATAATGTGCTTGACTGCAGAAACCATTAATAAATGCATAATTCCCTAAGACAGGCTTGATTAATTAAGTCATATGTGTATCCTTCTAATTAAAAAAAAAAAAGAACATTAGGCAGATGAGTGGAATTTCTGAGTACCAAATTCAAAGGCTTCTTTTGAATGCCTTTTGCCTTTCTCTTCAAGATGAAAGGAATGCTGCTGGTTATTGTAGCTGCCAACAAACAGTTATAGCACAGGCACAAAGCACCCAGAACTGTGTGTCTTATTAAAAACAATTTGGTATTCATCTGCCAATTTGTAACTCAGTTCTCAATCAGGGGCCTGTCTGATTAAGTCAAGCAATTCAAATTTGAGGGGGCAGCTGGTGCTGCTATGCAAATAAACAGATGAGGAAAAAATAGGACCAATGAATCAACAAGCAGATGGTAAAAAGCCAAGGCCTTCAAAGGGTCCTTGAATGTTTTTTCCTCTCTACTTCCCATCACACTACGTCTCACAGAATTTCTATTCCAAGGGATTATAAAGATTATCACTTAGTTTAATGATCAGCATAGAACAGTTTCTAACATTGATCCCTTTAGCATTAAGGATTTACACAAAGAAAACCCTGGTCATGGAATGCTAGATTAGATGGTCATCTGCTTCCATATTTTTTCATTTTTTTCTGAATCAATGAACCAGCTACATAATAGAATCAAGACACTCTTACGTGTCCATCTTCATTTCCAACCAAGTGTTTCTCTGCAAAGCTGCAGCACTCTTCAAATGAGTGGAAAAGTCTTCCTTTCATCTCGCATAGGTTTGCAATTGTTTGGAAAGCTCCAAGAAAAGACGTTGTGTCCTGAGTCTGTGTAGTACCACACTTATGCTTGTCCTCCTGATTTGGGTCAGCGGCATATAGTCCTACTAATTCTTGATTATTTTTCTGCAACGGCTTTAGGCATTACTCATTTGTCCTTATCTGAAATGGATTTATTTGGAAAATACTCACGGAGTCTACCTTTATTACGGGGCATCTCAAATTTCAAATACAATGTTTGGCAATCAAGTTGTCTGAAGCCTCATCATAAACACCTTCATTAATTACAGCCTTTCATCTGCCAAAATCTTTTCTTTGGCTTGCATTCTTCATGCTGATATGAAGTAGACAGGGCCAAATCACGTAGATTGTGTAGGCAATACGATGAGAAGAGATGCAATTGGAAGTTGTCAAAAGGTCTGAAACAAGCATGGTATTATTTGAGATACCTTTTTAAAATACAACATACTGGTTCTTACAATGACTCGGAAATTTTGAGAGATTGCTTTTAGCACTTAGACAGCTGAGAAGACTTCCTTTAGAATATGGTTACAAGTCACTGGTTTTATAAAGAGGCGGGAGAGAACATTTTCATTTTGATAAGCAAATATTAACACAGGACCAATCCTTCACTTCAAGGAGTGTGGAACTCAAGGATGCTTTCCTTGGTAGTAACATACAAATCATAATATTTTTCAAATATTTGTTCATACTAAATATTTTTGACCCAGGTTTTGGGGGATGAGTTTCCTTTCTGCTTTCTTAAATATAAAGCACGGTGCAGTCATCTTGGAGTTCTGAATAGCATGATGCTGACTGCTTTGGGCCACCTTTATTTCAGACAGGGCTTAAGTGTGCTCTTTTACGTCAAGCAAGGCAAGGCATAGGTTAATGCTACTTTCTCAATTATAAACTATTAAAAGATCCATGTAAGCCAATATAATCTGTGAAAGGATTAGGAACACAGCTATGCAACGTCTCTCTTTTCCTTAAATAACAAAAAGCACCAGAGACCAGGATAAAAAACCAATTTACAGAAATCTATGACCAACAGAGACATGCTTAGTTGTTGAAGGTGTTAGGAAGAGTACACAAATGCAGTCGCTTGCACATATACAAATCTCAAATTGTACCAGAGTGCTATTTCTTTTTTTCTTTCTTTCTTTTGAGACAGAGTCTACTCTGTTGCCCAGGCTGGAGTGGCGTGGCATGATCTCAGCTCACTGCAACCTTCACTTCCCAGGTTCAAGCAATTCTCCTGCCTCAACCTCCCGAATAGCTGGGACTACAGGCATGTGCCACCACACCCAGCTAATTTTTGTATTTTTAGTAGAGACGGGGTTTCACTGCATTGGCCAGGTTGGTCTCAAACTCCTGACCTCAAGTGATCCACCCACCTTGGCCTCCCAAAATGCTGAGATTACAGGTATGAGCTACCACACCCAGTCGAGTTATTTCACTTTAGGGTTTTTATATCTCCCCACAGTACTTCTTGTCTGTCTTCATCTATTACTCTACCTGTCAGTTCCAGCTCCCTGGACACTAAATCTACTCATAAGTTTTTTCCTGATTTTATATTTGATTTTACTTAGAAATCAGCTATTGGTTTAATTATTGCTACTTTAGCAATCTCTTATTCTCTGCCTGCTTATAAGATTTTTCTAGATTAGATAGGTATCTAAAGATAGATTTTTTTTTCATTTATGCTGCTAAAATAGTACTTCTTGAATATATGGCTTAATGTCTTCAATTGAGTTGGAAATGTGTCAACCATTATCTCTGTAAATATTGTTTTTTCCAGTTTTCTATCTCCCTTCCTTCAAAACTCCAATTACAAGCATATTAGACTATTACCATATCTTCTATGTCTTTTGTCTGTTTTCTGTATTTTCCATCCTTGTGTCACTAAATACTTCCATCTGGATATTTTCTTCTGACCTACTTTCCAGTGTGTGAATTATTTCTTTATTTGGGTCTAATATGTTCAATACCCTATCCACTAAACCCACAAATTTGGCCTTATACCATTAATTTTTAGAATTTCCATTTGGTTCCTTTTTTTTAATAGCTTCCTGTTTTCTGCAAATATTCTCAATCTTGTTTTTCATCTTCTTAAATGTAACAAGCATTGTTATTTTAAAATCTCTTTATGACAACTTCAGGATCTGTAGCCTCTGTGGGTTTGTTTATTTTGCCTGTTTCTTCTGCTGTTTTTGCTAATGTTTTATTGACTATTTAGGGATCTGGTTACTTTTTGTTGTTTGCCAAGCATTTTATTTGAAAAATTATTTGTAGAAATAATTTGATATGTAGGATGATGACATCTTCCACCAAAGAGAATTTAAATTCGACTTTGGCTTATAGCTAGAAGAACTAGCAATATGAATTCATTTCATTCTAATTTCAGAAACTGGTATTATTTACATTTGAGCTGCAGTCTCAAGAAGGTATGAATTCTCCCAGTTCCTTTTATTATTAGGGATCAGTTCTTAGATTCTTAACCCAAAACATGGAGGGCTCACCCCTATCCCGGCCCTTTGGGGTCCTGGACTCCAGTTCCTGCCCCCACCATTTGACATTTGAGCCCTGTCAAGCTTCGCAGCCATTCCCTGGAAAATGAACAAATAGCCCCAGAAGTAAAGTAGCCAAAAGCTCAGCCCTGGGCTCTGAACGCCCCTAGATTCTAACGCAGTTATTCTTCACTCTTTCGAGTTTTAGTTCCTTACCTATAAGAAGATGTTTTTAAATATTTTTCTGGCTATCCTGATAGGAAGAATTTGTTCATTGAATCAGCTTTGTTCTAAACTTTGAATCTGTGACTCCCAAATCACTCTCGATATACTGATCCTGCCACAAATTTGTGGCAGACTTCAACCAAAAATTAATAATACATTACAATTTTCACAAACCCACAGAAAACATACACATACTCTGACAAGCCACGTTATTACACAGCAACTCACTATCAAAAGAAATTAATGATACAAATAAAGCCATCAAGTTTAATTTTGGGATCAGTTCAACAGGGCCCAGCCCCTACTCACAATTCTGAATCTAGCTCACCTGTACACAAATACACATTGGAACATATAAAAGGATGGCCAAAGACACTGGTCCACATCTGCCTTTCCACCACACTGTTTCTTCGTCTCATGCTGTCTCTACCCTCAACTTCATCCATTTGGGTCAGTCCCTTGATCCCAGAACCTCAACTGCCCCCTTTGATTCACAGCTCCCTTGCATCCATGTTGCTCAATACAAAACCTCTGGCATTTTTACTCTGGCCCAAATCCCTGATCTTGGATAAGAATCACCCCACAGGTAACATTCCACCTGGCTCCATTAGATAAGACTATCAAATTAATGACCCCTGTCCCCCATACAATGCTGCCCAAGGGATAGGAGATAAACATTTCTATACAATTTCCAGATTATAGTGTTCAAATAATTCAATGTTTAACTCAAAAATTACTATTTGCTACAAATTATTCCAGATGTTTTAAACAGAAACTTTCTTTCTTTCTTTCTCTCTCTCTCTCTCTCTCTCTCTCTCTTCCTTCCTTCATTTATTTATTTATTTATTTTTGGAGACAGAGTCTCCCTCTGTCACCAGGCTGGAGTGCAGTGGTGTGATCTCGGCTCACTGCAACCTCTGCCTCCCAGGTTCAAGTGATTCTCCTGCCTCAGCCTGTCAAGTAGCTGGGACTACAGGTGCACGCCACCACACCCAGCTAATTTTTGTATTGTTAGTAGAGATGGGGTTTCACCATGTTGGTCAGGATGGTCTCAATCTCTTGACCTCGTGATCTGCCCGCTTCAGCTTCCCAAAGTGCTAGGATTACAGGCGTGAGCCACCGCACCCAGCCGGAGACATTATTTTTTATCCACATGATACTGAAGAGTAACAAAAGAATCGAAAAACATGGATAACAGAAGGAACTGGAGAAGGATTTAAGTCAAACAGAATTACAAGGACTTCAGACTTTGTGAAAGAGAGAGGAAGAGGAAGGGAGAGAATAGGAGAAATTTGGCTGATTACAAGGAAAAAGAGTCGGAAAATATTCCCATGCACAGCAGTTTGGGTACAGTTTTCTCAGTAGTGTATCATTTTTATTCTTGAGTTATGTAATTAAAGCTCAAGCTACTGGTGAAAACCAAATAGCCCTGAACTTACTTCAGGCTTTTGTTTGCTTTTCTATAATTCTGTTTGGAAATAAGGCACTTTAAAAAATAAGAAACAAGTAATCCTAACGAATAACCATCACTCCCTCCCAGTAGTTTGAATGCCAAGTTTCCTCCCTCAAGGAAATGTGAGTTACAAATCTCTAAAAATAGGGGTTTCTTCTAACGGAGACAGAGACAGGGCAAAACGCAGCACTATAATTTGATAAAGAATTACTTAGTCAAGCCTATCATTTTAAATAGAGTAAAAGGTTTTAAAACATATTTGTTTAGAAATGATTTGTTTAGACCACCACTGGCGCCAGGAAGATGAAAGTGAGCATTGGCTTGTTATTTAATTGGAGGTCTCTAAAAAGGAGGTGATAAATTTCTGACATATGTCTTACAATTGCTGCTCAGAGAACAATTAGATCCATATTATAACTCAACTGCTTTATCAGCCCACCGGTAACTTCTTGTTGCCTGGGATGTCCTCCTGGTGACTTCAAAACTTGACAAAGATGCAACAATTATGTAGATAAATTCCAGGACCACCCCATCGACAAGCTCAGCCCCTCTGGCTTTTGTGAAAGTTACGGTAGTTTATAACCTCATGCTAATGTCCCAAGGCTTTCTGAAGAACAGTTACATAAATATTTTTAATTGCATGGTCCTCAAGCACACAAACCACAAACCCATCTTAAGCATGCCAAGGTCATCTGTTATCTCTACAAAAGTTTTTACATGATGTGGCAATCTTAAAGACCTTCAGTTAAAACATCTCTGCAAGTTTAGGAGTTTCCGAAGGTCTCCTGCTGCTCCTGTGAACTACATAGAATGCACTAATCTCCATGGGCATTTTACTTCTCCATGTTGCCTGTGCTGTTCCGTGGAACAAGGAACATGTTGCCTGTTGCTGTTCCATGGAAAAATTTGCAAGTGATACCAAAGGTATGAATTAATTGTATAGAAGAAACTACAGCCCAGGTGTTAACCCTTAGTTTTATGTACACCATAGTTCTCCATACAAGGAAGATAATATAAGGTAAGTGCAATCCTTTATTACTAGGCAAAACGAGTACCTTCTCCTTGCCCTTCTTAAAAAAATTTTTTTAAAAAAAGCTATAGCAATACATAGCCACTGTGAATGAGAGTATGAAAAGACAAAGGGCACACTGAAAGATGTCACACCTAGAACAAAATTATGGAGAAATATATAAGGAGTGTAAAGAAGAATATAAACAGATGAATATAAGAAACTCTAGAACCTGGCCTGGTGCTTTGGCTCATGCCTCTAATCCCAGCACTTTGGGAGGCCAAGGCTGATGGATCAGTTGAGGTCAGGAGTTCGAGACCAGCCTGGCCAACAAGGCAAGACCCCCATCTCTCCTAAAAATACAAAAATTCGCCAGGTGTGGTGGTACCTGCCTGTAATCCCAGCTACTCTTGAGGCTGAGGCAGGAGAATCACTTGAACCCAGGAGACAGAGGCTGCAGTGAGCCGAGATCACGCCACTGCACTCTAGTCCGGGCAACAGTGCAAGACTCTGTCTCAAAAAACAAAAGAAAAAAATTATAGAATCAATTGCTTCAGCAAAGCAGAGAAATTTTTTAAAGTAACACTTTGCCTAGGAAAATTTGACACCTTCCCTTTCAAAAACTCTGGGATGTGTATAAAATCTCTTCTATTTCCCACTGAAGAGAATAGAGAACATAAGAAGGGGATACCTTTAATTGATAATTAAAAACTTCAAGGCTTATGTGAGAGAGCAAATTTCACTGAACACTAACATTGCACTATGTCAAGTAACTTTTTTTTTTTTTTTTTTTTTTTGAGACAGAGTCTCTCTCTGTCACCCAGGCTGGAGTGCAGTGGCATGATCTCAGCTCACTGCAACCTCCGCCTCCCATGTTTAAGCGATCCTCCTGCCTCAGCCTCCCAAGTAGCTGGGATTCAGGCGTGCAGCACCACCCCCAGCTAATTTTTATATTTTTAGTACAGACAGGGGTTTCACTATGTTGGTCAAGCTGGTCTCGAACTCCTGACCTCAAGTGATTTCCCCCGCCTCAGCCTCCCAAAGTGCTAAGATTAAGGTGTGAGCCACTGCACGTGGGCCCAGCAATGCTTTTAAAATAAAGATAGTCAGTGCTATAGAAGTACTTATAAAAACTCAGTACTTGACCTATGAACTTCAGACAATTGCAGAAATAGGGAAAATTGTTAATGAATATAAAAGCCCTAATATAAATCCTGTTTACTTCAACACAGACTGTCGTTTAATATTTCCCACCATACCACATCAGATAGGCAGATGATACTGAACCAGTCTAAGGAAATAAGAATCTGGATGTGATTATGACTGAGATACTCTTATACCACTAAGTGGCTAATAATTTCATAAATTCTCTAGGGAAACATGAGTGGTATTTTGTGGTATATGCAGATTATATACAAACAGATTTTCCCACTTAAGTTAACAATGCTATAAATTCATACAGCATGTCATTATATAAATTCTATCACTCTTCTCATAAATGCATCAGTTGTCTACATAAAGCCTCATATTAAAAGAACTCTGCCAAGTATTTTTAAATATGATTGCATCAAATATTCCTATTTGCCATTCAGCTCCATTCTCACTCATTCCCACCCTGCTGTGTGGTCTGGGAGCCCAACTTCCACGGGTAGCAACAACAGGCTCTCTTATCCTCTGGTTTCCAGTTAGGACCAGTCAATGGGAGGGAACAGCACGGAAGGGGAGAGGAAAGAGGTTTGGGGGTATTTATTCCACCAGTTATTTCCCCGCAAGGCCTTGGGTTGGCAGCAGCTTTGGTCCACCGCTGGCAGTGATCATTCATGTTAATTCTTCCTGGGCAGTGCTTCTCTGCAGCTGTAGGAGACTGGTAACCACCTGCACCCCTTTCCCCTTCAGGCCTGCATGTGGTAAGGGCTCTCCACTCTTGCTAACCTTGGGGTGCTTCACCATTGCTTGCTGCTTCCCTTAACCCTGCCTATGTGTGTCCAAATAGTCGCTTCATTCATCTCTCCTCAACTTACCCATTTGAGTCTTCTGTCCCTCTCCTGACAAAACCCGACTGATAAGTTATCTTAAGTGAACGGAACTCAATTAAGGAAGCAGCACCTTTACCAAATGAGAAGTGCTCTAATTTGGAAACTTCCTATCTCAGCAGCACATCCAGCCAAATTGGCTGTGTCATCTCTCTCCATAAGCTATAGTGACAGTATTTTCTGCCGCAACCATTTAGACACACAGTCTCAGGCAGTATTTTTAATTTCTGATTTAGGAATTCTGTTTACATGAAAGGTCTTACAGTGATATAAAAAACTAAATCATAGGTGCACATGAAAAGGCCAGTCCTTTTTCCCATAGCTAAAGAACACATAAACAAGAGGAATGAAACCCATAAAGCTAAAAAACACTTGGTATTTTAAATATTTTAGGAATACAGTAACGAGATGATCTTTTCATAGCTTTCTAGCATTTACTATATTTTCATATACTGCTTGATTCATATCTGTTTGCACCCTTGGTATTAATTTCCTTTTCATATGAAAAGGACAAACCTTCTGTTAAAATATTTTGAATGTTTCTCATACAAAATACAACTAATATCTCCAGAGGAACTGAAGCAATATACAAACTAAAGGAGGGGGTGAAACACAATAGTAACGATTTGAAAGTATCTTTGACAAAGAAAGACACTTCCCGAAAGGGAAAGGGCTGAGGCAGTTGAACTCCCTTTATCTATAGCCTAACAAATAACACCTCCTGTGCCTTAAATATTTAATGTGAAATCTGTGGATTTATATAGCTTACAAAATGCCAGCGGCTTATTATCTTTACAGTTTGCATGACAGGAATATTCATACTGCTCAATTCCACGCTCTAAGACAACAGGAATTCCTCCAGGTGCTAATGGCAGATAACTTTCACGTGGCTTCAATAATCCACTAATTATGGAACCCCTCAGGTAGAACAATGTCATTAATCTGATTAAATTATTTATATTGCTGGAAAGCTAAATCTTATTAGGTCTTTCAGGATTTTATTTGGTTCTCCAGTATGGATATGCAAAAGGACAACACCATTTCTTTTCTCTACTACATTTTCATGCTGAGAAAAAAAAAAAAAAAAAAGCTAAGAAAGAAATAGCCTCATATTGTGAGTTTTGAGGCAAGCCTACCACCTAAGGGCAGGGTCCACCCCTTTCCCAGGAACCTTCAAACTATGTAGAATTTTTCAAGTCCCTTTCGGAACTCTGCTTTTCTGACTGGGGACTTGTTAGCACGTTTCACTAGTAGGGCCACGAGCCATGGTAAAATTAAAGTTCTATCAGAGTTATTTGCTGTTAGAGGTAGTGTCTAAATTAAAATGAAAAGGCTCATTGCTTCTGAACAGATCACTGAGAAGCTTGTGAAATCCTTAATGCTAAATGTGCTACCCAAGTACACTGAACAGACATCCTCTATTGGTTTTTTGGCTCTATACTAAACCATTTTCATATCTGTGCTGGGTTACCAGACATTTAGTTAGAGGGTTAAAGAAGGTCTGGAGATGAGATTAAATCTGCTGCAATTTGATGGGCTACTCAAACATGTATCATTTATCCAAGTACTCTGTGTGGGTAGCAATTTGTAAAATGTTTTATAACCTATAATTTTAAAATTTCATAGCTGGTCATCTATCATTTCCATTTTACTGAAAGAGGTACTCACTGTAGACATACTTTTATCAGAAGAAATATAAGGCCTATAAGAAAATATGCATTTTTTAAAATGGAAATGAAAATACAAAGTGTTGGAAGTGTTATATTCTATCAAATTAATTAGTTGACATGTTTAACTTTATTGACACTTTTCTGAGTCTTGTCTCATGTCTACTTAAATGTCTATTAAGTTTCTCGCTTCTCAAATATTCTTCTTTCTTTCAAGGTTTCCAAGACACTGGGAGAAGCTGTGATAAGCCTTTCTCTTATAGTGCAGGGCTTTCTTTTAATAGATATGTGGTCAAAGACACACAGCCAGCCCAGCTCCTAGCTAAATATAAATCATACAATCCCAGGAATAGAATTCATAATCTTATGTTACAAAAACACCATCCTCTAATAGAACACCCAGGACTTCAAACAACTCTATTTTCTTCTTGGACCAGCAGCTAGGAGGCACCATAGAAATAAGCCTACGCTCAAATCCAGCCCCACACAACTATGATAACTTAAAAGCAGCCGAAGCCAGCAACTTACCCACTGTGTGAGTTTTCCAATTACATTCTTGAAGACAGGCTTTCAGGTCAAGCGTGTCCTGAAAGAGTGAGACCACATAAAGTAAATCTTAGAGCAGCAGACCAGGCCCCTGCCTGTCTCAGGACTTCCTAACCACAGAGTGACTGTATGTGTCCCTGTACCACCCATATTTCTCTTTAGGAATGAAGGCACTAGTCTGCTGCTGCTGGGAGTGCTGCAGGAAGACAGCTGTCCGCTGTCCTCGCCCCACAAGTATTGCTTCTGTTAAAGAGAGCCCCCACATTCAAGATCACCCCATTCATGGGGCAGCCCGTGTCTGACGAACAGTTGTTATGATGCTGTGTCCAGGACAATTCTGAAGGACCGTTGCAGCCTCAAAGTTCTGGCCGGGCGCGGTGGCTCACGCCTGTAATCCCAGCACTTTGGGAAATCGAGGCCGGCAGATCACGAGGTCAGGAGATCGAGACCATCCTGGCTAACACGCTGAAACCCCGTCTCTACTAAAAATACAAAAAAACTAGCCGGGCGTGGTGGTGGACGCCTGTAGTCCCAGCTACTCCGGAGGCTGAGGCAGGAGAATGGCGTGAACTTGGGAGGCGGAGCTTGCAGTGAGCCGAGATTGCGCCACTGCACTCCAGCCTGAGTGACAGAGCGAGCCTCCATCTCAAAAAAAAAAAAAAGTTCCCCATGGGTTGGCTGAGGCTTCCATCGTGACTGCATTGCAGTTCAATTCTCCCTCTGCCCAGTCTCAATTTCTTTTCTTCCCTTGCACAGCTGCCAGTTCCTTAAATTTCACGTGCCTTCATTTCCACTCAGAATCTGCTTCCTGGACAGCTTCAGCCAGTGCTAAAGTTTAGTCACCATATTTCCTAAGAGCATGCCAGCCTCTTCCGGTTCTTCTGTGTTAAATCAGAATTTCTAGGACTAAATTTTCCTGGATTCGTATAACAAAAGATAACAAGAAATGGGTCTAGTACCAGAAGAAGATAGACCAGAAGAATTGAAGAGACAGTGTGCTAGCGAAACTGCCACATTATTATTATTTTTTACAAGATGAACTTCTTTAGGGATACATGAAATAGGATTGTCAAGGGTGCTTAGTCTGTAATTAACTGACAGGGGAATGACTTAGTACTCAAATGTCAGAGGCGTTTGAACCAGAGCGATTCCATCTTGAATAGGGGCTGGGTAAAATGAGGCTGAGACCTACTGGGCTGCACTCCTAGGAGGTTAGACATTCTAAGTCACATGATGAGACAGGAGGTCGGCAAAGATATGTCTTTCTCTTGTAGCCCTTGCTGATAAAAGACTGTAATCAAGAAGCCAGCCAAAACCAAGATGGCGACGAAAGTGACCTCTGGTCGTCCTCACTGCTCATTATATGCTAATTATAATACATTAGCATGCTAACAGACGTTCCCACCAGTGTCATGACAGTTTACAAATGCCATGGCAACCTCAGGAAGTTACCCTATATGGTCTAAAAGGGAGGAACCCTCAGTTCCAAGAATTGCCCACTTCTTTCCCAGAACACTCATGAATAATCTACCCCTTGTTTAGCATATAATCAAGAAATAACTATAAGTATAATTAGTCAAGCAGCCCATGCCACTGCTCTGCCTATGGAGTAACCATTCTTTTATTCCTTTGCTTTCTTAAACTTGCTTTCACTTTACTCTATGGACTCTCCCTAAATTCTTTCTTGGACCTTCTTGCACAAGGTCCAAGAACCCTCTCTTGGAGGTGGGGTGTGGATCAGGACCCTTTTCCGGTAACAAAAAGACCATTCGGTTTTCACTTCAAAGATTGAGGTGTTGTTAAGTATTACATACAGTGCCAATCCTTTTACCACTGCGATGGATCAGGCTGAAATTCAAAATAAGAACTTTATAGGTACATCTCATTCCTGGGAACTGTCATTGGTATCCTGAAATATGGTTACAGGGATATTAGCAGTTTGAGCCATTAAGATAATCTCTCAACTATATCATTTACAACTGCTCCCAAATTCTACGTGTTCTAGGTCAGGTTCCCTAGGGACAGAGTCTGAGACAGGGAACATCGTGCAAATGACTGATTGAGGGCATGCTTGCAGGTATAACCTGTAAGGGAGTGATGGGAGGATAGAAGAGGAGAAAAACCTAGAGGAAGATGCAGGTTAAGCCAATGTCTACAGGAAATTTTGTAGCATGAATAGCACCACAATCGTCCCACTTTCTCAAAAAGCCCAGATGTTTTTATCCACATATTTGTCAGTCATTGGTTTGGAGTTGCCCTCGGTTAAGGGTAGGCATGGCAAGAAATGTACCTCCCAAACATTTCTAGATGAGGCAGCTTTCTAGGTCAATGACAGGGACAAGTCTAAACTGTTAGCAACCAATGCTCACAGCAGCAGCCAACAGGCACCGTGGCCCCATGAAAGGAATCTGAGAGGGAGGAGGACCAACACTGACTATAACACTGAGCAAATACCATATGCCAAGCTGCTGTGCAGGTCAGAATTATAAATGCAAGGCTGAATTACAACAAGCATTGCCTCAATGGCCTCCTCTGTCCCCACAGCTATTCCAGGCTAGTCCTAGGCTTTGATGGTGTGGTAGGCTATCTCTTGAGAACAATTTCAGTTCTTGTCAGGAAGGACCCCTGCAGTGATTTCTGCAGGAGGATCCAGACAGGAGAATGGAAAAAGAAAAAGCAGTGCTCTCTCAGTCGTTTATCAAGCATTATTCTCTTACAGATTGACCATGTTGAATGATCCTTGTAAAAATTATGAACTTTAGTAGTGAAGTTCCTTCTTGGTTTACATGATTCTCATCAGTCGAGTCATCAGGAATATGTGATTACAGGGAAGCCAGAGTCCCCACATTCAGAAACAGGTTGAAAGAGGTTGATTAAATTCCAACTACAGAGTCATAACATTTTACCTACCTAAATCAAACATTTAGCTTAAAATGGAACTAGTCTCACCCAATAGCTGAATGAGAGGCTCAAGAAACTATTTCCACTACCTTTGCATCATTGCACAACTAAATCCAATGCCTGATATGGAAAGGGATGGATCCAGTCATTAAGTCTCCATGTTGCACTGGGCAAAACACTTCACCTCAACAAGCTTAATTTCCCATTTTATTATGAGGAATTTCAATTAAGTGGTTCATTTATTGAACAAATATCTCTTGAACACCTACTATGTGCAAGACAGTTTGCTAAGAGCCCAGGACAGAATGGCAAAAAGAGACACAGAGCCACTGCCCTAGTGGAGCTCACAATCAAGTAAGGAAGGCAACCAACACAAACAAGTCCAAAAATATTAATTGCAATAAATGCTGTGAAAGAAACAGAGGTGATGAAATAAAACATAATGGCAAGGATCTACTTGGGATGCAATTTTTACAGAAGGCCTCTGTATAAAAGTAATATTGAAGCTGAAGCCTAAAGGTGATGAGATAATCATGTCAAGAACATTCCAGACAGAGGGGCTAGACTGTGCAAAGGTTCTGAAATAGGAGTGAACTCAGCATGTTTAAGAAGCTGAAAGAAACATTAGGGTAGACGGAGTATAGTGAGCAAGGGGCAGAGACACAACACAAAGTTGGACAGAACCAGGCTGTGTAGGTCAGAATAAAAAGTACAGATTTTATCCCAAGAGAAATGAGGAGCCATTGCAGGATTTTAAACAGCAGCAGAACATTATCCACTTTACATTTTAGAACACACTAGCTGCTGTATGGAGAATTAACTGGAGGCGAGAGTAAAATCTAGGCGACCTGTCAGAGATGACTATTGTAGTCTAGCAAGAGATAATGGCAATCCACTTAGGCAATGACAATGGAGACAAGTGGAAAGAAGATGTATTTTGGAATTGATGACATGTATCTGATATATCTGTTATATTGATTATGGTTTGGATGCAGGAGATTGCGAAAAGAGGGAAAAAAAATTAAGAATGATGCCTGGGTTTCTAACATACACAATGAAATGATGGTGATGATATTTACTTTTGAAGACTGGTGAATGGGTAGGAAAAGCTTTGGGATAAAGGCAGGAATTCACTTGGACAAATTAAGTTCTTTAGGAGACATCCAAGATATGTCAAATAAACAGTTAAATATACACATTTAGAGATCGGTGGAAAGATCATTATTAAGCAAGCCATTTAAGACGTTAGAGAGTCAGTTTCTTCATAAACCAAGTGGGGCTAATAATATCTACTTTCCTAATTCATACAATTGTTATAAGGATCAAAATAAAATAATATATGAGTACCCACTTTGCAAACACACACATACACATTAAATGTATAAGTATGCATGTATGTATGAATAATATTTAGCATTTCAATGGAAAATATGAAAACCATTTCTACTTTTTTTTTTTTGTGCAGTGGCGCGATCTCGGCTCACTGCAAGCTCCGCCTCCTGGGTTCACGCCATTCTCCTGCCTCAGCCTCCTGAGTAGCTGGGACTACAGGCACCCACCACCACGCCCGGCTAATTTTTTGTATTTTTAGTAGAGACGGGGTTTCACCGTGTTAGCCAGGATGGTCTCGATCTCCTGACCCTTTGATCTGCCCACCTCGGCCTCCCAAAGTGCTGGAATTACAGGTGTGAGCCACCGCATCCAGCAGAAAACCATTTCTTTATACTTGAATTTCTACCAACTATATTCACACATTGTTGCCATAGATTGTGTTGATTATACCAGTTCTTAACAGTTAAATCAATGAGAATCCGTCCTTTGACTCTCATGATGTGTAATTGCCTAAAAATTATGATTTCTATGTGTCTGTTTAACCTATGTATATGATTTCTATGTGTCTGTCTAAGGAGGTATAAGAGGTATATATAAAAGTAGTTCTGAGCATAGAAAGAGGGCAACCAAAATTGCCAAAGTTCAGCAGTGCATGTCAAATATCAGTAATTAGTAAGTATTCAAAAGGTAGGACTTCCTTCAACAGATAACAAGAGTCTATAGAAAGATACTCTTCCTTGTACTTCCTTCACTTTCCTTATCATACTAACCCAAGAAATCATTTTCTCCAAAGAAACAAGAAATATTTTCCTGTTAAAATTTCCTGTGTATATAAAGGACACTCCTTTGGCTTCTAAGAACACCATTCCAGTAAGATGCAAAGTGAGTGTTGACGTTCCAGTAACTTCTGAGGGGTTAACCCTATTTATACAGAGCTCTGTCTCTTTGAACAGACCTTCTGGAGTCATAACCAGGCTAATTGATCCTCCCCATGGAATTGCTCTGCCAGACAGAGTCTGGTGCCAATGCTATAAAAATGCAGAGATAGACAAGAAAAGTAGTGGAGTTTTATCACCAAATATCCTAAACTGACAACCAGATAAAGTGATCAAAGATAATAAAGCAAAACTTCTGGAAACCTGTCATGGAGCAGGAAGTATTTGTCTCAATGACCAATTTCTGCAATAGACTTGGTCAGTTGAGCTTCTTTTTAAAGCCAGTTAAAAGATAAAATACATTACTATAGCTATTGTAAGTAGTGGTAGTGGCATTTTCAGAAACTTATTAATCTTTATCTTTGCAGTAGGCTCCGAGGGTACCTTTTAGAAATGCAAAAATAAAATTATCAGTACGATGTTTGAAATTATCAAATTAAGCTTTTTAAAATGTATGATGTTAATTGATTTAATTGCTTAAAGATAGTCAAGATTATAATCCTATCTAAATACCAATTGTTAGAATTCATTATTGTGAAGAATATTGGGTGTCTTTAAAAAGGTTAGGTTGGCCGGGCACAGTGTCTCATGCCTATAATCCTAGCACTTTGGGGGGCCAAGGCGGGTGGATCATGAGGTTAAGAGATGGAGACCATCCTAGCCAACATGGTGAAACTCTGTCTCTACTAAAAATAAAAAAATTAGCTGGGCATGGTGGCATGTGCCTATAGTCCCATCTACTCAGGAGGCTAAGGGAGGATAATTGTTTGAACTCAGGAGGCGAAGGTTGCAGCGAGCCAAGATTGCGCCACTGCACTCCAGCCTGGCGACAGAGTGAAACTCCATCTTAAAAAAAAAAAAAAAAAAAAAAAAAAAGTTAGGTTGATGTGACTAGAATTTGAGATAGACAAGTAGAAGACTTTCCGAGTTTAGGGTGATGCAGTGGGATGGGTAGTAGAGAAGATGAATCTCTCAGGGGATGCAGACACAATTTTTCTTGAATGTGTTAGTAGGATAAAAAGGGGCCCATTTTAACCATCTTCCCTATTCTAGTGATCTTCTGATCTCCAGAGTGAATTCACAAGATCTTCTGTTTACATTTATTATTTCTTCCTTTTTACTGTATATATATATATATTTGCACACTTTTAATTTTGTCCCGGTAATGAGGAATGATCCACATATTTGGAGACCCTTGCTCAGGGTCTAGGGCATGACCTGTGAGGTTCTAAATACATGCATAACGTAGCTTGCCCTGAAACAGTTTTCATGAGTATTGCAATCACTATAAGGACTCTAATTCAAAACCAAACTCTTTCTGCAAACTGGAAATAAAAAAGCCCCTTCCTCCAAGTGGACCTGCTTGGGGAGTGCAGCTTTGAGAACTAGGCAGAGGCCGGGTGGCAGCTTCACTCACTGCGCAGTGAGCAAACTGCACAAACGTCCAAACGCGTGGGCCCCGCGTGTTCCACTTTCAGAGAATGTGCTCAGAACAATCACTCCCCCCTGCCTCCATCTGGCTAAACTTCTGGGCAGCCTCGCAAGATGGCAGTTCCTTTGTGGATTTGCTTGATCGCAGTTCAGAGACTCACTCTCAGCTTTACAGCCTCAAACGGGAGACAGATCCATTTACTTTAACCCAGGTCAGGAGTTACCAAATTTAATTTTGACTCAAGAAATATGTGCCACAGAAACCAGAATTCTTTTGCAAGCAAAATGTGCACATCTCCTTATATTAAGAAAAAGGATTTGCCTTCAGAAGGAAGGCGTCTACCAAGTGAATCAAAAGCTAAGAGCCAGTGAATCAAAAGCAAAGAGCATCAGGTAAAGATGCCCAGGTGTCTGCAGCTGCCAGTAGAGGCAGTTTTACCAATAGGACCCAAAGTGCTCTAGCTACAACTCTTTAAATTACTAAATTAGGGGTAATCTGACCAGGGGCTTTGCCAGTGCTGCTAGCCAGCATACTAAACACCCACTGCAACCAGCATACTAAAGTAAACACCCACTGACTGGGATGTTCTCTTCCCACATGGCACTTGGAAAGGTACAGCCAATGCGTGTCTCACTGGTACATCCCTCAATGACAAAACATCCTCTCTTTCTGGCGGGCAAGTCTCTTTTCTTTGCATATTTATGACACTAAACTAGTCAGTCCTGGAGGGAAAGCTGTCCCTCTCACGATTCTGCATATCACTGCTACTGTCCCTTGAGCTTAAAGTTTAACTTTTGGAGGACAGAATTTTTCCCATTTTTTTGCAGCTTCTTGGGGGGTACCACACTGTCCCCAAAACAATGTGTTTCTCACCAATACAGTGTGCTACTCACACTGCTTCCAGAACTGCAGTAACCTTTGACTGACAATGGTCAGATTCCCAGGAATCAAGCAGCCATTTGCATACTTGCAGATTCCCTGGTCAACTAGGGTTAGTCACATGGCAGCTTCAAGAGGCAGCCCTTGTCATGACTAAGACATTCTTACTGTGTTGCCCTTCTCATACCTAAGAATGTCTACGTGGCAGGCACCTTCTTTTGATAAATTTATTATCATCAAGTTGGCAACCAATAGTGATGTAACAAGGAGAAAGCAATATATTTAGACTCAACTGAAAATCACCACCACCAGAGGAAAAATGTGCCCATTCATAAACATGTTGATATGAATAGGGCCAGGAGAAGAAAATTATTTATTTAAAACCCAAAACATTTCTGCAAATGATAAGTTTGACCTCAGCTTCATGTCAGAGTTTAGTAGAAGACTGTATCTCTATGTATTTTCATTTTCCCACTAATATATGTTACATGGAGAGAAAATAAATAGTAAAAAGTAAGTCAGTGAGGTAAATGAACTGATGTGAATTCGTTATTCATGTTTTAAGCTTGGCAGCAGAAAATGATTGCCAAAAAGTACAGGCGTTTTTGGCATAGATCCCCAAAGTCAGCTGTTTTCTGTAAACGTAGTTTCTAGATGATTAATAACATGTTGTTGGACCACATTCTTGGGCCATTGCTCTGTTTTCTCATTAGATCTCCTGCATGTGCATAAAATATCTCTTCTCATTTTGTGAGTGGGAAGTGCTGCCCATTCCTTATAATGATCCTTTTTTACCTTTGAACAAATTGTTAAATTTGTTATTGATCACGAATGAAAATAACTATCTGTTATTTTCCAGGCCTGAAACCTGGAAAAATTTATCAGACTTCTCCAGTTCATTTGCTGCTTTGGAAGGTAAAATACCATCTATTACTTAGAACTATATTAAACTGTCTACTCATACCTCTTCTAGAATTGTGATTTTCAGTTTTCTACTTACACAGAAAATAGTAGTTAGTTTCTCCTATGCCAAAAGCATTGGGCTAGACAGTGAGGAGAATGGAAAGTGAGTTAGGTGCGGTTCCTGACTTGACATTCTACAAGGACAGATAGAAAAGCCATGCACACAATGGCCATAATGTGAGGCCACATAAAATTGGGGCCATGGGGAGAAGGACCAAGTACTCTAGAATCTCAAAGGGAGAATCATGTCCAGCAGGCATGGTCAGGGAACGCTTTTGCCACAGAGGCGAGGCATCTGAGTTGGGCACTAAGCCACGAGTCAAATTTCAGAAAGCACAGATGGGGGATGAGGCATGACCAGCAGGCGGAATGGCATGAGCAAGGGCAGAAGTAGAAAAGCACAGGGAACATACAGTGATTCAATTTGGCTGGACCATGGTGTACTGTAGGGGGTGATGGTGCTTGGGAGGTAAAGGTAAGTTGAGGTTAAATGGCGAAGAGCTTTGAAAGCATGAATAAAGAGTTTAAACTCTTTGGTGAGCAACTGAGAATAAGTGATCATCCTTACCAACACACAGCTTAGAGCAATTGGTCAGACGGTCATGTGCAATGTGAAAAAGAGGGAATGAGGAGGAAGGCAGGGAAATGATGGTTGATGTCATCCATCTAGGAGATGATGAGCGGCCTTCCCAGTAGACTGCAATGAACAGAAGAAAGTCTGAATGGTGGGAGGAATATTTCTGTGTCACTTCTGACTCAACCTATTCTCTGTTTCTTTTCTGGCTACAGGAGTCAGAAAAGCTAAAATCCATGATGGGATTCATCAGTCCAAAATGCTAGATGTGATTTCTAGGAAACTACAAAATCTGAAGGGGTCAAAGTTGGGTGCTGAAGTCATGTTGCAGCATTAAACTTCTAAACCCAGAAAAATAAGGACAATGGAGTCAGGAAGTCCTTAGAAGAGAATTTTTTTAATTTTGTGATTTATTTTGATGATAAGCTAAAAAATGTATGAAATATACTTGGGACCACATGGATAACCACCTTATAAGTGAGTATTTCCACTTCATGTTAGTGTCTGTGCTTTCATTTTCCTGTTGCATCATCAAGTGATACTATTTAATGTACATGGGCTAATGTAGAGAAAGCTGAGGGGGAATTAGTATAAAAATGACACACATGTGCCAATTGAAAGCCAAGTGAAATGTGGTGAATGATGATTTCTTAATGGTCCGACTAAACAAACAGGAAGATTGAGTTTATGATACCAAAACTGAAGACTTGGAGTTGCACTGGGGTCAGCAGCTATGTTTTCTTAAATCGGTGTAGAATTTGGATTTCATTGGTTTAGTAATTTTCTTAACATTTAATTTGTAAATCAGTTTTGATTTTATCATTGTTTTCTATCTATAAGAATAACAAGGCCAAGCATGGTGGCTCACACCTGTGATCCCAGCACTTTGGGAGGCCGAGGCAGGTGGATCACCTGAGGTCAGGAGTTCAAGACCAGCCTGACCAACATGGAGAAACCCCATCTCTACTAAAAATACAAAATTAGCCAGGCGTGGTGGCGCCTGTGATCCCAGCTACTCAGGAGGCTGAGGCGGGAGAATCGTTTGAACCCAGGAGGCAGAGGTTGTGGTGAGCCGAGATCGTGCCATTGCACTCCAGCCTATGCAACAAGAGCGAAACTCCATCTCAAAAAGAAAAAAAAGAATAACAAGCTTATACATAGTTACATTTGCAGAGATATAAGTACCCTTATCTTAAAATGGTATCAACTCATTTACTAAGGGCAGAATGAGTGAAAATTTTGTCCATTAAAGTAGGCCTGTATGTTACTTCTGTTTGGAAAACATAGCCCTGGAACATACATTTGGGCTTGTGGTTTGCTTTTATAGGTGAAGGTATGTTGACTGCTTAAATGGTCAAGACAAAGAGGACACTCATACATTTCAGATTCTAAGAGTTCAGCCTGCTCATCTGTCAAGCTGTAAATGTCTAAATTAATATATGCAAGAAAATATTTTATTTGGTACCTATTTGTTTGTGGCATTGAACTGTCTTATTTATTATGGGATTTAACCAGGTAACCCCTCCTTTCCAGTGTATGAAACGAAGTAATTGAACCTAGATTTTGAAAACATGTCTTGTAGAAAACATTCTTCATATATTTCAATTTTGTTTTTATTCCATTCTAATTTCAATAACAGGTAAAGTCAGAAAACATAATATACTCTTGTGGTAGCTCAGCAGGCAAATAAAATCAGCATATCAGTCACCACTGGGATGATATTATTTTTAGCATGGCTGATGTGGTTTAGTGGGACTCTCTTATTACATTAATTGGCTACCAGTTCTGCAAAGCGTAATTAGCACCACTATTCATATCTCAGCCCATGTGTGAATTTGGCAGCACTGTCAGCAAAACACACCTGTTTTCCAAGCCTAGGATAACAACTGAGCAACAACTGACTGATATCCTGAATTATATTAAATATATTTAGAAGTATGTCTGACATGTGTTCAAAGGAGACAGTATTGAAATTTTTTTCTTGTGCTCATAACCATAATAAAGAAATATGTAATTTCCTGTGAGCTTCACAAAGTATTAACTGAGTCATCTTTAAACTATCCTGAGATATTCATCCTATGATCTCCGCTGTATAGATTTGGAGATGGAGACACAATGGGAACAAGGGTCAGGATGTGGTGTCTTAAGCTTTAAGGCACTGCAGCTTATCACATTCTTAAAGTTTCCTCCTTGCAAATAAAGCCTCATAATAAATGCTTCCAGCAAGTGGTGGAGCGTGCGTGATCATTTAAGAATGACCAGTTTTAGAACAGGAAGTCAATGGAAAATGTTAGATTAGTGTTTATATAAAGGTAAATGTTTACAATAAGACAAGTTATTGAAGGTAGGTATCTAGCACAAACGAAGAATCCAAGTAATGCCAAATAAACAAAACTCTAAATTTAAAAATTACAGGATTCTATCTCATCTTTTGACTCCTAATGACACCCTCTCAGTTTCTCAGCCAATTCCCACGCTTACATATCATCTCAATTGGTCAACAAGTGAAAGAGCCATAACATAGTGAAGTCTTGAATACACATTTTTTTTTTCTGGTTTCTCAAAGCAGACTATTTCCACTTAGCTGTATTCTCTCTTCTATAAGCACACTCAAGTAATTAATTCTAGATCCCGAATCTGTTTCATACTAAACAAATTGCAACAGTTTCCCATCTACCCACTCTATTCCTTTATACCAACTCTGCATGATTCAGGAGTCTGCTTTTCCAAAGGGGGAAGCTTATTTTCAACTGCAACCAGCAAAACGCTCATAAAATCATGATGAATCAGTCCTATAATCCACCAGATCCTTATTCAGTGTGAAGTAAGTAATGTCAAGGCCCACTCCTGCTCCAAAATGTCAAACTTTCTTTTCTATCTACTGCCTTAGTGCCAGAAATATTATCAATAGTCCTAACTTTTAGAATGAAGCATTATACCCTGAACACTCCTATTAAAATGGTAAATTATGTAGGCAACATATTAATCCACTGATTGTTAAATTTTTATTATTTATTTATTTATTTATTTATTTATTTTGATATAAGATCTCACTCTGTTACTCAGGCTGGAGTGCAGTGGCACAATCACAGCTCACTGCAGCCTTGACCTCCTGGGCTCAAGCAATCCCCCAACCTCAGCCTCCTTAGTAGCTAGGACACAGGCACACATCTGGCTAATTTTTTTATTTTTTATAGAGACAGGGTCTCACCATGTTGCCCAGACTGGTCTCAAACTTCTGAGCTCAAGCCATCCTCCACCTTGGCCTCCCAAAGTGCTGAGATTACAGGCAAACTGGACTGATTATTAAATAGAAGTGTGGAAAAGAATCAATGAAAATACACACACAGAGCCTCCCCTTCCAGAACATGTGATTCAGTAAGGAATCCAGAAATAAGTGTTGCTTTGGAAAATCATCTTAGGCCTAATGTTCATCCTAGCTTCAGAGCCACTGCAGTAATCCCTCATTAAGTATCCAAACACAACAGAATGAATTTGTTCTTTTTAAGTGCCGTGAAATAATAGGACAAGGTAAGTTTGATGGTGAGATAGCAGTCAGCAAAGAAAAAAGTAGGCCAGAACAGTTTGCTTTGGGAAAAACTCTGGAGTTCAGGGGACAAAATGAAGAAACTGAATACTGGGAAGCATGAAGAGAACTAGAATAGGAAGAAGAAAAGCTTTGAAACTACTTTCTATTAGGTTTCTATTAATAACTTATGCTGAGGTGGGCATCAGTGTTGAACATTTCCAGCCTTAAGAGTTCTTTAAAACTGTGAAAAATACTTAGCAGTTCCTCAAAAAGTTTAACATAGAATTACCAAATTACCCATCAATCCCATTCCTAGATATATACCCAAAAGAACTGAAAACTGGTGTTCAACTACTTGCACATGAATGTTCATAATAGTGCCATCTACAGTAGCCAAAGGGTGGAAACGACCGAAATGCCCATCACGGATGAATAGATAAACAAAATGTAGTATATCCATACAATGGGATATTAGCCATAAAAAAGGCATGAAATACTGATATATGCTACAATAGGCATGAACCCTAAAAACATGTTAAGTGAAAGAAGCCAGATACAGAAGGCCACATATTGATTGTATGGTTCCATTTCTATGAAATATCCTTTATAATCAAATCCATAGACACAGAAACCAGGTTGGTGGTTTCCAGAGGCTGAGAAGGATGATGGCTTACATGGGAATGGAAAGTGGTATTAACGGGTTATTAATAGCATTTTTAGGATGATGAAAAACTCTCAGAACTTTTCTGAAATTCTGAAATTTTTAGGATGAAAAAATTTCAGAATGTTTCAAGATGATGGTTGCACATCATCTTGAATACACTTAATGCCACTGGATTAAACACTTAAAATAGCTAAAAAGGTAAATTTCATGATTCATATATTTTGTCAGAGTTTTTTGAAGTGCTTTACAGGTATACATTTTTTATTCCAACTCAGTCCCATTGCCTAGGGACCTTAAAGAAGTATCCTCACAAGCGAGCTTCCCACGGGCTTGCTGGTGCTTCTGCAGACATCCCTCCCTTCAAACTTGAGTGCCCAGACAGGGCTGAGCAGGTGTGAACAGGAAAGACTGCTCAAGTGCAGATCTCAAGTTACCCTGTGCCCTGGATAAGGAGATGGGTGGAGGAAAGCGGTAAGAACGTCTGAACAGTGTGGCTCCCTAAATGTCACTGGGCTTTATGTGATTAAGCTTCCCCCACACTCTGGAAACTTCAGGGATTGGTAGGCAATGACTGCGGCGTGCACCCTACAATTTAAACACAACACAACAGAAAGGAAGATTCCAAAGCAGACAAAATGCCAAAGAAAATTGCCCTGTGAGCAGGCACTGTCTATATCCTTACAGAGTTGGCACGCAAACAAAAGTGTCCATTTCTTTTTCATGCCACCCAGTTCTGCCTTACTTGTCATCTACAATGCAGAAATGTGGGGGAAATAAATGAAGCTATTTTCTGGGAATTCCGAGAATTCCCTACCTACCTGATGACTGCCCTCCAAAACATTTAATTATAAGACTTGAACAGTGGAGAAAAATGTTTTTCTAAGGGGAATCTGTCTTCTGATTACAGATAGAGACAGTCCCTCATTCCATTTCTCTGTGCCTGCTCTCTGTGTTTACAGTAGCCAGGTCTTCGATTCATAGTTCATCACAGCTGATTGTCCCTGTTCTGTTTAGATAACTTAGATAAACAGAATGCACTGTTTAAGTGCACATGTGATTGGACATAAACAAAAAAAAATTTTTTTTAATCTGTAAGTCAAATTCAAGTTTTGTAAATGTATTTTAAGAGAGTGTTAAATGAAAGGTCATTCGACAAAAAGTTTATAAAGATTATTTTAGGGTGACAAGGTTATTGGTTACATGTGGTTATCTTTCCTTTTCTTATATGTTCCTGTATTTTCTGCAGTAAGTACATCTTTGTCACTTTTAATGTAATAAATTTTTTAAAAAACAATGTTATTTTTGGCCTGATGTTAAATACATGTCTATGAAAACTCAACTGAATTACTGTTACTGTTCTATTTCCTTATAATCTTCGTCTATCCCCAATTGGCTCACATTTTTCTGGCTATTGGGGTCTCTATTATGGATTCTTAACTTTCTACATCTTTTTCCACTTGATATCTTTGATAAATACAGGTGATTTTTTTAGAAGATGTTGGGGTCAATAGCGTAATCTGTAGATTTAAAACAGTGATTAGGAAATGGAATGAAGTCCAATGAGAGATATCTTCATTTAGAATTTTCCTTTACATGAACTTTTTGTTGCAGTATAATATACCTACAGAAGAGTGCAAATAAGTGTACAGCTAAATCACAAAGTGAACACACCTATGTAATTGACACTCGAGTTGTGAAATAGACCATGTCCAATACCCAAGGCCTTCAACATGCCTGCTTCAATTCCCAGCTCCTGCCTCCTCCCCAAAATTAGCCACTATCCTAATCTCTAACACCACAGGCCAGAATTGTATATTTCTAAACTTTATATAAATCAGTATGTATTTTTGTGTGTCTGGCTTATTTCATGCAACATGTTTGTCAAGTTCATCTGTGTTGTAACAGTAGTTCCTTTTTCATTGTTTTGTAATGTCTCTTTGTAAACATACAGCACAGTTTATTCTACTGTTGGTGGATATTTGGATTGTCTCTACTTTGGAGCTATTATACATCATGCCACTATGAACATTTTATGTGATTTTTAGAGGACCATATGTATGCTTCTGTTGCCAACTTCTGTCGCCCAATTTATACCTGGGTGTGAATTATTGGGTCATAGGGGCGTGTGAATGTGCAGCCCACGTCGATATTGTCAAACAGTATTTTAAAGCATTTTACCAATTCATACTCTCACCAGTTCTATAAGAAAGTTCCAGTTGCTCTACACTCTTACCAACTGTTGATATTTCAAACTTTTTAATGTTAGCCATTTTATCAGGTATGTAGTATATGCTTGTGATTTAAATTTGCATTTCTATGATGAATTATAGTGAGATTGTGAACCTTTTCATCTGTTTCTTGGCTATTTTGATCCTCTTTCATGAACAGTGCCTGTTCCAGTATTTTGCCCACTTTCCTATTGGATTGTCTGTAATTTTTGTGTTTTACAATACATTCTGGATACAACTTTCTTAACAGTGATAGGTATTACAAATGTATTCTCTTCTAGACGTGTGCTTCTGCCAGGGTACAAGAAAGATCTTCTTAATGCATCAAGGATGGAGATAATCAGAGCTGAAATGCAGTCCCTGCGGTGGATGATCTAATTTCAGGTTATTTATTTATTTTTTTTTATTTTTTTATTTATTTATTTTTCGAGATAGAGTCTCGCTCTGTTGCCCAGGCTGGAGTGCAGTGGCGTGATCTCAGCTCACTGCAAGCTCTGCCTCCCGGGTTCACGCCATTCTCCTGCCTCAGCCTCCCAAGTACGCCCGGCTAATTTTTTTGTATTTTTAGTAGAGACGGGGTTTCACCATGTTGGCCAGGATGGTCTCAATCTCCTGACCTCGTGATCCGCCTGCCTTGGCCTCCCCAAGTGCTGGGATTACAGACGTGAGCCACCGCGCCCAGCCCAGGTTATTTATTTTTAAGATTTGGTTCTGCAGAATCCCAAATGAAAACCTGGTATGACTACTAAAACCCTTTTTCCTTGGCAGGTCTTTAGTTCCAATTATTTCATCCTAGTCTCATAAGAATATTTAAATTTCTGCTCAGCCTCTTGGCTTCTCCATTACTAATTGCAAATCAGCAAATTTCTCTACTGGAAAAGTCACATGGGGCCAAATGTCCTCTCTGTCCTTCCTTACTTTCTGGGAATGTTGGCCTGCAAATCCTCACTGCTGGTTTTTTTGTTTTGTGGATTTTTTTTTTTTTTTGTAGCCTTACAATATTTTAAAACTTCAAACAGATGAATACACACACAAACATATATATGCATATGTATGTAACATGTATGTATGTATATGAAGATTGACTGTAACAAGCTTGTTAGCCATGGTTTAGAAACAGAACTTCCAACCAAACTTTTTGTGGTTTTTTGTTTTCTTTTTTTGTTTTTTTGAAACAGGTTTTCACTCTGTCACCAGGCTGGAATGCAGTGGCATGGTCATAGCTCACTGCAGCCTTGACTTCCTCGGCTCAAGTGATTCTTCCACCTCAGCCTCTTGATTAGCTAGGACTACAGGCATATACCACCACACTCGGTTAATTTTTTTTATTTTTAATAGAGACAAAATCTCAGTATGTTGCCCAGGCTGTTCTTGAACTCCTGGGCTCAAGCAATCCTCCTGCATTGGCCTCCCAAAGTGCTAGGAGTATAGGCATGAGCCACTGCACCCAGCCTTAACTTTTCTTCAATACTATACCTCTTTGGGAGGCTGAGGCGGGCGGATCACGAGGTCAGGAGATCGAGACCATCCTGGCTAACACGGTGAAACTCCATCTCTACTAAAACAACAAAAAATTAGCCAGGCGTGGTGGCAGGCACCTGTAGTCCCAGCTACATGGGAGGCTGAGGCAGGAGAATGGCGTGAACCCAGGAGGCGGAGGTTGCAGTGAGCCAAGATTGCGCCACTGTATTCTAACCTGGGCAACAAAGGGAGACTCCGTCTCAAAAAAAAAAAAAAAAAAAAAAAAAAAAAAAAAAAAAAAACTGTACCTCTTCTCTAATGAGCTGGTACAATTGTTACCATTATACAATGAGAGTTACATAATGTACTGTGTTTTACTGTGAGCCTACATGTTGAAAATCACAGCTTATATTCATGGCTTTTTCAGTTTAGAATTTCATGATTTATTTTTCTCCCTATTTTTCTACCCCTTTACCACATTTTTAAACTTTTACCCTGATATTTCCTTTTAAAAATCTTGTTTCACTCATAGTGTATAGGCCACCTCAATTCATTGTGGCTATAGCTAGGGTGGATAAATGGATAGACAGATGGATAGGTAAACACATAGATATGTCAGGTTTTCAAATCCCAAATCAATCTAAATTTTATCATTGAAAACATCTAACAAAATCAAGTCCGCAGGCAAAAGCATTTAACAGAATGGTCTATCTATAGAAAAATCTCAATTTACAATAAAACTAAGAAAAAAATATGTTGAAACCACCAGTCCTGGCTCAGAGGTGATACAGAAAGACCTCTGTGGCGTGCCTGTACTGTTCACCTGTACCTGTGGTGAGCAGGTGGAAGAAAGCCAGGATAGGAAACCTGGATGTCCACTCCTCATAAACAAGAAATGGCTCAACTCTAGACAGTGAACTTTTGAAGACTTTCTAGATAGACGGTCCTTAATTCTCACAACTGTAAAACTTCTGGATTTCTTCAAACTTCTTTTACATTGAAATTAAAATTACACTGAGATACTATTTTTTACCCATACTGGTAGAAATGCAAAATGACACAACTCCATTGGAGAACCATTAGAAATGTCCATCAGGATTTCATATATATTTACCCTTTAACCGAGCAAACCTACTTCCAGAAATACATTCAAACAATATACTAGCTTCATTATTGTTAATCAGAAAATATTAAAAATCATATTTATATAGCTATTGCAGTACAATCGGTAATAGCAAAAAAAAAGAAAACAATCCAAATATCCATAAATAGGAAACTAGCTAAATATAAATACATTCATACAATGTAATATGATGTAATACTGTGCAGCTGTAAAAATGAATAAAGAGTATCTTTCTATATCACTATGCAGATGTCTCCGAAAACACTGTTAAATGAGAAAAGCAAAATGGAGAAAAGTATGCATGCAATGACGTCATTTATCCAAGGAAGAAAGAGAATATAAATACACACACGTGCATGCACACACACCTCTAAAAACAAAGCAATGTGGAGAGGTAGGGTACGGACAGGGTAAAGGGGATGAAGTAGATGCTGGACTTATTTGATTTTGGAATGCTGTATGTATTTTATAAGAGTACAAAATAAATTTTAAGCAAAAAATTTCTAAAAACTTAAAGCAAGATAAAATAAATTAACCTAGATTTTGTACTAAAGTGGTAACATTAACATAGAGAGAAAAATTATTTCAAGTGATTTTAAAGCATGAAAATCAGACTGCACGTTCTTAGATGAATATACCTGAAGGACAAAAAGAACTTCTTAGAAACTATTTTTAGTAATTCTAGAGTCTGAATGTTTGTGTCTCCCAAAACTCATGTGTTGAAATCTAAACTTCAATGTGATGGTATTAAAAGGATGGACCTTAGGAAATGATCAGGGCTCCACCCTAGTGAATGGGATTAGTGTTCTTACAAAAGAGGCCCAAGGGAGTTTCTTTACCCCTTCCACCATATAAGAACACAATGAGAGACACAGTCTATAAACCAAGAAGTGGGCCCTCACCAGACATCAAGTCTGCCAGTGCCTTGACTTTCCAGCTTCCAAAACTGTGATCAATAAATTTCTGTTGCTTATAAGCTACCCAGTTGATGGTATTTTAGTGTAACAGCCCAAATGAACACAAGTCATTACATTGTTTGTAATCATATTAAATTTAATATTCTGAAAATATTATTTATAAGATCAAACTAAGAAATAATCACATTAATAGCATTAGGGGATAAATGCTAGAGGGGATGGATACCCATTCTCCATGATGTGCATATTCCACATTGCATGCCTGTATCCAAACATCTCATATATCCCATAAATATATACACTTACAGCTAGGCACGGTGGCTCACGCCTATAACTCCAGCGCTTTGGGAGTCCAAGGCGGGTGGATCACTTGAGGCCAGGAGTTCAAGACCAGCCTGGCCAACATGATGAAACCCAGACTCTACAAAAATTAGCCAGGCGTGGTGGCGTGCACCTGTAGTCCCAGCTACTCGGGAGGCTGAGGCAGAAGAATCACTTGAACCCAAGAGATGGAGGTTGCAGTGAGCTGAGACTGCACCACTATACTCCAGCTTGGGTGACACAGCAAGGTCTGTCTCAAAAAACTGTATATATACACCTACTATGTACTCATAAAAATTTATATAGGCTAAAAATTTAAAATATATATATATATATCTCCCAGTGATACATACATCATTAGGATACAAGATTTTCAGCAAAGAGAAACAAGAAATTTTCAAGTTAAATAAAAACTTGGTGATTCTAAATATCGATTTGAAATACCAGTATAAACTTAAGATGTATTTTCTCATTAAAAAATACACAAATACATTTCCTAGCTGTGTCCATTGAAAAGGCTTAGAAATAATCAGCATTCTAGTAGCAATAAGTACTCTAACACTCAGATTGTGATTTTTAAATACCTTTTCCCACCAAAAGGAACCAGCTATATTTGAAGAAATGGCCCATTCTAGATGAACCTGGAACATTTTGCCAAACTAGAAAGCAAGAAAACTATGACATGCTATTGTAATTGTCAAAATGGTCCAGGAGGCCGGGCGCGGTGGCTCAAGCCTGTAATCCCAGCACTTTGGGAGGCCGAGGCGGGCAGATCACGAGGTCAGGAGATCGAGACCATCCTGGCGAACACGGTGAAACCCCGTCTCTACTAAAAAATACAAAAAAACTAGCCAGGCGAGGTGGCGGGCGCCTGTAGTCCCAGCTACTCGGGAGGCCGAGGCAGGAGAATGGCGTAAACCCGGGAGGCAGAGCTTGCAGTGAGCTGAGATCCGGCCACTGCACTCCAGCCTGGGCGACAGAGCAAGACTCCCTCTCAAAAAAAAAAAAATGGTCCAGGAGCCAATTTGAAAAGCATTACAGTGGCAAAGATAGAACAATGTGAACATTTAATATTAATCATCACTGCAATGGGCTGAACATGGTGACTCACACCTGTAATTCCAGCCCTTTGGGAGGCCAAGGTGGGAGGATCACTTGAGGCCAAGAGTTTGAGACCAGCCTGAATGACACAGCAAGATCCCATCTCTAAAAAAGCTTTTAGCCAGGCGCAGTGGCTCAAGCCTGTAATCTCAGCACTTTGGGAGGCTGAGGCAGGCGGATCACAAGGTCAGGAGATCGAGACCATCCTGGCTAACACGGTGAAACCCCGTCTCTACTAAAAATACAAAAAAGTTAGCCGGGCGTGGTGGTGGGTGCCTGTAGTCCCAGGTACTCAGGAGGCTGAGGCAGGAGAATGGCGTGAACCCAGGAGGCGGAGCTTGCAGTGAGCCGAGATCACCACTGCACTCCAGCCTGGGCAGCAGACCAAGACTCCATCTCAAAAAAAAAAAAAAAAAAAAAAAGTTTTTAAATAACCTAGCTCCTCAGGAAGCCGAAGCAAGAGGATCGCTTGACTCCAGTCTGGGCAACACAGTGAGATCCTGTGTCAAAAAGTAATAATAATAACTGCAATGGATTAAAACACATTGTATGTGTTTAAATGCATTAAACCATTATGATTCTAAAATAAATACTCACTGGCTACCTTTGGAAAGTGTTAGGGAATTAAGTTAATATTCCAAAAACTGATGAATCAAAAGAAAGCATCAAGCAATACTTTGCCTCTCCTATACCAACTATACTTGAGGATAAGCAAATAGTGAGGAATAGTATATTTCTTTACAGAAGTATTCCAGTTTATAAATCAGGAAGGAATTACTGAATTGTATTATCATCAGTTTTGCAAACTCTGGTAAAATAATGAACGCAGAAAATGATCATTAATGGCTCCTAACATCACCAAAAGAGAGATAACCAGATATATGTCTCCTTCTGAAAGTAGATACCACCACTTATACAGAGAAGCTTGTGGATCACTCAGTTTCTAATAGATATGTAGGGGAACAAGAATCTCACTAAATGACAGTTTGAGGATGCAAAATCAAGAATGTGAAAATTCTACAGGACCAATGACCCAAGTTTTTCAACTAACAATTTGCAAAAAAAAAAAAAAATGAGTGAGGAAGAAAGAGCCTATAAATTAAAAGAGAATTGAGAGACATATCAACCAATTGCAATAGACAAACTTTATTCTAATCTCGATTTGAACAATTGTTTAAAAAAAAGATTTCTAGCCTATCTGGGGAATTTGACCACCAATTAGCTGTTTGATGATATTAAGGAATTATTATTAATCTTACGACAATGGTAACATGATTACGTTGTCTTAAGAGAGTCCTTACCTTTTAGATACATACTAAAATTATGAATAAAATGATTCAATGTCCTGGATTTGCTTCAAAATGATCCATCTGCAAGTAGTAGCAGGGAGTTAAATAAAACAGGATTTGCCATGAGATGAAAGTTGTTCAACAGGTGATGAGAATATGGGTGTTCTTTACTGTTTTTTTTTTTCTCCTTTTTGTGTAAAGGTAATAAAAGTTTAAAATTCCAGAACAATCACAAATATCCAAATTATCCATCTTCGATTTAAAGGTATCTTATTTCTCTGAATTAAGGCTTGGAAGAAAACACCTGCTTTATAGCTAAATCAAGAAACACCTCATGTATTAATAGTTCCATGACCAACCATTAGAAAGGAGGGACAATATAATTTTAAAGGATCTCGGCAGAATTTCTTGTAAGAACAGAACTGTCTTTTGTCGAGCAAAAAACCTTGATGAGCCATTTGGATAGAACAATGGTGGTAGTCTAGAAGAAAACAGTAGAAGAATGAGAAGAATAAATGCCTTTTTATTACTTTAAAAAATGAGAATTGGGACATGCACAGAAAGCTGAGAAGTGAATGGCCTCAGAAGGAAGGAGAGATCTAAGAAAGTACAGACAGTGAGGGAACCCAGCACCCTGGAAGGCAGTCTTTTCCATAAAGAAATTTTCCCCTTGGCACGTGACCAACAGCAACCCAGATGGAGGGGGCAGAGAAGGAGCAAGTGATGCTGCCCAAACCCGGGACCTATTCCCTCCACTGGGAGGTCAGTGCAAGCCAAGTTCCTGGTGGGGTCACACTGAGAACATTTGACAGGTTGTACCTCTATGACATGATCAGTCCAGAGTGACACTGATGGCTCAGCATGGATCTGTTCGGCACCAGGTTCTTGTCTGTACCAAGTTGGTGAAGCCCTTCCAAGCCCAGGTGTGCTCCCTGTACATCATCCTCGGGGGGCTGCAGGACCAGCAGCACAGAGGCTCCGTGTTAAAGGCACTGGTGCTGAACTGTGTGGAGGGAATGGACTTGCCCTTGTGAGAACAAACCAAGCAGGAGCAGAGGCAGGACCAGCAGAAGAGGGAGGGTGGCCAGTAGGAAATGCAGCCCAGTAACACCCCCTACCTGCTTCTGAGGCCAAACCGTCTGAAGCTACAGGAGGGGCCCAGAGCAAAAGCTCTTCCGCAGCGACTGCCTTGTCTGGACCCTGAAAGCAGAGGGGCGGCTGGTTAATCCAGCCTCTTCCCCTAACATGGGTTTGCTCAGAAATGAAAACCCAGAAAACAGGCCCCAAATCCAACACTCCCTGCTCCCCCTCGCCACCCACCAGAGACTGCAGGTGGCCGAGCTCCAAGCTGCTGGGGCTGTGCCTTGTGTGGGGTCGTGGAGGGTTTCAGAAGGCCCTGGTGAATAAAGCCCCAGAGGGCATGACCTTGAAAGAAATTTTCAGTACTAGCTATGGCTGTGAGACTATGTAAAACAGGGATGGTTAAAATCCAATTTTGAATTATTTGCCGTGCATAAGGTGCCATGACCCCCCCAACCCTCCATTATTGCCAACCTTCAGCAAAAGCAAGGCTCATGCAGCCATATGTGAGTGGTTCTTGGAAAAGAACCAAAGGCAGCTGCTGTTTATGTTGAGCTGATATGGGCAGAAGAAAGAGACAACTGCAAAAGAGGAAATGTGTGGTTAGCAGATGCAGAAAACTGGAGCAACATATGACTGCGAGATATGGACACCCCTTAAGAATCCTCAGATATGGATGGAAAGCGTGGTGAGAAGCTTACAGGTAGAGGCTCGAGCCAGTTCATTTGACAATTAAAAAAATATAGAAACACATAATGAAGGATGCTTCCCCAAGGCTGGAAGATTTGGAAATAACCAAGAAACGACCACCGGAGGACAGTTAGAGGACAATGCAGACCACCATGTTCTGTAATCCCATGCTATTAATTCTGAAAAAGACCCAAGAGATCACCCAGAACAGCAGTTTTAAATCTCACCCACAAAGCCCTGGGTTTCTCATACGTGACTCAAGGGCTTCCAAACAGCCCGTCGGTTTGGGTCTGTCTTATTCCCTTCACACTGTCGTAACAAAACCCCATAGATTGGGTGACTTATAAACAACAGACACTTATTTCTCATAATTCTGGAAGTTGGGAAGTCAAAGATCAAGGCATCAATAGATTTGCTGTTGGGTGAGGGCCCACTTTCTGGTTCATAGATGGCACCTTCTTGCTGTGTCTTGACATGGTAGAAGGGGATCTCTCCAAGGCCTCTTTTATAATAAGGCTCCAATCCCTTGCATGAGATGCTCTCATGACCTAATCACCTCCCAAAGGCCCCGCCTCCTGCTACCACACTGGTAATTAGGTTTTAACACAGGAATTTTGGGCGGACACAAACATTCAGACCACATTGGGCACTTAATCCAATCCTCGCTTCATCCGGAAGAGTTGAATCTATATTACATCTTAAGATTCCACGTCAGACGTTGTCTTAAAAAAATATTTTTGCTGCTACAAAGAAGAAAGAAGCAATGATATCATCTAATCTCCTCGCAATACAGAGAGGCAAAGTTGAAGAATGCTAAGTAAGTTGCAACAATCACAGCAGAGTTGATAATAAAAGCCTGTTCTGATTTTCAGTCTGCTCATTCCTCCTTCTCAGCTTTGAGACTGCCAAAGGTACCAACAGAAAACAGATGTACACTAACAGTTAGAATGGCTTCTGCAGTATTATGGGTTCTCATCAAACAGAAGTCACCATTGTCCAGATATCAGGAGTCTTCTCACTGCCATAACCAGGTAGTAGAAAAAGGCTTACAGGCCAGAGGAAACTCCTGCCCTCTTTCTGCCTGCTGCAAATATCTATTCTAATACAGGTTCAAGGCTCTGAAGAAAGTTGGAGGCTGACAGAAAAGTCCCCAACATTTTCTTAACCTATCCTCCTGACAAGGGCTCCAAGGATGTCTTGTTTCCACTCCACGAGACAGTCTGAACTGCCTTCCCTTACATTCCCGCAATTTGTATCTAACAGAGTCAACCACCATCTCTCTACCAAATTGTATCTTCTAAACCAAAAATTAAATTGTAGGAAAGTTCCAGGCATTATGGAAAGAAGACTGGATTGAGAACCAAAAGACTTGGGTCAACGAGACAGCTCTGCCAAATCGCTGTGTGACGGGAAGTAAGTTGATTAACTGTTTCAGTTTCTTCATCTGTAAAATGGTTACAATAACACTTACCTCATAGTGTTATTGTATGAGGAGCAAATGAAGTAAGTCACTTAAAACAACTACCCCAGGACATGGGAGTCATTCTGTAAACACTGGTTGATTTTTTTCACATTTTAGTTCAACCTCACAAAGAAGTACTACAGTACTTGCTCGGCAGTCTATCTTTGGTACTCAGCTAAAGCGAGGAGACTGGCAGCAGCCAAAGGGCTGTGAAGAGGGATTTCTTGTTTGTGACTGAATTCTGGATGTGTTTCCTAAGATGCTGATGTGTCCACACTAAAAGGCAAATATGTTCGCCAGTTTCCCTCCAGAACATACAATCTGAAGAAAAAGGCAGAGTTGTTATGTGGTCAGAGTTGACTGTCCGCCCAGACCACTCTTCCTCTGCTGGTCTCTTGTGGTCCAGGGAAAATGTTGGCATCCCAGAAAATATGTCATTCTGTTGGTTTAAGCCTGGAGAGTGAGTCAGCCATACAGTGAGTGCCTCATGAAGCAGGTGAATCCAACTACCTCTAAAGGAAATTAAGCTCTCTTCCTTCCCATAAGACATTTTAGAACAGTAGACCATCAATTTCACACGGCAGCAGCAAATCCATACTCTTATCTTCCCCTTTCACCAGGAACCATTATAGGGCTCTTCCTCAATTGCATATTCCCAATCAGGCCACTTACCTAATTCAAATAACAGATGCAATCCCTAGCAATGAAAAAACTGCCCCATCTTCCTCGTGATACATGCCCAATTGTCCAGTAGCCATTCTATAACCTTACACACAGTCCTCTATCCTGTCCTCAGATGACAGCCATCCTTTCTCATCACAAACTCTACTCTGAATAAACCAAAGGTTTGATTTTCATATATTGGGTTTTTTTTTTAACTGTTTCATCCAATTTGCAACCATGAAAGTAAACTTAATATACAAGCACAAGCTCAGGGAAAAAGAAATTTGCACGTAAGTTGAAATACACTTATTATATCAATCAGCAACTGTCACAATAATGCTGAGTAACAAGCCAACCTAGAACTCAGTGACTATAGCATAAGGCTCTGTGATATGCTCTGGATCTGTGTCCCCATCCAGATCTCATGTTCAATTGTAATCCCCAATGTTAGAGATGGGGCCTGGTATTAGGCAATTAGATCAGTTTCTAATAGTTTAGCATCATCCCCCTAGTGCTGTTCTCATGACAGAGTTCTCATAAAATCTGGTTGTTTAAAAGTGTATAGGCTGAGCGCAGCGGCTCACACCTGTAATCCCAGCACTTTGGGAGGCCGAGGCAGGTGAATCACAAGGTCAGGAGATCGAGACCATCCTGGCAAACACAGCGAAACCCCATCTCTACTAAAAATACAAAAATTAGCTGGGGTGTGGTGGCACACGCCTGTAGTCCCAGCTACTTGGGAGGCTGAGGCAGGAGAATCGCTTGAACCCAGGAGACGGAGGTTGCAGTGAGCTGAGATTGCACCACTGCACTCCAGTCTGGACAAAGAGCAACACTCAGTCTCAAAATAAATAAATAAATAAATAAATAAATAAATAAATAAATAAATAAATAAAATAAAAAATTTTTTAAAGTATATAGCATCTCCTCCCTCTCTTTCTCCTGCCCTGGCCATGTGAAGATGTGCCTGCTTCCCTTTCACCTTCTGCCATGATTGTAAGTTTCCTGAGGACTCCCCAGCCATGCCTCCTGTATCGCCTATGGAACCATGACCCAGTAAAATCTCTTTTCTTTATAAGTTACCCAGTCTCAGGTATTTCTTTACAGTAGTATGAGAAAAGACTAATACACTCTTCCTTGGGCTGCAAGTCAGCTGGAATAACTCTATTCCACAAGTGGTCATTCTGGACCCTTTACTAGAGCGACGGTTGCTCGTATCAAGGGAAGAAGCTGAAGGCTTCCAGAGGTTCATGTGGACACATGCAAAGCATCTTAAGGCCTGGAATCAGAACTCACACACTGTCACTTCCTATGTATTCCATTAGCCATAGCAAATCACAATGCCAACTCCACATCAGTAGAGTGGGGAAATATACTCCTCCCATGGAGGTAGTGGGGATAAAGAAAGTAAATATTTGCCAAACAATTATCTAATCTACAACACCTATGTACGCATCAGCTAGTTACTCCTTATACACTAAACATTTCCCTGCAACTCAATATTTATGTCTTTCTTGCCAGATATTGCCAGAGTTAGAAGTTACATAACACAATACGTCTATGGATAGGGAAGCTGGATCTACAACAAAACCTTCATGAGGTCTACCCATCATTGCCTACTCAGCATCAGGTAAGAGAAATGAGATAATAAACAGATATCAGAACATTAGGTAAGAGAATAGCCTTTCTTCTGCTTCTATGTAGCAGTCACTAGAAATAGATGCATTTATAATAGATGTGTAATTCAAACACACACACATACACAAACCACAGACATTTTTGCAAATTTGGCAGTGCCATGGGGAACCTCCAGCTTGTGGTTTGGCCTTTCATGTGGAGTTTCACTTGAGTATTTGCTTTGGAATTTGATAAACACAGCTATTCACAGGGCTATCATCACATGGTATATTTGCTACCACAGAAACACAGAACGTCTTCTAAAGGAACAGCCCCTATTCATCCTGTAAGCTGAATTCCTGCCATTTCCCAAAGATCCCACAAAATGACTCCACAGGCTCCTACTTCATGGTAATTTGGAATAGGGGGTAATGCATTTGTTTTCCACAAATCCTCTTTTGCCTCTTTCCTCTGGCAGAATTACCTTCATCATGCTTTATTTTAAAACATAAAAAAAAAAATCAAGAAGTAGGGAAAGTAGTCTCATTTTAACAATTGAAAAGTGGGAGTGGGCAGGGATGAAGTTCTGGCTAGGGTGGTTTTCCGGACCCTCCTATTTTCCTAACAAGGTCTAGGAAAAAGAATTAACAAGCTGGCACAACATTATCTTCAGAACTTCTTCACCTGTAATTTAACTTTTTATTGTTATGATGAAGGACAAATCTTTTTATCCCTTCTATGTGTCCAGGATTTAAACTAAGAGAAATTTAGTGGGAGACCTATTAGAAAATTAAACACCAATCTAAAAGTCCCAGAAGAAGGGACCACACAAAGTAGCAGAGAGTGGCCACCTCTGTAATCAGGCAAATGTGGGTTTGAATCCAGACTCGGCTCCTTCCTCTGTCATCAGGCAAAATTGCTTAATGAAACACTGCTTAAGTTACTTATTGCTGCATAACAAACCACCTCAAAACTCAGTAATTTAAAACAACCATCTTACCATAGTCATGGTTTTGCAGAGTCTAGAATTAGGGCAGTGCACAGCAGGGACAGATTATCTCTGCTCTACAATGTCTGTGGCCTCAAATAGAGTAGTACTGAGAACTGAAAATGACTAGGATGGCTCAACTCTGTTCATATGCTTGGGACCCACATTTTAACCGACAGTCACAGTTTTGTGAGGGGATTGGGGGCAGGTTTTTTCCCCAGTTTCTAATGAAGCTAGAATGTGTCCAGGATGACTTGTAGGCTAAGATGACTGATGAGCTAGTGCTGGCTGGGTATAGATCTCCGTCTGTCTCTCTGTCTTCCTCTGCCCCCTCCCCAGGTAGCCTCTCCACATGGCTAGCCTGGGCTTCCTCAAAGCATAACAGTCTCAGGGTACTTGAAATTCTCACATGGCAGCTAGAACTAAAGCAAAAGCTTCCAGGCCTCTTAAAAAGTAGATCTAGAACATGCGATGTCCCTTCCACCACATGCTGTTGGTCAAGTCAGCCACAAGGGCCAACTCAGAGTCAAAGGAGGGGAGAAAACACCCATTCTTAACAGAAAAGTGGCAAAGAATTTGCAGCCATTTTAATCCACCCCAGACTCAGTTTCCTCATTTGTGGAAAAAAAGACCACAAAAAAACTATTTTATATGACTGTTTTGAGGATTAAAGGTATGTAACATATCTGACATTTAGTTAGCATTGTAAGCAGTAGCCTTTATTAATGACAGTTTGTTTGAACATGAGAACATCTACAATTCCAAGATCAGACCTTCACCTTACCACTATGAAAAGAATGAGAGAACAAAAATTTCCAAGGATGTCAAGATATATCTAAGATAAAATATGATGTATAATAGATGTCCGTATTCTCTTATTTCCTATTGATTTGCTCCGTGTTATCTGTCTTATATTGCTTTCACGGCTCAGGTGAATCTAATATCCATTCCTAAAGGTGGAACAGGCCACCGTTATGGTGAACTGTTCAGAAATATGAGGGTAGATGAGGAATGTCCTGGTTGTGAAAGCAGATGCATAGACAGAAGTTCTATTGTTGAAAATGGCCCACGTATGTCAAGCCCTCTTCAACAGGCAATCAAAGCAACCTTCTGCACAGCCACACCCCTACATGATGGGTGGACAAAGAACCCTTCAGATGCCTCTGGACTTTTGACCAGCAACCAAAAGTCTTAGAGAATAGGACTCCAATTGGAATCCCAGCTCTGGCCCTTGCCACATGAGCCAAGTTCCTTAGCTCTCTGCACCTCTATTTCTTTCACACAGGAGTGTACAGTGTGTGGTAAGACACACGGAAGATGCCCAAAGTCCCTTCCGTCAGGAGCTAGCACTGTTAGTGGATACAATACTCAGTGTCCCTGATTTTTGCATCCATTACTTTAAACTTCCCACCTGCACAAGTGCACGCATATTGGTAGAACACGTGACTTATGCTTGGGTTGGAGAATTAACTTAGTTGGTGGTAACCAAAGAAACTGAGACTCTACAGGGAAGGGGGCAGCCCAGAGCCCCAGGACCCATTCAGAAAGCTGGGAGCTCTTCCGTTGCTACAAAAGCCTTTTCTGAACAGTACATTTGGTTTCTGGCCTCTCACCAAGGGGGCAGGATGCTTTCTCAGGGAGTTGATGTCTATCACTGCCTTTCTAGGGCCTCAAAGTGCTGCAGTCTGGCTTCTACCCCCATGAATCCATCAGAACAGCTCTGTGGAGGGCCACCATGGACATTCATATTCACAAAGACAGCGGACTCTTTCTTCTCCTGCTTGACGCTGTGTGGCTGCATTTGGCACTGTTGGCTTCTTTTTTGAAGCACTCTCTTCTCAGCTTCAAGCCGTCTGTTTTTTCGTACCAGCCCATTCTTCTCATCCTCTTCACAGGTTCATCCTCCTCCACCTGCCAGTCAAATTTTGGAGTTTCTCAAACTTTGGTGCTGGCTCTTCTCTTCTCACTCATACTCTGTCTCCTGACAGCCTCTCTTAGAACTGTCCCTCAATCACCTGATGAAAGCACAAAAATGTATATCTCCAGACCAGGCCTCTCCCACAGACAACTCCTGAGAGGTATCTCCATGGTACCCTAAACCCAAAATGTCCAAAGCTGAACCCAAGATTTACCCCCACCAAGGATGGTCTTCCTCTAAGGTATCATTTCTCCATTTATGAAACCATCTATACAGTTTCTCAAGCCAGAAAACTAAGTCATCCTTCATAGATTTCCTTTCCTCTTCCCTATCCTGTTATCTATCAGTTTATCTCATTCTCTATTATCCTCTCATTGAGACCATTGTAATAGACTAGGAGCAATGACACCTCACGCAATTTTTTTGTGTTTTTTTCTGTTTGTTTGTTTGTTTCTCTCTCACGCGCAGGCTGGAGTGCAGGGGCACAGTCACAGCTCACTGCAGCCTCAAATTCCTGGGATCTAGCCATCTTCCCACCTCAGCCTCTTGAGTAGCTGAAGGCTACTGGTGTACACCACCACACCTAACTAATTTATTCAATTTGTTTTTGTAGAGACAGGGTATCACTTTGTTGCCCAGGCTGGTTTCAAACTCCTGACTTCAAGCAATCCTCCTGCTTTGGCTTCCTGAAGTGCTGGGATTACAGGCGTGAGCTACCATGCCCAGCTTCAACCAGTATTCAGTATTTTTTTTTTTTTTTTTTTTTTTTTGAGACAATGTCTCACTCTGTCGCCACGCTGGAGTGCAGTGGTAAAATCTCGGCTCACTGCAACCTCTGCCTCCCGGGTTCAAGCAATTCTCCTGCCTCAGCCTCCAGAGTAGCTGGGATTACAGGCACGCGCCACCATGCCTGGCTAATTTTTATGTTTTTACTAGAGATGGGGTTTCACCATGTTGGCTCGGTTGGTATTGAACTCCTGACCTCAGGTGATCCGCCCACCTCGGCCTCCCAAAGTGCTGGGATTACAGGCATGAGCCACTACACCAGGCCTCAATCACTATTCTTAAAAACTGCACACCATTTATAGACTGTGAAATAAAGTAGATGGCAACCAGCCCTTTTTTAAAAAAATAAAATAGACTAGATAAAACATAAAAGAAATATTCATTCATAAAAAGGCTTAGGTCTTGACGCTTTAACCGCTGATGTGTGTCTGTACGTGAGCATACTGAGTCACAATACAAAATGTATTTCTTATAAGAAATCACCTACAAAAAATGTTTGACAGCCACTGACATAATCCAGTCTGGCCTCCTGCAAAACGTTCTCTGCAAGACAACCAGAGTGACGCTTTCAGTACATGAGTCTGATGTCACTTCCCAGAGCTTCTCCCACCATCCACAGCTAACACTGGCCACCTCTCCAGCTCCAACCTCATCTTGATTTACCCTCTTTTCCGGTGCTCCCCCTTCATGGGGCTTCTTTCATCTCCTTCTGATTTCCATGTTTCCTTTTAACATAGAAAAATGTCATGAGCTGTTCCCTTAGTCTGTTTCCTTCCCTTTAATTGCCTAATTAACACCTACTATGCTTCTTGCCTTATATACTAGAACACATTTACATTTTTATGTGTTTTGCATGAAAGTTTGGTTCATGTCTGTTTTACTCACTAGACTTGAAGGTCAATAAGATCACGGACTAAGATTTTGTACACCATTACATCCCCAGCATCTATGTCACTCCTTGGCACACAGTAGGGCCTTTATCAATATTAGTTAAATAAATCTGAATGTGAATTCTAAGTCTGAGACTTCTAAGTTATGTGAGCTCCAGTTTTATCTACACTGAGTTTCGGTTTTTCAATCTGTAAAATAGGGATGATAACATCACTCTGGGTTACTGGGACATTAAATATGTCTAAAGCACCCTGCCTATAATAATGAGTAAACTATTTGATAAGTGAATGTATGATATAATTTCCCAAAGAATCCGTTTCCCTAGTGCTAACATCATTGCTGTCAGTGTTCTTCAATCTCTACCTCTGATTTTAACCGATCTCCTCAACTTTTGTTGGTTAGAGTGGGTTTTTTTCAGTGTTTCTTTTACATAAGGCACCAAATCCAAGCCATCCCATGTCCTTGGCTAGTTGAATAGCTCTCACATTTTCCTGAGTTCATAACCAGTGCTACATCGCTTAATGCTGATTTGGTCTTTACTTACATCATTTTTTTCTTCAGACCATAAATTCCTTGAGAGCAGGGTCCATAGACTACATTATTGTATAAATTTTATAATTTTTCCTGCAGGAACACGAAAGGCACCCTGGAATATTAGTAAAAGTACAAGGTTTAGACTCAAATTGTCCCTTCGTTTTACCATTTGGTAGCAGGGGAATTCTCAGCTAATCTCTTAAATCTGTTTAAGCCAGTGGTTTCCAAATATGAAACTATTGTACATTAGAATCATCTTTTTCATGTATATTTTTTAAAAATACTAATATCTGGTTTCCACCCCTAGTCATTCTGATGCAATGGGCACAGGTTGCTGCCTAGGCATTGAGATTTTTGAAAACCCCCCAGGAAATTCTACAACCCTGTTTGGAAATCGTTGCTCTAAATCACAAATTCTCTTATCTGTAAAACAGTGGAGAAAATCGTTCCAATTAGAAACAGTTAATGAGATACTTTAACAAGATTGTAGATGGTAAAAGTCTTGGCACATCAAAAGTAATCAGAGAATAATTGTTACCATTGTTAGCTGGTGGTGGTGGAAGTAGTAATATATAGTCACGAGGAATCAGATGGTGAAGATTCATGAGGACACTCGTCAGCCTAGTTGGTTATGGAGCATATTTAGAACCCTTTAAATGTCAACCCAATTTCTATACATCTGGAACTTTTTTCTGAATTGTAGAAAGCACCTCACTGCAGAAGCATCTTTTATTTGGATTTACCTACAAGTGACATAGAAACTTGCCTTTCTCATCTCATGAGCCGAAGGTACTCAGGAAAACTTTTTCAGTGCCTTCAGCATTTACAAGGCTAACTTTAATACGTGGGGAGAAAATTTTGATATCAAGTTGCATCTGAGCCTTTGAAACTATTTTGGGTCAGCTACACAGCAGAAGTTGGAGGCTGGCAGAGAGCCGTAAAACTGAGCCAAAAATAAACCAAAGACCATTATAAAAATGCTTCGAGTGCCAAAAGCATGAGATGTTAAAATTGCAACATAATGGAGTAAAAATTTACAAAAGAGGCTTTCCAATGGTGGCACAAAGTGTTCCAACCCCGAGAAAGACAGTTCACAGGGAAACGTTTGGAGAGTAAACTCAGTGCCTGAAAATTAGCTTTCCGGACATGTAAGAATGCCCCCATCCAAGGCTATTTACAATGTATTACCCATCAAGAACCAAGAGTATTCATGTTCTTCCCCTACTGGAGAGCACAGGCTGGATATCTGGGGTACAGGAGAAGTTTTCCTAAAAATTAATTGGGCCACTCCGCTTTTACCATATTCAGCAAATGCTGCTCTGCTTGCCCGTCTCTTAGCCTGGACACATTCTTCCTCTCAATATCTAACCATTCCACAATGCACTCAGGTATAGTCATTACTTATGGTCTCATTTTCCTGAGCTCCAGAAAAGGTGGTAATGTATGCTCAGTGCAGCCCCTTGGTGGAGGCTTTCTGGAAGGGTGGCATTAAGTTCTGGGTGTCTCCCTCCTGGCTCTGCCCTGCCTGCCAGTCTCAGCTCCCTCTGCTTCAGTCCGTTCCCACCCTCCTTTTCCACAATTAGGAACTGCTACCAATTGCACATGGACAGATTTATGCATGGCTCGGGACCAGCCAGTCTCCCACTGATGGTCTAAAAGAAGAGTATGTTCTGTGTCAACAATCCTTTGCACAGAGTCCAGATGACTTTTTGTACATACTTCTTTTGACCCAGGCCCATAATTTTTTTAGGTTAGAATTTTATGAGGCTGAAGCAAAGTCTATCAACATTTTCTTTGTGAGACGTATTCAGGGTACAGCATGTTTCTGAAGTGTGCAAAGATTTGGGGATATTTCTATCAATCCATGCCAAAAGTCACTAGGAAAAAAAGAGGCTGGGGAGCTGTGGAGGAGCAGGTCTAATGACCTGCTAAGGGAGTTTTAAATGCCAAGACAGATATAATTGTCCATCAAAACATTTTGAAGCAGCTTTGCATTAAAACTGCAGATTCCACAGTGGCTCATGCCTGTAATCCCAGCACTTTGGGAGGCCGAGGCCGGTGGATCACAAGGTCAGGAGATCGAGACCATTCTAGCTAACACAGTGAAACCCCATCTCTGCTAAAAACACAAAAAATTAGCGGGGCATGGTGGTGGGTGCCTATAGTCCCAGCTATTCGGGAGGCTGAGGCAGGAGAATGGCATGAACCCGGGAGGCACAGCTTGCAGTGAGCCGAGATTGTGCCACTGCACTCCAGCCTGGGCAGCAGAGCAAGACTCCATCTCAAAAAAAAAAAAAAAAAAAAAACTGCAGATTCAGTTACGCACTCCTCATTCAGGTGGTCCCCTTCAGTGAGGCCATAAGGGCTAAGACCCAGAGAGTGGCTTCATCGGCCAAGAGCTGTACCATTCCATGCCATAACCCTGCTCAGACCCCTGGTTGAAAAGATCAAGGTGGTGACAAAGTCAACAACACAACAGTGCAGTAGACCACAACCTCAATCTTCCCTAATGATTTGCCCTTGTTGTGTATGTCATGGTGTGACCTTTGAACAAGCTAGCAACACTATGGGCTGGGGCCTTGATGGGCTTCAGATTGATAAGGACTATTGTATCTCTTCACACAATTGGGGAATAAACAGTCTTGATGCTCATGCTATACTTACTTACGTAGAAATTCAAAGAAAGTTCTTTGCTCTCTAAAAATGGCAAGTTAATGAGCACAGACAGGAAGCAAACTATGAAGTGCTTAAGAGATTATCATATTTTCCCTCAATATCCCATTGAGTATTTTCATCGATGTCTAATTTTTAAGAAAAGCCCAAAGAAATCACCAAGACTCAAAACTCCATGACACCAGCAGACACCAGGAGTCTAAAATGAAATGATGAGACAGGGTTTTTCTTCCAGGCCCATGTTCCTCCCTGTTTTTCTCTTTCCCATCTTCCCAAGGTTATTGCAAGATTTATGCTAAAGAAATGATAACCTGCTCTGTAAATGTGAGAGATTATTCATTTTATTATCACCCTTAGCCCATTGTTATTCTTCTTTTCACGTTATTGATCCCATTCTACCCTAGTTGGGGTGTTGAGACTGCTGCCTGGCCCTCTGGGCCCTTCCTGAGACATCTGAGTTTTCACTATCGGCCCTCTTCTGACCCCTTGCCACTACATCAAAACACACCATTCCTAACCATTGGCTTTAAACTGCTGCAATCACAGAAACGTCATCAAGGTCAAGAATCTGAGAATGTGTGTATGCATGTGTGTATGTATGTGTGTGTTTATATGTGTATGCTTACTGTGTATGAGTATATAATTTTGTTGATTAGTCAATTAAATCTTTAAAACATGCATTTTTTTCTGTCCTATTCCCACACCTTGATCTCCCAATCTAAATTGATCATCCGATTCAAACTAAGATCTTAACGACTAACCCTAGAATACTGTGTTAACTTAAGCTGAAACATATGATGACTAAAATAATGAGATCTAACACAAAGAGAGCATAGATGGCAAAGATAGAGCAGTACCTAGTCTAAGTGCTTTGTATATAATAGCTCCCTTAATCCCTCAAACCTAATGAGGTAGGTGTTATCTTCAGTTTAGAGATGGAGAAACTGAGAGAGGATTAATGTAATTTACCCAGAGTAACACAACTAGGTAAGTGGACGAGTCAGCTTTTAAACTGGTACTGTCTAGCTTCAGGCTCTGTGTCTTAACTGTTGTACTTGCCTACTTCAATATGGTATATGATAATTTCCAAGTTGGTGCCGAGACTGTGGAAGATATGTTTGTGAATACTTCCAACCACACCATTTGGCAAATAGGCATTATTCCCCTATGTGACACTGACCTTAGCGTGCTTCAGATTGGGTAAATAAGCAGATCTTTTTGTCATTTTTGGTACATTTAATCATAAAAACCATTGTCAAGTAAAGAGAATAACCTCTTAAGTGGCAGGTGAAACAGATATTGCTCACCTAGCATGGTAAAATGATTCACAGGAACTTTGAGATCTTTAGTCACAGCAGTAAGAGTAACCGTAGCAGTAGTAGTGTTAGAAATACAAATAATGATACTAATAATAATACCAGCAGTAGTAACAAGAGTCGTAATAGCGCCATGTTGATCAATTTTTATATACCAAGCATCATGGAAATGTTTTCATAAGCATTATTTTCTTTCCCCACCAAAACCTCTAAAATAGGTCTTGTTAGCATTTTAGCCTCATCTTACAAGTGAAGAAGCCAAGACGTATAGGATGAGATTTTAATCCAGGTCTTAATTTAGTTCAAGCCCGTACAACCCTCTATTGCCAATCAGTTCTCTGATAAGTTTGCCGACCAGTAAGAGGGAGTTGAATTCCAAGTTGGCTTCCAGCTCTACGGTGAAGGATTGAATACTGTTGAAGGGATATAAAATTGGACTTCATTCAAAAAGTAAGTAGAGATAGGATTATTTGATTTTTTTTTTTTTTTTTTTTTTTTTTTTTTTTTTTTTTTTTTTTTGATACAGAGTCTCACTCAGTCGCCCAGGCTAGAGTGCAGTGACCCAATCTCGGCTCACTGCAACCTCCACCTCCCTGGTTCAAGCAATTCTCCTGCCTCAGCCTCCCAAGTAGCTGAGACTACAGGTGTGTGCCATCACACCCAGCTAATTTTTGTATATTTAGTAGAGACGGGGTTTCACTATGTCAGCCAGGATGGTCTCAATCTCTTGACCTCATGATCCGCCCACCTCGGCCTCCCAAAGTGCTGGGATTATAGGCGTGAGCCACCGCGCCCAGCCAGGATGATTTGATTTTTAAAAAAGACTAAAGATAATCTAGTTTCATGGAGAGGATATAAAGCATTTCTGCCCACAAAACCACATCTCTGTATATACAGAAACAAAGAAGTCAAGGTGACCAAAGGCTAAAATAATCAACTTCCAAATCAGAGATCAGAGTCTAAGAGAGCTGGATATGAAGGAAACAGCATGGTGTTGGAAGTTCGAATTTACCACACATTTGGGAATTGTACCAATATGTACTAAAATGTAGAATAGGTTATCACTTGGTAGTAAGAAAACCTATTTTACGTGGCATAGGACATGGTAAGAAAGTGATTTTCTTCATTGTTTCAATATTTCGAGGATAAACTCTCCATTTGGTGTTTATATATATTTAATACTTTTATAGCATTTGCTAATTGCACTTTTAATAAAAAGAGCAAGCCCCAAACTCAGAGCCTCTGCAAGCAACAGTATCCAGCTAAAATTTGATATTGTTGATCCATTTTTATTTTCTATAGTTCCATTCATTGACAGCAACTGATGCTGGCTTTCAATTGACAGTAATGCAGTGGTTCTTAAACTTGAATGTGCACAAAAATCAATGGAGAGTTATTAAAACACAGATTCCTGGACCTCATCTCTAGAGATTCTGGTTCACTAGGTCAGCAGAGGGACCATAAATTTGCATTTTTAACTAGTTCCTATGTGATGCTAATGCCACTGCTCAGAGGGCTATACCTGGAGTACTATCAGAGTAATTACACAAAATTTCTTCTTTAAAAAAAAAAAAAAACAGTTATTTTAGGCTGGGTGCAGTGGCTCATACCTGTAATGGCAGGACTTTGGAAGGCCGAGAAGGGAGAATTACTTGAGGCCAGGAGTTCAAGACCAGTCTGAGCAACAAAGCAAGACCCTGTCTCTACACAAAATAAAAAATTAACTGGGCATGGTGATGCACGCCTGTAGTCCCAACTACTCAGGAGGCCGAGGCAGGAGGATCGCTTGAGCCCAGGAGTTTCAAGTTACAGTGATCATGCCACTGAACTCCAGCCTGGGTGACAGAGCAAGATCTTGTCTCAAAAAAAAAAAAAAAAAAAAAAAAAAAATTATTTTAATAAAATAGATGAGTCATATTAGAGGAAAATGTTATATAGAAAAAAAAATTACGTAAAATAATATGCAGATATAGCAAAAATCATGAAACTCTTATATACAACTGAATTTAGGAATACGCTCATCTAGAACTCACTCTAATACTCACTAGATGTGATAACTGAGTTCGCCAAGCTTCAGTTTCCTCATCTATAAAATCTACAGACATTCTTAATATCTCTCATGACTCTAGTGAGGTTTCATTTTTGAAATCTGTTCATAAACTTTCTAAAAGTCTAACTAGAAGTCTCTAAGATATCACAAAATAACACCATTTTAAGAAATTAAGGCCGGGCGCAGTGGCTCAAGCCTGTAATCCCAGCACTTTGGGAGGCCGAGACGGGCGGATCACAAGGTCAGAAGATCGAGACCAGCCTGGCTAATACGGTGAAACCCCGTCTCTACTAAAAAAAATAGGCCGGGCGCGGTGGCTCAAGCCTGTAATCCCAGCACTTTGGGAGGCCGAGGCGGGTGGATCACGAGGTCAGGAGATCGAGACTATCCTGGCTAACATGGTGAAACCCCGTCTCTACTAAAAATACAAAAAACTAGCCGGGCGTGGTGGCGGGCGCCTGTAGTCTCAGCTACTTGGGAGGCTGAGGCGGGAGAATGGCGTGAACCCGGGAGGCGGGGCTTGCAGTGAGCCGAGATCACGCCACTGCACTCCAGCCTGGGAGACACAGCGAGACTCCGTCTCAAAAAAAAAAAAAAAAGAAATTAAAATCTTTTCAAAGTCTCCTAAATTTAACTTGAACATGAATGTAATTAAATCATTTGCCTTCCCCAAATGAGATTATTTTCAGAGAAAAATACCTAAGATTTCCCTACCGTTCATTAATCCAAGTATGCTAGGCTAGCCTAGAATTAGCCAACAGGTTATATACAGTTAGGTTAAAAATTGTTCAACCTACTTTACTAAGTGCATCTACTCCCGAATGGTTACCTCTCTGAAGTAGTTTAAGAGAATGACTGAATTTCCCTCTCAATCCCATTTGAAAGTCATGCTACAAATTTCAAAAATGAATGACGCAGAGACTTCCAATTTTACAAAGGCAAAATGAACACATCCTTCCACCATTTCTCTTGGAAACTGCCTGAAAGCAACAAGACATCTGAAAGGCAGTAAGGCAACTTTCAACTTGAACAAAACCTAGGTACTAGGTATACTCTGTACTTGAGACCGAATTTCAAGAGGAAGAGTTCTCAAACTCAGCAAATACCAGCCTAGAGCACAGAACTGTGCTGAAGAGACAACTGTACCTGGAGGTTAAAGAGCCCGAAGAAGGTGGTATCCTCAAAGGTAGAAGCAATAGTCCTTTATTTGCAGCCACAGGGTGAGATTGTGCAGTGACGTGGGAGTTTCCTTGGTTTCTTTCTAGTAGGAAGGAATAGGAGACTCCAAGACAGAAAAAGAAACAAACTTGCCATCATTTCTTGCCATCGTATGTTGCTGAGGTAGGAGAGAGGAAAGATTCTGAAGTTTGAGGAGATGTTGAACTCTGACAGCCCCAGAGATGTTGGAGTTAACTAGCTGACACTCAAAACCCTAAAGCTAAGTAGTTTCACTGTGCACCATCAAGGCTTCCTACTACTCCAGAACACTGCAACACCAGACACCTCCCAAAGTCTGCTTTATCACTCAAAGATGAGGGATAATATAAAGGAATTAGCAAAAGATCAAGACACAGATACTATAGTAAAACACAAAAGAAAAAACAATGGCAAAAACTGCATATCATAAAAAATATTATAATGAAGTAGATGAAAGTCACAAATACGTATCCAGAATCTCAGAGAATTAAATAAACTAAATGTTAATTTAAAACAAGAGCACAAAGAAGAGACACAAATATGCAAGAGGGAAGAAAAGATGACACAACAGATTAGATGCGAGGTGGCCAGGGCTCAGGAAATAAGTGGAAGAAAAAAATGAAGCTGCCACAGAAATTAAGGCCAGTATGGAAATATCAAAGAGGAAAGCAGACACCACAGAAAACACAGGACTGAGAAAAGAGAATAAACTTAAATAAATATAGTGACTTTTATAGGATTAGACAGGAGATAGAAGATATAGCTGTGAGACAAAAGAGACCCTAAATTCAAATAATTTTTATTCCTGAAAAAAAAGAATTGAACAGAAGAAAAAAAAATCAAAGATATAATTTAACATAGCTATCTTAAGTGAAAGCAGATTTAAAACTACAGATTGAAGGTTATACTACATGCCAAGAAATAATGAATCAGAGAGATAAACATCAAGCCATACCTCAGGAAAGTAATTAAATGTAAAGTTAATGAAATAGTTCTTTGGGTAGCCATCCAATAACAACCATGAAACTGGCAATATACTATCATTTTAACCTATAAAAATGGCAATTTCTTCTGCTTCCAGTTAATAACAAAAGTTTGAAAATAAGGACTGAGAGAACATGAGAATGTCATGCAATTACATTGTCTGAAATTAAATGGATCATTTAATTCTGATTAATCCAGTAATAGAAGCATAAATATATTTAAAAGTTTAAAGTAAACACTAGGGGCCAGGTGTGGTTGCTCACATCTGTAATTCCAGCAGTGTGGGAGGCCGAGGCAGGAGGATCACTTAAGCCCAGGAGTTTGAGACCAGCCTGGGCAACATAGTGAGACCTCATCTCTACAAATAATTATTTTTTTTAATTAGCCAGGCATGGTGGCGTATGCCTGTGGCCCAGCTCCTTGTGAGACTGAAGCAAGAGGATCGCCTAAGCGCAGTAAATGGAGGCTGCAGTGAGCCATGATCATGCCACCACACTCCAGCCTGGGTAACAGAATGAGACCCTGTCTCAAAAAGAAACAAACAAATGGCCAGGAGCAGTGGCTGACGCCTGTAATCTCAGCACTTTGGGAGGATCACGAGTTCAGGAGATCGAGACCATCCTGGCTAACATGGTGAAACCCTATCTCTACTAAAAATACAAAAATTACTAGGCAAAAATTACTAGGTGCGCTGTGCATGGCAGCGCACACCTGTAGTTCCAGCTACTCGGGAGGTTGAGGCAGGAGAATCACTTGAACCCAGGAGGCAGAGGTTGCGGTGATTCGAGATCACACCACTGCACTCCAGCCTGGGTGACAGAGCAAGACTCCATCTCAAAAAACAAACAAACAAACAAACAAACAAAAAGAAAACACTAGGAAAACAGAAAAAGACAATATAATTAGCTAAAATCAGGAGAGGCAAGGAGAAAATGGGGGTAGACAAAATTGCAGGAACATTTTTTATCAGTGTTCACAATAGTGAGGATTAAGAATATACATAAGATTGTAACTCTAAGGCTAATCATGACATACAAAAACAATACAAAACTTTCAGATTATCAGATGACTATATACCAAGCAAAGAAGAGCAAAAAGACCAGAGGATAAATGAAAAAGAGAACAAAGGAAACGTTAACTCTCATAACATATAACATAGTGCTAGCAGCAATAAATCCCAAAAAATCTGTGATTAAAAATTGTGAATGGAATGATGCCATATTTTCAGAATTTACTCAGATACTCAGATAACAAGACAAAACCCAACTATTAATGCTATGCAAGGTCTACCTCTAATGTAGACTGATTCCAATGTGGCAAAAGCAAACTTTGAAAATGAAAGACAGGGAGGAGGTGGGAAGAAGAAAGGAAAAAAAGAAGGAGAGAGGGAAAGAGGGGAGGAAGGAGGAAATGAAAAGGTAATAAATTCCAATAGTTTTTTAAAATGAACTCATAGTATTAAAAAGTAAAGATCCCTTAGGCATATATCTATGCAAACATAGCATCATTAAAACTCGTAAAGTAGGCCGGGTGCAGTGGCCCACGCTTGTAATCCCAGTACTTCAGGATGTCAAGGCGGGCGGATCACAAGGTCAAGAGATCGAGACCATTCTGGCCAACATGGTGAAACCCCATCTCTACTAAAAGTACAAAAATTAGCTGGGCATGGTGGCACTCGCCTGTAGTCCCAGCTACTTGGGAGGCTGAGGCAGGAGAATTGATTGAACCCAGGAGGCGGAGGCTGCAGTGAGCCAAGATCGCGCCACTGCACTCCAGCCTGGGTGACAGAGTGAGACTCCGTCTCAAAAGAAAAAAAAAAAAAAAAGACTCATAAAAGGACTGAGATGACTGAAAGCAGAGGGGGCAGCACAGTTTTTAGGTCTCAGAATCTTCACATAAAAGCAAACAAAGGAAATATATGATAAGCCAAACATAAAAGAACAACAATTACAACAAACCATGCATACCAAAGTATAAATAAGTAGTAGGGACAAATGACCAATAGCCACAAAACTTGGCTAAGTAAAAGAGCGTCTGAAGCTCTGAGAATAGGAGCACAGTATTCACTGGAAAGCCAGCTGGTCCAGCCTGGAAGAGCAGCAAAAACAAGGAGGAGTTTCAGCCCAAGAAAATGGCAGGGGAGTGCGAGAGCCGGTGTGAGGTCTCAAGGGGCTGGAGCAGCCTGGGCCACGTAAGCCCTGGGAGCTGCCAGGCAAGCTCCCTTCTAGGAAAGGGTCCTGCCCTGAGAAGGACTTTATGGAAACGGAATCAAAAGTGAGTGGAACAGAGACCTTAGAGCCAATGCAAGAAGAGGTCCACATCAGAGTCAGGGAGGGAGCAATGCTAGGAAAACTCAGACGGCAAGTCTGTCTGAACAGGACATGCTACAATGGAAGCGGGAGCTGGGGATGTTAGAAAGCCTATGCTAATACATTTCAAATAATGGAAAAATAAACAAAACTGAAGACATTACAGACATTAGGCTTTGACAAGTCAAAGGTGTATGTAGCCATTTCTGGCCTAGCCACTAAGAAAAGACAAAAAGAGAGTACTTTTTTGTACTAATAAAGTAGAAAATAGAATGACAAAAAATAACCGAACGAAAAGAAGGCAGGATGATCTTGGTTTCTAATTCTCCAATAAAAGGAAATGACTCGGGCAAGGCACAGTGGCTCACGCCTGTAATCCCAGCACTCTGGGAGGCCAAAGCGGGAGGATCACGAGGTCAGGAGATCGAGACCATCCTGGCTAACACGGTAAAAACCCGTTTCTACAAAAATACAAAAAAAAAAAAAAAATAGCTGGGCATGGTGGTGGACACCTGTAGTCCCAGTTACTCGGGAGGCTGAGGCAGGAGAATGAGGTGAACGCAGGAGGTGGAGCTTGCAGTGAGCCGAGATCGCACAACTGCACTCCAGCCTGGGCCACAGAGCGAGACTCCCTCTCAAAAAAGAAAAAAGAAAAAAGAAAAAAAAGAAATGACTCTTGAAAAAATGGCTAAGTCTACACATGGGGTAAGGAAAATGAGGGTGCCACATCTTATAGTATCAGAACGTGAGAAATAACACAAAGAACAGATGGGGTCATGTCAAAAGGACACAGGAAGCAACCTAAAAGAGCTTCCAACTGCCATAGCTGGAATGATTTGGACAATACAGTAAATAACATAGTATTAGATTATTATAATTCAAAGTATTAAATGAATACATATCCATGAGTCCATACTAAAATAAATGATTGAAAAGATAGGTAGGTAGGTAGGTAGGTAGGTAGGTAGGTAGGTAGATAGATAGATAGATAGATAGATAGATAGATAGATAGATAGATAGATAGATGGATGGATAAAGTGTAAATCTTTCTTACAGAAATACACGAAATAATATGTGTAGAGACTTATTCTTACTGGAGAGGGTCTATAAAGCCAGGAACTATGGCTTCATTTCCACCTCCAACACTCTGTAAGGGTAAGCTAGACTTAATGACTCACTTCCAAAGAATAGAATAGGAAAAAGGAAAAGTGTACCTTATTCTTTTTTTTTTTTCTTTTCTTTTTTTAGATGGAGTCTTGCTCTGTTGCGCAGGCGGGAGCGCGATGGCATGGTCTCAGCTCACTGCAACCTCCGCCTCCGGGGTTCAAGCAATGCTCCCGCCACAGCCTCCTGAGTAGCTGGGATTACAGGTGCCTGCCACCATGCCCAGCTAATTTATATTTATATATATATATATATATATATATATATATATATATATATATATATATATTTTTTTTTTTTTTTTTTTTTTTTTTTTTTTAAATAGAGACAGGGTTTCACCATGTTAGCCAGGCTGGTCTTGAACTCCTGACCTCCAATGATTCACCTGCTTTGGTCTCCCAAAGTGCTGGGATTACAGGTGTGAGCCACTGCACCCGGCCAATAGTACCTTATTCAAGTAATCAAAGTTAACATCCTCAATGATGCCATGAGAGTGTTATGTACGCCTTGATAAAATATGATCAGTAGGGCACTGTGGTCTTCTTTCCAAAATCTCAGAACTCCAGTCTAATCATGAGAAAAATATCAGACAAACCCAGACTGGGGAACATTCTACAGAGTATCTGTCCAGTGCTCCTCAAAACTGTCAAGACCATGAAAAACAAGGAAAGACTGAGAAACTGTCACAGACCAGGGGAAATATGACTACTATATACAGCGTGACCCTTTGGGTTGGGTCCTGGAACAAAAAGAGGACATTAATGGAAAACTAGTGAAATCCAAATAAAGTCTGCTGGCCAGGCACGGTGGCTTATGTCTATAAGCCCAGCATTTTGGGAGACCAAGACAGGTGGATTGCTTGAGCCCAGGGGTTCCAGACCAGAATGGACAACATAGCAAGACCCTATCTCTACAAAAACTACAAAAAATTAGCCTGGCATTGTGGTGCACACCTGTAGTCCCAGCTACTCAGAAGGCTGAGGTGGGAGGACCACTTGAGCCCAGGAGGAGGAGGTTGCAGTGAGCCGAGATTGTACAATTACACTCCAGCCTGGGCAACAGAGCAAGACCCTATCTCACAAAAACAAAATTTTTTTTAATAAAAATAAAGTCTGCTATTTAACTAATAGTAATGTGCCCGTATGAGTTTCTTAGCTTTGACAAATGTACCGTGGTAATGTAAACAGTGAGGAAAGTGCATAAGGGCTATAAAGGTACAAGTGAATAAGGAACTTCTCTGCCATCTTTGTAACTTTTCTGTAAATGTAAAATTTTGAATTAAAAGTTCACTTTTTAAAATAATGTCAGTAAATATATATTTTTTTAAAAAGAGGGCAGGAGGCTGGGCACAGTGGCTCACACCTATAATCCCAGCATTTTGGGAGGTTGAGTCAGGCAGATCACCTGAGGTCAGGAGTTCATCTCTAGACCAGCCTGGTCAACATGGCAAAACCTCATCTCTACTAAAAATAACAACAATTAGCTGGGTGTGGTGGCACACGCCAGTAATCCCAGCTACTCAGAAAGCTGAGGCACGAGAATTGCAGAGGTTGCAATGAACCGAGGTGGTGCCTCTGCGCTCCAACCTGGAACCATCTCAAAAAAAAAAAAAATGAGGCCAAGAAAGGAATACAAGAGTTGTTCTATTAAGTTGTATCTTTTCAAGAAAACCTTTTACTTTGTAAAGCTTTCAAATTAATTTGCATAGAGATTGAGGAGAGTATTCATTTATTCTAAAATTTTTCTAACAAACATGCAAGTATAAAAGACATTATAATGAACTCTCAGGTACTCATTTAGCCACTGTCAGCTATTTTCACCATTTTGCCAGTCTTGTTTCATTTAATGTTAACAGAGACACACACACACACACACACACACACACAAGGAATAAGTGAAGAAGATGAAAACAGCAATGACTTAGAAATCAGGAAAAAAAGTGGCACTACTAATAATTAAATTCGCAATTTGGTTTCTTGAAAAACCAAATCAAATAGATGAACCATTAACTGATCTAATTGCTTAATGGGAAAAAGCACAAATTAACAAAAGATACAAAAAGGCAGTTCAAAGAAACTAATGACCTTTAAACATTTCAAAAGATGTTAATCATTAATAATAAGAGAAATACAAATAAACTTATAATGAGATTCTGTGGTTTAACTAGCATATTGGCAAAGATCAACACATTTGGTAACATCCTATGTTGACAAAAAGAATGAGGAAACAGCCACTCCTGCATCTTGTAAGTGGAAGTGTAAACTGGCATGTTCTTAATGAATGACAATTTGGCAGTGTCTTTTCAAATTATTCACATACTCTTGACCCAGCAATTGCACTTTCAGGAAATTGTGCGTCAAATACACTTACAGATGCACACAAAGATATATGCACATGAAATTTATATAGAGCATTCCTCCCAAAAAAAGATCATATTTGTGTATTGGAAGTAATTAAAATGTTCAATAATGGACATCGTTTTAAACCATTACAATACATCAAAATAACTAAATATTATGGCACTATCGAAAATGCCAAGGTAGCTCTGTATGTAATATTATGAAACAATCTCCAAAATATACTGATAAGTTTAAAAGCAAGGTTCAGAAGAGTTTGTACAGCATAGAGGAATGTGTATATAAAATAAGGAAGGAAGGAATTCAGTTTGGTTTTATGGAACTCAGAGTTGGATCCTTCCGTTTTCAGCAGCTGAGCACAAACATCCCTTGGTTCTTCAGCATGAATTTTTTTGCCCTTTGCTAAATCTATGCTCTCTTCTGCCTTTCGTGTCGAGCCTAGTATCCAATGTCAATCTTCATCTTCTTTTCTGTAATAAGACTGGATATGTTTCTCACCCTATCATTAGTGACTACCTAGTTGGGTGTAGGACTTTTCAACAGTTTTTTAAGGTAATGTGTTCACATGACAATCGGCTTATCATAAAAAGTTATGCAAGCAGGAATTTTTCTCTCTTACACATGATACGAAGATTTGTTTTCAGACAAAAGCATTATTGTGGGCTTGTGCTTTTACCCATCAAAGCACCAGTCACCTACCCCCCATCACCAGGCCTACCCTCAGGCCCCTAACTTAATAACTAGAAGCCTACAAGAAAGTCACCCCAGAAAATAAATATGGCATCATTTTGGCATGCTAGCTCTTCTGATGTCATACTTAGGTACTCTTGTTGGAAGAGAACCAATGACACTAGAGACTTGAAAGGGAGGAGAAGGGATTCGAGGAAGAAAATTCAGGGAGAATACTTTCAGCCAGAACAAAAAGCATCATCTAAATCCACTTCACTCACTTCCCCAGTGGTCTTGACGGAGAAGTCTCTTGAGGCACTCTCAGGGTATGCACCATCAGTTTATCTAATTTGATACTGGACAATATTTTTGCTTGCATGATTAGAGCGTTTAACATTTTGCCGTTCTTCCTTTGTTTCCAAGGGATAATTCAGTAAGCCAAGGGATAGTTTAGAAAGCAGGGAGGGGATTCTTTTCAATTAGCCCAACTGATCTCTCACTAGGCCATCTTTCTCTCCCCCAGTTTCTAGAACCATCAGGGTGAGCAAGAAAATGGGTCACTCTGGACTTACCTGAAGTGTCAAAAGTAAGTAAAGACCTTCCCAATTTAGGGGATTACACTGGTTCTGTGGCTTCTCTGAGGAAATAGAAACCCTCACAAGGGTCAAAATTAGGTCACCAAAAGACCTTCCTCACATTTAAACGAAGAAAACCAGAGTCTCAGTTCTTCCTTTTAACTCTTAAAATCACAGGAACCCTTCCTCAATTTAGAAAATTTTAACTCCACATTTGCAGTGATTTAATCATACAAGGCCTGCCGGGCGCAGTGGCTCCCGCCTGTAATCCCAGCACTTTGGGAGGCCAAGGCAGGTGGATCATCTGGAATCAGGAGCTCAAGACCATCCTGGTCAACATGATGAAACCCTGTCTCTACTAAAAATACAAAAATTAGCCAGGCATGGTGGTACGCACCTGTAATCCCAGCTACTCAGGAGGCTGAGGCAGGAGAATCACTTGAAACCAGGAGGCAGAGGTTGCAGCGAGTTGAGATTGCGCCACTGCACTCCAACCTGGGAGACAGAGCAAGACTCTGTCTCAAAAAAAAAAAAAAAAAAAAACTTACAAGGCCAATGTTTGCCCCCTTACTACATACCAAGTAGAAGACAAGCAATTATTTACTAAAGAAATTCACCTGTCTCTAATTGTGCTAAATATTTTGGGGCTCATTTGCATACAGATATTATAATAATTATGAATGTTACATTAATAATCTTAAGCAAATTCAACGGAATCTTTACTTGGCAAACTTTAGTAGATATTTGCACGAAGAAATATACACTTAAGGGCCAGCATGATGGCTCACACCTGTAATTCCAACACTCTGGAGGCTGAGGCAGGTGGATCACTTGAGGCCAGGTGTTCAAGACAAGCCTGACCAATGTGGTGAAACCTCATCTCTACTAAAAATACAAAAATTAGCTAGGCGTGGTGACTTGTGCCTATAATCCCAGCTGCTTGAGAGACTGAGGCAGAGAATCGCTTGAACCCAAGAAGTGGAGGCTGCAGTGAGCCGAGATCATACCATTGCACTCCAGCCTGGGCAACAGAGCAAGACTGCCTCAAAAAGGAAGGAAGGAAGGAAGGGAGGGAGGAAGGAAGGGAGGGAGGAAGGAAGGGAGGGAGGAAGGAAGGGAGGGAGGAAGGGAGGGAGGGAGGGAGAGAAGGAGGGAGGGAGGGAGAGAGGGAGGGAGGGAGGGAGGAAGGGAGGAAGGAAGGGAGGGAGGGAGGAAGGAAGGGAGGGAGGAAGGGAGGGAGGGAGGAAGGGAGGGAGGGAGGGAGGGAGGAAGGGAGGGAGGAAGGAAGGGAGGGAGGGAGGAAGGGAGGGAGGGAGGAAGGGAGGGAGGGAGGAAGGGAGGGAGGGAGGAAGGAAGGGAGGGAGGGAGGGAGGGAGGGAGGAAGGAAGGGAGGGAGGGAGGGAGGGAGGGAGGGAGGGAGGGAGGGAGGAAGGGAGGGAGGGAGGAAGGGAGGGAGGAAGGGAGGGAGGGAGGGAGGGAGGAAGGGAGGGAGGGAGGAAGGGAGGGAGGGAGGGAGGGAGGGAGGGAGGGAGGGAGGAAGGGAGGGAGGGAGGGAGGGAGGGAGGGAGGGACGGAGGGAGAGAGGGAGGGAGGAAGGAAGGGAGGGAGGAAGGAAGGGAAGGAAGAAGGAAGGGAGGGAGGAAGGGAGGGAGGGAGGGAGGGAAGGAAGAAGGAAGGGAGGGAGGGAGGGAGGGAGGGAGGGAGGGAGGAAGGAAGGGAGGGAGGAAGGGAGGGAGGAAAGAATGAAGGAAAAGACTTAAGGCTACATATTCATATATGTGCAAATGCAAGACTAAAAATTATTAATTTAGACAGTCTCTCTTCATCTCCTATTGTTCTAAACAAGCAAAGGTAATCTACATACAACATTTCTGCTGATTTTATGTCATTCTCAGTCACAATTTATTAAAGTTGAAGAAAACATTTAGAAGAAAGACAGGAACCTGAGCAGTACATGAGGTACCATTGCTTCCAAAATGTCTGCAGAAGTATTCATGCTTCCCGAGCAAATGTCTCAATACCTGGGAAAATGTGTAGCAGATCAGGACAGGATGGGGATAATCACAAGGGAACCAGATGCCCTCCTGACAACATTCTTTAAAGTGACACTTTAAAGTGACATTTTTCATTATAGTTTAACTAAAACTAAAATGAAAATGTAAATGGGAGGAAGAATGACATAGAATCCATTATTCCTCACTTCACCAAATGCATGCGTCAGGCATTGTTCTAGGTCTGGGTATACGTAGTGAATTAAACAGAGTCCCTGCTCACTAGGACCTTAGGTTTTAGTGGAAGAAAATAGACACTGCATAAAAAAAGGGAAAAAATAAAGCAAGTTAAGGGGGAAAGAGTAGAGGAAAGATTTAGATAAGATGGCCAGAAAAGGCTTCATTAATGAAGTGGCATTTGTGCAGAAATCTGAGTGATGTGAGAGAGCAAATCATGAAAATGTCTCAAAGAATACTCTAGGCTGAGAAAACAGTGAGTACAAACGCTTTAAGAAAGGCCAGATCTTATAGGACGCGGAAGGTTACTAGAAGGGCTTTCTCTTTCATTCCAAGTGTGATGGGAAGCCATTTAAGGATTAAAGTGACAAAATGACATAATCAGATTTGTGTTTTGAAAGAATCATTCTAACTACTGGTCAGCAACTTATCTATAATATGGCAAGAGTGGGAAAAGAGAAGCTACTTGAGGCAATTGGGATAGTCCATGCAGACACTACAACAACTTGGACTAGAGTGGTAGCAGTGGAGATGTTAAGAAAGGGTCACAGTCTGGATGTATTTTAAGGCTAAAAACAACAGATATGCTGATAGAATGGGTACAGACTATGAAGGTCAGCAAAGGATTCAAAGTCTGTGGCCTGAACAATTGGATAGATGGAGGTTCTATTTATTAAAATGGGGAATACTGAGGTCACAAAGATTTGGGGTATGGAACTGAAGGTTTCAGTTTACAGTTTTTAAGGTGGAGTTGCCCAAGAAGCCAACTGGACATAAGAGTTGAAAAGTCAAAGAAGAGATTTGGACTAGATATAAATTTGGGAATCATTACCTCATGGGTATGGACCAGATGTGGTCACATCTATTGGTGTGTTTTTAAAAAGTAAAGAAATGGGAGGGCTGACCCCTTGGTTACATTGAAATTAAGGAGTTTGGAAGATAAAGGGCACCTCACAGAAGAGACAGAAAAAGAATGGATAACCAAGAGGAAAAAAATGTTGTCCCTAGAAGCCTGATGAAGAAAGTGTTTCAAAGAGGGAGTGATCAATTGTGTCAAATATTCTAAGGGCTAGAGTAAGACAAAGATTGAGAATTAACTACAGAATTTGACAGTGCATAGTCACTGGTGATTTTAACCAGAAAGATTACCATGGAGGAGTAGGGAGAAAAAAGTAATTGGAATGAAAAGTAAACCATCAATGATCAGAGAGGGTAGTCAGCACATAGCTCATTTAAAATGTGCTTGTTTACACCACCAACCAAAAATACGGTCCTTGTGTGCCCATGCAGACACACACACACAAACACACATTTAGTCCTGCTTACAAATTCATTCTCCCTGAAATTAGAACTTAACTTCTAGGGCTATTGACTTCTTTGTAGTATATTTCATTTCAATGTACAACTTTGCATAGCTACATTTTTATTTGACAATTTGGAAAAAGTCCTTAATAAAAGGTGTCAGAAGATAGAGTATTGAGGTGCCTGGAAAATATAGTTTATATGGGGGGTAATGTTCCCACTAAAATAACTACTCCATTAAGTGTGGCACGAAGATGACCTCAAAGACCTTAGCGTCATTACTCTGTTGACTTTGTTAATAAGGGTAAACACATTTTCTTTGACAGAAGCCACAGAAACTTCTCTCCCCAGCTGCCAAAGAGAAAGGTAAACTGTGAATGCTGGGTTAAGTCTAGACCTGTCTAAACATGGAAGCAATCTATTCATTGGTCTGGGTCTAACAATAGCCAACAAATTAGAAGAGGATACTTAAGTGGACTACTCCTGTTTTTATCAAATGGGTTGTTTAATGTGTTGACCTTTATTTGGGGTGCCTGAGCTCACCAAAGAGCACAAACATCACCTCTTAACTTTATGAACAAAAGAATAAACCATACAAGTCATCACTTTACCAGGAGGGATAAGTACTGTTTTAATTAATATGCTAATCTAATGAAACAGCAGACATTAGTTAAATAAGCAAACCATTAGGGTGGGAACATAAATGCCAGTGCATAGCATAGATCTATTGGTGGTGTCTAGATATTAGCCACAACTCATAAATCCTAAAAAGAGAGAAGTGTGGTCTGTTTCCAAGATTCAAAGTTCTACCATTAAATGAAACTGATTGGGTCTATATTACAAGAAATTAACTGGCTCTGTCAACATGGCTAGATCATAAAATCATAATGTTGAAGGGAGGGAGGTGATAAATGATGCAATTTGATGCCATTTATGTAAATTTCAAAAAGCACTCACAAAATACTACTACATATTAAATATGGATATGGAGAGAGAGATAAAGATAGATAGCTAAACAGGATAGAGGTTTTTTTGTTTTTGTTTTGTTTTTTGAGATGGAATCTTGCTGTTGCCCAGGCTGCAGTACAGTGGCATGATCTCTGCTCACTGCAAGCTCTGCCTCCCAGGTTCACGCCATTCTCCTGCCTCAGCCTCTGGAGTAGCTGGGACTACAGGTGCCCGCCACCACGCCCAGCTAATTTTTTTGTATTTTTAGTAGAGATGGGGTTTTACCGTGTTAGCCAGGATGGTCTCGATCTCCTGACCTTGTGATCCACCCACCTCGGCCTCCCAAAGTGCTGGGATTACAGGCGTGAGCCACCGCACCCGGCCAGCATAGTTTTTTTTTTTTTTATAAAGGCATATATGACATACACCAAACTATTGACAGTGTTTGCCTTTGGAGGTATTGGGGAAAAAATGGTATAAGAAATGAGGGTTAAATGGGATATTAACAGTTCTGCGTGGTGGGAATACAGGTGTTTGTTATGTTCTCTTGTATAGTTTCTTATATTTTGAATTTTAAAAAGCATTTATAAATAAATGACAATATCTTGAGAACCTACTTCATGAAGTTCTCTGGAGGAAGGAATTGTGGAGACCTGCATTCCACATGAAGAACCCAGGAATGGACACCTCATCTTCAGTCACACAGACTTGCCTGTGCACGGCCCTCAGGGCCCCCCTCCATGTCTGAAGTGCTGCCATGCAGTCGGCTGTCTGTATTCGTCCATTTTCACAGTACTATAAAGAAATGCCTGAGACTGAGTAATTTATAAAGGAAAGAGGTTTAATTAACTCACAGTTCCACATGGCTGGGGAGGCCTCAGGAAACGCACAGTCATGGTGGAAGGCGAAAGTGAAGCAGACACCTTCCTCACAAGGCAGCTGGAGCGAGAAGTGCAAGCCAGGGAAATGCCAGAAGCTTATAAAACCATCAGATCTCGTGAGAACTCACTCACTATCACAAGAACAGCATGGGGGAAACCGCCCCCATGATCCAATTACCTACCAGCCTCCCTCAACACATGGGGATTACAATTTGAGATGAGATTTGGGTGGGGACACAGAGTCAAACCATATTACTGTCATTTCACAATCCATCTATCCTGGGATAGAGTGATCATGGAATTCAAGATCGAGTCACAGTTTAACTGTAAAGAGCTAATGATGGTTATGGCTTTCAGCCCAGGCTATCTTTCAGGTGCAACTTCTCAACCAGTTGCTCAATGACTCATCAAGACCCACTTAGCCATATATCTGAGAACCAGGAAGTACACCACTCCAGCTCCTCCATGGACAAGAATTACAAAAAAGTCAACGAAACTTAGCAAGATGTAAACCTTTTATCAGAACTCAGAAGCAGCTACAGAGTAAAAAGCTAAGTAGCAAAGAAGTAGCAAAGCCTGTTGACAAATCAGACTCAGGAAGAACAGTAAAGTATCAATTATGTTAAAATCCAAATTATCATTTTGGCTGGTGCAATTTGGCGTCCAGATGGACCACACTAAACAATTCATTTCTACTTAATTATTTAAATATCATTTTGCAAGTCACTTACTTGGCAAGTAGAGCTGCTTCAAATCTGTTTTACGGGAGCCACATTGGGATTTTGCTATGCAAGGGAAAACTTTCTGTAGTTTCTGCATCATTTATAGTAGATAACTCTGTTTCAATTGACTGCATGCTCTAGCAAGGAGGAAAGGAACTAATACTCAGTGATTTATATATATATATATATATATATATATATATATATTTGGCAGGTACTGGGCTACATGCTTCCTCCATATCATCTCAATTCATTCTCTCAATAGTATAAGATCAATACTAACCCATTCTAGAAATAAAAAAAAACTGGGTTTCCACAGTTGAAGTAACTTGACCAAAGTCATATTTCCAGGAAGTGGCAGATCCAGATTTCAAACTGAGGTTGCTCCAGTCCACAGCCTTTGTTCTGGAGACAGCTAACTTGGAAAAAAAAAAAAAAAAAGTAATACAGATTTTAAGAGGAAACATCATGAGTAGCCATTACAGTCAATGGAAATGAAAATTCTGTGAGAAAGCTGAAGGTCTATCTTTGAGAGGACCGGAAGAAACATGAATTTGTTTGCCCCACCCACACTTCACAATGCTCTGTGAAGTGTGGAAATCTCCCTAACTGAGCTGTAGTAATCCAGGATCAAATTTTAATGGGCACATGAATCCTCTGGGGGTCTTGTAAAAAGGCAGATTCCAACCAGCAGGCCAGGGATGGAGGTGAGGTTCTGCAAGTCTAACAAGCTTCCCGTGGTGATGATATTGCTAGCTCATGGACCACAGGTTTTGAGTAATAAGGAGCTGTAGAATATTTAACCATTTTCAGGTGATAAAAGCCCCCAAGGACAATCTTCTGCTGATGGAACTCAGTAAACCCTGTGAACGACAGGGTTTTCAAAACTTCTTTAAGTTCTTAGGTTGAGATCTCGTGGAACACGCCCTAAAGAATGATTTATCTACAAGAACTTCTCTCAACATCCCCAAAATTACAGATCTATCATTTCACCAAATATCAACCCAAACTCTGTGGTCTCTTTTTCTTCAATACATTGTACATATTGATTTCTCAATTAAATAGCCAGCATAAGGAACAAAGTAGTTTGCAGATGAACTTTTTACCATTGACCCTTGATACACTCTGCATCAATGAACAGAGGATCTCATTAAAAACAGCAACAGCTATTGAATAACTCTAAGCATTTTTAAGTAAAATCTGTCTGATCTCAATAAAATGATGCAAGACACTTAAGGATCTTTTGAGAGACTTTTTTAGAATATCACCCTGAGGATAACACTGAAGTTTAAGTATTCCAAACTACTATTTCGAACAGCATTTTAAAAAGGACTGCATTCTAGCAAATTCCTTTTTAATTTATATTAGCATAATTTAATACAAATCTTTTTCTTTATTTACATATTCATTTTATCTAATTTTATTTGATACAGGTTCTCACTCGGTCACCCAGGCTGGAGTGCAGTGGCACAATCGCCACTCACTGCAACCTCCACCTCCCAGGCTCAACCAATTTTCCTGCTTCAGCCTCCCTAGTAGCTGGGATTACAGGCATGCACCACCATGCCTGGCTAGTTTTTGTATTTTCAGTAGATAAAATAAAATAATAATAATAATTTGTGTATTTTCAGTTTTCACTATGTTGGCCAGTCTGATCTTGAACTCCTGACCTCAAGTGATTCACGCACCTCGGCCTCCCAGAGTGCTGGGATTACAGGCATGAGTCACCACACCTGGCCTATTTATTTATTTATTTATTTAGAGACAGAGTCTCACTCTTCACCCAGGCTGGAGAGCAATGGAGCAATCATAGCCTGCTGCAACCTCAGTATCCTGGGATCATGTGATCCTGCGGCCTCAGCCTTCTGAGTAGCTGGAACTACAGACACGCACCAACACTCCTGGCTAATTCTTTTGACTTTTAGAATAGACGCAGACTCACTGTGTTGCTCAGGCTAATCTTGAACTCTTGAACTCAAGCAGTCCTCACACCTTGGCCTCCCGAAGTGCTGGGATTCCAGGCATGAGTCACCATGTCCTGCCCGCAACTTGAAACAAATCTTCAGATAAACCAGACATGGGCTCTCCTGTAATTAAAAAAAGAATTCTTTTTGTAAATTCATTCTTATCCATTCTGAGAACATACTCCTTCTCTAATGTTCTAAAGAAGATAAACATATTTGTCAACTATAATTAGGTAGTAGAGTGTTAACTTAGTTTATAATTAAGCCAAAGTCCATTTTTGGCCCACATGTCTCTGCCACTAGATAAATAATGATAAACAATTCTGCCCCTGGGTTCATTCATCTGATTAACTGGAGGGTATTTTGTGGTTGATGGAATCCTGATAAATCTATTAGAATGCCTAGCTCATCAAAATTTAAACTTTTGCATGATATAATTAAAGAATCTCACTCTCAAAATCTTCTAAGAACAGTGAATATTGTGTTTGGCCACCAAAAAAATCCACTCCCTCTTTTGTTAACTCTTCAGCTCTCTTTAGACATCCACATCCATACGTAAGCACGCCCTTCCAGCCCACGAAGTCAATGCGTTTTGGGGGAAGCCAAGCTCCACCCCTAGCTAGTCAGCTCCAGGCTAAGCAGAGCATTCCTTTCCCTGGGCAGAATTATTGGTTCTGGGATGGACTCCTGATCCAATTGGAAGTCAATTAAATATGAGAAAAGGGTTTTGTTTGTTTGTTTTTTGGGGACTTTCTTTTGTCACAATCTGGGACTGAAGCTTTTTGACCACAGAGAAGGAAGATCCAGAAGGAATCCTCTCTCCATATTCATAACAAGTAGCAATGAAGCCATCTCTTAACCACAAGAGGGAGCCAATCCTTACGTTGAAGCTGACACCATGACAGTAGAGATAGAAACTATGTTCTGGTTGTCCAGTAGAAACTACTCTTCGTACACCTTTTTGATCTATAAACGGATAGTTTTCTAACTGATCTATGAAGACATTTTGAAAGCCCTTTCAAACGCTTTGCTTTGTTCAAAAGTACACTGTCGCATTTCCCCTGGCTCCATAGTCCAATATATCTGTCAAAGAAGGAAATGAGGTTACTGTAATGGTCACCCAACCAATTCCTCTTCATGGAACTCCGGGAAATAAAATAAAGCTCATATAAATATAAAGTTCAATGGTTAGTAGAATCTCCCTTCCTCTTTTTGAAAACTGGAATGGCAAAATGGCATATGCCCATATCTGATCTTTTAGTATACCTCATGTTTGCTGAGATTACTCACCAATCTCATTTACAAGATTTTTTTTAAGATGTGGAAATAGCGGCTGGACAAGGTGGCTCACGCCTGTAATCCCAGCACTTTGGGAGGCTGAGGCGGGCAGACCACCTGAGGTCGGGAGTTCAAGACCAGCCTGACCAACATGGAGAAACCCCGTCTCTGTTAAAAATACAAAATTAACTGGGTGTGGAGGTACATGCCTGTAATCCCAGCTACTCGGGAGACTGAAGCAGGAGAATCGCTTGAACCCGGGAGGCGGAGGTTGTGGTGAGCCGAGACCACGCCATTGCACTCCAGCCCAGGCAACAAGAACAAAACTCCGTCTCAAAAAAAAAGAAGATGTGGAAATATCATTTATAGAAAAATATGCATTTACAACAAGGGATCATGTGCTTTACCCTCTCTTTACAATTTCTTTACGTGTTTGGGATTCTCTCTTCCCCTTTGTCCAGTCAGAGCTCCTTGAAGCACAGTTCTAATTAAGGAAGCATTGTCATCATTTTCTTTCCTGTGTTAAATTAGATAGAAGTTTCTTTGTCCCAGAAAAAGTCCAGAGGTAGCTCACCCATGGCAGGTGTGGCAGTTTCATGGTCGTCATAGTCAGCAATCTTTAGCATAAACCTCATGGTCCAGCTGGCTAAAAGTGTCAACGTTGTCCAAATCCCAAGCAGCACGAAGGAGAAAGAGAGGCAGAAGAACATGTTCTTCCCTGTAAAGGACTGCATTGGTTATCTTATGCTAGGTTATGCTGTGGCAACAAACTCCAAAATATCAGAGGCTTACAACATATTTTTCTCACTCTCTTCACAAGTTGTCTGTGGGTTGGCTGAAACTCTAGTCCACATTTTCTCCCATTTGGGAATAGTTATGGGCTAAATTTGTCACTCCAAAAATTCATACATTGATGTCCTAATACGTAGTAGCTCAGAATATAACTATATTTGGAGATGGGGTCTTTTAAAAGGTAATTAATTTCAAAATGATGTCATTAGAGTGGGTCCTAATCCAATATAACTGGTGACCTTATAAGAGGAAATTAGGACACAGACATGTGCAGTGTGAAGACAGGAGAAGACAGACATCTGTAAGCCAAGGAGAGAAGCCTGGAACAGATCCTTCCCTCGTGGCTCTCAGAACGAACCAACTCTGCAGACATTGTGATCTGTGACTTGTAGCCTCCAGAATTATGAGAAATAAATTTCTGTTGATTAAGCCATCCAGTCTGTGGTATTCTAACAACCTTAGCAAACTAACACAGGGATCTAAACTAAAGAAGCAGGCTTAAGTCTCGTGGCAGAGGGAGGAGAACAATGGCTGATCTATGCAATTTCTCTTAAAGCTTCTGCTTGGATGTGGCATTTGTCACCTGTTCACATTCTATTGACCAAAGACAATTATATGACCAAACTCTACATTAATTGAGAAACAGAGTAGAATCTTCTTAGAGGGAAACACTGCAAGTCACATGGTTATGGGGATGGACATATAATTCTTTCACACGTGGGCAGCAAATGGTAAAAACAATAACATTACCACAAAGACACTGTTCTGGTTGTCTATTACTGTGCAGAAGCTATGCCAAAACATAGTAACTCCTCACAGTTCTGTGGATTGACTGGGTTCAACTGAGCAGTTGTTACTTGGGGGTCACTACAGTTGGATGGAGCTGTGTCATCTGAAGGCTCAACTGGGCTGAACATCTAAGATGCATCATTCACATGGCTAGCAGATGAAGCTGGCTGTCAGTCAGAAGCTCAGTTGAGACTCTGAACCTGAGTGTCTGCACATGGCCTTTGCATGTAACTTGGACTTTCCATAGCACAGCAGGTATAACGCAGCCTTAGAACCTGACCAGATTCAAGGTGAGGGAGGTTAGACTGCATCTCTCAATGAAGGGTTTGCCAAAGGATGTTTGGCCTTTTTTAATCCACCATTGCTCAGTCTTCCACTATATCGCATTGGCCAGAAGCAAGCATTTGGTCCCATCTAGCATCAAGAGAGGCTGGGAAAATACTTTATGTAAAGCAATCTTTTTATTTATTTGTTTGTTTGTTTATTCACTTATTTAGCAGTGCCCTGCCAAAAACCGAGGTTCTGTTATTAAGGAGGAAGAAGTATTTACATTGGGATCAGCAATTAGGAGTCTTTGCCATTTCTTCTTTATATATATCCTTTTTATTCAGTGTTCTCTCTTAAAATAATCCCCATCCTCTCTAGAAACTCATCATTTTTTAAGTAATTTGTTTATTTAACAAAATAATAAATATGTAGTTTTTCACTTAAATAATAGTACACAAAGGCTTATGATAAAAATTTAAAAATAACTCTTTTAGACTTTTTTTTATAATTCTTCTTTCAACATTTACTTCGAAATTTCTAAACAGAACTCTTTGTCTTTTGGAAAGACTTCCTATCCCATCCACTCCTAAATTACCCATAACTTAATTTCAGGAAAACCCATAGAACCCTTTGTATTTCTGGCAAGATCCTCCCATTCCACATCCCACTGCGTATCTCCAGTCTCACATTTCACATCATATAGCAGATTATGCTCACGGTGGATGCCATAAGAACTGATTTCCATGTCCCCTTAAAGTGATCAGGACTACATGCATCATACATTGCATACCTGCCATCCCAGTCTCAACAAAGAGTCCACTCCCCAGAGTCATCTCTCACCACGTAGACGCTACCCCCATATGGGTTTGTACCTCCCCTAATCTGACTCAATCACCCATCCCCATGACTCCCTAACACCTTGCCCTGTACCCTGAAGAACTCAAAATCCCCTATGCTGGTGACCTTCCCTCTGAAAGTTACCTTCGCCTTCTTGTTCTAGCTGGAGCTTTCAGGTATCACTTCGAGGGCAGCCCTTTCAAGCAAGGACTATTTTTATTCTCACACCCGATGCTCAACAACTGTTGAAGATGGGCTAGGTTCCCCTTACTCCTTATTTCTACTGCCAAGCTATTGTTTTCCCTGAACTCTAAAATTCCCCAGTTACCTGGAAGCGTGTATTGTCAGAATAAATGACCAGATTAACCTGCCCTTGTTGCAATAATCTACTTTCCATTCATGTTGATGTCCTAGACAGCGTCATTCTCAATAACTATACTGACTACAAAATTTCCATTTCAAGAGTCTCACTGAGATCACCATCTTCTGTTTTTCTTGGACATCCCTCCAACAATTCTGAGCCAATATGCTTCAACCACAGTGGAACCTCCCATTGACTGCCTCTTCCACTTTTCACTGTCTATCATACTGCCACCATTTCATTTGCCTCCTCACCCTGGTTAGACTCCACAATCCCCTACTGCAATGTTTCCCTTTCATATACCTTTGGTGTTTTTGTTCTTTTCTTCTTCTGTCTTCCAAACCCAGCAAGATCCCAGTACAACCATGTGTCTGCATCTAAGCAGCTGAACACGGAAGGAGAAATCCTCACAACCACACTGACAACTCACTCATTACATGTTTGTGCTAATTTCAGACAGGGCATCAGCACTGCCAGGCAAGCACTAGTCACATTTTCTGACACAGTTTGCTCTCCCACTCTCCAGGAGGCCTGTTTCACCATGTCTTCTTTCTCTGCAGACTTTCAATAACAACTACTCCCTATAACTAATTTTCAGTTTTTGTTTTGTTTTGTTTTGTTTTGTTTTTGCTAAGAAAACCAAAAGGTAAACTGCAATGACAATCCACTTCAAAATTTCATGGAAAAGACCATGAGTGTTCTGAAATATCTAAAGGAAAAGTGGCCGGGCATGGTGGCTCATGCCTGTAATCCTAGCACTTTGGGCAGCTGAGGCAGGCAGATCACCTGAGGTCAGGAGTTCGAGACCAGCCTGGCCAACATGGTTAAACCCCATCTCTACCAAAAAATTAAAAAAGTACCCGGGCGTGATGGTGTGCACCTGTAGTCCCAGCTACTGGGGAGGCTTGGGTGGGAGGATCACTTGAACCTGGGAAGCGGAGGTTGCAGTGAGCCAAGATTGCGCCACTGCACTCCAGCCTGGGCGATAGACTGAGACCCTGACTCAGCAAATAAATAAATAAAGGAAAAGTAGGGAGACAGGTGGGAAAAGTACAGGCAGCATAAGCAATGGACTTTACCTTCTTTCTATCTGTCTTCAAGGCCAGCTCTGATATCACTGTGGAGGACCTCCAGCCGGAAACCTTGCAGACACGGAAATTAACGCCCATTGGAAGTCATGGCACCTGGATCTTGGTCTTAGTTCTGCCCGTCTTACTGCCGCACAAACATTACTGCCCTAACATGGAGGATTACCAACTTAGTGAAAGGCTTAAAACTGCAGGGACATTATTTTCTGATAAAATGGCATAATCAACTTCTATGCCTTATTTCTTTCAATGTATGCAAATGAATGGGAAAGTAGGAGTGGTTTAACTTTTCTGTAAATCTATTTGAACTCCTTTGGGGAAAGATGTAAATAAGCAGAGCTACATGTTCATTGTAAAGACACAGACGTGATGTTATCAACATTAGTAATAATTTAATTATATCAGCTAATTGTTATTACATTCTAATGCATTTATGTAAAGACAAATTTTGTCTTCTCGCTAGCTTTGCCAATAAAACAAAAGAATAATGCTATCCTAGCTGATAAGAATAATGACTGCACCTGTCAAAATAGATTTCTATCTTGCGTCTCAGACAGTCTCTGCAGCATGTTTTTGCCAGGAATATTCACTTGTCCTTTCTTTCTTTCCTTCTTTTTTTCTTTTTTCTTTTTTTTTTTTTTTTTTTTTTTTTTTGTTAAGGAAGAAGACAGACAGCAGGTTTCTACTACTCCTGAGCCTCCCTCTCCAATGATGCTCGGGGCAACAACCCTTCAAAATTAGGTACCAATCAGTGCCAATTCCTTTGATAACCATTGTAATAACGTTAACATGATGAACTAATGAGATATTAATGTGGTTGTAACAGACATTTCCATAGGAGTTCCATTGTAATTGAGTAGGTTGATAATGTGCCTTAATCTGTGTTCGGCAAATGTAAGGTATCATGAATAGGGAAAGACAACATTCTGATGACTTCCAGTTTGTAAGGTGCTTACTCTTTCAAAAAAGAAAAGAAATTCCTGTTTTTAAAAACAGATACATACATGAACATTTGAGAAATCTGAGCCCAGTGTCATAACCTCCTCAAGGCATCTCAAGGCATTTTATACATTTAAGTTTCCAAATGCCAGTAGAACTGGGGAGTGAGTGTTTAAGATCTTTATTTGACTTTTAGTCTATCAACATCTAGCAAATTATAATTACAGATGGCAGAGCCTTGGAAATTCAGTGATGTGGTACCGTGAGTGTTGCTTTTTTTTTTTTTTTTTTTTTTTGAGACAAAGTCTCACTTTGTCGCCCAGGCTGCTGGAGTGCAGTGGTGCCATCTCAGCTCACTGCAACCTCTGCCTCCGAGGCTCAAGCAATTCTCACGCTTCAGCCTCCCGAATAGCTGGGATTACAGGCTTGTGCCACCATGCCCAGCTGATTTTTTATAGAGATGGGGTTTCGCCATGTTGGCCAGGCTGGTCTCGACCTCCAGGCCTCAAGTAATCCGCCCACCTTGGCCTCCCAAAGTGCTGGGATTACAGGCATGAGCCACCGCACCTGGCAGTATTGCTTTTAAAGAAAAGGAACACCACACAGAGAGACATAGACACACAGACACACATAGAAGTATGCACAAATGTGCACACATACACACATGAGCATATGCATGTTCACTCACACACAGAAGAGCTCCTATTGTTTGGGAAAAAAAAAAAAATAATAAGGTCAAGAGCCTAGAAAGAAATAAAAAGGGACACTGTGATAGAAAAGAAAAAGCAAAAGCAAGATTGAAAAGCTGAGATATTCAGAGTCTTTCCATTGGTTTTACGAGGATACCTGTAAATAACCCTGGCTTGAACTCTGCTGAAAGAGAGAGGAAAGAACTAGGCCTTTGTATGATTATTTATTCCAGCAAACAACAGCACACGGCAACTCAGAGCCTTGCTATTCCCTCAGCTAATATTTGGAAGACATTGTATCTCAAGGGCAAATTCTAAGTGTTCTTCCTCTCTCTAAAGTAAAGAGGAAAGGGGAAAAAATTGGAGGCTTCTATCATCCAAGGATAAAAAAGAAAATACTGATGAAATTCCACATTGGACATTGTATGAGGAAGATAAAAAATTAAGGAAAGGGTGTGATGATAAGCTTTGCTTAGCAAATACAAATGAAGGCTATGTAAACCCACGTGATTTTTTTTAAGGCAGACTATTGTTAAATTAACTGGCAGCATTTCAACATCTCCTTAACAATAAATGTTGCTGCCAATTCTTTTCATATTTTAACCCCCTCTATGCAAGGCCCACTTCCTTAAACTGCTCCTAATAGTCTCAGTTTTGAACACAAAGAGGCAGTAGCCTGAGAATTCTCTAGCTTCCTCTGATCTTTCCCAATTCCATTTCCAGCTGATATTTAAATGGCCCCATTTCTCTGCTTCTCTTGGAAGAAGTGACTTTCTTAGTGTGACTCAGCATCATGTGTTTGCCTGGAGGCCAGCTTCCAGGGCGTTCACTTTTCTACCTCATTATAACCAACCTGTGGTTACTAGAGGGAATTATTTGGAATCTGGATTATTATCCTTCTTCACCTCTATTTTCACCCAGCATTTCTCTACCTGCCAGTGGCCTTACCAAAATTTTTTATCTGCCTTTAAATTTGACAATGGTAAGAGTTTTCAAAATAAAAGCTTTTAGGCTATGAAGCAGGCAGACCACGTAGGATAAAGACCATCATCTTGGGATTCAGGAGGGAGGGCCTGTTTGCAAATTCTGGTTTCTCCACTTAGTATCTTTGTGACCTACCACTTAACCTCTCTGCATTTCAGCTTCCCCATCTATAAAAACTGAGACAACAAAATCAAAGGTTGTACAAGATGTAAATGAGACAACCTACGAGAAGTACAGAGCATGCTGCCAAGAACTTTGCACTCTTGTTGAATGAGTTTCCCTTCCCCTTTCAAGCAAATGTATTTCCATATAGCAGGCACTTTTTCCCCATGACACTGAATAATATTTCGGAACATAAAATGTCAAGTTTTACCCATTTTACCCCGAAGTCTAAAAAAGGCAGAGGTAGGGAATGAAGCCATTTTCTCTGCATCTCCCACTCAGCCCTAAGTGGCTAAGAAACTGAGTCAGGAAGTGAAGAGGGAACAGTAGTCACATCTGTAGTGTTCATTGCTGACTTTTAACCTTTTGAGGGTGCTGTTCCTGAGACAGTATGTACAGCTGGTGGAAAGGTCTCTCTACTAATCTGCCCTCTCCCACAGTTTCACACCACGCCACCAATGTCTTTCTTCATTAGATTTTTGTTGGAAGATTTGGAAACCCATCTTTTCCTGGTTATCCTTCATGATCTTCTATAATCCCTCAGTTAGGTTACTTCCTGAGACAGTGAACATATATTAACTTAGTGGTTGAGTCGTCCATTTAATTCACATTTAAAGAGTAATTTTCACATGGTAGCTCTGTGCTAGGCATGAGTGATTCAAAGAAAAAAGCCGAGGTTGCAGCCTCGAAGGAGCTTACTATGTAGTGGGAGAGAAAGGTGAATGGACAGAGGTATCACGGGAGCACAGGAAAGGGGAGATGGGCCCTACCGTCTTCAGGGATGGAGGTTTGGAAGAGGATGGGAAAGATGCAAAGAAGAATCTAGTTTTGTCATTTCTGGAGGAAATGGCACCTAAAAGAATTCATAATAATAAAGAAGAGTTACCATTCCCAATAAGTTTCTCTCTATCACCACTCTCAACCATCTTATGTTTTGGAAAAAATATGGTGTGCTAGATTGGGTCCTCCAAAAAACAGATACCCAAACAGAATGAATGTGCAAAAAAACTTATTGGGGAAGCCACTGGTGAGAGAGAACTGGGAGGAAACAGGAGGAAGCTGGGAGAGCTGTCAGATCTTAATGGAGGTCTAATGCCTGTGAGGAGAGAGAAAAGGAGGCCGAGCCGGGTTTGGAAGAGACCTGGACTGCCATGCAGTTCTAGGGAAATTTGAGCAAGATCAATGCATAGTTATGGAGCTTGAGTTGCCTGTCACAGCAGTCCCCATCCCCCGGAATGGGCCTGCCTTAGTATATCCACCACACTCGGTCAACAGCAGGGAACGGCCAGGGGAAGTGTGCCTTGGCATGAACGTGGTGGTGAACTTCCGCATGCAGTAGCTTGGGGCTTTTGGTTAATTACACTCCCTGGGCTGAGCACAGTGGCTCATGCCTGTAATCACAATACTTTGGGAGGCCGAGGCAGGAAGATTGCTTGAGCCCCGGTGTTTGACACCAGTCTGGGCAACATAGTGAAACTCCGTCTTTAAAAAAGAAAAGAAAAAAGAAAAATGCTCCCTAAAGTCAAACATCCGAGAGGTACACATACATGGTTTTCACATTTGGTCTACACTTCTTAAAAATTATTCATTATTTGCTCTACATTTCTTAAAAATTATTCATTATTAATTCCTTTTCCCATTTAAAAATACAACATATAATGAAATATGAGCTATCAAAACAAATATTGACTTGTTTAATTACACGCTGTGTTTTAGCCATGTTTTCAAAATGTTAGAAATAACTGCAAAATATCCATTTCTATTGTATTAATCTGCTAGGGCTCCCATAACAAAATGCCACAGTCTAGGAGGCTTAAACAACAGAAATTTATTTCTCACAGTTCCAGAGACTGGAAGTCCAAGATCAAGGTGCTAATAGGGTTGATTTCTCCTGTGGTCTCTCTCCTTGGCTTGCAGACAGCCACCTTCTACATGGCCTTTCTTTGTGTGCACACATCCTTGGTGTCGTTCTCTCTTTTTATGGGCTGCCAGTCATGCTGGACTAGGAACCCACCCTTATGACCTCATTTAACCGTAATCACCACTTTAAAGTCCCTGTCTCCTGTTACACTGGAGGTTAGGGCTTTAAAATACAAATTTTGGGCCAGGCGCGGTGGCTCACGCCTACAATTCCAGCACTTTGGGAGGCTGAGGCAGGCGGATCACTTGAGGTCAGGAGTTCGAGACCAGCTTGGCCAACATGGGGAAACCCCATGTCTACCAAAAATACAAAAAAAAAAAAAAAAAAAAAACCAGCCGGGTGTTGTGGCAATCACCTGTAATTCCAGCTACTCGGGAAGCTGAGACAGGAGAATCGCTTGAACCTAGGAGGCGGAGGTTGCAGTGAGCTGAGATTGTGCCACTGCACTCCAGCGTGGGCAACAGAGCAAGACTCAGTCTCAAAATTAAATAAATAAATAAATAAATAAATAAATTTTGAGAAGACATAATCCAGTCCCTAACACCTACCTTGCATGATTTCAATAATGCCCAGATTTTTCACATTCTATGATGGGAACTCCTGCCTTGAAATGTGTACAGGGAATAAGAAGAGCTAAAGAAGGCCAAATCGAGGTGCACTGCTTTGGGACAGTCTCCAAAGAAGGAGCTGGGGAGGAAGAGGTGGAGGGAAAGGAGGGGTGGTAGGGAGAAGAAGAAAAGGAGATAACTTAGCTTGTATATTTTCTCTGTCACTGTTAGCAGAAATTCCATATTTATTATTTATCAGAGATAACTCAATAATGGATAATTGTATCCTTTTCTTGTATTAGGAAGCATTGGGATAACCATAGTCCACATGGCCAGAATATGCAGCATTCTAATTTCTGTCCCTGCCATTGACTAATATGGTCATTTTGAGTATTACAATTTTCTTCTATTTTTAGAGGAAATCAAATATTGCATAATAAACTGTAGCAAAAAAACAAAACTATGTTATGCTTCTCAGCAATTATAAATAACCAGATCAACACTAATCAAATTGAGGGAACATTTAGAGTCTACTGAGTCCATTAGCTGTGGTGTAAGGTAAACAGAATAAAAAGAATACTCTTAACAAGAGACACAGGTCTTTGCTAGCTCTGACTATACCCTCCTCTGAATGGATGTGGTGATGCGCAGCACCTGGGGACCCTCAGGTGGTTAGACCTGGGGTGGATTCCTAACCCGAGGCTTGCCTAACCTTACATTAGTCAAGGAAAGGCCATTGTTCCCTGTCTTCCCAGCAACCAGGCGCATAAGGTCCATTTGTTAGCGCTACTTCCTGACAGACTCAGCAAAACCTCGTAAGAATCCTTCTCTTTTCTTGGGCTGACTGGTGTAAGGTTTTCTTTCTACAATCAAGGGAACTATCACTACTAATTTGGGGTTCAGGACTCTAGTTTGGCTGTGCCTTTCAATGCCATCAAATCTAGGAAAACACTCCAATGCCTGAATGTCTCTCAATCTAGTCTACCAAAAAGGACTTTCTGTTGACATTCTGTTTATTAGACATTAGGTGACATTTTTTATTACTGTTATTCCATATTCAAAGTGTGTGAGGCATCAGTCAGTGCTGAATCACCTTAACATGTTATCTCCATTTGCAAAGAATTTGTCTTGGCATCTGCAGATGGATTTACCTATAAACAATAAAACATACCTTGAGCTAAAGAAAAACTCCAGTTGATATTGCTTATCAGGAAAAAGAAAAAAGAACCAATAGATGAGTTTTCAAATCAGGGTTCTTCCCATTCACTGTGAAGCTTAATCAAAGAATGCTAAATACAGAAGGGGAAAGAACCCAGAGCTAGAAATCAGGAGGCCTAGATACTATGCCAGATCACTCAACAAATAACTCTGTGTCCTCAGGGACTTGCCCAGAAGCCCTTGCAGTTTCCTTACCTCTCTGAGCATAACAACAGCTACCTGAGCTATTGACAGGGTCCTTATGGGGAGTCAGCAACAGTGGATGCATAGCGGTGACTCAGTAGTTAGAATGCAACATGAAAAATAGGTTTTTTTAAAACGATGTATCATTACTGGTCTAAGTACAAGTCTGCCTTGAATATTTCAAAGTAATGCTTATGCTTCCATTTTAAAATATAAGAATGTAACATTCAAAATATATGGAAATGTCCTTTTATCTAATGCCTCCACTTTGATATGCAAAATCTACTCATGAGAACCAGCAAATGCAGTCGGCTTTGTGTTCCTGACCTCAGGCCTGACAGGGACATGAGTTAGATGTGACTTGGACAGGATGGCTGACATCAATTTTCTGTACGGCCCCACTTCCTCTCTTTCTATTTCAATCTTAAGTGTCATGTAGATAGAAAATAAATCTTACTTTATATTATGCATGCTATGCTCAAAATATACTAGGTATTCCACAATAAATATTGTTGAACAGTTTTCAAGTCAAAGAGTAAAACTGCCCTGAAAATTATTCCTTTTTATTCACTGACTATACTACTGCAAAGCAAATTTTCTCTTCCCCTCATTTTTATTTAGGAATCCTCATAAAACTTTAAAAATATGCTTATAATGTTAGTCCTCCAATTTGATTTAAGTTATTGAGGTCAGGAGATTTGTCTTTTTTTATATTTTCTCCATGGATTTTAATGTAGCAGATGCTCAATAAACAGTGGTTGCTTGACTAAATATTCAGTGCAACAACTGACAATTCATTTTTTTAAAAAAAAAAAGCATATATCAGTTGCATCATGAATTGACTGATCAACTCTTCAATCTTTTAATACCCAAATAAACTCTTCTTCTCATTTTTGAGGAACAGTGGTTCGAATTAAACATGTCCATATAGGACAGTAAGAAAGTCCTAATGAATGAATGAAATATGTCCATATAGGACATTAGGAAAGGTTGTTAATTCTTAACCTTTTTATTCATATTTTATACTATGTTATTACTTACTCTGTATCCTGAAAGTCTTCTTTATTTTAATGGGGAAAAAGATAGCAAAAGAATGTGTAAGAGAAGCTTTTGGGAAAAGAAGATTAATCAAATAGGAAGTTTTCTAGTATGAAAAGGTTTCTTTAAAAAAAAAAGCATTCACAAAATAAAACAAGTCAGCATTCTCAATGCTGGAAAATGACAGTGACTAAAAAAGTCTTTCCGCCTGTGTGAGCACTGTCCTCTGTCCCATCCCTAGTGCTGGGTAATGCAGAGGTATAATTTATGATGGATTCACAAACAAAATGGTCAATGGTTCAGCACAAACCAAACATGAGCAGACACATTTCTAAACCCAACCGTCATGCTGCTTACACAATCTGTTGATCCATTGAACAAATATATGTTGAAAGATTAAGCGGGAGTTGACTGCCATTCAGGAAGATAAATGTAGAGTAGACTCATTTTCCGCCTGACTTAATGCTTAAGGATTTGTATTAGAAGGATGTTGGGGAGGGCAATGTCTGCAGGGATGGGGGAAGGGAAATTCCAGTCACCCAGATCTTTAGAATGAGATTATCTCGCCGAGGACCTCACACAGAGGCCTTTGCCAGCCATCTTTCACACCCTGGACTGTCTTGTCCCCTTACTCTTTTATTGTGGCAAAAAAAAAAAAAAAAATCAAGAAAATAAACTAGTGCTGCAGGAGCGCTTGCCTTGCCTATTCAGGCCTTGTTGATGGAACGATAGGAGACAGACTGTCTTAAACAGTTCAGTTTGAGATTTCAATGGGGAGAAAAGAGTCAGGCTGTCATAAAGGCACATTGTCATCCAGCTGTCTCAGAAAAGGTCTGTGAGCCATTAAGCTATAGAGAGAATTGAAAGCCTGAAGCTGGAAACGCGGTGTCCCTGCTGGTAGGGCCAGTGCCACCCCCAGGCAGAGAACAGGGCCAACCTTGATTCAACTCATCTTGTTGACACCTTCCTCAATTGGGGTATGAGGCCAGGCTTCCGGAGTTGTATTTGTTATCTTGGTTGGGCTGAAAAAGACAGTCCTTCACAGATGTTGATCTTGTTATAAGTGTTTGAGTTTCACATAAGAGCTTTGTTAGAAAGAAATAAAAGAGGGGATAGGGGAGGAAGAGGGGAAGAAAGAAGGAAGGGAAAGAAAGGAAGGGAGGAAGGGCGCAAGGAAGGAAGGAAAAAGGAGAAGAACAAAAGAGAAAGAACAACCATTTGTACAACATAAGAGGGATTTTCTTGATTTGTAAACCTGGTACATGGCTACAATACAATAATGCGACCGTGCGGCTTCCTTGTTTAGCAAACTGTGAACAATTTTTAGAGCCATCCAACAACTCTGGCCTGATCAGGAATGCATTCAAACAGAAAACCACTGAGCACTGCAAAAAGAGATGGATCTTGACCCACCAGAGTACGTGTGCCAATAAATGCACTGGAAAGCAATTCACTTTGATTCAACATTTATTGAGCGTCCGTATGGGTCATGACACAGAAGCAGAAACCACACAAGCTTACAAAAGACATGGTTTTTGCCCTTGCAAAGTACATATGCCAACAAAGACCATGTGGACGTGTACAGAATGTTGTGTAGATGTCCAGGAGCGATATGTTTCCTTTTGTATTGAAGAGTAAGTTGAATCTTCTAAGTTGGGAATAATTTTAGGCAGGTGCTAGATTTACAGTGCTGTGAAGAAGTGAAGAGAGATGAGCATGGAAAGCTTCATAAATACAGGGTAGACATAAAGGCCAAAGAAGAAACAGTATTCAAAGTAAGCTAAGCACATCTTTATTTGCCAAGCAAAGCGATGAGTTTGGAAATCAAGTAGGTGTTGGGTAAAAATGACTGATGAAAGGTCTTGAAATTATTTTTAGCCAGTCATATGAGCCCTTGTATTTCACTTTTAAATGCATCTAGTGCAAGATGAAGAATGGCTAAGACATAAATGGATGCACATAATTCTCTAAATCAGATCTCTTCGAGTTGTTCTTTTTAACTTTTAGTTTTTTTTTTTTCTCATGAGATTTCCTACCCTGACTCATCACAGGTCTCCAAGTTGAAGAAGTTAATGACTCACATATTCTAGCCCTCTGTGTCAATTTCTTGTTGTTGTTTTATTTCACTGGAAAATTCTGTTGAGATTTTCAATGATGCCACACAACAGCTCAGTATGGGCCATTTCTTTACCATAACATCCCCATCTTCTCCTCAATGCCACCATTATTAGCTTTATCCTTCATGATCACTTGACTTCCAAATAAAACCAACTATCTAATAGCATAAGTCTCAGTCAAGTTTTAACTTTTGGACCTGTGGGTGTGCAGTTCGTTTTATTCCATTGTATCTTAACCAAACATCATTGACTTTGTTTGTTTTTTTTTCCATAGATTTTTGGGGAACAGGTGATGTTTGGTTACATGAATAAGTTAATCAATAATAATAAGTGTTGATTTCTGAGATTTTGGTGCACCCATCACCTGAGCAGTATACACTGTACCCAATTTGTAGTCTCTTATCCCTCACCCCCCTCCCACCCTTTCCCCTGAATCCCCAAAGTCCATTGTTTCATTCTTATGCCTTTGCATCCTCATAGCTTAGCTTCCACTTATGAGTGAGAGCATACAATCAAACATTATTGACTTTCAATGCTTAATCTTAAGCATCTGATCTTTCCTCTTCTTGGATAGCTAGTACTTAGCAAGCCAAAACTTTAATTATAAAAATAGGAAAGAAAAAAAAAAAAAACAGTGAATTCACTGGAAATGGTTTGCAGTGTAAAGAAAATATGACCATCTGGATTAAATTACTGTAGGTTATGGACTGAGCTGCCTGTTTGGCTTGGCTTGAGGTGAAGGGAGGTTACACTGTATCTAACAGCGCAGTGTCAGAGAGTACCATTCTATGAGCAGCTTTTGTCTTCATGTAAGACTACCCCACTGGATAAGCAAATCTGTGTTAATCTTGCACATGATGAAGGTTGGAAAGCATTCCTAGATATATTCATGCAGCTTCCTAAATCTCTTTCTTCTCTGCCCTGGGGTGCACAGGGAACATAAGGAGTATGTTACCCTCTCACCAGCTCCAATTGCCTCAGGTCCAGGTGAGCAGCTTTGTCTTAAAATACCTCCATAAGCGAGTATGAGCTGATAGCAGAGCCTAATCAGAGAACCTTTTCATCCAACAAGGGCAGGAACTGGTACAGGCTCTCCTGATGGACTCGTGGCTGTCCAGGGAAGGAAACAGGGTGGATGTGGGCTCAGTGCTACTTTGGCAGGAGGTAATACCAGCCCAGACACCCCTCGATGAGGGAAGACAGGACTAAATTGTCGTTGGAGGATTTCAAGGAGAGGAAAGTTAACGATTCTGCCACAAATTATTTTCTGAACTGAAAGAAATAATTCTGTTTTTATCCCCTAAATCTAAGAGAAATTCTTCCAGAATAGCAGAACTAATGGTAGCCAAAGCTAATGGAGTGTTCTAAACGCGTTTTATTCTTTCTCAACGAAGCTCCATGTGTATGATGACATTTTCAGAAAGAGCTAAATGCTATTTTGCCAAAATTAAAAGCACAGTTAGAACATTTACTCCAAATACAATGGTCTGCTGGGTTTGAAATATCGCTCCGGAGACGAGCCCCACGGTGCTGAAGAATACCTGAATCAGCAGAAGGCGGGAAGGAGCATGAAGACTGTATTTATTATGTCTTGAGACGACTCCATAGGTCACTGCTGAGTTCTGTTTACACTGCACTGACCCTTCACACTCCAGAGCAGTTTGTTCAGCTGTGATCTACAACCAAGAATACATTCAATACGTCATCTGCTAGGCCCTACTCTAGCCACTGATCTACCAAGAATAGAGACAGTATGCACTGAGAGACGTCCATTATCCTGCAGTTCTATGAATTGTTTGTTTTCTCCCTTTGCACTTTTGTACTAATAAAAATTTATATGTCTTGGGACACCAATGTAAAGCATGATCCTAACAGAATGGATCTTAACAAAGCGATTATTTCCACTGTACGTTGTGGTAATTGGAAAATAAGCCTGTGGAAACAATCCTATCTCTGGGTCATTATTTCACCCATCCCAATTAGAATGTGTTCAAATACTGAAGTGCAATATAACGCTTTTTGTAATAGCCTGTGCCAGCTCTTTTGCAAAGGGCTATTTGAGGTCACCGAGCTGTGATAGAAAAGAAACCACGGCAGTTGGTTTATCTCTGAGGCTGACATCTACATTCTGACTGACAGGGGATCTGTTTTTCGAATTTGGAGCTTCCTGATCAGTTTATCCATTCATTCAAAAGCAGAATATTCCTCTACACTTCCACAAGAAATGTGTTTGTGATTTCTTTAAGGCCAAAAACAGTCTCACACACATAATATAAACAATAATTAATAATTATATGATGTTTATTTCCCAGACGAAACTCCAATTCCAGGGACCTGACTACCTCAGTCACTCATTCTTGAGCTACAAAATTAGCTCATGTGGGTTTTTTTTTTTTTTCTTTTTTTTTAGAGACCGAGTCTCGCTCTGTGGCCCAGACTAGAGTGCAGTGGTGCGATCTCAGTTCACTGCAAGCTCCGCCTCCCCGGTTCACGCCATTCTCCTGCCTCAGCCTCCCCAAGTAGCTGGGACCACAGGCGCCCACCACCACGCCCGGCTAGTTTTTTGTATTTTTAGTAGAGACAGGGTTTCACCGTGTTAGCCAGGGTGGTCCCGATCTCCTAATCTCATGATCCACCCGCCTTGGCCTTCCAAAGTACTGAGATTACAGGCGTGAGCCACCGCGCCCCGCCCATGTGGGGGGTCTCTTAAAGGGGAACTCCCACATACGGATTAACCTCCTCTAGACACCTTCTGCATATGCCCCGCCCCCCCGCTCACCTAGCACCTTGTGCTTCTCCCTGCCCTGGCACTAGCACACTGCACAGCCACCCCACACAACCAGCTATTTTAAGGCAGGATCTTATTCATCTCTGGAGCCCCAGTGCCTCCCACATTGCCTGACACACAGTTGGCACTCAATTAACGTGTGCTGTATGAATGAATGAAACAAAGTTCAGGACACCATGTCATGATATTTTAAGTCTGGTGCAAGTCCACAGTGATAAGATGAAGCTCATCTCCTTCATCAACAAATGTTCTGTCTGTTCTTCCTTCTCCAATCATTGGGTGCTGTTCTGAAGCCGAGTGAGAGACCCGCGTTGTACAGCCATATGCTCAGTGACTGATGTAGTGTGTAAGCTTCTCTGAATTGTAAGGACTTCAGGGGCAGGGACTATGCCTTATTTATCTTGGATCCCCTACTGGTTTATAGCAAGTGCTTGATGGATGCTTATTAAATAAATCTGATCTTTTAATCTATAAAACATTATTAGACAGTATGCTTTTGGCAATGGAATGAATGGGTCCTCTTAAAATTTATATGTTGAGAGGCAGGGCGCAATGGCTCATGCCTGTAATCACAGCACTTTGGGAGGCTGAGGTGGGTGGATCATCTGAGGTCAGGAGTTCGAGACCAGCCTGGCCAACATGGTGAAACCCCATCTCTACTAAAAATACAAAAATTAGCCAGGCGTGGTGGCGCACGCTTGTAATCCCAGCTACTTAGGAGGGAGACAGGAGAAACTCTTGAACCTGGGAGGTGGATGTTGCAGTGAGCCAAGATCAAACCACTGCACTCCAGCCTGGCTGACAGAGATGAGACTCCATCTAACAACAACAACAAAAAATCATACGTTGAAATCATACCCCCTAACGTAGTGGTATCAGAAGGTGGGGACATTGAGAGGTAATTAAGTCATGAGGGTGAAACCTCATGAATGGGATTAGTACACATATGAAAGGGACTCCAGAAAGCTCTCACACCCTCCTTCCACCATTTGAAGATACAAAGAGAAGATGGCAGTCTGCAACTCAGAAGACAGCATTCATCAGAACCTGACAGTGCTCGCACCCTGATCTTGGACTTCCATCCTCCAGAACTGTAAGAAATAAGTTCCTGTTGTTTATAAGCCACCCAATCTGTGGTACTTTTTTGTATAGCCCAAACTGACTAAAATATCTTATAATACAAATGACTGAGAAGTCACAATATATTCTTGACTGGAGAAGTGAACAGTGATTCTTCTACTTTTTCCTTAAAAGCCGGCCAGGTGCAGTGGCTGACGCCTGTAATCCCAGCACTTTGGGAGGCCGAGACAGGCAGATCACCTGAGGTCAGGAGTTCGAGACCAGCCTGGCCAATATGGTGAAACCCTGTCTCTACTAAAAATACAAAAATTAGCTGGGCATGGTGGCAGGTGCCTGTAATCCCAGCTACCCAGGAGGCTGAGGCAGGAGAACTGCTGGAACCCGGAAGGCAGCGGCTGCAGTGAGCCAAGATCGTGCCACTACACTCTTGCCTGGGTGACAGAGCAAGGTTGTCTCAAAAATAAATAAATAAATAAAAGCCCACTGGTGACATGGCTCTGTGGCCCTAGATTTCTCCAAAAGAAAGATAGAGTGAGATAGAGAGAGGAGGAGAGAAAAAAGGGGGGAGGAATGCGAGAGGAGGGAAGAAAATGAAGAGGAGAGGTTTTTCAAAAAGAAAGAAAGGAAAGAAAAATAAATAAAAGAAACCCCATAGCTCTATGTCTAACATGAGGAATGGTGGGATAATAAAGGAAGTGATGTTGATGAATATAAAGTGATCAAGTAAGCACTATTTTTTGAAGATGAGACAAAACAGGATTTAGAATTCTATTTCCAGCAACATGGCAGACTCATCCCTCCGGGCATAACTAAAATGCTGTATAAAATATTTAAAATGTCATTTGAATGCATGGCTTGGCTGGCAGGAAAATATATGGACGGATTGGAGGCCAGAGATGAAAAGTGTGAATCTAGAAAGATAAGCAAGCAGTAGAGAAGGCATTGAAGACCCCTCAAGTGACCTGTAGCTCATATTTACTGGGCTACACCCAGTACAAGTTGGGGCTTTAGCAAAGAAACAGTTCAGATTACAGAGCTTTGGCATAACACTGGTTCCTCCAAATACATACATTCTCAGAGTGTAGAGGAAAATTATTCCACACACTGCAAAGGGAGATGTTTGGCATTTATGCTTCTGTTGATGTTGGCTTTGGATTTGAGTGAAGTAAAAAAATAAAAAATAAATTATACTGTCGCATTAAGGATTTCTAAACACAAGCCTTATTTATGTGAGTTTGATGTCAGAATTTTCGTTGTCTGCGTGACTCAAAAAAAAAAAAAAAATACATACTAAAAAACAATGTTTTCTCTAAGTGGTCCAGCCGTCACATCCACATGCTATGAAGTTGTACACACCAATTCTGGCCAGAACTTAGTCACACGGCCACGCTTAGCTATGAAGGATGCTGGAAAATATAGTCTTTATTATAAGTTCCAAGGTTCTATTCATGAAAAGAAACTGAAGAATGAATTTTGAGGGTGGGGAGTGGGAGTAAGCTCTGCCTTGATCTTCAAATCCTGAGACAACTCCCAAAGAGAGAATTAAGGTAATACTTTCTCCTTGGACATCTTTTTGTTTGGTTTTTTGAAATTTATTGTGGAATAAATCAGTTTTGTTTCCTTTCAACTTTTCATTTAAAAAGTATAAAAATATATATTTGAAATTGAGAATCAATTTGTTAAATAATAGGAGAAAGGAAAGAAGAATCCAGGAGCAAGAAATTACATAAAGTGCAATTAAGTTGAAGTTAAAGTTCTACGTCTAGGGGAACTTTCAGTCCCTAGGGTAGACAAAGCCAATCAGAACTGAAGCAGCCTTACTATTTCTTCTCTGTTTCCTTCACTTTGCTTCTCATAACACAAGTTTCCTCAAAAGAGTGTAATGGTAAAACCCCCCTGCAAAGCTAGAAAAACAGAGAAGTAACTGGTTTCCTTTTAATGGAATGTTGTTTTTTGTTCTTTTTTGTTTTTTTAGGTGTCTGACCAAAGCATAGGAAATTGCAAAGTTAAACTTTTTAAACTTTTTAAAAGGGATATTTTCTACAATAAGATAACATCTTTTAAAAACAGGCACACAAGCTGGGCAAAGTGGTGTATGTCTATAGTCCTAGCTACTCAGGAGGTTAGGGTGAGGAATCACTGAGTCCAGGAGCTTGAGACCAGCCTGGGTAACACAGTGAGACCCCATATCTAAGAAAGTCATAATTTTTATTTTAATAAAATTAAGTTTAAACTTATTTAATTCATTCAAAAAATAAAAACACATACAGATAGCTAATGCTCTAAATGTCTTGGTGGAAGGCGATTGTAAGTTTCTCTTTATAGGATTAGCTGTACACTATTAAAAAAAAAAAAAATCAGAGCACTAAATCTGAAAGTCCACTAGAAGGCCATATGTAACTTCTCAGAAATAAGGAAAGTATTTTATTTTTGTGTAGTGCTTCCACTAATCTACAAAAAAAAAAACTTAAAACTTGCTGTTGGGCAATTATCAAAATGACAATTACTGGCGGGAATGATTGTCCTGGGTAAGGAAAGAGTGGACTAAATTACTGGCTGATTTGGGGTGCAAAGAGGAAACTTCTCCTGTTGAAGCCTCTCAGACATTCACACAATTCTTGCACACTTGTACATACACCCATAGACATACACCTGAATGTGAGTCACTACAACCCACTACATGAGCACAAAAGATTGCTGAATGATTCAGCCCTATTATCTGAAACCTCAGATTTCAGATCTACACTTAGTCCATGAAAATGGACAGCAATAAATCTTTAATTATTTATTTATTTATTTTTTGAGATGGAGTCTCACTCTGTCGCCCAGGCTGGAGTGCAGTGGCGCCATCTCGGCTCACTGCAAGCTCCACCTCCTGGGTTCATGGCATTCTCCTGCCCCAGCCTCCCAAGTAGCTGGGACTACAGGCACGTGCCACCACACCCGGCTAATTTTTTGTATTTTTAGTAGAGATGGGGTTTCACCGTGTTAGCCAGGATAGTCTCAATCTCCTGACCTCGTGATCCACCCGCTTCAGCCTCCCAAAGTGCTGGGATTACAGGCGTGAGCCACCGCGCCCGGCCATGGACAGCAATACATCTATCACAATATAGTACTGGAAGAGGGAAGAAAGCAAACAAGAAAGGCTTTGCTAGAAATGGGCTGCATTTTGAAGGGTAGATATGATCAATATATTTTTAAGTGCATTTTAAGTGAATCGAGATTTCTTTAAGTTTATTCTTTGGAGCAGATCCTGCAGCGATCCTCTGCACTCCAGTCATCTTTCCTTTTCCTCTATTTTTGAGACTCCCTGGATCTGTGATAGTAAGGTACCAAAATGTAGAATTTATCCAATGGGTTTAACTTTCTGAAGGATTGGGATTATGAAAAATATTAAAGATATTTCACTAAGTCATGACTTGATATGGGTATATTTTTGAGGATTGTTTTCCATTCAATTTATAGATCCATATAAAAAGGCTTTAACCAAATAGGATTTTATTGTTCTTATGTAACAAGTCCAAGAGTAGGCCATCTTTTTTTTTTTTTTTTTTTTTGAGACAGAGTTTCACTGTTGTTCCCCAGGCTGGAGTGCAATGGTGCAATCTCGGCTCACCACAACCTCCGCCTCCCAAGTTCAAGCCATTCTCCTGCCTCAGCCGCCCGAGTAGCTTGGATTACAGGCATGCGCCACCATGCCTGGCTAATTTTGTATTTTTAGTAGAGACAGGTTTCTCCATGTTGATCAGGCTGGTCTCGAACTCCTGACCTCAGAAGATCCGCCCCCTTCGGCCTCCCAAAGTGCTGGGGTTACAGGCATGAGCCACCACACTTGCCCTAAGCCATTTTATTCTACTTCTATCTTTTTCGTCTGCCTTTTTGAGCATTTTGCTATCATCCTCAGGGTCTCATGATAGTAGCTATTCCTCTGGGCATGGCGTCCACATTCCAGGCAGGAAGAAGAAAAAAGTGACAAAGAGGAAAAGTGTGTGCCAATATCAGGAAAGCAACACTTCCCTAGATATCCCTGTAGAATTCAACTTATGCCTCACTGGCCAGAAGTGAGAGAAAAGCTGCGGGGAAGGCTGGGAAATGGGCTGTATTTAGTAGACGCACTGTTACCTCAAACAAATCAAGGTCTTGATACCAATGATAAGAATGAATAGCATGAAATTTAATGCCAAAATTCTAGAATTTCAATCCATGGGGACAGTAATTTGGCTTCTCAGAGAAAGGTGTAATATCATATTTACTTTTTGCTCTCCATGAGCTGACACACAGTATGCAGTCTTTCAAAAACTATTTATTGAGCTCCTATTATGTCCTGCGTGCTATTTTAGATGCTTACAATATCTCCAGATAAAAATTCTTGTCCCCTTAGATCTTCTATTCTAGCAAGCAGAGACAGATTATAAACTATAGTCACAATAAATAAATAAAGTCTACAGTTTGTTCAGAGTTGATAAAGTCTATGGAAATAAGTAAAAATATAGCTGAATAAGAAGAATTAGTAGTGGTGGGTGGAAGGAATGGGTTGTAATAAAAACAACACAGGAATTATGTATTAATCTGTTCTTTCATTCCTTGAACCCTTCTAATTTCTGGAGAGCACAGTGTGTTTTATCTTGGAAAAAAACATAGTTCATTATTTTTTCAACTCCCATTCTTGGAAGCGCTGAATCCACTGCTGTTATTTACACAAGAAATGTCAAGGATTGTTTCAGGCAGTTTGGTAGGCTAGACAGCGCTTCACACAGGGGGAACTGTTGGCAATTTACTTAAAGGGTCTAATTCCATAAGGAAGAGTAAAATTCAGTGGGAAAAAAGGAGCAATCAACAAAGAGAAAATGTTCTCTTGACCTTGAGCCTTTTGAGTGTCAGAAGCACGGCCTTTCTGAGGAATGTGGCTTTTCAATAGGCATAATGCTATCGGATTAACTCTTCTCTGCTTTAAATCATAAAAGTAAGAACTGTACACACACACACACGTACACACACACATGCCCATACACACACACGTGCAGAGTTACAGTTTAGATTTTTTTTTTTTAATTCCAAAATCAACAACTCCCAAGGGATTGGGATTTGACTGATTTTATTTAAAGTCTGGGTGGGTTTCTGACCACTAAATATTTGCTTAATTATCCCAGCAATGAAGAGTGATGCTCTCATTAGCAAGGGTTAGAAGCCCATCTGTGTTCTCTGGCGGTTTTTTGTACAGGACTGTAAACCTGCAAATTGCATGTACAGTTGGGGAGTCGGAAAACTGTAATTGCCGCTCTGATACTCATTATCTCATGAGTTTGGGCAAAATAATTTTTCCCCCCTGGGTCTTGGCCTACCTGTGCATAAATTGTAGTTAATATTTTATGGTAAGCCAAAAAGCCTTGCCTTGGGTACTTCTCATTGGCAAAAAGCGATGCCCTAACAGATCCTGAAGCTGAAGTTATTACAGAGAACCAAAGAAACTGCCACACAATTGGAAAGCACGAGGCATCCTGTCACTTTGGAATTTGTAAACACAGAGATCACAACACGCCTGTCCATGTCCCTAAGGAAAACCAAAAGGGAATTCTTCTCCAGGAAGAAACACTGTGAGCTAAATTTCATGGGTGTTTAGGGAGATGAACTAACACAAATCATTTGATAGTTATTCCCAGCGGGAGCAAATCTAGATTTTGTGAGGTCTGAAGTATTTACATTTTTGTGAGGGAAAGGTGAGTACTCTTTAGTAAAAGGATTACTTAATAACTATGTCTTTAGAATGAGAAAAGTCACATTCTAAATTTTTAAAATATTAATAGCACAAATGGTACAAAATGCAAAAACACTTACATTTGTAACTGTCTGATACCCCTCTATATTATTTTTTCTACATTTTTGGGTCTGCATTCTTGACAACTGCTTCACAGAACAATAATTTTGAAAAAGTGTTTCCAGAAGTGGATTTACCATCAAACTTGAGCTTCAGGACCTCTCACTCCCATGGGTCCCTTGCAAGGCCCTATACCAATCTTCTATTTTCCTCAATTCTCATTTAAAAAGAAAACAAGATGGTGTTTTTATAATTGTACATGTTGCACTATCCGGTTGTATTCCTGAGAAGAAAGACCTTCCATTTACTAGGCTTCCGTGAGAAACAAATATTCTACTTAGAGATGACAATTGGATGAATTTTCCATGTTAGCTACTGACTGTTCGTTTCCCTCCATCACTTACTCACTTACAATGCCGGGCTCTAAAAGACATGTTCATAGTGCAAGAAAATTCTTCCCCATATCTTCATGGCACGATACTGGGTTAATTAACACAACAGGCAATAGGAGTATTTCTAGAAGCCATTCCCACATGAGGATACCCATCCTAATTATCATTCTAAATAAACATTCACTACATACTTCCAGAAAGTGACTGTGAACCACATAAACATATCCTGTTAACCTCAAACTACCCGCATTCCCAACTCAACTTCCTCTTACTTGGATTCCCAACACTCATGGCCATTCCAATGCCATCCTATATGAAAGAAAGAGTAGTAAAAGGGAAGTTGGAATGGAAAGAGACTGTGATCTTAAACAATATGTCATACTTTTGCAAACTTTACAGAAACATATGACTTTGCAAATGAGTGGCCCTAAATGGTTTTTTTGTTTGTTTGTTTTCTTTTTTGAGACGGAGTCTCACTCTGTCGCCCAGGCTAGAGTGCAGTAGTACGACCTTGGCTCACTGCAAGCTCCACCTCCCAGGTTCAAGCCATTCTCCTGCCTCAGCCTCCCAAGTAGCTGGGACTACAGGTGCCTGCCACCATGCCCGGCTAATTTTTTTGTGTTTTTAGTAGAGACGGAGTTTCACTGTGTTAGCCAGGATGGTCTCCATCTCCTGACCTTATGATCTGCCCACCTTGGCCTCCCAAAGAGCTGGGATTACAGGTGTGAGCCACCGTGCCCAGCCAGGTGGCCCTAAAATTTAACCATCATTCATTCCATGATAAACCTTCCTATGATCCTGAGTCTTGATGTCTCCACACCTGCTCCCATGATGGAGGTGATGCCTTTGAGGAAATAGACTGCTATTAAGGTGTCCAATAGGGTGAGCTTCAGGAGTAGCATTTTGGCATTTCTAGCTCCCAAGAATATTGTGATATAGCTACTGTTACAGACTTCAGAGAACACAAATTATTCATTTAGCTGTGGTTCACTCATATATCTATCAAGTTACCCCCAAAATACTCACTAAACCCTACCATCATTAAAAGACTATGCCAAGAGTTGTGGCTGATTGAAAAATAAGTAAGCCACAGTCCCTGCCCTCAAGGAACCTAGACTAGTAAAGGAGACAAAACATACGTAACTCATAGTGCAAGGTAGACTGCACTGGAAGAGCAAAGGAAGTAGATGTCTAAGTTGGAGTTCAAATAACCAAACTGTGGGCTTATTCCTGTGAATAATTTTATAGCCTCTGATTCTCAGTTTCCTCATCTATAGTAGTAATACTCATCTCACAAGACTCATATAAGGATTAAAGGAGATAAAATTAAGCAAAATTGACTAAACACAAGGTTTTCTGTAAATATAATTCCCTAGAGGTAAAAACAGTCTTATTCTTTTGTATATCTATTTATATTCTATTGCCTAATAAACCTCTGTTAAAAGTGGAATTATGAAAAACAGGTGAATGAGATAAAAAAGTTAAAAAAAAAAAAAAATGATGCAAGGGCTTCCCAGAGAACATCTGCCCTTACCCAAAACTTCAAAGAATATATTGGACCTGGAAAAAAAAAAAAAAAAAGAGGAAATGATTGGCTCATGAAACTAAGAAATCTGAGGGCAACTTTAGCTCTAGGTGGACAGAGTCTTGGGATGTGAACAAGATTCCCGGACCCAGTCTCTCTCCTTTGCTTGGCTCTGCTTTTCTTTGTGTTGGCTTTATTCTCAGGCAGCCTCTTCCCACACCATGGCAAAAGGTCACCTGCACCTTCAGGTGTAGTGAGCCCAAATCTGCAATCTATGGTAGAAAGAGTCTCAGATTTGGAATATGTAAATGAGCTCGCCCCTGGAGATAGCTGGAAGGGTGGCACGCAAATGGGGGAGACATTTAGCTTAACTGTCGTCATGGGGACTGAGAATGGAAAAGGAGTAGATCCCTACAAAAAAAAGTACCTCGGCAGCTAAGCCGAAGGAGGGAAAGAACTGCTGTGGAATTCTACAAAGCACACTTCAGGTAGAGAAGAAAACAAGCAAAAGCGCAAATGTTTACTGGGCACATACGCCCTGGTGTCTGGGAGAATAAGATTTGATTCTGGCCTCAAGCAGGGGAGGTAAAACTTCTCTGAAAAATAAACAACCATAATCCAAGGTAGGAAGTTAGTAAAGCCCTAAAAGGGTCGATAAATGCCATTCATTCAGAGAAGGCTGAGATCTCTCTGAGCTGGAAGGATTGGAAACTTTTCAGAAAAGACGTAGCAACTGAATTGGATTTTGAAGGAACTGGTAGGGAAAATAGCATTCATAAATCACCTGAAAATTAAAATATCTCAAAACCAGCCCTAGCCTTGGGCTTTGAAGCTGTAGAGTTATTTAAGGGTCTGCAGAATCAAAACATCCAGTCATTTCTCACATCATCCTCATGGTCAAAGATTAAAGTGGAAACAGAGGCAGATAAGAAAGGTCACGGGGGTGGTTTGTGGCAAGAGCTACACTGCCTAGGCTAAAGTTCCCATTTTAAATGTGAAGTAATTATATCTCCTTACATTTGTTCATTTATCAATTTAACTAGATCTCCTTCTTTTATTGAGGTAAAATTCAGATAACATAAAATTAACTATTTTTAAAGGGTACAATTCAGTGGCATTTATAGTACATTAACACTGTTGTTCAATCATCACCTTTATCTAGTTCCAAAACATTGTCACCTCTCCAAAAGGAAACAGTACCACTAAGCAGTCACTCCCTGCTACTCCATCCACAACACCCCCAGCCTCTGGCAACCACTGACCTATTTTGTATTTCTGTGGATTTACCTGTTCTGGATATTTCACATATATGGAATCACATAATGTATGATTTTTTTGTGTCTGGCTTTTTTTACTTAGTATATGTTCTTGAGGTTAACCAGAACTCTTTCTATGTTCCTTTTTATATCGTGTAATATGGAGCTATAAAGACCAACTCTATACCTAAATTCCATACCCCAGCAGCCCCCTTGTGATGGGCCTTCTACACCCAATGTCCACTGACCCTTGACAGTCCATGTTTCGAGGGGTTATTTCTTAAGAATTCCTTAGGGTTCTTCTGTAGTTATAAGGAAGTAGTTTACTTGATATATAATGACTGGTAAATTAGCTGGTTGACTGTTGAGTGCTTGTAGAATCCAAGGTAGATTCTTTGACCAAACAGAACTCTTTCCCCAAGAACAGTCAGTCAAGCATAAGAAGTAGGCAGGCAGCAGGGTAAGGGAGCCTGACTTAGGACCAGCTCAGCCTTCCATCCTACCACAGCTTCTTACCCGTTACCATGGAATTTAATATCTGGAAGGGTTCTTGGAGAACATTCATTTTTTAGATAATGAAACTGAGGCTCTAAGAAGTTTTTTTTTTTTAATTATCCAAGATCACACAGTGAGAGCACCAGAGCCCATATAAGAGCTCAGAAATTCTCAGGCGGTATTCAGCACTCTGTGATACAATACGGTGTCCGGTAGTTTTCTCTCTAGAAATAAGAATGAAATGTAAGAAAGCAGCAGGTTGAAAGAATGCCTCTGGCCAGGTGCAGCGGTGCACTCCTCAGTCCCAGCTACTCGGGAGGCTGAGGCAGAAGGATCACTTGAGCCCAGGAATTCAAGACTGCACTCTAACCTGAGTGACAGAGTGAGACCTTGTGCCAAAAAAAAAAAAAAAAAAGAAAGGAAGGAGGTAGGAAAGGAGGGAAAGGGAGGAAGGCAGGGAGGGAGGGAGGGAGGGAGGAAGGGAGGGAGGAAGGGAGGGAGGGAGGGAGGGAGGAAGGGAGGGAGGGAGGGAGGAAGGCAGGGAGGGAGGGAGGGAGGGAGGAAGGAAGGAAGGGAGGGAGGGAGGGAGGGAGGGAAAGAAAGAAAGAAAGAAAACAAACGTCAGACCTCTCTGGACTTTAGAAAAGCTGAGAGGAGTCCTGTTCAGCAATTTTTCAATCTGTACAAATAATAAAAGGGGTGACATCATTGCACTTCACAAGGAAAGAGAAACTGGTATATCATAACTGAGAGCAATTTTGATCTTAAATTACGAGCATATGAATGAATGGGCAATGCTTTCTATCATGTATAAATTTGGAGCTTTCATTGGAGCTATTTTTCCCTGAGTGGGGTGCCTTCTTGTCAACATGGTCTATATCTTACTGCTTTATAGAAATGATGATCTGCATCCGACCATCTCATTTCAGACTTGTTCCCAAGAGTACTGAAAGTAAATGACCCAGTAATGGGAGGGGGGTGAGGCTGGTGCCGAGGGGACAATATTTAGGATATAGCAGCACTGAGGGCATCCCACCCATTCAGAGCAACTAAGCTGCTCTTCTCCCTCTTCAAAAATACTGCTCGTAAATGGGAGCTCAGATCCTTCTAGGGAGAAATGCAAGCCTGTAAATACCATGTCAGGGTCTTTATTTTTCGTAACATAAAGTTAATGATGCTTAAAATATGCACAATATGTACCCCTGTGGAACACTGAATTATCTTGATGTCTGAACTTCTGGGGATGGCCTATAAAGAAAATGATTCAGAAGTGAGTAGAAATAGACAGAATTGTAGAATTGTAAAACGCAATCGGGGATTGCGGGGGAAGCCCCAGATGTATGTGCCACGGAACAGAGGGGTAGAAAAACAAAGCTCAAATGCCCTCATCTTTGTTTTTTAATCTCGTCTTTAAAAGACAGACTTCCTGGATTTTTGCCTTAGAGAGTCATGAGCATTTCCTTGACATAATTTAGTTTTTCTTTTTAACTCGGGGAAAAAGGTGCTTTCAAAAACAAGCCAACTGGACAGTTTTCTCCCTGCAGAGGTACAACATTCAAACCCTCTCCAGCTAAAACAAACCAACCAACCAAAAAAAAAAGAGAAGAAGGAAAAAAAAATCGTCTAACTAATATTTAAGCTTTCAAAAGCAGGTTGGCTGCGAGCCTCTCTAGGATAATCATTTGCACCCTCCTTCAGCCACATATAATACAGTCTTTATTCAGCAAATAGCAAAGTCGTTTCCCAGAAAGTCAAAGGTCAGTTTTTGCTGTATTAATAGCTGCTCTGGGAGGGTCAGTGTTGTGCTATCCTACATTTTTTCCAGGGCCTGGAGATGCAATTTCCTACAATCTGCAGGCAATTTCCCACCAATTTTCTTGGGGAGCTAATAGGCTGTGACAGGAGATGGAGCTAGCAAGCAGCAGGCGGCTTCAGAAAAGACAAATTGCATCTCTGCCACCTAACTGGGCAATCTAGATGGACAGAGTTTATAGCTTTGTAGTGTTATCGGGCCTCATGCTAACAGCAAATCATTCACGCTGCTCGCTGAATTTCATATTCCCTTCCTTCTGAATTTCTTATTGCCACATATCACTTCGTAGCACTTTCCCTGGAAATGGCAGTAAAAAGGGGATCACATATATATTAGTGACTTCAATGTCTCTTAAATGGCTTACCAGAAATTATTAGCATTCAATAATTTCTGTTTATAGAGTTAGGGCTAAGCTGGCAATTTGTAAGTCACGGGGTGGGAATGTTGGAAGGAAGAGCCAACATGGAAGGAAGAAGGCACCATGTAACAGGTTGCAACTCTCTGGCTAGCAAATACAGACCTGTGTTTTTTGGAGACAGAGTCTCGCTCAGTCAACCAGGCTGGAGTGCAGTGGCATGGTCTCTGATCACTGCAAGCTCCTCCTCCCGGGTTCATGCCATTCTCCTGCCTCAGCCTCCCGAGTAGCTGGGACTACAGGCACCCGCCACCACGCCTGGCTAATTTTTTCTATTTTTAGTAAAGACGGGGTTTCACCGTGTTATCCAGGATGGTCTCGATCTCCTGACCTCATGATCCACCTGCCTTGGCCTCCCAAATTGCTGGGATTACAGGCATGAGCCACCGCGCCCAGTCGAGATCTTTCTTATATCTCCTCTGACCATGTCCTTGTGTACAGTGAAATGCATTTCAAAAAAATAACAGAAACATTTGCAAAACATGCTTGCGACACTGATTTACGCTTTGCCTAGATTGTTTCTTGAAAGCTAACGGTGTAATATAACGATGGAAATGTTTTCATAGAACGAAATAGAAACATCTTTATTTTGTATTTAAATCTTCTCTCATATTACATAAATAATACATGTTCAACCTAAAAGATTTAGAAAGGATAGATAAGGGAAGGGGGGAAAGTCTGATTAAAGAAAAAATATAATCATTGTACCAACTCAGGCATTTTTTAAAAACCTAATTTATAAAAGACCTACTCTGTGCCAGGCCTGGCATGTCCTGAGGTTTACAAAGATGAATAAGGCAGGATCCCTGCTGCTGGGGATTTCACAGCCTAGTGGAGAAGACCAGCTTATAAACAGATAAATCGCAAGATGTTGTGGCCACAGTTACCTGGATGCTTCTTTTGAAGAAAGGAGGAACAAACTGCCTACAAAAGTAAACTAAGGTGAGAAACAGAACAACTCAGATGGAATTAAACAGTGCAAGTAAATAAACAGCAGAGATTCAGTCAGCTCAGCTATCCTCATGTGGTTCTATTTGAAGGGACGATGGAAGGGTATGGAAATGGTAACCAATGTACTCTGTGGTTATCTGCATCTAGGGACTGTCACTGGAAAAGCAGATCAACAGGAATGTTTTGGACAACCTGATCTATGCTCTAAATTGCTCTCACATTAGGATAATTGCACACTCGTGCCCTGGCATAAGGAGGCTGGAGTAGTCTCAAGGTTACAGGAGCCTACAAGAAGGGGTTAAGAGCAGAGTATGTGGCTGGGTGTAGTGGCTCACGCCTGTAATCCCAGCACTTTGGGAGGCCAAGGTGGGCGGATCACCTGAGGTTGGGAGTTTGAGACCAGCCTGACCAACATGGAGAAACCCCGTCTCTACTAAAAGTACAAAAGTAGCCAGGCACGGCGGCGCATGCCTGTAATCCTAGCTGCTCAGGAGGCTGAGGCAGGAGAATCGCTTGAACCAGGGAGGCGGAAGTTGCAGTGAGCTGAGATTGCATCATTGCACTCCAGCCTGAGATTGCATCATTGCACTCCTGACAAGAGCAAAACTCCACCTCAAAAAAAAAAAAAGAGCACAGTATGTGCCAGAGAGGAATGCAGAACCCCTTGCTAATCTTGTGAACCCCATTTCTGAATAATATCTATCTTCAAAGAACTTAAAGAAGGCTGAATTTTTTTAAAGGAAGAAAGAAAATAAAAACTAAAACCGTCACTTCCTAAAGATTAGGAAGTACCTAATCTTCACAGGTTAATAAACACTGAGGCAGAAACACCTCTCATCTCTCTGAACTGGATTAGCCTCTGGAAAGAGTAGGTAGCCTCTGCTCTATTTGCTGATATTGCTGATACCTCTATAAAAGTAGTATTATGGTGCTTTATTTTTGGCTCATTATCATACCAGTATGCGTAGCGGTACGCCAAAAAAGATCACCTCAAAGAGAAAAGGGAACAAGTTTTGGCATGGAAATTTTCAAACCTTGAGATTTGCAGGGTTGATTTAAGCAGATTACCCTGGCTTGCTGGTGTGGAGGATAGACAGGGGAGGTTTGCCCAAGCAATACAAAAGTAGTGAGGTCTCGGCTCCAGACCATCTCTTCCACTTGCCGATTGTGGGATCTGAAGCTTCATCATCCATACTTATTCCTACCCCGAAAAGTTATTTTGATGATCTTGAGTCTTGAAGACAGAATGTTTTTAATCTCAAACAAAGTGTCCAGAGCTAGACCCCTAATAATCCTCCAAAAACACTGATTGACTAAGTGGAATGAAGAGGCCCTGAGCTAAAGTGCTGATACTTTTTGGTATAAACCAGTCACTATCCATTTGCCCCCCACATTTGAGGAGGTTCCAACTGAATAGGTCTCAGGAAAGACTCCTGGTGGATTCTGCCACACAGCTAGGTTGAAAACCCCTGGGATAGGTATGGGGTGAGATGAATGGAACGGGACACCAAATGTATACCTCATAATGAATCTCTAAGAATGGCAATGACACACTGTAGAAAAAGCATAGGAATGAACCCTCAATTTAAAGCCCCACTTTAAATCTTACCCGCTATGGGCATTTAGCCAAGTGAACTAGTTGTGACTTTGTTTCCTTATCTGTTACAGTGTAGGTGGATTACAGGAGGTAGTGCTCATGAAGCACTATGGAAGCAGTGCTGATGAAGAGGGCAGTGCTTACTCACCTCAGCCATTATGACCAGCACTGGCAGAGCACCTTATACAGAGTACACTTACAGAAAGCCCCTCCTTCCTCTCCTTCTTCTACTCTTCCTCTTCCTCCTCCTCTTCCTATTCTGTTCATCCTCCTCCTCCTCCATCTCCCAGGTTGGCAACAGATGCTCTGCTCCCCCTGCTTAAGCCACCCCCTAATATATGAAGTGCAAAGCTTCCCCCAGGTCTCAGGTATCACACGGAATCTGCCTAAGCACTAAGGTATAGTGTTTTCTCTTTGTTCTCCCTCTTCCCTTTCTCTGGCATTGCATGCCTCTTGGGCATAACTTCCAAATGGGTGAGCCATTATAGAAGATTCTTGCTCCATGAATGGAGGCACTCAGTTCCTTCTTGTCATTTCTAGATAAAATGGTTTTCAATCAGATTCTGTACTACGCTTTATATGCTACATTCACTTCTCTTTCCATAAGTAGCAGAAAAGTGAACCCTATAGTTAATACCATTGGAAATAATACACAAAATGGCACCCTTTGGGCTTGAAAGAGTCAAGGGGCTTCTGTGAGTGTTTTACTTGTTACTTCAAGAGCAGGAATTAGGTCAGGGAGAGAATTTGGCTCATTAAATTTCCTTCAAAGATAAAGACAAGTGAAGGACTTGTCCAAGGTCACATAGCATCTCATATATTCCTCAATCTCAAAATTAAAAGAAAAACTTATGGGCACATTTTCATGACCTTCATAAACTTAGATAACAAGAAGTGCAGATTCTAAAACTTTTCTGAGGGCACATAAGAACTAGGAATGAACGGCCGGGCGCGGTGGCTCCCGCCTGTAATCCCTGCACTTTGGGAGGCCCAGCACTTTTGGAGGATCATGAGGTCAGGAGATTGAGGCTATCCTGACTAACACAGTGAAACCCCGTCTCTACTAAAAAATACAAAAAATTAGCTGGGCGTGGTGGAAGGCGCCTGTAGTCCCAGCTATTCAGGAGACTGAGGCAGGAGAATGACGTGAACCCAGGAGGCGGAGCTTGCAGTGAGCTGAGATTGCATCACTGCATTCCAGCCTGGGTGACAGAGCGAGACTCCGTCTCAAAAAAATAAATAAATAAAAACAAAAATAAATACGATAAAATAAAAGAACTAGGAATGAACATGTAGAGGTCATGATGAGACCAAAAAAAAAAAAAAAAGCTTTCAGATATGCTTACCCTTTGATACTAAATGCATATCAGTTACTAAATCTAAGACTATTTAGAAAGAAATGATGTTGAATAAAATTAGCAAGGTTTGCAATTTTTCATGATATGAATAAGTGAGATAGAATTAAAAATATTTCCTACTTAAATTAACACTGTCCAGTGGGAAAGAAAATTAGTTTATGCTTAGTATAAGGATACATAAAATTTTACTATAATTCAGCCCTAAGGAATTTTTTAATTACCTCAGTAATGAAAAATGTAAAATTACTATAAGCGTGTGTGCTGGGATCTTTCAACACCCACTCCTCAGCTTAAATCACTTGCCATTTTAATATCCAATTTCATAAATACAATATTTCCAAAATGTCTGGCCCTTCAGAACAAGGCAGGAGTGAATACATAATAACATCTAGCCATAACTTGCACTCAACAAGAAAAAAAAAAGGCAAAATCCATGGATTGTACAACTCCAACTGTGTTTAAATGCCAGCCAGTCATTTCTTCATCAGGAGCAGTGACAAAATCACAAATTCCATTGCTGCTCTGTCTTCAGAATTGGGTCCAACAAATCAAAAATAACAACCTCCACTAGTTTGTGTGGTCTGGCAAAAGATTAAGCCAAAAAAATTAAATATTTTCCCAATCAGCAAATGTTCCTGTGAATGGATTGGCCAACAACCCCAAGTGCATTTCTTTGAATTATATCATGCATGCAATCCCATTTTTTCCAGTGATCCATTAGTTAACCAGAAATACTGTACATATTTTAATGGGTTAGGAGACCTTAAGGGAATTGATGCATCTCAAATGAATGCCTCAGGGGACTCTGGTTTATTACATAGAAGATAATTCTTTCCTGAAAAGGAGCAAGCTTCATTTGAAATTAAGATTTGGAGATCATAAATGGAATCAATTGAGCCACGAAGTCTTTTGTAATGTATGGCCCATGGGAGACAAAGTAAGCCTTTGCGGCAGGTTATTCGAGTAGTGAGAGGAAGGGCTAGAGAGTGACACATGCCTCTTCTCCTACCTGCTTCTCGTCAGAGCCTGTAAACACGATATTTCGTGAAGGAGACTTAAAGGATTTCCCTGGTCAATGTGCTGCACTAAGAAGTTCTTTCTTCAAAGGGGCAGAGAGGGAGAGACAGAGACTGAGAGAGAGAGAGAGAGAGAGAGAGAGAGAGAGAGAGAGAATGAATGTTGGTTGTGTTCCAGAATATCTTGATGCAGTTAACCACAAAATAAGTTATTAGCTTATTGTAAGTGCAGCCAGTTTTAAAGTAATGGAGTAATCCACTGTGGATTGCAGCAAGGAAGTGGAACAAAGGGTGTGAAATGAACAGATGGATTTGATTTTAAACAAATTAGACCCATGACAAGCGATGTAACAAGTCATTTTTTAGTTTTCCATGCTATGGGTTAACTTTGCTTTGTGACCTTTCCAGCCTGTGAGCTCATTATTCCTCTACCAGGAACTCAGACCTTTCTGGGAGAGCAGCTTTCATGCTCTGCAGTTGTAAACTACTGTCTCTTGCTTCTACTAAACTGATCAAACGAGGCACTACGGGGACTGCCACGACAGAATGCATGATTACTTAATCTTCAAACTATTTGTTCTCTTAATCTCGTACTCATTCTTGGACATGTTGATAAATACAAGAACAAATGTTCCGGAGGTGTCACACCTGTAACCCTGGGTTCTGAGAGCACTTGACAATCCCCTACTGGCATATCCATTCATGTGACTGACACCTACTCCAGGCAGACTTATGACACGGGCCATCTGTGTCCTTTTCACTCTTTCTTCAGTCCCCCACGTGCCTCCCTGTCCCAACTTCATGTGTTCAGTCACAGAAAACCACTGGAGACAGCCCTTCTGCAGGGAGGCATATCCCTCCACCGAGCCTGAACTCCCTCACAGCATCCACTGCCTCAAAACGTCCTATTGTCTTCTCACTGCCCCAGTAATACCCTCTCTTCTTACTGCCAATGCCATCTAGAGCTTTGGACAGAACTGATGGGTGTATAGGAATTCATACTAAGAGGTGAATGATTGGCCCCTTGACCTGAATTACGAATCTCTTGACTCATCCCTCTGCACAGAACCACTAGGGTGAACGGTCTAAAATGATGATTCCCTGTGACGCACAGAAAATGCTGAAGTTCCCAACTTTACTCCTCCTGGATCCTCACCCTATTCAACCCATCTCCGCCCAGACATCAACCCTGCTTCTCCCTCTTCTTGTCCCAGAACCCAGACCGACACGATTACCTTTCTTCCAAACATTCTTAATCTAGAACACACTTGCTCAGTCACTACTGTTTAGCAACATCCGAGGCAAAATCTTAGTTCAAGCATTACCTCCTCTAGAAACTTCCCTGACTCACACCTACCCAGGCAAAGGTCGTGGCTTACTTTTGGTGTCAAAATCTTACCTAGTTCATGACAGCAACTCTCAGCAACATTCACTTGATTTCTGCAAATTCAGCCCTACCCAAATTGTTCCCTTCATGACCTCTAAAATGTGACTGACATGACGCTTTTGTATGAACAGAAAAACAAGGTAATTCAGTGTGTGCGTAAATGTTATGCAATGAGAGTGTGTGGTAGGGAGACGCCAACACAAAGAGGAGGCTTGCGATTTGTTCCTGTTCCCAGAAGGAGGAATCCTGAAGCTGTATCCTTCAGTCTCGTCCCACAGTTAGATGCCAGGAGAAAGGCCTAAAGGGACTGAGGTGGAGGAGATGCTACGGGGATCCGGAGATTACATCAACCCTGACAGCCAGATGGACTGGCGAGGACTGCCGGCCATTCACTTCTCCCAGATGTGCCCTCCAGATCCCTCTCCTCCCTACAGAGAAGGCTTTGTCAGCCTAGCTCTGAGTTTGTGGTCATGCAGAATCCAGAAAATGTGTGGCAGGAAGAGTATGAGAGAGGCAACAGGAATGTGGAATGATAACTGCTTGCGGGATTGGTTCTCAGTCTCTCATTTCTGTGAAGAGAAGCAGGAGGGCAGAAAGAGCAAAACAAGAAGGTGAATGAGTCACAGGGAGTGAGGAGGGGGAGGGAAACTGAAAAGGTACAGGAGTCGGGTCTAAGAGATTCTTTAAGTTTAGCATGGGAGAGGCTTTGAGGCCCTTCAGGGGAGAAAAAACCGAGCAACAGAGAAAGGGTTTGTTGGGAAGTGTTGCTGTGGATTTCACAAGAACATAAAAGTTGACTTCATTCAAAATGGTGGTTGCCCTGGGGTGTGGGCATTGATTGACTGAGAAGGGGCACAAAGGAGCCCTCTGTGGTTCTGGAAATGTTCTCTATCTTGATCTGGGAGGTGTAGGCGCGCCAGATAAAATACAGGATGCCCAGTTAAATATTTGGAACACACTGATACAAAAAATTATTTGTTGTTTATCTGACATCAAATATAACTGACCATCTTGTATTTTTATTTGCTAAATCTGGCAACCTGAGGGTAGTGGTTTCATGGTATAGACCAGGGCTTCTCAACTGGGGGTGATTTTACCCCTGCAGACATTTGGCAATGTCTGAAGATATTTTTGGTTGTCACAACTGGGTGGGCATGCTGCTGGTACCCAGAGGGTGGAGGCCAGGGAGGCTGCTAAACATCCTGTATTGCACAGGACAGTCTGCCACAACAAAGAATTATCCAGCCCACACATCGATAGTGTGTACCTACGTAAAAACCCAGCAAGAAGGCACTCGTTCAAAGCACACTTGCTCTTTTTACTGTGTGTATATTATAATAAATAAATTGATGACAAAAATAATTTTAAACCAACAAAACTCTTTACAGTATCAGAGACCTTAAAATGGGTTAAAAAAATGAATTAGATAATGGGATAATGAATCTAAATAACATCAGAGAAAAATGGACCTCATTTTTAACATTTGTTCATTGGAATGCACTTTAATAAATTTGCGTCCCTGAGGAGACTGAGCAATATACGCTTGATGTGGTTTGGCTGTGTGTCCCCACCCAAATCTCATCTTGAATTATACTCCCATAATTCCCACATGTTGTGGGAGGGACCCAGTGGGAGGTAATTGAATCATGGGGGCAGTTTTCCACATACTGTTCTCATGGAAGTGAGCAGGTCTCACGAGATCTGTTGGTTTTATCAGGGGTTTCCACTTTTGCATCTTCCTCATTCCTTCTTTGCCTGCTGCCATCCATGTAAGAGGGGCCTTGCTCCTCCTTGCATTCTGCCATGATTGTAAAGCTTCCCCAGCCACGTGGAACTGTGAGTCCAGCTAAACCTCTTTCTTTTATAAATTGCCCAGTCTCAGGTATGTCTTTATCAGCAGCGAGAAAACGGACTAATGCACAGCTCCAGGATTTTTTGAGTTGCATGTTTTTTCAGTACTTACATAAGACCTCCTGGTTCCCTGTGGCTCCCCAGCAAACTCATACAGATGCCATGAGATATTTTAAATTCTCAAGAGAAACACAGAGGTACTTAACAACTGCCAGACACTGTACAAACTGTACAAACTGCTAGCCTCAACTAGTTCAACTTTAACATGAGACCACAAAATTCAACAAGAAACAGAAAGTGAGGGATGGTGGTGCTTCCATAATTTGAGAAGCTGTAAAGTTCTCAACCAGTGTACACAATCTCATTAGTAAGTATGGTCATCTAAAAAATTTTTTTCTTCCAATTTATGTGTATTTATTTAAATGTTTACTAAGTAATATATACGGCACAGGTATTATAAAGTTGTTTTAACCTAACTACTTAATAAGCAGAACTGGGCCAGGCATGGTGGCTCACACCTGTAATCCTAGCACTTTGGGAGGTCGAGAGAGAAGAATCACTGAGTCCAGGAGTTTGATACCAGCCTGGCCAACATGGTGAAACCCCGTCTCTACCAAAAACACAAAAATTAGCTGGATGTGGTGCCGTGCACCTGTAGTCCCAGTTAGGAGGCTGAGGCAGGAGAATCGCTTGAACCCAAGAGGCAGAGGTTGCAGTGAGCTGAGATCACACCACTGCACTCCAGCCTGGGTGACAGAGCGAGACTCTGTCTCTCTGTCTCAAAAAAAAAAAAAAGCAGAACTGTAGATATTTTCTTTAGGCTTCGAGTGCCATCAAAACATCACTGGGTACCGTGAACAGAGAACGTTTGGGAACCTCTGTCTAAGAGAACTGAATGATTGTATAAATTTAGCAGTATTTATACAATACATAGCACGCTAATTTGCAGCTTTTGAAAATAAGCGTGTTCCCTCCCCCTTGAAAAAAGGCATTGTCTTAATCATCTTTGTCTGTCCAAAGATAGAGAATGTTTGCTGAATGGCAGTTGAATGAAAGGGGGAGAATTAGCAGCCTGTTATACCCGGAAGAGCATGGCTAACATGTGATTTCAATTGACGGGGTAAGTTCTGAAAACCCACAAAAATAGAGAAGAAAGCAAGGAAATTTTTATCCCTATCTAAAAATGTGAGGAATGGAGCTTTCCCTGTGTCCTGACATGACAGAGCAGACACAATGGCCTCCTCTGTCCCTGGGAGTGGCCTGGCCTTCATGTGAACACAAAAGGCATAAGATAAAATTCCTTGGGCTGAACATTAGAGCAGTTGATGTCACCATATCTAGCTCATAATCACCAGTGGAAAACAGCCCATTCGCCTTGAGCAAGCATAGAATTTTTCAGTTGTGTTCAAAGCATTTCCATAGCCATGTTCATTTTGTCACCTGCTTCTTACTTAGTGAAATGCATGAACATCACTGGACTCCTGCGCCTGGCCCGGGTTCAAATGTCCTGGCTTTCCAAAAGGCATGCAGGCCTCTCTGCTTTTGCACAAGGCAGTAGCCCCTTGACCTTTTGCAGTTTTCCACAGTTGTGTCATATCCAGTCACTCCCAGGCAAGCACAATTAGTGGTACTGCCAAGTGCCGGTGGAGAAATGCCAAGCCAGTGAGGAAGTGAATCAAAATGAATTGAAATTACCTGCAGAGAACTGATGAGGAGGACTCAGTCTGCCGCAAAAATCAATGAGTTCTAAAACAAAACAAAACAAAAGGTCTGCCTGAGAAAATCAATGAAACCCAAATGGGGTGACCATCGAGAAAAGTTCTCACATACACACAAGTCATACCTGACCTCAGTTGTGTCCAGCAAATCCAGCTCTTGCCCAGCTTGCTAAAGGGAGCGTAACCCATCTACCCTCTGCAGCAGGATTTCTCAAGCTTCCCCGTGTACATGAGTCACCTGGGGACCTTGTTAACTTGCAGAATCTGATTCAGTAGGCATGAGGTGGGGCCTGAGAGTCAACATGTCTAACAAGGTTCCAGGAGACATTTCTGCTGCTGGTGTGTGAACCACACTGAGTGGCTGGCATCTAGAGGAGTGTGGTTTCTCAAAGGGTAACCCTTGCACCAGCATCATCAGTATCATCTGGGAGCTTGTTGCAAATGCACATTCTTGGACCTCCACCCCAGTCCAACTGAATCAGAAACTTGGAATAGGGTCCAGAAATCTGAGTTTTAAGCTCTCCAGGTGTTCCGATGCGTTCTAAAGTTTGAGAACTGCAAACATTCTAGATCTACGTTTTCATGTAGGTCCATGTCCATCTCTACAATAAAAATGTTTTATGCTAACCAAACCCTGAGGTCTCTTGCCTTCCTCTGAAATTATCATCCTGTAAATTTCTATTTTATGTTGTTAACTTTTCACACAGTCATAGTTATCTCCCAAATAGCTATTGTCTTGTCTTAGAAATGATATCGAGCTGCTTGAGAGCAGGGGCCATACTTTGTGTAGCTCTGGATTTCCGGCTTAGCACAGTGTTTGCCACATGGCATGTGTTCAACAAATACTTCTTGATAGGCTGACGGGTATTATGTGGATTCATGTTGAAGTCAAATATGAAGTGACATGCAGAAATTCATTTTCTAGTCTGAGCATCCTTTTCAACTGAATGTAAGCATATCTGTGAATATCTAATGCTGCATAACAAACCACCAAAAAACTTAATGGCTTAAAGCGAAAATACTCATGTATTATCTCTCATGGTTTCTGTGGATGAGGAATTCAGGACACATGTGGCTGGCAGTTCTGGCGTGGCTTGGGGTCTTGATGAGGTTGCAGCCAGATATTGGCAGGCTAAAGTCAAGCAAAGGCTTGAGTTCCTCTCCACTGATGGCTGCTTGAGTGACCTCACAAAATGGCAACGGGCTTCCCCAAAAGGAAGCAATCCAAGAGGCCAAGGCAGAAGGTCTGAGACTGTCACTTTGTTTAGTATTCTGTTGCTCACACAGGTTAGCCCCAGTGCAAGGTAGGAAGGGACTGCACGAGAGCATGAATAGCAGGAGGCAAGGATAACTGGAGGTCAGTTTGGAGGCTGGCTGCTGTAGTGGGTATCTTCAGGTAGCCACAGACATTGCTTTTGCTCTCAAGGGGTTTGCATTCCTGAGAAAGACAACAAACAGTAAGCAAGTCCACAAATAGGGATTTAAGACAGAAATACATGTATGAAAAAAATAAAACAAGCCGGCAACGGGGTGGGGTGGGGGTGTGACTTCAGATAATGAGGCCAGGGACTCTATGAGGTCATGATATTTGAGCTGAACGATGCGAAAGTATCTCCACGTGGCAACCAGACAGAGGGAACAGCTTGTGCAAAGGCACTGGGCAGGAGGCACAAGCTTGGCATGCTTCAGAAACAGAAAGCAGGCAAGTGCAGCTGGAGAGTAGTAAAGAAACAGGAGAGTGCCAGTGAGGAGAAGCCAGAATCCAGGGAGGTGGGAAGGGAGCTGGAAGGCTTTGGTGTCTCCAAAGCCAAGAAAAGAGAGCGTTTTTAGAAGGACAGAGTCATCCACTGTTCTAAACGCTGCTGAGAGGTTGAACAAGAAGAACATAAAGAATTGGCCAACGGATTTGGCAAGGAGTGCTTTGCAGACCTTGTCAAGAGCAGTTTCCATGGCGTGCTTGGGATTAAAAGCCTGAGGAGTGTGTTGAATTGAAGCCGGGAAACGAAGACATGGAGGCAAGCAGTGTGGAATAATTCTGAAAAGAACTGATGTCATGAGAAAACAAATGGGGCGGTACCTGGGGATGGGGGAGGGGAGGGGGACGTGGAGTTAAGAAAACTTTGTTTTGATTTGGTTTTGGATTTTGGTTTCAAGGTGGGAGATGGGACAGCTACATGGGTTGAAATATGCTGAAGAGAATGAGGTAGGATGAGGAAGTCTCTGGAACACAGCAGTCACTCGATACATGGGGTTCACATCATTACCCATGTGACTAAATTGTACTTTGACCCAACTAGCTCGAGAGGGCAGACGTGGCAATTTGGGAGACTTCTGTTTACTTGGGAATTGTAGTTGTTTTGTTAACTCTTCTCATTTAACCTATGAAATTGCTACTTCTACCTTAGTGTCTAACTTGTAAAGTTTATGGAAGTAGTAAAGCAATCTTTTGTTTCTAAAATATACAACTTTAAATTACCATTGATTTAGACTTGTCTGCTTCCTTTCATTCTTCTGCTTATTCCTACTGAGTTTTTTTGTGGTTAAATATGATTGGGTGCAGAGACTCACCCCTGGCTGTGCTCTGCCTAGGGTGTTCCCAGTGATTTCAAGGGGTATTGAATTTTTCCTACATTTTATTGAAACTGTCAACTTTCATTTACTTTAATTAAATATATAAGTTACAAAGAAGGGCTTTTTTTTTTTTTTAACAAATATACAAAACATCCCATTGTTGCCTCGAGGCACCCTGGGGAAACCATAAGATCCCCTCAGTGATCCATAGTACTGGCAGCCTCTGTCTTCCTTGTTGTGTTTTATGAATATTTTCCTTTTCTGTAAGGGCCATGAACTGCAGAAAACTGGGAAATCTGATTTTAAAACTCTGGGTGGAAGTCACAAGTGACACAAGGCTTTCTTGCTTTTGCCTGGCTCCTCCGTCGTGGGACCCCAGCACACTCCCATCCTCTATCACCAACTCTGCTTGTCTCTCTTGGAGACTTCCTATCCTCTTTCCATTCACCAGCCTTGTATAGGACCATGTTACACTTACCTTTGAGGCTGCTGCCTGGAGAAAGGGAGGAAACAAAGAAAATCAGTGATCCACACGTATGTGCTAGTTAATGTCAATCTCCTCGGTTGCTGTGAGTTAGCACAAGCCCTACTCAGGAATCCCCACTCTAGGGGCAGATAATTAGGAACTGAGGAATCCTAAACAAGAGTCCATTCTCCAGATGCTGCAAATACTCCAAACAGCATCCTCTAAATCAGCACCAGAAGGCTCCTAAATTAGCATATGGATGTTAGATTTAGGCTTTTCATTGCGAAAATGTTTTCAAGGTGTCTAGTTGGCTAAAATGATTAGGCATGCACCACCGCCCTGCAGTCCAACACCTTCAAAGCAGTACCCCAGTTACAGAACTCCACGTGGTCCTGCATGGCCCCATTCACAGAGGACTCTGCTGCCTGATCCAGCTGGAAGACTTGCTGTTCCTTCCCCGCAGGGGGCTGTTCCGAACGCCCAAGAAGACAGAGAACAGGGGCTACACCAAGCCTGGAGAAAAGGTTGTATGATGCTTTTGTTCTTTTTGTTTTTTTTTTTTTTTGAGACGGAGTCTCACGCTGTTGCCCAGGCTGGAGTGCAGTGGCGCGATCTCGGCTCACTGCAAGCTCCGCCTCCCGGGTTCACGCCATTCTCCTGCCTCAGCCTCCTGAGTAGCTGGGACTACAGGCGCCCGCCACCGCGCCCGGCTAATTTTTTGTATTTTTAGTAGAGACGGGGTTTCACTGTGGTCTCGATCTCCTGACCTTGTGATCCGCCCGCCTCGGCCTCCCAAAGTGCTGGGATTACAGGCTTGAGCCACCGCGCCCGGCCTGTATGATGCTTTTGAACCTGTTTTCTTACAAGTCTCTACATGTGAAAGAATTCTGTCTGAGACCAGCTTCCATTTTTAACCTGTTTCACTTATCTGCTGCTATTGACCACCCCCAAACCCAATGGCTTGAAGCGATAATTTAGTGTGTTTCATGATTCTGTTGGTTGGCAATCTGGGTCTTTTTTTTCTTTTCCTTCAGGGATGGAGCCTCGCCCTGTGCAGGTTGGAGTGCAATGGCATGATCTCAGCTCACTGCAGCCTCTGCTTCCCAGGTTCAAACGATTCTCCTGCCTCAGCCTCCCGAGTAGCTGGGATTATAGGCACGCACCATCACACTCAGCTAATTTTTGTAATTTTAGTAGAGATGGGGTTTCACCATGTTGGCCAAGCTGGTCTTGAACTCCTGACCTCGTGATTCGCCTGCCTTGGCCTCCCGAAGTGCTGGGACCGTCCTGAATCCCATGTCTGGCTGTTGGTGCCAGCTGTCGATGGGGGCACCTCTGTTAATGCTTCCCCAGGAGACAATGCTAAGCTTTGTTACAGCGTGATGATCTCAGGCTTCCAAGGGCATGAGAGTAGAAGCTAAATAGCCTCTAGAGGACTAGCTCAACATCACTTCTGACATATGCCATTGGTCAAAGTGGGTTACAGGCCAGCCAAGATTCAAGGGGGGCAGAGAAATAGACTCTGTCACTTGATAGGACTAGCAGCAACATCACATTGCAAAGAGGCATGGCCACAGGAAAGAATGATCCATTAAAGCCATTATTACATTGATCAATTCCCTCATCTGGTAGTGAGATGGTGGCAGAGGAGGCAAAGAATTCCTACCCACCGCTGACCATTCGACTGAAGAATCCAACAAATTAGGTTGATGTACATCCTTTGTCAGAATAGATGTAACCCCTTTTTTTACAAACCGTCTTCTTGATAATTTTGAATTTTGCTTCAGGAAAAACTTGTCAGGCCTAATGAAAACCTCACTTTTTTTGAACCTCATAATTTGGCTGATGAAGAGTTTCAAGTATTCCAAATGGGAAAAATGTCAGCATAGGCATTTTTGATTGCCTTATGTTTGCATGATTAGTATTATCTTATTCATCCTCCAGCTCCATCGCTAGAGGGTTTCTAAGCCACCTATACAATTGGTAAGCGTTGCTTAAAATTGGGGAAGCTAATACAGAAATCTGCTTTACCTGAACATGAAATCTGCAACACATCATAATTTGCTAATAGAACACTGTCAACCCCTCTTCACTGTCCCTGCCATCCCTCGAGATACCTTGTGAACTGAATGTGACATGTGTTCTGCTGACATATGGATCAGGTAGGGGATATGTCATCAAACCCGCTATTAAATAGTAGTAAGCCTTATTTTATTATTTATTATAGATTTTATATAACTATATATTTATATTTTATAATACATATTATATATTAATTATATATATATATATATAAATACCGTTTTTTCTTCCTATGCCTCCAGGGATCATGTTTCACATGTCTTTGGAGACTATAAAAGTTACCTTCATGCAATGCATAATTTATTACCTTATTTTATAATTAATCGTGTGTGTGACATCTACTATACTCAGGACCAGGACTAGGATCAGGGGAATAAGGCATTTGCCATGTGCACAAAATCTAAGGAAACGCCAGAAAACCCTGTAATCAAAATAAGTACTATTTTAATGTAATATTTTAAACATCAAAATAAATGCAAAAAAAAAATCCATGATGAACACAGTATGAAAGTTTCAAGTAAAGACAGCCTCCAACGGGGCCAAGATTAGCATTAGGCGAGTGAGGCTGTGTGCAAGTTCAGAGTTGCTTTGCCTATTGGTTCCTCCCTCTCCCCTAAGCCCTGGCAACCACGGACCTTTTTACTGTCTCTGTAGTTTTTCCTTTTCCAGTATGTCTATAGCTAGAATCATGCAACATGTATCCTTTTCAGATTGGCTTCTTAGGCTAGTAAGATATAAATTTCCTCCATGTCTTTTTGTGACTTGACAGCTTGTTTCTTTTTAGTACTGAATAATATAACTTTGTCTGGATGTTCCAGTTTATCCACTATATTTGTCTGGGTCCTCCAATAGGATACACACACACACACACACACACACACGTGTATATATGTGTGTGTATGTACATATATATGTATATATGTAGGTACAGAGGGTATGGGGAAATGGACTGATGATGAGGAATTGGCTCATGCAGTTATAGAAGCTGAGAAATCTGAAGGTCTGAGGTTGGCAAACTGAAACCCAGGAGGTCTGATGGTAGAGATCCAGTCCAAGTCCAGAAGCCTGAGAATCCAGAGAGCCCATGGTGTTAAGTTCCAGTCTGAGACCAAGTCCAAAGGCAGAAGAGACTTATGTTTCAACTCAATGATAGACAAAGCAAATTCTCTCCTAGCCTTTTTGTTCTATTCGGGCCATCAACAGTTTGGATGAAGTCCACCCACACTAGGGAGGACAATCTACTTTGCTCAGTCTACCAAATAAAATGTTCTTCACATCCAGAAGCACCTTCACAGACACAGCCAGAATAATCAAATATCTGGACACCCTATGGCCCAGTCAAGTTGACACACAAAATAAACCATCGCATCTACTCACTTACTGTAGGATATCTTGGTAGTTTCCAAGTTTGGGCAATTATAGTAAATCTGCTATAAACATCCGTGTGTAGGTTTTGGTGTGAACATAAGTTTTCAGTTCATTTGGGTAAACACCAAGGAGCGAGATTGCTGGATCCTCTGGTAAGAGTTTGTTTAGTTGTAAGAAACCAACAAACTGTCTTCCAAAGTGGCTGTATTTTGCATTCTCACCAGCAAAAAATGAGAGTTCCCATTACTCCATATCCCCATACATATTTTGAACTAATTTTCATTATTTTTAATATTGCAGTAAAATATACTGATCACTGCATTTTTTGGCACCACTTTACATTTTGAGCCTAAGGCCAATGCCTTCCTCACCTCACTCTAATCCTGGCTCTTGAGTTAGCTCCTTCAGAGCAGAAACCATTTCTTCTGATTTTTGAAAATATCTCAAGTAAAGTACTTAGTAAAGTACCTGACATGTAGTAAGTACTGGAAAAATGTTAATCATAGTAATTACTATTCTGAAATAGTGCCTACCAGAGTTATTTGTACATACTAAATGTTCAATGATGTAACTGCTTTTTATATAATTGAAATATCCTTTTACCTTTTACCTATTTTATTAATAAAAGCACATTGTTGCCTATTTTGTCCAGCTCAGCAAATTTGTTATTTGAGGCCTGTCCACATCTTTATATTCACCTCTAACATTTCAAAGGTTGCATTTTTAAAAGTCAAGCCTTGTGCTTTCAGGTAGAGCAAATGCTTCCACTGAATCCTGGATGGAGAAAAGATTTTCTACTTAGGCTAGAAAAAAAAGCAGTTTTCCTTGCTTTCCTTGTTATGGAGTGCAGTGAGGATACGCATTTGCTCTGAGATTCTACTGGTGATTAAAATAACATTATAATTCAATAAAAAGTGCACCAGGCAGCCTCTCTTCCAGATGATTACATGTCACTGTGGTTGTTTTCTATTTAAAGTTCAATAAAATAAGTATAACTCAGTACTGACTTTAGGATTTGCTCCAATGTTTTTATCAACTGTAGTTTTATGTACAGCATTTATTTCTTCTGATTTTCCTCACATTCTAGAATCATTGAAGAGCTGGTCCAAATGACTTTAATGATTTCAATTGCTGAGGCAGGAGGATCGCTTGAGTTCAAGACCACAGTGAGCTATAATTGCACCACTGCACTCCAGCCTGGGCAACACAGTAAGACCCTGTCTCAAAAAAAAAAAAAATTTCAATTACTAGCAAATTACATAATTGTAATTCTTAAAGTAGAAATAGCCATAAACCAGAATTCTCAATGTAAACAATAATGACAATTGAATCTTGTGAAAACAGCCTATGGAAAGGCTGGGAGAAAATTTTCCCATTTTGGCAGGATAGTCACTGATATTTTTCTGACTATGTCAAGAAGCTATCCCCAAAGTTCTCACAATTACGTAAGGCAAGCCACTTAATAACTTGCTTTTGAACAGCTGTCAGTTGCCAACATAAAGAATCATATTTACCACAACACAACAAAATTTCTGTTCAAATCAAATCAAAGGTTTATTTCCACACATTTGTGTATCTCCCCACCAAACTTAAAGAAATCACACATGCATCATGGACTTCAGTCAATCCTAACCCCATTCCCAGTCAATTTGGGTAAAGACAGAAACAGAGGGGAAAGGAAAAGGGGAAAGTGATCGGTTTACTATTTTTTTAGCTTGTGATGATATTAGCTCACTGGTGATTTATCTTAATGTTTTCCTGCTCCCAGGAGTGGAGAGAAAGATCAGCAACAAAATCCTTTCAGTACTTTTCCTTTTTTCTTGGAAATGGAGTTTCGCTCTTGTTGCCCAGGCTGGAGTGCAATGGTGCAATCCCAGCTCACTGCAACCTCTGCCTCCCGGGTTCAAGCGATTCTCCTTCCTCAGCCTCCCGAGCAGCTGGGATTACAGACATGCACCACCACGCTCAGCTAATTTTGTATTTTTAGTAGAGACGGGGTTTCTCCATGTTGGTCAGGCTGGTCTCGAACTCCCAACCTCAGGTGATCCACCTGCCTCAGCCTACCAAAGTGCTGGGATTACAGATGTGAGCCACCACGCCCAGCCCATTCACTATTTTTCTTATGTGAGCCATTCAACCAAGCACCTCACTCTCAGAAATGTGTTCAGTTGTGGCTACCAGGAACGCTTCCTTTAGCTGCTGATGGTAAGAGGAATGTGCCTGGCAAGGACAGTACGGCCATGGTGCTGAGCTCCTCATATCTGTGTGTTGCCTTAGATTTCTCTTACCACACAGGCAGGTCTGTGCTAAAAAAAGTATAATTTATATATTCTGTACCACCATTAATAGGTAGCAATTGATATTTACTAAGTGCAAATCATCCATCGAGGTTTAAAACTTAAAGCAGAAAACTTCTAATAGATTTACTTCAAATGATTTAACTCTAATGTCAGTAGAGGAGGCCATAGTAGAGAGCATTCTGAATTGTATTCACTTTAGCAAAAGATGGCTGGAAAGGCTAAAACTCATCTAAAATTCATGTGAGTGATCTAGCATCTCTACATGGGAAAGGCCCAGGCTGGAGTGCAGTGGCTATTCACAGGAATGATCAACGCACACCACAGCCTCGAACTCCTGGTCTCAAGGGATCCTTCTGCCTCAGCCTCCTGAGTAGCTGAGACTACAGGCGTGTGCCACTGCACTCAGCTTCTTTTCCTTCGTCGAGTCCTTTCTGCTACGAATGTGTCCACGTTACTAAGAAATCATCATCCTTTGTTGAAATGCTCAATTGAATTATGGCTGTGATGAGACATTAGTATCTCACTTACCTGTGGAGGATTCTGCTCCACAGATGCGAGCAACAGCATAGAGTTTTTAATTATTTAGATGTGTACATTAGAAATTTCTAAACATTACATACTAAAAATCCATGTTGTCTAAAAGTGAAAACATCTAAAATGGATACAAGCCGGGCACAGTGGCTCACACCTGTAATCCCAACAGTTTGGGAGGCCAAGGCGGGAGGATCGCTTGAATGCAGGAGTTCAAGACCAGGCTGGGCAACATAATGAGACCCTGTCTCTAAAAAAATAGAAAATATTAGTCGGGCGTGGTGGTGTGTGCCTGCATTCTCAGCTACTCGAAAGGCCAAGATGGGAAGATTGCTTGAGCCCAGGAGCTCGAGGCTGCAGTGAGCTGTGACTGCATCCCTGTACTCCAGCCTGAGTGACAGAGTGAGACCCTGTCTAAAGTAAAATAAAATAACAAAATAAAATGAAATGGATATAAATTAGTAGACAAGATGACCAAGTTTTTAGGCACTAACAGAGATTTTCAGAAAAAAAGACAACACGAATATTTATGTTCTGTAAACTGAAGGTACAGGAGGTCTGCATCTTCCAAATCTCTGAGTAGATGGTTACCATGCTGCTAAGTACAGGTCCAGAAATGAGAAAGATACACATGGTAGATGAGGAGTTTTGCACACTGACAAAGTGGATAGCACGAAAAGCAATAAAAAGCGCCTGGGCCATATTCCTGAATTATAATTTGTTTGATAAAATGCTAGAAGGACAGACATCTTGGCTAGGTGTATTCTATTTTATTCACTCTTCAAATAAAAGAGTCTTTCCAGCCCAGTGATATGTCATGGGATTGTACAAATTGGCATTTGCGGATATCAAAAGGATGCCTGCCACCTAGAGAGACACGACAGTTTGCTGTCAGCTGCTGGCTGTCAGCGGCCTTTCTGATCTTGTTTCCATGGAAATTGACATTAGATAGGTGAGGGGGAGGGGAGAGTTATGGGTTGCATTTTTATTTCATTATTTCAAATAAGATGTTTGAATCCTTTACCTTCTTTGCACCCATCTGAAACCGGTTTCCCTGACAACGGCATCAGGGATGCTGCCCTCCCAAGAACTGAGAGCAAGAACTCTTACTTCGCTGGTCTCAGACGACAGCATTGAAGAGGACAATCAGCCCAGGCTGCAACTCCCTCAATCAGCAGAAGGGGGGGTCAAGAAGAAAAGGAATTGGAAGTGACCTGAAACTTTCTAAGAAGGTTAAAAGAAATACAAGGTTTCCTTTATTTCAAAAACTAGTCTTTCAAGTAAAACAAATACACAGGTAGCGAGGCCTGGCTCAGACCTTAAAAACTGCCATCATGCGGATAACTACCTAATCCAGCTGGTTCACACAGCTCCTCTCTCTGTGGCTTGGACCACTTGATTGTGTGCTGTCTAAGACATCATGCTCACTTTTCTTAGATAGAAAAAAGAAAGGAAAATTCCAGACAAGGGCTCATCAGGTCATTTTCTTTCCCCACCAATCAATGTTCTTCACACTGAGGGATTTGCTTTCCAGGAACTACGGTTGTTTTTCAAGGATTTTCACTGCAGAGGGTATGCTAAATGCAGAATGTGGTGGCACTACAATGGCTGTCTGCTTAAAAAAATAATACTATACAAGAAACCATAAGGGAAAGAAAAGAGTGGCCATTAAAGTAAACTATTAAGAATGGTTGCACTCTACATTCCAAATGTGAAGTTATGTATCAGGGCTATTACAATGGCAGAGAGCTGTGCAGTGGATTCAGTAGAATGGCCATGTAAATTGAAAAGCAAACTAATGTCTCTTAAAGCCTGGAAACCACAGAAGGAATTTGCTCCCAAGTGGAAAACTCCAGGCAATCAACCAATGAATCACTCACGCAAAGAACAAGAGCTTTGTCTTTCTCGACTGTCTTTTATGCAGGACATGGGTCACTTCACACAACATCAGAAGAAATCTAGAAGGGCACAGGTTTTGGCATAGGCCGTACTTGGGTGTTGATGGTTTCTATAATGAAAAGGGAAACAGTTTGTTCCTTTTCTTTAATTTTGCCGTATAAAACATTCTTAGGAAAGGCTATACCAAAAATGCTTGATAAATAGAAAACTCTTGATTGAGATGCTTGTGTCGGGTAGAGGTAACAAATTTTACTTCTACGTAAGCCAACAACAGAAATGGAAAATAGGCTTATGATATAGTCACACTCAATGATGTAGCAAGCCCATTCTTGTGATTAAATGCAAGGTAATAGTTCAAGAGAATAAAAAGAGAGTCCTATATATGGAGACTTTAATACAGTATTAGTTATTAGAGTTAAAATAACCATGCAAGGCCAAGCACAGTGGCTCGCGCCTGTAATCCCAGCACTTTGGGAGGCCAAGATGGGTGGATGTCTTGAGCCCACGAGTTCAAGACCAGCTTGGCCAACATGGTAAAACCCTGTCTCTACTAAAAATACAAAAAACTTAGCCAGCCATGATGGTGTGCACCTTATAGTCCCAGCTACCCAGGAGGCTGAGATGGGAGGATCACTTGAGCCTAGAAAGCTGAGGCTGCAATGAGCTGAGATTGTGCCACTGCACTCCAGCCTGGGTAACAGAGTGAGACCATCTCAAGGAAAAAACAAAACAAAACCATGCAAAATGGCAGTAGTCTAATAAATGGCATTGTATTATTTGATGGGGTCAATAAAAAGTACAGAAGACTATGCAGAAATAAAGGGGGAAATTTTGTGATAGCAAATGGAATGGGTGTTGTGCTTATATATGTATGCATGTATGAAGAAACAAATGTAAGGGAAATACACCAAAAATAGAAATAATAGGATGGAAGAGTTTTGTTTTTGTTTTTGTTTTGAAACAGGATCTCACTCTGTCACCCAGGCTGGAGTATGGTGGCGCAATCTTGGCTCACTGCAACTTCCACCTCCCAGGCACAAGCAATCCTCCCACCTCAGCCTCCTTAAGAGCTGGGACTACAGGTACCCACTACCACGTCCGGCTAATTTTTGTAGAGATGGGGTTTCACCATGGTGCCCAGGCTGGTCTCAAACTCCTGAGTTCAAGCAATCCGCCCACCTTGGCCTCCCAAAATGCTGGGATTACAGGCATGAGCCAAAAGACTATGCAGAAATAAAGGGGCAAAAATTTGTGATAGCTAGTGAGAGCAGAACACAAAATGGTGGTGTGTTTACACATGTCTGCATGCATCTACAAATAAATGTAAGGGAAATGCACCAAAAATAGAGATTTTTTGCCTGGCAGTTTTGTTTTTTAATGCTTTGTAGCCTTTTCCTCCAACAATATATAAAATAAGGCAGTAAACTCAATGTTTGGGCCCTTCTTGCCTCACTTTTGCAAGTGGATTTGCACGTTGGCCGTTGTTTACTTCATCAGTTCGTGGCATGTAAGGTGGGTCATTACCCTGGTTACTTCTCTAACTAGACTTAGCGTAAGGAAAACAGGATAAATAGTAGCATATCCTATTCACAGCAAAGGAAATGACCACTTACATCAAGAAATTGCTGAAAACCTAACAATTAACAGGAACATACAACAGATGGAAACTGTGCAAGCCTTAATAGAGCTCACTCATTTTGAGGGAAATTAATATAAGTAAGTATAGCCTTTAAATTGCAAGAGATAAATGCCACTTACACTTTAAGGGGTATTGAAACATGCATTTTCTTTCTATGGAAAATGGTCTGAACAATCACTGTTCTAGGATAATGAGGGATACTCTCAAAACCTAGTAACTTACTAGGTAACCCATTTAATCACACCATCAGCATCTTTTTTTAGAGTTGAGAGAAGCTATCCACAGATTGGGCAAACATAAGTTGATCATATCAGGACTCACACAAATGGGCTGTAGCCCTACAATCCAGGCATGCTGCAAAGCATTACAAGTTTCTTCAAACATCACCTTTTCCGAAGGTAACATTTGAATTTGGTTTTTTCCAGGAAAAGACACCAGTTCAGAAGGTCCTGGGTATCGAGGCCTGACTTCCCAGTCACCACCCATGCCCTTAAACAAACTAAACAAGAGTTGCTGACTGTGTTAGTTACGCTTTGTACAAGCTTTTGTTAAAGTCTACCCATTCATTCACCACTCAAGGCAGTCCCAAGTAACAACTAGCTGGGGAGGTCCAGTGGCCAGTCAAACTGGGCCCAATGTGGCAACTTCTCAAGGAAATACATGACTAGCCCCCATGTTAAATTCTCAAAATGCAGTACCTTGTTTAATTCTGTTAACAGCTCTGTGAGGTATACACTTTTATTCCAATCTTGCAGCTGAAGATCCTGAGAAGGGCTGAGGAAGTCGCTCAAGGATATACAAAAAAGGTAACTACGTATCACACCTGCCATCTGTGCCTGGTCTGGAGTTGATTACAAATGCAGTGTCCTTCTTAACACACCACAGTGCCCATGGCATATTACTCAGACAACTACAGAAGATCTTTTTAAATAATACTAATGCAGGAGTAGGTTATAGATCCCCGCTCTTAACTTATTAAGGTTTATCATCATGAGGGTTTCTAAATTACCCCTTTGCAGCAAGCAAATGGTAACAATGAAAAATAATTATCACGATCCTGGAAAACTACAGATTCTTAATATTGAAAATAGAACACACAAGTATATACGATAGAAACCGATCAAGAAAACTAGGCATTCACATTGTCTAAAAGAAGCTATCAAGAGTCTATGAAAGCTTTTCTAGGAATTGTTAACAGGACAGACATCCACTGTTCTTAAGGATGGTGTTAGACAGCCTATGAACTGACTTCAGGATCCTTTAGAAAATAACGAATGGAAGCGAGAACAAAACTAGATGGGAACATGAGATATTTATTGCCTATTGTTAGGAAATACTTTCTTAGAGTAAGAACATTAATGAGGTTGACCTGAGAAAAGCAGCCATTGCCCTGCTTTACTAGAGACAGTATACACAAGCCCAATATTTCTGGAAAGCAATTTGGCAGTTTATAATAACAAAGATCTGAAATATCTTATCTTTTGATGTGGTAATTCAACTTCTTAGGATTAATTCCAAGGAAAGGAGCAGAAATTAGGAGAGAAAATTATATATGAACATTTTCTTTATAAGGATTATAATATCTTAATGTTTAAAATGGCCTACATACCTAACAAATGAGAAATAGGCAAATTATAATATACCCAACACTGTAAATTTTAAGTAATAAAAAAAAAGTGAGAAGCAGGTTAAAAAACCTCATGGACAAGACGGTAGAACAGAATTTAAACTTTGGAGTCTGAACATCTGAGTTAAAATGTGATGCCACAATCTGCTGTGTGATCTCAATCAAGTTAATCTCTGTGCCTTGGTTTCCTCATCTGTTAAATAAGCATGAACCCAGTAACGACCTCACTGGGCTTTTGTGAAGGTTCAGTGAGATAACACAAAGTGCTTACCTGTCCTTTGGTAAGTAGCAAACACATTATTAATCATCTGTATTATATTTGGCATGACTGGCATAAAAAAGAGTACTTCCAGCCGGGCGTGGTGGCTCACGCCTGTAATCCCAGTGCTTTGGGAGGCCAAGGTGGGTGGATCACTTGAGGTCAGGAGTTTGAGATCAGCCCGGCCAATATAGCGAAACCCCGTCTCTACTAAAAATACAAAAATTAGCTGGGTGTGGTGGCACACTCCTGTAATCCCAGCTACTGGAAAGGCTGAGGCACGAGAATCACTTGAACCTGGGAGGCGGAGATTGCAGTGAGCCTAGATCATGCCACTGCAGTCTAGCCTGGGAGACAGAGTAAGACTTTGTCACAAAAAAAAAAAAAAAAAAAAACAAACAGCCAGGCGCAGTGGCTCGTGCCTCTAATCCCCGCACTTTGGGAGGCCGAGGCAGGCGGATCACGAGGTCAGGAGATGGAGAACATCCTGGCTAACACGGTGAAACCCCGTCTCTACTAAAAACACACACACACACACACACAAAATTAGCCGGGCGTGGTGGCGGGCCCCTGTAGTCCCAGCGACTCGGGAGACTGAGGCAGGAGAATGGCATGAACCTGGGAGTCAGAGCTTGCAGTGAGTCGAGATCGCACCACTGCACTCCAGCCTGGGCGACAGAGCGAGACTCTCTCAAAAAAACAAAACAAAACAAAACAAAAAACAAAAAACAGAACAGTTTCTAGGTGAAACAATTACAGTGGGTTTTAATTTTCTTCTTTTCCAGATTGATAATCAGGTGTGTGAACTTTTTGATTTTCTTAAAAGTATCAATAAAAACAAAGCGTACTGTTTTTTATTATGTATATGAGCACATTCAGTAATTACATGCAAGAACATCTGGAAGCCCTTGGCACATTGCCTGGCATACAATAGTGCTTCCACTTGTTGGAATAGCACCATTGGGTGTTCTAACCAAGGGTCAGCAATGCCAAAGTGTAATTCACAACCAAGACTGCTGAGAGCTGCCTGCCCATCATTCCTGTTGGTTTCCTTAGGGCCATGCCTCACCACATCCCCTCTATCACCATCAGCAGATTCTTCCCCAGCTTCCCTCTTTGGAATAACTCCATCTTAGTCACCAGCCCAGTGACCACCCTGCTGAAGTCAAATGGTTGACTGAATCTAATATATGTTGAAGGACAACACTCTGTAAAGTCAGCAGCTTACTGTTTTACACAGTTATGTATTCCAGTTTTCAAGGAATGATTTCTAACTCTGCATCACCACTCCAGTTAAACACCATGTACATTCTTGTGGCCTCCACATTGGGTCCTTGCGATACGTCTTCCAAACCTTTGCAGACTCACACTGATTTATGTCTAAGCAAGAAGCAACAATTTTAAGAGCTCAGTTATTGTAAGGTTATTACAGTACTCTGCTTCAAAAGTTAGTTTTGGGCAAAGATACTAATCAAGAAAGAACTCAAAGAACAGATGTCAAGCAACTTCAAAACAGTAAGCCTTCCACTTTATTGCCATCTTCCTTTTAATCTTCAGCCTCAAACTCTCAAATACTGCGAGGGCTCCAGTCTTTAGGAAATTATTAATATGCTCTCACAGTTTATTAAATTGATGGCTCTGTTGAAAAGATTATGCCAGATCAGTAGTTCTCAAAGTGTGGTCCCCAGTCCAGCAGTCTCAGGACCACCTGGGAACTCACTTTAGAAATGCAAATTCTCGGGTTCCAACATGGCCTACTGAATCAGAAACTCTGAGACCGGGGTCCAGAAATCTGAATTTTAACTAGTGATGCTGATGCAGACAAACGTTTGACGACTTCTCCAGAAACGTGAACCTGATTAAGTACAAAATATTTAACTGTTTATTAAGTGCTGGTTTAAAATATGCAGGCAAAAAAGTTTTGGATATCTGGATAGTAAACTCCCCAGGTTAGAAAAAGACCCTTATAGGCCAGGCGCGGTGGCTCAAGCCTGTAATCCCAGCACTTTGGGAGGCAGAGACGGGCGGATCACGAGGTCAGGAGATCGAGACCATCCTGGCTAACACGGTGAAACCCCGTCTCTACTAAAAAATACAAAAAACTAGCCGGGCGCGGTGGCTGGCGCCTGTAGTCCCAGCTACTCCGGAGGCTGAGGCAGGAGAATGGCGTGAACCCGGGAGGCGGAGCTTGCAGTGAGCTGAGATCCGGCCACTGCACTCCAGCCTGGGCGGCAGAGCGAGACTCCGTCACAAAAAAAAAAAAAAAGAAAAAGAAAAAGACGCTTATATGAGCTTCATCTTGCTCAGGGAAGCCTGAAAGTGTGGTGATTTGATGATGTCACTGCCACGTGAAGAGCGGACATCCTTGAGACGTAAACAATCCACCCACCCGAGCAGAGAGTATGAAATGTCACCACTCAACTTCCTCGCCATGGTGACAGAGGCAGCAGTCTCTTGATGGAATTAAACAACATGCTGAAATTAAGAATCTGATACCTTTCTCTGATCTGTTGGAAAATCTGGGTAAAGTCAAAACTATTAGCAAAAGTGCAATCAAAAAAATCCCCATATGGGCTGGGCATGGTGGCTCACTCCTGAAATCCCAGCACTTTGGGAGGCCAAGGGAGGAAGATTACCTTGGTCAGGAGTTCAAGACCAGCCTGGCCAACATGGTGAAACCCCACCTCTACAAAAAATATAATAAAAATAAAACTCCCTGTGTGAATGTTCTCAGCTTTGGGGCAGCTGCTATTTAGCAGTCATATCTTAAAAGAGGTGGTCCATCAAAATCCCATCAGCCACCACAAAAATTAGAATTTATGTCAAACCCCTACCCTACCACCTCACAAATAACAGAAACTTAATAAGTGGTAATTATATTGAGGCAATATTTTGTCCTTATTATAAAATAGGTGCTAGAAACATCTAGCTATGAAAAAAGTATTACAAAACCAATCTCACTAGGATTTTGATTTTTCAAGCCAATTCCATAGAAGAGTCACATGGTAGAAACGTACATGCAAGGTATGAGTAAAGGCTGTGGGTGATTTTAAAAACCAAGATTAAATACATACGATTTGTTGGTAAAGAACGAGGAAAACAAATATTTGTACAAATTAGGTTATAAATTAGTGAACACAAACATATCTATACACCTAACATTACGTAGGAGTTCTACTTAAGGGAACCGTGCAAATTATAAATCTTTAAAATGAAATGAGGAGGGAATTTGGAGAACTAGGGGGGAAAACAAAAGTCACAGCCCACTCAGCCGGGCGCGGCGGCTCACACTTGTAATCCCAGCACTTTGGGAGGCCGAGGCGGGCGGATCACAAGGTCAGAAGATAGAGACCATCCTGGCTAACACCGTGAAACCCTGTCTCTACTAAAAAATACAAAAAAATTAGCCAGGCGTGGCAGTGGGCACCTGTAGTCCCAGCTACTCAGGAGGCTGAGGCAGGAGAATGGAGTGAACCCGGGAGGCAGCAGTGAGCCAAGATCACACCACCGCACTCCAGCCTGGGCGACACAGCAAGACTTCGTCTCAAAAAAAAAAAAAAAAAAAAAAAAAAAAAAATTCACAGCCCACTCTACGAAATGTGAAAGAACACAGACAAGGCTCAGGGCAGAACCTGCATTTGGTCTGCCCTGTGAGGCCATGGGGACACAGCTTCCCTGACCCTTGGTTATATGAGGATAATGATAACCACCTTCTGACATTTTTCTATGCGAAATTGCCACATAGCTCTTGGCACATGGTGACCGAAGAATCTGAATTTGTTGAAACTTACTTTGTAACCCATATTCAGGGCAGAAGGTATATAAATATTTGGCTTACTGGGTCTCAACAATCACATGATTACAATCTCCTGAGGGACAGGAGTGGTGACTCCTACGGTCACAGCGTAGGAAGAAATTGCTCTCCCACTTGTACTCGCATTTGTGTGACAGTCGCCACTCACAACCCTGTTCTCATACCTACCGCCATCCTCCAGACCCTGAAAGGTAGACACAAGTTTTACTGCTCCCATTTTCCAAGTGGGAAACACTGAATTGTCCTGGCAATTTTCCTAAGACTCTAACCCTTCTGCAGCTGGGCTTGCACGAGTCATCTCCAGGACTCTTGCCACCAACACAGTCGGAGTCTTTTCCAAAGTCAAATAGAAGTGGTTTCATCAGATTCAAGACGATCTATGAGTTGATAAAGTTTCAGAAAAATCCCATTACAGAAAGAATGTCAGAAGTTTGGGAACTATAAAGTATGAGGGAAAATGAAGGGAGAAAATCCACTAACAGAAAACAGGAGTATCTCTTTAAGCCACACACATGCATCCCCCTTTTCCACAGGCATATGGCTGCAAAGCAAGACATCGCATTTGCAGTCTCCCTTGTGGCCACCAGGTGACAAACTCCCTGCCGATGGACTGGCAAATAAAAGTGATGGAACAAATTCTAGTCATCTGCTTAAAAGCACATCCCTTTCCCTGGACTTCTGCCCTTTCCCAGCCGCTGGCTGGAAGTGGTGGCAACTAGAGAGGCCTTACAGGTGCACAGCCGCATTGTGGCCTGGGTCCCTGGGTCGCAGGTGGGAGGGAGACAAACTCTTATGGTCTTTAAGCTACTTCATTGTTGGTATTAGAGAAAATAGGAAAGTAAGGTGGGGAGGGAGAGAGAACAGAAAAGATAAACAATCCATTAACAAGTCATCTGAGTCCATCAGACAGAAACCTATTTTGTTATACTAGGAAGGGATGATAGCAACATCAGCTTCAATAATTGGGGGTTTGCCATTCACTTAATGAGAAGTGAAAATATTTAACTCAGTACATAAACTTTTTTTTTTTTTGGCAAAAAGCAAACAAAGTAATGTTTTTGAATATATAAAGAACAAGGTCTTGGTAACAAATGGAAAATATTAAGACAAACTGCCAACAACTCGCTGGATCATAAGAAAACAAGAACATTAAAAATTCCTTAGGTGCTATTTTTAAACAGCCAGGAACGCTGCCTTAAAATTATTAGCTATTATTTTATAAAATAATAGAAAATAATAGTATATAAAAAATGAGCCGTGTAGCTTTTCCAGGAGGAAACGTGGATGGTAACTTATTAAAAGCCCAGGGTTACAGATTTCATCTAATCAAATTAGTAAAAGCATGTCCACAAAGATAAAGACCAAAGATTAATGACAGATAATAATGGCTAGAGCTACAGGGAGGGCCTTAATGAGAAGAATGCGGAGAAGTGCTGGGTATGGTTGGCTTAACTAAATTTGTATAATAGACCAAATAAGTACTAATGAAGACAAAACCAGCTGGCTTTCCACGCTTTACAGGTGAATGAACTCTGCAGCTTTCTATGTATCATCGATCATAACACAAAACCCAAGTGAAGCTTGTGAAGAGCGAGAATACAGATTTGAAACTATTGGGGCCGGCATGTAGTTGGTCACGCCTTTAACCTAGCACTTTGGGAGACCAAGGCAGGAGGATCACTTGAGGCCAGGAGGTCGAGACCAGCCTGGGCAACAAAGTGAGACTCTGCCTCTACAAAAAATGAAAATTAAAAAAAAAAAAAAAATTAGCCCGGCTATTCAGGAGGCTGAAGTGGGAGGATTGCTTAAGCCCAGGAGCTCAAGGCTGCAGTGAGATGTGATCATGCACTCCAACCTGGGTAACAAACAGAGTGTGAACCCAAATCTTTAAACAAAAAAAGAGAGGGAGAGAACGAAAGAAAGAAAAAGAGAAAGGGAAAGAGAAAGGGAAAAGAAAGAAAAGATTGGGCCTTCCTAGAAAAAGGAATATTTTGCCTTCCAATGAATCACCAGAAAAAAGCAGAGTTTTAATTTGTGACCTTGAATCACAACAGTATCATAACAAAAGAACAAATCTTGATGAAGTAATTTTACCTTCCTAAAGAAAACTGTCATTAGTAAACCTTCAATGACTCACAATTCCTAGTCTTGAGCTCCCAGTAACTCAGGCTTGTGAAGGATTAGGTTCTAATGCAACGGGAGCCTACCACCAAATATATTTATAAAATAAGCAGTGCAATTCAAAACTTCCTCTACAAATGTATAATCTTTGCTTACAAAACCCACATTGATGATCCCAAAGCTGTAATAAAAAACAATAAAGAAAGAAAAGGAAAACCACTTATTGGTACTAAAGCCTTTACTGTAATAAACCAAATATATTTACAATTTATACAAATGTTTAACCTTCAACAAAAATACAAAAAAACATTTCACAAGATGCAAAACCAGGAAACAAGTTCATTGGAGACACCACTGCTCTACAAACGACAGAAAGTGAGGTGAACTGCAAGGAATAGGAAAGGTAATCTCACACTTGGGCAAGGCGTGATCCCCAGATCACCCAGAAAGAAAGAATGGGCTGTCACGTGAGTCGGCCGATTCCGTTCCTCAATCCCACAACCCATGGCCCCTCTGTCTGCTTGGCCTTGGTGCTCCATTTGGTCTATGTAGACAGGTGACTTTCTGCTGATGGACTTGTCGCCTCCTCTTTGTAGACTCAAAGTAGTTTCGTGTCAAGGTTTGGAAACAGGTGTTTGTATGTTTTTTTCTCTTTTAAAGTTACAACTTTTCTATTTCTACAAATTCGAAACATTTTGGCCCAATTCAACTATCAACGTTAAACCACATCATGTTTTCAGTAGATGACTTCATAGACTGTAGCCTTCTTGTCCCCTGAGCCAGTGACTATGTACTTATCATCCACAGAGATGTCACAGCTAAGCACTGACGAGGACTCTTTGGACTGGAAGAGAAAACAATGAACACGTGTTTAATGTGGAACAACGGTACTCAGAGGCCCCGCTCCCTCTGAGGCGCCTTCACTCCTGGTTTCAAAGGCAACACTGTGGTGAAATTGTGGATCTAGGTGAGGAGCACTTACTCACCTGGAATATGCTGGCTCCATAGGGGGTCCGCCAAGCATTGAGGAGGTTATCTTTTCCAGTACTTACAAACCATTTACCTAGAATTAGCAAAGGAATATCTCGTTTTCACAAGGTTAAAATTCCTACTTATACAATTAGCAACTGGGACTGAATCAAACTAAGAACATTTTTAATGTATGAACTATCATGCCCTAAGGGACTGGTCCGTGACATGAACAGTGGTTTTAAATCTGGGCTCCTCAGTGATTTATCAGTGTGATCTTGGGTATAATCTAAGAGGTGTCAGCCTCCTTAGTCACTGGATACAGGACTAGTAGCATCATATCCAACACACGGTAACCCTCAAATATAGAATCAATGAAGAATGTCTTCTATTTTAGTCAGTCTTCCCATGATAAAATGGGACTAGACAGGATTAAACATCTAACTTAAGTAAAATGCCAGTCACATCATATAGCACGAAGAAAAATGCTCAATAAGTGATAGGCATTCATCTATCCATCCATCCATCCATCCATCCATCCATCCATCCATCCATCCATCTGTCCGTCCGTCCACCTCTGCATCCTGTGAACAGGTATCTGCCCATCTGCAGTGCACAAGAAGGGTTTCCACATGAACTTCTTCCGTCTTCAACCTCACTGTAGAGTGTAACTAAGTGTCTGGGTACACCTAAATATCCGCTTCTCTGACCCTGGATTCCTCATCACGGACAGCTCATGACTTCCATTGCCCCTGCCCCATTCTTCAGTAAATTCCCACCCACCCCTCTACAAAGTGGAAACTCATTGTCATCTCCCAACCCCCACTGAAACAAACCTGTGTCCAAACCTTGTATTAGGCAATCACATCATTGCCTGCTGACTTTTCTCAAATTAGCAAAACAAACTGAAACAGACATTGCTGTGCTCTGAAGGGCATATTAAAACAATGGAATTATTGCATCCAGCTGCTCAAAGAACAACACTGTTTCCAGATATGATCTCTACCATATTTTTTTAAGAAGCATTTTCCATTTGGGCCATCAACGACCGCCAGTTTCCTTTCGGCTGAACTCACCACAGTAAGCAAATTTCAGGGACAGCACGCAGCTCTCGTGCAGGTGCAACTGGTACTTGTCGGGCTTGTTCACGTGCAGCACCTCCACGTTGCTGCTCTCCATGCCCACTGCCAGCCACTCCCCTGTGGGGCAGTAGCCCAGGGAGAAGATCTGCAAGGAGCAGGACAGGTTCACTCATGATTCCGCCTGATACACTTAGGAAGGGAAGACGCAATGTGAAAGCGGGGGAAAGAGCAAGAATAGGCGGAGGTAATCATCCGAGTCCAGACTGTGGGGAGGGCCACAGGGCAAGTGATCTAACGCAGATGAACCAAGTGTCAAAACCTTTAGGAAACTGGAAACATTTGAACCCCTCTGTCCTTTGGGATAAAATTAAGAAATGATTCCTAATAATAATGGCATTCATGTGTACATTTTAAAGCAGGCCTTACCTTTTCGAGACAGTAACTGAAATACAATCATATATCACCTATCGAGGCAGATGTGTTCTGAGAAATGTGTCGTTAGGTGACTTTATTTTGTTTTTTATTTATTTTTATATTTTTATTTTTTTCGAGATGGAGTTTTGCTCTGTCGCCCAGGCCAGAGTGCAGTGGCACGATCTCAGCTCACTGCAACCCCTGCCTCCTGGGTTCAAGTGATTCTCCTGCCTCAGCCTCCTGACTAGCTGGGACTCCAGGCATGAGCCACCACGCCTGGCTAATTTTTGTATTTTTAGTAGAGACAGGGTTTCACCATATTGGCCAGGCTGGTCTCGAACTCCTGACCCCTGGATCCAACTACCTCTGCCTCCCAGAGTGCTGGGATTACAGGCATGAGCCACTGCGCCCAGTCTTTTAATTTCTTTATTTTTTGAGACGGAGTCTCGCTCTGTCACCCAGACTGGAGTGCAGTGACGAGATCTCGGCTCACTACAAGCTCTGCCTCCCACGTTCACGCCATTCTCCTGCCTCAGCCTCCTGAGTTGCTGGGACTACAGGCGCCCACCACCACGCCCGGCTAATTTTTTGTATTTTTAGTAGAGACGGAGTTTCACCATGTTAGCCAGGATGGTCTCGATCTCCTGACCTCGTGATCCGTCTGCCTCGGCCTCCCAAAGTGTTGGGATTATAGGCGTGAGCCACTGCGCCTGGCCTCATTAGGTTACTTTATTGTGTGAACTTCACAGAGTGCACTTACACACACCTAGATGGGGGAGCCTATCACTCGTAGGCTACAAGCCTGCACAGCATGCTACTGTACTGAGTACTGTAGGCAACTGTAGCATAATGGGAAGTATGTGTACACTCAGATATATCTAAACATTGAAAAGGTACAGAAAAATATGGTATTATAATCTTAAGGGATCACTGTCACATTTGAGGTCTGTCCTTGGCCAAAAGGTTATATGGTGCATGACTGTGCTTATGGATAAAATGATATGCTGTCTGGAATTTACTTTAAAATAATCCAGTGTTTGGGGATGGGGACAAGAGTTATCACACGGCCAAATAACTTAAAGCTGAGTGATGGGCATGTGGCGTTTATTGTACAATTCTCTGTACTCTCATAACTGCTTGGACATTTGCTGTACTCATATGTATTTGAGAATTTCTCTAAGAAGTTTAAAAAAAAACAAAAAAGGCAGACCAAAAATTGTATCCTACTTATGTTAGGAAAGAGGGAAAACAGCAAGACTCTAAGAAACTCAACAAAATGTTAACCAGAATATGAAATTTAGAAGTATATATGCTTGTTTTCTGTTTCTGTCCTAGTTTTCTGAGTAGAATTATTTTTATTACAAAACAAGGTAAAGAAAAAAAAAAATTGCCAAGTCATGATCAAGGCAACAATTCTACCACCAGAAAGCATTTAAAACGGCAAACACTGTTTTTTCCAAAACAAGTCTACACTCAGACACTGGACATCAAAATACTTTTCACAATCTACAAAGCTGCCATTTATATATTATTTCAAAAGTCTGCAAATCTAGTCAGCCACAAGTTCATTTTTTAAAGGATGAGGAATAAAATGCATATCACTGAGGTATTTCTGCATTTTTTTAAGCTCTCTGGTGCAGGGGAAATAAATGAACTTTCAGAGAGGCTGTGACTTCTCTCCACTCCTAGTGACATTCTGCAGATTTCTCAAGCTCTATTTATTTGGGAATCAAAAAAATTATCTCCTACTCCTACATTAGATGGTGAGAATACGTGCCACCGATCAAACACTGCTGAAGGAAAACTATATATTCCTCACCGTACAAATCCCTTAAACAAACTCATATATAAATATAACAGCGAACACCCCTTAATCTACAGGATTCTAAAAACCACTCTAGGAGTTTTGGGGAAGGTAGTGGGGAGGGTCGTGAAGGAGGAGGTGGTGGTCGTTGTTTTTAAATTAGTTATCTCAAATTCGGCCCTGATCTGTTTGTCCAGCCACTAACATCCTAGGGTAAGCGGGGAGGGTATGAGGAGGAAGACACACCCCAGCACCTCCCAGACTCTGGGGCAAGCGGAAGTCACTCAGTCACCTGGGAGGTGAAGTCGTGCTGCTGCAGCTGCCGCCCTTCGCGCAGGTCCCAGGACCTGACCGTGTTGTCCAAACCACCCGTCCAGAGCTTGGTGCCATCATTAGAAATGTCAATACAGCTGGCTCCGTCTGTGTGGCCCTGGAATTGCCTGATAAAACAAACCAGATTGAATAATGATTTCCTGCCAGAGCTCAAGGTAAACACTGTTGTGTTGTTAGTTTTGGACCCTGTGTGTGCATGTGTGTGTGTCATCCCACCAGTGTCTGCTGATGTGCAAGATCAAACTAACCTTCCCCCGAGGAGGAGGGGACACAGCACCTGCTGATTGTCTTTCCTTTTTTTTCACGATCCAAGTGCTAAAGAAATGGAATATGCCAGTGCAGGTCACTACCCAGAAGTTAAATACACTACTCTGACAAATCCATCTGCAAGGTACAATTCTTGCCAGCTCTGGAAAAGTGTTGAATTGTTAAATAAAAAATAAAAGACAAACACACAAAATCCCAATTGTATTCCTTATGGAAAGATAAAGGTCTGTTCTTTAATTGTGCAGGCCTGAATCCATGAGAGAAAGAAACGGGGACGTTACAAGCAGAGTGGACAGAAGCATTGCTGTTTCCATGAGTGGATCAACACAGCAATGCTCTACGTGCCAACAGAGCATGAGCTCATGTATTTACTCAACCTTGCTTTCTGTTAGAAAGAGCCCTGCATTAGGAAATCTGGACTCCCAGAGACAAAGGGTCACGCATACCAGCCTCCTGACCTCAGAGGCATTGGGCAGAGACAGAGGTAATTGCCATGGGCACCTCAGAAAGACTCTGCCTCCAAGCTGAGCACAAGGTTGTTCTTTAAAGCAGAACCTTGTGCTACATTCAAAAATCGCCACCAGAAACTATCAGCTAACAGGGATCTGCTGAGCACAGATGCTGTGCAAGGCAATGAGCAGAGCGGCTGAGGGGAGGTCATTGTAAGCCCCAGCAGGGATGGCGACCATCCTGGACTCAGTTCTGCATGCTGAGAGGGAGCTGGTGGGGGAGCAGCCAGAAAAGGTGAACAAAGTCTAGACCCACCCTCGGAACCAGGCGGGATCCAGTAAAGAACTGCGTGAGAATTTCAACACCGAGAGGAAAGCTTCCACGCTGCTTCTTCCTCCAGGATCCCCACACCTTATCATTCCCATAGAGCTCCAAACTTTTAACCTGAGCTTGGATTTTAAAGAGTGCAAGGGAAGGAAAAAGCACCACTACTGTCCTAAATTCTAAGCCAAGATGTGAACCATCACTTTAAACATCTTCTCTCTGCAAGCCATTCCCAACTTCTGCACTTTAGGATCCAGGCTTGGTCCTCTCTCCTCTACTGCGGCCGTGTAGGTGGACCTCAAGTGTTTCTGCTCGCTTCCCAGACATCCCCACAGAACACCCAGGCCTGGAGCAGTCGCTGCGTCTCTTGCTGAAAGTGTTGCTTTTCTTCCCTTCAAACCGCTCTGGAAATCCAGTGATCTCTTGACCCTCTGACTTCTTTGGACCTTTCTAACTCATTAAACGCTGTTCCTCCTTGACTGAAAACATGTTCCTCTGCTGACATATGGTACCTGACGGCTGCCTCCCATCCCGCTGCCCTCCCTCCATCCATATACTTCAGCATGACTCTCAGGCACATCCTATGACTGTTCAGAATGTGCTGGGTTACGATGGATACAAAGACATGCAATAGGCTGTGCATGGCCCTGTTACAGGCGGCAGCCACTAGCCACCTGTGGGCGGTCCAGAGAAAGATTTGTAAGATGCTACCCCATCCTATCCAACAGGTATTTACTCCCCAGGAGCCGGCACGGAGCAAGGGATCACAGCACAGAGAAGACAGCAGAATGCCTGGGCCCCAGCTTGACTCCACCACATCCGACTGTGCAACCTGAAGCCAGTAACTTACCCTCTCTGAGCCTCAGGCACTTCATCTATAAAATGGGACAAATAGCAGGACAGTGTCATGAGGACTAAGTGGAGGAATATCTGAAAAGTGCTTGGAATTGATATTTTGAAAGTGCTACTTATGGAGTTTTAAAAAAAGAAAAAACAAGTCACTTTGCTAGGATAAAAGGTTGAGAGGGCGTTCGGCTCTGGCTCCATTATTCCGTTTTGCTCACCTACACTACTCAGCAAACGGAAGAGGAAAATAACTGCCGCACTGTCGCCCACACGCAGGGACCGGGCCCAGCTCAATGACACTTAATGGATTTCTACAGCGGAGGTTTGAAGAGAGTGAGCTGTCACGATGATTTCTGGAGCCCGTGCCTTCTCTGGGCAGCACAAGAGGGGACTTACCAAACAAGCCATGGACCCCAAACTGCACCATCCACAGGGATGGCTTCCCAGTGAAGATGAAACAAGAGTAAAACACGTGCTTCATTTTACCTTTCATGTTTCATTCGTGCTTACTTTAAAAAGACTTTGTGAGAACAGTTCTGGTGTGAGCACTGACTTCTGAAGGGGGCATTTGGTGGGGGAGCTGAGGAGAGACACAAGGGTACCAGAACTGCAGCTGCTGCTAAGGGGACAGGGCCAATGCCAGGACGCGAGGCAAAACCCTGCGGGCTCCTGGGTGGAACCACCCCTGGGCAGGTCTCCTATTTCATTATTGAGATACTTTAAAACCATTTTGTGGGTGAAATTCATGGAATCTGCTCTTCTCATGTCTCCTTGTTGATTTTCTGTTATCTTTTATCAGTTGGCTCTTGTCTGCACCAAGTTCTAGCCAAAGCCCAAAACATCTAGTAGCGAGGGCCCTTTGTGCTGCCGTGTAATTCACATTAGGCCACCCCTTGGCAAAAGCCAGAAATATTTTTTGAACAAGTTTGGAGTCTGTATGCGGGCTGACATACAGACTATAGGATATACAGACTATCTATAAGGAGATAGAACGTCTCGGTGACCCCAGGCATGGTAGCAAGACTGTAAGCCCCCCAAAGGCAGCAACACGGTTGTCTTTGTTCCCCCATCATCTAACCCCATGCCTGGCATTCAAGAGGCTCTTACTGTGCAGGCTGCGGGCAGCCAGAGAGAAGCAGAGGTGATAGGCCCGGCTGCTCAAGAAGGGAACCCCTCCTTAGACGACCATCTTTGCTCACCTCACTAGTGTCTGGTTGTGCAGATCCCACACAGCGATGTTGCCGTCGCTGCAGCATGAGAAGCAGACCTTGGAATCGGGGCTGATGGCCAGGGCGTAGCAGGCGGGGGCCGAGGATGTCAGCTCCGCCTTGATGCGTGGGGTCGGAGCTGCCAGGTCCCAAATGGACAAAGTACTGGCTTCCCCTCCCACTATGAGAGTGCAGCCATCAGGTAGCAATTTACAGGAACGGATATAATTGTCTCTGTTCTGTAAAATAAACATAATTCATTGCTACAATGAATTACCGAGCAATCATAGCACCATGTTCTCTAATGGCTGTCTTGGTTTTTTGAGTTAAAGAGTGACATTTCACGGACACTCTAACAGAGCAAGAGATCTCTAGTCAAGATTGGGGTCCAAGCACAACTGTCTCCTTCAAAACAGTAAACAAAACAAATTCACAGGAGCTTAGATAACTGTTTCTGGTGTCCTGCATCACAGAGCTGAAACTATCTAGGTATGAGGTCCAGGTGTACACACAGTTCCCTGAGAAGAAACCACTTTTCCAAGCTCGTTTATACATCTGCCTCATCACCCTGCATCATTTACTGCTTGGACACTGCAGGCCCCCGTCTATGTTTTGGTCTTCGTTATGCTGAGCACATTACTTCATTAGTCAGAGGGATTCTTGCTAATAACTTACCAAAGCTGCTTTCTCAAGTTGTCATGTGGCTGCTATTATATCTAAGCCCCTCAATGCAAAGGCCAAAGAACCTGATAAAAGCAGGCACCTTGCCATCAAAACCAACACATATGAAGGGGGTGGGGGTGGGGGGCCCTCATATGATCAACCCCTGAAAGATGCAGATATGGCTAAAGTTTGCTTAAGTGCTTTTCACGATGGACTGTCTTTCAAAGATTAAAGAAACCTTAGACACGTGACTTCAACAAAGGATATTCCCACTGCTATAGAATGTTGGGCCATATTTAAATATAAGTTTCATGAATGAAGACATTTGGAAGTTATTTGTTTTTTTAAAAAAGGCACTAATAACTACTCTAAACACAAGTCTGTGTTTCAAAAACACTGCCACTCAGCTTTCTGGAAACACTCTCTCCGGAATCCTTACAATTTTCCAGGCAGGCAGTGGTACACGGCACCATCTGCAACCGCAGAGCGCAGGCAGACCCCATGCCAGGGCATGGCAGGGCAGGGCAGTTCGGAGTCTGCTTAAGGCCAGCGGTATGTGCTCTGTAAATCCTGGGGTTATGGTTTAGAGACTGGAACATGTCCCAACATGTTTTATGTCCCTGAAAAATGCAAAATGGTATTCTCAGGCTCTGAGCGGACATGGCTTAGGAACTCTGGGAACGCATTCTCACCGCTCTATTTTGTTGATGGCTGTCCCCAGTCTTTGCAGTGACAGCCTTTAACCCTTTCCTGAAGTGAAGGTCATAAAACCTAACCAGCTCTCTCAGGTGTCCCTTAAAAACACAGACCTTACCCTGTTCAGAATGGTTTTTATGCCATGTTATCAAATATTTACTATTCGGCCGGGCGCGGTGGCTCAAGCCTGTAATCCCAGCACTTTAGGAGGCCGAGATGGGCGGATCACGAGGTCAGGAGATCGAGACCATCCTGGCTAACATGGTGAAACCCCGTCTCTACTAAAAAATACAAAAAATTAGCCGGGCGAGGCGGCGGGCGCCTGTAGTCCCAGCTACTCGGGAGGCTGAGGCAGGAGAATGGCGTGAACCCGGGAGGCGGAGCTTGCAGTGAGCTGAGATCCGGCCACCGCACTCCAGCCTGGGCGATAGAAAGAGACTCCGTCTCAAAAAAAAAAAAAAAATTTACTATTCTATATTTATCTAAAGGCTATAGGGAAATTAAAAACTGAGTGGATGGCAGGGACCAGAGTCCAGGCCAAGTTGTGCTTTTGTCCATTAAATGGGAAACCCCCTTTTGTAATGTACATCCATACACAAGGAGAGCCTCTGTAAACCAGTGTAAAATATTTTATAAAAAGAAATCCATCAACTCTGGGATTTAGCCAGTGCAACAGCAACAAATGAAACCTTCGCATTTAAACGGGGGGCCGAGGGGGTTAAATACCCAACACAGGAAACAGAAGGGGCTTCTATTTCCTCATAATGGGAATAAAACCCAGGCCCACACAGCTATTTCCTTATTGAATCTCCAGGGAGAAATTGCCCTTGTGCACCAGTTCCTGTCCACTCACCAGACAGTCGAGCTGGGAGACAGGACTCTTATTGCCAGGGTGGCTGATGTCCCAGACCTTGACGCAGCCCTTCCCGCCTGTGTACACGTGTCTCGTGGGGTTGCTGATGGTCACCGCGCACACCACCTCCCCGTGGTTGAGGGTGTTGATCTGGCGAGCATGCCGGGGGATTCCGGGTCCGATGAGGGCATCGGGGGGAAAAGGGACAGGCTGCATCTGACCGTCTGCGGTAACGTGGAAGGAGTACGCACTTTTGGAAAAACGAATGGAGAGAAGACAGAAAACACATTGACAGAGGAAGCAGTCATTACCTCGGCAACATGCTACGACTACGAAAACGATGAAAAAAAGGAAAGATTCTCTTGTATATTTTCCTTTCAAAACAATACAAGTTGAAGTATTTACTGATGGTGCAAATTTAAAATAATTAATAGCAGAAATCTAGCGTGTACCAAATGACATATACATAGAACTGTATTTAAAATTTTTTTAAGGTATTTAAATCGTTCTTATCCATTCTATAAAGCATTCCCTCAAATCTCCTTATAAAACACTTAACGCGCTTCCAAATGAACATAAAATACCTCCTTCCATGTATCTTGTGTAATTTTATGATTTCTTAGTATAATTTTAAATGATTATTTTCCCTGCTAAAGATGAAGCCCTTAAGAACTAATAATAATTAAACAGAGTAGATAGTGTATTTTAATAGCAAAAACAACCCCCCCACCCCAAAAAACAGCTTTCTAAAAATACCAGTTTATGGTTTGGACTTCAACTTTCTTTTGCTTAAGGAAGAGAAAATAAGAGATTATCTTATATGGCTTTAAACAGGATTTTAGGTTTCCTACTCAACAATCTTCCTTGCCTATGTTGGTCAGGAACGCCATTATATAAGGCAGCAAAGTGCCCAGCTAAAAAAACTACTCTTCCCCACTCTCCTTTAGCCCAGCGTGCCTCTGTTCTGACCAATAAGGTCTAAGAAGAAGCTGCTGGATGGCACTGAGGAAGTTCTGAACTTGAAAGAGAGGAGAGGGATGGGGAATATGGGAACTCTTCTGTAACTTTCCACTCTATTTTGCCTGGAACCCATAACTGCTCTAAAAAAATAAATAGGGAGGGAGCATACCTGCCCTCTTCTCTTCTTCCTTCCCACTGCCTGAGCTAAGAGGGATGACTGGTGCTCCTATGGCCCAGAGGTTGATTTCAAAGACAGAAATCAATTGCTGGATAGCAAAGATGTGGAACCAACCCAAATGCCCATCAATGATAGACTGGATAAAGAAAATGTTACACATATACACCATGGAATACTATACAGCCATAAAAAAAAAAAAGGATGAGTTCATGTCCTTTGCAGGGACATGGATGAAACTAGAAACCATCATTCTCAGCAAACTAACATAGGAACAGAAAACCAAACACTGTATGTTCTCACTCATAAGTGGGAGTTGAACAATGAGAACACATGGACACAGGGAGGGGAATATCACACACTGGGGCCTGCCAGGAGGTGGGGGGCTAGGGGAAGGATAGCATTAGGAGAAATACCTAACGTAGGTGATGGGTTGATGGGTGCAGCAAACCACCATGGCATGTGTATACCTATGTAACAAACTTGCACATTCTGCACATGTATCCCAGAACTTAAAATGGAAGGAAGGAAGGGAGGGATGGAGGGGGGGGAGGAAGGGGAGGGGAGGGGAGGGGAGGGGAGGGGAGGGGAGGGGAGGGGAGGGGAGGGAAGGGAAGGGAAGGGAAGGGAAGGGAAGGGAAGGGAAAGGAAGGGAGGAGGGAGGGAGGGAGGGAGGGAGGGAGGAAGGAAGGAAGGAAGGAAGGAAGGAAGGAAGGAAGGAAGGAAGGAAGGAAGGAAGGAAGGAAGGAAGGAAGGAAGGAAGGAAGGAAGGAAGGAAGGAAGGAATTGCTGGGGGAGACAGAACAGAAAGACAGGATGCAGAGGCCCTGGTGACACTATGGGGCTGTCATACCTGCCCTGAGCCGCTGAGAGCCAGTGTCTTTTATGTGAGAGAGTAATAAACTTCCACATTATTTAAGCTACCATTTTCTTCCCCTGTTAAATACAAACAAACCTAATCCTGATTACCCACTTCTACTTCTACACCAAAATTCAAAGCATATTTTTTCTCCAACGAATTTAATTTAAACTCCAAGAGCTAAGATCCTAGGGACATGATAAAACATAAACAAAGAAAAGACACTTTAGAGGATAGAAGAAAGGGAAGTGCTAATGTTTTCACTCTATGTCAACTGATAAAATGATGCACATTTGGCTGGGCGCGGTGGCTCACGCCTGTAATCCCAGCACTTTGGGAGGCAGAGGGGGGCGGATCACAAGGTCAGGAGTTCAAGACCAGCCTGACCAACATGGTGAAATCCCGTCTCTACTAAAAATACAAAAAATAGCTGGGCGTGGTGGCACATGCCTGTAATCCCAGCTACTTGGGAGGCTGAGGCAGGAGAATCACTTGAACCTGGGAAATGGAGGTTGCAGTGAGCCAAGATCACGCCACTGCACTCCACCCTGGGCGACAAGAGCAAGACTCCGTCTTAAAAAAGAAAAGTATGCACATTCTACTTTGAAGACCACTATTTCCACTTTCTTAACTTGAAATCACTAGAAGCGCTAAAAGTTCAAACCATCAACAATAAGTGAAGTAGGCACTGCTTCCTCCTGCCAATAACCCTTGAAAAAGTGTGCCTTTCTGGAGCCTGTCATTGGCAGCTTTATACATAATGTAAACACCATGAGTACTAACACAGTGCTTAAATTTTCATTTTAATACAAACTCAAATTTTGTAAAGTAACTTAGCAAGCACAAAACTGAAAACGATTATGCCATGTCTCTACCACCCTGCACTTAAAACCCACATACATTTGTTTGAAAATAAAATGCATGCTATTATCTTCCCTCCATAAAAGCAAAACATCAAACACATGAAGACTTTTAAACTTCCCCCCCACTCAACCACAGGACACAATCTCAATCTGTTACCTGCTGGCAAATTGGTACCAGTAACTAATAGTAAAATAGCTATTTGGCCCAAATCCTTAATGTTACTCTTAATTTTAATGAATAAGCACATGTAATGGGAACCATGGAGACTGTCCTGGGAAATAAATACACGTATAAAAACAATATAGCTCTAGGGGCCGGGCGCGGTGGCTCAAGCCTGTAATCCCAGCACTTTGGGAGGCCGAGACGGGCGGATCACGAGGTCAGGAGATCGAGACCATCCTGGCTAACACGGTGAAACCCCGTCTCTACTAAAAAATACAAAAAACTAGCCAGGCGAGGTGGCGGGCGCCTGTAGTCCCAGCTACTCGGGAGGCTGAGGCAGGAGAATGGCGTAAACCCGGGAGGCGGAGCTTGCAGTGAGCTGAGATCCGGTCACTGCACTCCAGCCTGGGCGACAGAGCGAGACTCCGTCTCAAAAAAAAAAACAAAACAAACAAACAAACAAAAAAATATAGCTCTAAGCCCTCACATCACCAAACCACTCAATCTCATTTTTCATCCAACAGGATTATTTGGTGTCCTTAGCAATATATCGAGCCCACATCATAGTTAAACAGGAACCTATGCCGTTTATTATGGGATATTTGGATTAATAATCAAATAGCATTTTGTTGCCCTTAAAGATTGCCACAGAACTGTGAGAGTTTAAGTCTATTCATGTCCTACAAGAATTCTAGGCTTTGAAGAATGCTCAACGAACAACGTCCAGTAGCCAAGTTCTATGACTCAGAATCAGGCTCCATGCTCTGGGTCCAAAAACAACAACAAAAAAGCCAGGTGATACTGAAGAAATGACAAGTAAATTTCCATAAAATAAAACAACTGAGGTCTGGTGCTGTGGCTCGCTCTTGTAATCCCAGCACTTTGGGAGGCTGAGGCGGGCGGATCACGAGATCAGGAGATCAAGACCATCCTGGCTAACAGAGTGAAATCCCGTCTCTACTAAAAATACAAAAAAATTAGCTGAGTGTGGTGGCGGGCACCTGTAGTCCCAGCTACTCGGGAGGCTGAGGCAGGAGAATGGCGTGAACCCGGGAGGCGGAGCTTGCACTGAGCCAAGATCGCACCACGGCACTCCAGCCTGGGCAACAGAGCAAGACTCCATTTCAAAAAAAATAATAAAATAATAATTTAAAAAATAAAAATAAAAGTAAAACAATTGAGTTGCACATGATTTATAAGGATGGTGGTTAAGGTGGGGAAACTGCTTCTCAAAGATCTCGGTGCTATGAGAGAAATAACACGTAAGGACTAGTTTCTCTCTGTGTACCACAAATCAAGCTGGGCGCCTCGAGGTAAGGCCGGGTTTCCCTCAGGCACCCTTTCAGCAATCCCACATTTTTCAGCGAAAGGAAATTTTATCTTCCTTCAACCGGAAGCCTGCTTATCATAGAGTTAAATGTTCCCGATTAAATAGATGCACCGAGTAACAGACGGGAGATCTGTCTGATCTTTGGAAGACACCCACTTCTCTCCCAGGTGTCCTCTTCTTTAAAATGCACAGGAGGCCCGCGATCATCATACGGAGGCAATTTAAAATTGATTCACAATGCAGTGAGCTGCTGTCAGAAGCTGTGAACACTCATCAGTCCCAGGGGAAACCCATATGGATGTTAATACATCAGTCACAGGGGGCCCCGCAGGAAGCTGGTGCTGCCTGCTGGGCTGCGGAGCCAAATCAAATGAACACACCAGAGCAACGCAAAGGGCAGATGGGTCTTTAGGAGGGATCAACTGGAAGGAAAAAACCAGGGGAGGAAATTATTCACCTACAATAATAACAGAGCTTTTTCGATAAAAGGCCACACTGAGGGCTCATCGTGACAATGGTGAAGGGATCCCAGGAGGAAACTTAACTTTCTCTACTGGTTGAGGAACTAGAAAAGTAAAACCAATCAGAAAGAGGAATGTATAAACAGATAGTGAGTATTCATGAATATCGCTCACGCCTGAATTCCGAATGCAGCCAGCTACAAAAGAACGGACATGGAAATGACTGCATTTCTAGAATTTCGAACACAGGCAAAATTTATCTGCAGTACTGAAAGTCAAGGTGGTAGTTAACCTTGGTGACTGCAAGGGGCATGGGACGGGTTTCTGGGCAATGATCCTGCTCTGTTCCTTGATCCAAGGGCTGGTTACACAGGTGGCTGCCTTTGGTGAAAAGTCGCTGAGCTAGACACATGGGATTCATGAACTTTCTGTATGTGTATGGTATTTCAATGTTTAAAGTTTAGATTCTTTTAGTTATTTAGAGGAAGTCGAGGGGAAGGCTCTTAACCAGTTAACACATTAGATTAGGTCCACAGCCAAATCAAGTGCCCAAACTTTGCTGTTAAATGAACCTCTCTCTGGGTCTCTGGCCACATCAACCGTGGTCTTGCCAATCAGCCAGCCTGCAGTCTAGAATGTGTCCGTTTCATGATCCATAAGGCAGGAATAACAATAAAATATAGAGGTCGCAGGGGTTGCTGTAAGGATTAAAGTGGTAACAGCTGCAAAACACTTAACACCGCACTTGACCCCTGCAGTGAGTCTTCAGGAAATGACAGTATTGTTATCGAACCACCACAACTGAAAATGCCAAGTGAAGATACGTTGAATTGAGGGCTTTATCTCAACCAGTGGACAAGTATGTGGGTCAGGGAATGCGGAAAGGGAGGAAGACGCGGGGTGGGAAATCAGGAAAGCACAAGGGCAGTGACGAGGCAACGAAAAACACAAAATTCACAAATCATCCAAGGTGAGAGTGGAGGAAATGGCATTCAGCAAAGACTAGAACGAACGCCCAAAGAGTAGAGATGGACGTTTGGATAGAATTGTGGCAAACTGCAGGGCAGAAAGTCAGTCCTGGATCCCTCGCTAGGGGCCACACAGAGAAGCCCACCCGCATCTCAGAAAGCCTCAGAACTGAGCCCCAGCCCCCACCTAGCTTTCTGAATCAAGCTCCTACAGATCAGGATCGTGTCTGATTCTGAAGTCTGGTGTCAGAATCAAAAAGAATAAAGCCCACTCGACTTCACAGATTCAAAAATTGAATGAAATAAAAACCCATTCAGAGCGAGGGGCTTTTCATTTACTGGGCACACAGCAGAGGTGAAGGAACTAAAAGCAGAGAGTCCCCACTGGGCTCCTTCGCGGCCGCGGTGAACTGGAAAACAAGACTGTGTTCCAAGGGCGCAGGTTGTTTTTTCCTAGCAGACCAGGCTCCTCTTAATAAAACTACGCTGTGCTCTGTGGTCAAAGGAAAACAGGTGTTTACAGGGCTGTTGGTTTGCTGGAAATAGGAACTGCAGTGGCAGAATCAAGTAAACAATAGTGAAGAACCACAGACCCCAGAGATGACGGCTGTGGTCAAGCCCCGCTGCCTATGGATTCGGCACTCTGGATGTGACATTGTTAGCTATATTAACAAGGCTCAAAAATCCGATCGTGCCAAAAACCTTCATTCGCTCTTCAAGCTCTTTAGGGCTCATGAAGCCCTTTACAATTTAGTGTCAACAAGTCTTACTTCATGTGACCTTAAACTCCCAGCCACGTGGGACAACAGGCCAGTCCCCTAAAATATCACATGCTGTCACATCTCCAAGTTGCGCACAAACTTCCCTCCTGCTAGAACAGCACTGCCTCCCTCCCAAGTACAGGCCGCTGCCTCCCTCCCTCTGACTGCCACAACCTCCCAGGTACACGCCGCTGCCTCCCTCCCTCTGACTGCCACAACCTCCCAGGTACACGCCGCTGCCTCCCTCCCTCCGACTGCCACGACCTCCCCAGCCTTGACGATTCTTTCCCAGGGTCCTAACCTTTCCTACTAACCTCTCTAAGAGTATTTCTCACACGGTGAACATTTCTGTCTTTCCCATTCCAGAGTTCTTCAGGGGTAAGCAGAGGATTTCACCGGCCGGCACTCTCCACGGATCAGAACACAAGTTGTCTACTGTTACCTAATCACTTATATATTGAGACAGGAAAAGTTGCCCTGGTAAGGAAAATCTGCTAAAACAAGGTGGGCATTCCTCTCTAAGGCCCTGGGTGATGCCAGCCAACTTTTCCCAGGCAATGTCTAGCAATTATACCAAATGTCACTAAGAGATGGTAACAGTTTTCCTAAGGGGCAAAGGCAGTCCCTACAGAGCTGACTTAGACCACAAAAAAGACAATGAAAGCAATGACAATAATGAAGTGAAATCCATAGCTTTACCCTAAGTCAGCTAAATCCAGTGGACACTGGGCCCTTCCCAAGCAAGCTGTGGCAGAAGCAACCACAGGTCACATGGAACAAGCTCCATCCTGCCTCCAGGCCCTGGAAAGCAGGACCCACATGGTCAAGTGCAAGAAGTCAGGAGGCACAAGCAATTGCTTCAGTTTAATGACTAGTAACCTGTGGGCACCATGCCTAACTAACTTGAGCCTCATTTCCCCATTTTTACAAAGCGCCCTGACAAAACTTAGCCTATAAACAGGACCACTGAGGTGTGAAGTAATGAAGCCACATGGGAAAGTACTTCAAGAAAACTATGAAGCGCAATATAGTCAACCTTTGCTTGCCACATCACAGGAGGGGCTCACTATCCCTTACTGTTTAGAGATGAGGGAAGGTGGCACAGGAGACTCTAAGTAACTCGCCCATAACTACCCAGCTAGCAAGCGGTAGAGCCAACTCCAGCTCAGCCCAGCTGCAAAAGTGGAGCTGTTAATCTTTACCTTAGCTTCCACGTCAGCACTACCTGTGACGTTATCCCCTCAAGAGGGATAACGTGGGACCCACCAGGACAAAGACTCACCCCACACATTGTGAGCAACATGAGGCATGTCCACATTGTGAGCGTGACTGTGGGGGCTGGGGGAACCAGGCTCCTTAAGGATAGAATGGATGAGAATAATGTAATTTATGATTCCGGAGGATACTCTTAGCCTGAAAACTAATAAAGGTGGTGGCTGAGGGGAATAGTGACATGGAGCTCATAAGAAAATCAGAGTCTTATTATTCTAAGATTTTAGAAGAAAGTATAATTTACCTGCTATAGGTAAAACCTCCCTCTGTCAAATTTTTTTAAGGGTCTGCACATCTAACCCATAACATCTACAAAATTTTTCCAGTTTGGCCATTCGCGTATTCTTCCAAATAGAAAATATGCAGAACGGGTATAATTTCTACCTTACTTAGAAGACAGCATTTCTATGTTAACGGAGGGCTTTATTACCAACTAACTTGTAAGTAGCAAACTTCAAAGCATTAGGTTGGGAGACTCTTTGTTTCCTTGTTTAGATGCATACACTCGATTTTCATTTATTTTTTTAAAGGCAAATACAAAACTTCTTAAAATGGATATGTAAAAGATTACAAGCAAAGAAAACAAGAAACAGATGACCTAAGTTGATAAACAAGGAGGTATTCCAGCCAAAGTCAACATTTAAGATTCTGAGTTCTAGGACCTAACTTTCTCTATCAATTATACATTTCCAAACTTCTCAGTGTGCTGGAGCAGGAACAAGGCTCCTCAATAGGACAAAGATACAAATGGAGAAACTCTTGGATGAAAAGTAAAACAAAAAGAGGCTTAATATATCGCTATTTCAAAGCTAAACTAAAACATTCCAGCAAAGGAACTATCACTACAGACAAAAACGAGCATCATCCAAGCAAGAAATATACACACTATATTTATATCCCATAAACCAAACGTCATTTCTGACAAGGTGAAGAGGGAGAGAGAGAAGTCCAGTGAGGAATTATTGTAGCTAAACACAACTGACATCAAAAGGAAGGTCCTCCCAGCTACTCAGGAGACTGGGTCAGGAGGATCCCCTGAGCTCAGGAGTTTGAGGTCACCCTGGACATCCCCATCTCATTTTTCTTTTTAAAAAGGACAGGCCTCACCTCAACTTAATCTCAAAAAATTAAACTACATATTCCTATATTATCAGAAGGTAGAAAAACAGAAACTAAACTAATACCCACATGGCAAAAATAAGGAACAGAATGGGCATGTTATTTTTAGCATTTAATAGATCCAAAAAAAAAAAAAAAAACCTACCCAAATATCACTGTGATGGTCAACTTTATATGTCAACTTGATTAAATTGACTAAGGGACACCAGAGTGGCTGATAAAACTTTATTTCTAGGTGCGTCTCTGAGACCCGTTTCTAGAAGAAATTAGCATTTGAATAGGTAACCTGAGTAAAGAAGGTCCCCTCACCAATGCAGGTGGGCATCACTGAGGGCCTGGACAGGACAGAAAGTTAGAGGAGTAGCAAATGTGCCCTTTGCTTGAGCTGGAACATCTACCTGCTGCTGCTCTCGATCATCAGTGCTCCTGGTTCTCGAGCCTCAGCTTGGAGTAGAACTACACCGGCTTTCCCGGGCCTCCAGCTTGCAGACAATAAATCATGGGATTTCTCAGTCTACACAGTCATGTGAGTCAACCCCTCCAAATAACTCCTTCTCCATATCCATATCTATAGTTTATTCATTTTGTTCCTCTGGAGAACCCAGAGTAATACAACCCCGTCAAATAAAAAGAGGGCTGAATCAATGTTCAAGTCCACTAAATAAGCGAGCTGTGGAATCTAGACAAAAACAGAGAAACCAGAAGACCAGAAACAGAAAAAGTGGGGTGAAAGGGGGAAGCCCCGGCCACTGAAACTTTTTCTTGGCGAAAAGCCTGGAAAGGGTCTCTCTAATCACTGCTGCAAATGTTTTCCTATGAGGCAATTTTACCCCAAATGCAGTTAAGATTTTTCTTTTCCCTTTAGGCTCTAAACCAAAAAGGTACTTTAAAGATTTATTTAAACACTAAACAAGTGGGTAGAAGATTTCTAAATTACATGTCTGGCATTAAAACACAGGGTGAAAGGACCCGTAACTACCCTAGACTCTTAAGCCAAACTATGATTAGCCTGAGTTATTACTGACCTCTAGGTGCTAATATATAAGGCAGGTAGAGCACAGCCCCCAGGTATTTTTAGGGAGAACAGCAGTGCTACAGTGCCAGAAAAAAAAAAAAAGTCTAACTAAACTTTGGAATTTCTCTTACCAATGATCTCCAAAGAGCTCAGGGGAATAAATGTCCTAAAACCAAAAATGAATTCAAGTTATGCTGAACTAAACAATACCAATTAAATCCAGCCTTGAGGGTGTGAAAACAAGCTCAGGGTTACCTCTTATAAACCAACACTACTTAATAATTCGAAAATGCGAACCAAGGATCTCCTTGAGAAAAGAATGAATCACAGGGTCTTACACAATCCTGGACCTGTCTCCCACCTATTCAAGGCAATGAACATTTGTTTCCTGGGTGTCTGTGCTCAAGGGACAAGACTTCGGGAGCTTCCATCCTCCTGGGGAGGAAGTAGTTAGAAACACGGTCTGTACATGATTATAAGATGTTTCATGGTGCAACTGGAGGGGGACCAGAGATGGGAAGGCATCCATGAAGGCTTCATGAAGGAGGCAGCAACTCAAGCGGGCTTTGAAGGACAGAAAATACTTCAACAGGAAGAGACCAGTGAGAAGGGAAGCTGCTCCAGGGAGCAGGGGCTGGAGTCATCAGGGAACAGAGACTCATCCCATTGGGTTAGCACAGGATATAAAGCACACAGGACGTGACACCGGAAAAGCAGGCTGGGGCGATATTACCCACGGGCCTTGAATGGCATGTCGGTTTATACAGGTCGAACATCCCGTATCCAAAATGCTTCAGAACCAGAAGTGTTTCCAATCTTGGATTGTTTTCAGACTTCAGAATATTTACATAAACATAAATGAGTTATCTTGGGGATGGAACCCAATCTAAACACAAGATTCATTTCTGTTTCATACAGACCTTATGCACATAGCCTGAAGGTGATTTTAGTTTTCCCTTGGGGATGCCGAATAAACTGTGTGTTGTGTGTTGTGTGTTTTGACTGCACCTTGTCACATGAGGTCAGGTGTGGAATTTTCCATGTGTGGCATCATGTCGGTACTCAAAAAGTTTCAGATTTTGAAGCATTTTGGATTTTGAATTTTTGAATTAAGATGCTGAATCTGTAACTTTTGAAGACCTCTGTGCAACACACGGCCCTGACAAGTGCTTTACAATAAAGAATAAACTGACAGCAATTTGGTGAGGAAGAAAGATAACCCTCATCTAGGACCTTACTGGCAAAACGGGGCATGAGAAAGGTGAGAATTTTAACAAAGAATAAGACTGTTAAAAAAAAAAAAAAGTTAAATAGGGAAGAATCTAACACTAAAATTTGGGCTCAGATGTCAGAGGGAATGGGTATGATGCTTTAACAAAAAGAAGTTAGGGGAGACTGGAATGGGTATGAGAGAGGAGGGAAGGTGACCAGGGTGGTTGGGAAACCCTACTGAGATCTTGTCATCTTAACACTGGAAACAGGAGTGTGGAATGCTAGCACTGCAAGTCATCTTGCTCTGTTCCACTCTGACTGACAACCATGTGAAGCCACAGGGCCTCTGCACATGCTGGTCTCTCCACCTAGAGGTTCAGCCCCTGCCCCCGTTGGGTTAGTGCAGCTCTGAAAACCCTTCGGCAGGGAATCCCTGCTTGACCCTCCCCAGTGGGATCAGTCCCCCATGCCCTGTCACAGGCTTTCTAGAACAGTGCTCCTCTGTGATAGCTCTGTGGTAGCCTGGGGGTCTACAATTCTGCCTCTGATTTTGTGATTATTTAACTCATGTTCCCCTTGAAGGAGTTCGGGATATGCCACAACCAAATATGCCCCTTTGGTATACTGGTTATTTTGAGCTGAAAACACTTGAGAAATGAGAGATCCAGGAAAGACTTCCCGACCGCTTTCTATACAAACACAGGCCATACAATTTCCCATGAGAAAGGTGCCCTCCCTCTACCAGAAACAGAAGAAGAACAGCCTCATCACCAGAGTCTGGGAAGCAACACTAAAAGGGATGTGTACAAATAAACTTACCAAAACAACCTTTGTCTCCCACAAGTTTTCCGCCAATATATCTATCTCTTAGTTACCTAACCACAATTTACTGCCTCCATCCCAAAACTCTTTCTTGTCATGTCTTCACAAATTTGTCATTTCTTTGTATAAAAGTGATACAAGGCCAGGCGTGGTGGCTCATGCCTGTAATCCCAGCACTTTGGGAGGTCAAGGCAGGTGGATCACCTGAGGTTAGGAATTCAAGACCAGCTTGGCCAACATGGTGAAACCCCGCCTCTACCAAAAATACAAAAATTAGCCAGACATGGTAGTGTACGCTTGTAATTCCAGCTACTCGGGAGACTGAGGCAGGAGAATCGCTTGAACCTGGGAGGTAGAGGTTGCAGTGAGCCAAGATTGGGCCACTACACTCCAGTCTGAAAAGTGATACAAGCTGCCTGCTCTGGACAATTCTTCGGGTCTTCATTTCCTTGTGAAGACTCCCATGTACACCAAAATCCTTAGTAAGACTTGCGTGCATTTCTCCTGTTAATCTATCTTATATCAGTTTGATTCTCAGGCCCAGCTGCAGACTCAGAGGGCAAAGGAGAATTTTTCCTTCCCTGCACCCCATCCAAGGCTGTGAGCTCCCAGTGGGGCCCCTTATGCCTATGCAGGAGGTCTCAATAAAATCCGTGAAAGTGTGGATGGAAAGGAAGTGACAGGGTCTGGATCTTAGTGAGCAGATGATGTGGGAACCCTAAATCACGGCCCACAAGAGAGGGCTGAAGCGCCAGACAAATTCTAGCCAGAGGAGAAGCCTCAGGGTGGTGTGGGGGTCTCTCAACACTGAAGAGCTGCCATGGGGATGACGGATTAGCAGTGTGCTGTGTGGTCTCGGGGGGTAGGAAAAAGCCAGAATTGATGGGTCAAAGTTCCAGGGAGACAGATTCAGTTCAAGGGCTAGAAGAGTTTCCACAGAGCCATGGAAAATGCATTGCTCTGGGCAGCAGCGGGTCCCCTGTCCTTGGACAAATGACACGCACGGTCAGAGGCATATAGTCACTGCACAGGTTATCTTAGCAGGCTTGAACCACGCATGAGCATTTATACTAAAGGGATGTTAAAGTCCCTCCTGCCCCAACTGAACTCTTTCGGCGGTAACAGTCAGGAGGCACTCATCCATCTGCAAGCTCTCTCTCTCATCCCTCAAGCTCTCTCTCTGTGCGCAACCCAGGCTGTCCCTCCCCAGTTCCCTGGGAAACTTAATCCTTCCTGCACGTGCTTCAGCGTCAGCTTCATCCCACGGAAGTCTTTCTGACTCTAATTTTGGTCACTTATTTACATGTCTGCCTATCACCCACTGCTCTGCCTCAAGAGCACGTATCACAAGTTAAACTAGGATATTTACTCTTCTTTTAATGACATCATCAAGCCCCCACGGGCAGAGAAGGCTGAGAGCAGCCTCTTTCCTGGAGCACGCCTGGCATCGCACATGAAGCCTGACAGTTCACACTCAGTCTATGAATGGCAACTGTGCCTTCTGTCTGCCTCACCCAAGCATTCTTTCCATGGGTATTTTTCAGAGAATTATTTGTATAACCTTTAACGCCTTGTTCACTCTACCCTGGACACACGAGTTTGTCCTCATTTCTCTTAAGTGCCTCAGACCAGCCCTACTCAACGTGTGGTCAGCAAACACTGGCTACTGTTTGCAGTGAGATGAGCGCAGTCATCAAGAGCGAGCACAGCAACCTGAGGACTTAGGGCTGTTGACTCTTGTAACAACAAAAAATGGACTTGGATTTTGTATCTTTTTCTTCCTATTCACTTGTATTGTAGGTTACAAATGTCTCCATCTTTGATTTACTCAGGAAAAAAACTGGTCACCATAAATGGTTTGAGCAGCACTGCCTCAGGCAATATTACCTTACTAAACAGTAAGAACAGCAAGTTCTCTCATACTAATTAATAGATAAATATGGTCAGTCATATGTAGAAAGCTGAAACTGAATCCCTTCCTTACACCTTATACAAAAATTAATTCAAGATGGATTAAAATTTGAAATGTTAGACCTAAAACCATAAAAACCCTAGAAGAAAACCTAGGCAATACCATTCAGGACACAGGCATGGGTAAGGACTTCATGACTAAAACACCAAAAGCAATGGTAACAAAAGCCAAAATAGACAAATGGGATCTAATTAAACTAAAGAGCTTCTGCACAGCAAAAGAAACTACCATCAGAGTGAACAGGCAACCTACAGAATGGGAGAAAAATTTTGCAATCTACTCATCTGACAAAGGACTAATATCCAGAACCTACAAAGAACTTAAATTTACAAGAAAAAAAAACAACCCCATCAAAAAGTGGGCAAAGGATATGAAGAGACACTTCTAAAAAGAAGACATTTATGCAGCCAACAGACACATGAAAAAATGCTCATCATCACTGGTCATCAGAGAAATGCCAATCAAAACCATAATGAGATACCATCTCACACCAGTTAGAATGGCGATCATTAAAAAGTCAGGAAACAACAGCTGCTGGAGAGTATGTGGAGAAACAGGAACGTTTTTACACTGTTGGTGGGACTGTAAATTAGTTCAACCATTGTGCAAGAGAGTGTGGCAATTCCTCAAAGATCTAGAACTAGAAATACCATTTGACCCAACCATCCTATTACTGGGTATATACCCAAAGGATTATAAATCATGCTGCTATAAAGATACATGCACACATATGTTTATTGTAGCACTATTCACAATAGCAAAGACTTGGAACCAACCCAAATGTCCATCAGTGAGAGACTGGATTAAGAAAATGTGGCACATATACATCATGGAATACTATGCAGCCATAAAAAAAGGATGAGTTCATGTTCCTTTGCAGGGACATGGATGAAGCTGGAAACCATCATTCTCAGCAAAGGACAGAAAACCAAACACCACATGTTTTCAATCATAGGTGGGAGCTGAACAATGAGAACACTTGGACACAGGGTGGGGAACATCACACACGGGGCCTGTCAGCAGGCTGGGGGCTGGGGGAGGGATAGCATTAGGAGAAATACCTACTGTAAATGATGAGTTGATGGGTGCAGCAAACCAACATGTCACATGTATACATATGTAACAAACCTATACATTGTACACATATACCCTAGAACTTAAAGTATAATATATATGTTATATATATATGTTATATATATATAAAAAATACATACACACATAGAGAGAGAAAGAGAGAAAGAGAGAGAGACACAGTAAGATTGTATATAGCCCAGACCCTGGCAACAATGGCAAAGCTCATTTTTCCTTCTGATATTAAGTCTATCTTCCTCACATAATATGGCTCAAACATGAAAGAGAATCCTAAAAAATGTATTTTAGGCCAGGCACGGTGGCTCATGGCTGTAGTCGCAGCACTTTGGGAGGCCACGGCAGGAGGATCATTTGAGCCCAGGAATTCGAAACCAGCCTAGGCAACCCAGGGAGACCCAGTGTCTCTAAAAAATAATAATAATAAAATAAAATAAATTAATAAAGAGAGAGATTTTAATTATTTTAGAGAGAGCAATGATTGCTCAGATCCAAAGGCCAATGGCCATTTTGACCAAGATGAGAAAAGTACCCTGACATAGTCTCATAACATTGGCCACTGTGTCCACTGTCCTCGTCCTTAGGCACATTGTGATTCTAGTTTGCACGGCTTTAAACACAAAGAAATGCAAGGTGCTCACAAGCCAAGGACATCAATACTTAACTCTAATAAGCACGATGCTACTTCTATCTTACAACTGATCCTGTTAACACACACACACACACACACATAAGGAACAGGGTCCAATTTAACTGTGCCCACCTATCAGCCTTCCACCTTAGCATCACAGCTCACAGCTCTGCTCACCCGCCTTCCCTCACTGCATCTTCAGTTACACCCAAGGTGGGGGCTTAGCAGCTGAACACACACCCTGTACCTCTAACTCGTGAAGCTAACTTTCCCTAAGGGTCAGCTGAACTTGGCCTTATTTCCCTATTATTCCACCAAAGGTTCATCAGTTACTGGTATTACTGCTTCTCATCACAACTTTACCGGTTTGCCCTTTATCCACTCACCAATCGGTAGAACACAACAGCTACAACGCCGCTGGCAACCACAGACAGGGAATGCTCACAAGTGCCCCAAGGACCTCCCAGGCTGGAAGCAGGGGGGCATTCCCAAATCCCCAAGAAAACACACCAGGTAGTAACTAGTCCATGGGTACTCAACTGGAAGAGAACTACCAGCTAAGTGAGCATTGAGCAATACTACCCCTCACTCCCTTCATTGGGCACAGATGTCATTTTAAATTCCTAACATCGCTACTGATTCCTAGTGTAGACGAAAACCTCATTTCATCATGAATCAAATTATTGTGAAAGAGATATTAAAATACATGAAAAGTAGTGCAATGGGAATCGCCTTTCCTAAAAAGCAGGTGACAGGTTAAGAAATTCAATTTTATCTCATGCTGGTGGTTTATTTGAAACAAGGCTCTTATCAAAACCATACCAAGGATGACAGGGCAGCTGAGTGGACTGTTCAAAATAATTCATCATGCTGGGCGTGGTGGCTCATGCCTGTAATCCAAGCACTTTGGGAGGCCAAGGCAGGAGGACTGTGTGAGGCCAAGAGTTTGAGACCAGCCTGGGCAACACAGGGAGACCCTGTCACTACAAAGATAAATTTAAAAATTGGCCAGGTATGGTGACAGACACCTATAGTCTTAGCTACTCAGGAAGCCAAGGCAGAAGGATTGCTGGAGCCCAGGAGGTCGAGGTTGCAGTGAGCTGCGATTGTGCCACTGCATTCCAGCCTGGGCAACAGAGCAAGACCCTGTTTCTAAAAATAAAAAACTCACTAATGTGACATGCAAGTGACGTACTGATAAAAGCTGAAAGCAACCACGTGAAGGCAAGGGTATGACAAAAACAAACTGAAGGCCTAAGACATGTAGCACCCGTACCTTTATTGAAAAAAAAAATCGGCTGGGCGCGGTGGCTCATGCCTGTAATCCCAGCACTTTGGGAGGTTGAGCCGGGTTCATCGCCTGAGGTCAGGAGTTCAAGACCAGCCTGACCAATATGATGAAATACCGTCTCTACTAAAAATACAAAAATGAGCCAGGCGTAGTGGCTTGCGCCTGTAATCCCAGCTGCTTGGGAGGCTGAGACAGGAGAACTGCTTGAACCCAGGAGGCAGAGGTTGCAGTGAGCAGAGATCACACCATTGCATTCCAGCCTGAGCAACAAGAGTGAAACTCCGTCTCAAAAAAGAAAAGAAAAGAAAAACAACTACATTTGTAAAGACCTGCCATTTTTTCTTTTCTTTTTGAGACAGAGTCTCCCTCTGTCGCCCAGGTTAGAGTGCAATGGCGTGATCTTCACTCACTGCAACCTCCGCCACCCAGGTTCAAGCGATTCTCCTGCCTCAGTCTCCCGAGCAGCTGGGATTACAGGCACATACCACCACACCCAGCTAATTTTTGTATTTTCAGTAGAGACGGGGTTTCGCTACGTTGGTCAGGCTGGTCTCGAAGCCCTGATCTCAGGTGATCCACCCACCTCAGCCTCCCAAAGTACTAGGATTACAGGCGTGGGCCACCGTGCCTGGCCTCTGCTATTTTCTATCTTAGAAGGCAGAGTTTTGCTGCAATTAAACAATTCTGCTGTTTAAAAAATTTGAGAACTTTAGGAATTCTTTGAAATCACACTTCTAATTACTAACATGATGAAAAGCAAGCAATTTTTAAAGTGACCCAGGAAGAATAGCCAACTGAGTTTTTTCAAATTCCAAAGCTTTTTGTGCACTGGACACAAAATGAACGTTAACTTTTCCTGCTTCCCCATGAAGCCACTTTGCTTTTTATAATTCTAGATCTCTCGGAGCACTCATCAAAACTCTACTTGGGAGTAAACCTGGGGTGCTGGCATGCAACACAACCTACCCTTCAAATAACTCTCGTTTCCACCAAAACAAGAAAAAGGTGGCACGGAGCTGGGTAAAGAGATGACACATTTTGAATGTCTAAGCCTGCAAGAGTTTGTGACAGCTGACTGCCCACAGCACAGCACAGCTGGGAATCTCCAGCAGCTGCCCTCTAACCAAATGGCAGGGCAGAGCAGTTTTCGGAGGGGTCAAGCGAAGAGGGCCAGTCACCTCCAGCGCTTTCCTCCCACCTCGTCCTCATCTCCAACAGTTTCTCTCTAGAAATAACTGAACTTAGGAGATCACCCCCAGGGAGAAGACAGAGGCATGACACCTACAAGTTGCCTATTTATAGAAAGTGTTAACACTCCTCAGGAAAAGATACCAGAAATCTCCTTGGAAACGCCCAAGCCTGTACTCCCTTTGGAATTCTAGTCTGCTAATACCAAAGACTGAGTAACCACCTTTAAAACAAAACCAAGGTCTTTGAGGTACTTACGGTTTCCCCCCTGGGATTCCTGCCAGGTTTGGAGGAATGGTAGGTACTCTCATGTGAGGGGGAGGATCAAACCCCACCTGGAAACAAAAATAAGGCATTGCAGACTCAGGTTATTGTAGCAGGCACTTTGTGAACATCAATACCTTTCATTAGAAACTCACAGATCCCCAAAGCAACTTCAATGGGAACAGTGACATGGCCTAGTGTTTTTCTTTTTAATTACTATGCAAGAGGTAACATAAGCACCTCTGAACGCCACAAGACCCACTTCCTTTTTGGGGGGTAGACAGGAGATATGATCTATTTGTGCACTGAGAACCACTTCCCCATGGTAAATACCTCCCTTAGACTTGCAAGCAAGTTCACAGAGCAATATGTTGTATTAGGATTTCTCAACCTCAGCACTATTGACATTTTGTGCCAAACAGTTCTTTTCTTTGTTGGGGGCCATCCTGCGCATTGCAGGATGTTGAACAGCATTCCTGGCCCCTACTGTTGATGTGCCAAGAGGAATCCACACCTGCCCCCTCCCACCCCCAGTTATGATAATCAAAAGTGTCTCCAGATATTATCAAATGTCCTCAAGGAAGAAAATCATCCCCAGTTGCGTACCACAGGTCTAATTTAATGCTTAAGCATTCATACATGGATTCCCTACTTTGTGCAGCACAAGGACAGCATCGAGTCTCTCAGCTGACCACCTTACTTTCAACACTTTTGCCCGCCACTGCACAGCCTCTCCTACAAGAGCAATATCAGGAAAAACCAATGAATCTTAACGTCAGCGCAAACTAGTGGAGGTAATGCTATGTGAAGAGGGGACAAGAGAGAAAGGTGCAGGGCATTTTCCAAACAGCCAAGAGAAATGATGGTGGGATTTTATACCCTTAATGCAATCAATGATCGCAGAGCCAATTCTACCCTTCAAATGCAGTTCTGTGTCTTCTTGGTCAAAAATTAGACCATTTGCACAGTGGCAAGAGGCAGGGCAAACAGGCCAGCCTGCCCCTGTGGTTCAGTCTGTCCAGAATTCTACCTGTTTACAGAGACCACTGCTTATACATCAATCAGGCGATTGGGTTTAAAGTGTAGCACAGGCATAGAAAGAGAGAGCAATGGCTTCCCAGACATTTTTTCCCAAGGTTTAATGAGGAAAAAAGAGTTCAAGAAAATGAATGAAAAGGCTTCTGTGAACCACTTGAATCATTTCATCGCCTTCAAATAAAAAAAATCGACTTTGGTGGGAGAAAACCAGATGTCCCCTGAACCACTGAAGGAGCTTCTAAACACTGCCTTTTTCATCCACAAAAACAGTAAAACAAAAAAACGTTTGGCTCTCACTTAATGAAGCAGCGTGCTGATGAAAGCTGACAAGAGGAAGGCGAGTGTGCGGCTGGGACACTGGGCGTCTTTGTCTCCGAGGTGTGTGGGGCTGGCTGCTCCTGCCCATGCAGCGCAGAGAGGCCTGGCCCCAAACCTGACAGCGCTAAATGGAGCATGCAGCATTCCTACCCCAACCAGAGCCCACCCGACAGCGGCCTACCATGGGGGAGCGCCCGTAGGCCACCACGGCGGCCGCGGCAGCTGCGGCGCTCATCTGGGGTGACATGTTGTGTAAACTGGCATAGGCAGCGCCTGGGCTGGTCAGCTCGCCGTTCATGCCAGCGTGGGGGACCATCCCAAAAGGAGCAGGGTATGGACCAGGAACTGCCAGGGGTGTCCTCAAGCCAGCTGCTGAAAAGAAACACAAGCCACACATCACTCAACTGACCCACTCCATCAAACCTGACCAGCAAGTCTGGCCTCGTCATTTGTTAGTGTCACTCACAGGGAGAGAGAAAGAGGGAAGGCTTCTGGGGGAGGGGGGGGAAATCACCTCCAATTTTTATACACTGGATCCCTCCTTCCCCAGAGTGGAATTCATCTCCAGGAAAGAGAAGACTCCAGGGGAAGCACAACCCACACATTTTCTTATTCGTGTAAGTAGCGGCACCGGAAGCCAGGGGAATTAAGCGTATTACCATACCCAATTTACAGAGGGCAAACCAAGGCACAGACACCAAGTGTTTACCTGACTTAATCTCAAAAGAAGATTTTCTCGATAAAATCCAAGATTTCTCTTTCAGTCCGAACTTTCCATTCCCTGGTACCAATTCCAAATGAAAACCCAATCCTGGATTTACGTAAACCAAAGCACGGGTTTAGGAGGAAGATTCTGTTGCCTGTTTTCCTTTGGGCCCAGGCTGTTGCTTTTTTCCTTTCCCACCGGGGGATGTCAGGTTGCAAATTATGAGTTTTTTAAGGGCTGGAGTCACAGGGAAACCCTCCTAATTTCTACTGAAGGAAAGACCACTGATTCCTGAAGCCTCCCCTGGCAGAAAACCAACCAACTATAGTCTGCAAGGAGCGCGGTTGGGCCGGCCAAACCACTGTTTCAGCCAATATTAGCAAAGTCAGACGCACAATGCTAGTTAGGTAGGGAGGCTTGTGTTCAAAATAATTATCAGAAACTTTACTGAAGTCCCTAGGATTTGAATTATTTAAAAATAAAAGAAGGCTGGGCAAGGTGGCTCACGCCTGTAATCCCAGCACTTTGGGAGGCAGAGGCGGGCAGATCACCTGAGGTCAGGAGTTCGAGTCCAGCCTGGCCAACACGTTGAAACCCTGTCTCTACTAAAAATATAAAAATTAGCCAGGCGTGGTGGCAGGCTAATTTTTAAGCCCAGCTCTTTGGGAGGCTGAAGCAAGAGAATCGCTTGAACCCAGGAGGCAGAGGTTGCAGTGAGCTGAGATCACGCCATTACACTCCAGCCTGGGGGAACAAGAGCGAGACTTCGTCTCAAAGAAAAAAAAAAAGAAAAGCTGAATGTAAACAGTTGGAGACTGAACAGAGTGCAGCTGCTGAAACCCAAGGACAAACATCTGTTTCTTATCGTGGCTTTTTCAGAGATAGGAAGGAGGGTGGCCCTAAGTACATTTCATATTTGTAGGGCAATTGCATCACAACATTAACAGACAGCAAATCAAGCTGGGAATGGGAGAAACCAAACAAAGCACAACAAGAGGCGATGCTCTACCCGCTTGGTTAACGAGGGGGTCTATGGCTGGAGGCTTGCCGAGGCCTGGACGGAGGCCTGGAGTGGCGCTGGTGCCCGGCGTTGGCATGTCGCTCCGAGGCGTTGGTGTGCTGGATTTCAGAACAGGCGTGCTGGCTTTTTCATGCTGGTGTCATTAAACAAATTAAATGAGTATTATTTTTAATCCAAGCCATATTACACAATTTATCACAACAGCAGCTGGGACACTGGGCACCTTCTAGCTACTCCCTCAGCCAATTTTCATAAATCCACACAATGTTGACAGCATTAACTTGTGAGAGAGAAATGTTGACCTTTCCTCTTCCTGCCAGAATTAAAACTCGAGCTAGAGACACAGAACATGATCACACTTCTTCCTCCGCAGATTTTATTTTAAAAGTATTTTCCATTGGGCTGTGGACTTTGGGTCGATGCCAAGTTAGAAAGATGACCACCCAGAGAATCTTTCCCAGGCACTCAGAAACACATGCCCCGGCCGCCAAGAAAGTCCAAGGAAGACCCCTTTTTGAGTGTCCTTTTTAGGTAGCCCTGGGGTTGAGACAAATGGTGAGAGAGAGTGGGGCCAATATCTCAGAGACAAAAGCCCCAGGGCTAGCCTTACCAATATGCCTAAAAAGAACAACGCTTTGGAGTTAAGTGCCACTGCCCACTTGCCTACATAACCGAAGTGGACCCATCAGTGCAGAGCAGAGACTGAACACCAGTGAGGGGCCTTTCAGAGTCCAGATGGTAACGGGGTTACAGGGCACCTTCTCTGGCTTTTCAACCTTTCATGTGCTTTACAACACAGTCCAAGAACCAATACAGTGTGGCAAAGAGCACAGGCTGAAGAGAGATCTTTCTGACCTTGGATCATGAGCCACAGCTGTGTGGCCTTAAGTTATTCATTCTCTGCAACCGGTAAAACGAGATAATGCCTACAGGGACCAGGTAAGGATTAACTGCAGGGTTGTTATGAAATGTTATTGTTAAAAGATGACGCAGTCTACCAAGTTTGATTGAATGAATGACCACCAGTGGGTTCTGATGCACCAGTTCCTGGCTTCCCCTGGGGCCTCCTTTGTGCATCACTGATCTGACGAGCTCCATAACATTGGGGCATGCTCTATGACATGCCCCGGTATGACGGATCGGTCTACCAGGTAAATGGTCAGCCTAAGAAAATGAAGACTTAAGAATCTCGGAAGTTTGAGGCCAGGTGTGGTGGCTCACACCTGTAATCCCAGCACTTTGGGAGGCCGAGGCAGGCAGATTGCCTGAGGTCAGGAGTTCAAGATGAGCATGGCCAACATGAAACCCTGTAACAAGCCGAGATTGCACCACCACTGCACTCCAGCCTGGGTGACAGAGTGAGACTCCATCTCAAAAAAAAAAGGAAGAAGAAGAAGGCGGCAATGAACATGGATGCGTGTACACCCTCTCTAATGCGTGGTGGTACCAGGCGTGGTGATGGGCACCTGTAATCCCAGCTACTGGGGAAGCTGAAGCAGGAGAATTGGTTGAACCTGGGAGGCGGAGGTTGCAGCGTGCCGAGATCACACCACCACACTCCAGCCCGGAAAACAGAGTGAGATTCTGTCTCGGAAAAAAAAAAAAAAAAAATCTCAGAAGTTTGAACCATTTGTCAACTGGGAAGTTTCAGAGAGCTGTGTGGCAAGGACATATCCCCCAAGTAAGAAGGCAATGAGGCCGGGAGTGGTGGCTCACCCGTGTAATCCCAGCACTTTGGGAGGCCCAAGTGGGTGGATCACCAGGTCAGGAGTTTGAAACCAGCCTGACCAAACGGCGAAACCCCATCTCTACTAAAAATACAAAAAAAAAAAAAAAAATAGCTGGGCATGGTGGCGCGTGCCTGTAATCCCAGCTACTCAGGAGGCTGAGGCAGGAGAATCGCTTGAACCCAGGAGGCAGGAGTTGCAGTGAGTCGAGATTGCACCACTGCACTCCAGCCTGGGTGACAGAGTGAGACTCTGTCTCAAAAAAGAAGCAGAAGGCGGTAATGAACACGGATGCGTGTACACCCTCCCTAATCGTGGTCAAAAAGAGATGACTGAGAGGGGGAAAAGTAAACCCTGAATGATGACAAAGAACAGAAGGATGAGTTTCACTAGTAAACTCTTCAAAATACAACCCTCAAGCAGCAAAACCCCTACATTTCCAATACTTCAGGGTCCGCCAGTCCACAATGAAACATACACGGCCAAACAGGCAAGTGTCAGTTTTCTTTACCTACCAAGCTCATTTCTTTGGATTTCAAAGAAGTGGAACTTGCCGAGGAGGCCGTGGAAGCTGGGCTGCTAGAAGCATCCTTCTTTAGCAGGCGGTTTTTGTCGATTCCATTTTCCCGGGGCGAGTGGGCAGGGCTTGCTCGCGGAGAGGAAGGGTCCTCAACGAGCATAATCAAAAGTTTTCGTGATTTAGCTTGTAACAGACCGACCTTTCCCTTTCCACACTCATTCTCTAAATTTAAGGACAGTGCTGAAAGTCCTTCGGGTTGGGGGTGTACAAGGTGACCAACACCATGTTATAACGAGCAACATGGTCTCCACAAACATACCCGCAAACATGCCATAAAAAACAACCCCACAGTCATATCCCTCCTTGTGCCTCAGGCTTAAGAACTTTGCCTAGAGGGCATTGGAAGGAAAGGGGAGCCAGACATCCAACTTAGGCATTCAAAATATCTGCAGAAATATCTTTTTTTTAAAGGAAATAAAACTTTATGTCAGTTAGACCATTATTGCTCCATACATGAGCAACCATTAACTTCTTAATGCAAAAAGTTGCAAGAGGTCCCCCGCACTGAGGGGCTCTACTTCCTTCATTCACTGTTAGATTATTTTCATAACATTATTCAAATCATTCTGAAGACAAACTTTGATGAAAAGAATGGTTACCTCATTAGACACATCCACAACTAAGTTGTCATCGCTTTTGTCACCATCACTGTCCTGGAAGAAAGAAACATTAACGCCATTTACTAAAAGCTAAGAATGGGTTTGGGGCACAGTTAGATTTCTTTCTATAGTTCTTAGTAGCAGACAGACAAAAAAACTACCTGGGACAGGCCTGAAGGCTCTCTATCAGTTTGTCAGCCCTAGTAATTATTATCATCTTCCCCCTCTTCTCATCTGACCTGGGGCTATGCAAAGCTTCAGGCAGGAATTCTGTAGCAGTAGCAAACCAACTATCCAATCACAACTTGTTTACAGGTGATGGCAAGTTGCAAATACTTGGCAGGTTGTAAGTGCTCAGTAAATGGTTGCAACAGCTGAATTTCTCTTGAGGGCTGAAATCTCTAATTTAAAATATGCATACCCTTATATCAGAGTCTTTCCATATGATTTCAAGGTAAAGCATTTTCCCATGGGATTACTAGTTAATGCAAAAAAAACAAAAAACAAAAAACAAAAAACAAAACGAATCCAGCAAAGCTAGCCAGTGGATGGAATAAGCAAACAAAACCCAATCTTTTTCTCTTAAGTAACAAAAAATTAAAAATTAACCTTTTTTGCAATCAGCTTGAAGTATTTTTGGAAAGATAATAGATGGCAATATTTGAAAGGCACTGGCATTCTGCAGTAAGGCTCTCATTGTCCCTTCATAAAGCTACAGTATTTACTAATCAGGGGAAATTCCAAGGTAGCACTGGGTTTGGAAAATATTCGGAAAAGCTGTTCAGCCGGGCATGGCGGCTCACGCCTGTAATCCCAGCACTTTGGGAGGCCAATGCGGGCAGGCAGACCACTTGAGGCCAGGAGTTCAAGACCAGCCTGGCCAACATGGTGAAACCCTGTCTCTACTAAAAATACAAAAATTAGCCGGGCGTGGTGGCGCATGCCTGCAGTCACAGCTATTCAGGCGGCTGAGGCACAAGAATCGTTTGAACCCAGGAAGTGTAGGTTGCAGTGAGCTGAGATCATGCCGCTGCACTCTGGCCTGGCCAACAAAGCAAGACTGTCTCAAAAAAAATAAATAAAATAAAGCCTGTTCAATTTAATGATGTGGGCCGGATGCAGTGGTTCATGCTTATAATCCCAGCACTTTGGGAGGCTGAGGCGGGTGGATCACAAGGTCAGGAGCTTGAGACCAGCCCGACCAACATGGTGAAACCCCGTCTCTACTAAAAACACAAAAATTAGCTGGGTGTAGTGGTGTGCACCTGTAATCTCAGCTACTCAGGAGGTTGAGGCAGGAGAAATCGCTTGAACCTGGGACACGGAGGTTGCAGTGAGCCGAGACTGTGCCACTGCACTCCAGCCTGGGTGACAAGAGCAAGACTCCATCTCAAAATAAAAAAAACAACAAAAAACAAAAAAACAATTCAATGATGCGATCACCCCCTCCATCAAGTTTGAGGCAGGCTGAAAAAGTCTACTTTCTTAGCCAAAATGTCTCATGTCCTTTACAGCAGAGTAATACATTATACAATGTAGGTATATGGAAAAAGCAGGACATCTCAATGGGTTTGAATTCTTGGAAAGGAAGAGGTCCCGAATTTATGATCTAAACAATGCTTGTACTGATACTGTTGTCAATGAAGAATATAGAAATAATATCTGAAAAGTTATTAGTACAAACAAGTGCAAATATTATCCACATTGGCCTTCTGAAGTAGGCCCACAAATCTAGGCTGGAAAGTTTACCCTCAACTCTAAATTCAAGTCTTACATGATCTGTTTCCTAATCATACACAGAGCACTACATGTGGGAGACCCAATTTATTTTCTTCAATAGTGTGTTACAAGATATATTTTAGCCATGGTTACAGGGCACCATGCAATTCACCAGTAACAATTCAAATTACAACCAATGAGGAAGCCTGGGTAATCCTAAATAACAGTCTACTGAAATAAATATTTTCATACAATAAAGAACAAAACTAATACTAACGAAAATCTGTTTTCTCTTGGTAAAGCCCACAGCAAAGCACAAATGTTTCCAGGTATTAAGGGTGGTGGTGGTGAAAAAATATAAACTAAAAGAGTTTATCTTCTACAAAGAAAATTATAAAAATGGCTAATTTAGTACACAGACGGAACTAGCAAAAATAGCGAACAATTCCTTTATTACAATGGAACTCTGAAGTGAGTTTACTGTAATTTAAATCTTAGCTTTGTACTGGACCCTTCTGCAAAGGGTACTGCAAAGGACAGTACATGTCTGTCATTGGTGATCTAAGATCTGAGGACTTTGTCTCAGACTCTCCAACATACTCTCCACACACGGTCCCTAACCACTATCCAACCAGACAAACCTAGTACACGCAGGTTACAAAACTACCATGCCAAGCTTTATGGATTCTAGAGCACTCATTACTAAATAACTTACTATACACAACAGCCTCATGAAGGGCAATTCAGAATTCTACATCGGCAAATATCTGCATGTCATAAACCTTCCAACTTGCTTCGTAACATCAGAATTCTACCTTAGCAAATATCTGCATGTCATAAACCTTCCAACTTGCGTAGTAACACTGAATGTCACAATGAAAGTACATGCATGGGACATCGGCTCTGGGCAACAGACAAGGGGAGAATGATATGTGCTAAAAAGTGTTGGGTTAGGATGGGGAGAACCAACCGCTTTGTTTTTTAGTATGTTATTAAAGCATGGTGCAAAGTGCGAACCAAATAGAGGATCTCTGGTAAAATAATCGAATACTGGAGCTGGGTTTGGGCATCTTAGCATAGTGTCAAAGAGCAGAGATACTAGAGCTGGCTCCAGCAAATCACTGGGATGTTATAAGAGTTAAATGAAATAATCCATGTAAAAATCACAAGGTACCTGGCACTAACTCCAGGTGGTGCTCAAAAAGATGTTACCTATCATCAGCTATAGGCTTGGGCAAGCCAGCAGCAGACACTATCGTCTATCTAGTGTTTAGAACTCCACATAGCCTGCACAGTTGACGCCTCTTCCTCCAAGGGCATCAGGGACGTAGCCCCAATTCAGCAACTCTGCTTTCATACTGTTCCTGAGAATGCATCCATCCTGAAACAGACACTCGGGGACACACAGGCAACTCCAAGTCATACATCGGCTGCAATGTTTATAACCCTGAGACCAGAGCCAATGGCCATCTGGCTCGGTTTGGTTTCCTTTTGAATGTGGTTTTAGCTGGATCTGTGACAAGAGTCCCCACTCCATCAACCAGTAGAGTGATCTCATCTACAGAGTTTAAACAAGATGCCTCTGGGATTTCTTCCATTTTCACCATGAACTTAGTTCACTAGAACGCTCACTGTGGAAAACGTTGAGCTCTGTCTTGAGAAGTAGTATGAGCCTGTATCATCAGAACAGCATCCACAAAGCTTCTGTGACACTACAATTTTTACTCTATTTTAGCAGGAGTGGCTACTAAATTCACAGAGTCCAGGACAAAATGAAAAATGCAGAGACCTTATTCAAAAATTGAGAATGTAAAGATAGTGAGATCTGAGCATTACACCAAGAGAGGGCAGGGGCTGGGGGGACTCCTAAGAACAGCAGGGCCCTGAGCAACCACAGCGCACAAAGCCAGCCCTGCATTTTCATATTCCCTTTTGAGTAACAAAGGCAGGAAGTCCAAAGCGTAACACTGAGCCCGGCAGAAGCATAATTTACTGCCCCAAAGGGAAATAATATCCTACAATGTAAGAACCTCTCCTCTTTATGTTATTATTTTTAAGGACATGGAATTATCACTAAGATCTTAAGAGTATACTTGGATACTCACTTAGGTGAGCAGTAAGCAAACAAATGCTATTTCAAGTCCTTTAATTACTTACATAGTGGCTGGAGTCCTTATCATCCACCTTCCTTTTCTTGATGTCATTGGAAAATTCAGGCCCATTTCTGCGTTTATCTGTGCCTCTTAGACTGTCTGGGACCAGAAGGGAATTACTCTGCAAGACAAAAAAATTAATCAAAGATTTCTTCCCAAGCCTCTTTGTACACATGAAAACCCAACCTCGATGTGAGAACTATTTTTGAAAGGCGATACCTACACAGCCTTTCATTCCATTTAATTCATCTCATCTAAAGACTCTGATGGCAAACGTATCTACAGGTTTACACACTTAAAAAGGAGACCCTGACTTTGCAATTAAACCATCCAAAGCTAGGTGGATTCTTCAGGCCTCCTTGGAAATGTGCTTCTGTTCTATTTACTGTCGGAGAAATAGGAGCTTACTGTGTTGTATGTGGATGTGTTTTTATTCTTTCCCACTGCGACTTCCTGGTCAGGAATGCAAATGGCCTATGCGCAAATCTTGAGATTACTCTATTAGACATATTCTTTAACTGTAAGAGTCAATGTGTACCACTCTAAAAAGGCACAAAGGAAGCGGTGGGATTAACAGCATGGTTTCCTAAAAGGCAAATCACATTTTCCACAGCAACAATGAAGGAACTCTTTTGAATTCTTTTAATTTATTGTTGAAAATAAGACTTGGTGTTCCTCGCCAATAGCGCTGAAATTTAAGACCCAAGGGGGGAATTTCGGCCAGTGAATCTTCAATAGCAAGGCCAGCTCCCACACACAAAAGCAGGAACAAGGACTAATCTTTTCCACAAACCACACAGGATACTTTCATTCGCATATGCTGAGTAGGAACTGTTGACCCAAAGAAAACAGGCATTTTAGATATTTTGGGGTCACATGACATGATCTGACATCTCTTCAATTCCCATCTCCCCTCGGGCTAAAGCATCAGAACATGTTACAATGAGTTCTTTTAAGTGTGGGATTAGCATATGCAAGGGGGCAATTTGTTCAGTGATGTGTTACTGCCCTGAACAATGTTGAATGAGCTGTGCAAAAACCTCCTTTCACAAAGCCCAGATAACCCCAATCTCTGAAAGATGTTTGAGAACTAAGAGGGCGGTGTCCAGGGCCAACAGACAATTATGTTACCTTTCTCTGCCACAATTTAAAACAGAACGGGCTGGGGGATGCCTTTAAGTTAGACCACATCTAATCGACAGTATACAACAGGAGCAAATACTTTATGGTACCTTTTTAAAAGCCGTGAGTTTCATTCCTAACCAGCCAGAGGTAATCAGCCAGGTGGCCAGCCCTCAAAGCTCCCCCTGAAAACCATGGACCCCACCATGGGAGGGTTGTTCCCAGCTCAACCATATGCAGGAGGAAATCAAAACTGGGGACCAGAAGGCAATCCCAAGCCTCTCGGCCCTCCTCAGGGACCGACTCTAAAGGAGCTGGGCTCTTTTATTCATGACTGTTCAAGCTACACAAATGCCAGGAGGCTTAGATAAAAGCAGCTGGGAGGGACCAATGCAATTCAATATAGAGAAGCTCAAAGTAATATCTTTACCACAGTGTTTGGGGCTGAAAGGTGAGCCGGCTGGATCCCTGAACTAATTACCTAGATAAATGTCCGCTAAAAACTAACCCCTCCAACCCAGACCCACAGCCGACAGGGCTGCAGGAGACCTAACTCTTGCAAAGTGCTAATACGCCCTCTGAAAAGCTGGGCCGGAGCAGCAGCTGCTTGTTCACACATGGGAAACATGTTTAAATACACCTCTCTCTTCTAGTTTATTTCAGCCCCGAGGTCTCCTCCTCCAGACTCTGAGCAGCATCCAGGGCAGGGCTATGTCTTATTCAACTTTAAATCCGCCCAAGTGCCCAGCAAAATGGGGCATAGAGTCGGTGTGTGCTGACCAGTCTCTCCACAGTCTTCCAAGCTCTCCTGCTGTCATCAGCACTGCACGTCCAAGCCACAGGGCCATTCCAAGACAGCTTCTTAATGTCCTTTTTTTTTTTTTTTTTTTTAAACGATGTCAAGTGGTACTGTGAACGTAAAAGTAAACTACACTTCTGTTAGAAACAATACAATTTCTGTTAGAAACAATAACCTTTCTATGACTGGACGTTTGAGACTGTCAAGCTTTGAGGCCTCTGTGTCTATGTGTTCAAAGTTACCACTGTAATTTCCGCTTGAGCAGCTTAAATGAAGCTTATAGTCTGAATAGGTTTTGAAAAGCTCTGAAAGTTCCTCCAAATGTGGTGGACAGGGCTAGTAATTAGCAGCACTGCTTATCCGAAATGGACCCCATTCAACAGCAGACTTCAACAAGTTACAAAACAAGATGCCTCATCATACCTCTGATGCTGTAAAATTGACTCAAAACAAGGCAGCAGAGAGTGTGGGCTGGAAAGGCACAGGAAAGCCACACTCAACCCAGGGATCCCTGGCCCATGCAGCTGCCGGACGCCCGGCCGGCTTTCTACCTAAAGGCTACCCCACCAAAAAGAGACCGCCTCCTTTTACTCTTGTTCCCGTGAACCCAGCTTTCTGTGTATAACTGCCCCTGCCTTCTTCCAGCCCTGATGTTGCTTTCATTGTTGTTCTTGATATGAGCAAATAGTTCCAGCCTAATGAGATTCACTGGCAGCAACAGCAACCATTCTGGTTTTTAAACTACTGCCTGGGGGACCCTTACCTTCATGATTCCCTCACTTGTTCCCAGAAACCCAAAAGTGACTTGGTGGGTACTGCATTTTTTGAGGTATTTTTCCCTCACGCTGTGATTTCTCCTTGTGCACCCCCTACTGTGTGTTGCTTCTGGCTCCAGGGTAGAACACAGTCATTTTGATGGCCATTAAGAGCCACTTTATACATATTTTGAGAATTCAGAGATTAAACCTGGGTATTGACTAAATTGTCATTTTGATCCTCCAAAATTTCGAGTGCTATGTTGTCTGGGTCCTCATCTAACAAATCGAGGCAACATTTATGAGGATACCATTTGCAAAAGAATGAAACAGAGGTTGCTTTGCATTACGCTATTTAAAAATGGTTATGAGGCCGGGGCGGTGGCTCATGCCTGTAATCTCAGCAATTTGGGAGGCCAAGGCGGGCAGATTGCCTGAGGACAGGAGTTCGAGACCAGCCTGGCCAACATGGTGAAACCCCATCTGTACTAAAAAAAAAAAAATTAGCCGGGTGTGGTAGCACACACCTGTAATCCCAGCTACTTAGGAGGCTGCGGCATAAGAATCGCTTGAACCCAGTAGGTGGAGGTTGCAATGAGCAGAGATTGTGCCACTGCACTCCAGCCTGGGTGACAAAGTGAGACTCTACCTCAAAAAAATAATAAAATGAAAAATCAAAAAAAAAAAATAGTCATGCATTCTAAACACAGAAAATAATTAGAAACAAACCTGAGAAGAGGCTAAAGCAACTGTCGAGACATTTTGTTCCTCCTCCTCCTCCTCCTGCTCCTTTAATCTGGAGGACTAGGATGTCCCAAGACAGAGGTAATTTGCCTGGGGTCAAGCGGCTCTGTCCACTACCTGCTGATTCCTATTACAGTCAAAGTGCCTCCTCTCTCAGAAGAGTGATTTTTAAACTCAAGTTTATATACACGGAACACTTGTACCCAAAAACTTATTTGAAATTCAGCCTGGCTCTTTAAACTACTGCACTTAACATTCTAATGTGACATAATACCTGACGCATGGTTTCTCTGACCCACCTCCTAACCAACAGAATGCCTTGCTTTAATCAGGTTAGATGGCTTCCATACCAAAAATAGAAATGTGTAATTTTTAAATGAACATTTTAAAGTCTACTTTAAAATGAACTAGGAATAGTCCCAAATTCCTGCCGTGCCACTCAAAACCCAAAATTAACACTAAAAAAGGCCTCAGCAGAGAGTGACAAAGCAGCCCAGGTACACACAGGCTTCATGGGATGCCAATCACCGCAGGTAATCATCCTACAGACCTATTTGCCACTGTAGACACCTCTTCCTAAGTCTATATTTTGAAAGATTTTAATCTACCAAACAGGATTCATCAAGTAGAATTCATTTTTCAAATATTTATTTGCCAAATAAATACTTAATTGAGAATCAGCTTTTTGATCAACATGAGAACCAGTGTTACCATACTGACTGATATACTCTAATTCCAGCCAAGAAACCCAATGCTTTATTTCACCTTGCAGCTGGTAAAATTTAAATATCTGCCAGGATTTTTAAAGACTGTAAATGTTGGGCAGACTTCTATTACAAGTGTCCCAAGGACTGAGGTTTCTAGACTGCATGTAAGTTTTCCTTTATTTAAAAAAATTTTTTAAGAAATAAACAAAATCTCCTTATTTATGTCTTCTACAGAAACTCAAAATAGGAGTTATACAGCCCACGGAGGACATTACAAACCTGGGCAAATCAGTTGAAAACATACTGTTCAAAACAAACTAAAATTCTAAAACCAAATAATTTTCTGCACCTACGTGTGGCACACACTTACGGGTACAGGGTCAAGTAAAACATAAAGGGAGAAGCATATCTGAGAAGTCTAAAAGAAAAGATCCTCCTAGAATGCTCAGTATCAGATACATAAAGAGGGTTCAAAAATGGGCAGAACTGGCATAACTTTTATATAGAAAGTACATGACATGATTAGATGAGGTGCAAGAACAGAGAAACCATATACTCCACAAGAAGGGACTCTCTCTCTCTCTCTCTCTCTCTCTCTCTCTCTCTCTCTCTCTCACGAAAATCTGGAATTCTGTGAGAATGCCAAATCTCAGAGGGCATCTTCACTGGCAACAAGCAAATTACTACTTATTAATATATGCTTCCTAAGGGTTACATCTAACTTGCACTAATAGGATGACAGAATAGAACGGCTATGACAGCAAAAGAGCTGGTCAGAAGAAATGAGGAATGGCAGATCTTCCGATATTACAGCTTGTGTGCATTCTGAGACAAATTCTGAGCACAATTTCCTAACTGTGGGAACCATGTTTTATTAAACACACACCAGGATCTTTCCCTGCGGTAGCTCCATGGCCTCAGGGTAACTAGATAATTGGCAAAGTGTTCGAATTTCCTGGATGCAAGAGGCCAACATATGCTCTTAAAATAAAGCAAAAATAAACATTCCAACACAATTGTGAAACCATACCTTCATATAAGAACTTACAATGTAAGCAGATGGGTTGACTGAACCTCAGAGAGCACCCAGTGGCGTCAAAAGAACATGTTAAGACTGGAACTCTGTATTCCTTTATCCTGACCATTCAGCACAAGTGATGTGTCTATTTCATGCTCCAAACACCCATTCAAGACAAAGGTAGCAAAGACCCAGCACTTCAAAAAGGATAAAAACCAGTCTTTATAGTCTTGTTCCAATAATCTGACTTTTCTTCAGCAATTTAACACTAATGGTTGTTCACATCTACTAACATGTTCTGAAAAGTAACCCCAGAAACTATGGGGGGGGAAAAAAAAGCAACTTTAATAAAACGCTGCCCTGTCAATGCTACCAAACACTAGTTACAGAGGCCTTCATGCATCCTAAGACCTCCAAGCAACTTCTCTGCCAACAAGTTCAAACCCTAAAACCACCAGCAGCAAAACTGAAAGGAAAACCCATTCATGCACACAGCAAAAGCAAGACAGGTTTCCCTAATGCAAAAATAAAGCACATTATTCAAATGGATTTCTTTAGCTGCCATGCTGATTCCCCTTGGGAACTTTCTCCTCCCCGCAGGAAAAGTGTTTGTGTCAGAGGTACAGATTGGAAACTCGTGACACCTCATTTATCCTCAGTTACACTAAGGCAGTAGGAACCTAATTTACTAGCACACTCCACACTGACAATTAACTTCTCGGTGAACATTAAAACAATTAGGTAACGACGCACCCCATCACATCTGTGTGCCTTCTCCATCTACACCTGGTATCAATTAAGCCATCACCCTGCGCCGTACTTTTTGCTACGGTCCAATTGGTCATTCACGTACTCTGCCCAAAACTTCAACTACTGCATTTTTAACCCATAAAACTAATGAGATCCCCACTTGTTAACAACATGACAAAGTTGAAAATCTGTCCACTGGCAATCACATCACATCTCACAACCCTGCCTGTGCAGCCCGTCTGAAGGGCACACATTGATGTTTCACACAGTTTAAATGCAAACTATGGGGAAGAACCAGTGCATTCCTGCACCTTGATTTTGCAACTCATCAAGTCAGGAGGACTCACAGAAAGGTAGCCATGCAGGTGACATACAGGGCCAGTTAATGTTGAGGATGGACAGGGTGCTAAAACCACGATGCCTTCGTCACCACCCTCTCATTTGTAGCTGGCCCTTCTACCCTCCTCCAGGCAAAGCAAAAGAAACAAACTCTGTAGCAGACAATAAATACAATTATTTAAAATTAATTTTTAAATAACCTCATGACACTGCCATTCCCCATCTCAGGACCTAATCACAGCAAAACCAAAACCTCTATGTCAAAGCATTTTTGAAAGCATGGTTTCTAAGAGCTGCTTACCTGTTTCTGTGCCTCTTTGCTCTCTAGCCCCTGTTGAGACAATTGCTAATGCAAGAAATGGCCCTGAAACTACAAAGCCCTTAGGTCAGGACTTGACTAAGTCATCTTGTATCTGACAGCACTTACATTTATACTTCCTTATCTCAAAGATAAGGACACAGAATTTGTTGTCCACCTATGTTCCAGTGAGGAAATGATAAAAATGATTATAGGGACAAAAACAATCGCAGGTTTTCTAATTACAGAGCACAAACTCAAAAAAGAGGTTTTGGAGGCAAAAATTGTTCTCTCGCTTTTTGTTTTTTTTTTTTTAAAGATGCTCTATTTTCACTGTAATCACAGTGAGATAAAACCTGAACATTAATCCAGTCCACCAACGCCCCGATATCTACCTGATTTATTGCATCCAGTCAACAGACGCCTCTACCTGGTACAGGCTCCTGACAATCTAGAAACCACCAGGGCTTTCAAGGGTTCACCCTACTCACAGCAGTGTTGCCAACATTCTCAAAGAGGATCTATCTTTTTTAAGCAGAGTTTTAAACTTGGCCAGAAGGGAAACCTGCCCAGGAGACTGCTTAAGAAAACTTAAGCGTTTTCCATTGTGCCCAAAAATTGAAATTTTACGTGACTCATCTCAGTTTTAGCCTTTATTTCTAGGCAATCTCTTAAAATGTCAGGTCAAGATGAATTCATAAGTATTTAGGCAAAAACAGCACCTCCAAGGCTGTGTCTACTTTTGAGAAATTTGATTATCAGGAAACTGATCAAGTTAATAAGCAGCTGAGATCAGTTTCATGGTGTTGACGTGCTGAGAACCAACAGTAACTGCCACATTGGCACGCGGATCCTTATTTCCATAACTGCCTGTGTAATATGTACTTTAAAAAGGGAGAGAAAACCAAGGCTGGGTGCAGAGGCTCACGCCTGTCATCTCAGCACTTCGGGAGGCCAAGGTGGGAGGATCACTTGAAGCCAAGAGTTTGAGACCAGCCTAGGCAACATACTGAGACTCTGAGTATACAAAAATTAAAAGAAAAATTGTTTTAATTAAAAAAATAAATAGGAGAGAAACCCAGAAGTAACTGCATTGAGAGTCATGAATGATGCATTTACTGTTGTCTTGCTACTCTGCCAACGGCAGTGGGAGGAGGGCATTCCCTAAGCACCTTCCATGCTGTCTGCTATCCTCCCACCTGAGGCCTCCTAACCCCCTCCCTATGAGGCAACCACTACGATCACCTCTTATAGATGGGACTAGGAAGGCACAAAAGAATGAAAAAGCCTTGCCTGTGTAGCCAGAATTCCACTCAGGTCTGCCTTTGTACAAAACTCACGTTCATTCTACCACCTGGTGCCACCACGGTTCCCATGGGCCTCTGGGAGTGAAGGTGATTTTTTTTCCCCAGAAAAAGACCAACAGTATTCTTTTCCAAAGTCCCACATCTTAACTCCTCCTTGCCTTCCATAATGTTGTCATTTTGAGAAAAAGTGACGTATGGGTGGTCCTAACTAGGATTTGGTCCTGCCTCTGACAATTAACTAGTCAAGAACAGCTAGAGAAGAGTAACAAGAAAGAAAAGAAAGAAACCACCTTATGTAAAACAAGGTGATGTTTGTCGTAATTATCTCTAGGTAAGCTCTAAATACAAACTCCTGGTGATTTTAGAAGTCAATTACAGAGTGACAACATGGTCCTTCAGATTACTAACTCTCAATCTCTGTTAACTAAGTAACTATGTGACCGGATGCATCCAGCCTCCTTGATAAAGGAGGTTTTTTTATGCTGCTGTGCCATATGACCTGAAAGACAGATGAGTGGTGCTTAGACTGTTCTGAGTCAGGAACCCCTTTTTGAGAATTTGACGAGTTATAATCTCTCCCCAGAATTCTGCAAATGAACACAGACCCACCACAATCTGCACATACTTATACAGTCCATCCATGAACGCCACTGCGTAGGTCTACAAACTGTCTGCTCTGGAGTCTCCCCCAGAGTCTCCTCCCTTTTCCAAACAGTGATCACACTGGCTAAGTATTTCAGTGCCTTACATTCAACAAATGTTTAACTGTGACATAAAAGGGATCGCTGCAAAATGAGAGCAAGTATACGCAGTACCTCAAACAGTACTTGGCCACATAGTCAGGGCTCAACAAATATTTGTTAAATGACTCAAAGTATTTAAAAGCATGACCTATTATACATTTTTTTAAACCATACAACTTGTTGTCAATTCTCTCTTTCAAGCAGATAAAAATAGCATTCCCTTCAGCCAAAATTTAATGTAATTTATCTTTAAATTAATTAAAATATCTAAAGTTATGTTTTTATTACTATTGAATGCTACTAAGAAACAATGGCCTTTTTTAGGTCATTTCATATTTCTCTGCTCAAGAACTGCACTTATGTAAGAAAAAACAGATATCAAAATTTTAAAACAGCCAAAAAAAACCTTTAAACCAACGCAAAAACTCTATAAAGTTGCTAGCTTTATCATTCATCCCTTTCAGAAGTAAGAAACTTTAAGGTAGTTTCCATAAAAACTTTCACTCTTAGAACAGCCATGTGTCACTGAACAACAGGGATACTTTGTGAGAAAGGGATGTCAGGCAATTTCATCATTGTGCAAATATCAAATAGTGTGCTTACACAAACCTGGGTGGTACAGCCTACTACACACCTAAGCTACTGCTCCTAGACTACAAACCTGTACATGTTACTGTCCTGAATATTACAGGCAGCTACAACACAATGTAAGTATTTGTGTATCTAAACACACCTAAACATTGAAAAGGTACGGTGTTATGCTCTTACGGGACCACCATCATATATGCAATCCACTGTTGACGCAAGTGTTGTTATGCAGTGCACTGATTGCACTTCTGTTTTCTAGGCTTCACATTAAAACAGATTGCTTATTTAAGGCTCATTTGTTTTCCCACCATAAAATCTTTAACTAGCAAATTAATTTCTGCCACTAAAAATAAACTACCTACCAACCAGTTTTAGGCTCACAGATAAAAATTCATACACACCCACATTCCCTGTGGATCCCATCAGTCTCTGATTTCTGCACTTGGTATAAATAATATGTTCAATATAGAAAGAAAAACAAGAAGAAAAAAAAAAAAACCAACAGTAAGGAGTTAGTCTTACTTATGGCCAAGGTTCTTAGACTTTGGTCCAAGGATCCCTTAAGGGTCCCAGAGACCCTCGAAAATCTATGAGGGCAGATTTTCTTCCTAAACTTCAACTAAATACCACAAAAGAGCAAATGCAGAAGAATCCAGCTGTCCTCTTTAAAACTAAATAAATAACAGGACATTCAAGACAGTTGTAGACATACCTAACAATGCCACTCTTCCCACTATAATTTTTTTTTTTTGTTTCGGAAGTTATTTTTCACTAATAATGTTATTTGTATTAATACAATTTAAATTAAGTAGCTCTTCATCTGTTTAGGTGATTTAATTTTTTTTATTATTTCTTACCCAGTAAATATTGAAAATCAAAATATTAACCCAGTAAATATCAAAATATAACCCAGATAAAAAGTTATTCAGGGTCCTCAATAATTTTATTTCAAGGGTATCAAGATCATGAGGCCATAAGGCTTTGAAAATCACTGGCCTGTAGCAACTGCCCTTAACCTTTCACTGGATTAAAAAACAGCAGCAAACAGCAATTGGCTGACTTGATCTGCCAAGTAAAATTAGACTTTCTGATTCAAACCACTTTATTAAATAGATAAGTACTATAACATTTTAGGCACTAATAGTATGCATCATCTCATTATCCACTGCTTTTCATACTCATTTTTATACAAAGTTTGAAGAGCTATTTAATTTTACATAACTGTAGCAAAATCCCACTTATGTGGACAGTGAACAATTTAATGCCTCTCTATGGACTGAATTAAATGTTGAGGTTACAATTAGTGTAGTTTTCCCATTTTAATCATCATTGCCCAACAGTTTTCTGTAGTCATTAGGCAGGAAACACAGCATATATACTTGTTCTGAAAATATTCATTGAAATGATTAGAACTTGTCAAAAATTTGATATAAAAAAGGACACATGCCCAAAACACGTAAATCCACACTTGAACTAGAAAGTTGGTTGACTGCTAACCCTAACTTACAGACTTAAAAATAACCCACAATTGCCTGAAACTCAAGGACTGCTTCATACTTCTTGAAGGGGACAACCAAAAACCCTCCCTCCAGCCACTCCAATGAACCCATGAATTAAGCACTCGCATATATTTTTTCAGTCAAAAATACCAACAAGAGGTTATCAGACACATTCGGAAATTCAGAAAGACACAGAGGTATAACATACATCTCTACTAGCTTAAGCATACAAACCTCTGCCTATTCACAGCCCTGGCATTTCAGAGAGGCACATACCATGTGGCATCACTTCCACAATTCCGATACCAGTGAGTTACAGAACTTTTGCTGAACCTCTCTCCAGTCTTGCGTCTTTTGGTAACTGTGTCACTCCCTCCCCCTCAGTTCTCTGGGCAAGGGCTTTGCTGCATGCCTACATACCCCGAATTACAGATACGTGTCCCATAGTGCCTTACGTATATGGTATGCACTCAATGAACACAGCCATTTAAGGTGAAACAGGAGGACCGAGGAAAACATGTTAAACTGAAGTCCCAAAGCCAGAATAAGTTCACTAGATTTAAAACACATAACAGCCTAAAGGGCATGGGCTCTCCGCAAATTCCTTCTGTGATTTCATCCAGCGTTAGGTTTTTAAATCTGATACTCTACTGAACAGACATAAAAGATGACTATCTCGCTGGGCATGGTGATTCAAGCCTGCAATCCCAGCACTTTGGGAGGCTGAGGCGGGCGGATCACCTGAGGTCGGGAGTTCCAGATCAGCCTTACCAACATGGGGAAACTCCGTCTCTACTAAAAAGACAAAATTAGCTGGGTGTGGTGGCACATGCCTGTAATCCCAGCTGATGCGGAAAAATCGCTTAAACCCAGGAGGCGGAGGTTGCAGTGAGCTGAGATAGTGCTACTGCACTCCAGCCTGGGTGACAGAGCGATATTCCATCTCAAAAAAAAAAAAAAAGGCTATCTGTAGGAACCCTGGAATGGCAAAACAATAAGGCTTCCTCCATAAACCAGAGCCAGTTTACTTATCTGTACTTTGTGTGTAGAATATTTTATTTCCTACCTATAACTTTTTGTCCCCCCATCCCCTCCCAACATTTTCCGGAGAAACTTGTAGGACAAGAACTTTAAAACTAGCTACCCTTTCCTTCAACCATTCCCCACTCCTCCAAACACATCCAGATACATGAAATATACCAAGATCTGTCTCAAAGACAATTTTTAAAGTAGCTACTATTCTACACAGAACAGGGTTTAAAAAAAGAAAAGAAAAAAAAAAACCCTGAACTTTTATCTTTCCCCCAAAACTTAGACCAAAAAAGTTATCAGAATTATTTAAATGTTCAGTATCCCATTTTTTTTTTTTTTTTTTTACCATATTAAACACAGTCAAAATACTGCTGTGTTCACAAAGAAGGAAAGGAGGCAAAACCTGCAGGATATCCCAGCTGAAAAGGGGCCGAATTCTCTCTATTTGCTACACAACATTTGAGGCGCACTTTAAGTACGGGTCTCCCCAGAGCTAACTGGCAGATGCATGTACGGATCACACATGCGCATGAAAAATGAGTGTGACTTAGACTGGTGAAAACATGAACTCTCTATGCACACAGCCCTGTCCGCTGAATTTCCTTCTTTTTAAGAGCTTACTGGTACGCTCAGTTCTTATGTCTAAAATAGATATAAGATCAAGTTCACATTCCAAGGGCAATTATGCAAAGAAAACAAGATATGGAAACCTAGCAACTAAAATGCATTCGCAGAGGATAATGACTGGTTTAGGTAGAAATAGTATATTACTAACCAACTTCACAAAGGGATTGTGATCTCTTGCCTCTAAAACTGATTTAAGATATAAAAATGAATATTCTTTTAAACTACAGCCAACCCCAGACTTAGAATGCAACCATTAACACTTTTACAGTGAGGCGGAGGCATACATAGATCAAAGTATATTTCCAAGTAAGTAATCACAGCAAACAATGTTGCCTCCAAATTATGCCCCTCTTGTCTGATGCAAGTTTTATAAAAAGACAAGAGCAGAGCAAACAGTCATGTAAGAAAAAGAAATTTTAAAGGAAGAAAAAGTAGAAGAAAAAAGCCAGGTCACTGAAAGAGACAGGGAGAGTGAGCGTGTCTGTCTGTGCCCGTGTAGAGAAGTGTTGTCAGAAGGGGACAGTATGTGCATATGTGTGTGTGTGCAGCAGGCGTTTGAGTACTTACTGTGCCCGGCTCTCTGTCTGCTCCCGAGGTTACCAAGAAACGCACAGACATGCCCGTTCAGACACAGAGGCAAGAACAGAAATAAAAAAAAGGGGGGAATAATTAGAACACAAGCCCCAAACAGTTTTAAAAATGGCTTTTATTTATATAAGTCATTGCACATTCCTAATACAGTGATTTCCTGAAAATTACAGTATTTTGTAAACATAAGATTTACAGTTTAACCATACACAAAGCCTATTTTTTTATTTCTTGACAGAATAAATTACTTTTCTTCAAAAAATTAGTCAAGTGCAATTTTGCCCAATATTTAATGCATACTAGAATTAAAGCCTATGAAACTAAGTAGTAACAGATGCAATTATCAAACCTTTCATTTGAACACATTCACTTTCAAATTTAACTTCTTATTTCGCCCCATTTAACAACATTACTTTCTTTGAAAATTACCCAATTAAGCAGTTAACAGTTTTCCATAATATGGTACAGGCCACTGGCATTAACTAGGCAGTTGCCAAGATGTCAAGATGCCTGCAATCTAACGAGATCGAGACATCTACAGATGCCCACAGCAAACCCTGCAAACTTCCAGGGTGACCTGTGTTTCAGTGGAAAGCTTTGCGACAGTTCCTCTTATCTCATTGTTTGCTCTCTGTATAGGTTGGGGCTCTCTTTAGCGATGCACACAACTTTGCAGCACTGTAAGAGTATGAGGACAAAGTCCTAATCTGGCTTGCCCGGCCTCTCACCTCTGTGGTGCTCTGCATCGTGGTGCTTCTTGTCATCTTTTATTGCCAAGTGAGACTGCCCACTCAGAGCACTAGACAGCGCAAGAAGGCCGGCACTGCCCCCGAGGGGCGGGATTCCAGGAGGCTGAAGTCCCGAAGGGTGAGGCGTAAGGGGAACTGGGGGTCCGTGGCCATGAGAAAGATGCTGAGCTTGCAACTGCTGCTGCTGTTGGTGGTGGTGAGAGAGAAAAAGGAGGAGGAGGAGGTAGTGGTGACAGTGATGGCGATGGAGGCGGCATCCAGGGAAAAACAGACATGACAGGAGGGGAAGGAGGAAACAGAACAGGAGGTTCAACAAACACACAAAGGGAGCCAAGAAAGAGAGGGAGGAAAGGGGAAAAAATGCGGTTAGTGCTTTCAGTTCATCAAAAGCTTTCACCTGCTCAATGACCTCTCCCACCTTCCCAAAATATAATCCTTACAACTACACTGTCACTTTCTGGTATCACTCACCCCAAGACAGGAGCTGTTTATTATTAAGCAAGGCTGGCTACATCAGTAAGTAAACAGGAGCTAGTTCTTCTGTCTCTATGCGCCTCCAGGGAGGAGGATCCAGCACGTCACTGAATCTAAGATGCCACAGATTTTCAGACTCATGCTGTTTTTGGAGAGTTTAAGATGGGGGTGGGGATGCATCCTACAATATAGTAGCCATACTCTCAACCTGTCACCAGGTAACTCCATTCCACCCTACGTCCTTGCATTGACTTACCACAGTAGTATGATGAGACAAACCAAAACACTATCACTAACGAACAGAATTTGGAAAGATGGGTGTCTCATGCACCACCCAGGCACTTGTGCCCCCTTATTCCATCAAGCCCTCTCAGTCCTGTGAGGAAGTATTGCAATTCCCATTTCCCAGAAGGAACAAAGTCTCAAAGGCATTCAGTAAATTGCTGAAACTCTCTCCCTAGGTGGGAGGGGACTGCAGTCAGTAGAGAAGCAACTCTTACAGCTGCTGTTTACCATAAGGCCACAGACAGGAGAGATCTCGGGGAGCCAGGCTTGTGGCCACTGGAAGAAACATTAGAGACGAAACTTTGTATATGCTTTCCTTCCTACCAAGCTCCACGCCTCAAACCCACTCTTTGTACTTGACTCATGAAAATACTCAGACCTAGAATGGGTAGGACCATGGATGAGGAAAGCACTTATGTGTGGGACTCCAGCCAGTGAGCCAAGCCCCTGTTCCCAAATGCCTTTTCCATGATTGCACTTTGCCCCCATTGTTTAACCCATTCCAGAAGTTCTAAGTCAGTTCTCATTACACAGTAGCATTGCTCTTACACATTATATTTAAAAGCACATTGTATGAAATGAAAAAGTATCCAAGAAATGGCCCCTGCACCATGAATCTGACCACATTTCAGCTGTCCAACATAAAACTTACTTTTGATGAGGCAGTAAAAACGATTAAGGCTCAATTTCTAAGGTGTAATGTTAGAAAATTCTCCAGATTCTGATTTGTGCTCACTTCCCTGGGACTCAATTACTCATTTTATTTATTATCCCCTTGCGTGCACTGAATATATTAAATCTTCATGCCAGATCTTCAGTCATTTCTACCCAGCCCACTGACTTTTAACGGAATCCCAAACACACTTCCCAACCTCAAAAGTTAGAGAAAACACCATCGTAAAGCCAGAAATCAGTGTCTGTGGAAATTTTACAATGAATTTTCCAGCACTCCAATCTTTCTAAAAATGTTTAGGGTCAGGCACGGTGGCTCACTATATTCCTATAATCCCAACACTTTGGAGGCCAAGGCAGGAAGATTACTGTAGCCCAAGAGTTTGAGACTGGCCTGGGTGACATGGGGAGATTCCATCTCTATTTTAAAATAAATAAATAAAAACATCTAAGAGCCAGCCAACCATCTTTATAAACTTTCATTCTGTTCAAAGAGAGCACAGTTCTAATTAGAAGCAAAATGGGAAAGGGGGTGAGGTCAGAACAGGCAGCATTCATAGCATTCTTGGAAAGTATAAACTACTCATTCACCATTTGAGATCATAATAACAATTTCTTTATGCATAAAATCACCTTCCTGTCATTCCAAAGACACTAATTCTTGCTCTGTCACCTTTTAAGAGCTTGGCAATAGTGAGACATAAAACTGAAGAAGCTTGCAGTGGCATCACAGTCCACCAGGCATGCTCATTAGCACTTAATTAGGAACTAGACACCTGCCATAAGAAATGTGCTTGGAGAAGGATGAGGAACAGGTCTGCCCTACCAGCAATTACTATCATTACTTGGAGAGTAAGAGCTATGTCCGGCTTCTGGGGGAGAAATGCAATGATGCATACACAAGCAAGTGCAGCGGGTAATTAAGCACGGCACTAATTAAAAGAAGATGAGAGAGACTAAGCTGAGGGGAAGGAATCTAACCACAGGGTGGAGGACGCCACCCTCTCACCCTTCTCCCTGCTCCCCCTACTCCCCTAAAAATCTAGAATGCAGTCACCAGAAGATGACTTCAGAGCTGGGATTCTTACGTCAGACCAAACATACGCCGGTAATATTTAGATACTAAGAAAGTAAAGATTTCCGGCTAGGCACAGTGGCTCACCCCTGTAATCTCAATACTTTGGGAGCCCAAGGCGGGTAGATCACAAGGTCAGGAGCTCAAGACCAGCCTGGCCAAGATGCTGAAACCCTGTCTTTACTAAAAACACAAAAATTAGCCAGGCGTGGTGGCGGATGTCTGTAATTCCAGCTACTAGGGAGGCTGAGGCAGGAGAATCGCTTGAACCCAAGTGGCAGAGGTTGCAGTCAGCTGAGATCACACCACTGCACTCCAGCCTGGATGACAGAATGAGACTCCATCCCAAAAAAAAAAAAAAAAAAAAAAAAAGATTTCCCCTCCCAAAATCCAAGCTAGCTTTCAGAAAGATGAACTGGGGAAGGTGGATCATGCCTGTAATCCCAGCGCTTTAGGAAGCTGAGACAGGTGGATCACTTGAGGTCAGGAGTTTGAGACCAGCCTGACCAACATGGTGAAACCCTGTCTCTACTAAAAATATACAAATTAGCTGGGCGTGGTGGTGCATGCTATAATCCCAGCTACCCGAAAGGCTGAGGTGGGAGAATCACTTGAACCTGGAAGGCGGAGGCTGTAGTGAGCTGAGATCATGCCACTGCACTCTAGCCTGGGTGACAAGAGTGAGACTCATTCTCCAAAAAAAAAAAAAGATGAACTGGGAGCAGATTCTGATATCTTACTGTGAAGAGGTGTTGGCTTACATAATGGGGCTTTGCCACAGCTGTGAAGTAAACCTTTGTGGTTAAACCCAACAGTTTGACTAATATATAGCAACAGCAACATTCAACAGCCTAACTGGCCATGGGTAACTTCCACCTCTACCCTAATCTGACCTTCTAGGTCCCCTGAACGAACAGCTCACTGTCTATTATTAGAGGTAACTGGGTTCTTCTATCCATTGCTTGGCTACAATGAAAGCTGCTTTTTTTTTTTTTTTTAAGCAAAATCCTATCAAATTGAAAGGAGTACTAAGTAACAATCAAATGGATCACAACTGCTGAAGATGTCGTGATTCTAGGAAATGTGGACATTCCACTTCATATTCAACTTCTTGTTTCTGCAGGGCAGTGCTCCTAGATAATATTTAAGTGTCCATCGTCTGGCACAAGCTTAGAACACATCTGAGGCAGTGAGGGTAGGTATCATGGTTCCCATTTCACAGATGATAACTGGCTCAAAGCCAACAGGCTTGCTACGGGGCTCAGAGCCAGAATGAGGGCTACAACCCTTTTGTTTCCTAGGACAACATTTCTCGTGTAACCCCAGCAGCTCAGTCATGTTCTCAAGAATAAGAAAGGGGGCAAAGTCGTTCTCTACTGAAGACTTCGCATTTCCCCCGCTGCTCAATTACCAGATGCTCTTGAGAACGTGCCATACTACGTACCCAGAGACAAATCCACCCTCACCAACAGGCCTAATGGCAGTGACGGGGGGAGTTTATGCTTAGACTGCATGAGTACCATCTCCTGTCCCCTCTTCTCAATGCCTGTCATATATCTTCAAAAGGATGCTATCCCTTGCCCCCAGCTCTCTTCCAAAGAAGTATGTCAAGAACAATCAAGCCTAACAGTGGTGGCTCTGGCTTTTCTCAGAAGTAGATTCTTAACATTATAAATGCAAAGTATCATTTCTAAGATAAAATATCTATTTAAATGAGTAGAGGGGCCAAATCTACAAGAGTAAAGCAGCTATCTCCAAAAGGACAGCGCTCCTCGGTCCCATCTGTCTTTGGATGCCCATTTGCTCTCAACAAGGCTTACCTGAGACACTGGTACTTACCGCCTTCAACAAAAGGAAAAAGCATGGATGCTACTTGAACATATTTTAGGAAAAAGTGATACTGATATTACTATACAGCCAAAACCCAATAGCTCTGCCAATCAGGAGAATTTATGCACACTTTTTTTTTTTTTTTTTTTTTGGACAGAGTCTTCACTGTCGCCCAGGCTGGAGTACAGTGGCGAAATCTCAGCTCCCTACAATCTCCTCCTTCTGGGCTCAAGCAATTCTCCTGCCTCAGCCACACAAGTACCTGGGATTCCAGGTACGCACCACCACGCCCAGCTAATTTTTGTATTTTTAGTAGAGATGAGGTTTCACCACATTGGCCAGGCTGATCTGGAACTCCTGACCTCAAGTGATCCGCCCACTTCGGCCCCCTAAAGTGCTGAGATTACAAGCGTGCGCCACCACACCCAGCCGATACATGCATGTTTTTTTAGCCAAAGTCTCACTCTGTCACTCAGGCTGGAGTGCAGCAGCACAATTATGGCTCACTGCAGCTCAAATGCCTGGGCTCAAGCAATCCTCCCACCTCAGCTTCCTAAGTACATACTTAGCTGGGACTACAAGTGTGCACCACTACACTTGGCTAATTTTTTTATAGAGATGGGGTCTCACCATGTTGCCCAGGCTGGTCTGGAACTCCTGTTTTCAAGCAATCCTCCCTCCTCAGCCTCCCAAAGTGCTGGGATTACAGGTGTGGGCCACTGTGCCCTGGCCACAGCTTGGCTAATTTTTTTATAGAGATGGGGTCTCACCATGTTGCCCAGGCTGGTCTAGAACTCCTGGCTTCAAGCAATCCTCCTGCCTTGGCCTTCCAAAGTGCTGGATTACAAGCGTAAGCTACCATAGCTGGCCTGCATCTGTCCTCTCTAACCAAAACCTGCCCCTATCATTTGGAAAACTGCAAGATGTTTTTATCAACAAGACAGGAAGGATGAGGAAATTTATTCTTCTAAGCATTAGTTTATAGTAATTAGGAAATTTGTTTAAAAGTCAAAGTGCTTGTAGATTTATACAATGTAGAACACACATGCAAAAGTTTGTAAAGTGATTAGAAAAAGGTTTTTTTTTGTTGTTTTTTTTTGTTTTTTTTTTTTGAGACAGTCTCACTCTGTCGCCCAGGCTGGAGTATAGTGGTGTAATCTTGGCTCATTGCAACCTCCGCCTCCTGGGTTCAAGCTATTCTTGTGCCTCAGCCTCCATAGTAGCTGGGATTACAGGTAAGCACCACCAAACCCAGCTAATTTTTGTATTTTTAGTAGAGATGGGGTTTTGCCATGTTGGCCAGGCTGGTCTCGAACTCCTGGCTTCGAGTGATCCACCCACCTCGGCCTCCCAAAGTGCTGGGATTACAGGCATGAACAACCAAGCCCAGCCGAGAAAAAGCATTTTTGAAAATCAATGACAGTTTCTAGCAATATAGCTGGTTTCTCAGGCTATGATTCTAGACCACTGGTTCTCAAGCAGAACCAATTTTGACACCCCTCCCCTCCCTGCTTCAGGGACAGGTGGCCGTGTGTGGAGGTCACTGCGGGGAAGGGAAAAGGATGCTACTGGTGCATCTAGTGGGTGAAGGCCAAGGATGCTGTGAACGTCCTACAATGCACAGGACAGCCCCCACCACAGAGAATTATCCTGCCCAAAATGTCAACAGTGCTAAGGTTCACTAACTTGAATTTAGACCTAAGCTGAGATTCTGTGCCATTAATGAGAATTCATGTTCTTGTATGCTAAGTGACTTGCCAAATTCTTGTTTAAAAAATAAAAATACTATTCAACATTCAATCACATTCACTGTCCCTTCATCGCCATCTGAGTACCCTGTCATAACACAAAAAAATGAACATCTGCTTTCTTAAGCTGATTCCACTAACGATTTCAAAAATTAAAGAGAAAAAAAAAAAAAAAAAAAGGCCGGGCGCGGTAATCCCAGCACTTTGGGAGGCCGAGGCGGGCGGATCACGAGGTCAGGAGATCGAGACCATCCCGGCTAACATGGTGAAACCCCGTCTCTACTAAAAATACAAAAAACTAGCCAGGCGAGGTGGTGGGCGCCTGTAGTCCCAGCTACTCGGGAGGCTGAGGCAGGAGAATGGCATAAACCTAGGAGGCGGAGCTTGCAGTGAGCCGAGATTGCGCCACTGCACTCCAGCCTGGGTGACAGAGCAAGACTCCGTCTCAAAAAAAAAAAAAAAAAAAAAGTCCTTGTATTTTACAAAGCAATTTGAGAAAGGACTACACTGGGAAATTTTACATACTGGTGATCTGCGGCCCTAAAGGGAATGACAAATGTTCAGATTTGGGGATAAAGAGATCAATGTACTTGCTCTAACTAAAATCATTTGAATAGGCTGAGAGTGAGACAAATAAAACAAATGCCAAACCCTGAGTTAATGATACTGAAAACCCACAAGGAATAAAGGCATCTCATCCATGTCAAACAACAGCCACGCATTGAGAATTTTAATTCACATTTTACTTAGTGCAGCTTGGGTCAATTATATTACTATAATGAAACTGACTTTGCTGTTTACATTCAGAGTATTATTGTAATGGTATAGTTTCTACACACAGTCACAGCACATGGCTTATCACCATGTTGTTGTAGCCTCTAACAACTGGGAAGGACACCCAGTATGAAAACACAGGCCAATGCCCACCTTCTCCTCACCGGATCCTAAGCTCCTTACCACCAACCATGGAATCAACTTTAATTTCTGAAACTTCACCTGCTTATAACCCCAAGAAAAACTATGTCATTAAAATCACAGACTTAACCCAACCCAAACTAAAACCATGCCCCTAAATGGCACCTCTGATGCTAAGAGTGACAGTAAGTGGCATTTATAGCACTCGGTATTTAAACACTTTTTTTAAAGGGGAAAAAAACGTGAAAAGGAGTGTTTGTTGACAGTTCTCTCCAAATCACTCTTCCTTGATTTCTGCTATTTTCCTGTTCTTTAAAACACTCAAATCCTATCTTGGGAGACAGCAAAAATAAAGAAAGAAAGAAGAAGAAAACTGGTATGCTACATAAACAAGTGGGAAAGAGCCGTCTGGCAGCAGAAAACATCAAGGACACTACTGCAGGAGTTATCGCAATACCTCCCATTATGTGAATGGCCTCTCACGTAAAGAGGGGCAAGGGTGATAAACTGGGAGAAACTGCTTACAGGGCCAAGAATTCTCCAGCCACTCGAAGACAATAATAAAAACTAAAGTAACAATCCATTAAAGGCCCCATCTCAATGCAGGAGCACACAGAAAAGGATGCATGGGCAACCTAAGGAATGGGAGAAAATGTTTGCAAACCATCCCTCAAATAAGAGGTTAACATCCAAAAAACTCAATAGTACGAAAATAAAAAAATAAGTATCCTAATTTAAAAATGGGCAAAGGACCTCCTAAACAGACATTTTTCAAAGAAGACATACAAATGGCCAACAGATAAACGAAAAAATGCTCAATATAATTAATCATGAAGGAAATGCAAATCAGAGCCACAATGAAATATCACCTCAGGCTGGGCGTAGTGGCTCACGCCTGTAACCCCAGCACTTTGGGAGGCCGAGGTGGGCAGATCACCTAAGGTGGGGAGTTCCAGACCAGCCCAACTAACATGGAGAAACCCAGTGTCTGTGAAAAATACAAAATTAGCTGGGCGTGGTGGCACATGCCTGCAATCCCAGCTACTCAGGAGGCTGAGGCAGGAGAATCGCTTGAACCTGGGAGGCGGAGGTTGCAGTGAGCAGAGATCACGCCATTGCACTCCAGCCTGGGCAACAAGAGCAAAGCTTCATCTCCAAAAAAAAAAAAAAAAAAAAGAAAGAAATATCACCTCAAACCCATTGAGATGGCAGGTAACAGAAGACAAGATATGTGTTAGTGACGGTGTGGAGAAAAGGTAACCCTCGTACACTGTTCTTAGAATGTAAACTGGTACAGTCCTGATAGAAAACAACAGTATAGAAGTTTCTTAAAAAGTTAAAAATAGAACTACTTTCTCAAAAAGGTTAAGTATCCCTTTTCTGAAGTGCTTGGGACCAGCAATGTTTGGATTCTGGCTTTTTTTCAGATTTTTTTTTTTTTTTTTTTTTTTTGAGACTGAGTCTGGCTCTGTCGCCCAGGCTGGAGTGCAGTGGCCGGATCTCAGCTCACTGCAAGCTCCGCCTCCCGGGTTTCCGCCATTCTCCTGCCTCGGCCTCCCGAGTAGCTGGGACTACAGGCGCCCGCCACCTCGCCCGGCTAGTTTTTTTTTGTATTTTTAGTAGAGATGGGGTTTCACTGTGTTAGCCAGGATGGTCTCGATCTCCTGACCTCGTGATCCGCCCGTCTCGGCCTCCCAAAGTGCTGGGATTACAGGCTTGAGCCACCGCGCCCGGCCTCAGATTTTTAAATATTTGCAATATTCTTACTGGCTGAGAATTAGAATTAGGGCTGCTCAATCTGTACATGATCCAGCAATCCCACTTCTGGGTATATATCTAAAGAAAATGAAATCAGGATCTATGTGCGGTGGCTTACACCTGCAATCCCAGCACTTTGGGAGGCCAAGGCGGGTGGATCATCTGAGGTCAGGAGTCCGAGACCAGCCTGGCCAACATGGTGAAACCACATCTCTACTGAAAAAAAAAAAAAAAAAAAAAAAAATTAGCCAGATGTGGTGGGCGCCTATAATCCCAGCTACTCAGGAGGCTGAGGCAGGAGAATTGCTTGAACCCAGGAGATGGAGGTTGCAGTGAGCCGACACAGTGCCACTGCACTCCAGCCTGGGTGACAGAGTGATTCTCCATCTAGAAAGAAAGAAAGAGAGAGAAAGAGAGAGAGAGAATGAAATCAGTATATCAGAGACAGAGAGAGAGAGAGAGAGAATGAAATCAGACAGAGAGAGAGAGAGAAAGAGAATGAAATCAGCATACCATACATCTGCACTCCATGACCACTGCAGCGCTATTCACGAGAGCCAAGATAATCAAACAACCCAAATGTCTGTTGATGGATGAACAGATAAAGAAAATGTGGTACATACAAACACAATGGAATACCATTCAGCCTTGAAAAAGAAGAAAATCCTACCACTTGTGACAACATGGGTAAATCTGCAGGACAGTAGGCTAAGCAAAATAGGCAGATTCAGAAAGACAAATAACGCATAATCTCCCTACTATGTGGAATCTAAGAGTACAACTCACAGAAGCAGAGAGTAGAATGGTGGCTGCCTGGAGGGGTAGGGGAAAATGAGGAGAGGTTGGTCAAAGGGTGCAAGGTTTCAGTTACCCAAGATAAAGAAGATCTGGATTTCCAAGGTACAGCACGGAGACTATAGTTAATAATACTGTATTGTATACTTGAAATTTGCTAAAATGGTACTTGGTACTTGGTGGGGTGTTTGTTGTTGTTGTTGTTGTTTTGAGACGGAGTTTCACTCTTGTTGCCCAGGCTGGAGTGCAGTGGCGCTATCTCGGCTCACCACAACCTCTGCCTCCTGGGTTCAAGCGATTCTCCTGCCTCAGCCTCCCGAGTAGCTGGGATTACAGGCATGTGCCACCAGGCCAGGTTAATTTTGTCTTTTTAGTAGAGACGGGGTTTCCCCATGTTGGTCAGGCTGGTCTAGAACTCCCAACCTCAGGTGATCCACCCACCTCAGCCTCCCAAAGTGCTGGGATTATAGGCGTGAGCCACCATGCCTGGCCTGTCTTTACTCTTTCTCCATTTCAGCTAATCCACACAGGCCAACTCTTCCTGCACGACCACTGCCTTGCTCATCCCATTTCCCCGGAAGGCCATTAAGGCTATGACAAGCCATGTGATGGTAAATCCACTACAAAAACTACGCGGGTTTTGGTTGAAAAGATGCTCAACATCATTAGCCATCAGGAAAATGCAAATAAAAAACAGGAGATGCTGCTTCACACCCACTAGGATGCATAGAATAAAAAAGATGGACAGTAAATGGCAGAGATCATATAGAGAAATTGGAATTCTCATATGCTATTGTGAGAATGCAACATGATGCAGCCGCTTTGGAAAATAGTTTGGCTGTTGCTCAAAAAGTGAATAAAGTTACCACAGACCCAGTAATTCTACTCCCAGAGACAAATCCAAGAGAAAACATGCCCACACAAAAACATGTACACAAATGTTCACAGCATCCTTATTCATAATAGACAATCAGTGGAAATCACCTAAATGTCCATCAACTTATGAATGAATAAGCAACTGTGGTATATTGATGAAATGTTAATTGTCAATAAAAAGGACTAAAATACTGGTGCATACTACAACATGGATAAACCTTGAAAACATGAAGAAGCCAGGCATACAACGCTACGTATTATATGATTCCATTCATATGAAATGTCCAGAACAGGCAAATTCATAGAGATGGATAAGCACATTGGTAGTTGCCAGAGGTTAGGGGAGGAGGCATGAAGAATAAATGGTAATGAATATGGAGTTTCTTTATAGGGTGACAAAAACGTCCTAGAAAAATTTTATAGTCGTGATGTTGTACAGCAATGTGAATATGCTAAAACCCACTTAAGTATATGCTTTTAAAAAGGTGAATTTGGCCAGGTACAGTGACTCACGCCTGTAATCCCAGCACTTTGGGAGGCCGAGGCAGATGGATCACCTGAGATCAGGAGTTCAAGACCAGCCTGACCAACATGGAGAAACCCTGTCTATACTAAAAATACAAAATTAGCTGGGCATGGTGGTGCATGCCTGTAATCCCAGCTACTTGTGAGGGGAGGCTGAGGCAGAAGAATTGCTTGAACCCAGGAGGCAGAGGCTGTGGTGAGCCGAGATCCCAACATTGCACTCCAGCCTGGGAAACAAGAGAGAAACTCCGTCTCAAAAAAAAAAACAAAAAAACAAACAAAAAAACATAATAATTTAATTGTAATTTTAAAATAACTAAAAGAGTGTCATTAGATTGTAACACAAAAGATAAATGCTTGCCGGGCGCAGGGGCTCACACCTATAATCCCAGCACTTTGAAAGGCCGAGGTGGGCAGATCACCTAAGGTCAGGAGTTCCAGACCAGCCTGGCCAACATGGAGAAACGCCGTCTCTACCAAAAATACAAAATTAGCCAGGCATGGTGGCACATGCCTGTAATCCCAGCTACTCGGGAGGGTGAGGCAGGAGAATCACTTGAACCCAGGAGGCAGAGGTTGCAGTGAGCCAAGATCGTGCCATTGCACTCCAGCCTGGGCAACAAGAGCGAAACTCCGTCTCAAAAAAAAAAAAAAAAAAAAGATAAATGCTTCAGGGGATAGATACCCTATTCTTTATGATGTGCTTATTAAACACTGTATGCCTGCATCAAAACATCTCCTGTACCTCATAAATATATACAGATAGTATGTACCCACAAAAATTAAAAATTTAAAAATACACAGCTGTAATTCCTATAATGGGGTACTCTATTTTCTATTCTGAAGCTTTTCTCCTCCTTCTGGAAAAAAGAAGAATATATAATGCTTTATTCCAGGGAATCAAGTAAAAATCACAGGAAACTATGTGGGTGGGTTGACAGGCGCAGCAATCACTGCACATGTTTACCTATGTAACAAACCTGCACATCCTGTGCATGTATCCCGAAACTTAAAATTAAATTAAAATTTTTTTTAAAAAAGGAAAGAAATACGTGGGGAAATTAAAAAGTAAATGCTTCAACACTTTTCTAATAACTACAAAGCGTGATGACGATAATCCGGACACTGAGGAAAAGTTCTGCATTTGTCAGGCACCTAGTTGTGCTCTCAGTAAAAACAGACAAACAAACTTAACCAAAGGAGAGATGGGCTGCGAAGACTTCTTTGCAATATTGTTCTTTCCCTGTGGAAATTTAATAAAAGCGCTAGATTGTTGTAATTTAAGTAGAGAGTACGTCACTAAATACAAGTTAGTAGAGCTAGAAGATCCATGTTTGTTGTAGCTATTTAGTCTTCTCTCGGTAGCAGGCTATGCATTATTCTCCTAGGGAGAATTTGTTTTATAAAGAAACTTACGGCTGGGTTATTGATGGCTTTCCAGGGATTAACCGCATACTCATAAGAATAAGAGGCTAACCTCATCCTCTTAAACTTCACACACTACAATCCCATAGATAGCTGACAGCTACAGCCAAAGGAGAAAAATAATCCAACATTTTACTAATCCTTAAACCAATCATCTCATGCAACAGTGGAGAGCCCTTTAGGTCTACAACTCAATCTCTTAGGGATGGACAAGCTCCTTCTACAAATGTTTTAGGAGTTTGAATTCACAGCCATCCCCTACACGAAAACATCTAGCCAGACATCACAAAATACCCTAGACTTATTTTTAATTTTATACTAAGTTGTTTTAAAATATACAGAATCAGGTATTTGCCTATGGAGGAGGAACATAGAAATCTGATCAATAAACAGATTCCCATATAAGCCCCATATGCCTTGACCAAGGTTGTGTTCATGAAAAATAAGTCAGACTACATCCAAATAAGTGAGAAAGAAAAATCAGGTTGCCTAAACCCAAATTTCTTTTTTTCTTCTCTCTCTTGTACATAGGTTATATGTAAACAAACCCAAATTTCTTGATCTCCTAAAGTTCACAGGCATTACCACAGGAAACTGCTCAAATTGTCTTGCACCCAACTGTCCGCTTTGAGGCCACAAATAGAAACCTGTCATTTTGTGGAAGGGAAGGACAATCCCCACTGGTCATCCGGCCATCTCTTCTAACTCTCTTCCCTCCCAACTTTATCAGAATGATTCCTATAACCTCTCTGTGTCAACAATGGCACTGTCTGCCTTCTTCCTCATGTTAGGTAAGGAAGTCAATGATGTCTTCACATTTTTGCTCTCAATTCTGTCTCCATCTGTTCCCCAAACTTAACTTTTTTCTTGTGGTTTTGAACTTCTAAGTTTGTACATCAAAAGCTAAATGGCCGTCCTTTTTCACTATTGTGTCCCTGTCATTCATGCACAACAACTAATGGCAGGAGCAGAGCATCTGGCTGGGTCCAATCTCAAACACCCACATCCCTGTAACCACTAAACAAGACAAAGGGGTGAACTGCTGCTTGGCACAACCACCCCCGACCAGGGCTTGACCAACTGGACCTACAGATCTGCTACAAGCACTTAGGAAAACTAGGCAGACAAAACTGCAGTTCAAGGGGTCAGGATCACATGTTCATTGAAGACTGCCAGCCAGGGTCTTATCCCCACAAAAGCAGGGAAGGTAGAGACGGTATTACCATCCACGGATGGGGGACATTGTAGAGGTTAACTGACTATATGAGGTCATAAAGCTAATAGATGGCAGCTAAGCATCCTCCCCAAGTCCATCTGATCCCAAGGCCCATGCTTTGTCCAAGGCAACACAGTGTAAATATTCTTATGTGGATTACCAAAAACACCATGAAATGGAACAACAGGTGGTTAGAAATAAAACATACAACTGTGCCATTGTTTACTATTAATATTTTTTAAAATGTAATTGACTGATTCTTTTTTAACTTTTCAGTTAAAAAAACCACCATCTTTATGGCCAGGTACGGTGGCCCATACCTGTAATCCCAACACTTTAGGAGGCTGAGGCAGGTGGATCACCTGAGTTTGGGAGTTCAAGACCAGCCTGGCCAACATGGTGAAACCCTGTCTCTACTAAAAATACAAAAATCAGCTGGGCTTGGCGGCGCATGCCTGTAATCCCAGCTACTCGGGAGGCTGAGGCAGAAGAATTGCTTGAACATGGGAGGCAGAGGTTGCAGTGAGCAGAGATCATGCCACTGCACTCCAGCCTGAGTTACAGAGTAAAACTCTGTCTCCAAAAAAAACCCCAACCATCTTTAGCTCTTCTTTCACATGCCAAAAGAAAGAAAGAAAGAAAAAAAAAGCAACTATCTTTCTTTAGGAGAAGGGGAAAAACTGATAAGAATAATGGAATCCACTGGGGTTCTGGAAACCACCCCCTTACTGTGGAATGTGGGTTACCGGGTATACATAGGTGTCAAAAATCAAGCTGTGCATTTCACTATATTACAATTAGACATCAACTGAAAAAAACAAATCTATGTGTGTACAGATATGTATCTCTCTATATTATCCCTCGATTATCTGTGATGTTAAGAGAACACTAATTATTTGAAATCCCAATCCCAACTGAAATCAATTATTCAGTACCTATCAGAGCAGGCAGAAGAGAGCTTTTAGTTGCAAACTCCCCAAATAATAAAGTGGAGAAGTGGTCTTGAAGAGTCTTTCTATCAATTCTCCCTGCATTCAGGCAGCCATTAGCCATTCCACAAATAAGATGTTACAACGTTTAATAACCAATTTTGTTTTGACCATTCTTAGTAGAAATTTTAAAAAACAAACAAAAATGTTGCTTATGGTTTAACAACGATCCTGATCTAAAAACTCAAGGTCTCAAATGAGTAAGTTCCCTTCTCACAATGCGACTTGTTTGCTAAGGCCTAAGTGAGCTATGTGTCAAACCAAATAAACCTTGTACAAATTTTGTACACCTTTGCACTATAAATTAGCCTTTTCATTGTGACAAGACTACAACACATTTAATAGCAAAAGAATTGGTAAGAAGCAAAATTCAAAAAGTAGGACCGTAGTTATTATTCTGCCAGTCACCAGATTTGCTGTCAAAGCTGTTTAAAAAAAGGTCTACAGAAATATTTCAATAGTCTCTCCAGTATCAAATATCTAAGACGCTTATTTTTCTTAAATACTGATACTCTATGTAAGTTGAAGGCAGGTGCTACGGTGAGAAAGAATTAAAATTCAGTATTTTCTGCCAGATAGGAGAACTACAATTTCTATGCTGGTGAGAAATGGGGACTCTGCTAATTCCCTCAACAAGCACAGACAAAATATAACCTCTCTCTGCCTCCTCAAAGAGCACCCGCAGGCCCAAGACACACCTCGAACTAACCTAGAAGGTGGATGTCCTTGAGAAGATTTACTTTTTCCAGGTTTGATAAGGAGAAGTATCTTTAGCCCTGTCAAGCAAGCAGTCAAGCTCCTTGATTGTACCTTAAAGGGAATGAGAATGTTTCGGCTCATTTGCATTTTAAAGGGTACTCTTTCATGATCTTTCACACTTGTAATAGATGTCTAAACCGTTAAATTACTATTTCTTTTCTTAGCCTGAAAGTGGATGCAGACTAAGAGCGTGGCCTCTCCCATTGTTCTTTACCCTAAGTCGGCCCCTGAACAATACTGACAGCTGCTATCAAACCAGGCTGCATTTACTCTGTGCAGCTGCTGCTTGTAGGAACAGACAGTCTCCCGGTACCTCCTCCCCTCTGGGGAGACAGGTTGACACACTGCATGTTCAATGAAGGGGTGCAAAGGTCCACTGAATTGTCAACCCAATTTTATGCTACTTCGATTTTCCAGGATGCACACAATTCCTTTCAAGCAAAAATCAAGCATATGCCACAGCATGAAACTTAAGGTGTGGGATAATTATTGATCACTACAAACTTGAAAAGAGCCTTCTGACATAAATTCATATACTAATCCAAAAATTACAATGATAAAAACCGCACATGCCAGTATGCCCAAGACACGCAATGGGCGTAAGTCTCGTTTGCATTGCACCTGATTCACCACTTTGGTTTATTGTTGCCAAGGCACCCAGAGCTAACCTGCCTTTATAATAACCTCCACAACATTTTTCCTGGACTAAAGCCATTTGTAAAATTAGAAATTCATTTGCCCTTCGAAAAAGATCTGCTATTTTTATTCTCCGGTTCAGCTCAAACTGGGTATTACCTATGAACATCTGGTTAATACGATTTCCTCCTTCCTAAAGTGTAGGTGCAAAGGAGATTCACGAGAGCTGGGCGGTGCCTTTGAGAATGTAAACATCAGAGTTTTACCATCAAGAAATTATATGTCGAAATTTAGAGTCTATCAGAAAACAAACATGTTCCACAAAGTTTAACTGGGTACTTGAGAACTGCTTTGCATATGTTTTCCTTTAATCAAAACAGGCTTTTCCATCCTCATTCATTTGGGTGAAAAAATTCTGTGCTTGAGCTACAAGTACAATTCACTATTAGTCTTTGCTAATCAAACACAGTACATGCGAAAGTACCAGTGAATATTTGATTTGATCTCTGAAATAAAGCAATTCATTACACAAGAAAAGGGTACAGAAGGCAGCAGACAAATGCAGATGTAATTGTGTTTTTTGTTGAATGTGATTAGAGAGCCCACTAAGTAACAGTCAAAAATGTGATACTGAAGGAGGGGGAAGGCAGTGCCTGGATCTGGGGGGAAAAGGAGGGAGAATTGTTTATGCAGAGCTAAGCTGTCAAGTGTAATAAAGCAGCTTGAATAAAATTTAAGCTGAAAATCCACTGAAGCTCCCCATTTCAGGGAGGAAAAAGCTATTAAAAGGAAATGAAGGTCACCCTCCTAGTTTATTTCACCTAATTGACTGCCAATAGCTTACCACAGACAACCCAACTGCAGATCTGCAATTGAGAAACTGATGAAAGGAGAGTTTTCAAGCTGAGGCTCGTTCTTTAATCCTCCTTGGCTCTTATGTTTTTTCTCCATCTCCAGTTGGGATGTAATTTTAAGCTCTGATGGATTAACTGGTTCCATTGTCTGTGGCCGTCATTGGACTATGGCACTCTTAATCCGTACAGCAGCATGTCTAATTATCATTACAAAGTGTCTGAGGGAACTATAAAGACCAGCAGGGCATCATCTCACAAGCAATTAACATAAATTGATAAATGAGTGATTTGAATCTGCTCAAGGCACTCACATATGAATAAAATCAGAAAGGATGGTCCCTTGTTTCAGCTCCTTCTTTGGCTTAGTCTGGAAGGGGAAGAACACATGAGAACCGTCCCAGGTCCTGCAGTGGGGGGCGGGGGATGAACTCATGCAGGGGATGGAATGCACAGTTCACCAGATTCATTAATGCAGAGCAAATGACTTGTGATTGACAACCAGTGGCCAGCACGGAGCACTAACTGAACTCAACAGAGGAGAGCAGAACCCGGGTGAAAGGCCAGGGAGCACTAGGGCAGACAATTAACACTTCTTCCACAGCAAGAAAGCGCTCTTTTCATTGGTTTGTCACTTAAAAATTCATGAAAGAGGCGCAAGAAAGAACAAGAGCCAACAGTTATGTAGGTTCGAATACCCCAGAAAGCAAAAGGCAAAAAGCAAGGATAACTAAATGAAACGATAATTCAGAGACCCATTTTGACCTCACTGTGATCTCACATTGTAAGAGAGAAATGAGGAAAGTATTTAAAATTCTAACCTAAAGCTTTTACTAGACTAATGAAGCAAGGGTGGTTTAGGTGTCACAGGATGAACTACATTTATTTTACCACTTAAAAGTAGATTTAAGGACGGGCAAGGGGGTGCCTGCCCTCGGACCCAGCTACTCAGGAGGCTAAGGCAGGAGGATCACTTGAGTTCCAGGCCAGACTAGACAAAATATCAAGACCCCAGTCTGTTTAAAACGAATGTTTTTAATTAATAGATTTATTTTTTGTCCCCTCCTAAAATGTTTCTCCTGTCATCTTCCTTATGCTAAGCCCTCTTCCTCCATATACCTTAGCACACCCCAAGTCTCTTCCTCCCACCCTTATCAAATAGGTCAACGTTAAGCTACACAAATACACACACACACACACACACACACATATATATAAAGCCATCAAATTAATAAGAAATGAAAGCTGGTTATACACACTGTAGGAGGTAGACCTGGTAGGCCACGTACCCCGATGATGGCATTCAACTCTGCCATGGTCACCTGTTTGGCACGTTCGACAGCCTGGGCCACCTGTTGTTGATGCTTTGAAAACAAGGAGAAGAAAGGGCATTAGGAACAGCCAAGAACTTCATTGTATATTCTAACAACAAAAAGTCAAATGCTGTGCGCAATGCAGGCTGAAGTAGAGGGGTTTAAACGCGGAATTTCTCAACCACACATTATTTTCAGAGAACACAGGGAAAAACTGAGAATGGCAGTGCCCTTTATTTCTAAACAACACCAGTCACTACTTCTGGCTGCAAATTTTGGCTTGGAATGGTAGAAAACAAAAAAGGACATAAAGAATGATAACATAGGACCTTAAAAAATAAATAGAACAGAATTTGGAAGATCGTCCTTCTTCACAGAAGAGGTTCACCATGATAAGTTTGGCCATAAGTTTACAGCAATTTTAAAATATTCATTTTACAGCCAGGCGCAGTGGCTCATGCCTGTAATCTCAGCACTTTGGGAGGCCAAGACGGGGTGAGCCCAGGAGTTCAAGATCAGCGTGGGCAACATGGTGAAACCTCTATTTTTAAAATAAACAAATAAAATACCCATTTTAATACCTAAAACTTTAACATTAAATCTGTTGATCACTTATCTGATCAATCAACCTTGACCCCCCCCCCCCCGTCATTTTCAGAAACTCCTGGAATTCCTCTCACTCTTTTACAGCCTTTTGATTCTTCACCCTCCACAAGGCAAAGGAAGGACTCCAGCCTCAGTTCAGAGATGGAAACTCACCCCACACCTCCCAACTCCCAACTCCACCCACAAATAAAAACAAAGCCATACATTTACTTTGGGAGGCATGAGAATGTAACATAGAGCCCTGGATCACTAAAGTCTAACAACTACTAATACATTCAAACGGCAGACAAATCTACTGTCATATCAGACAGACAAAGGTTATACTGGAAAAGGCTGTTACAACAATAACGAGATGGTGACCATCCAGCATGGAGCAACAGATGCCAACCAGGATACCCAGTATTCCAACTCCCGGGCCAATAAGCTTTCCACCCTGTGTGAAGACGCATTCATCCCATGCACACTTAGAACACATTACAGCATTTAGTAGCTTATATCCAAAAGGAAGGTAAACTTTTCAAGGCAAAGCTAAAATACAATAGTCCTGAGTCAATTTCATAGATTACTCATATGAAGAGATTTCCCCCCTCAAAGAATGTTAAGATTAAACTTCTATGACTTTGTAACTAAACAAAATAGCTTACACATGCATATGACTCAGTAAGTTAATGTATTTTGGACTATTATCATCCGCCCCTTCAAGGACAGTATTAAGACAACTGCCTTGATACGTAAGTACAAAAGAACTACCTGCTTCCCTAGTAAAGTCTACCTTGATGGAACCATTTTTAAAAGTCAGTATGAGAACAGCTTTCTATTTAAAAGATAAAAAGGACACCTGAATTTTCAGTAGCTCTCAAGCTTATGCTACTTAAAGAAAGCAAAACTGGCCGGGCGCGGTGGCTCACGCCTGTAATCCCAGCACTTTGGGAGGCCGAGGCGGGCGGATCACGAGGTCAGGAAATCGAGACCATCCTGGCTAACACGGGGAAACCCCGTCTCTACTAAAAATACAAAAAACTAGCCGGGTGAGGTGGTGGGCGCCTGTAGCCCCAGCTACTCAGGAGGCTGAGGCAGGAGAATGGCATGAACCCGGGGGGCGGAGTTTGCAGTGAGCTGAGATCTGGCCACTGCACTCCAGCCTGGGCGACAGGGCGAGACTCCGTCTCAGAAAAAAAAAAAAAAAGAAAGCAAAACTATACATTGGATAGTCATTTTGCAGTTTTCCAGAGGAAAAAAAAAATTAATTTGGAGGTTGAGCTATTGTCACCATTTCCACAGTGTGCCCTCAGATGTGCTGGATAGACTAGCAGGGGGTTTACACACTTCAGCTGTAACAGATGTTCTTCACACTTGTTCCTTGTGATAAAATTAACATCTTAAAACTAGCTAATTTGCAAACAGAGAAGCAACATAATTGCACTTTAACAGCTGAACGGTTTTACTTACTTCCTGAGACAGAAATGGGATGACTTGTGCACAAATCGTATTCAATCTCTTGGCGATTTCAGTCTATAAAGACAAAGCCATACAAATGTTTAGAATACTTCACAATCAGTTTAGAAAGGTAAAACTTCATACCTCTAACACTTTAGTCCTCCTCTCCCTCCCTTGCTCTGGAAAGGTGCATAAAAAGGTTTCCCCAGGTTATGTTACTAATACTTATCTTGAGATAAACAGTAGATATTAATCCCACTTGCAAAGTAAGCCACAACTGCACACTTTATTGGTCGCATAATAAGAGATAATGAGTAGTTTAATTTAATTGGAAAATCTAGGCGGTTTAAGGCTACATGATCATTTAATATGGTGACTATATATATATATAATTTTTTTTTTTTTTTGAGACGGAGTCTCACTCTGTCGCCCAGGCTGGAGTGCAGTAGTGTGATCTCGGCTCAATGCAAGCTCTGCCTCCTGGGTTACGCCATTCTCCTGCCTCAGCCTCCCAAGTAGCTGGGACTACAGGCGTCCACCACCACACCCGGCTAATTTTTTTTTTTTTTTTGTATTTTTAGTAGAGACTGGGTTTCACCATGTTAACCAGGATGGTCTTGATCTCCTGACCTCATGATCTGCCTGCCTCGGCCTCCCAACGTGCTGGGATTACAGGCGTGAGCCACTGAGCCTGGCCAAGTGTACTTTTTCAGTGACGGCACACCATGACACATTTATATCATTATTGCAAGTTCATTCAAGCTGGTGTCAGAAGCCACGGCAGCCACAGCACTGTCAAAGCAGTCCAGCTTTCAAAGACAAGGCCTAAGGTGACAGAGCAGAAGAAAGATCTGCTGACCTCTTTCCCACTTGTCCCAGCTCATGTACAATTGAAACAGGATTTTATTGTTCACAGGCTTCCCTCAAACTTTCAACAAACCAAGAAAACATGACTAAAAACATTCCATTCTAGAGGGTGATGGTCAAGTCATGATATCCTGGGTGTTCTGAAAGTTTCGCCACAGTTCAGTGTCAAACTCAGAAGACTTCACCGACAGGGCCCAGGGGTCAGCTAAACAAAAAGGTGTCCCCAGTGTCTACAGCACAGGCTGGTTTAAAGAAGGCAGGAAAGGCCAGGTGCGGTGGCTCACGCCTGTAATCACAGCACTTTCAGAGGCCAAGGCAGGTGGATTACAAGGTCAGGAGTTCAACACCAGCCTGGCCAAGACGGTGAAACCCCATCTCTACTAAAAATACAAAAATTAGCCGGGCACGATGGCGGGCACCTGTAATCCCAGCTACTCGGGAGGCTGAGGTAGAGAACTGCTTGAACCCAGGAGGTGCAGGCTGCAGTAAGCTGAGATCACGCCACTGCACTCCAGCTTATGCGAGAGGGAGACTCCATCTCAAAAAATATAAAAGTAAAGAAGGCTGGAAAAGCCTTTGCTCCGCTCCACATCCACAGCAGTCCCTCTGCTACAAGGGACAAAAACTGGCAAGAGAGGGAACAGAGGGTACTCTACTTCTAGCCCGGGGAGGATCCACCTGCAGCAACTCCAACACCCTACAGCAATGCAAAGCAGTTCTGCTCTCCTCTATTTGGGAAGAACCAGTTCTGCTTTTTTAAAAAAGAAAAAAAAAAAAAAGTCATTTGTAAAGAGGCCCATCCTTGACCTTACTTATTTCATCATTTTGTCAATGTTTACTAAATGCCACCTATATTACTGAATTAAGCAATGAAAAGGATCACAAGAAAAAAATTTAAAAGCACACAGTCCAGGACCTTGAGAAATAGAGAACGGAAAAAGACAAAGTAGAAACCCCAGGAACAAAGTTGAGCCTGCAGTGAGCTGAGATCGTGCCACCGTACTCCAGCCCAGGCGACACAGCAAGACCCTGTCTCAAAAAAAAAAGGAAACAAAATCCCAGGAACTTTACAATCAAGCGTATAAAAAACGGCAGCCTTGTATCTTCTAAGATGATCTGAATTAACTAAACAAAGTCTTTGGTTTTATAAGATTGGATTTAGGCTGACCCAACCCAATTCTACCTGACCACCAATGAGACAAGGTTACAGACAGACCATGCCTTGGACAAAATGTACTAGGAGGGGAAATGACTGGTAAAGAGAGGAAGCCCATGCATGACCTTGCTTTAGAGAGCGAGGCAGATATATGCAAAAAGGGTGCAGCTGTACCAGGTACAAAAACAGAACTGGGTCAGCCCCACCCAGTTCATTTGATCACAGCCACCCACTCAAGCTACCTCAAGGTCATGGCTCTCCTCGAAAGCATGGGCAAGGCTTTCCTCTCCTTTGCAACAGGGTTCTGCACTCACGTAAAGGAGTAGAGATGCCTTTAGTGGGTATCCTACATAGGTCCTTGCTCCCAACTCCCTACCTACCACATATTCCTGCAACATTCTGTACATTCCCCTTCTTGGAAATTCACACTTAAAGGTTTCCAATTTTAAAAATGATATATGCTCACTTTGAACTCATACACATGCACACAGATGTATATACAGAAATATAAAAGAAAGTCAAAATAACCCTGCGTTCATCATCCAAGGATAAGCATGGGTAACATATTGATGATTTTAGGGTACCATTATTCCAGGTTCTCACTTATGTGCACAGAAACCCACAGTGAGAGACACATTTTAATACCAAGGGGTTTCCGTTATATACCCTGCCTGTCTATAATTTGTTACTCAAACATGTGTCATGGACATCATCCCAGTCAATTTAGATTAACAAGTACCTTGAAATATTCCACCATATAAGCATAAAGATGTTTAAGTACTATTGACACCAGGGAATATTTGTTTCATTTAATTTTGCACAATTAACGACTCTGTGTCAAATAACCCTCCACACAGATCTCTAAAAGGAATCCCTAGATGTGAAACTGCTGGGTCAAAGTGTATGCATATTTTAAGTTGCAATGCATGCTGCCAAACTGCCCAGCAGAAAAGCTGTACCAGGCCGGGCGCGGTGGCTCATGCCTGTAATCCCAGCACTTTGGGAGGCTAAGACGGGTGGATCACAAGGTCAGGAGATCAAGATCATCCTGGCTAACACGGTGAAACCCTGTCTCTACTAAAAATACAAAAAAATTAGCCGGGCTTGGTGGTGGGCGCCTGTAGTCCCAGCTACTCGGGAGGCTGAGGCAGGAGAATGGTGTGAACCTAGGAGGCGGAGCTTGCAGTGAGCCAAGATTGTGCCACTGCACTCCAGTCTGGGAGTCACAGTGAGACTCCGTCTCAAAAAAAAAAAAAAAAAGCTGTACCAATTATTGCAAGTTCAGGAGGGTGCCTGCTCTCCCACCCAGTGTCAATATTGGGTTTTGTTGACCTTTCTTTAATCTTCATCCATCTAATGGATTAAAAAATGACCTCATTTTTATTTGCATTACTTGAATTCTTCCTCTAGTTAAACATCTTTTCATGTATTTATTGGTCCACTCTATGTTTCCCTTCTCCATTCTTCCATTGTTGTTTAATCATTTTTGTCTTTTGGTGGTGTTTCCTTGCATGAGACAAATATTAACCCTTTATCAGAGTTTGCTCAGCTTGCCACTTGTCTTTCAACCTTGCTTGATACGAATGTTTTGCTGTATAGAACTTTAAGTCTTTATGTTGTCAAACGAAAGCATTTTCTTCCTATGCTCCTGGCCTTTAGGTGAAGATTAGAACACACCAATATCATAAAAGCCATTCTTACTTTTCTTCTAGTGTGCTATGGCTGCATTTTTATACTTAACTATTTGATTTAGCTGGAATTTATTTTGGTTTAAGAAAAGATGCCCTCATCTTTATGATAATAACTATGTGTTACTACCTAGAATGGCGTCAAAGTAGACTTGAACATGGTCAGAGGACAGTTAAGATCGAGTCTGAATGAAATGAACTTGTAAACCTTTAATAATATTAAAGTTATCAAAAATAAAATAAAGAAAAGAAATACATACGAAAGCAAAGGCAATGATACAGTGGTCTCTCGCTATCAGTGGGGGATTGGTTCAGAATCCTCCATGGAAACCAAAATTCAAGGATGCTTAAGTCCTTTCTATAAAATGGTATAGTATTTGCATATAAGCTATGCACATCTACCCATACACTTTATATCATCTCCAGATTACTTACCTAATACAGTGTAAATCCTAGGTAAATGGTTGTTGTATTATTTAGGAAATGACAAGAAAAAAGTCTGTACATGTTCACTACAGACGTTTTTTTTTTTTTTTTTTTTTTTTTTTTTTTTGAGACAGAGTCTCGCTCTGTCGCCTAGGCTGGAGTGCAGTGGCACAATCTTGGCTCATTGCAACCTCCACCTCCCGGGTTCTAAGGAACTCTCCTGCCTCAGCCTCCCAAGTAGCTGGAATTACAGGCACCTGCAACCACACCCGGCTAATTTTTTGTATTTTTAGTAAAGACGGGGTTTCACCATGTTGAGCAGGCTGATTTTAAACTCCTGATCTCAAGTGATTCACCTGCCTCGGCCTCCCAAAGTGCTAGGATTTATAATCCTAGCATGAGCCACTGTGCCCGGCCGACGCAATGTTTTAAAAATATATATATTTTCAAACCATAGTTAGTTGAATTCACAGACACGGAACCCACAGATACAAAGGGCCGACTGTACTATGTAAGTTGGGTTAGACTGGATAAGCCTGAAACAGGAGGAAGAAAAGTTAGAAATCAAAGCCCAACCTGATGAAAAACATCAAAAGCCATACCGTATGTTCTGGAAATTCTACATAAATAGTCTGGAGAAGAAGCAAATAGGAGCAATAAAGGAGAGTGTTACCCGAGACTTCCCCTCCGTCTGCCAGGTCTCTAAACCCTGATCTTAAAACTATCCTGAGGAGCCAGCTTGACTTTTGAGTCAGAAAATCTAAATCCAAGTCTTGGACTGTTCTACTAACAAGCTGGTTTACCCCAGAAAATGCGCTGACGTCCTCTGAAATACCCTGGCTCCTCCACCTGCACAACCTACCTCCTGGCAGGTGAGGGTACAGAGCTTACCTGACAATGCTCTGTGAGTCCTAAAACATCACTAGCTCCCAAGAGGCTTCATGAACATCTTCCCTTCAAATAATCTGGATTGCAGTAGCATAAAAACTGGCAATAATTCTTGGTATTATCTCTTGCTTCAACAAAAGAGTATTCTGGTAAGATTCTTAATTTAGCACAAATTAACAAGTCTCGTAGTGACTTTATTTTAATGTATTTACTTACTTATTTTAGATGGAGTCTTGCTCTGTCACCAGGCTGGAGTGCAGTGGAGCCATCTCGGCTCACTGAAACCTCCGACTCCCTGGTTCAAGCAATTCTTCTGCCTCAGTCTCCCAAGTAGCTGGGATGACAGGCACGTGCCACCACGCCCGGCTAATTTTTCTGTTTTTAGTAGAGATGGCGTTTCACCATGTTGGTCAGGATGGTCTCGATCTCCTGACCTTGTGATCCGCCCGCCTCAGCCTCCCAAAGTGGTGAGATTACAGGCGTGAGCCACCGCACCCGGCCTCTCGTGACTCCTACCCATGCTATTACTGATCGGAGTGTGCCGGCAGATTAACCTGGGTATTTGACCATGCTGCCTTCCACCTCTTGCAAAGGCTAGACAGCTGCAGTGAAAAACTGAGGGCTAACTGTATTTCCCACCTAGAAATCATTTTCCTACCCAATGATGAAGACTTATTTGGTACCTGCTAAGTCATAATGCTTATAAACTTTCCCTGTGCCTAGATTTTTGATACTGTATAAGGTAACAACAATAAATCTGCATTCAAGAGCTATCCACAAACCAAATCTGCATGAAACCCTCCACCCAGAAATGTACGCAGCAGGATGAAGGCTCCAGCAACAAGCCTTTCTGCATGGATGGCCACCGCCTACTGAGGCAGCAGGAAGCAGGAGTCCAAATTACCTGTCTACAACAGTCTTTCATTCTCCTTACCCATGCCAGCTCTCCTCGCTGATTTGCATATGGTAATACATTTAGCCCTCAGCATCTAAAAATTGGTTTCTAGATGATGGCAATCTACTTGGCAAACTACTACGTAAGGTGTTCTATGTTAAGTCACTTAAACCACTGGGTCCCTCCCAGGTCTCTTACTTAACAGGATTACCACCACTCTGCTTCAGAGTTTCATCAAAATTGAGTGAGCTGATGAGCTGGTATGTAAGCTAAGGTATACTATTCCACAGTGCTATACAAATATGAGAGCTCTTCCCAATCCTTCAAGGCCCGCCTCAAATTCACTGAGAAGCTGCCTTTCCCCCATAATACCAATAAACACACTCTTCTCTAGGTCCTTCAAGATCCTCCACAGCACTTACTGTCATTTGGTAAACTAAACCTGTGTGCTTAAAAATCACCATGTCATACAAAGAAAGCTTCCATACAGTTTCTTAACGGCTTTCTACATAAAAGCCTTCTCAACACAACAAGATGGGAAGCATTAGGAGAACACGACTCCTACTAAATACTGTGACACATTTCTTCGCTGTACCTCCCCTACTAAAACTGATGTAAGGGTACATATTTAACATACTTTCAGAGTCATGCCTCAATGAACTAAAACTTAAATCTCCATGCACCCCTAATTTCAATGGCCAAGGTGCACCCACATAAACAATTACTAAACAGTACTAGAGAAAGGCTGTTCACAAAAAAATAAAAACAAAATCATATGTTGGTAAGTATACAATTCATGTACATGTATGGTTTTATTTTTTTATTTTATTTTATGAGATGGAGTCTCTCTCTGTCGCCCAGGCTGGAGTGCAGTGGCGCCATCTCTGCTCACCGCAAGCTCCGCCTCCCGGGTTCAGGCCATTCTCCTGCCTCAGCCTCCGGAGTAGCTGGGACCACATGCGTCCGCCACCAAGCCCAGCTAATTTTTTTGTATTTTTAATAGAGACAGGGTTTCACCGTGTTAGCCAGGATGGTCTTAATCTCCTGACCTCGTGATCCGCCCGTCTCGGCCTCCCAAAGCGCTGGGATTACAGGCTTGAGTCACCGCGCCCGGCCTTTTTTTTTTTTTTTTTTTTTTGAGACAGAGTTTCGCCCTTGTTGCCCAGGCTGGAGTGCAACGGCGCGATCTTGGCTCTCCGCACCCTCCGCCTCCCGGGTTCAAGGGATTTTCCTGCCTCAACCTCACGAGTAGCTGGGATTACAGGCGTGTGCCACCATGTCCGGTTAATTTTGTATTTTTAGTAGAGACGGGGTTTCTGCATGTTGGTCAGGCTGGTCTCAAACTCCCGACCTCAGGTGATCCGCCCGCCTCGGCCTCCCAAAGTGCTGGGATTACAGGCGTGAGCCACCATGCCCAGCTACATGTATGTTTTTTTTTTTTTTTTTTTTTTTTTTTGAGACGGAGTCTCACGCTGTTGCCCAGGCTGGAGTGCAGTGGCGCGATCTCGGCTCACTGCAAGCTCCGCCTCCTGGGTTCACGCCATTCTCCTGCCTCAGCCTCCTGAGTAGCTAGGACTACAGGCGCCCGCCACCGCGCCCGGCTAATTTTTTTTTTTTGTATTTTTAGTAGAGACGGGGTTTCACTGTGGTCTCGATCTCCTGACCTTGTGATCCGCCCGCCTCGGCCTCCCAAAGTGCTGGGATTACAGGCTTGAGCCACCGCGCCCGGCCTTACATGTATGTTTTAACTGAGCTGAAATATGGCCAAGGACCTCAGAGACCAGCAATCAATCAAACTCTAGTGTATTCTGCAAGACTTTTAAATTCAATACATGGCCGGGCATGGTGGCTCACGCCTGTAATCCCAGTACTTTGGGAGGCCAAGGCAGGTGGATCAGGAGGTCAGGTCAAGACCATCCTGGCTAACACGGTGAAACCCCACCTCTACTAAAAATACAAAAAAAAAAAAAAAAAAAAAGGTTATCCTGGCGTGGTGGCACGCGCCTGTAGCCCCAACTACTCGGAAGGCTGAGACAGGAGAATTGCTTGAACCCGGGAGGCCGAGGTTGCAGTGAGCTGAGATGGCGCCACTGCACTCCAGCCTGGCAGAGTGAGATTTGGTCTCAAAAATAAATAAATAAATAAATAAATAAATTCAAGATATGGTCTTCTAAATAGCTTAAGAGTTTAGGATTCTATAATTCCTAAAAGTCTCACCACCTTTTCCTACTTCTCACACTTTGTCTAATTGCAATGTGGAAGAGCCTACTCCTCAGCACCCGCACACTTCCCCACTACACATACAGTAGTGCAGCATAATGAGTGCTGTTTGAAGCTCAAAACAGGGCGAGGACTGCTTAAGAGTAATTGCCCATGGGCCTCAAAGCAATCCAATGGCACCTTGCCCAAAGTCAGCTTAGGGAGGGGAAACTCCACTAGCATTAAATTGCAAATTGATGGATCATAAAAAATGGTGCTTATGCTGAGGGCTGGCAAACTGATCTTCTGGTTTCTTTGAACCAAGCGGGAAGCCAAGATAAAAACACAGTGGAGTGTTGGTAAGAAGTGTCTGGCAACAGATACATGGGCAAGAACATGAAAACAAAGCACACAAAGGAAATAAACAGATAACCTCTAAATCCCTTCTGACTAGAAGTTTCTGAGTCTGTGAAATGACAACCTTAAATCCAAAAAAAAAAAAAAAAAATGTACACAGAAACCTCACCGGCAACCAAACAAAAATGTAAATTTTGTTGTAAGTCAGGTAGGTCATTCAGAAACGGTTAAGGCAGTTTTTAAAAAATTAACAAAATTCAATGATGATGCATCCTCAGGGAAACTGGAACAATCCTACGTTACTGATGACATTAAATTGGTAGCACTGTCTTGGAAAGCAACTGGGCAATGTGTTTCAAGAGCATGAAATTATTCAAACCCTTTGGTAAGGCTTCCCACAGCTAAGAATTTATCCTAAGGAAATAGTTCAAATGAAAAGCATTCCATGCATGAAGCTGTTCACTGCAGCACTAGTTTCAAAGGGAAAAGAGAAAAAGCCAGGTAAAGATGTAACAGCAATTCAACACATCACAACCATCTGCCCAGTTTTTGAGAAAGTTAACATTTGCCCTCCTAATAAATCAGTTGTCTAATACTAAGAGAACAGTTAAATACACTACACACAACCCACAGGCATGGCGAGTAGCCATTAAAGTCATATTTGTGATAATGATGCTAAAATGACCAAGACATTCACTAGATGACGCAGGAGGGGAAGAAACAAAGACACGGTGTTAGTATTAATATGCCTTTTTTTTTTTTTTTTTTTTTTTTTTAAGGGCCAGGCGCTGTGGCTCACACCTGTAATCCCAACACTTTGGGGGGCCAAGGTGGGCAGATCACCTGAGGTCAGGAGTTTCAGACCATCCTGACCAACACAGTGAAACCCTGTCTCTACTAAAAATACAAAAAAATTAGCCGGGCGTGGTGGTGCATGCCTGTAATCCCAGCTACCCGAGGAGCTGAGGTGGGAGAATAGCTTGAACCCAGGAGCTGGAGGTCGCAATGAGCCAAGATAGCAACATTACACTCCAGCTTGGGCAACAAAAGTGAAACTCCGTAACAAAAAAAAAAAAAAAAAAAAATTAGGAATGTGGCCAAGCACCTTAAGTTGATATCCAAAATTAAAAGAGTAATTATGCTGAGGTGGTAGGGTTTTTAGTGACCTTTTTTTCCTCCCTCTAGTGACTTTGGAATCATTGCCCTTGACTTACTGTTTAAATGTTTGTTGTTGTTGTTGCTTTGAGTCAGGGTCTAATCCTGTTGCCCAGGCTGGAGTGCAGTGGCATGATCTCAGCTCACTGCAACCTCCGCCTCATGGGTTTAAGCAATTCTCTTGCCTCAGCTTCCCGAGTAGCTGGGACTACAGGCGTGCACCACCACATGCAGCTAATTTTTGCATTTTTAGTAGATGGGGGTTCACCATATTGGCCAGGCTGGTCTGGAACTCCTGACCTCAAATTATCCACACACCTCAGTCCCCCAAAGTGCTGGGATTACAGGCACAACAAGCCATTGCACCCGGCCAACTTACTGTTTACATTTATTACATCAGGAAGAGAGATAAGTACCGCCAGGCCCACCACGTTTGCGATCAACAGTGGCCCTGAGACACAACAATGCTGGCAAACCTGGAACCATTTGGGTACCCAGCCCTCTTAGAATCCTCAAATCACACGTGTAGAAACAGAGGTCTAAAGGAAATGATTTGTCCAAGATCATAAAACAAGATTAGAAGCCACATATTCCCTGCCTAGTTCTTTTTTTTTTTTTTTTTTTGAGACAGAGTCTCACCTCTGTCGCCAGGCACAGAAGTTAGGAAGTGGGAGATACTCACAACAAGAAAGAGCTGATGAACTCGGCCCTGTCTGCAAAGCAATGCAGCTGCTGAAAGGCCATACAGTCCAAACAGGGCTGCAGCAGCACAAGGCCAAGTCGGCATGATCTCTCAGCCAACAAAGGGACTACAGAAAGTGCCTCTCATCTGTCAATGACAGGGTCACCGTGCCCTTGCTACCCTAGCAGAGATCTCTGCATAGAATAGACAGTTTATAAGGGACCTCAATTATGAATTGCAAACCTTAAGTAAATGAGTTGTAGCCAAACTCCACTTTAATATTCTCCTCCACAGGCAGAAAGAATGATCCATCAACCCTAACATCAGACCATCTGGCCCACCGGTAGAACAAAATCCACAAACACATCTCTAGTTCCCGAAGATGACATCTTATTTTTATACCTAAAGAAAATTAGGAGCCAGGCATGGTGGCTCATGCCTATAATCCCACCATTTTGGGCGGGATGGATCACTTGAGGCCAGGAGTTTAAGACCAACTTGGGCAACACAGCAAGACAGTACCTCTACAAAAGAAAAAAAAAATTTAATTAGGGATGCATGCAGAAAAACTGTGTGCCGAAAATGATACACACAAAACAGAGCAAATAATCTTCCAATACTCCCTTTCCCTTCATAGGAGAGGAAGAGTTCCTTTGCCAAGAGGCCTCCTTCAGGATATCTGCTACTCAAGAGTCAAGATTTCTCCCATCACAGTGCCTTGCTCACCAATAGCTCATGAAAAGGTAAATTCATCTTTAAATCTAATGTGTCTGAGTAGCTTTTGTTTAAAATGTAATTACGCCAATAAAATGACTAATCACATTTTCAGGAAATCCAAATTTTAAAAATGTGGGGAGGTCGGGCACAGTGGCTCACGCCTACAATCCCAGCACTTTTGGGGGGCCAAGGCAGGAGGATCCCTTGAGCCCAGGAGTTTGAGACCAGCCTGGGCAACATAGGGAAACTCAGTCTCTCTTTTAATTTAAAAAACAAAACAAACAAACAAAAAAAACCTTATAAAGGTTAGTGAGGCTATCAGTGGTTCCCAAACTCCAGCGTACACTAGGATGGCCTTGTGCTTGTGTCATACACAGATGACTAGGCCCACCTGCAGAGCTCCTGTTGTAGTCTAGGCCTGAGAATATTCATTTCTAACAAGTTCCCAGGTAATCCTGAGGCTCTTGGACTGGAGACCACACTTTGAGAAGCACTGCCATCTATTTCAACAGCATCTACTGCTTGGCACCTGCCAGGTGCTCTGATGCCCACTCTCTAATCTTCATGTGGTCACCAGGTGCCCCAGGAGAATAGGCTAAAAGGTTACAATAACTTGCCTAATGTCAGAACGAGACAGTGGAGAGGAGAGGTCAGGCCTGCCTCTCTCCAGAGCCTTGCAGCAATATGAGGGCTGCCCTCTCACACATTTTTACAAAACACTGAGGCAAGAACAGAAACCGGGGGTGTAGGAACACATTTGCCTTCTGTGGAAAACCTCGCACAATATTCATTTAAGTTATTCCACCCATGGCAATGTAATCTCGCCCCTTCTTCAAGCCTGTGATTAAAACAAAACAAAGAGTACCAGACGACAGAAACCCTTTAGTGGCTCAACTAATCAGAACACAAGTCACCAATTACTGGCAGATAATAACTTTTATGTTCCATCTCCCCCTCACTTGGCAGCTCCTGCAACATTCTAAATCTGAGCTCTCTCCAACTGGGCCCAGATACTATCCTTTCACTCCCCATCTTTCACACTCGCAGCTTCTCTGAAAACAAGGAGGGGTTAAAAGAAAGGAAGGAAGGGGGGAAAAAAAAAAAAAAACACCATGCTGAAGGCTGCTCGGGCAGAGATAGCAACACTAATTGCTCCCATTCTCTAGCTCCTGGTGAGGCAGATTGCAGGGGCCTGCATCTCCGGAGAAAGCTCTCCTATCTTCGCAGCAGCTCTCAGCAGAGCAACTCAAGTGCCCTTAATTGTTTATGTTCTTAATGCAGAGCCTCTTGAATGCATTCATTTTTAATAGCAGGCTTGAGTGTGGGGCCCATCAAAGAATGACAAAGCAACTCTATTCATTGGTTCTCCTTCCTGCAATGATGGTCTTTTGATTTATTTGCAAATGACAAGCTTGCCAGGCCCCACTTGAGGGCTGCCCTCTTTTTTTTTTTTTTTTTTTTTTTTTTAAGAATTCAGTTGCATTTTCCAAGATGAAGTTGAGTCTGCAATGCTGTTTGTGTAAATTTTTCCCCCTTCAGTTCCTTCTAATTAATGACTTAAATGTTTTGACCCAACTGTTGCCAAGCAGAGCATTTGGGCTTTAATTTGTCATTTTGGTAAAGATGCATCTTTGACAAAAGCATCACAGCTGTTTTAGTTCCTAAATAGCACATTTCCATTATTCAGAAACCCTTGTTATGGAGTTCAGAAAGGGCCTGTTCACAGGAAATTGTATTGACTTGTCCCAGGACGGAAAAAGGGCAGCTTTTGGTGGCCTTAAAGGAAAATGCACTCTGTGGTGGAGAAAGAAATCTTTCTCCAAACTCTGCAGAGTGAGTCACAGATCATCACCGTGAAGTCATCACCTACCCTCCTGGGGAAGAAAAACAAGCCTCTCCCTGGGCCACACCCCAGCAAGCCTATACCTTTAACTCTCTTCACAGATCTCAGTCATTAGAGAGCTCATAAGAAATGAGATAATACAACAGCAGGATTAGTGGGAGGAAAAGCAGACTATATCATCATCATCATCATTGGATGAAGGTTAAAATGACAATTGTGAAACGAAAATATGCCTGTATAGCCAGGCACGGTGGGTCACGCATGTAATCCCAGCACTCTGGGAGGCCAAGGCAGGCGGATCATGAGGTCAGGAGTTTGAGACCAGCCTGACTAACATGGTGAAACCCCGTCTCTACTAAAAATACAAAAATTAGCCAGGCGTGGTGGTGCACGCCTGTAATCCCAGCTACTCAGGAGGCTGAGGCAGGAGAATCGCTTGAACCCGGGAGGCGGAGGTTGCAATGAGCCGAGATCACGCCACTGCACTCCAGCCTGGGCGACACAGCGAGACTGGTCTCAAAAAAATAAATAAATAATAAAATAAAATATGCCTGTGTAAATAAAGACAAAAGCCTGAAGCACTGCTCACATCTGTCAGCACTTTTGAGAGCAAGGTAGGAGGCTTGCTGGAGACCAGGAGTTCAAGACCAGCCTGGGCAACATAGTAACACCTCATTTCTACATAAAAATTTAAAAAATTAGCTGGGTGTGGTGGTGTGGCCTATAGTCCTAGCTACTGGGGATGCTTAGGCAAAGGATCACTTGTTCGGAGTAATCCTTAGTTCAGAGTTTGGAGTTATGATTAAGCCACTGCACTTCAGCCTGGGCAACAGAGTGAGATAAAAATATGCAAAAATCAGGTAGGCACAGTGGCTCATACCTGTAATTCCTGCACTTTGGGAGGCCGAGGCAGGCAGATCACTTGAGGTCAGAAGGAGACCAGCCTGGCCAACATGGCTAAAAATACAAAAATTAGCTGGGTGTAGTGGTGCACACCAGAAATCCCAGCTACTCAGAAGGCTGAGGTACAAGAATGGCTTGAACCCCGAAGGCAGAAGTTGCAGTGAGCCGAGAGATCACTCCAGCCTGGGTGACAGAGAGAGACTGTCTCAAAAAAAAAAAAAAAAAAAGCAAAAATCAAGTTACCTCTGAATGTTTTCCTAACACATTGAAATCTTCAGCCAACCTGGATGGTAGAAAAGGAACTTTCTGCACAAGGTTTCCATGGGCCATGGCTACAGCTGAATGACACACATACATGAGTAACGGCTGCCCCTCTACTTCCTGAGCAACTTCTTAGGGAAAGCAGCTCTCTGCAAGGAGGTCTAGGCCCCCAATCCACATAATAGCTCCAAGTTTGATAGATGTATCAAAGCTATTCCTGGCCCCTCAAACTCAGTGCTGAAACTTCAGCTGGAAAGTCTCAGCCCCTAAGCTGTATTCCTGCTCCCCCAAGCTGAGCTGCTGGGGAGAGGTGGTCCTTTGGGAAGGAAGGTAAGGTTGCTGCCTTCCCGGATGGAACCTGGAATTATGTTTTTAATCAATATCACATGCCAAAAAACCTGCAGTGCTCCACAACTTACTCTCAAAGTAGTGAGGATACTCAGACCAGGCATGGTGGCTTCACACCTGTAACCCCAGCATTTTGGGAGGCCGAGGTGGGTGGATTGCCTGAGGCCAGGAAATTGAGAACAGCCTGGCCAACATGGTGAAACCCTGTCTCTACTAAAATTACAAAAATTAGCCGGGCGTGGTGGCACATGCCTATAATCCCAGCTACATCAGGAGGCTGAAGCACAAGAATTGCTTGAACCCAGGAGGCGGAGGTCGCAATGAGCCAAGATTGTGCCACTGCACTCCAGCAGCCTGGGCGACAGAACCAAGATTGCATCTTGGAAAAAAAAAAAAGAAGGATGTGTAAAGGAAGCTGGAAGTTGTGGTGGGCAAGGGTAGGGTTTAAAATTTGGAGCCACTGAGGCAGAAAAATAACTTGTGAACAGTAAACAGTTAAGTTTTATTTTCTCAAAAGCATTATAGTCACGATTAAAATGAAATCTGAGATGCTGGCTAAATTTTTCAAAGCATAACCTTTGGAAAAGATTATTTTAAGTATTTAGAAGAGAGTAAGCAAAAGGATCCTAGATGACAGGTGCCATGGTATATGGATTCACAGAATATTGACTCAGCCATGCATGTGGAGGCAAACAGGAATAACATTTTAAATACAAATTACTTCTTTATCAAAAAAAAAAAAAAAAACCCAATCACTGCATCATTATACAATCCACAGAGGAATCTAAGAGAAAAATAATCACCATTCCTCCAAGATAACAATCAACCTACTTTCAGGATGGGAAAAAAAAGTGTCGTATGAGACAATCTATTCCGGGTTACAGGGACTGACCAAGAATATACATAATTAAAAGTATGCCAAAGAAAAAGCCCTTCATCCCCTTATGCTCAGTCATGTCAGTTTATAATTTTAAAATTATAAAGCCTTACAGTATTGTCTAAGACATACTAGGGAAGCATTAAATAAGAAGGAGAGAGGAACTGAAGATAATGGAAGCAAGAACAATTTATAAACCAGGGGCCACCAGAAGTTACCACTCCTGTAATTCACAAGTTATTTTACAAGTGGACAAATCAATTTATGTGCTCCTGTGTGTTTTTAGAAAACATCCTAGATATTCTTCCATTAATTATGTGGGTTCCAGGACATGTCAATTCTCGTTTCCCAGAGCACCAGAAACCAAATTTAACCCACGTATTCTGTTACACTGGTCTGCACTTGTGTGGTTCCCACAGGGCTGGGCTGGCTCAATAATGCTGCGCTCCTTCTGGAAGAACAGAATAGACTTCCTGCCATTTGGACTGTGAAACACAGTAATCCACCAGGGAATAAAGGTCAATGTTGCACTTTTGGTCATTACTGAATCATTTGAGATGATCTGTGGTGAGGATGAGAGGAAAATCGAAGGCTGTGAGAACGCTGCAAATGGCTTGCCCTCAGACCAATTTTCATCTCCATCTGTCTAATAGACATGTGGATAAAAAGCCCTCCCTCCTTCTGGGCCACTCGGCTGTTTTCAAATCCGTGGCACAAGCCAGGAACCAGTTAAACAATATATTAATGAGGGGAAATAACCTTCTAAGCCACAGACTAATGCTTATTCAGGTTTTAGATCATCAGCTGAAGTTTGGAACGCAATTTTCCAGTCTGCAAGCAGTACTGCAAAGTAGAAATTTTAACTAATACACAGAATCATCTGCAGTGTAGGGGCATGTGCCAAAATCTCCTTACTTGTACATGCAAATATATGCATGCTTACACCTCCACCCCCCCTTCACCAAAAGATATGCACACAAAGAGGAACGGCAGTTCCAAAAATTGCGTGTTGCTGCTAAATAAATCTTTTTTTTTCCCCCAAGTGTCTAATTAAAGCTGCTTAATCATTATTAAGGCATTTCAATCCTTAGATACAAAATATTCTTGGGAACCCAGAGTCTAATCATCATTTAAGCTGTAGAATAAATAAATGTTAATATCCCCGACTTTATACCAATACTCCCCTTTGCTGGTTTGGCTGAGCTACTTTTTAAACATAGCGTTGTGCCACATATAAGTTTAGGCCCCCACAGTATATCAATGTCAAACAACATCGTGTCAAGCTAAGATTCAATTCAGGTAAGTGCCACTGCCAAATTTTCTTGTTCCCAGACGGGCTTTAAGATTATTTTATTGCTTAAAATTTAATTTGTTCCAACTCGTGTCTCCATGACAACGTTGGCCAACCCTGCAAATCATTTGGGTAATTGGATATCTTATCTTTCTATTGCTCTCAAATCGAATGATTCTGCTAGAATTGTAACAGCCAATCAAATTTACAGTCCTCCTGAGTAATAGACTGGGAAAAGTGGCCACATTCATCTCCTCTTTACAGCCATATTAACCAGTATGCGACAAACAGTAGAATCTGGTCTTCAAACTACACTCCAAATTATAAATGGTGTCAATACCAATATTCTCACAATGCAAAGTCTACACAAAAGCCCCTTCCTTTTTTTTTTTTTGAGGCAGAGTATGGCTCTGTCACCCAGGCTGGAGTGCAGTGGTACAGTCTCGGCTCACTGCAACCTCCGCCTCCCGGGTTCAAGTGATTCTTCTGCCTCAGCCTCCCAAGTAGCTGGGGTAACTACAGGCGCCCACCACTATGCTCAGCTAATTTTTGCATTTTTAGTAGAGACGGGGTTTCACCATATTGGCCAGGCTGCTCTCGAACTCCTGACCCTCCTGACCTTGTGATTCGCCCACCTCAGCCTCCCAAAGTGCTGGGATTACAGGCATGAGCCACCTTTTATACTGCTTTAATTTGAGAAGCAACAATTGTTACTCATTCCTTATTAACTTTGAGCAATTTTAGCACTTTGAGAGTTCCAGAAGCTAATCACAAAAAAAAAAAAATTAAAAATAACAACAACAAAAATCATAGCTTTTCTTGGGTATTTGATCTTGTGATAAAAACGATAACCCAAACAGTGGCTGCATAAGGTCAGTGATGCACTGACATTGATCTGTCTGGGGCCCTTTTGGTAGATAAGCCATACTTAATAAATTAGTCAAGAAATAAGGATGGGCTGGGCGCAGTGGCTCATGCCGGCAATCCCAGCACTTTGGGACGCCAAGATAGATGGATCACCTGAGGTGAGGAGTTCGAGACCAGCCTGACCAACATGGCAAAACTCCATCTCTACTAAAAATCCAAAATTAGCTGGGCATGGTAGCGAGCACCTGTAATCCCAGCTACTTGGGAGGCTGAGACAAGAGAATAGCTTGATCCTGGGAGGCAATGACTGCAGTGAGCTGAGATCACACCATTGCACTCCAGCCTGGGCAACAAAGTGAGACTCTGTCTCAAAACAAAAAAGAAATAAGGATGAGTACAGATTTAACAACCAGTTCAAAACCAATGTATTCTTAGGCTGGGCGTGGTGACTAATGCCTGTAATCCTAGCACTTTGGAAGGCTGAAGAGGGCAGATCACTTGAGCCCTGGAGTTCAAGACTAGCCTGGGCAACATGGCGAAACTCTGTCTCTATTTAAGAAAAATGAAAAAAAAAATCAACACTCAGAAAAATCCAGTCAGTATTTGAAACCTCCTTATGCTTCCATGTAATTCACAAATATCATAGCATCTAGGGTCGTCAATTATAAAATACAGATTTCTTACAAGATTCAAATGTCAGCAGCTCCCCTTCTAAGTTAGTGGTGTGACTTTGGCCTTTGGTCAGCTAAAAAGTACAGAAGTTGGATACATTTCAATGGTCCAATTCCAATCTCCTCAGTAGCTATGCAGAGACATTGGCTCTGAGGGAGCTCATGGCCCAGGCACTGTAAAAGAGCCAGCCCACTTACAAATGGAAAAGGTTCTGGGACCCAGGCCAACTGGCAGGCTAGGGGGTTGTCAAGAACCTAGTGCTTCCCCTACAGATCCTCAGGGTGTCAGGGCCACTTCTCAAGCTAAGCAGAAAGAGCCACGAACGCGGAGCTTCTCAGCACACCCAGATCAGAAAGCAGCCAACTTTGGAGCTTGTTTGAGAGCAGGTACTGGCACAACTTGTTTCAACTGTGCCCTGCTTTATCTCAAATACTTACAAAGACACACAAGAAGTTTCTATTGCATTGTGCTTGGGATGAAGAGTAAACAGCCTAAACTTCCAGTCTGACCAATCCCAATGGCTCTGCTTTTCTCCCTTGCAATAATTTTTTTTTTTTTTTTTTTTTTTTTGAGACAGAGTTTCACTCTTTTTGCCCAGGCTGGAGTGCGATGGAGCAATCTTAGCTCACTGCAACCTCCGCCTCCCAGGTTCAAGTGATTCTCCCGCCTCGGCCTCTCAACAATTTTTTTTCCTTTTTTTTTTTTGCTTCCCCAAATATGAGCACATAAGCAGCAGCTGTGAATGTTGACTGTCAACAAAAATCTCAAGCGCATGAAGTAGACAGAGAAAGATAGCACCACAACTACTCTACTCAAAACTTACACGCAGTACTTTACAGAGCAAAAAGAAAACTACATGCACACACTCCCCACAGGTGTACATACCCGTCATCGAAATGAAATTTTTCCTTTCTGTAACCAAGCAACAACTTGATCTTCTAACTCCATATACCCTGCTTGTTTTCAAAATGACAAATTCTCTAAGAGTTGGATTTTCCATGTTACATTAGAAAGAAAAACTCTGAAATATACCTCCTATTCCTTATTCTGCCAAAACTTGCTTTGATAGAATGAACCAAATCCTTTGTTGTTCTTCCATCCCTTTAAATGAAAAGACTCAACACAACTTTATTGTCACTGATAGTTATATTACTTACTTAAAGCTATTGTCTTTCAAGGACACATTCTGCTGTTGGCCAAAGAAAGACATTTTACTTAGACAATAAAGACTGCCAACAAGGCCAGGCGCAGTGGCTCACGCCTGTAATCCCAGCACTTTGGGAGGCCGAGGCGGGCAGATCACTTGAGGTCAGGAGTTTGTGACCAGCCTGGCCAACATGATGAAACCCTGATTTTACTAAAAATTAAAAAATTAGCTGGGAGTGGTGGCACACACCTGTAATCCCAGCTACTTCGGAGGCTGAGGCAAGAGAATCGCTTGAACCTGGGAGGTGGAGGTTGCAGTGAACCAAGATTGTGCCATTGCACTCCAGCCTGGGGGACAAGAGTGAGACTTCATCTCAAAAAGAAAAAAAGACTGCCAACAAGTTTTTTTTTTTCTCCTTTTGAGCCTCAAGATAAATGCTTATGATCTTAGAAAGAAACAAATAAAACACTGTAATGGGAAAATCAGTTCAGAGGTAGGAAGGAAGCTGGGTTTGCAAAAACAAATGGAAGTGTCGATGAAGCATGACCTAGAAGTCCAACAGCAGGGGTAGAGTTTTAAAGGGACTGCTATTTGGATCACAGCTACCCCTGAGAGTACCCCCATGCCAGGAAACTACGCAACTGCTTCTGCATATGGTAACTCACTTAATCTTGGTAACTACCCTGTGGGGCAGGTGTCATCCCCTAATCCTACTTGCCTGTTTTCTCTTTTTCAAGGTGGAATAATTAGTATCCACACAAAGGGAGACTGGGAAGGTTGACAGGGGGCTCCTGGAGGAACAATGCCTAGGGCACATGGGAGCTCCATGGATGAGGTTATGACAACTCTAATATTCTGGAAAAGCTTACTGTAATAATAAACGCAAAAAGTCGACTTCTGAAAGCCAAAGGGCTGAGAAAGACAACTATGTGAGAATGGAGTGTGCACCTGTAGCTGCAGACTGCCTGGGGACTGGATGCCCTTTCTCCATCCGGTGGTCCATCCTTTATTCTCTCCATACCAGACCAAGATGCAGATCAATGTTAAGACCCTCTTTCCTAAACCAAAAGCAACCTTTTTATTTTCACTCACTAATCCATAGACGCCTTTCAAATGGCACAAATAACGGCGGCTGCATTTTGTTCCCTAAATCAATTTTCTCCCCAGCCATCAACTAGATGTTCCCACACAGAGAAAGAACAGCCCTTCCCTTCTAATTCAAAAATCCATACTGCCATTGCCCTTGCAAACTGCTAAACAAGCAGTATCGGCAAGTCACTTGTGTTCTGTAATATATTTACTGCAAATCCCAATGGCTTGCCTCCTAATGCAGTTTTCTATTGTGTCTGTGCGTGTCAATACACTGGCCGGCCACCGTACTTATAAGGAGCTCCAACCCGCTGTTTGCTCAAGGCATCAAGAGGGCACCGAGAGGGAACAAAGGCTGTACTCCTGAGGAGCAACCTGAAGGCCATAGCCTTGGAGGGCCTGGCTCCACACACTGGGGTCCTCAATGGGGTTTTGTTTCTGGTCCTTTACACCCCTTTACCACCCAAGGCCGCTGAGGCCAACTGAAAATCTCCGTCAGGACAATTCCATACACACAAAGTTCAAAATCAGAGTCCTTCTGCAGAATTATATCTACTTTCCTACCTATCGATGCTAACAATATTTCCCCCAGCAAATACACTGCTTACATCTTAAAGGTAAAGTATAAGTCAAGTTTCATTAAGGGGTCAGAAGGAACGAAGAGAGGAGGGGACTTGGTAAGGGGAGTCCAGCTTTTCTGTGTTAAATAAAATCTCAAGTGACAGTTGAGAAAGAGAGCACCTAAAAACCATGTAACGGTGGATCATCTAATACAACCACACCAAAAGCACAAAGGGCATGTCTAGGAGGAAAACCTTACAAAAACAGGTGAACTTGAGACCATCCTGGGCAACACAGTGAGACCTCATCTCTACTGAAATAAATTAATTAATTAATTAATTAATTTTTTAAAAAGTACATGGAAATCCCTGCTTCATGTTATCAGTCTAAACCGAGGTCGGTAGCTAAAGAAAGGCCTGATCCTCTAGAGCAAGCCCTTCCAAGTTCACCATATTACTAATTTATTTATTGATGTTTGGGGAAGGAGGAGCCTATGGAAGCTATATGACAGGTAGATATTACAAAATTTTAATTTATAGACTCCAGGTATAATACAGGTGGGTATAATATGGGTATGCTGTGTATTTCTTTTATTCTGTAATTTGAAATTTTTCATAATAAAATGTTTGGGAGAATGGAAGATACTACGTAAAGACTTTAAGTAAATAATCAATGGTTATACTCATTATTACTAAGAAATCTGGTGACAAGTCAAGTTTAATGCCTTGAAAGAAGTTTGTAATGCAATTCGTCTACACTCTATTGGCAGCTGCAGTTCCAGCGACAGTAATGCCTGCAACATGCTCAATTCACACCAAACCTAGACCCCAGCAACATGCTAGTTTTGTTTATCTCTCTTTTTTAGTCCAAACCCAAACATATTACTATAATAAAACTCCTCCCTAAGAAGTCGCAGTGGTTATTGACTGCAGATCACTCTTCCAAAAGAAAAACTGAGCAAAATTGGTTAAATTAGGTTATTAGAACTGAACAGATTTCATTTTTAATTTTAGCATAAGCACTCACACTAGTTTTCTTTTTTCTTTTTTTTTTTTTTTTTTTTGAGACGGAGTCTCGCACTGTCGCCAGGCTGGAGTGCAGTTGGCGCAATCTCAGCTCACCACAACCTCCGACTCCCTGGTTCAAGTGATTTTCCTGCCTCAGCCTCCTAAGCACCTGGGATGACAGGTGCCCACCACCACGCCCAGCTAATTTTCATATTTTTAGTAGAGATGGAGTTTCACCATGTTGGCCAGGATGGTCTCGATCTCCTGACCTCGTGATCCGCCCGCCTCGGCCTCCCAAAGTGCTGGGATTACAGACGTGAGCCACCACGCCAGGCGGACCCACACTAGTTTTCTTGATTTGAGTTTTTAATCTGAATTCCATGGACTTGCTGAAGGATCCTGAGATGCACACAAACAGCCAAAATTGTTGGGCAAAGCTATCCTGGGTATTTGTGTGTAAAAATGTGTGCAAACTTTTCTTGCGAAGTAGCTTTCACCTGATTTCCAAATGTTCAAGGTCCAAAATGGGTACAAGTACCAGTACACATAAGGAGTACCCAAAACACAATATAATCAATGCCTACTCCATATAACTCATTGGGAAGGGTAGATGGAAGTCTCTAACTCAGCTTCAAGCAGACTGCAGCCTAGTCGGAGTAAGCAAAGAAGCACATGAAAAATCATTGTTAAAGGACACTGAGCAAAACAAGTGCTGTGACAGCCTGCCACTGGGCAGTCCCTGGCCGCCTTGAAGTAAACAGGTGGTGGTGTTTGAACTGGGACTTGAAGGAGACTGAGGAAGGCCATGTGAAGGTTGATAGAAAGGCCTGGACTTTTTATAAAGAAAACAGGAAAACTCAAAACATACTTTCGGCAAGAAAAGACCTGTTTGGCAGGATAAAAGGAAATGCAGGAAGAGAAAGAGGCAGTGGCCAAGACGGGAAGGGAAAGTACTCAGGGGCAGACACAGCAGGCTGTGAGGCACAAAGAGGTCATCAGAGGGGAAAGTCAAAATTTAAAAGAACACACATGCAGGATAGGATGGATGTAATCCCAAGACCCTGAAGACAATTCGCATCTGCTATCTTTAAGATGCTCCCTTTCCAGGGCTGGAGTTCCCAGCGTGCAGCCAGGTTTGACATGTGGGCCAGCAGTCTCTGAGCAGTGGGGACATTGGGCAAGCCAATGGAATGTGCACTGAGAATAGGAACACTTCATTTTACCACTGTTTAAAATGTCCATTTATTTTAAATGTATACAATACTGTAATACAACAATGTATGTACATAACACAAATATGGCCAGGTGTGGTGGCTCATGCCTATAATCCCAACACTTTGGGAGGCTAAAGTGGGCAGATCACTTTGGAGGATCCTAGAAAGCCAGGAGTTCGAGACCAGCCTGGACAACATGGAGAAACCCGCCCCCTCGCCCCCACCAAAATATAACAATTAGCTGGGTGTGGTGGCGGGCTGCCTGTAGTGCCAGCTACTCGAGAGGCTGAGGTAGGAGAATAGCTTGAACCTGGGAGCAGAAGTTGTAGTGAGTGGAGATTGCACCACTGCACTCACAGCCTGGGAGACAGAACAAGACTCTTGTCCCCCCCACCCGCCAAAAAAAAAAAAGACCTTACAAATATAAAGGAAACTACTCAGGCTGGACGTGGTGGCTCACGCCTGTAATCCCAGCACTTTGGGAGGCCGAGGCGGGCGGACCATGAGGTCAGGAGATCGAGACCATCTTGGCTAACATGGTGAAACCCCGTCTCTACTAAAAACACAAAAAAATTAGCCAGCCTGGTGACAGGCGCCTATAGTCATAGCTACTGGGGAGGCTGAGGCAGGAGAATGGTGTGAACCCAGGAGGCGGAGCTTGCAGTGAGCCGACATGGCGCCACTGCACTCCAGCCTGGGCGACAGAGCGAGACTCCATCTCAAAAAAAAAAGTAAGCAACTCAGGTAAATGCACTCAAGCTTTTTACCAAGAGGTTGTACATATACCTAGACTAGTATCGTAGACTAGTAACCAACTTAGATCAGTCATGGTGCTAATACCAAACCCAGTCTCATGGTACATGTATTTCAGCAGTTTGACAAACTGCAAGATTTGGACGTGCAAGTTCAAACACACCTACATTCTCAAAGACTGATTCCACTTCATCTAATGGAAAACAAATATCCATCAGTACACTGGGAATAGATTTCAGGGATGATGAGCAAGCTATATATACAACTCTATCCCTTCCAGTGTACAGTGGTGTACATCTAGCACACTTACTAGTTTTTTCTCTATTTGGAAGATGAAAAAGTTAATTCAGAGGACAGAATTTTCAGAATTTGTTTTTTCCTCCCAGCTTTTTCCTTATACCAAAAGTGACTTGTATCCTACCCTTTTTCTGCTAACGTATTTTGTGGTCAAAGAATGACTAAGTAGCAAATACTACTACAACAGAAACTAAAAAAAAAAAAAAATAGCTGTTTTTTTTGTTTTTTTTTTAAGGCGGAGTCTCGCTCTGTCGCCCAGGCTGGGGTGCAGTGGCCGGATCTCAGCTCACTGCAAGCTCCGCCTCCCGGGTTTACGCCATTCTCCTGCCTCAGCCTCCCGAGTAGCTGGGACTACAGGCGCCCGCCACCTCGCCCGGCTAGTTTTTTGCACTTTTTAGTAGAGACGGGGTTTCACCATGTTAGCCAGGATGGTCTCGATCTCCTGACCTCGTGATCCGCCCGTCTCGGCCTCCCAAAGTGCTGGGATTACAGGCTTGAGCCACCGCGCCCGGCCAGCTGTTTTTTATACCTACAATGAGAGCAGCTTACAGGGGAGGGGATAAATAATTGTTTTCACCATTATGATTTTTATATTGCTTCAAAGAAGGTAAATAGAATAAAATTTATTGTGTATTCTGAGATAGGGTCTTGCTTATGTCATCCAGTCTAGACTACAGAGGTGTGATCACAGCTCACTATAACCTCCCCACTCCTGGGATCAAAAGATCCTCCTGCCTCACTCAGCATTAGTACCAGCTAGTACTATAGGTCTGTACCACCAGGCCCAATTAATCTTGTTTTTAATCTTTTTCTGTAGAGAGAGGGTCTCGCTATGTTGGCCAGGCTGGTCTCTAACTCCTGGGCTCAAGTGATCCTCTTGAGCTGGGATTATAGGCATGAGCCATCGTGCCTGGCCTGCAACTTAGTAATTACTAAAAACTTAGGGGCTGGGAGCAGTGGCTCACGCCTGTTAATTCCAGCATTTGGGAGGCTGAGGCAGGTGGCTCACTTGAGACCACGAGTTCAAGACCAGCCTGGTCAACATGGCAAAACTCCGTCTATACTTAAAAAAAATACAAAAATTAGCTGGGTATGGGGGCATGCGCCTGTAACCCCGGCTACTTGGAAGTCTGACACAAGGGAATCGCTTGAACCCACACACCTGTAATCCCGGCTACTCAGGGAGGTGGAGGTTGCAGTGAGCCGAGATCGAGTCACTGCACTCCAACCTGGACGACAGAGCAAGATCTCAAAGGGAAAAAAAAAAAATTAGGGGCTGGGACTGGTGTCTAACACCCGTAATTCCAACACTTTGGGAGGCTGAGGAAGGTGGATCACTTGAGGCCAGGAGTTTGAAACTAGCCTGGACAACATGGCGAAACCCCATCTCTACCAAAAAATAATTTTAAAAAAAATTAACCAGGTATGGTAATGTACGCCTGTAATCCCAGCTACTCCAGAGGCTGAGGCAGGAGAATCACTTGAACCCAGGAGGCAGAGGCTGCAGTAAACCGAGATCGTGCCACTGTACTCCAGTCTGGGTGACAGAGTAAGACTCTGTCTCCATTTAAAAAAAAAAAAAAAAAAAGGAAAAAACCTAAATGTTAAATAATGAAACATGTAATTTTGCTAAATCACAGGTTATTCAATAAAATCATGTATCAACACTTCCTGGATTTTCATTAAAAAATATTATGGTGACTGGGTAGTCAACAAACAGTTAATTCAAAAAATTTTTCTTCCATGTTTTTCTTTTTTTTTCCCTTGGGGACCCTGCTCAGGAAGAAATACAAGGAGCAATTCTGAAATCATTCCTTTGCAAACCATTTTAGAAATCATACTTGTGTTAAATCAAGTGAATGGCAATACATGAATATCCTAATTTATGTTAAAATTTCAGTGCAAATTTATCTCATTTTTCAGATCAAACCACACCTCAGGGGGGAAAAAAAAAAATCAGAAAACCTCTCTCCCCCTGGCCACACCTGTGCACACTAGCTCCACTTAAAACACCACACCGATTTCACAGAACAATCCGCTGGTGAGGAGTACTTTGAAGGTACAAATGCCTAATTTTGTCAAATAAGCCCACCGACAAAAACAGCTGTCTGAAATTTACTTAAAAACCACTATACTAAAGACCCTGCAGTAAAGGTACTAGTTGTGAGAATTTCCATTTTTAAAAATCAGAGGCAACAATAAGCAACAGGGAGTAGGAAACTGAATCAATCAAAGCTTTGAGGAAAGCCAGTAAGTTTCTCAGTTTCCTCCCATTTAATCCACTTCTGGAGACCACAAAAGGTTTAATAATAAAACAGCAAAGACTCAGATCCATGGAAACTTAAAATGGTTCCATGAGCTAGTAACTGAATATATTTTTAGTTTAACTACCACTCAAGATGATTTATTTAAATATTTACTAAAGAAGCAGATTTTCTTTCTGTTTCTTAATAAACACTATTTGGGAGAACATCTTAAGCCCTCTGGCGAAGGACGCTCCTCAATTTGCACTCACGAGGTGCTGGGTTCTGCGGCTGTATGCTGGGATGGCTCCCACCATGTGAGGGAACGGAACAGACAGACTTCTGTCTAATCTAACCCTCATTACACAGAGAGGGGAACTGAAGCCAGGGAACATGTTCACGACTTGCCCAGTCCCTAATGGAAATCCCCAGTTAAATGACTTCAATGAACTACAACGGAACCAAGTCGGAGCCTACAGTTCATGGCCACTCCCCACAAGACAGGTAACCAAAGGCAGAAAGACGGGGAGGCAAGGGAGGCGCTGTGGCCCTGCAATGGCCTGACTCTACCTCCTTTCCTCATCCTACTCCCAACCCCCACTGTTGGATCCTGCTCTTACACAAAATTTGGATATTTTGTTCCTTGAAGATTTGGGGGGCATTCAGTTTGAATTTTCAAAATATTGATCATGATAACTGTTTTCTGATGGTGCCCTCTTAAAATCCATGCCCAGGGCCTCCCTTGCCTTACTCCAGTGCCAAGTCCAGGACAAAAACCAGCCGCTGCTGAAGGGTGGGGAAGCTGTTTGAGAGGTGAGAGATCAGTCCTGTTGGCTGATAAGAAACAAAGGCTTATCTTGCACCTCGGAATCTAGGCTCTAAATGCACAGAGAGCTTTATCTCTTTTAACTTATGCTTGCAAAGAACAGGCCTGGCTAATGAAGTTAGGGACCACTCCAATCTTGATGACAGCTACCCTCTTTGTATAACAAGGTTATTAACACCTGCTGGAGCTTAACTCTAAGTGTCTATACTCTAGTCATTTCCCTGTGTGAGATGTTGACTTAGGGGGAAAAGAAATCTCAAAGTGAGAAACTATTAGACAAAAACACACGTGGTTTAAAAAAAAAAAAAACCACTAAGGTAAAATTTGCAAAGAGTAAAAGAATCACATCTAAGGAAATATCCCACAGTTGAGTCCCTAACAGTCCCATCTAAATACTTTTTTAAAAACCCACTAAAGAACAACGCATTATTCTAAGAGAAATTTTAAAGCACACATCAAAACTGTAAAAGCAGTTTCACTCCAAAATTTACATGGCCTGAGACGTTGCTTACTGAAATATCACATGGAGCTCTTTCCCCTTCCCAAACCAGGATTGCAGAATATATCATCCTTTCTTCAAGAGCTAATCCTTTCATTTATTTCTAAATGCTTCACCATCAGACGGGCACAGTGGTTCACGCCTGTAATCTCAGTACTTTGCGAAGCCAAGGCGGGCAGATCACTTTGAGGTCAGGAGTTCGAAACCAGCCTAGCCAACATAGTGAAACCCGGTCTCTCCTAAAAATACAAAAATTAGCCAGGTGTGATGGTGGACTCCTATAATCCCAACTACTCGTGAGGCTGAGGCAGGAGAATCGCTTGAACCTGGGAGGCGGAGGTTGCAGTGAGCCAAGATTGGGCCACCATACTCCAGCCTAGGCAACAGAGTAAGACTCTGTCTCAAAACAAAAACAAAAACAAACTTCACCATCCTGGAGAGCCCAATGCTCTCACTCTGCCCACTCTTCAGAACCCAGGCACAGAGTGACTGAGCAAACTCCCTCCCCATCACTGTGCCTCCACCAGGATTCCTGACTTGTTTCTTCTTCAACGTACTTTAACCCGAGGCCAGTACTGCTCAGTAGGATACAACTTTTTACCTACCCATGGCCTGTAACCCTCCTCTCCCCGAAAAGACCAGTCAGCAGCACTGCTGATTTTCCTAACTTTTAGAACATACATCCAGCCCTGACATGTCTTATAAATCATGAAGTTGATCAGCACAAAGACTGAGAACTGAAGAGGCAGGCACTAGGGAGACATGGTCCACCTCATCTTGCCGATGGCAGCATGAGGGGACAGGAAGAAGCACAGACAGGCCACGTGTGGTGGCTTATGCCTATAATCCTAGCACTTTGGGAGGTCAAGGCGGGTGGATCACTTGAGGTCAGGAGTTCGAAACCAGCCTGGCCAACATGGTGAAACCCTCACTCTACTAAAAATAAAAAAATAAAAAATAAAAAAAGTTAGCCGGGCATGGTAGCGAGCACCTGTAATCCCAGCTACTTGGGAGGCTGAGGCACAAGAATCGCTTGAACCCAGGAAGCAAAAGTTGCAGTAAGCAGAGATCGCACCACTGCACTCCAGCCTGGGGGACAGAGCTAGACTCCGTCTCAAAAAAAAAAAGGAAGAAGCAGCACAGACAACCCTGGAGGAGGCAACCCAACTCAAGTTTCAATAGATGCTTGGCCTTGAGCAAGTCCCAGACTTTGAACACATGCCCACAGCTGTGGGTAGAGCAAAACACCTGCCCAATCCACGCCGGAGGATGCCTATGGAGGTCACAGAAGACAAATCACATTGAAAACTGTTCATTACTGTGCAAATTAAAGCCACCAATGACAATTTATAGCATGGCTTCATCAGCATGCTGAAGAGATACACGAGTGGGCTAAAATAAGGCTTATGTGTGCATTTACAGTACATCTTGTTCCCAAAAATATCAAATGAGGTAATATCAAGCCATATGACAGATAAAAACATTTAAAGATCACGCCACCACACACACTAGGCATAGCTAAGCAAACCACCAGGCTCACAACAACTAGTTGTTTTTTAATGCACCCTAATACTCTGATGGTATCAGAACTGCCTCAATTTTTCAGGAGACACTGTCTACCTCTACTGTATAGCGATATCCAGAGTTTACCATCCACACAGATAAAGACAGGCAGGCAGGGATCTATAAAAGGCTCTAAGAAAAAAATATTCTTAGTGCTACCATAAAAGATTTAAGTATCTATTACCATTCCTGTTTCAGTGCCTTTTCGGTAACCCGCCACAAATGGGAGCAGAGAAAGTTAAGGGGAAGGCTTATCAGGAAGTGTTGACACAACGTAAACACGGGCTGTGGGCACCACACCAGGGAAGGAAACCACAATTATACCATTCTTGATTTGGATGCACTTTCACTTTAAAACTTCCAGACGGGAAAGTCAGCAGTGAGATTTGACACTGAAATCTCTAGAACTCACTCCTTCGACAAACCCGTTGAAAGGTGGGAAGGGAGAGCGATCGTCACACTGGAGACAAATCTTAACAGCATTAAAGCTCTCTGTACAGAAAGTTTCCCCTTCACTGCTTTTTTTTTTTTTTTTTCAGTAACAAAGATGTTGTCAGAAATGACAATTTTTTGTGTCCCCTGATGATGCCTCGCTAGCATTTGGTTATAAGCCATAAAGCAGGAATAATTTCAGCCTGTCAGGAGTCTCGCTAATGCCCAGTTTCCCCCTAGAGAGAATTCCTGTCAAATCTAATGAGAGCTCCAAAGGCCCTCTCTACAATATAATGAGCACTTAGGCCATGCTGGTGATCAGGCAGCAAAAAGCATCAATTTGAGCCTGGCTACACCCTGGGGGCCAGACGTCACCAGTTTTAATAAGAATTATGATTACTAGCTGCACCAAATGCCTCCTCAGAACTTATTATTAATGTGTGACATTCAGAAGGATGTTTTTCAAATGTAAGGCCACTTTAAACTGAATTATAGCACTACTTTGCACACCACTCGAGTTAAGGGTCTGTCAGCATTTCCAATATCAACTAAATTTCAGGGGGCTCAATACCCTACTATGAGGAACATGGTGTCTCTCAGCTTTTCACGTTTTTCAAATTGCTAAGCCAATTATACACAGCATATTATTAATGCATACAGGCTCACGGACGGACAGCATATACCCACAAATGCCTCACGCTGTATAGAAACTCATTAGAAAACTATTCTCACACCATGGTGCTTCTGACCCACTTCACCCCTTCTCCCTACATGATAAAGAAGAGGTCATCCTGCCACATAACCTACAGGAACCCAGAAGAATTACACACCTCTTTTAGCTCCTCCAATAAACCCAGCACCAGCATATAGCATCACACCGAGGGGGTGTTTCCTTGTAAAAGAGTCAATGAGGTTATTAAATCCTTTGAGTTCACGGATTTAAGAAAAAGCTCAGTCTCCTCTTACTCTTCCATAATGTGTTATCCAAAAAAAAAGTGCCCTTCAGAGTAATTAAAAAAAAAAATTAAACAGCCTAGGCCAAGTTTATTTGCATAATTCACTTAAATGATGATAGACGTTAGCCATAGATCTTCTAGCCCATTTACTATCAACAAGTTACAAGTGCCTGAATAAGGCACTAGCCATTGAGAAACACACAAAAACAAAGGCACAAACCCAACATAAAGTAGGCTACCAACTTTGCAAATCATAGTAAAATCTGCATTTTTAAAAGGCCCAATTACATTACTAATAAAAGGCCCTGAACATCACAATCTCTTTCCAAACACATATCTGAGAACAGATCTAATGTACACGATGATAACTTAACATTATGAAATCTATGATGAATTAAAAATCAAAGAGTGCAGAGTTACAAAAGCAGAATTCAACTCTGAAACACACTTGCTTAATGAAAGTCTTTGAATATAAGGAAGATCTGAAGGCTGAACTAATCAATTTCTCCACTGTGCCCCAGCCGGTCAGCCATGCTCTTTAATTTAATGAAACAAGGGTTTGAGATGAAATAGCACATATACATCAAGTAAGAATTGTATTGTTGCACTTTGAAATGTGTCCAACTGTGCAACTTCATCTGATGATAATTTTTTAAGAGGCAATCGATTTCTAAAAGACTTATTGTACCAGCGTCTTGATGAAAAAGTGAATGTCAGCATATCTCCAGAATACTTACACCCTGCCATTAATGCTTTCTTTGGCAGACAATGACTACTCAATCGAGGGTCCTTTGGGCTGAGCAATCATTTAGCTTTTCTTCTCTTATGAGGTCCTTAGTGCCTTGTTCCAGCTCAATACTCTTTTTATACACCATTATAGTAGCCATAAGTGTGAATTTTATGGGAACTTGCAAACTCATAGTCATTGCTAGAGCTTTCCAGTCACTAATCTTTTCATGCTTTTAAAACCACTAGGACTGAAGCAACTCCCAACATATGCTCTGGCCATAAAAAGATGCTTTTTTCACATCCAAACCTGCAACAACTGAGAAATTTTTCAAAAATTTGTTTGCTAATAAGCCACTAATCCTGACTGTTGCTTCGAGCAGACCCAAAGCATAAGGAATACTCCACAGATAGTCATATACCTTGTTTACTATGATTAAAGAAACTCCTGAATACCCTTCTTTCCCCCTACAGGTCCACACATCCTTGCAGAACAGCACAAAAACATTAACTATTCTAAACTCCAACAACTCTGTAAGATACCCAGCCCTTTCAAGAGGATAAATCTATACAGGTGGAAAAGTAAACTCAAGTCTCAATTCCTATCTGCCAATAAACAGGCTAGTTTATATTTCCAAAACACCTCTCTTTCTCCTAGTCATTTAAACACTCGTAATTATCAGGAAGCAACTCTTGCTGCAGAATACTGCCATCAATCCACAGGACAGGAAACCAAGGCAGAAAAATAGCATACAAACCCCCACTCCTAGAGCCCACTACTGAGAACAAAGCCAGTATTATAAAATCATACGAACTGATTTCTCATTTCAGCTTGAAGTTCAACTAAAGCTTACCTGTTTATGCATTTCAATGTTTAATCCATATGACATTTCGTAATACTGTAAAGAGAAAAAAGAATCAAGCATTTCATTAACTCACGTTTTTTATACTCTGCTAACACGTTTGCTAATATCATACGAAAAGGGAAAAAGTCGACTCTTTGATACCTACCATCACATAGTGCCTCTGCATTTCTGTCTTTTCACTTGCCAGTTTCTCACATTCCAATTTAAGGCTATGAAAACAAAACAGGCAACTTAATGTAAACATTATGTCACTTGTTTTAACATCTGCCTCACATATTTGCACTTCAAGTAAAAACACAGACCAATTTGGAAAAGCCATAAACTATCTAGGTAAACACCCAAAAGCTTTGTCCTTGCATTTAATAGGGAAAAGGAATAATGTGAACAATACAAGGTGTCCATTCAGCTACCATTCTTCTTGAGGCCTATCTGGTTAGATGACAAGAATGCAAAAAATCTGTCAGAACCTCTAACTGATTCCTCCTCATGGTCATCTGCTCCCTACCTTCCTGCATCAGTTTCTCTGGACTCCACCAAAATCCGGCCCTTGCACAATCTTCACTCTTACGCATAGACTGTGCCATCTTTGCCAACTCAAACGGTCTCTAGGTTTGAAAATCCTATCTGTTAAGTTACTCCTACAATTGCTAGTCCCTTTCAAAACCTTTGGTTTTTAAATCCCTGCCAAAATATGTCAAGTAGCTACTGCAATAAAGTGGGTTGAAGTTCTCCCTGCTGGGTAAACACGGTGTGTGCAAGTATGCCTCAAGCTGCAGAGATATTATCTACAAGTAGACAAAAGGTCAATAATCAGAAAGCCCCTGACAAAGTAAGAAAATTCACACCCAAGCCACTTCGCCTCATCTGTGTGCTTTTTCTCAAGCATGACAAAACCAAAAAATGTCAATACAGTTATTTCTGAGTTAGAATCAGGTAAAACTTCATAGGAGCAAGGGAAAGAAACTAACCTTTCTGGGAAGTTCACTATTGGCAGAGTATCTTACAAAAATGTGTAAGTCCTTTGGAGGCAAGCCTCATTACTCAGAGAAACTGAGGCTGAGATGGATATAAATGTGACTCCACTCTCCCATCCTACCCAAACCAACCTGAAATGACGCCAAAGCAGGTGAGCTTTCTTCTGCACACTATTATACCCACCTCCCTCACCATCGCCAATGATGGGCAATGTTAAAAGCATCTAGCCTTCTTTAATGAACTTTGCCTCAAAAACCCAATTTTCTAGTATGGCAAACAGCGATTTCAACATGGCTTTGCTTCCCTGAACCCACACTCCAGGACTGAGACATCGATTGAACCAACGTTTCAACTCAGTCTGTTGAAAAATAAATACATGAAGCGCAAATATTGACGATTCTCATGCAACTTCTACAGACACGAAAAAGGACTCCCTGGAACAGCAGCAAACCAGCAAAAGGGAAACAATGGGAGGAGGAGGAGACAAGAGAAGAGGCGGCCCGGGAAGAACCAGGAAAGGGGGTAACTTGAATGACAGGTCTTAACTGAGACTCCACACGCCACCGCCTGGACGCAAGAACTAAGTACAGGCGCCGCCGCCACCCGGCTGGGCGATAAGGGGCACGGGGACGCCCGCGACCACTCGCCTGGAGCGGCCAGACACGCACCTGTGATACTGCGCCTGCAGGAACTGGAATTCCTCTTTAATCCGGTCCAGGGACTCCGGGATAGTGAACTTGAAGGGCTGGCCTGCAGCCTGGTGCGGCGTCTGGGGGCGACCAGCGAGGGGGACCGAGGGACGGGAATGCGGGCGGATGAATAAAGCAGTAAGTCAGAGAAGGAAAGAACGGGTGGGACATAAACAAAAAATAAAGTTAGAAGTGGCTGAAAATGAGGCCCCAAACTCGAGTTTGCCCTTCACTTGGGGGAGGGGTAAAGTGGACCCTCCCCGGGCCCCGGCTTCTAAAGAGGCTCGGAAGCTCTTCCCAGTCTCCAGGGCGGATCGCGTTAAGTGCGCCCGGGTCACCAGGCCAAAGGGAAGGGGGCTCCCCGGCGGCCCGGTTAGACCAGGCCAGATTGTCGGTGTCGCCGCCCCTTCCCCCACGGGGGCGATAATGACCCGGAGGACCAGAAGAGAAAAACAACTCCTTTACGCTCCCCATTCCCAGAGTCGCCAGGGCCACCTCCAGACGCACCGGAACCGGGGCCGCATTGACATGTAAATAGGCGAGACGAGAAACAAAGGGGGGGCGCCCTGCCCCCCTTGGGGAAGGTTGGGGGGATATGGCTACAGGAGAGAAACCCCAGCCTTCCCCAGCGCCCCTATCCGCTCAGTATAGACGTCAAGTAGGAAGGAGCCCAAAGGGAGGGAGAAAATTCAGAGTTTCAGCCCACTCCCCACCCCAAGAGGAGAGGGCCCCAGACCTCCCCAGCCTTATGCCGCGGAGGGCGAGAGGGTCCGCCGGGCCGCCGAAGCCACCCGTCTCCCTACCGCCCGGGAGAAGCGCCTCTCCAACGCTCCTGCTCCCCCACCACCCAGCCGCGCCTCACCGGGTGCCGGCTCTGCGGGAACATCGCTCTGGCGGCGGCCGGGGCTCTGTTCCCCGGCAACTCAATTCTCCGGTCAATTTCCAACTTTAATCCCGCCGAGGAAAATTAAGCCGGGAAGCCAGGCAGAAGCGGGGAGCGCGCTGGCCACGCACGCAGGCGCGCTCGGCCGGGCGCACCGGCCACTCGGCGCCCCCAGCTGCTCCTGCTCCCGCTCCCGTCGGTGCGGGCTCCGGCCCTCAGGGCCACATTGGTGGGCGCCCCAGGCCCAGCTGCTTCGAGAACCTGCGCGGAGACGCCGGGCGCTCGGGGACTGTGCGCGGGGGCAGCGCTCCAACCCCCCGGCCTCAGCCGCCGGGGCGGGGAGGCGGGGGCGCGGTGACTCCGACCGCACTCCCCTCGGCGATCCGCGTGCGCGGCGCCAGTCCTGGGCAAACAAATCCAGACGGGCTGCTTTTCTTTGCTCTTCTCCTGGTCCGCCTCCTCTTCGGGTTTTCCCCGAGGCGGCGGCGGGCGAGATGCAGGTGGCGAGGCGGCCCCCGCTAACCCCACACAAACAAACCCGACGCTTTCGGGGCGACTCCCGCAAGACTCGGCTGCGCCTTCGGCCAGGTGCTCGCAGGCTCCCGGGACGCAAAGGGGAGCGAGGTTGAGGAAGCGGCGGAGGCTCCTGGCCGGGAAGCGAGGGATGACGAGGCGGGGAAAGTGCGGAGGGCGCGCCGGGAGGCGACTCGGCACGCCCCGTGCGACCAACACTCGGTGTTCTCAGCCGTTGCACAAACCCTCCGGGACCGACGGGGCTACTCCACCGAGAGCAGTCCAGCAACTGCCCGCTGCTCCTCGAGCCCGAGGAGCATCAGGGCGCCGCGCCTCGCGCGCACTAGCCCTGCACGGCCGGCTCGGCCGCTCTGGACCCTTCTTCCGAGCCCCTTCTTCCTCGGTCTTCTTTCTTTCCTTCCTTTACCTTCTTCTGCTTCTCCGCAAAGGGCGCTCCAGCCCGCTGCAAAGTTCTCTCACCACCCGAGGGACGACATCCACGAGATGGTGGGGAAAACAGCAGGAGTGCGCTCCGCCAATCGGCCACCCTCCCCGGCGGGCAAACTCTGCGGGCGAGTCCGGAGTAGTCACAGCGGTGGGGCTAGCGGGGGTTTTGGTCGCCGCGGGACGACGGAGGTCCGGGCTGGTGGCGCGGGTCCCGCCCGGCCGTGCGAGGGTAGGGTGGCGCAGTCGGCTGCCTCCGGGACGCGGGGCACAGAGTACCCGCCGCTGCTGCTGCTGCTGCTGCTGCTCCTGCAGCCGCCGCTCCCACCGCCGCCGCCGCCGCCCGCGCCTCTCGCGCCGGTTACATTAACACGCGGTTTCACACTCCGGAGCTAACCAGCGCCGGCCCCGCCCAGCCCCGCTCGGGCGGGGGGCGCGAGCTCCGAGCCGGCGGGGGACGTGGGCCCAGGAGGTGGGGGGGGGGGCAGGAGGCCCTCATCAGCCAATCGCGTGCGCTGCACCCAACGTGGGGCGCTGACGCGCGCCTCCCCGGAGCCTATGGCAGCGCAGCGCCGGACGGGCCGTTCTCCCTCCCCCGTCCTCTCGCTTCCTTCTCCGCGGTCTCCTCGGTCTCCCCTCCCACCCCGGCCCCTCCTCCGCCAGCCGCGTCCTCCCGGGCTTGGTGAGGAACTGTTCCTGGAGGAGCCGCGGGACGGCAAAACCATCCAATGGGAAGAGGCGATTCGCGGAGATTGGCACTGAAGATGGGAAGGTCGGTGGGAAGGAGAGCGGCGGGGCTGGGCTGTCAATCAAAGTAACGTGGGGCTGGCTAGAGAGCGCGCAGGAGCGCGCTAGCGGGAGGGACTGGCGAGCGTGCAGCCGAGGAAGCTGGGGGCTCGAGTTAGCAAAAATCCTGCCACTTGCTCACTTTTCCCTTTAATGAAAATCCTCAGATCTAAGTGAAAGTAACTCAAAGACTAGCTGCGTAGTTTCTTATTGGAGGCGGAGGGGGGGTTTTGGTAATTCGAGCAAATGTGTTTTTCAGTGCTGGACCCCCTTGTTTGATGCTACTCTGAAAGTGAGGCCACATTCAAAAATACATCTGACGTTTGTTTTTCCTTGAGCTGCCTTTTTACGGATGTACGAGAGGGAGTGGACTGTGCACTTAGTTGGAAATGCGTAAATGAGCAACGGCACGGTTGGCGTAGGTACACCAGCCGCAGAGACGACTATGATGTCCTCCCACCCCACCCACCTCCTTTGCACCCAAAGTGGTAGGATTTGGTTTTTATTGCAGGATTTCAAGCCACTTTTCAAAAAGATCGTCCTGCCCCGTTTGGCGGGAAGGATTCCCAGGGTGCTGCCAGAACAAGGCACGCGTGTCCGCAGATGAGACGCTTTGCCCGGGGCGTGAAATCCCAGGTCTTCGTCTTAAAAGTCCAGACTTCGCTGTTAGGAGAGGAGGGGAGCGGCTGAGGTTTTTAGGAGCCTCTCAGCTACAAGACCAAGAGTCTGTTTCCAATTCCTGGGAACAAAGAGAGACAATGTAATAAACCAGCACTGAGACTTGAAAAACCTGTCCCGCACACCCCACCCCCATAGTCTGGGTGGTACTCCTGAGCTGAGCTGTGTGAAGAGCTAAATGGGAAGAGTTAGGTAAATGACGTGGCTACGGTTCTTATGAAGTAGAACTTGAGTTAAAAGGGATTTTGAGATTGTAATAATCAAGACACGCTGTATAATTAATGCTGAGAGTCTTCGGTTTTTGTGTATGTCTCTAAATACACCCACAGCAGAAAACCGTCAGTATTGCTGCATTTATACTTTTGTTTGAAGAACAGTCCAATGGAGCTACTTCCACATGAGCAGTGAGTGAATAATGCTGGTTTAGCCAAACGGTGGTAACTTTTTCTATAAGGGCACATCTTGGACAAGTATTTATCTTATGTTGGAAACTAGTTAAGTTTTTGGTATTAATAACCCCCACGTTCCCATTATTTTACTTTCAAGAGACTTATGGGAAGGAGCTTATTTAAAGAGACATACATTTTATTTAAAGATGTGCTTTTACAGAGATCTTTTTCTTGAAATAGTTTTAGAAGTTGTTTTAGATAATACTTTTCACTGTTGGAGTTGTTTTAAAATATGTATGATATTGATTTATCTATAATTGCATCACTCCCAAATATCAATTATAAATGAAAAATAAAAAAGCTATTTTAGCCTGTCTGTACGAAGCCATAGTAAATTCTTTTTTTTTTTTTTTTTTTTTTTTTTTTTTTTGAGACGGAGTCTTGCTCTGTCGCCCAGGCTGGAGTGCAGTGGCCGGATCTCGGCTCACTGCAAGCTCCGCCTCCCGGGTTCACGCCATTCTCCTGCCTCAGCCTCCCGAGTAGCTGGGACTACAGGGGCCCGCCACCTCGCCCGGCTAGTTTTTTGTATTTTTTAGTAGAGACGGGGTTTCACCGTGTTAGCCAGGATGGTCTTGATCTCCTGACCTCGTGATCCGCCCGTCTCGGCCTCCCAAAGTGCTGGGATTACAGGCTTGAGCCACCGCGCCCGGCTCCCATAGTAAATTCTTAAACAAGTTGGGCATTGTAGCTTTGTGGTGTTCTCATTAAGTACAGTTGGGAAGGCGGCTATATTATTCATTTTGCTAACATGGAGAACAAAAAAGAAGAAAGCACTGCCTCACTTTCTTTGGTTAAATTTGGTGATGATGAGAGTTTTGCTCGACATACAGGACTTTTTGGAATCATAGGACCCCAGGCCTTTAGCAACCTGTTTTCCTTGAAATCATCTAATGTACGAGCCACATATTCCAGTCTGCAGCCAGTTCATCCCTTATCAGCTCCAGGACTGGATAGAAAGTGCTTGGATGCCACAAGTATGCTTGTATACATGCTGTGACAACTGGAGCAACTGATACTCCTCCGCAGCTTACCCAGGCTTTACGTGCCTGTATCTTGAATAACTGGCACACTCTCATTAAGTTTAAACAGAGCCACTAAAATATGCTTTGAGACGGGGCAAAAGTGTTGCTACTTCTCCTTTCCCCACCCCGCTGCCCTCAAAATCAGTTCTAAGGCATCTTTAAATGTTCCCTAATGTATCTACTCACAGACAATGTGTCTGCTCACCATATTCCCAGTTTGCCATGAGGAAACACTGGAAATTCTCTTTTAACTAGTCTTTCCTTGCCAATAGAGTTTGAAAACACCAGGCCTTCTGATTTCCTTATAATGTAGTATCTAGTATCTACAGATCATTATGAATTTAAAATTGGAAGGCCTTTAATTGTGCGCATAAAAATGGTTGGTTTTGGTTTTTGAAGCCTTTTCTTCCCATTTAGAGCATTGTCTGTCAGAGTGGGAGAAGGCTCTGCCCTTTTCAAGGTCATATTTTCTCCATGATTGTCATGCTGTAATAATTATACTACAAAACTCTCATCAAACTGCATTACAAATGATGGTGTTTAAACAGTCAAGTAGCTTTAATCTTATGTTTTAAATAAATAATATATGTGCAGATTGCCTACAGCCTGTTTAAAAGAAAATAGTCCTCCTTATGAAATCTATAATTTTGGTCTTCCATTTAAAGCCTGTTAACCGTAATCTTCTTTACCTTTAACATTCGTATGTCAATGATGTTTTTATGTGAAATGTATGATGCTTCCACTGGAAATTTTCTCTGAAAAACATGGTACCCTTTTTATGCTCTGCAGAGAAACACAAAGATTGTCAGCTTGTTCATTTTCTTTTGATGTATATGTGGGTATATTCCCATTCATTTGTTGCTTATTATCAAATTTTCAACTCAGCAATAGCCTAAGTAATTGCAAAAGCTAGATGTTATCTAGTACAGATACTACACAAAATAGGAAAAGTTATGGATGCTGATTGTAGCAACTAGACATCTTTTAAATCTATTACTTTTTTATTTGAAATCATAATTGTAATTTTTTTTTTTTTTTTTTGGAGACTGAGTCTCCCTCTGTCCCCCAGGCTGAAGTGCAATGGCGCCATCTCAGCTCACTGCAACCTCTGCCTCTTGGGTTCAAGATTCTCTTGCCTCGGCCTCCCCAGTAGCTGGGACTACAGGCATGTGCCACAACACCCGGCTATTTTTGTATTTTTAGTACAGACGGGGTTTTTGCCATGTTGGCCAGGCTGGTCTCGAACTCCTGACCTCGTGATCTGCCCGCCTCAGCCTCCCAAAGTGCTGGGATTACAGGTGTGAGCCACCACGCCTGGCTAATAATTATAATTTTTAAAAGACCACTTTTGTTGTGTTCTCTTCATTTTAGCTGAGAATTATTGCTAATTTTCTCATTTCCTTTTTTTTTTTTTTTTTTTTTTTTTTTTGAGTCAGAGTCTCTCTCTGTCACCCAGGTTGGAGTGCAGTGGTTGTGATCTCAGCTCATTGCAACCTCCACCTCCCAGGTTCAAGCGATTCATGTGCCTCAGTCTTCTGAGCAGCTGGGATAACAGGCATGCACCACCATGCCCGCCTAATTTTTGTATTTTTAGTGGAGACAGTGTTTCACCATGTTGGCCAGTCTGGTCTCGAACTTCTAACATCAGGTGATCCGACTGCCTTGGCCTCCCAAAGTGCCAGGATTACAGGAGTGAGCCACCCTGCCCCACGTTTTCTTTTTCTTTTTTTTTTAATTGAGAGTTTTCTTAAACCTAAGAATGTAAGGTCCAGAAGAATTGTTCCCAGCATTGCTTTGTAATCTTTTTCTCCCCCACCCCTTTACCAAAGAAAAGGACAAGATGGACGTGGAGGTGGAGGGAAGAAGGCAGAGAAGGAAAAAAAAAATCAGTAGCAGATCCATGCAGCAGTAAAACCTCAAATAAAATCACTTCCAAAGAATCTCTTGCGGTTTCACACAATATGGTAAAATTAGAGATTGCAGGAAACCAACTAAATTAAACTGGGAGCATTTGAAGAGAAATGAGCAGACTTTATGAAAATGACACATTGACTGACCAGTATGCTTTTTTATCAACAATTTCTTTGTTAAGACGAAGATCAAAGGAACCTGCATATGTTTTCATTTTGTTCTAACTAGAAAATTACATCCAGATGTTTAATAGGCATTTGGTTGGTTTTTCAGCATTGATTAGATATGTTGGTTCTGTTTGCTTACAAGTGCAGCCGGATCATTAGCTAATGCAAAGAAATGTTTGCTGTGAGTTGCTAATTAGGGCTTTTGGAAACCCTCCATGCTCAAGAACAATTTGTACAGTGGCCAGAAGAACTTGTGGGACTTGGGGAAGTTGTTCTCCCTTCTCTGTCAGAGTGGGGAGAAGCAGACAGTCCTATTCCCTAATCTCCCTTTGCCTAGGGGGATTGCGATGAGATCCCCAAGGATTGGAGTGCAAATAAATTAGGAAGAGACCACACAGGCACTCCCAAACACGGAGAGATAAATGTGCTCTTTCTGGAACCACCACTGTGCGGTCTTTTGAGGTGGGGGGAGCGAACATCTAAAACGCTGGTTATTAACATGTAGAAGATGCTTGGTGCTAATGTTATCAAATACACAGCATTTTTAAGTATACTTTAGAGACAGATGGGAAAGCCCTTTATGATAAACGAGTGTACTTGAATTCATTACTGTAGTACTTATAATTAAAAATGTCTCCTTTGCAATTTCAGTACTTTCACAGGATACGAGAGACCAAGCTTGGGAACTAGAAGGCTGGGGAGAGCGAAAGGAGTGAGGGAGAGGAATTTTGGAAGCCAGGGTGAGCCTGGGAGGAAATGCAGTGTTTACTTTCACAGCCCACCCATTCGTTTACCTTGTTAAAGCCCCAGAACTTGTACAAGATTAGCTATTCACTCAGTATTCAAATAAACTGTTTGGGAATTTGAGGAACCAGGCGGATAAACTTCTTAGCCCACCAATCACGTTTTTAAAAATGCTTGACTGTGTCTGAGGCCTGCAGAAGAACACCACCTCAGCTGCGGCCGAACTTCTGTTTATTTAAGTCTATATTCCGAGAAAGATGTCAGTCTAAAATAGCATGTGTTTATAAGCAATCATAGGAGTGCAGATATAAATCCCATTGTACCACGCTCTTCTGCCTATTAATGCCCCTTCTACTCCTAAGTCTGTTTATATCTCTCCCCCGCCGCCCCCCCGCAACGGAGTCTTGCTCTGTCACCCAGGCTGGAGTGTAGTGTTGTGATCTCGGCTCACTGCAACCTCCGCCTCCCAAGTTCAAGCAATTCTTCTGCCTCAGCCTCCCGAGTAGCTGGGATTACAGGCACCCACCACCACACCCGGCTAATTTTTGTATTTTTTGTAGAGACGAGGTTTCACCGTGTTGGCCAGGCTGATCTCGAACTCCTGACCTCGTGATCTGCCTGCCTTGGCCTCCCAAAGTGCTGGGATTACAGGCGTGAGCCACCACACCCGACCAAGTCTGTTTACAAGTAATGCACATGTACGGCACACTCCTATGTGTTAATGTTACCTGATTAATTTGGGATTTTCACACTAATAGGATATATTCATGATTAGTTTCTTTGAAGTAGTTCAAGCAGAGAGCCTTTCTGCCAGAGCTTTCCCTGTCTACAAGCGAGATGCCCCAGAAAAGCAAGAACAGTATTTTGGGGCTTGATGAAACACTGCCTGGAGTTCAGACCATAATCAAAGATCTCAGTGAAGTTTGCCCTCCCCCTCTTTTCTTTTCTTTTCTTTTCTTTTCTTTCTTTTTTTTTTTTTTTTGGTGACGGAGTCTAGCTCTATTGCCCAGGCTGGAGTGCAGTGGTGCAGTGGCGCCATCTCGGCTCACTGCAACCTCAGCCTCCTGGATTCACACCATTCTCCTGCCTCAGCCTCCCAAGTTGCTGGGATTACAGGCGCCCGCCACCACGACCGGCTAATTTTATGTATTTTTAGTAGAGATGGGGTTTCACCATGTTAGCCAGGATGGTCTCGATCTCCTGAGCTCGTGATCCGCCCACCTCAGCCTCCCAAAGTGTTGGGATTATAGGCATGAGCCACTGCGCCCAACCTCCTTTTTATTAACCCGTTCTAAAGTCTGAGAAAAGTTGGGATCATACGCTTTTTTAAATTCATTTAGTTTAGCTCGACTGAAGCTGAAGAGCATTTGGTAGACAAAAGAAAAAAGTAAAGGAAGCACCTTTGATGCTCCTTCCTACATATTCACGTAACAAGAGCGGACCTGGGCCCCTTAACATTCTCTGCTGAGCCGCCTTTGCTGCAGGCCCAGGACTTGCTGGGAAATCAACTTTACACCGAGACATCTTTCCTTTCCTTTAAACGCTTTCACTTTGGCAGTATCATTTAAATAACTTTTCTTCCTGAAGCTAGCCATATCATTGAAGGGTTAAAACTTGAGTTCAACTAATTGATGATCTCTAGATGTTCTTCACAGCTGAGGGCAGGTGAACTCTGGGGATGGGAGGGGACTAGAGTGCAAGATATTCCAGATACCTTCACGTTTCCAGAACGGAAAGTTTAAGTCTAGATGAGCAAGTTAAATGGAATAAATACAGAATGCTGGGACATTCTACAAGACAGCTAGCCTGAGCTATTTAAAAAGTTAATGTCGAGAGACAGAGAGGAGAGAAGTGGGGAAGGACTATTCCTTAAAAACAAAGATATATAATGAAAATGCAATGTGTAAATCTTTATTGGCTCCTGGATTTAAAAAAAAAAAAAAAACATGCAAGATGTCTTGGGCAACTTTAATTTGGACTGGATATTATAGATAGTATAGAATTAGGGTTGGCTTTTTTTGATGTTAGAGTATTGTGGTTATTTTGGAGGATGTTATTCTGAGAAGATAAATGGTGAAACATGCAACTTCAAATAACACCTACAACTGCAAATAAGAAGTGTATGTAGAGAGAGAAAAAGAAAGCGAATTTGGCAATGTGTTAACCATTACAGAATTTCAGGATAATGTCTATAGCTGTTCATTTTACTATTCTTTCAGTATTTCTATGTTTGAAAATTTTTCATGATGAAAAGTCTGGGAAAACAATTCTAGGTTCATTGTCTACATCTCTTTTTTTTATCATGTATTATAATGGAATTCACTTCATAGTTAAAAGATTTACTTGTAATGTTTCTAGTTTAAAAAAAAAGAAGTATGAGGCAAGCCGCGGTACTCACGCCTGTAATCCCAGTACTTTGGGAGGCTGACGCTGGTGGATCACGAAGTCAGTTCAAGACCAGCCTGGCCAACATAGTGAAACCCTGTCACTACTAAAAATACAAAGAATTAGCCGGATGTGGTGGCGGGTGCCTGTAATCCCAGCTACTCGGGAGGCTGAGGCAGGAGAATTGCTTGAACCCGGGAGGCAGAGGTTGCAGTGAACCAAGATTGTGCTACTGCACTCCAGCTTGGGTGACAGAGCGAGACTCCGTCTCAGGAAAAAAAAAAAATATATATATATATATGAGAAGATGATTTTTTTCCCCGATCATGGGAGAACTGTCATACTAATAACCAAAGTATTACCAGTGTTTTTGCTCTGGATCTTTTAGTAGTTTTATTATTTATGCTATTTTATTTTTGTTTGGTTTTCTTCAGGAGTCCCAAATGTCCATTAGTTACCAATTAATATAAAATGAAAATCTTTAAATACATTAGGGCATTACATTAACAATCCTCTAAAGCATTGTTTTATGATCCATAAATCTCAAAATCACCAGAAAATCTGTTATAAAATAAAGAGGAAAACTGTTTTATGTTAAGAATAAGGCAATAGCAAATAAATTTTAATTCCTTTATTCCTTTTCTTCTTTCTTTTTTTTTTTCTTTTTTTTTGAGGCTGAGTTTCACTGTTGTTGCCCAGGCTGGAGTGCAATGGTGCAATCTTGGCTCACTACAACCTCCACCTCCTGGATTCAAGTGATTCTCCTGCCTCAGCCTCCCAAGTAGATGGGATTACAGGCATGCGCCACCACACCCAGCTAGTTTTCTATTTTTAGTAGAGATGGGGTTTCACCATGTTGGTCAGGCTTGTCTTGAACTCCCAACCTCAGATGATCCACCCGTCTTGGCCTCCTAAAGTACTGGGATTACAGGCGTGAGCCACCATGCCCGGCCTTTTTTTTTTTTTATTTTTTTTTTTATTTTTTTTTTTTTGAGATGGAGTTTTGCTCTTGTTGCCCAGGCTGGAGTGCAATGGCGCCATCTCAGCTCACTGCAACCTCCTCCTCCCAGGTTCAAGTGATTCTCCTGCCTCAGCCTCCCGAGTAGCTGGGATTACAGGCATGCAGCACCACACCGGACTACTTTTGTATTTTTAATAGAGACGGAGTTTCTCCATGTTGGTCAGGCTGGCCTCGAACCCCCAACCTCAGGTGATCTGCCTGCCTCAGCCTCCCAAAGTGCTGGGATTACAGGCATGAGCCACCGCACCCAGCCCCTTTATTTCTATTATGAATAGTTGTTTTGCTAGCCTTTTCATCATTTGACCTAGCAGTGAAACTTATAAATTGTTAGATTTTTAAATTTCCTTAATATTTTGAAATGTAATGCTGATGCAGATTATTGCTGTGTACCAAGCTTTAAATATTACTCATGAAAAGAAATGAAAATAGCACTAAATCTTGGACACTGAAGTTGCGCTCATGCAGAATCACAAGGGCACATATTTATGATGTGCTAATAAATAAATAGTTTTCCAGAAAAGTTGTGAAAACGACAAGGCATAATCTGAGAGGTGACAGTTGAGATATCCCGTCTATCAATTCTTTTTCCCTTTAATCATAGCTTTTTAGTATGTTGTGTTTTTCCTATCACCATTATGTTTATTGAAGGGAAAACTTTCTGTGACATTAGTAAACAGATTCTAGCGAATGAATGAACAGATTAAATCTTCAATTTGTGATGTAAAATTTGAGTGCCTAAAAGGAGAGGCAAATATGAAAATACTGGGAAACCAGGACTTTTCACACATGGTGATAAATCCATCCATCCAATACTTCGAGACACCATCCACATAGCTAATTATTATGTAAAACGAAACCATGAAAAGAACTGATGCTTCTCCATGACAGTAGATGCCCCAGGGGAACAGAATTCCCATCCTGGTTTCCCCTATTTGCAGCCTCCACACTTCAGAGGAACTAGCAAGTTACAATTGGCACTTGAAAAAGTGTTACAAAACACTGACAAGTATTAGGGAAACGTTGATTAATGTAAACAGCCTGCCTCAAGGAATGATACCTTTCTTAAGAAAACCAGTTTTCAATTCGCATTTGTATGTGCAGGTAAATGCAGTGAGTGTTTGAAGAGAAGTGATTTTTGCCTTTGCTGGAGAGAAGAGAGGATTATCATATTTACATCTTAACTTTCTGAAAATTTGAAAAAAGAATTGACAGACTGAAAGTCAATAGGCCCCAAAAATGAAGGAAATTCTGACATATGCTACAACATGGATGAACCTTGAGGACGTTATGCTAAGTTAAATAAGCCCGTCACCAAAAAACAAATGCCAAATGCTGCCACTTACATGAGGGGCCTACAGTAGCACGTTCTTGGAGGCAACAGTAGAATGGTGGTTGCCCAAGGCTGGGAGTAGGGGGTAAAGGAGAGTTCTTATTTAATGGTTATGGAGCTTCAGCTTTGCAGGGTGAAACAGTTCTGTGGATGGATGGCAGTGATGGTTGCACAACAACATAAATGCACTCGGTGGCACCGAACTGCATGCTTGAAAATGGGTAAGATGGCCAGGTGCAGTGGCTCACACCTGTAATCCAGCAATTTGGGAGGCCGAGGCAGGTGGATCCCTTGAGACCAGGAGGTGGAGACCAGCCTGGCCAACATGGCGAAAACCCGTCTCTACAAAAAAACGCAAAAATTAGCTGGGCATGGTCCCAGCTACACGGGAAGGCTGAGATGGGAGAATCGCTCAAGCCCAGGAGGCAGAGGTTGCAGTGAGCCCAGATTGCACTGCTGCATTCCAGCCTGAATGATAAAATGAGATTCTGTCTTTAAAAAAAAAAATTAATAAGATGGTAAATTAGGCTGGGTGCAGTGGCTCCCACTTTGGGAGGCCGAGGTGGGCGGATCACAAGGTCAGGAGTTGTATACCAGCCTGGCCAACATAGTGAAACCCTGTCTCTACTAAAAATACAAATATTAGCCGGGCATGGTGGCACGTGCCTGTAGTCTCAGCTACTCAGGAGAATGAGGCAGGAGAATGAGGCAGGAGAATCGCTTGAACCCAGGGGACAGAGGTTGCAGTGAGCTGGTATCGCGCCATTGCTCTCCAGCCTGGGCAACAAAAGCAAAACTCCATCTCAAAAAAAAAAATAAAAAAAAAAGTGAGATGGTAAATTTTATGTTATCTATATTTTACCACAATCTAAAAAAAAAAAAAAAAATGGGATTCCTTTTTCTCATGTACCAGTTTTATTTTAATTTGGATTCTCATCCTATTCATTTTCTATTCATTTATTTATTTTTGAGATGTAGCCTAGCTCTGTCACCCAGACTGTGCAGTGGCGCCATCTCGGCTCACTGCAACCTCCGCCTCCTGGGTTTAAGCAATTCTCCTGTCTCAGCCTCCTGAGTAGCTGGGATTACAGGCCCATGCCGCCACGCCCGGCTAATTTTTGTAGTTTTAGTAGAGACGGGATTTCACCATGTTTGCCAAGCTGGTCTCGAACCGCAGACAAGCGATCCACCCAACTCGGCCTCCCAAAGTGCTGGGATTACAGGCATGAGCCACCACGCCCGGCCTGCATGACATTTTAAAAAGATTTGTTTCGTTTTGTTTTGGTTTTGTAGAGATAGGGTTTCTCTAAATTACCCAGGCTGATCTGAAACTCCTGGCTTCAAGTGGTCCTCCTGCCTCAGCTTCCCAAAGTGCTAGGTTTACAGCATGAGCTATCATGCCCAGCCCCTAGCCTATAATTTTTTATTAGGCACTGACTATGTGCCAGACGCTGTTCTAAGTAGTTTACATGTTAATATGACCTAATTTACTGTACACATCATTTCTATTAGGTAGGCACTGTTATCATCCCTATTTCACTGAACAGGAATCTGGGGCCCAGTACTTTCCTAGAGTCACAAGCAGGAGAGCTGGGTGTCCCATCCTGGTGCTCTAGAGAGCTCACTAGCAGCCAGTAGCCACAGCTGACTTCTTAGCTATTCTTCCAGTGCCATTTCTTCCTCTGTTCTCACATTCCCCATGGATCTACTGATAGAAAAATGTATATATGTACTTTCCCCACAAGCTTGGTAGGATTTCTCTTGGTACTTTTGAGGTGAAGTAGATACTTTAAGAATTCATATTCCTGCAAATAGAACTAACAGCTGCCTCAGGGCTCTAGAACTGTGTCTACCAGTGGAAAAACATGGCCACCTTCAGTTGTGTGCTTTCTGGCAACACCCAATTCATGCCCTAAATTCCAGTTCCACAAAGAAAGGAAGGCTGATTTACAACTTTGTAAATGCTACAATTAAGGGGGGGTAGGGGGGAGAGCAGAAGATTATCTGTCATCTGTCCATGTATCTATTTATCTATCTATCTAAAGTTCTGCAATTAAAATGGTTTGGGATGATCTTGGTAATAGTAGACATGTAGTCTGAGTACTAGTGTCACATTTGGAAACATTTGGTCTGCTGAATGTCAATGGATGTGTTTCTAGCTTGCAATGCCCTCTTGAAATCAATAGCTTTAAAGATCTTTAACCATGAACTGTAGTAAGAAGTAAATTTTAGGGTGGCCGTGGTGGCTTACTCCTGTAATCCCAACACTTGGGGAGGCCGAGGCGGGCAGATCACCTGAGGTCAGGAGTTCAAGACCAGCCTGGCCAACATGGTGAAACCCTGTCTCTACAAAAAATACAAAAACTAGCCAGGCATGATGGCGGGTGCCTGTAATCCCAGATACTACGGAGGCTGAGGCAGGAAAATTGCTTGAACTGGGGAGGCGGGGGTTGCAGTGAGCCAAGATCACACCATTGCACTCCAGCCTGGGCGACAGAGCAAGACTCAGTCTCAGAAAAAAAAGAAGTACATTTTAAACATCTCAAATGAACCTTGTGCACATATACACACAAATACAGGTTGCAACACACAATTTTAAAACATTCCTTTAAATTACGCTATAGGATTTTTCAATTTGATTATTAACCCTCTAGCTTGGAAAGCTATTGTCCTCAAAACCAGGTTCTCATGGAAAATGGCAACATAGTCTGCTCAATAATGTCAGAACAGATTTTTCTTTCCTTTATCCCTTTTGCAATGAGAAGTCGTAATCCCTGCCTTTGGTGAAGTTACCCTTAAATTCCAAATCAATAGGATTCAAAGCTCTTCAGAGAATTTCTGAGTAACTCTGTAGTCGCTCCCTTCCCTGCTGGCTCTTTTCTGCCTTGAGGCCCCCACCTGCACCCCCAATCTCAGCACCCCTCTCCTGTCTGCCACATCTGATGGCATCTCTCAGCTGCCTCCGTGCCCATCTACTCACCCCAAGCCTAGAGTGGTCCAAAAAAAGAGAACCAGGCTCGGAGACAGAGGGTCCTGAAAAGGAATTCCTCCCTACCCCTTACTAGATTGACCTTGGGCAAACAACTGCTGCTCTCTGGGCCTCAGTTTCCTCACTTATAAAATAAGGATAATAACACAGTCTCTCAAGGTGGTTTCTTGGACTGAAAGAGGAGAAGTGAGATACGGTAGTAAAGTAATTAACACAGTGTTTAACTTTGTGAACATTATTCCCTTTCCTTTTTTTGCCTGAGGCATGTTGAAGGCCCTGTCTGAGGTCAGCAGGTGCTGGGAAAATAACACCCTTACTAGAGATGCATCCTGGACAATCACAGGGCAGCATGGACTCCAAAAATAATGTTCTGTGAAACTTTAGTCCAATCACGGCCCAAAACTCCAGGGTCCAAGAAGGACATCATCATGGTATTTCTCGGGGGCAGGATAAATGGATCTCAGGGAAAGGCAGGAGCCAATGACCTTGAATACCCTCCCACCCCCTATCCATTCATAGACTGTTTCATACTCATGAAAAAACAGCACTAGAGGCTGGGCACGGTAGCTCATGCCTATAATCCCAGTACTTTGAGAGGCCGAGGTGGGTGGATCACTTGAGGTGAGGAGTTGGAGACCAGCCTGGCCAACAGGTGAAACCCCGCCTCTACTAAAAATACAAAAATTAGCTGAATGTGGTGGCGCATGCCTATAGTCCCAGCTACTTAGGAGGCTGAGGCCAGAGAACTGCTTGAACCCATGAGGTGGAGGTTGCAGTGAGCCAAGATCGCGCCACTGTACTCCAGCCAGGGCGACAAAGCCAAGACCTTGTCTCAAAAGAGAAAAGAAAAAAAAGAAAGAAACTAGAAATGCAAACTTTCAAACTTTGGGTGAGAGGGCAAGGAAAACAAAGAATGAACAGTATACATCAGCTATTTTTGGTGACTACTGCCCTGAGTTGCCCATTTACATAATATAATAAGAACGAAATGGTGCTAATCTGAGAGGTTAATGGAATCAGATCTCACATATGCTCTCCTTGAATGTCATGCCATCTCACCCAATGAATATCAAGTTGTATGTTAGAAAGAGCTTGAGAAACACATATAGAAATTAGGAAGTGAATTAGATATCAGCTGGATTCTTTTTAGGAATATGATCTGGTCTAGTATTCGTTTTGAACTGGGAACTTTCCATTTTTCCTCCTGGAGATTTTCCTTTCACATCATCAATTTTATTAGTGATGGTTGAGGTCTCTCAAATCTGTGAATAAGGTTTAGTGAGAATTGATGAGCCCTGGTTAAATAAGAATTCTAATGGCTATGGGTTGCCGCTATGTGGTAGAAGTCAAACTCAATTATCTTTTCTTTTTTTTTTCTCTTTTTTTTTTTTTTTTTTTTTTGAGATGAAGTCTATCTCTGTCACCTTGGCTGGAGTGCAGTGGCGGGATCTCAGCTCACTCCAGCCTCCGCCTCCCAATTCAAGCGATTCTCTTGCCTCAGCCTCTCAAGTACTTGGGATTACAGGCACGCACCACCACGCCCGGCTAATTTTTATATTTTTAGTAGAGATGGGTTTTCACCATGTTGGCCAGGCTGGTCTTGAACTCCTGGCCTCAAGTGATCCACCTGCCTCAGCCTCCCAAAGTGCTGGGATTATAGGTGTGAGCCACCACGCCTGGCCTAATCCAATTATCTTTTAATTCAACAATTATCTGGGAGACTCCCTAGAACCTCTTCTATGTGTCTTTTTTCATTTGAAATCTTTCCTTTCAAATCAGGCCTACTTTAGAAAGACAAAAAAAAAAAAAAAAAATCAAAATACAAAACCTTCATTTGTGAAAAATGAAAGAAAAGGAGAAGGGATTTTTCTCTCTAGATTTAGCTTTTTTCAGTAAGGAAATATTGGACCATCAGGTAATCAATCTTGGCTACACAGTTCAAGCAAAAAACAAAACAAACAAAGCCATCGTTTGCTTAGCATTGCTGTATCCCTAGACAAATTCTACCAGCTTTTACATTGCTATTCCTCTCCTTCCCCATTGCAGCCATTTAAGAAAAGTTCTACTTGGGAAGATAGAACAAAGCCTATCTTTATGCTCTAAGCAGTGCCTAGCTCTCAGAGTTGGAGGAGGGAAGAGAAAGGAATAATGAACAAGGGGGAGGAGAAGGTGGTATTTAGTTTCTTCTTAAATTTCACTTACTAAGAATTCCCTCAGTGTCAAATGGGGAGGCATCTTTAGGATTTACAGTTTGTTAAATGTTATCCAATGTTTTCAGATACATTCTTTGGAATACATTCCTCTATTTTTAATATGCATATTCACATACTAATACATTAGCAGACATTAGGAACAGCATGGACTGGAAGGTCCATGATTGTACCAGGCTAGAACTAGGAAACTTTATTTATTTATTTATTTTATTTATTTTTATTTTTATTTTTATTTGAGACGGAGTCTCGCTCTGTCACCAGGCTGGAGTGCAGTGGCGTGATCTCAGCTCCACTGCAACCTCCACCTCCTGGGTTTAAGCAATTCTCCTGCCTGAGCCTCCTGAGTAGCTGGGATTACAGGCATGCACCACCATGCCCAGCCAATTTTTGTATTTTTAGTAGAGATGTCATTTCACCATGTTGGCCAGGATGGTCTCTATCTCTTGACCTTGTGATCTTCCCGCCTTGGCCTCCCATAGTGCTGGGATTACAGACATGAACCACCACACCCAGCCTACTTTTTAAATACATATACAAGGTCTTGCTCTGTCACCCAGACTGGAGTGCAGTGGCATAGTCATAGCTCACTGCAGCCTCGACCTCCTGGGTTCAAGCGATCCTCCCGCTTCAGCCTCCCAAGTAGCAGGACCACAGGTGTGTACCACCAGGCCTGACTAATTTTTGTATTTTTTTTTTTTTTTTTTTTAGACAGAGTCTCACTGTAGCACAGGCCTGAGTGCAGTGGTACCACCTTGGCTCACTGCAACCTCCACCTCCAGGGTTCAAGCAATTCTCTTGCCTCAGCCTCCTGAGTAGCTGGGACTACGGGCATGTGCCACCACGCCTGGCTAATTTTTGTATTTTTAGTAGAGACGGGGTTTCACTATGTTGGCCAGGCTGGTCTTGAACTCCTGACCTTGTGATCTGCCTGCCTCAGCCTCCCAAAGTGCTGGGATTACAAGCGTGAGCCACCGCACCCGGCTTAATTTTTGTATTTTTTGTAGAGACGGGGTTTCATCATGTTGCCAAGGCTGGTCTCAAACTCCTGAGCTCAAGCAATCCACCTGCCTTGGCCTCTCAAAATGCTGAGATTACAGGTGTAAGCCACCGTACCCGGCCTAATTTTTAAACTTTTTGGAGAGATGAAGTCTCACCATATTGCTCACGTTGGTCTTGAACTTCTGGGCTCAAGTGATCCTCGTCTTCAGCTTCCCAAAGTGGTGAGATTACCGATATGAGCCACTGCACCAGCCCTAGGAAGCTCTTTCATAAGGAGGGAATATTCTCTTCCCCATCATCCTTTTGGGTTGAAGATAGCAGCCAGGATGGTATTAGGGAAAGTTAGGAAGGTAGTGATGGTGGTGGTGGTGGCCGGTGGAAGGGATTAATGTTGAGAGTTGTTATTTGCATTGCAAAAAGAGCCTGATGTTTTCCTTTTGTGAATACTATTATACTCATTTCTTGAAAAATATTCCGAAAGGATACTGCCTAGTTCTACAATCTCAACAGATAATTAATAAGAATCCCAAGTTGGAATTAGTTTCACTGAGTGTAGCTCAGAGGTCTGTATAGAAAAAAACAGTTCTTTCACAGGTAAAAGGAACGCTAGGGATGCAGCCTCTTAAGTTGGCTTTGGGACCCAGAAAAGTGCACATAGTTTGCAGTTGGCCAGTGGCTAGATGGCTTCCAGCAAGCCTTTAAAATAAATAGAATAAATAGGCCATACCATCCTGAATGTGCCCGATCTCATCATAAAATAAATAGAATTTCTTTGGTGAAGCATTTTCTCCCCAAAAGCTATGACAACTCTTTTAGGGGCTAATGACCTTCTCATCAAAGTCCAGCTGTACACCTCTCATGGTCCTCCTAGAATTCAAACTCCTGGGCTGTTGGTCCTTAGTTGGTGTACATTGTCTCATCCCTTACTTATCAAGATTTAGCTGCCCCATATCCACTTTCAAGGATGGGTGTGTGTGCGTTAATGGAAGTTAAAGTTTTCAAGCATAATCTGTTCCAGGTAACAAGTTATCAGCCAGTATTTATTTAGATCTACCAAAAAATACAGTTCTCTTCTAGGTATTGAGGACATAAGGAACTATTTACATAAATGTTACTTCTTATCTCAAAACATACAGGATAGCCGGAAATTCAAAACTCATACTTTAAATTATGAGTAATAGTAAAAGACTATCACAGAATATATGCTACGGGTCAAATAAGGGTTAGCTTCAGAGAGACCTGGATGAAGTGGTGGGGCCATGTGACTTGAAATGGTGTCATGAGTGTCACTGAGTCTTGACGCTGTGCTCCTGGAAGAGCACAACCAGATGAAGACTAATTTACCTGGTGGAAAATGGCTGTCCTATCTATGCAGTCTAAAATAGAAACCACGGATACATCATCACGAAACATAATCTGGCTGCTGTGCTAGGCCTAAGCAACTGTTTCTGAACTTTTCCAATAATACTTGTTTTCTACGTATTAATTCTTTCCAAACACGTATTAGCACTAAAGGTATAAAAACTTATGGCATGAAAATTTAAATTTAAAATTTCTATTTGTTATCCTAATTTGGGCCCGGTGAGGTCGCTCATACTTGTAATCCCAACATTTTGAGAGGCCGAGGCTGGAGGATCACTTGAGACCAGGAGTTCAAGACCAGCCTGGGCAATAATAGAGTGAGACATTCATCTCTACAAAAAGAAAAAGAAAAAAAAAATTAGCTGAGAGTTTGGTGGCACACGCCTATATTTCTAGCTACTTGGGAGGCTAACACAGGAAGACGGCTTGAGCCCAGGAGTTCGAGGTTGCAGACAAAGTGAGACCCTGTCTCTAAAATTAAAGTATAAATAAATAAATAGAATACGAAGAGGTCAATCAGAAGATATTAGGATCTCTATGACGCAGGAGCACTAGAAAAGCCTAGGAAGGAAACTGTGTCTCTTGAGCTCACAGACAGTAGAAGCAACAGAGTATTAGCACATTTTAGATAAGTACAAGATTTGTCAAGTCAAACAATATATGGTCTGGTTCTTACCTAACATCTTTTTCTTCACTTCTAGTCCTTAAAGATGTTGAAACAGGCTCGGTGCGGTAGCTCACGCCGGTAACCCCAGCACTTTAGGAGGCCAAGGTGGGTAGACCACAAGGTGGGGAGGTCAAGACCAGCTTGGCCAAGGTGGTGAAACCCTGTTTCTAATAAAACAAAAATTAGCTGGGCGTGGTGGCGGCCACCTGTAATCCCAGCTAATCAGGAGGCTGAGGCAGAGAATTGTTTGAACCCTGGAGGTGGAGGTTGCGGTGAGCCAAGATCGTGCCACTGCACTCCAGCCTGGGCAACAGAGCTAGACTTCTTCTCAAAAAAAAAAAAAAAAAAAAAAAGATATTGAAACAGCTTGAAGCAAGACCTGTTCTTTCTGGGGCTCTCAGTCTCTTTTGGAGTTAGTTTCGGTGGGCTTTACCACCAAAAGGGAGAGGTAAACATGGCTGGAGGGTATGCCTGGCAGTAGATTTGGGAGAGGGAATTTCTTCTCCTGCACATCTAAAATGGTTCTAGGAGAGCCCACTTTGCCGTCATACTTCTGTCCCCTTTGTACCTTCCTCTTGACTACTCCCTCACCACCCTGCATTCTCCTCAGTATACTAACCTGGGCCACATTTATCAGCGTGTGTCATTACTGTTCATTGAAGTTCAGAAACCACATTCCATTTTATTCTTTCTTACCTCCTGCCACCCCAAAGGATCAGGCTAGCCTTCCTTGTACATTCTGATGCTGCTTAGACTCAGGAAAGAAACAGAAGTGGAATGCCCTGCTCAGGAGTTCCGGCCTTGGCCATGTCTTCCCCTAAAAATCAACCAGAGTTGGCCGGGTGCAGTGGCTCATGCCTGTAATCCCAGCAGTTAGGGAGGCCGAGGTGGGCGTATCACTAGGTCAGAAGTTCGAGACCAGCCTGGCCAACATGGTGAAACCCTGTTTCTACTAAAAATACAAAAATTAGCCAGGCGTGGTGGTGGGCGCCTGTAATCTCAGTTACTCAGGAGGCTGAGGCAGGAGAATCACTTGAAACCGGAAGGCAGAGGTTGCAGTGAGCCTAGATCAGGCCACTGCACTCTAGCCTGGGTGACAGTGTGAGACTCCATCTCAACACACACACACACACACACACACACACACACACACACACACACAAAATTAACCAGAGCTGCACTAATTTGGGGATGAGGTAGAAGTCGAGCTGTTTATGCACTTACCCAACTAGTTCTTTATTCCCTCTCTGGCTCTAGTTCAGAATGTGTCTCTTCAGCAAAGATCCCCAGAGGACCAGAGAGGGGAATGACAGGAGCTGTGCGTCAGAACTGTTCTCTGAAGCTCTCACATTTGAGGACACTGTCAGCCAATGCTACTGCTTTAATATTAGTGACTGACACTAACAGGCGAAGGAGAGGCAAAGGAATACAGTCCTAACAGAGCCCAGCAGTGGACTGGCTGTACCTTTGTCAATATTGAATTAAGAGCCATAAAATATATCACCTTTCCTAATTTAATAATCCCACTGTTGGAACTGCATTCTGAGAAAACAGTTCAAATTAAGACAAGAGAATTCGAATGATACCTAGTGCCAATATCTTAGTATCTGAATGTCATTACCCATGAGAATGTACCCAGAGCTCCCTGAAGACATGGCTGATTCAGATCTGGGGCAAGGAAACGTCGTGGTGTGTGTCAGAAAGAAAAATGATACTTTTTTCTTTCTGGAAGAAAGAAAGAGGAAGAAGGAAGAGGAGGAAGAGTTTTGGGTAGAGAGGTGTTGAATTCTGTTTTGGATTGAGCTGTAGGTACCTGGGAGATGTACAGCTGGAGATGATCCGTGGGTACTATACAGATGTGGATGTGGATGTATACCTATGTATCGAATCAGATAATCAATGTTGAAAATTTTCTTGTGCCACCTTGCAGAAGAATTCTCTCTGATGCTTGGTGAAAATGCAGATTTATGGGTCCCACCTCAGAGGATGAGGCAATTGCATTTTACTTTATTTTATTTTATTTTTTGAGACAGAGTCTCACACTCTCCTCCAGGTTGGAGTGCAGTGGCGTGATCTCTGCTCACTACAAGCTCCGTCTCCCGGGTTCACACCATTCTCCCACCTCAGCCTCCGGAGTAGCTGAGACTACAGGCATGCACCACCACACCCGGTTAATTTTTCTATTTTTCATAGACACAGGATTTTGCTGTGTTGCCCAAGCTGGTCTCAAACTCCTGGGCTCAAGTGATCCTCCTGTCTCAGCCTCCCAGAGTGTTGGTTTTACAGGTGTAAGCCACCACACCTGGCCCTATTTATTTATTTTTAATGTTTAAAATTTTTAATTTTTAAAATTTGAGATGGGGTCTTGCTATGTTGCCCAGCTGGTCTCGAACTCCTGGGTTCCAGCGATTCGCCAGCCTTGGCCTCCCAAAGTGCTGGATTACAGGCTTGAGCCACCATACCCAGCCAGTACAGAATTTTGTAAGCTTAAAAGCAAAGGAAGAAAACAACGCATTTCCGGATTTGACTACATGAATGTTAAATACTTTGGCATGTCAAAAACACCATGAAAAAAATTAAAATGAAAAATTAGAGGGAAATCCTACAGCATATATGAGCAAGTAAAGTAGTATCATTAATACATGAAGTTTTTATAATCCATGCAAAAAACTACCGCTATTTCAGTAAAAAAAAAATGTGCAAACACATGAATACGCAATTCCCAAAGAAAAAACAATTTTCTCTCTCTATATATAGAACATGAATATGAAATACTTATTAAAACAAAAATGGAATGTCATTTTTAGCTCCTCAAATTGGCAAATACTTGTACGAAAAAGTATGGTTCAGGGAGTCAAGGAAATAAGCAAAATCATTCACTGTTAGTCGAAGTGAATTTCATATCACTTTTCTTTCGTTGTTGAGACAGGTTCTCACTCTCAGGCTGGAGTGTACTCCCAGGCTGGGATCTTGGCTCACTGCAGCCTGTACCTCCCTGGGCCCAGGTGATTCTCCCAACTCAGCCTCCATAGCTAAGACTACAGGTGTGCACTACCACACCGAGCTAATTTTTTGTATTTTTAGTGGAGGTGGGGTTTCCCCATGTTGCCCAGCTGGTCTCGAACTCCTGGGTTCCAGCGATTCGCCAGCCTTGGTCTCCCAAAGTGCTGGGATTACAGGCATGAGTCACAGTACCTGGCCTAGTATCACTGTTCTGAAAGGCATGTGTAAGTAATACCAAAAATTTTAAAACATTCCTACCCTTTGAAAGCAATTCTGCTTCTGGGAGCTTATGTTTTACATTTATGTAAAAAAAAAAAAATTGTTCCAGGCCGGTTGTGGTGGCACGCACCTCTAATCCCAGCTACTGGGGAGGCTGAGGCACAAGAATCACTTGAACCTGGGAGGCAGTGGTTGCAATGAGCCGAGATGGTGCCACTGCCCTCCAGCCTGGGTGAAAGAGCAAGACTCTGTCTCAAAATATACATATATATAAAGGCTCGCTGGCCTTTGGCGACCTTGCACTTATACCGGTGCCAAGAAGTATGTGGAAGTGCGAACCACTGAGAGTTTCGCTGTTCTACGTTTTGACAGAGTTTTATATCTTCTCATCTGTAGATGTGCACTTTAATACAGACAGCTACATGATGAGCAGGTAATACTGACTCAAGGCTCCAGCGGCTCTGTTAGATGAAATAGTACACATCTGTACCCTCTACTTCAGTTGTTCAAATGTCCTTATAAAAATAGTTATGAAAAAGTGGCTGTTCTCACAGGTACACAGGCAATCTTAAACATCAATGAGTTGGCTATTTTCCCCTTAGCCTGAGAATGGCAGCCAGTCACACTTTGGAAGTTAGGCCAGCAAATCTGGGAATGCTAATAGATTCAGAAACCTGGAGTGCTTTTATTCCCTTCACAGACTCATCTAGCAAAATGGATTGCTTTGCAATTGTGAAGAGGGAAAGAAAAAGAATAAGGAAGAAAAAAAGAATGTGTTGGCTTTGTGAGCCCTGGTTTGAGTATAGGATTTTTTTTTTTTTTTGGATGAAAAGTGGGATCTTAATGGACGCTCACAGTTGGCTCAGGCAGCCTCTCAAAGCTCCCCCTTGTCAAACAGCACCCTAGATAGAAGGACCCATTGTTTTCTAACACTAAAGTTACCACGCTTCCCTTTATCCTTTCTTTTGTACTTTTTAGCGTTTGCTTAATCAGAATCTTTTAATCCCTAATGTGGTGACTCGGTGTAATTTATCTCATTAAGCCTCTCCTATTTTCTCCTGTTTACATGACTAATATTATTGTGTTTTATAGAGCTTATACCAACAAGCCACTCCTTTGTCCCATTGTTTCAGCTCCAGGCCAAAAACCAACAATGAAGTTTTATCTTTCCAATCTTGGACCTCACCTACTTGTCATTCAGATTGTATAGATTGCATGAAGAGCATGTTCCTTTGAAAACAAAGCAAGGATTCATTTTTATGACCTAAAAACAAACAATTACCTTTCTCAAAGGTCCTGGTCATCTCTTTTTATGAGTATAGACTGGCAAAGACTCACCTTAGAAGAGGAAAGAAGTATATACTTCCTTGTGGGCTGAAAGCCCAAAGTCCCCTAGCAATAATGCCCTGCTCCCTAACTTATATTTCTTTCCTGGAGCATAGAATATCGAGAAGCAGAGAATCTGAGCAGTGGAGGGCATCTGGCGAGGTTATCTCGTCCAAACCCCTGCCCTTCAGCAAGACCACACCCAAGCCAGACAGAGGAGAATCGATCTTGTTTTTCAACGCTTACAAAGCAGAGCCTTCTTTGAAAGTCCCATATTTGAAATATCGTGTCAGAAAATTTCTTTTCTAAAAACCCAGCCTAGTAAAAGCTTTTCGTGTCATTTTCTCAGTTACTCTTTTTCTTTTCTAGGCTGAAAACAACCAGTTACCATCCTCAGGGAATCAACAATTTAATGAGCAATAACTTCTGGTGAGGCCGTGGTTCTCAAACATTCGCCTGCCTCAGTGTCACCTGGAGGGCTTATGAAAGCACACATCGCTGCACACCCCCGGTTTCTGATCTCAGAGGTCCAATGAGGGCTCTAGAATTTGCATTTCTAGAGAGTTCCCAGGTGATGCTGATGCTGTTGGACTGGGGACCCCACTTTGAGAAGTGCTGCTATCAGGCCTAGTGCTAGGAAATCTGAAGGATAGAAATATGCAGATGCCTAAGAGCTGGGAATAAGTGGAGTTAACAAGTCAGCGGGTTAACCTCCATATGAAAGTGCCAAACGCCCATCGCATAAGCCCTTTGCTAGCTCAGGGTACAGTGTGGGAGGCCGACATGAACTGTAGTTTAGGATGTTAGCCATTCACACCAAGAACCGTGTGGGCATTGAAGGGGAGCACAGCTTCCTGCAGAACTGGAAGCATCAGGAACCATTCCTGGGTGGATTTGGTTTTGTTTTTGTTTTTTTGTTTTGTTTTTGTTTTGATTTCAGTTTTGCTCTTGTCACCGAGACTGGAGTGCAGTGGCATGATCTTGGCTCACTGCAACCTCCACCTCCTGGGTTCAAGCAATTCTCCTGCCTCAGCCTCCCAAATAGCTGGGATTGCAGCACATGCCACCCACCTCTGCCTCCCAAAGTGCTGAGATTACAGCTGTAAGACACTGAGCCCGGCCTCCTAGGTGGATTCTTTTATTTATTTATTTATTTTGCTTTTGGAGATTCCTCTTTGAAGGTTTTTTGTTTTGTTTTGTTTTATTATATTATACTTTAAGTTCTGGGATACATGTTCAAAATGTACAGGTTTGTTACATAGATATACATGTGCCGTGGTGGTTTGCTGCACCCATCAACCCGTCATCTACATGATGTATTTCTCCTAATGCTATCCCTCCCCTAGCCCCCCAACCCTCTGACAGGCCCCAGTGTGTGATGTTCCCCTCCCTGTGTCCATGTGTTATCATTGTTCAGCTCCCACTTAGGAGTGAGAACATGTGGTGTTTGGTTTTCTGTTCCAGTGTTAGTTTGCTGATAATGATGGTTTCCAGCTTCATCCATGTCCCTGCAAATTACATGAACTCCTTTTTGGTGACTGCATAGTATTCCATGGTGTCTATGTGCTACATTTTCGTGGATTCTTCAAGAAGAGAAGGTTTCCAGACAAAGGGGAAGGGCAAGGCATGTGCTCTTCCAGCAGCGGAACAGCGTGGAACTGAGGAGGGGACGTGGAGTGTTCACAGAGCAGCAAGCCATGCAAGTGTCCCCAAGGGGAGCGTGCAAGTGAGGCAGTGAGGACAGAGTGCAGAGGCAGGCAGGGCAAGATCCAGAGGGCCTGGCAACGCAGGGGGAGGAGTCTGGGCGATAATTCTGAAGGTTCCTTTGACATCAAGGACAGAGGAAGCTTTGCTAAGACTCATATAAGGGGTCATCAGAGAAAAAAGAAGAAGTAGGAGCACAGCTCTCCCCAGACCTGTAGGTCCTCCACAGTAGGACTTATCTGCCAGGTTCACTCTGGTTTCCCGCTGGTATCAGGGCTCTGCTAGCCTCCTAGCCTAGGTGCAGGACTCGGCTTTCTCTTTCCTTTTAATTTTGTTGAATGATTTGGGAATTTCACAGAGGAAAATTTGTAAAGACACTGGGCAAACAGAACCAAAATGAACACGAAGGGAATACGGAAGTTGGGTCTAGAGATAAGGCTTCTAGCTCCACCTTTTGCGGGCTACATGACCTTGAGCGTGTTACTTAACTCCCTGTGCAGCAGTCTCTGTATTTAAATAGGGACCTTATCCCCTAACAAGATCCACAAGACCTTACAGGGCTTAGCACTCCCTGCTGTTTTCAGTCTGAGCTCACACTCACTGACTTTTTCTGCCCCAACTATATAAACCTTTTAATTAATTAATTAATTAATTTATTTATTTATTTATTTATTTATATATTGAGACAGAATCTCACTCTGTCACCCAGCCTGGAGTGCAGTGGCAAGATCTCAGCTCACTGCAACCTCTGCCTCCTGAGTTCAAGTAATTATCTGGCTCAGCCTCGCAAGTAGCTGGAATTACAGGCACCCGCCACCGCACTCAGCTAATTTTTGTATTTTTAGTAGAGATGGGGTTTCACCATCTTTGCCAGGCTGGTCTTGAACTCCTGACCTTGTGATCCACCTGCCCTCGGCCTCCCAAAATGTTGGGATTACAGGCATGAGCCACCGCACCAGGCTTATAAACCTCCTTTTTTTTTTTTTTTTTTTGAGACGGAGTTTCGCTCCTGTTGCCCAGGCTGGAGTGCAATGGCACGATCTCAGCTCACCGCAACCTCCGCCTCCCAGGTTCAAGCGATTCTCCTGCTTCAGCCTCCCTAGTAGCTGGGATTGCAGGTATGTGCCACCACGCCCAGCTAATTTTGTATTTTTAGTAGAGACAGGGTTTCTCCACGTTGGTCTGAAACTCCCAACCTCAGGTAATCTGCCTGCCTCGGCCTCCCAAAGTGCTGGGATTATAGGCGTGAGCCACCTCGCGCTGGCCCTATAAACCTCTTTTAACTTGGGTTTACTATGCTTCTTTCTGGCCCAGGCCTTTGCACAAGCTGTTTCCTTTGTCTGCAATAGTCTTACTCTCACCTCACTAATTAACTGCTACATTAGATCTAAGACCTGCTCCCTCAGGGAAACCTCTGATCTCCCTGAATAGGTTAAATCTCTCTGATTATAGTGTTTTTTAGTATCAGGAACTTCTACCTGATGTCACTTAATGATTGCTTTTTGTGTAATTATTTACTTAATGTTTGTCTCCTACTAGAACAGGGGTCAGCAAACTGTAGCCGGCTTTGGCCTGAAGCCTATTTTCATAAAAAAGTTTTATTGGCATGCAGCCACACCTACTTTTTTACATATTGTGTGTGGTTGCTTTTGCACTGCAGTGGCAGAGTTGAGTAGTTGCAGCAGAGGCCTTATGGCCCACAAAACCTAAAATACTTACAATCTGGTCCTTTACGGAAAAAAAATTTGTCAATCCCTGTATAATCTCCATGAAAGCAGGCACAAGGTCTATTTTTGCTTACTTGCTTATCCTCAGCATCTAGCATAGTGTCTGCCACATAAAAGATGCACAATATTTATTTTAAAAAAATGAATGCAAGATTTTTTAAATGACTATTTTGCCAGAGTGTTGAAAGAGTTAAATAAGAGACAGTATTATTTTTTAAAAACCAGCAACATATGCCTAGAACACAATAGGTGTTTAATAAAAAAAAGTTAGCAGTTTGTTGTTGTTGTTATTCTTAGCCTTTCCTTAGTCAGTGCTTTTTTTTTTTTTTTTTTTTGAGACAGAGTCTTGCTCTGTCACCTAGGCTGGAGTGCAGTGCCACGATCTCAGCTCACTGCACCTCTGCCTCCTGGGTTCAAGCAATTCTCGTGTCTCAGCCTCCCTCCCGAGTAGCTGGGATTACAGGCACATGCCACCATGCCTGGCTAATTTTTGTATTTCTAGTAGAGATGGGGTTTTGCCATGTTGGCCAGGCTGGTCTCGAACTCCCGACCTCAGGTGATCCACCCGCCTTGTCCTCTCAAAGTGCTGGGATTACAGGCATGAGCCACCGCGCCCGACTGTCAGTGCTTTTTAGTCCTCTCTGTGGTACTAGACCTAAACTGTCCTGTGACCCTGGTGCACTCCTGTCCTCCATATCTTGTCCTCTGGCCTTGGTCTCCTGCAGGAGAAAGGCATTTCCATTTCTGTCTCCAGGACTCCTTCCTTGGACCCAGATTGTTAGCAATGTCTTCTCCACCTTTCCTAGAGATTTCCTTTTATGATGTGCAGTCTATTTGAAGCGTATTATTTGCAAGGCTTGTCATAGTGTTTGCGTGATACCCCTTTAACCTGTCCTTGGGGCTTTGCTTCACCAGGGTCATCTAAATGATGGCAGTTCCATCTTTCTTTATGGCCACCTCCTGCAGGGACAGCAGACAGCAGCTTGTGGTTGGTCAGGAGATGCTAGAAGACTGGAGGAGAGCTCCTGATGGGGCAGCGATGAGCAGAGGCTTGTGGACTGGACCTGTGTGGTTTCATAGGTAAGAGAAGCGGGCAAAGGAGGGCAGGCTCAAAGCCCGACCCAGAAGCTGTTTAATCTGGAGTTGGCCCAGCTGGATGTAGAATCCAAAAGAAGGGAAGGTTTGGTAAAACTAGGGTCAGCGAACTGTCACCTGCAGGCCAAATCCAGCCTGCCTCCCATTTTTATATGACTTTTACGCTAAGCATGGTTTTTACCTTTTTATATGATTGGAGAAAAGAAGCAAAAGAAGAATAGTATTTTGTGACACATAAAAATTTTAGGAAATTCAAATGTCAGTGTCCATCAATAAAGCTTTATTGGAACACAGTCCTGCCCATTCACTTATGACTATGGCTACTTTCATGTTACAAGAGCAGAGTTGAGCAGTTGGCTACAGAGACCATATGGCCCATAAAGCCTGAAATATTTACTGTCTGGCTCTTTACAGAAAAAATTTACCAAACCCCCAAGTTATACTATTAGCCTGAGCTTTGACCCAAGCCCATCAGAACACCTTCCCTGTTCAGTGTTGCGTGACCTCTGCAAACCCCACCAGGTCCCATCCTAGGAGCAGGAGGGAGAGAACAGGTTAATTAGATGGGTTAATTTGAAGAACTGTTCTTTCAAGAGGTGAGAAGGGATGAGATGAGAGAGTGCAATGCAGTTAAGACCATAGGCTGTGATTCAAATGTTGGTTTCACCACTTACAGCAGTGGGACTTTGAGCTAGTAGTGTCTTAACCTCTCTGAGCAGCAGTTTCCATATAATAAAATGTGAATAATTATATGGTCAAAAATATAGTGTCGTTGTGAGGAGCAAATGAGCTACTGCATGCAACAATGTCTGGCATATGGTAGATACTCAATGCATATTCACTACTATTAATTACTATGATTAGATGGAGTACAGCAGTGGAAGAGTTGGCCTGGGAGAGGAAGAAGCTGTCTTTCCTCGAGCAGCATGTGGAGTAGAGTAAAAACAATAGGCATTCGAGATAAACAGACCTGGGATCAATTCCCTTTGTTAGTGATGCTGTGTGACTTTAGTGAAGCTGATTAACTTCTGAGCCTCAGTTTTCCCCTCTCTACAGAACTCAGATGTCAACGGGTGGGGGTGGGGGGCCTTCCTGCTCTTGAATTTAGGAAATGTACTTCCTTTACAGGTCTGCCTGTCACCATCTCAGGTGACACACACGTGGCTTTGTTTCACCCTATGCCAGAAAGCACATTCAACAATTTTCTTTCAGCATTTCATGAGCTTAGTAAATTTACTTGAGATTTTAAGAGAGATGCTTTTGAGGGTAGGGGCATATTGTGCCACCCAAAACCTTTCTCTAAAGCTCCTGCTCTTTTCTTGCCTCTGCCCCTCCCCTCTTCTTTCTGAGTGAGGAGCCCACTGTCCCCTCACCCTGCCCATTCCACACACATTTCCTCATCTCTCTCCCCTCCCTCCACACTGTCCAAAGAGGCTGATAAAGGCATTTTCCCATGAAGATGATTCTCTCCCCAAGACAAATTCTTTTTTTTTTTTTTTTTTTGAGACAGAGTCTTGCTCTGCTTGCTCTGTTCCAGGCTGGAGTGTGGACTGCAATTTCTACCTCCTGGCCTCAAGCTATTCTCATGGCTCAGCATCTTGAGAAGCTGGGATTACAGGCGTGCACCACCACACCCGGCTAATTTTTTGTATTTTTAATAGAGACAGGGTTCCGCCATGTTGGCCAGGCTGGTCTCAAACTCTTGACCTCAAGTCATCCACCCTCCTTGGCCTCCCAAAGTGCTGGGATTACAGCCCCGAGCCACCACGCCTCGCCCCCAGGAGAAATTCTCATACCAGTTGCTAAAAGAATATTCCTCCATCCCCTAACAAGCAAAACAGGGATAATTATGCCTACCTCACAGGGTGTTTGTGGGAATTAAATGAGGTAATGTTTCTGCAAGCTGCTGGCACGCAGCAGGCAGTCAATAAATGTTAGCTCCCTCCTCCTTTGATTCTTCCTTTGTGACGTGAAGGAACAAAGAGAGATGTTGGGAGATATTTTGAGGTGGGGAGGAGGGTAGATAAAGCAGCCAGGAAGGTCATCTCCTTGACCATCACCCTCTGGTAAAGTGGAAGAGATTATTTGCCAAGAGCAATTGGAAGAGGTGGAGGGGCTCAGGGCGGAAGCTAGACAAGCCTGGTTTATCTTGGAGACCATCCAAAAGGGTTTAGTTACTAGAACAGCAGTTCCTCTACATAAATCCTTCAGGTTCTTGAAAAATGTTATTAAATCACTTCTGCATCATAAATAATCCTAATTTTATTACTCTGGCCTCTCAGGCCAAGGTGTGAGTCCTGCAAGGTCCCTCTCCTGCTGAGCTGCAGGCCCAGGCACACAGCTGAACGGGGCAGGAGCCCAGGCTCGGCTGAATAGGCTCCAGTGGCCTGGATGGTCTGCTGGCTTTCTCTGATGTTTTCCAAGCTGTTTCATTTTTTTTTTTTCTTTAAAAAAACTTTCTTAAAAAAATGTGGAATGCTTCACAGATTTGCATGTCATCCTTATGCAAGGGGCAGGTTAATCTCCTCTGTATTGTTCCAGTTTTAGTATACGTGCTGCCAAAGTGAGCACTCCAAATTCTTCTTAGTAATCTTCCTTGACGTGTAGGACTCCAAATGGGAGGTTTATTAGCAAGGTCCTGCGTGCAGAGGCATGGGAATTTGGGAATTCTGTTACTTGTCTATTTAGATATGTCTCTTGTCCTGTTTGTTTGTGTTAGTTAGCTTTTCTTTTTTTTAAAAACCACGGATTTTTTTTTTTTTTTTTCCCCGAGACAGAGTCTCACCCTGTCGCCCAGCTGGAGTGCAATGGCGCAATCTTGGCCCACTGTAACCTCCTCCTCCTGGGTTCAAACAATTCTCCTGCCTCAGCCTCCTGAGTAGCTGGCATTACAGGTGCCCGCCACTACGCCTGGCTAATTTTTTTTTTTTTTTTTTTTTGTATTTTTAGTAGAGACAGAGTTTCACCGTATTGACCAGGCTGGTCTTCAACTCCTGACCTCATGATCTGCCCACCTTAGCCTCCCAAAGTGCTGGGATTACAGGTGTGAGCCACCGTGCCCAGCTAAACCACGGAATTTTTTTGAAAAAACTCCTTCCAAAAGAGTGGATGGATGGCTTTCGTCCATTCTGCTGTGGGCCAAGGATGTTTCTCCCCCATGTAAAAACAAATGGTTGTGATTATTCAATACCAAATTGTATCCTATACTTAAGAAGTCCCTGCTATTCTCCCCAGATGTCCTCATCTATATCTATATATCTTTTCTTTTCTTTCTTTCTTTCTTTTTTTTTTTTTTTTTTTGAGAGGGAGTTTCGCTCTTGCTGCCCAGGCTGGAGTGCAATCTGGGCAGCAAGAGCGATCTCAGCTCACTGCAACCTCCTTCTCCTGGATTCAAGTGATTCTCCTGCCTCAGCCTCCCAAGTAGCTGGGATTACAGGCTCATGCTACCACAGCCAGCTAATTTTGTATTTTTAGTAGAGACAGGGTTTCTCCATGTTGGTCAGGCTGGTCTTGAACTCCTGACCTCGGGTGATCCACCTGCCTCATCCTCCCAAAGTGCTGGGATTACAGGCGTGAGCCACCGCACGCACATCCGGCCGTGTATCTTTTCATTTATCTTTTTTTTGTTTTATTTTGTTTTTGTTTTTGTTTTTTTTGAGATGGAGTCTCGCTCTGTCGCCCAGGCTGGAGTGCAGTGGCCGGATCTCAGCTCACTGCAAGCTCCGCCTTATGCCATTCTCCTGCCTCAGCCTCCTGAGTAGCTGGGACTGCAGGCGCCCGCCACCTCGCCCGGCTAGTTTTTTGTATTTTTTAGTAGAAACGGGGTTTCACCGTGTTGGCCAGGATGGTCTCAATCTCCTGACCTCGTGATCCGCCTGTCTCGGCCTCCCAAAGTGCTGGGATTACAGGCATGAGCCACCGCACCCGCATCCAGCCCTGTATCTTTTCATTTATCTTTTTTTTTTTTTTTAAATGTTAGAGATGGGGTGTTGGCTGTATTGCCCAGGCTGGAGTACAGTGGCTATACACAGACTCAATCATATCACTCTACAGCCTCAAACTCCTGGGCTCAAGCAATACTCCTGCCTTAGCCTCCTGAGGACTGCAGTTACTTGCTATTGCGCTGGGCTCTGTAATTTTTTAACCCAGAGATTTCACGTAGCTTTTCTTCCCAGAGCAAAGTAAGTTGAAAAGTAGCAACACCAGTCGGGCATGGTGGCTCACGCCTATAATCCCAACACTTTGGGAGGCCGAGGTGGGCGGATCATGAGGTCAGGAGTTTGAGAACAGCTTGGCCAACATGGACAAACCCCGTCTCTACTAAAGATACAAAAAATTAGCCGGGCATGGTGTTGCGCACCTGTAATCCCACTCTGAGACAGGAGAATTGCTTGAACCCAGGAGGCGGAGGTTGCAGTGAGCCAAGATCACGCCACTGCACTCCAACCTGGGCGACAAGGCGGGAGTGCGTCTCAAATAATAATAATAATAATTATTTATTTATTTATTTATTTATTTTTTCAAAAGTAACAACACCTGTCTCTATTATGTGGCATTCTGGGCTTTAAAACACCCAAATAACTAGAGGTTAGGAAACATGGGTTCAATTCCTAGTTCCTCTCAGTCCACTGTATGTCTTCTGAAGGATTCTTTCTTTAAATGTTTTGGTTTTATGACTTAATGTTTTTCCCAAATATAAAAACTGTGTGTGTTCCTGTGTAAAACATGGAAGGCACCAAAAAATATAAAGAAAATGTAAACAAAAACCATACTTAAGTTCCACCCTCAGAAACTCCACTGTGAACATCTTGATACATTTCTCTAGGGTTTTGTTTTCTCTGCAAATGTGCTTACATAGTTACCAAATGTGATCCAATTGTAAACAGTTTTGAAGCCTGCTTTTCTACTTACGTTTATTTAATGAGCATTTCCTAGTCATTAAAAATTCTTCAAAAGCCTATTTCTGCACCATAACATATTTAATCATTCTCAGATTGTTCTACACTTAGGCCAGTTTTTCACTCCGTAAATAATACTGCAGTGATGCCCTTTGTACCTTGGATTTGCATATCTGAAAATTCCCTTAGAAGGTACTCCTAGAGGTAGGATTTCTAGTAAAATAGCATCCTGGACCTCACTTTAGTCATCACTGTTAAGTCAGCCCACAGTGTTTCATCTTGAGTCTGATAAAGTATGTAGTAACTAAAATAGAAAAAGGACTTGGTAATTTTTGCCTATATGGTGGTTTCATGGCATGCAGCTGGAGGACAAAATAATACAATGATGTTCATCGTAATTATGATTTGGAGCTAAAGGAGATAATAATAACAGCTAACATTTATTGGGTGGTTTATATGTGCTAAGCCCTGTTTTAACTGTTTTTCACATACTAACTCCTTTAATTTCATCACAACTCTAGAAGGCAGGTACTATTGTTATCCCCATTTTACAGATGGGGAAGCTGAGGCACAGAGAGACTAAATTACTTATGCAAGGTAAATGGCTGAGCCAGGACTCAAAGCCAAGCACTTTGGGTGCCAGCCCATGCTATTCACCATGCTGAATTCTGCCCAGAAACAATCAAGTGGGGAAGGATCCTTACCTCCCACATGCCGTGATACATGGCACAGGGCTGCTTAACCTGGGGGGAGACAGTCCCTCCCTGCGCACTGCGGAGTTCCTGCCTCCTCTACCCCTGCTCTTCCTTTTTTTTTTTTTTTTTTGAGATGGAGTTTCGCTCTTGTTGCCCAGGCTGGAGTGCAATGGTGCGATCTCGGCTCACCGCAACCTCCTCCTCCTCAGTTCAAGTGATTCTCCTGCCTCAGCCTCCCGAGTGATTCTCCTGACTCAGCCTCCCGAGTAGCTGGGATTACAGGCATGCACCACCACGCCCAGCTAATTTTGTATTTTTTTTTTAGTAGAGACAGGGTTTCTCCATCTTGGTCAGGCTGGTCTTGAAACTCCTGACCTCAGGTGATCTGCCCGTCTCGGCCTCCCAAAGTGCTGGGATTACAGGTGTGAGCCACTGCACCCAGTCTCTTCTTCTTCTTTTACCAGCTTCTTCTTCTTCTTTTGTCCATGTCCTGCCAGGTATGGACAGGACAGAAGCCCAGCTGCAGAGCACCCAATTCTCTATCTGGAAGGGAAGAGGAATGCATATCAGGCTGTTCTCCGTTAGCTGCTTATTCAGGAAGGAAGGATGGAGGGAGAAAATGAATGCAAAAACACTGCTTTAGGACTTTGGTGTTGTGTTTTCTTTTCAGTTTTGTTTTCCACAGTTGTGAGAACATTAGCCTTGCCTATTTAGCAGTAGTATTTCCTTCGCATTTTTCACAAGTTCCTTTTCAAGACGTTCTCAGCTCATCCATTGATGCAGTGCTAGATGTGAACAGTAAAAATAGGAGTTATTAAGGACAACGGTGACAGTAAATTCTGAAGGAGGTGACTGTCGTTTTCGATACTGTCCATAGCAGATTACCCTGGTTACAAATGACCTCCAAACAGTTGTTCAGCTTGGACGCTCCATGCCCCATTGTATATAGAGAGAGTTTGGGGCTTAAGTTCTAATTAATGGCCATTTTCTCTTGTCCCACCTCCTAATGTTGACTTAAAACAATACCAGTGTCACACAAGACTACACAGGTTGTTTCTGTTTAGGTCAAGTAGACTGGCACCCTGGTGAAACACAACACAATATCCACAACAAAAAATAAACACAGCCTTCATCCTGCTTCCTCTTTTTTACCTTGCCAGGTTCCTCTGATGAGAACCCCACCAGAGACAATTTGCCTGTGTTCACGCACTGGCTCAAGACTGAAATTTGTAGAACTTCTAATAGCACCAGAAGTGAACTTGGGGAGAAATGAGCCACAGAACCTTTGGGAAATGCTACCAGCATAGAATCTTCCCAGGGGTTTAGGTCTCTGCAGTAGGGGACTCTGTACAGCCCGAAACATGCTTTAAGCATCCACTCTGCCCAGATTTGAGCATGGAGCCTGGCCCACAGAGATGCCCAATCAATGTAAACTGAATTGAAGTGAGTTCTGTTGAGTTGGAGTGGATGGGATAGTAAAAGGTAGAAAAAGGGATGCTCTCTTCTTTGATTTTTCAGATAGTCTAATAACAACAACAATAATAATTAATATCTATGAAGTTTTTACTATGGGACAGACCTGTTTTCAAGCACTTTATAAGCATTATTTTTAAAATTTATACAACATTCCCATGAAGTAGTTATTTTTAATATTTCCATTTTAGATAAGAAAGCTGAAGTTAAATCACTTTCCCAAGGTCATAATACTAGCATGCAGGCTAGGCAGGGTGGCTCACATCTGTAATTCCAGCACTTTGGGAGGTGAAGGCAGGAGGATTGCTTTAACCTAGGAGTTCAAGACCAGCCTGACCAACATAGTGAAACCTTGTCTCTACTAAAAATACAAAAATTAGCTGGGCATGGTGGCAGTCTCCTGTAATCCCAGCTACTCGGGGGGCTGAGGCAGAATTGCTTGAACCCAGTGAGAGGTGAAGCCAGCTGGACTTCCTGGGTCAAGTGGGGACTTGGAGAACTTTTCTGTCTAGCAAGAGGATTGTAAAACGCACCAATCACCACTCTGTAAAATGCACCAATCAGCAGGATCCCAAAAGTAGCCAATCACAGGGAGGATTGAAAAAAGGGCATTCTGATAGGACAGAAACAGAACATGGGAGGAGACAAATAAGGGAAAAAAGCTGGCCACCCCAGCCAGCAGCAGCAACCCACTGGGGTGGTCTTCCATGCTGTGGAAGCTTTGTCCTTTTGCTCTTCACAATTAACCTTGCAACCACTCACTCTCTGGGTCTGCGCCATCTTTAAGAGCTGTAACATTCACCCCAAAGGTCTGTGGCTCAGTTCTTGAATTCAGTGAGACCACGAACCCACCGGCCGGAACCAATTCCAGACACACCAGGAGGCGGAGGTTGCAGTGAGCCAAGATCGCGCCATTGCACTCCAGCCTGGGCTACAGAGCGAGACTCCATCTCAAAAAAAAAAAGTTTGAGACCCTGTCTCAAAAACAAAACAAAGGTCAGGCACGGTGGCTCACACCTGTAATCCCAGCACTTTGGGAGGCTAAGGTGGGCAGATCACCTGAGGTCGGGAGTTCGATACCAGCCTGACCAACATGGAGAAACCCTGTCTCTACTGAAAATACAAAATTAGCTGGGCGTGATCGCGCCTGCCTGTAATCCCTCTACTTGGGAAGCTGAGGGAGGAGAATCATTTGAACCTGGGAGGCAGAGGTTGCAGTGAACCGAGATTGCCCTATTGCACTCCAGCCTGGGCAACAAGAGCAAAACTCCGTCTCAACAACAACAACAACAACAAAAAAAAAAAAAAAAAAAAAAAAAAAAAAAAAAAAAAAAAAAACCTAGCATGCAGTAGAATTGGAGCCCGAACAGTCTGACTCTAGAGCCATTCACTATTCCACTGTCACTCAAATGGAGTATTTTAGGGGCCTGAGTTTTCTGAGAGGTTAGTATATCTATACAGTATCCTGAAGAAATGTTACGATGGAGTTTACACCCTAACAAACATGTATGTATTTATAGAAGATGTTATTTGTACTGTTAAATCATATGTGTATATACCATATATTTTATCTATATTTCTACAAACTGATCAGCAACATGTGATAGTGACGCTGGTTTGAGCGATCTTTTATAATTAGTGAAGTATATTTAAACATGTATTGAAGGATAATATACCTACAGAAAAATGTACATATCATATGTGTATAGCTTCATGAGTTTTCACAAACTGGAATACACTCATTCATCCACCTCCCAGAAAAAGAAACAAAACATTCTCAGCACTCCAGAGATCCGGTCCAGTCTCTCCCTCCCCTGGGGGCAACCTCTATCCTGATTTCTGACACCACAGATTACTTAGCAATGGGAAATTCTAAAATCTTTTTCTTTTTTTCAGAGACTTGCTATGTTTCCCAGGCTGATCTTGAACTCTTGGCCTCAAGCCAGCCTCCTGCCTTGGCCTCCCAAAATGCTCGGATTACAGGCATAAGCCACCGTGCCCTGCCAGAAAATTTTTAGTGTGGGAAAATTGTCAAAGTTCATCAAGAAGCCTCAGTTTCAGCCGGGTGCGGTGGCTCACGCCTGTAATCCCAGCACTTCGGGAGGCTGAGGGGGGCAGATCACTTGATGCCAGGAGTTTGAGACCAGCCTGGCCAACATGGTGAAACGCCAACTCTACTAAAAATACAAAAATTAGCTGGGCATGGTGGCGCGCGTCTGTAATCCCAAGTACTCGGGAGGCTGAGGCAGGAGAATCGCTTGAACCCGGGAGACAGAGGTTGCAGTGAGCCGAGATTGTGCCACTGCACACCAGCCTGGGCGACAGAGACTCTGTCTAAGGAAGGGAAGGGGAGGGGAGGGGAGGGGAGGGGAGGGGAGGGGAGGGGAGGGGAGGAAAGGGAGGAAAGGGAGGAAAGGAAGGAAGGCAACTTCACATTATAAGATAAACCTCAAACAATAAATATAAGAAAAACAAGCGTTGAGTTCCGTTCCTTGAGGTTACATCTTTCGGATCCACTGCCTTCTTGTGGAGTTCCAGAAGTGCCCTTTCAAATAACTGTGAGAATGGGCTGGGAATGAGGAGGGGGTTGGCATACACTTGTCTAAGCATATTTGTAAATAAAGCAAAAAGCAATTTAAAGGGGAGTCTGTGGTAGGGTTTTGTTTTGTTTTTTGAGACGGAGTTTCACTCTTGTTGCCCAGGCTGGAGTGCAAAGGCGCAATCTCAGCTCACAACCTCTGCCTCCCGGGTTCAAGTGATTCTCCTGCCTCAGCTTCCCGAGTAGATGGGATTACAGGCATGCGCCACCATACCCGGCTAATTTTGTATTTTTAGTAGAGATGGGGTTTCTCCATATTGGTCAGGCTGATCACCGACCTCAGGTGATCTGCCCGCCTCGGCCTCCCAAAGTGCTGGGATTACAGGTGTGAGCCACCGTGCCTGGCTGTGGTAGTCATGAATAAGACTATCCAAAATGCCTTCTAATATTCAAGCATTGGATGTATTGCTATGTTTGCAAGCCTCTGAGCCCCCTTCTAAGAATTTTCACAGGGAGCTGGGCAGTGGGAGTGGCAGCCATGTTGGTACAATGTGGCCTTGCCCCCAGTGTCATCTGATTGGACCAGAAAGAGACATCTGACTCAGGCTGGCCAATTAGATCCTCTCTCCCAAGAATTTTTCACTGGAGAGAAAGGATGCAAGTTAGTATAGGCTGGTCTCTTAAACTAAGAGCATCCCAACTGAAGAGCTTTGGCTTTGCAGCAGTCAAGAAGAAACACACAACACCAGACTGCAGAGAGAAGGAAGGAAGTAGACATGCTGAGAGGCAGAGAGGAGGGCCGCAAAATAAGAGACAGGAGAAGACCATGGAGGCACAGAGAGGAGGACACTGGAGCTAAGTAGCTGACTTGATTTTTGCTGCTCTTCTGGTTTAGGTTCTCGTCAAGCCATCATGAGATCCAGCTGTGCGTCTTATTTTTGGGCTCCTCAGATGATTCTAGACCTTCATCCTATAATCTTCTTCAACATTCTGCGGATGCTAGCTAGAAGGGCATCTGTTACTTGCTGTTTCAGAAACAAGGGCTGCAAAATTCAGTGGCTTAAAACAAGAGCAACACTTACTTTTCTTACAGATCTGTAATCTGAACAAGGCTTAGCATGGACAGCTCATTTCCACTCCAACTTGGTTTCAGCTGACAGCTTGAAGGCTGACACTCGCACATGCCTGATTCTTGGGTTGCAAAGACTCAAGCAGTTGTGGCTGGAAGAGTTGTGGCTGTATAGGAACCTCTCTGTTTCTCTGTGGTCTCTTTATCATGGTAGCTTCAGGATAGATGGACTTTCCCATGGAGGCTAAGGGCTCCAAATGCACAGGTCCCAAGGAGAGAGCCAGGTGGAAGCCACATTGCCTTTTAGTACCCAGCCTCTGAAGCCATGCAATGTCATTTGATCTCATTCTATTTGTGGAAGCAGTTACAAAAATCCACCTTAGTTGAGGGACCCCATCTCTCAGTGAAGGAATGTCAGCATCACATTTTTTTTTTTTTTTTATGAGACGGAGTTTCGCTCTTGTTGCCCAGGCTGGAGTGCAGTGGTGCGATCTCAGCTCACTGCAACCTCCGCCTCCCGGGTTCAAGCGATTCTCCTGCCTCAGGCCTCCCAAGTAGCTGGGATTACAGGTTCCTGCTACCATGCCCTGCTCATTTTTTGTATTTTTAGTAGAGACGGGGTTTCACCGTGTTAGCCAGGATGGTCTCTATCTCCTGACCTCATGAGACCCGCCTCGGCCTCCCAAAGTGCTGGGATTATAGGCGTGAGCCACCGCGCCCGGCCAGGTGCTACACACTTTTAAACAACTAGATCTCATGATAACTCACTATCACAAGAAAAGCCCCCAGGGGATGGTGCTAAAGCATTCATGAGAAACTGCTCCCATAATCCAATCACCTCCTACCAGGTCCCACCTCCAACACTGGGGATTACAGTTTGACATGAAATTTGGGCCGGGACACAGATTCAAACCTTATCAAAGCATACCCTTTCTTGTTTGTATAAGAAACAAGAAATGAGGTTTCCCTCCAACTGGAGCCTTCTCAATCTCCTCATAAATAATCCAGCTTTTCAGGGTTCAAAATACTCCAGAGCTATAAAGTAGGGACTGCTGAAAGATGTATTAACTCCTCCAGGCCTCCAAGGTGCTATTTAAAATGTTATTGCTTCATATCCCATAATAGATGCTGAAACCTTATTGATGGCCTTTCTCCTGATTGTTTGTATGTGGAGGTTGAAGGTTTGGAAATAAAGAGTTGGTGAACTAGAACAGGACACTGAATTAACTCTTTCAGCAAGGCTTAAAATAAAGGAGTTTAGTCATATAAACTCTAAAGCCTAAAAGATACTGAAGCTTCCAGAATGAATCAGTAGCTAAGGCAGTGTTATTAGATGCAATAATTACTGGAGGGGTGAAAACCTTGTTGATGCTGACTGAGAACAGGTACATTTAATACTTCTTTTATAGCAACATTTCCAGTACTGTACTAATACGAATATTAACCTAGTGTCTGTGTATTAAAATATGCACATTCTGGTTATATAGAAGAAACTTCAAACTGCCATCTTTTTTTTATTAATAAAAGGTTAATCAGGTTTATGTTAACATCTTCAATTCATAGATTGGTCTGTTTGCAATAGGGAAAGAAATGAGACCATCAGTGGCTAGTTTAAAAAATTCTACCTATAATAATAAACAAATGTGCATGAATATAGAGGCAACCTGAATAGTAGGTATATTTTGGATCTGGTGTAACTAGATACATGGGAAGAAAGCCCTGATTTGTAGCATTTGCCAAGCTATATGGTGCAAATATTTCTACCGTGGCTGACTTCTAGCTACCCACATGGCATCACAGAATGCAAAGTTGGGAGGAGGTACACCCAGTTGGTTCTGTGAGATGTATGAGCCAGTCCTACATCATTGTTTATAATTCTTGGAAAGCCAGTTGGGTGGTAGGTACTTGGATAAGCCGCCTTATAATACTATAGGAAACAAGGGCAAATTTTATTGGCAAGGTCCATGGCAGAGTCATGTAATGTGCATTGAATCTCCGTTTACTCCCTGACAATTCTCATTGGCCAATGGAATGGGAGCAGAGATGAAAACATTTAAAAGTTGGGTTGCAACCCCTCAGCCCTCTCTTCCCTTACTACTGCCATCAAAGAGGTCGCATTCCCAATGGTGCAGATACAAGATGGTGGAACCCATGTCAACCTGGTTCCATGAATGTCTGTGTGGAGCCCAGTGCCCATTCACCTACATTGGGTATGTATGATGCTTCAGGTTGCTACTGCTGCCTAACAAGCCATCCCATACAAAATGGTTTAAAACAACAATTTTTTGTTACTTCTCCAATTTTGTGAGTTGGCTGGGCTCACCTGGGGAGTTCTTACTCACTTAGAGTCTGTCCTGTGGTTGTGGTCAGATGGTGACTGGGTCTGGGGTGCTTAGGAAGCTTGACTGGGATTGAACTAAAGATGCTTCTTTGCTTATGTCTGGCACTTTGGTGCTCCTCTCCATAGAGGTTCATTCTCTAGACATTTTATATCGTGAATGGCTCCAAATGCAATATCAGGAAGTGCCAGGATTTCTAAGGCACTGGGGAGAGCCACAGTGTCACTTCTGCCACACTTATTTCTGCACACTTCCTTGTTTAAAGTGAGTCATGGGATCATGCAGAGTCAGAGTAGGAGGTAACTTTCCAAGGGTGTGATTACCAGGAGGGAAGAGTCATTGGGAGCCCTTTTTGGAGACTAGCTACCACGTACCATGAGTAAGAAATAAACCTTTGTCATGTTAAACCACTTAGATTTCAGGGTTAATTTGTTCCCTTGGTAAAAACCTAGCCTAATCTGACTAATCCAAAAACTGGTACTGTATTAGTGATGTTAAGCTAGAAAAAACAAACCCCCAAATATCTGTGGCTTAACACATAGTCCTCTGGGGATCTGATGACTCTCTAGGACTGCGGCCTTCTAATGGTGACTCAGGGGTCCACGCTGCTTGTCTTTTGTTGGTTCACCGTCCAGAACATGTGACTTCTACCTACCTGGGGCAGAGGAAAGAAATCCTGGGAGACTCATAGCTCTTCAGTACCTGTGGACCAGAACTAGTCATGTGCCCCCTCACTCCAGCTACAAGCAGGCTGAAAAATTGCGGGCAGCATGTGGGCATTTGGTGATTAGTAAATGTCTTAATCATAATATTATGTGGGATTCTTGGCCTCTTTTTTTCCTCCCTTCCCCTTATCTCATCCTCTGTAAGAAATTTAAAAGAAAGAAAGAGAGAGACAGAGAGAAGGAAGGAGGGAAAATAGGAGGGAGGGAGGAAGAAAGGAAGGAATGAAAGAGGCAGGAAGGGTGAAAAAATGGAAGGAAGAATACCAGAAGGAATTTGCTCTATAGGATGTAAAATGCAACCACTAAAACTACCAGCAAAACAACACTATCAGCAGATACTGCTAAATAAAAACTATTAACAAAGAACTGTAATAGCAGAGGCTTTCACTGTGTTTTTAACCTGTTTCATTTTTCTTTTTAATCAGCGATGATAAGGAAACTAAACTGGATTAAGTGCTATCATCTTGGAGGTGCAAAGGCAAACAAGGAGAAAGAAGTGATTGAAGAGCACTTCAGAAAGCCTGGTACATTCAAATCAGCAGGGCTTGATTACTCGCATCCCAGGACACTTAAGGAATTGGCAAATATAATTGCAAGACCACCAGCCTTTATTTTAGAAAATGAAGGTTGGACAGAAGAAGGTCCTGACAAGTAGAATCAGCAGATGGAGTACCTGTTTTTTAAAACAGGGAAAAAGACAGCTGTAGTAATTATAGACTATTCAGCTTATCTTGGATACCTGGGAAGATACAAGAGCAAATCATCAAACAATCAATTTGCAACCACCTAGAAGAGCACAAGGTACTGGGTCGTAATCAACATGATTTTGTGAAGTGCAAATTATGCCACACCAATTTAATTTTATCTATGGTAGAGTGATGAGCCTGGCAGAAGAGGGCAAAGAAATATCTACAACCGGACTTCAATAAGGTTTTCTATTTTTATTTAAAATATTCCATTTCCTGGCATTTTCAGCATCAACCTTCTGAGAGGATGCTATCTGAACAGCAGTTGGGTAGCTATGACGCTGGGTAAAACACTCAAAATGGTAAAAACAAGGATTCTACTCCAGGCTGACATAGTTAGTAGTAGTAGTTATTATTATTTTAATCAATTGATGTAGACAAAAGTGACAGTAGTGCGGTGAAGATGGCATTCTCCATCACTGATGAGACATATGACAGAAAATAGGCGATGTAAAAACCCATTTAAGAGGTCCAACAGCTAAGTAATATGAGATCCAGAAGTGGAGAACAGACAAAATGGCATAAGGGACATTACTAGAGAAATTATATAAGAAAATTTCCGAGAAAAGGACACATTTTTACATTAGAATAACCCTCTAAGTGCCAACAGTGATAAATGGGGAAGATAACCCACTTGGACATAATTTTGTAAAATTTTTAGAACTCTAAGAATAAACAAAAGTTTTTGAAAGCTTCCAGAAGGAAGAATTAGGCCACCTATAGAGGAATGAAAATTGAACAGCCAAATTCTCATTAACATCTCTGGCTGCTGGAAGATAATCGAGTAGTCCTTTCAATTCTGGGGGAAATTAAATTTGAAACTAATTTACATATCCAGCCTACCTATCAATCAACTGTGAGGGTAGAATGTAGGTGTTTCATACAAACCAGGGCTTGTAAAGGACTCCTTTTTTAAGTTATTTGAGCATGTATTCCAGCAGGATGATGAAGTTATCCAAGAAAGATTAAGGCAAGGGATCTTTCTAACACAAGAAAGGAAAGTAGTGTGTGATTAAAAAAAAAAATTATCCATTTTGAAGTAGGAGGACAAAGAGTTCCAAAGAGAAGGACTCTGGGGCAAAAGTATTGCATGCAGTTCATAGTGTTACTAGGAGAACAACAACAAAAGTTTTAGTATAGGCCTGGCGTGGTGGCTCACGCCTGTAATCCCAGCACTTTGGGAGGCTGAGACGGGCGGATCACAAGGTCAGGAGATCGAGACCATCCTGGCTAACATGGTGAAACCCCGTCTCTACTAAAAGTACAAAAAATTAGCCGGGTGCTGTGGCAGGCACCTGTAGTCCCAGCTACACGGGAGGCTGAGGCAGGAGAATGGCGTGAACCCAGGAGGCGGAGCTTGCAGTGAGCCGAGATCGCCCCACTGCACTCCAGCCTGGGCGACAGAGAGAGAGTCTGTCTCAAAAAAAAAAAAAAAATTTTAGTATAAGATAAACTATATATTTAGTCAATAAAAAGATAGGAAATTAATAATTCCAGAAAAACCAAAAGCTAATTGAGTATGTTATGGCCCAATTTAGAAGAATAATGTATAATTTTCAGTAATTTAGGGAGTGTGAGAAAAAGACTAGTACATGGTGCTAAGACATTTTTCATTGAATATATGAAGGGTATGATAAACATATGAAGGGTATGATAAATATATGAAGGATATGACACTGCCCTCATAGAGAGGAAAATTGCATTCCTAATATGCTACCTAGTTCAGCAGTGCACAATATTGATGTAGTCTTACTAATGTAATTACTTTTTGTTGTCGTTGTTGTCTTAACTACAGTCACCATCCTGTACATTAGATCTCTAGAATGTATTCATCTTCTAAGTTAAAGTTCATCCTTTACACTCAACTTAAGGACAAAGTAAGGAAGATCTTGGTTATGTTGCAAAAAAAGGCAAGCATTATTCTTCATAATATAAAAGTATAGGTAACAAAAGGTGGGAAATGGAAAGTTAAGGAAATATGAAGAGAAGGATAGTATCATAGATACCTGCAACTTCTATAATCTGAAGTCAGGATACTGACTCAAGTTTTTGGAATGAAAAATTGAGGTGTAACATACTATTTAAAGTTAAAGGGTAACCACAACAAAACTTAAAAATAATGACATAACTACCTAACACTGAAGGAATTGGAAGGAAGAAGAAAACATAAATGAGCTAGGTTCTTATCTTTTATACCTGCAGGCCATTAGATAACCAAGAAATTGGAAAGAAGAGTGATTTTTCCAAACACTTCATATATTCAAAGCATGCATAAGTCATGAGTAGTTTTTTTGTAGGCAGGTCTGTATGGTCATGGGGGTATAATCTCATAGCACAGGTGCAGACAATCTCTGTAGCATAGGGACACATTGTGTTAGGAATGATCTTGCAGCCATAGCATTTTTTCCATTTCATTATCCATACCCAGTTATAAGATTGTATTTGCAAACTTAAAGTTGTATTTGCTTTAATACTCTCTCAAATTTTCCCGGAATTATCTTTGATATTTCACAGAGTACTGTCTCCAAAATTTAATAGCTTGGTACATGGCCATGTGGCTTTATCTAGTGTTTTATTGTCTCTGACTTCTGTTCCAAAAGAATATATTTTCAAGATTGGGTTATTGTTCTCACTGAATTAAATGCTCACTGGAACTTGCTCCTTAGATGACCTTGTTATAGAATAAAAACTATTTAAAAATTATAACTCTAAAAATTAAAATAATAGGCCAGGGGTGGTGGCTCACGCCTGTAATCCCAGTACTTTGAGAAGTTGAGGTAGGAAGATCACTAGAGCCCAGGAGCTTGACACCAGCCTGGGCAACAAAGTAAGACCTCCTTTCTACAAAATATTATTATATTTTTTTAATTTGATGAACTTTTTTTTTGAGACAAGTTTCGCTCTTGTTGCCCAGGCTGGAGCACAATGGTGCGATCTCGGCTCACTGCAACCTCCGCCTCCCAGGTTCAAGCGATTCTCCTGCCTCAGCCTCCTGAGTAGCTGCCATTACAGGCATGCGCCACCATGCCTGGCTAATTTTTGTATTTTTAGTAGAAACGGGGTTTCACCATGTCGGTCAGGATAGTCTTGAACTCCTGACATGGTGATCCACCTGCCTCGGTCTCCCAAAGTGCTGGGATTACAGGCGTGAGCCACCCCACCGGGCCTATTTATTTATTTTTTGAGATAGAGTCTCGCTCCTGTCACCCAGGCTGGAGTGCAGTGGTGCGATCTCGGCTCACTGCAACCTCTGCCTCCCAGGTTCAAGCATTCTCCTGACTCAGCCTCCCAAGTAGCTAGAACTACAGGTGCCCACCACCACGCCTGGTTAATTTTTGTATTTTTGGTAGAAACAAGGTTTCACCATGTTGTCCAGGCTGGTCTTGAATTCCTGACCTCAGGTGATCCACCGGCCTCGGCCTCCCAAAGTGTTAGGATTACAGGCATGAGCCACTGCACCCAGCCTAAAAAATTACTCTTGACTGGAGTTAAATAATTTCAAATTTTGCACAAAACTGGGACTTTCTTATTTTTAAAACTTTATTTATGTATTTATTTATTGAGATAGAGTCTTGCTATGTCACCCAGGCTGGAGTGCAGTGGCATGATCTCGGCTCATTACAAACTCTGTCTCCTGGGTTCAAGCAATTCTCCTGCCACAGCCTCCCAAGTAACTGGGACTACAGGTATGTGCCACCACACCTGGCTAGTTTTTGTATTTTTAGTAAAGACGGGATTTCACCACGTTAGCCAGGCTGGTCTTGAAATACTGACCTCAGGTGATCTGCCCACCTCCACCTCCCAAAGTGCTGGGATTATAAGCATGAGCCACTGCGTCTGGCCAATTTTTTTTTTTTTTTTGGACGGAGTCTTGCTCTGTTGCCAGGCTGGAGTGCAGTGGCATGATCTCAGCTCACTGCAACCTCTACCTCCCAGGTTCAAGAGATTCTCCTGCCTCAGCCTCCCAAGTAGCTGGGACTACAGGCACGCACCACTACGTCTGGCTAGTTTTTGTATTTTTAGTAGAGACGGGGTTTCACCATGTTGACGGGGTTTCACCATGTTGGCCAGGATGGTCTTGATCTCTTGACCTCGTGATCCACCTGCCTTGGCCTCCCAAAGTGCTGGGATTACAGGTGTGTGCCACCGCAGCCGGCCCATGTTTTTAATTAAAAAAAAATTTTTTTCAGAGATGGGGTCTCACCATGTTGCCCAGGCTGGTCTTAAACACCTGGGCTCAAGTGACCCTCCCACCTCAGCCTCCCAAAGTATTAGGATTACAGGTGTAAGTCACTGTGCCTGCCAAAGCTGGGACTTTCTTAATAGGCCGGTTATACTATTTCAAATATTCATTATTCTTTGTTTGTTTTTGAGACAGGGTCTTGCTCTTTTGCCCAGGCTGAGTGCAAGTGGTACGATCAGGGCTCACTGCAGCCTTGACCTCCCAGGCTCAAGTGATCCTCCCACCTCAGCCTTCCAAGTAGCTGGGACTACAAGCACACACCACCACGCCTAGCTAATTTTGTTTGTTTGTTTGTTTGTTTTTTGTAGAGACAGTGTCCCTCTGTGTTGCCCAGGCTGGTCTCGAACTCCTGCAGTCAAGCTATGCTCCCACCTCAGCCTCCCAAAATGCTGGGATTACAGGCGTGAGTCATATCACTCTTGAGAGCCTTGTTATTCCAACTTATGTAAAATATGAGCATATCATAAAAGGGCAGTATTTATTTTAAAAGTTTTGGGTGAGAGAGCCTCTTTACAACTAGAAAACTAAAAGCAGAAATGTTTAACAGAGCCTGGGCGCAGTGGCTCATGCCTGTAATCTCAGCACTTTGGGAGGTCGAGGAGGGCAGATCACCTGAGGTTGAGAGTTCAAGACCAGCCTGGCCAACATGGTGAAGCCCTGTCTCTACTAAAAATACAAAAACTAGCCAGGTGTGGTCGTGGGCACCTGTAGTCCCAGCTACTTGGGAGGCTGAGGCAGGAGCATCACTTGAACCCAGGAGGCAGAGGTTGCAGTGAGCCAAGATGCACCACTACACTCCAGCCTGGGCGACGGAGCAAGACTCCATCCAAAGAAAAAAAAAAAAAAACAAGAAATGTTTAACAGAAAGTCTCACACAAACCCACAGCTAACATCATACTGTATGGGGAAAACTTGAAACGTTTTCCTCTAAGATCTGGATCAAGACAAGGATGTCCACTTTCATCACTTTTATTCAACATAGTCCTAGAACTGCTAGCCAAAGTAATTAGGAAAGAGAAAGAAATAAAAGACATCCAAATTGGAAAGGAGGAAGTCAAAGTGTCCCTGTTTGCAGTTGACATGTGTGTAGAAAACCCTAATGACTCCACCAAAAAAACGGTTAGAACTGATAAACCAATTTAGTAAAGTTGCAGGATGCAAAATTAACATACGAAAATCAGTAGTGTTTTTTTATACCAATAATGAACTATCCAAAAAAGAAATCAAGAAAATCCCATTTATAATAACTAATATATATAAATATATATAATCTAGGAATACATTTAACCAAGGAGGTAAAATATCTCTACAATGGAAACTATAAAACACTGATGAAAGAAATTGAAGAGAATACAAATAAATGGAAAGATATTCTGTGTTCATGGACTGAAATAATTAATATTCTTAAAATGTACATACTACTCAAAATGATCTACAGATTCAGTGCAATCCCTGTCAAACTTTAAATGACATTCTTCACAAAAATAGAAAAAAATTAATTCTAAAATTTGTATGGAACCACAAAAGTTCCCAAATAGCCAAAGCATTCTTGAACAAAAAGAACAAAACTGGAGACATCACACTACCTGAGTTCAAAATATACTATACAAAGCTATGATAACCAAAATAGCATGGTATTGGCATAAAAATAGACACATAAGCTATAGACACACTATAAAAATGGCACTGAATAGGGAACACAGAAAGAAATCCACACACAGCCAGCTGATTTTCTGTGATGGTACTAAGAACATACATTGGAAAAAGGACAGTATCTTCAATAAATGATGTGGGGAGAACTGAATGTCCATATGCAGAAGAATGAAACTAGACACCTACCTCTCACCATATACAAAAATCAACTCAAAATGGACTAAAGACTTAAATGTAAGATCTGAAACTATAAAACTACTGGAAAAAAAAACATAAGGGAAATACTTCGTGACATCGATCTGGGGAAAGATTTTTTGGATGAGAACTCAAAAGCACAGTCAGGCGCGGAGGCTCATGCCTGTAATCCCAGCACTCTGGGAGGCCAAGGCGGTGGATCACCTGAGGTCAGGAGTTCAAGACCAGCCTGGCCAACATGGCGAAACCCCATCTCTACTAAAAATACAAAATATTAGCCAGGCATGGTGGTGAGTGCCTGTAATCCCAGCTACTCGGGAGTCTGAGGCACAAGAATCGCTTGGATCCAGGAGGCAGAAGTTGCAGTTAGCCGAGATTGCACCATTGCACTCCAGCCTGGGTGACAGAGTGAGACTCCCTCTCAAAAAAAAAAAAAAAAAAAAAAAAGGCCTGCTGGTGCAATGACTCACACCTGTAATCCTAGCACTCTGGGAGGCTGAGACAGGCGGATCACGAGGTCAGGAGATTGAGACTATCCTGGCTAACATGGTGAAACCCCGCCTCTGCTAAAAGTACAAAAAATTAGCCAGGCGAGGTGGCGGGCGCCTGTGGTCCCAGCTACTTGGGAGGCTGAGGCAGAAGAATGGCGTGAACCCAGGAGGTGGAGCTTGCAGTTAGCTGAGATCACGCCACTGTACTCCAGCCTGGGCGACAGAGTGAGACTCAGAAAAAAAAAAAAAAAAAAAAAAGAAAGCACAAGCAACAAAAGTAAAAATGGACAAGTGGAATTACATCAAACCAAAAACCTTCTGCACGGCAAAGGAAACAATCAACAGAGTGAAAAGACAACCCACAGAATGGGAGAAAATATTTACAAACTGCATCTGAGAAGGAGTTAATATCCAAAATAGATAAGGAATTTAACTCAATTGCAAAAAATAAATAATCCAATTTAAAAATGGGCAAAAGACCTTAATAGATGCTTTTCAAAAGAAGACACACAAATGGCCAATAGGAAAAATGTAGGCCAGGCGTGGTGGCTCACGCCTGTAATCCCTGCACTTCGGTAGGCCAAGGCAGGCGGATCATGAGGTCAAGAGACTAAAACAATCCTGGCCAACATAGTGAAACCCCATCTCTACTAAAAATACAAAAAGTTAGCCGGGTGTGGTGGCAGGCACCTGTAGTCCCAGCTACTCAGGAGGCTGAGGCAGGAGAATGGCCTGAACCCGGGAGGCGGAGCTTGCAGTGAGCGGAGATCGCACTACTTACACTTTAGCCTGGGCTCCATCTGGAAAAAAAAAAAAAAAATTAGCCGGGAGTGGTGGCGGGTGCCTGTAGTCCCTGCTACTCGGGAGGCTGAGGCAGGAGAATTGCTTGAACCCGGGAGGCAGAGGTTGCAGTCAGCCAAGATCACACCACTGCACTCCAGCCTGGTGACAGAACAAGACTCTGTCTCAAAAAAAATTAAAAAGAAGAAGGAAAGAAAGAGAGAGAGAGAGAAAGGAAAGAAGACTTCAAGGAAAATATTTGTTCTTGAGGAGCTAAGAAGATAACTAGATAAACATATGCAACTCTGTTTCTCTGTCTCTTGCATACCCTTCTATGTAAGGGAACAACAATTCTTTTCAACATCCTTTAATGTATGCCACCTCTTGAACACACAATACCTAAGAAAATCTGTTCAGTTTTAAAATTCATGACAATGAGTGGTTTCTTAATTATGCAGGGAGAAACATTTTGAGGCTGTCTTTGTATCTTGTTTTGGTGGTGATCATTTTTTTTCATTCCCATGACTGCAGGAATATTGATCTCAGCGTTACTTTGACCATTAATGAATTATGATGGCAATAAGCAAAGATGTGCACCTCTAGCCTCCAGGGAGCTTAATCTTCTGCTACAACGTTTGCATTTGTAAGTCAGCACCTGTGTAATCTATATTCTCTTTGTTATTCTCCTTTAATTACATATTGGTAGTGGTCCATTTGCAGGCTGGGAGCAACCAACTGGAGCATCAAAAAGATTATTAAAATATTGACTTTAAATTAAAAGGCCAAAAAGAAACAAGACAGGGTTTGTTTCTACCCATTCCGTTATGATGGTTCAGGAACAATTACTTCCTTTCATCTCAAGTTTCAAGAATTGTGCAAGGAACTCCCAAATGCCCTTTACATTCATTCATTATTTATATCTTGCCCCACTTGCTGTGTTTCTTTGTATTATCTATGTAATCCATAGTTCAAATGTAAATTCAGATTTTCTCAATTGTTAAAATGATGTCCCAATAATTAATTATAAACGAATTTTTTCCCCAGATCAGGATCCAGTGTAGGATCATGCCTTGTACTGAGTTCCCATGTCTCCTTTGTTCCTTTAATATGGAGAAATTTCTCTGCCTTTCTTAGTTTTCTTAATTTGACTTTTTTTTTTTTTTCCTTTTGAGATGGAGTCTTGCTCTGTCGCTCAGGCTGGAGTGCAGTGGCGCAGTCTCGGCTCACTGCAACCTCCATCTCCTGAGTTCAAGCGATTCTCCTGCATCAGCTTCATGAAGAGCTGGGATTACAGGCATGCACCACCACACCCGGCTAATTTTTGGTATTTTTAGTAGAGATGGGGTTTCACCATCATAGTCAGGCTGGTCTTGAACTCCTGACTTCAGGTGATCCACCTGCCTTGCCCTCCCAAAGTGCTGGGATTACAGGCATGAGCCAAGATCATGCCATTGCACTCCAGCCTGGGCAACAAGAGCGAAACTCTGTCTCAAGAGAAAAAAAAAAAAAAAAAAATTGACCTGGATATTTTTTGCCTGGTCATGTATAGCTCTTTTTGGAATAAGAAAAGTCTTGCTATTTTATAAAAAATGAACTGTCTTTGGTTTGGTAGTGTGGCATAGAATATCTTAAAGGGGTAAGTTATTCATCATTCAGTTCTGGATATTTTCTAATTTCTTTTGTGATTTAGTCTTTATACCACAAAATATTTAAAACTGGGTCACTTAATTTGTGAATTTTTTTTTTTTTTTTTTTTTGAGATGGAGTTTTGCTCTTGTTGCCCAGGCTGGAGTGCAATGGTGTGATCTCAGCTCACTGCAACCTCCATCTCCCAGCTTCAAGCAATTCTCCTGTCTCAGCCTCCCAAGTAGCTGAAATTACAGGCTCATGCCACCACGCCCGGCTAATTTTGTATTTTTAATAGAGATGGGGTTTCATCATATTGGTCAGACTGGTCTCGAACTCCTGACCTTAGGTGATCTGCCCACCTCGGCCTCCCAAAGTGCTGGGATTACAGGCATGAGCCACCATGCCAGACCAACTTGTGAATTTTCTAGTTACCTTTTTCCTAATGGTATCTATATTTCTTTTTTTCTTTCTTTCTTTCTTTTTTTTTAGAGACAGGGTGTCTCTCTGCTGCTCAGGCTGGAGCGCAGTGGTGCGATCACAGCTCACTGCAGCCTCGACTTCCTGGGCTCCAGTGACCCTCTCGCCTGAAACCGTACTCCCCCTCAAGCAGCTGAGACTACAGGTATGTACCACCACACCCAGCTAATTTTTATTTTTTCTGGAGACGGGATCTTGCTTTGTTGCCCAGGCTGGTCTTGAATTCCTGGCCTCACGCAACCCTCCCACCTCTGCCTCCCAATGCACTGGGAGCCACTGTGCCCAGCCCTGTATTTCTATTACAAGTGATGTTTTAGCGTCATTCTGTGAAGCCCAGGGAACAGATTCTGTATGATTTCAGTCATGTGAAAGTTGTTCAGACTTGCTTTGTTGTCCAGCATACATGAGTTTGATAAATGTTCCAAATACACTTGAAAAGGAAATGTTTTCTGTGGTTGTTGGTGGGAATGTTCCTCTTGTCAATTGTGTCAAGTTTATTAACCTTGTTCAAGCCTTCTGTATTGTTCATGATTTGCTTATTTTTTGCTTGTTTTGAGTGTTTGCTTATTCTATCATTTATTGAGAGAGGGGTGATAAAATCTCTCACTGAAAGTATGACTTCATTTCTTTCTTCAGTTTTTGCTGTATACATTTTGAGGCTAGGTTATTAGGGTGAATACAAATTTAGAATTCTTATATCTTCTGGTAAACTTAACCTTTATCTCATAATAAAGTTTTTCTATTTATCTCTAGCAATACTTTCTGCTTTAACCACTAATTTAATATTAATATAGCTACACCTTCTTTCTTCTGGTTAATACTTGCATCGATTTTGTTTGTTTGTTTTTGTTTTGTTTTTTTGAGACGGAGTCTCGCTCTGTCACCCAAGCTGGAGCGCAGTGGCGCCATCTCCGCTCACCACAACCTCCGCCCCCTGGGTTCCAGCGATTCTCCTGCCTCAACCTCCCCAGTAGCTGGAGCAGCTGGGATTACAGGCACTTGCCACCATGCCTGGCTAATTTTTGTATTTTTAGTAGAGACGGGGTTTCACCATGTTGGCCAGGCTGATCTTGAACTCCTAACCTCAGGTGATCCGCCTGCCTCGGCCTCCCAAAGTGCTGGGATTACAGGCATGAGGCACTGCGCCCGGCCCATCCTTATTTAACCCTTTGCCTTTTCCTAACCAATTACTTTCAATCATTTTGAACATTTTATATGGCTTTCCTTAATTTTTTAATATTTCCTTTACATATATTTTTGCTGATTTTTAAAAATTAAATTATAGACATTGTGACTATTCGAACCAATATATCTCAAAAAATAATTCCCTAATATCATCTAACACCGAGCGCACACTCAGCTAACTCCAGTTGTTTATAACGTGACTTTTAGAACTGTGTGTGTCGGCTGGGGGCGGTGGCTCCCGCCTGTAATCCCAGCACTTTGGGAGGCCGAGGTGGGCGGATCATGAGGTCAGGAGTTCAAGATCAGCCTGGCCAATATGGTGAAACTCCATCTCTACTAAAAATACAAAAATTAGCCAGGCATGGTGGTGCACGCCTGTAGTCCCAGCTATTCCGGAGGCTAAGGCGGAGAACTGCTTGAACCCGGGAAGTGGAGGTTGCAGTGAGCCAAGATCATACCACTACACTCCACCCTGGGCGACAGAGTGAGACTCCATCTCAAAAAAAGAAAGAAAGAAAGAAAAAAGAACTGTGTGTCATTGCATTTAACTGTATGGCTCTTAGTCTTTTAAAATATAAAATAAGCTAACTTAATTGATAAATTGTTATATCAGGAGTGACCATAGGAAATGAAACAGATATTTTAAAAATCACTTTTAAAAATATATAAGGAATATATTCAGTACATCCCCTTTAAAAGAAAAATCAGAAAGATACAGAAAGTGGAAATAAGAAAAGAAATTTTTTATGGCTTTTACCAATTGTGAGCATGACTACCCTACTGATGCATTTATCTGTCTAGCTCCTTATCTGTCAATACTTTTACATGGTAAGACCATTCTGTATGTAATTCTGCATTTATGTAGGCAGTTTTATATCTTGCTTTGTATCTTCAAAATTAATATGATTGTAATTTTTTTTTTTAAGAGACAGCATCTCACTTTGTTGCCCAAGCTAGGCTGGAGTGCTGTGACATGATCATAGTTCTCTATAGCCTCGAACTCCTAGATTTAAGTGATTCTCCTGCTTCAGCCTTCCAAGTAGTTGGAACTATAGGTGCATACCACTGCACCCAGCTCATGAAAAAAAAAAAAAAATTTTATAGAATGGGATCATACCACTGCACCCAGCTCATGAAAAAAAAATTTTTTTATAGCATGGGATCACTTGCATTGTTGCCCAGGCTGGTCTCAAACTCCTGGCCTCAAGCTATCCTCCCACCTCAGCCTCCCAAAGCACTGGGATTACAGGCGTGAACATTTAGAGTTTTTTCCAATTGTAATAGTTAATAAAAATGAACATATTTTTGAAGAAATTTTAGTCTGCTTCACATTATAGCCTAATCCTAGACTCTGAAAAGTGGAATTTCTCCTTCCTTCCTCCCTTCCTTCCCCCGTTCCCCCCTTCCTCCCTTCCTTCCTCCCTCCCTTCCTTCCTTCCTTCCTTCCTTCCTTCCTTCCTTCCTTCCTTCCTTCCTTCCTTCCTTCCTTCCTTCCTTTTTCTTTCTTTTTGAGACAAAGTTTTGCTTTTGTTGCCCAGGCTGGAGTGCAATGGTGCAATCTTGGCTCACTGCCACCTCCGCCTCCCAGGTTCAAGCAATTTTCCTGCTTCAGCCTCCTGAGTAGCTGGGATTACAGGTGCCCGCCACCACGCCCAGCTGATTTTTGTATTTTTAGTAGAGATGGGGGTTTCACCATGTTGGCCAGGCTGGTGTCCGACTCCTGACCTCAGGTGATCCACCAGCCTCGGTCTCCCAAAGTGCTGGCATTACAGACGTGATCCACTGTGCCCAGCAATGAAATTTCTTAAAGCAAAGGCTTAACCTCTTTTAAGGCTTTCCAGAAAATTGTTCCAAACTTTTAAAATTCCAGTGAGCTAAAGTTTACTACATTGAGATTGATGTCCTCGTCATAGCAGACACAGCCTGCGAGGCTTCACGGATACTTGTTTTGGACACCTGTCGTGGAAGCTGAAGATGTCAGATACTTTCCCAGGATCTCTTGAAGCAAGGGCACTGCCCTACGACCTGGGATAGACCAGTCTAACTGGCTCCCTCCAGACTGCGGCAGAGGCTGTTTATACAAAGAAGCATAGTAGAGAATCCCTTTGGGGGATGCCTGTAGTGGCAGGAGCTGAGGGGTGCTGCATCTGATGCACAGAGCTGAGGTGGTGGCCATGAGGTCCAGCACTCAGCACTTGTGGCAGTGGTGTCCTCACCAGTAAGGGCTTGGGCATGATTTTGGCTCTGGCTGTGGCTGATTCTAGTTTTTCTTCTTCTTGCCCATTTACTGAGCCTGGTTGTCTAGCCTTTCCTGATCTTCTCTCAAGTCCCAGTATCCTTCAATAAATTACTTTTCTATTAAAACTAGTCAGTTTGATTCTATTGCTTGCAAAGAAGAATGTGATGAATCTTCTATACAGGGATTCTTCTTCTGTGTAGCAAGGCCCATTTCAAATAGCAGGAGAACTGGCGTGCTGAGGGAGTGCCAGGGCGATCCAGAGAGCTCAGTGTGGTCACGTGTCAGGGCCGGGAGTTGGAAGAGCCCAGGTCAGTGAACTGGGACAATATTGGAATCTGAAGGTAAAAATAGCTTCTTAAGAAGTTAACATGGTGGGCGCCTGTGGTCCCAGCTACTTGGGAGGCTGAGGCGGGAGAATGGCGTGAACCCGGGAGGCGGAGCTTGCAGTGAGCCGAGATCACGCCACTGCACTCCAGCCTGGGAGACACAGCGAGACTCCGTCTCAAAAAAAAAAAAAAAGAAGTTAACATCAGCCAGGCGCAGTGGCTCATGCCTGTAATCCCAGCACTTTGGGAGGCCGAAGCCAGTGGATAACAAGGTCAGGAGATCGAGACCATTCTGGCTAACACGGTAAAACCCCATCTCTACTAAAAATACAAAAAATTAGCCGGGCATGATGGCATGCGCCTGTGGTCTCAGCTACTTGGGAGGCTGAGGCAAGAGAATCACTTGATCCCAAGAGGCAGAGGTTGCAGTGAGCTGAGATTGGACCACTGCACTCTAGCCTGGGCAACAGAGCAAGACTCCATCTCAAAAAAAAAAAAAAAAGAAGAAGTTGTTAACATCTATGGCCAGCCACGCCTCCACAACTTTGGGAGGCTGAGGCAGGTGGATCACTTGAGGCCAGGAGTTTGAGACCAGCCTAGCCAACATGGTAAAACCCTATCTCTACTAAGAAGGCAAAATTATCTGGGCATGGTAGTGCATGCCTGTAGAACCAGCTACTTGGGAGGCTGAGGTAGGAGAATCGCTTGGACCCAGGAGGTAGAGGATGCAGTCAGCTGAGGTTGTACCACAGCACTCCAACCTGGACAATAGAATGAGAGTCTATCTCAAAAAAAAAAAAAAAAGTTTGATTCTTGGGCATGCAGTCTGTATGGTAACAGAGTGATTTGGGGGCTGATTCAGGAGTCCAGCTCTTGTAAATGTGTTACTAGAAACCAGGTCTGGTAAGGTGCCTAAACATTAAGCGTCTGAATGGACAAGAAGCCAGGCAGCCTAGGTTGGAGACGGGTGTTGGGTCTGAGACTATACATGGGGCGGGGGGCAGTGGTAGATGGAGCTGTGCAGACGTGGAGTGGAAGCTAACAACCACCAGGGAAGGCCATGGCAACCACTTAGGAATTTCTTTTTGGCCATTTCTTCAGAACCAGTTTCCAAGTAATATGACAAAAGCAGCCTCATAATGTAAGAGGTAAACTCTGTTTCTGACCAAAAACAGTATTACTCAGTTTGATATCTTTCCCGTAGGGATGGGCTTTGGTAAATTTAGGCCATTTCAAAAATCCAGAAAACCAAGTGTGTAACCACTAGGGACATTTAAAAGAACATCGCCAGCTTTAAAGGAGATCTTTAGAATAGCTATTTATTTAGGCTTTATGTGTTTCCAAAGTTAACCAGTGTTTCACATCAGCTATCTTCTCTAACCCTCTCAACAACCTGAAAGGTAGGTATTAGTAACCCCATTTCATGGATGAAAGAACAGGCTGAGAAGTTAATTATCAGATTAGACTGTAAATGAGTGGTAAAGCAAGAATTCAAACCCAGATCTGCTTCACTTTTCTGTAGGCAGTGTTTAAGAAGGATCCAGAAATACTTCAAGCGATGCCAGTGGTAGTGTTGCCTCCTCAGAAGACTGCTTTCAGGGGAACAGTATACATCTGCCCTGTAAATTCTGGATGGTAAATGTGACAAAACTCTCTCCTTGACCCAGCTCTAGTGAGACTGCTCTAAGCCCTCTTCTCAACATGGCTCAAGCGTGGGCTTCAGTGTACATTTGGTTGGGCCTGCATTGCTCAGTTTTAGCAAGAGTCCGGTTAAGTTAAAGAGAATCTCACACCTTTGATATCAGATTCTTCCATATCTGATCAAATTCCTCATCCCCTACCTTCAATATCTGATCATTCTGCCCTGTCTGCACCAAGGATCTCCCCTCACCCTTGGTGTCTCCTTTTAGTAATTTTCCATCCACCAGTCTCTCCCCACTCTTCAAGCCTACTCCTTGCTGTAACTCCCTACCCCTCCTTGTCTTATTTGCAGCTGAACTCTGTTCTCCACTGAGGTCTCTTTTTCCTGATTGCAATAGTTCCTGAATAAAATCTGTTTTTACTGCTTATACACTGGCTAGCTCTGGTTTTCTTTACCAGAAGTCACAGTTAACACATGTGAAAACCCATTTGCAAAACAAATCCACAGGACTCAGTCCATGTGCTGTGAAGTCTTTGATCAAGGACTTAAAAACAATGAAAAGTAATAAACAGATCTGAATACAATTCAGGTAATAAAACACTTTCATTGGTTTTCATACTCAGCAAAAGTATTTTTACTGATTAAAAGATAAACAATCCTCACTCTACTAACTCAATGACACATTGAAACATTAGCCTAACTTGTGCACCTTCCAGCGAAGCTACTCTCTTTGCGTAGGCACAGCTCTTTCAGCCAAGGTACAGGAGAGCAAACCCACGCATGAATTCCTTTCATCTCAGGGCATTTCTTTCTGTGGTGTCTTTGTGAAGGAATGCACACTCACAACAGCCGAAAATCTAACTCTCTAGATTTCATTTAGCTAACATTAGGCCAGTCTTTGGACTGAAGGTAATGCCTACATATAGGAGGAAGGGAGAGGAATCTCTGAATTGCAACCCTTTTAGACTTCCTCCATGATGAAGCAGAGAGGGGAGGACTATTGTTTGGGAGATGTGTGTGGGAGGTGAAGATTTCAGATTTTCTTTAAAATAATAGTTGGCTGCACAGGCAGCAGCAAAGCCGACCTGTACATTGCGGGATTGTCTCCGTGTTAAGAGGTCTGGCCAAGCTGGGGGGCCTCAGCAGGGGATTGCTCAGTTGATCAAGTCTTAATTTGTCTTTTCCACTCTGGGTGGTGCTGTCTGTCCCTTTCATCTCCCAATCACCGACATAGGGGGAGATGTTGAGGGCAGTGCTGTGTTATCTTAAGGTTTCCTTCAAGAAAGCAAAACCAAACAAACAAGCAAACATGTTTTGCTTCCCAACTGTGCACCCCTTGGGGAGATTCAAAGGCTCTTCTGAACCAGACAGGTGCTGATGTCTCTGCTGCCATTTGGATGTGGGTTTGGCGAGGGTGGCAGGAGTGAAGGGAAAGCAGAGGGATCTCGATTGCCATTTCTTCCTGTTGCAGTTGCTTCAGACGGTTCAGCTTCCAGCCAGACAGTTCCTAATGGACCTGCACAGCATGCAAAAAAACCCTTCTTTGTAAAAATAACTCCTTTGATTTCTCCCAGCCTTGGGCCCTGTTTAGTTAGGGGCAATGACCAGGAGGCAAGTCGTTCCGGGCCTTGCTGGTAGAGTAAGGGGGAGATCGCCCATGGCTTCCCCAGCTGCACTGCCTGTGGAGCAAAGGGTTCAGAAGCAGAGAATTTTTAAAAATATAATAATAATAAAAAGAATGAAAGAAAGAAGCCCTCTTTGAAAATCCTTACTGTTTCCCACTGTCTCCTACAGCGATTGCCCTTTCATTAGTGTGGAAATCCAACAATGTGGAAATCGAGTTTTGGTTTTTTTTTTTTTTTGCTTTGATATCAGCCTAACCCTTGAGGCTAAACTTGTGGTAAGCCACCTGTCCACGTTAGCTAAAATAAAGTTGTAGCTGGAATCACCACCTAGTCCTTTAGCTGTTGTACATTTTCATGTTTATCCTTTGAGGCCTGAGACAATAACCACATATTGCTTTATTATTCAGGATCCCCTGGGTTGCTGGCAACCGAAACCCGAACTGAATTTGTTTAAGAATAAGGGAGGAATATATTGGGAGAATATTGGGATATTTTAAGTAACTGAAGGAGGGGTCAAGAGGTCAATCTATGAGAAAGACAAGGAACCAGGCAGAAATTTAACAATAAAATGAAATAAAACCGGAACCGGGACTCCCAAGTGCCCCCTGGATTCCTTCTCTCTCTGTCTGCAGCTCTATCCCTCCTGGTATCCAGGGCTTTCTCTCTCATCGCAGATCTGAGTCTCACATACTGTGGGTTAAAACACCAAAGAGGGGCTGATTTTGTTTCTTTTTTTCTTTTCTCTTTTTTTTTTGAGATGGAGTCTTGCTCTGTCGCCCAGGCTGGAGTGCAGTGGCGCCATCTCGGCTCACTGCAAGCTCCGCCTCCCGGGTTCACGCCATTCTCCTGCCTCAGCCTCCCGAGTAGCTGGGACTACAGGCGCCCACCACCGCGCCCCGCTAGTTTTTTGTATTTTTTAGTAGACACGGGGTTTCACCGTGTTAGCCAGGACGGTCTCGATCTCCTGACCTTGTGATCCACCCGCCTCGGCCTCCCAAAGCCCTGGGATTACAGGCGTGAGCCACCGCGCCCGGCCCTGATTTTGTTTCTTAATTCTAGATAGAAAAGTCTTGGGGAAGGCTCTGACTGTGTGGGCCCCAGCCGGGTCCTGGCAACTCTAGTTTGGCGGAGGCGGGGTCATATAAGAACATGGCCACACTCCCCCCATCCCGTGAACCACTTGTTTATAGGGCGGAAAGGAGCTATTCCAGAAAGGGGGCTTCTTTCTTGGAAGGATGGGTTCTAATCAAAGCAAGCAGCAGCCATTTACTAAACATACATAACATACTTGCATATTGACCTGAGAAATGTTTCTTAGGGATTTTGGCCATCTTGGTAATAATCAGAGTCTTGGTAAAAGTCAGAAATCAAAACCCTAATCAGATGCATCTACATGGCAAAAACTATAAGATTCTTTTGGTTTGTTTTTAACTCAAAACTCCAAAGAGGACAGAATATACTGAGAATGACTGGACCCATGCTCTAAAGCAAACTAAATACATAGCGGTTACACTCGTATTTATATGTACCATAGTGCACGGGACTTCAGTGAGTTCTTATATTCACCTCTAGTTTCTCCTCCCTACGGAAGCAGTGACCACAGCAGACTGAAGCAGCTAAGGGGGTTTTCTAGACTTACTTGGATTGAATTCTCTTTTGCATGCTCACTGTTGTTTTTTTCTCGCTTGATTTGGTCTGAGCTGAGATGTCCACTCTTTAGGGGAGGACTGTTATTTTGGAGACTTGCCTCCGTCCAGCTAGCTCACTGGACGGGCTGTGCTCACTGTGGCCTCCTGACCTGGATGAGTCGGTCAGCACGCTCTCAAGGGGTCCTGTCTCTTTCTGCATGGGTGGCTGTCTTTGCAAGAGCTGTGATGGTGGGTAAAATGTTCAAAGCCCCATAGGCAGGATGAAATGCACCATTGTCTATTTACTTAACTCAGTGGTGTCTGACGTAAGACCACAGAACACACCTTCTTTCCATGACCCATCTTGCCTGACCCTACCTGCTGGCACTATGTTGCCAGCAACCTGGATATTACTGTTAATTAATTCATGCCTAACATGCAGTGGCTTATACTTGGTATTACTGACTGTCTAAGAATAGGCACAGCCTGGAATTGAGAAGTGAAAACTGCAAAATGGCTGGGTGGAAAAAATGATGGGACAGAGAGCAGGCCTTTTGGTGTTTTCCCTGTAGTTATCTTTTACAGGTTAAATAAGATTAATATTCATGGTGAACCAAGAGCAATTAGCTACTTTGCATGTGTTACTGCTTCTTAGCCTATTCTAAACTCTGTTTTATGTATTTATTTTAAAGGACTTTGCCTTGATTAGGGCCAATCGTATTAGACCTTGTACTTTGCATATTTGCAATCATGTTTGCATGTTTGCATTTCTAAAGTTTTGAATTTCAAATTAGGCAACGAGTTTCAGCAAATATACTTCAGGTACACATGACCATAATCAGGACATGAGACTATACTACAATAAAATCCCCAAATGGCCTCTAGGGATAAAATATTTTATGTTTTCTATTTATAATAAAAATTTGGGGTGAGGGTTGGCTTTATTTTAAAAACAGAATAATTCAGAATATAATTTAAATGCAAAATTGCAAACTAGTATTTTTTCTAATTATATTCAAAATCTGAACCCCCTGACAGGGGCAAGGGAAGGTTGGAATATTCTTATCCATAATGATGACGGAATAACAGGCCTCTCCCCTTTTCTTTCCTCTTCTTCCCTGGGACAGCAGTGCCCGCTGTCGCGCACCTATCACTTACGCTCATACTGTTTTCCAGGATACTTGGCCAAGGCATCTTCTAACATGTTCTAAGGTGGTTTCAGAAATAATTTTTATCAGATCATAGCTAATCTTTCTAACAGATCTATGAGGTAAACATCCCAGGCCCATTCGCTATAAATGTTAGTGCTCCGATTTGTATCCAGATTTTTTTGACTTTTAATCAAGGACCTTTTTCACTTCATTTATATTTCTCAAATTGAGAGCTGAAGATCCTTGAAAGTCTTCAGTCATATTCTCAAGGGGCCTTGAGTTCTCTATGAGAATTCAATTTTGTATTTTCATTTTGATGCTAATAATCAGGGACAATCAACATATTTTGGTTCATTTGGCTGATCAACTTAACAGAGAGCTTCCACATACTTTCAGGGCCTGCATTTTTATCTGTGTTTAAGATTTTCTTGGTGACAGGGAATGACAGTTTCTTTGTCAGAAAAATCATTGTAAATGATTAAAAACAAGACAAAACACACAGACATGTGAATGTTGTGTTCTCACCAAGTGAAGGCCCAATGACCTCATCACAGGATGTACAAAGGAAGGTTCTGCGTAACGTAAATAGAGACAAGCAGTGGAAGCATTGAGTCACTGCGAAGCATGAGGCCAGCGGGCTGAACTCAGGAGAGCCTGGGCAGGGAGCACCACTTTCACGCTGTTGAGGGGAGTGAGCATTCTGTATTTGTTCCATTAAATTAAAAGTATTCATTTGAATTGTATGGCTTTCCTACATTTGTTGACCTATAAGTTTGTTTTGGTTTTATTGTGGCATGATGTCTATACGCAAACATTCTTTATATCTAGTTTTAAGTTTCCATATATTATAACGTTTTAATAAAAATCACTTAGGATGACATCAGAGGTCCATGAGAATGTCTTTCCCCTAAAGACGGTCACACATTATTCCATCAGCACTCCATCATAGGCTAAGTTTCCAAAGAAGTTTTAGGAAAGAGGAAAGTATATTTGAGGTTTTTGTTTGTTTGTTTGTTTGTTTGGTTTGGTTTGATTTTTTACAGAGTTTCACTCTTGTTGCCCAGGCTGGAGTGCAATGGCGCAATCTTGGCTCACTGCAGCCTCCGCCTACTGGGTTCAAGTGATTCTTCTGCCCCAGCCTCCCAAGTAGGTGAATTTGGCCAGGTGCAGTGACTCATGCCTGTAATCCCAGCACTTTAGGAGGCCGAGGCAGATGGATCACCTGAGATCAGGAGTTCAAGACCAGCCTGACCAATGGGCGTGGTGGTGGGCACCTATAGTCCCAGCTACTCAGGAGGCTGAGGCAGGAGAATGGCATGAACCTGGGAGGCAGAGTTTGCAGTGAGCCAAGATGGCACCACTGCACTCCAGCCTGGGCGACAGAGTGAGACTCAGTCTCAACAATAGCAGCTGGGCACGGTGGCTCATGCCTATAATCCCAGCACTTTGGGAGGCCGAGGTGGGTGGATCACCTGAGGTCAAGAGTTCAAGACCAGCCTGGCCAACACAGCAAAACCCTGTCTCTACTAAAAATACAAAAATTAGTCGGGTATGGTGGCACATGCCTGTAATCCTAGTTACTTGGGAGGCTGAGGCAGGATAATTGCTTGAACCCAGGAGGCAGAGGTTGCAGTAAGCTGAGATCATGCCATTGCACTCCAGCCTGGGCAATAAGAGTGAAACTCTGTCTCAAAACAACAACAACAACAACAGCAAAAGTCTATGAAAATGTGCCATTCAAGGCCAGGTATTGTGGTTCATGCCTATAATTCCAGCACTTTGGGAGGCCAACGCAGGCGGATTGCTTGAGCCTGGGAGTTCAAGACCAGCATGGCCAACATAGTGAAACATCGTCTCTACTGAAAATACAAAAGTTAGCTGAGTATGGTGGTGAGTGTCTGTGGTTCTAACTACTGGGGAGGCTGAGGCACGAGAATCGCTTGAACCCAGGAGGCAGAGATTGCAATGACCCAAGATTGTGCTACCGCACTCCAGCCTGGGCAACAGAGCTAGACCCTGTCACACACAGGCATGCACGCACGCGCACGTGCACACACACACACACACTCCATTCAAACAGCAAAATCTGAAAGATTTTAACCAATTTATTTATTTTTTTGAAACTTTGTTTCACTCTTTCACCCAGCCCGGAGTGAAGTGACACAATCTCAGCTCACTGCAACCTCTGGCACCTGGGTTCAGGCTATTCTCCTGCCTCAGCCTCCTGAATAGCTGGGATTATAGGCACCCACCACCACGCCTGACTAACTTTTGTGTTTTTAATAGAGACGGGTTTCGCCATGTTGGCCAGGCTGGTCTCACACTCCTGACGTCACGTGATCCACCTGCCTTGGCTTCCCAAAGTGCTGGGATTATAGGCCTGAGCCACCACACCTGGCCTTTTTTTTTTTTTTTTTTTTTTTTACCAACTTTTAAAATGTACCTTTAACTGACATTTTTTTTTCAGACCTGCATTCTTGTGATGATAAAAGGGGCCAGAACCAACTGTGCATTCTTTTAGAACCTCTTCTCCAGCTACCCGGGTGGCCAAAGGTGGGCAAGAGGGGACAGGAAGAGTCAGGGCATATGGGCCCTGAGAATCTTTTGGTTTCTGGCTCCACTTCTCTTTTGTAGGGTCTGCTGAGGCTTTGCTAGGCCGAGAGAGATACAAGCAAGGGGTTGGGGCTGTGGAGACTGGAATGGAATATAAATAAAAATCAATAATCATATGCCTAAAAGTGTTCCCTTCATGACCTTTCAGCCTTTGTCAAATCATTTTGGGGTTTTTTTTGTTTGTTTGTTTTATATCTTTTATATTTTGTAGAGATGGGGTCTCCCTATGTTGCCCAGGCTGGTCTCAAACTCCTGGGCTTAAATGACCCTCCCACCTTGGCCTCCCAAAGTGCTGGGATTATAGGTGTGAGCCACAGTTCCTGACTGGTCAAGGCATTTTGTATTGAAGATTTCCCTCTTAGACATAGACTGAATAATACCTAACACTTACACATGTAAAAGGATGGACTTGGGCATTTAATGCTCCTTACATGGCCAGTGATAAGTAAGTCTAAAGAATTGTCTACTCCAGCTGAGTGCAGCGGCTCATGCCTGTAATCCCAGCACTTTGGGAGGCTGAGGCGGGCAGATCACCCAAGGTCAGGAGTTCAAGACCAGCCTGGCCAACATGGTGAAACCCCGTCTCTACTAAAAATACAAAAAAATTAGCCGGGCATAGTGGCAGGTGCCTGTAATCCCCGTTACTTGGGAGGCTGAGGCAGGAGAATCACTTGAACCCAGGAGCCAGAAGTTGCAGTGAGCCAAGACTGTGCCATTGCACTCCAATCTGGGCAACAAGAACGAATCTCCGTCTCAAAAAAAGAAAAAAAAAAAAAAGAGAGAATTGTCTACTCCATTTAGTGATTAGTAATATTTCAGTGGAAAAGACCTCAACTAAGGATAATTGTTTGGATAAAAATATTTCAATTCCCATAGCAAAAAAAAAAAAAAAAAAAAAATTCAATTCCACATTATATTGCTTCCCCATTTAAATGAAAGTACAGAAATCCATTAATTCTGTAGCACATGCCCGAGAGCAGATAATAGTCCAAAGGGTGCCTTCTAAGGAAGAGTTGTTGGTTCTTTCATTCTTCGCATTATTGAGAAAACTGAAAAATGTTAGTCTGTAAGATGATTTTTTTTCCATTAGAAGAGAACGGAAGTAAATATCAGAAATGAGTAATATTTGTAGTCTCCAGAAAGGGGATGGCTTAGAAACTGGGATGAAGCAAGACTTACTCTTCATATCTGTACCTTTTGAATTTTGTAACAAGTAAATGCATTACTTATATAACAACGCATCTGTCAATAGAACAACAACGAAAGGTGCACCTTATGTCTCCTGACACTGACAAGAGGTCCTGTCTCTATGGTCTTTGCTCTTCAACCAGGTGATCCCTTCAACCAGGTGAACACTACAAATCCCATTAATAGGGCTCTACAAAAAAACACAAAAATGAGCCAGGCATGGTGGCACATGCCTGTAATCCCAGCTACTTGGGAGGCTGAGCTGGGAAGACTGCTTGAACCTAGGAGGCAGAGGTTGCAGTGAGCTGAGATGGCACCACTGAACTCCAGCCTAGGTGACAGAGTGAATCCCTGTCTCAAAAACAAACAAACAAACAAGCAAAAAACTAGTTTCACCTGTTTCTTTCTATTTGCATAATGTGACTACTAGAAAGCTTAAAATTATACATGTGGCTCACAGTATATTTCTCTTGGACAGCACTGTCTGGAATTTACTGTGAGCCCAATGTGTCCAAGGACCTAAAGCTACTAGAGTGTAGTTAGAATGTGAAGGGCAAAGGGGTTGTGGCAAGGACAGGCCTGGATATAGGAAGTGATCGCAGCAGGCATGATTGCCCTTGGAGGTCATTTCAAGGGTTCAGACCTTCCTAAGAGCATAGGAAACTACTGGGGAGATTTCCTCAGGGCAGTGATAAGAACAGACCTGCATTTTAAAAAACACTTGGCTTTTGTAGGAAATTCATAGTAATGACTGCTGCAATCACCTATAGCTGTTCTGTGCACTTAGACGAAAATCCAAATTCCTCATCTCAGCCTACAAGGCTGTTTGCATTGGACTCCAGCGTCCTGCTGCCACCTCATCAAATGCCATGACCTCCTATTGTCTCTCTAAAACAGGGCAGAATCTTTTCCATCTCAGGACCTTCTAACTTGTAAATTCCCTTTGCCTGGAATGCTTTTCCTTGGTTCATCTCAGAACTGGTTCTTTGTAATCAGAGGTATTTTTTTTCCAGCTTCTGTGTCACCTCCTCAGAGAAGCCTTCTCTCACCCCCCTTCGTAAAATATCCTCCTCCAGTTAATTATTTCCTTCATTGCACTTATCACTGTCTGAAATTATCTTAGGATTTATTCGTTTGCTTGTTTATTGCCTGTGTTTGCATATTAGGATATAAACTTCTGGAGAGCAAAGGCCTTGCTAGTCTAAATTGCTCTTTTATATGATGATGGGTGCTTTGAGGATGGAAGGGGTACAAGGAAACCTGTAGACCAAGTGCAGCAGAAGGCCCAGGATAGAACTCTAAGGAGGGTAAGTGTGCAGGAGGTGAATGACGGAGGGAGAGCAGGCGCTAGAGACTGAAGGACCATCCGGGCAGGAAGAGCTGCGTCCTGCCACGGAGGGCCATGGAAGAAAGGGTTTCAGGAAGGAGCTCTTGGTCAATAGCAGAAAGTGATGCCTAGAGGATAAGTATAGTGTCCACTGTCTACAGCGAGTTGGGGGCATTGGTAGCCTTGGGAGAAGTGTGTTCTGTGGAGTGATGGGGTGGAAGGCAGATGGCAGTGGAGCACAAGGAGGAGGTGGTGAAATAGAGGGGGTAGATGTACACACCTCCACTCCTCCATGACATGTGACAGTGGGAGATCCAGGGATGGGGCTGGAGTTGGATATGGGGCCTTTGGAGGATTTTTTTTTTTTTTTTTTTTTTAATCAAATGGGAGACAGTTGAGCTGTTGGGCTGAAGCTGGAAAAGTTAAAGGAAACGGAGAGATAGGAGATGATATGCAACCTCTGCTTCCTGGGTTCAAGTGATTCTCCTGCCTCAGCCTCCTGAGTAGCTGGGATTACAGGCGCGTGCCATCACGCCCAGCTAATGTTTGTATTTTTAGCACAGACAGGGTTTCACCATGTTGGCCAAGCTGGTCTTGAACTCCTGACCTCAAGTGATCCACCCACCTGGGCCTCCCAAAGTACTAGGATTACAGGTGTGAGCCACTGCACCCGGCCAGGATATTTACTCAACACTTGTGATTGGCAGACAAGGAACATGGTCCCATCTCCAGGAGGCTGCAGTGTGGTTAGAGTGGCAAGACATGGCAACAAAGGAGAATAACTCAGTGTGTGATAAGCCTACAGGAAATGAGTGCTGTAGTATTTCAGAGGAGAGCAAGATTAACTCCTGATGCTGTGATCAAGGAAGTTTTCATGAGAAGTGGCATTTGATTTGGGACTTGAAAGCAGAGGAGCATTTTACTAGCTGGAAATCTAAGTGATAAAAGAAAATAAAGGAGAAGGAGAGTGCATTTCATGTAAATGGACTGGCATGAACAAATAAAGGAAATAATGTATTTTAGTCAGTTTATCCTTTTGGCAAAGAAACAGAGACAATTTTTTTTTTTTTTTTTTTGTCTATACTCTAATAAAACACAGCAATTTAGAGTAAGAAAGAGACTTTAGAGATTGTCTTATCAAATGTCCTTGTTTTCCTAGGTATGAAAACTGAGGTGCAGAAAGAAATTACTATTGAAAGTCACAAACTGGTAAGTGACAGAGTTGGGCTCTGGCTCACAAGTGTAGCTTCCACAATGACATAATTGTACAGGTTTTAAGCATAGAATATATTTAGTAAAACTACATCAAATTTTGTTGATATATATCAGAAGTGCAAGGGAGTGAAGACTAGATGAATTTTTAGATTTTTTTAAAAAAAGAAATATAGTTGTAATCCCAGTGCTTTGGGAGGCTGAGGCAGGAGGATCACTTGAGCCCAGGAGTTCAAGACTAGCCTGGGCAAAAAGTGAGACTTCCTGTTTACAAACAAGCAAAAAATTAGCCAGGTGTGGTGGTGCACCTGTCGTCCCAGCTGCTTGGAAGGCTGAGGTGGGCAGAGCCCACTTAAGCCCATGTGGTTGAAGCTGCAGTGAGCCATATTCATGCCACTTCAGTCTCAATAACCAAGCGAGAACTTGTGTCAAAAAAGAAATGCAGTTATGTAGTCATAGTGATTACAATTCCAGCAAAGTTTTGCTACACAGACGTGTCATTGCAACCTACATGAATGGAGAGACAAGAATGATTTGTTATTGAGAGATTAACGGATGACTTCCTGCTATTCACCAGACTTATCCTGGTCTCCTATGTCTTGGCCAAATTAAACCCCAATTGGCCAAAAGTGAAATTGAAAAAAAATCCATGTTAACTCAAAGTATAAATTCACAAAAGAGTGGGAGAAAGATGATGAGAAGGTATTAGTTTCCTATGTCTGCTATAACAAGTTAGCACTTTGGGGGCTTCAAACTACACAGATTTATTATTTTATGGTTCTGAAGACCAGAAGTCCAACACAGGTCTCACTGGACTGAATCAAGTTTTGGCACAGTTGCATTCCTTTCTGGAGGCTGTAGAGGAGAATCTGTTTTCTGCCTTTTCTGACTTCTAAAGACTGCCCACTTTCCTTGGCTTGTGGCCAGTGACATTGCACCTCCCTCAGGGAACTTGATCACCCCCTGACCACAGCTGAAAAAGGTTCTCTGCTCTTAAGACTCATGCGATTAGACCGGGCGCAGTGGCTCACGTCTGTAATCCCAGCACTTTGGGGAACCGAGGCAGGCAGATCACTTGAGGCCAGGAGCTCAAGACCAGTCTGGCCAACATGGCAAAACCCCGTCTCTACTTTAAAAACTACAAAAATTAACCAGGCAGGCCCCTATAATCCCAGCTATTCGGGAGGCTGAGGCATGAGAATCGCTTGAGTCAGGAGGCGGAGGTTGCAGTGAGCTGAGATCATGCCACTGCACTCCAGCCTGGGCAACAGAGCAAGACTCCCGTCTGAAAAAAAAAAAAAAGACTCATGTAATTATGTAATTGGATTCAGTAATTGGGTAATTCAGGCTGCTCTCCTTATATGAAAGTCCTTAGCCTTAAAATCTCATCCATAAGGTCCCTTTGTCACAGAAAGAACAATTTTACAGGCTGGCATTAGGATATGGACATATTTGGGGATCCATTATTATTTTGCTTAATACAAAGAAGGAGGAGGAAAAGACATACTGTGAATTATTAGAGAGATGACTTATAAATAATTAGAAAAGAAAATAAGCATTGAGAGCCAGTGTAAATTCATTAAATCATAGCAGATATTTTCTTATGTAACAGAGTTACTAGGCAAATAGATTTGGGGGATGCCAGAGACAAATTGATCCTCCAGTTTTTCTCTTAGGATGTGCTTGTGGAAAGATAATAGCATTTGTGTAAGGTGTCAGTGCAGCAGATCTATTCACAACTCATTAAACAACTGCTGAAAACTGGGAACAGGCATAAACCTGATGAAGGTCTCCTAGTGTGTCATGGGGCTGTCTGTCCTTGGTCTCTCTATTTTCAGCGTTATCAGTAACCAGGATGAAGACTTAAAGGTCGGGTGTATCCGATCTGCAGGTGACACAACAGTATTCAAATCTAAAGAAAATCTCAATACACTGGGAAGAGAAGATGAACACACATGAACTGTTACAATAACAAACGTGAAGTCTGAAATGTCAGGGAGAAAATCAGTTGAATAAAGGAAGGATGGGACTGAATTTGAGGTCAGTTTCTGTGGAAAATTAAAAACAAGGCTGGGTGCGGTGGCTCACACCTGTAATCCCAGCACTTTGGGAGGCCGAAGTGGGCGGATCACCTGAGATCAGCAGTTCAAGACCAGCCTGGCCAACACACTGAAACACCGTCTCTACTAAAAAATACAAAAAAATTACCCGAGCATGGTGATGGGCACCTGTAGTCTCAGCTACTTGGGAGGCTGAGGCAGGAGAATCACTTGAACTCAGGAGGCAGAGGTTCCAGTGAGCCAAGATCGCACCATTGCACTCCAGCCTGGGCGACAAAGAGAGACACTGTTTCAAAAGAAAAGCAATTGCTGTGTCTGTGAAAATAAAAATGATATTAAGGGTACCAATTAGCAATTTTTTTTTCTTTTTGAGATGAAGTGCAGTGGCGCTATCTCTACTCACTTCAACCTTTGCCTTCCGGGTTCAAGAGATTCTCGTGCTTCAGTCTCCCTAGTAGCTAGGACTATAGGCATGCACCCCTACACCTGGCTAATTTTTGTAGTTTTAGTAGAGATGGAGTTTCACCATGCTGGCCAGGCTGGTCTTGAACTCCTGACCTCAAGTGATCTGCCCACCTCAGCCTCCCAAGGTGCTGGATGTGAGCCAATGCGCCCAGCCCAATGGCAATTTTTTGAGCATCTACTATGTACCAAGTACTGTGCTAAGGGGCTTTACATGTCATATATTTTCACCCTTACCAAAAAATCTATAAGGAAATAATGATTATCTCTGTTTCACAGATGAAGTTAGGGTTCAGAGATGTGAAGCAACTTGTCCAAGATTACAAAATCATCTATCTATATGAACTTGGGTCTGACTCCAAAGACCATGCTCATATAGCAGAATGACAGAAGTGTTTTCAAAGGCCAAGGAATTGTAGTTGCATTAGAAAAAGTCAGTATCCAGCCGGGTGCAGTGGCTTACACCTGTAATCCCAGCACTTTGGGAGGCCAAGGTGGGCAGATCACCTGAGGTCAGGAGTTCAAGACCAGCCTGGCCAGCATGGTGAAACCCCATCTCTACTAAAAATACAAGATTAGCCAGGTATGGTGGTGTGTGCCTGTAATCCCAGCTACTCGGCAGGCTGAGGCAGGAGAATCACTTGAACCCGGGAGGCGGAGGTTGCAGTGAGCCGAGATCACACCATTGCATTCCAGCCTGGGCAACAAGAGTGAAACTCCGTCTAAGAGGGAAAAAAAAAAAAAAAAGTCAGTAACCAGGTCATTCTAGAAAATAGAAATAGAAATGTGATACATTTTCTATTTTGATCTCCTCACTTTAAGAGGGGCTTTGACAAACTTGAATGTGTTTAGAGGAGTGTGACCAGGGTTCTGAGCGTTTTAGATGCTAAATCATATGAGGAGTAATTGAGTGAACTTCGTATGTTTTGCCAAAAAATCTTGAGGTCAGGGTGGACAGCACAAAAACTTAATACTCCCTAAAAATATGTGAAGACAGAACCAAATTTTCTCTTCTGGAAGTAGTGCAGAGGCAATTTCAATTCAAGAGAACTTGATCATAATGATTTATGTCATGAAGTCACCATTCAAGGACAGGCTTAGTGTGAGTTTCTTGGAAGTAGCAACAAAAGTGCTTTCATCTTTGGAGTTAAATAAGTGGTGCTTGGCAAGAACAGGTGCTCAATTTGTGTCTGTTGAATGCATGAACAAGTGACTTTGTGGGGGACATCATACAAGATGTTAGCAAATGGAGAAGCAAGTTAGAAGAGGTGAACTTTAGAGTTATTTCGAAGTTCGGGATTTTTCTTTGATTTTAGATTGTTGACTTGAGATAAGTAGGGGAAACAAGCTCTAGGTCTGCTGCCCTTTTTTTTTTTTTTTTTTTTTTTTTGCCTCATTGGTAAGTCAAAGCAAAATTCTGACGCCGTGATTGACACTGAGTTCTAATGACCTGAATATCAACATCAAAAGCATTTCATATTTGCATTACGAATAGGTCTCTTTCTAAACACGTTGACATTTTAATTGTTCCTTAAAAAAATTTTTTTTGGCTGGGCATGGTGGCTCACGCCTGTAATCCCAGCACTTTGGGAGGTTGAGGCGGGCAGATCACCAGGTCAGGAGATCGAGACCATCCTGGCTAACACAGTGAAACCCTGTCTCTACTAAAAATACAAAAAATTAGCCAGGCGTGGTGGCGGGCGCCTATAGTCCCAGCTACTCAGGAGGCTGAGGCAGGAGAATAGCATGAACCCAGGAGGTGGAGCTTGCAGTGAGCCAAGATCGCACCACTGCACTCTAGCCTGGGCGACAGAGCAAGACTCCGTCTCAAAAAACAAAAAAGAATTTTTTTTTTAGAGACAGGGTCTCACTTTGTCACCCAGGCTAAAGTGCACTGGTACCGTCATAGCTCACTGCAGCCTCAAACTCCTGACCGCAATTGATCCTCCGGAATCACGAGATTACAGGCACAAGCTATTGTGCCCAGCTGACATTTTAATTGTTCTTGAGTTGCCCCCACTATTTTTTTTTTTTACATTCTTGCAGGGTTGATAGGCTAAATCATAGAAAAACAAATTAAATTTGTAATCTAGCCAATTTCCGTAAACAAGCTGGCAGTATAAGGGTCCTGAGGGGTTGTAGGTACGACAACAGCTGCCTAGAATGAAGTAGAATCTGTTTAGAGGGCTCATGTAGGAAGGGAGTCAGACATTGTGGAGCAGTAAAGATGACCAGGAGGATACAGACAGGGAAGGGGATATCACAGAACTGGCCCAGAGTCAGCGTGACCTACATTTTACAATCTGAAGAACTCCAATAAAGGCCACTGTCCAGCTTGAATGTATTCAAAATAATGTTGAGGCCATATACATGTATGTCAAAATCCTATCTTTAATACAACCGAATATGTTAATATTACTTCTTTGTGGTTCCAATGGAGCAGACAGCTGAATTTCTCTTAATATTTTTGCATATCTTTTGTGCTATGTTGATGCTCAGCTGTTGGACTCCATTAGTTGGATCCCATTAAGTTAGCAAGATTGCTATCCTTTTAGATCCCCACACACCAGTATTTTATACTCAGTTATTTGGAACCCCTGCTATTATTAACTCTTACAAAGTTTATTATAATATGAGACCATGTCACCACAGGCACTTAGAAGTGACTTATATGTAGAGTTATTTAGCCCTTTGGAATATGCCTCATTGGAATTTAATCCTTAAGAATTTCCAAGTTGTTTGCCGTTACATTCATTCTAGCTATCAACCACTTCCTCCTTCGTCCTGGTGCCTGAAATTTCCACTTTTAGGGTTATTCTTTAGTTTTCAGATAACTCTGTTTACTTGGGAAGAGTAATCTACTAAGGCACCGTGATAGAGTTCGTTTATCAGATTAGTTTCCCTCTCTTTCCTAGCATCCTTTGTTTATCTCTCAGGGTCTCTTTAGGAAAATGATGGCATTTTCAAGCTGAATAATTGGGGAGATTTTATTTATTTATTTATTTATTTATTTATTTATTTATTTATTTATTTATTATGTTTTGAGACGGAGTTTCACTCTTGTTGCCCAGGCTGAAGTGCAGTGGCACGATCTCGGCTCACCGTAACCTCTGCCTTCTGGGTTCAAGTGATTCTTCTGCCTCAGCCTCTGGAGTAGCTGGGATTACAGGCATGTGCCACCACGCCTGGCTAATTTTGTATTTTTAGTAGAGACGGGGTTTCTCCATGTTGGTCAGGCTGGTCTCCAGCTCCCAACCTCAGGTGATCTGCCCGCCTCGGCCTCCCTAAGAGCTGGGATTACAGGCGTGAGCCACCGTGCCTGGCCGTAATTGGGGAGATTTTAATAAAAGAGTTATTTAAAAAGTGTGTATGGCTTAGGAAAAGTAAGAAGGACTAGGACAGTACCCCTGGCTAGTATCAGCGAGGCTTCCTTACCACACCTGGCCCTGATAGGTAGGAAGGGCCATTGCTGGAACTTGGAGAGGTAGTTGGTAAAGGGATGAAGCAGAGAGTGAGCTGGAGAATAAATACCTGGATGTCATTCTCCTCTCTCCTTCTCTCTACTGGTAGTCTTTCTCATGAGCTAAACCAAAGCAAAACCAGAGGGCAAGGAAGCCCATTGGCGTAGTCCATATAGGTCAGTCTCCTGGGGTGGGATGGACAGTGGATCTGGAGGGGGCAAAAAGAAGAAATCTAGCCCAACCTGTAACAAAGTTGATGTTCCCAGGGCACTGTGCTTGACCTCTTCCTTACACCAACTATTCCCCCATGCCATTTCTTCCTCTTTTTTTTTAATTTTGAGATGGAGTTTTGCTCTTGTTGCCTAGGCTGGAGTGCAATGGCGCAATCTCGGCTCACACCATCCTCCTCCTCCCAGGTTCAAGCGATTCTCCTGCCTCAGCCTCCTGAGTAGCTGGGATTACAGGCATGTGCCACCATGCTTAGTTAATTTTGTATTTTTAGTAGAGAAAGGGTTTCTCCATGTTGGTCAGGCTGGTCTCAAGCTCCTGACCTCAGGTGATCCGCCTGCCTCAGCCTCCCAAAGTGCTGGGATTACAGGTGTGAGCCACCACGCTCGCCCTCACTATGCCATTTCTTTCTTTCTTTTTCTTTCCTTCCTTCCTTCCCTCCCTCCCTCCCTCCCTCTCTCTCTCTCTCTCCTCTTTCTTTCCTTCCTTCCTTCCTTCCTTCCTTCCTTCCTTCCTTCCTTCCTTCCTTCTTTCCTTCTTTCTTTCTTTCTTTCTTTCTCTTTCTTTCTTTCTTTCTTTCTTTCTCTCTTTCTCTCTCTCTTTCTTTCTTTGTTTCTTTCTTTCTTTCTTTCTTTCTTTCTTTCTTTCTTTCTTTCTTTCTTTCTTTCTTTCTTTCTTTCTTTCTTTCTTTCTTTCTTTCTTTTCTTTCTTTCTTTCACAGTCTTGCTCTGACACCCAAGCTGGAGTGCAGTGGCGCAATCTCAGCTCACTGCAAGCTCAGCCTCCTGGATTCACACCATTCTCCAGCCTCCCAAGTAGCTGGGACTACATGCATCCGCCACCATGCCCAGCTCATCATACCATTTCATTTATGGTTTTTACTACTCCCCCCAATCCATATGCCAAAGTCAAAATAAATCCACCTGGTCTTTCCATATGCACTTCATCCTCAACGTGCCCTGAGCAAACTCATTAAAACTCATCGTCGCTATGCCCTTTATCCAACCTGCTTCTCCTCTCATATTGTATCCTAGTTAAGATATCACTATCCTGGTGCCCAAATCAGAAATCCAAACATTATTTCATACCATAACCTTTTCCTTAGCCCCAATATCCAATCATCAATTCTGCTGATTTTATCTGTAAGCTATTTCTCCATATAGCTACTTTTTTGCCACTCCCACTTTTCTGGTTTAGGTCATCACTGCCTCTTATAACATGTCTCTTGGCCTCTAGTGAGTTCCCTCTTGAAACAGTTAGTCACATTGCTATCAGAGGGAACATTTAGAAATAAAATATATTTCATTCATTCATTTATTTGGAAATGATGTTGTGCTAAGCATTGGACATTTGGGAATGAATAGATATGTTCTCTGCATTCAGTTGTATCTTGTGGTAGAGAGACAGAAGTACAGATTGATAGGTGCAATGACAGAATTATAAACAAGGCATTTAGCTTATAATAGGGGTAAAGGTGGTAGAGAAAGCAACACATACGTTAATCCCTGAACGACTAACAGGGGTTAACCAGGTGAAGAGAAGGAAAGTAGAGACAGCCAGGGAAAGAAATTTCAGACTATGTGGGCAAGCTGGTACAAGTTCTGGAGTGAGAGAGGGCATAAAGAGCTGGAGGAATTGAAAGTAATATATTGTGTGTGAAGCAGAAAGTGTGAAATCAGTATCAGATGATGAATTTTGTTGAGAACTTTGGACTTTATCTCAAAGATTATGGAGACCCCTGGAGGACTTTAGGTTGAAGCTTGATATGATCATATGTGTGCTTTGGAGGGATTGTTCTTGCAGTTATTTGGTGAATAGACTTGAAAGGGGATAAGACTAGAGGCAAATGAGCCAACTGTAAAGAGCTCTGACTGAACTAAAAAAGTGGCACTGGCTATGGAGTGATGAGAAATATATTAAAGTGAGATTATTTATAGGACACATTAAAAAAGACTGAATTTGGAGTGTAAAGGAGTGGAAGGAACCAAGACTGATGCTTAGGACCCTAGCTTGAGCAATTGGGTGGACAGTGCTAGTATTCACTAAGGTTGGAAATTTGGAAAGATGAAGTGTAGGAGAGTCAGGTGATGAACTTGATTTTGGACATGTTGAATTTGTGATTCCTATGGGCCATTTACGTGGAGATGAGTTGGGTGCTTATGTCTAGATTTTCAACTATGATAGAAGATGAAACTTCTCAAGGAATGCCTATTGAATGAAAATAGACTCCAGGAAGGACCAACATATAAAGCTTATTGGAGGAAAGAAAGAATAAGTGTTTAGTAAACTAAGAGGAAAAATTTTCAGTTCACTTTATCTACTGAATCAAGGCCAAGTTCTTAAGTTAAAACTTTCTCTTCAACTTCATCTCAGGCCTATTCCCAACTTAACATTTTAAGCTCTGTTAGTACCAAACTGCTGCTGATCCTCCATGTATATGGCATCTGTTTCTTGGATGTCTATTTACTGCTTGCTTTCAGTGTTTGCTTTGCCTGAAATACCTGTTCCTCCTCCTCCTCCTCCTTATCTGTTCTCCTCTTCCTTCTCCTCCTCCTCCTCCTTCTCTCTTCTCCTCTTCCTTCTCCTCCTCCTCCTCTTCCTCCTCCTCCTCTTCCTCCTCCTCCTCTTCCTCCTCCTCCTTCTTCCTCTCCTTTCTACTTTCCTTTCTTCTCTCTTCTTTTTTTTTGTAGCGACAAGGTCTCACTATGTTGCCTAGGCTGGTCTTGAACTCCTGGCCTGAAGTGATCCTCTCACCTTGGACTGCCAAAGTGCTGGGATTTGGCAGCACTGAGCCAAATCCCACGTGTGAGCCACTGAGCCTGGCCTGTTCTTCCTTCTTTATATGCTTAAAAACCTTCAAAATTATCTCAAGATTATTCACTCCAGGAAGAACTTGAGCCTCATTGATTGAATTGGTGTACTTCTCCTCCCTTCCTATCGCTTTTTCTTTATGTGTCTATCCTAGCACTTCTCACACAGTATTGAATTCATCTGTCCACCTGGCTCATCATACAAATTGTTCCCTGAGTTCAAGGATCATGCTGCATGCTGGATTCCCCAGGAAGCTGCTTCTGAGATGGAGTTTAGTGACCAAAATATGTATGTGGGCCTTTGGGTCATCACCTGTGGAAAGGAAGACAAGGAAACAAGAATGGACCTAAGGTGAAGTGAAGCTCTGATGCAAACCTGACAACTGTCTCACCTGACACCGTGAAGAGCTCTGGAGCTGGAATGGCCTTTCGTTGTTCTGAATTGGTGTGAGGTAGCTAGGTCTTTACACCCCTGCCACCACCCATTATTGGGTATGGGCCAACCAGGAAGGGGCGTGACCATGAGTGATGCAGCTCTGCAGCTGAAGCAGTACCTGAAGAGGCTGACAGCTGAGGGCCATCTGCTGACAGCGCTCCCTGCAGCTGGGCAGCACATCCTTTCTCAAAAGGGGATCAAGGCAGTTGCATCTCCATGTCCACCATGGACTATATATTTTTTCTTTGCATTCCTAGGGCCTCCCATGGTATATGGCACATAGTAGGCAAAACTGGAGGTCTGTGGGGCAAATTCAGCTGGTAGATGAGTATTGTGTTTTCACCCACAAAGGGAGTTCTAAAAATTAGTTGTCAACATTTAAAAATAAAAAGATTTCACATTGAAATGATCATATTTTCTAGCTTTTCTTGAAAAATCAAAACATCTGGCCAACACTAGATCTTTTTCTGAGATGGAAACTGTAGACTGGAGCTGAGCCAAGATTGTCCTCAGACAGGCTTGTGAGCTCAAGGTCTCCAGACACGCACCTTCCCCACTCCTTGAGGCATGGAACCCTGCCTGCTGCATGCATTTACGTTGCCTGTTACCTGTAGTCCTTTGAGTTTGCCACCCCTATTAGTTATTAAAGAAATGTTTATTGAACTGAGCAAACATTAACATCACTGCATTACACTTCTCAAGGGATATTCATGTACATTCACTTATTTAATCCTTAAAACAACCCTGAAAACTAGGTGGTCTGATCACCCCCATTTTACAGATGAGGACACTGAATCCCAGAGTGGCTGTGATTGCCCAAGGTCTCTAACTGGGAAAGTGGTAGGATTATGACTTGAAATAAAATAAAATGTTTTGATTTAAATCCTGTAATCTTCCCACTGTGACACCTGGGGGCCCTGGGATGTTACTGCTGGAGGACAATTGGGTAGACCTAGGTTTTAACTAATCTTGGCTAGGTGGGAAGAAAAAATCTTCTTAACAAACTAAAAATACTCAGCAAGAAAGAAATTGAAATATTTCTAAGTTGGCAGCAATGACTGGAAAGGAGACTATTCTTTAAGGACCTTCTTTTTTTCCAGATGGTTTCAAAGGAATAAAAAACAATTAGAGCTGCAAGGGAGAGTGGGAGACAAGACAAGGTTGGTGATCAAAGGGGAGAACTGTGTAGGAAAATAGCAACATGGCAGCATTTCACACATAGCCACACACACTGAAAATGTGTCAACAGCGCCAGGTCATTGGTAACTGCCAAGAATAAGACTGAAATAGATTGTTAAATGAGACACAGTATTGCCGAGGCTGAGTTGTTTGCCTTCCTCAAAAGGACAAAATTCTGAGAGGTGTAATGAAAGAAAATTTAACCAATTTACTAGAAATATGATGACTCCAGTGCCAGATATGGATTATACTTTTTTCATTACACTAAACTTGAATAGTTAAAAGACTTTGAAAGTAACATTTTTCTTCTCTACATAATTTTATCTCTTTCCTTTTCTTTTCTTTTCCCTCCTTCCCTCCCTCCCTCTCTCTCTTTCTTTCTTTCCCTTTCTTTCTTTCTTTCTTTCTTTCTTTCTTTCTTTCTTTCTTTCTTTCTTTCTTTCTTTCTTTCTTTCTTTCTCTTTCTTTCTTTCTTTCTTTTTCTTCTTCTTTCTTTCTTTTTTCTTTTTGAGACAGGGTCTCGTTCTGTTGCCCAGGCTGGAATGCAGCAGCACAGTCACAGCTCACTGCAGCCTCTATCTCCTGGGCTCAAGCAATCCTCCCGACTCAGCCTCCGAAGTAGTTGGGACTACAGGTGCATGTTACCATGCCTGGCTAATTTTTTTATTATTTTATTTTGTGGAGATGGGGTCTCACTCTGTTACCCAGGCTGGTCTCCAGCTCCTGTGCTTAAGCAGTCCTCCTGCCTCGGCCTTTCAAAGCGCTTGGATTGCAGGTGTGCTTAATCCACCTAATTTTAAATAAAGGATTTTGTTTTTTAAAAAGACATTTCCTTTTTATTAGAAATAAAGTTCTTGGCTTCATTCCTAAAAAAAATTTTTTTTTACAGATATATAATTGTACCTATTTATGGGGTACCGGTGATATTTTGATATATGCATTCAATGTGTAATGATCAAATTGGGATAATTGGGATAGCTCTTACCTCAAATAGATATCATTTCTTTGTGTTGGGAACATTCCAAATGTTCCAGCTATTTTGAAATATATAATACATTATTGATAACTATAGTCACCCTGCTGTGCTATTGAATACTAGAATGTATTCTCTCTATATAACTATTTCTGTACACATTTACCAACTTCTCTTCATCCCATCCTTACACCTCTAAAAAACATGCTTTTTTTTTGGGCAGGGTCTCACTATGTTGCCCAGGCTGGAGTGCAGTGGCACGATCTTGGCTTACTGCAGCCTCTACCTCCTGGGCTCAACCAATCCTTCCACCTCAGCCTCTTGAGTAGCTGGGACTTCAGGTGTGCACCACACCCGGCTAAGTTTTTGTAGAGACAAAAGTTTCACCATGTTGCCCAGGCTGGTCTCAAACTTATGGGCTCAAGTGATCCGCTCTCCTTGGCCTCCCAAAGTGCTGGAATTACAGCTGTGTAATCCACTGTGCCTGGACTAAGAAACATTTTAAAGTTTAATTCGTATGATCACAGAATACTTATTTCAGATGGGAGAGATTTCAAGTATATGGATATAAAGATGGAGAATATAAAATTGTATAATCATAATTTCCATCATGTTGTGTAAATCATATAATGAAGTCTCAGAGGTGACTTTACTACTTTGTAATTTGAATTCACATATAGATTTTTTTAAAACTAGAGCTTGGAAACAGTTCTTGAAAACATGATTAATATGAGTTTTTGGTGGAGGATAGCACAACTATTAAGTGGAAAATTACTAATAGCAATTTCCTTAGGTTTCATTAGTTGATATAAATATAATATAGTTAGATAATCTTTTACCACAGTGTAACTCTATCTATCTACCTGCCTACCTGCCTATTTATTTGCCTGCCTATATTTTAGGGATACATACTCTTATGGACTGAATTGTGTTCCCCGCCAGATTCATACATTGAGGCCCAAACCCCCAAAGTAACTGTATTGGAGATAAGGCCTATATGGAGGTGATTAAGGCTAAATGAGGTCATAAGGTGAATCCCTAATCTCACAGGACTGGGGTCCTTATAAAAACAGGGAGAGCTACCAGAGTGCTCTCTTTCTGTCTTCCTCAATGCCCACAGAGGAAAGGCCATGAGAGAACATAGCAGGAAGGCAGCTGTCTAAAAGCCAGAAGGAGAGGCCTTAACCCAAACCACCCTCCTGGCATCTTGATCTTCGGCTTCTAGCCTCCAGAGCTGTTGTTTCAGCTACCCACTATGTGGTATTTTGTGATGGCGACCTGAGCAGACATATATAGCAGAGGTGGGAAGACATGCATCGGGGTGATAAATACCACGTTAAGATAGGGCCTAACTCTAGGGCCAAGAGTGGGAATGAAACAGAAGACAGGTAAGCATGGGGACCCAAAACATTGCAGAGTTTTAAAGCTAAACATGATCCAGTTCCTACTAAAATTCTTCTTTTTTTTGGTAGGGGGGGTGCAGACAGGATCTCACTCTGTTGCCCAGGCTGGGGTACAGTGGTGCAATCTCGGCTCACTGCAACCTCTACCTCCCAGTTTTGAGCGATTCTCCTTCCTCAGCCTCCTGAGTAGCTGGGATTACAGGCGTGTGCCACCACACCTGGCTATTTTTTGTATTTTTGTAGATATGGGGTTTTGCCATGTTGGCCAGGCTGGTCTCAAACTCCTGACCTTAAGCAATCCAACCGCCTCAGCCTTCCAAAGTGCTGGGGTTACAGGCATGAGCCACCACATCTGGCCTTAAAATTCTTCTTTAATCAAAACAACCAAAGTATACTTCGGCTCCTATATGAGAAATAGTATGAGGCTAGGTGCAGTGGCTCACACCTGTTATCCCAGCACTTTGAGAGGCTTAGGTAGGTGGATCACGAGGTCAGGAGTTCGAGACCAGCCTGGTCAATGTGATAAAACCCCGTTTCTACTAAAAATACAAAAATTAGCCGGGCATGGTGGCAGGCGCCTGTAGTCCCAGTTACTTGGGAAGCTGAGGCAGAAGAATCGGTTGAACCCAGGAGGCAGAGGTTGCAGTTAGCCGAGATCATGCCACTGCATTCCAGCCTGTGCGACAGAGCAAGACTCCATCTGAAAACAACAACAAAACAAAACAAAACAAAACCCCCCCCCCCAAAATGGAAATAGTATGAACAGGGACCCAGTGCAAGGAGAAACCAGTAAGGAGATGGTCACCTTAGTGCAGGTGAGATATTATGGTAGCCTGGACTAGGGTGCCAAGAATTCAGAGGTGAAAAGTAAACACATTCAAGATATATTTTGCAGGTAGAGTTGGGATGCTGATGGATTGGACGTGGAGTGTGAGGATAAGAGAAGAATAAAGGATGACACTAAAGTTTGGGGCCTGCACAATTGGTTGAATGGTATTTTGAAAGCAGAAAACTATGATAGAAAGAGTTCTGGTTTGCTCTGAAGTTTAAAATGCCTATGAGGCCACTCGGTTGATATACTAAGTTTGTAGTTTGATATACAAGTTCAGACACCAGTGGAGGGGTCAGAGACAGAAATACAACATATACCAATGAATCAACGATGACATTCATTATAAAACACAGCCTGGGGGCAGGCGCGGTGGCTCACGCCTGTAATCCCAACACCTGGGGAGACTGAGGCGGGCGGATCACGAGGTCAGGAGATCAAGACCATCCTGGCTAACACAGTGAAACCCCGTCTCTACCAAAAATACAAAAAAATTAACTGGGCATGGTGGCGGGTGCCTGTAGTCCCAGCTACTCGGGAGGCTGAGGCCTGAGAATGGCGTGAACCCGGGAGGCGAGAGGCGGAGCTTGCAGTGAGCAGGGATCGCATCACTGCACTCCCGCCTGGGCACAAAAACCAAAACAAACAAAAACAACAAACAAACAAACAAAAACCCAGCCTGGGCAACATGGAGAAATTCCATCTCCACAAAAAATGCAAAAATTAGTTGGGCGTGGTGGCACATGCCTGGAGTCCCAGCTACTTGGGAGGCTGAGTCAGGAGGATTGCTTGAGCCTGCGAGGTGGAGGTTATAGTAAGCCAAAATCATGCCACTGCACTCCAGATTGGATGACAGAGTGAGACACTGTCAATAAATAAATAAATAAATAAATAAATAAATAAATAAATAAAATAAATCCTAAATATCTCTGCACCTAACAACAGAGTTCCAAAATATATTATAAATTCAGAGGAGTAATAGACAAATCCATTTAATATAGAGAACTTGAAACATCTCTTTAACTAATTAACAGAAAATGTGGACAGAAAACCAACAAATATACAGAACACCTGAGCAACCAGTTCCCATTTATAGAACACCTCACACAACAGCAAAATACACTCTTTTCAATTGCACCTTGAGTATTCACCAAGATATACTATAAATGTATGTTTTCTGTTCATAACAGAATTAAACTAGAAACTAATAATAAAGATACCTGGAAAACCATCAAATATTTGCAAATAAAAATATACTAAATAATTTATGTGTCAAAGAAGACACCTACTAGGAAGTTATACAATATTTTTAACTGAGCCAGGCATGGTTGCTTGCACCTGTGATCCCAGCTACTTGAGAGGCTGAGGCAGGAAGATCACTTGAGGCCAGGAGTTCGAGACCAATCTGGGCAGCGTAGTGAGACCCCATCTACAAAAACCAAAAAATTAGCTGGATGTGGTGGCATGTGCCTGTGTTCCCAGCTACTTGGGAGGCTGAGGCAGGAGGATTGCTTGAGCCCAGGAGTTGAAGGCTGCAGTGAGCTATGATTGCACCACTGCACTCCAGCCTAGGTGACATAGTGAAGTCCCATCTCTAAAAAAAAAAGAAGAAAGGTCTCAAGTCAGTAATCTGTTTTCACCTAAAAAAACTAAGAAAGGCCACTGTACTCTCACATAATAGCAATAAACAACAGGAAACAAAAATCAAAATTAGTACCATTTACAATACCTAAAAAATGGAAAGAAAAAAATATTTGGATATAAAGTTACCAGGATCTGTATGTGGAAAACTACAAAACAGTGATGAAATAAAGAAATATTATTTTCGCTGGGCATGGTGGCTCATGCCTGTAATCCCTGCATTTTGGGAGGCTGAGGCAGGCGGATCACTTGAGGTCAGGAGTTCAAGACCAACCTGGGCAACCTGGTGAAACCCTATCTCTACTAAAATGCAAAAATTAGCCGGGCGTGGTGGTGTGTGCCTGTAATCCCAGCTACTCTGGAGGCTGAGGCAGGAGAATTGCTTGAGCCTGGGAAGCGGAAGTTGCAGTGAGCCGAGATCACACCACTGCACTCCAGCCTGGGTGACAGAGCTAGACTCCGTCTCCAAAAAAAAAAAAAAAAAAAAAGGAAGAAAGGAAAAGAAATATTATTTTCATAATTGAAAAATTCAATATAGTTAAGATGTCAGTTCCCTCCAGTTTGATGTATAGATTTGATGCTGTTCCAACCAAAATCCCAGCAGGGGTTTTGTATCTATTGACAAACTGATTTTAAAATTTATATGGATAGCTGGACGTGGTGGTTCACGCCTATAATTCTAGCACTTTGGTTGCCAAGGTGGGCAGATCACTTGAGGCCAGGAGTTTGAGACCAGCCTGGCCAACATGGTGAAACCCTGTGTCTTCTAAAAATATAAAAAATTAGCCAAGCGTGGTGGTGCTTGCCTGAAATCTCAGCTATTCAGGAGGCTGAGGCAGGAGAATCTCTTGAACCTAGGAGGCGGAGGTTGCAGTGAGCCGAGATTGAGCCATTACACTCCAGCCTGGGCAATATACTCAGACCCTGTCTCCAAAAAAAAAAAAAAAAGTATAATGGAAAGGCAAAAATGTGGAATATCCAATACAATTTTGAAAATGAGCAAAGTTGAGGGACTCATACTACCTGATCTCAGACCTTGGAATAAAGCTACAGTCATCAAGACAATGAAATACGGGTGAGCAGACAGACACACAGTTCAATAAAATGGAGTAGAGACTTCATATAGATTCACAAAAATATGATTTGGAAAAAGTACAAAGCCAATTCAATAGAGAATGAATACTGTCTTCAAAAACTGGTGTTTGAACAATTGGGCATCCATGTGCAAAAAAAAGAAAGAAAATAATGAACCTTGACCTATACTTCACAGTTTAGACAAAATTACCCCACAATGGATAATAGACTTCAATGTAAAATGTAAAGGTTTTGAAAAAAATCTAGGAAAAAAATCTTAATGGCCTTGAGTTGGCAAAGATTTTCTACATATGCTACCATAAGCAAGATTTATATGAGAAAAATGGATAAATTAGACTACCATAATTAAAAGTTTTGACTTTGTCCAAGTTGCTGTTAAGAGGATAAAAAGACAAGTCACAGGGTGGGAAAAAATATCCACACATCATATATTTGACAAAGGGTTTGAACTTAAAACATATAAAGAACTCTCAAAACTCAACTATAAGCCAAAAAAAAAGCCAATTGGGCACAGTGGCTCACGCCCGTAATCCCAGCACTTTGGGAGGCCGAGGCGGGTGGATCACCTGAGGTCAGGAGTTCAAGACCAGGGTGGTCAACATGGTGAAACCCCATATTTACTAAAAATACAAAAATTAGCCGGGATTGTGGCACATGCCTATAGTCCCAGCTACTCGGGAGGCTGAGGCACAAGAGTTGCTTGAACCTGGGAGGTTGAGGTTGCAATGGGCAGAGATCACTCCACTGCACTCCAGCCTAGGTGAGAGCAAGACTGTCCAAAAAAAAAAAAAAAAAAGGGAAAGGAAGGGAGAAAATGAGAGAGAGAGAGAGAGAGAAAGAAAGAAAGGAGGGAGGGAGGGAGGGATGAAGGAAGGAAAGAAAGAGAGAAAAGAAAGAAAGAAAGAAAGAAAGAAAGAAAGAAAGAAAGAAAGAAAGAAAGAAAGAAAGAAAGAAAGAAAGAAAGAAAGAAAAGAAAGAAAAGAAAGAGAAAGAAGGAAAGAAAGAAAGAAAAAGAAGAAAGAAAGAAAAAGAAAGAAAGAAAGAAAGAAAGAAAGAAAGAAAGAAAGAAAGAAAGAAAGAAAGAAAGAAAGAAAGAAAGAAAGAAAGAAAAGAAAGAAAGAAAGAAAGAAAGAAAGAAAGAAGAGACAGGCAAATTTCAACAATTACTTTACCAAAGGAAACACATAGATGCTATATTAGTTCATTTTCACACTGCTATAAGGATGCTACCTGAGACTGGGTAATTTGTGAAGAAAAGAGGCTTAATTGACTCACTGTTCCACATGGCTGGGGAGGCCTCAGGAAATTTACAATCATGGTGAAAGGTGAAGGGGAAGCAAGGCATGTCTTACACGGTGGCAGGAGAGAGGCAAACAAAGAACTGCCAAACATTTTTAAAACCATCAGCTCTCGTGACAACTCCCTCACTATCATGAGAACAGTGCGGAGGAAACCACCCCCATGATCCAATCACCTCCCATCAGGTCTCTCTCCTGACATGTGGGATTACAATTCGAGATGAGATTTGGGTGGGGACACAGAGCCAAACCATATCAGATGGCAAGTAAGTGCATCGAAAAATTCTCAACATCATTAGGCAGTCGCTGTTAGGAAAAGGCAAATTATAATCACAGTGAGATATACTCTACATGTATTAGAATAACTAAAATAAAAAACAGACAAGTGACAATACCAAGTCTTGATGAAGTTGCATAACAACTGGAATTCTCTTATTGCTATGGGAATGCAAAATGGTACAGCCATTCTGAAAAAGTTTTACAGTTTCTTATAAAATTAAACATATATTTACCATATGATTCAGCCATACCACTCTTGGCTGTTTATCCTAGAGAATTATAAGCTTATGTTCACACAAAAAGTTGTACAAGAATGTTTATAGCAGCTTTATTTGTATTTGCCCCAAAGTGAAGTAAAACAACCCAAATGTTCTTTTTTTTTTTAAGACGGAGTTTCACTCTTATTGCCCAAGCTGGAGTGCAATGGCGCAATCTCCCCTTACCACAACTTCCACCTCCCCGGTTCAAGCGATTCTCCTGCTTCAGCTTCCCGAGTAGCTGGGATTACAGGAATGCGCCACCACAACTGGCTAATTTTGTATTTTCAGTAGAGACTGGGTTTCTCCATGTTGGCAGGCTTGTCTCGAACTCCCGACCTCAGGTGATCCACCAGCCTCAGCCTCCCAAAATCCTACTGGGATTACAGGCATGAGTCACCATGCCCGGCCCAAATGTTCTCTAATGAACAAATGGATAGCCAAACTTTGGTACCTTCATGCAGTAGAATATTACTCAGCGATAGAAAGAACAAACTTTGATACATGCAACAACATGGATGAATTTCAAAGTCATTATGCTAAGTGAAAAAAGCCAAATTCCAGAGTTTGCATACCGTGTGATTCCATTTATATGTCATTCTGTATAAGCTGAAGATACGGAGTTGGAGAACAGACCAGTTGTTTTCCGTGGTCGGTTGTGTGCGTGTGTGTGGACGTAGAGGGGTGTTTGACTAAAAACAGTCTGAGGAAGTTTGGGGAAGTAATGGAACTCTTTTGTGCCTTGATTATGGTTTTGGTTATATGTCTTGTCAACCTGAAATAATCAAAAGGATCAGAATCCAGTTTTTAAAAGTTTATTCGAGAGAAAAGCTGGGAATGGCCCTCCAGGAGATATGGACATCAGAGAAGTGGGGGTCAGTGCTCCATAATTAAAACTTAACATCGGCCAGGCACAATGGCTCACGCCTGTAATCCCAGCACTTTGGGAGGCCGAGGCTGGTGGATCATGAGGTCAGGAGTTCGAGACCAGCCTGACCAACATGGTGAAACCCCATCTCTACTAAAAATACAAAAATTAGCCAGGTATGGTGGCAGGCACCTGTAATCCCAGCTACTTGGGAGGCTGAGACAGGAGAATCGCTTGAACCTGGGAGGCGAAGGTTGCAATGAGCTGGGATTGCACCACTGCACTCTAACCTGGGCGACAGAGCAAGAGTCCATCGCAAAAACAAAAAATTATGTTAATAAATAAAACTTAACGTCTTTCACAGATAGGCCAAAAGCAAAGAAATTTAGTAGGATTACAATTTTTTTATATAAGGCTGGTTTATGAGTGACAACAATTTAGTTACAGTTTTTTTTTAATATGGCTTTTTTTCTTTCCTATTGAAAAGCACATATTTAACATTCCATCCTAGACAACGTGACAGTCACGAAGTCTTTATGTAAGAAAGGAAAGAAGAAAATTAGTCTATAATAAAGATCAACAGTGAAGAGAAATGAGGTATCCCCTGGTGCACTTAAGTCATTCACAACATTTTACAAAACAATGTATGTGAGGAAAAAGGCTCATCTATAATCAAAGAAACAAAGGTTACAGCTGCCCAAGTTATAGCTGTCTGTTTACATGACTCTGGTCCCATAAACACATTCCCTTTAGGTTCAAAATATTACCAGCTTAGATTTTTGAATTACTTATTTTCACAGTCCCTATGCGTTTGTCAGAACTCTTAGAACTATATATCAAAAAAGTAAATTTTATTGTATCTAAATTAAAAATAGAGTTGTAAATAGTAAAAAGATGGCTTTAGGTTGAAAATCACACAAATGCAGTAAGCTTGGAGGAGAGGATCTAATCCCTGTGCCGCTTGACCTAGTGGAAACTACAATTCTTTTAGAAAAGAATGTAGATACCTAATCAAGTGCATGGTGTTGGCAGGACTATATAGTAGGGGAACATGAAAGGGTCTGGGCTGGAGAAAGCAATGAATAGTTAGGGAGGACAGTTAAGGAAGATTCAAATGTGTGAAAGGGATACAAGTGGCCTGCTTGAGTTCTTGAGTTCTTCTTGAATTGCCCAAATTGGGTTTACTTGTATTGGTGATATGTGGCTAGTTCTCTTGGTCAAGAATAGAGTAAGTGGAGGCCAGGTGTGGTGGCTCATGCCTGTAATTCCAGCACTTTGGGAGGCCAAGATGGGCAGATCACGAGGTCAGAAGATTGAGACCATCCTGGCTAACGTGGTGAAACCTCGTCTCTACTAAAAATACAAAAAATTAACCGGGCGTGGTGGCGCACGCCTGTAGTCCCAGCTACTTAGGAGGCTGAGGCAGGAGAATCGTTTGAGTCCAGGAGGCAGAGGTTGCAGTGAGCCGAGATTGCATCACTGCACTCCAGTCTGGCAACAGAGTGAGACCCTGTCTCAAAAAAAAAAAAAAAAAAAAATTAGCTAGGCGTGGTGGCGGGAGCCTGTAGTCCCAGCTACTTGGGAGGCTGACACAGGAGAATAGTGTGAACCCAGGAGGTGGAGCTTGCAGTGAGCCGAGATAGCACCACTTCCCTCCAGCCTGGGTGACAGTACAACACTCCATCTCAAAAAAACAAACAAACAAAAACAACAATAACAACAACAACAAAACAAATAATAGACTAAGTGGAATAAAAGTTTCTCTGAAGTTCTAACGTTGCATAACCACACCCTTGTCCCCTCTTCCTTGTTCATGAGTAACGGAGGATGGGTCCATCAGGCAAGAGTCTCTGGTTTTTTTTTTTTTTTTTTTTTTTTTTTGAGATGGAGTTTCGCTCTTGTTGCCCAGGCTGGAGTGCAATGCCATAATCTCAGCTCACCGCAACCTTCACCTCCCAGGTTCAAGCGATTCTCCTGCCTCAGACTCCCGAGTAACTGGGATTACAGGAATGAGCCACCATGCCCAGCTAATTTTGTATTTTTAGTAGAGACGAGGTTTCTCCATGTTGGTCAGGCTGGTCTCAAACTCCCGACCTCAGGTCATCCATTGGCCTCAGCCTCCCAAAGAGTTGGGGTTACAGGCGTGAGCCATTGTGCCCTGTGAGTCTCTGGTATTTTGTTTTGTTTTGTTTTGTTTTTGAGACAGAGTCTAGCTCTGTCACACAGGCTGGAGTACAGTGGTGCGATCTCTGCTGGCTGCAAGCTCTGCCTCCCGGGTGCATGCCATTCTCCTGCCTCAGTCTCCCAAGTAGCTGAGACTACAGGTGCCTGCCACCACGCCTGGCTAATTTTTTTTTTTTTTTTTTTTTTTTTGCATTTTTAGTAGAGACGGGGTTTAACCGTGTTAGCCAGGATGGTCTCGATCTCCTGACCTCGTGATCTACTTGCCTCAGCGTCCCAAAGTGCTGGGATTACAGTCTTGAGCCACCGCATCCGGTCCAAGTCTCTGGTATTTTTATACCAAGATCTCTTTTGGACTTTTAGCCACTTTTAATACTGTGCACCCCATTGGAACGTTTGCAAATTAATACACTTATTCATTAGAGGCACATTAAACTATAGCAAACAAATAAACAAAAAACCCCAAACCCAGTTATCCACTTTTTCAGTTAAAATTAGTTAGAACCAAAAGTATATGTTAAATTTTAAAAACACACCCCAAATTATGAATGCAAGTATTAAAAGATAAATGAAATAAAAATCAAGCAACCTTACTAGGCTCTCATATAGGCCCTCCTTCATAAATATACAACTTACGGCTTTTGATCACAAATCCTTTAAGGAAGGAATACTGGTTTTCCAAAATCCTATGGAGGGAGAAATGAAGCTAAAAATGAGTGTTCTCAAAAAATAACAAATACGGCCAGGCACGGTGGCTCACGCCTGTAATCCCAGCACTTTGGGAGGCCAAGGCAGGCAGATCATGAGGTCAGGAGATCAAGACAATCCTGGCTAACACGTTGAAACCCCATCTGTACTAAAAAATACAAAAAATTGGCTGGGCATGGTGGTGAGCGCCTGTAGTCCCCACTACTCGGGAGGCTGAGGCAGGAGAATAGTGTGAACCCAGGAGGCGGAGCTTGCAGTGAGCCGAGATCACCCCACTGCACTCCAGCCTGGGCGACAGAGTGATTCTCCACCTCAAAAAAAGAAAAAATGAAATCATCAAGTGAAATTCATGTATTTATAAAGAATATTTATTGATTTCCCACCTAATACTATTAGTTCAGTTTCCAGTTTTTCTTCCTGACAGGAAAAGCAGCTATTCTGGGTTGTCGATGCAATTCCTTTGCAGTGCAGTGCTTAGTAATTGGCAAAGTTGGTGGTAAGATGGACATTCTTTTGTGAAAGTTAAGGAACCTGATGTTGACACACACATTTTATCTTTTTTTAAAAAAGAAGATCTCACTCTATTGCCCAGGCTGGAGTATAGTACTGTGATACACTCCAGCCTGGCCAATAGAGCTTTGAGGTTATAGCTTGCTGTGACCTCAAACTCCTGCACTCAAGCAATCCTGCTGCCTCAGCCTCCTGAGTAGCTGGGACTACAGGCATGTGTTATCATGACTAACTAATTTTTTTAAATTGTTTTATAAAGACCAAGTCTTGCTTTGTTGCCCACGCTGGTCTTGAACTCCTGGCTTCTAATGATCCTTCTACCTTGGGCTCTCAAAGCATTGGGATTACAGACATGAGCCACTGCACCTGGTCATGTTTTTAACTAGAGGGTGGAATGTGTAAACAGCGTTGAGTATGACCCAGCTTTTTCTAATGCAGTACTTTCATGTTTGTTTTTATATACAGGTGCATTTATAGGTGGTCCAACCTTCCCCATTCACCTCATGGAGTAAGGGTGGCTGATATCTGCTGTGTGCTCCACCCCTCTGCTTTCATGCCTTTACTCCCCACTGCCAGAATCCTTTTAAATGTAGTGCTGCAGGCAGCCAACAGCAACCACTCAGTGTATTAGTTTTCCAGGGCTGCCATAACGAAATACCATAGACTGGGAGGCTTAAACAACAGAGATTTATTTTTCGCAGCTCTGGAGGCTGGAAGTCCAAGCGCAAGATGTTGGCAGTTTTGATTTCTCCTAAGGCCTCTCCTTGGCTTTTAAATGGCTGCTTTCTGGCTCTGTCTTCACACAGCCATTTCTCTGGGCTCACATATCCCTGGTGTCTCTCTTCCTCTTCTTACAAGGGACACCAGTTAGATTGGATTAGGGCCCACCCTAATTGCCTCTTTTACTTAAATCATCTTTTTAAAAGACCTTTTTTTCAAATACAGTCACATTCTTGGGTATGAGGGGTTAGAGCTTTATCATACGAGTTTTGGAGTGTCACAATTCAGTCCCTAGCACTCAGATATAATCTATTTGCTATCTCTGCCATAAGCGAAGATACCCTACTTAAAAGGAAATAGCCTGAAAATGTTTGTCAACCTCCTGACTAAAGTTCATTGCTTTGAGCATGAGAGTTCATTGCATAACCTCATCTTCAGGCAGCCTCCTAAGCTTTTAGGGCAGTGCAGGGGGAGGTATCCAGTGTAAGCAACACTCCCCTAAAGGATACAGCAGGATAGTCTAGAAAGAGGTTCTCACTGGAATTGGTGTCCAGGCATTGCTGCCACCTGAGACAACCAAGGCCAACAGCCAAGTGGGGACTGCCCCTAAACACTGAGTCAGCGTCAGTGCACTTGGGAGGGTTCTTCTACCTCCTTAGCCTGGAGGAAAGCCAGGACTGTAAAACCTAAAGAATTTGAGCCACAATGATTCTATGTTACTGGAAAATATTGCAGTTACATTTGCACACACATGCTCATAGATTAGAAAGGTATTTCGCAACAATCTTCTAACATTGTCACTGGAGAGCAACAGTAATTCCTTATCACTTAAGACCAATACTCACAGGTTGAAAGCTAGGAACACTCCCAATATTCTATATGTAAGAGTCAAGGAAATTTCACTGAGAAAAGTGAGGAAGGGACATGCAAGGGTTACAGATGGGCATTCAGCAAACAAACTTACATGTTTCTCAGGATTGGTGCATTCTCTGGGATTATGCAACAGATACTGGCTGAAAACACTGTTCCTGGACCGGAGCAGTGATTATGCTCTGGCTACTTACTCTTACTCTTTTCTAGGTAATACATAATATTCTTTTTTTCCTTTTTGGTGGGTGGGGGTATGACAGGGTCTTGATATGTTGCCCAGGCTGGTTTCAAACTCCTAGGCTCAAGTGACCCTTCCACTTTAGCCTCCCAAGTAGCTGGGATTAGAAACACATACCATCATGCCCAGCTTATTCTTTAATTTGAGATGCACATTTTAGCATGTCTGCCGTTGGACTTCAGTCTCGCAATAAATATAAAACGTAATGTGTTCTTTCTCTTCCTTCTCTTCATCCTCTTTTCCCTTCTTTTTTTTCTCCTCCTGGAAAACCCTTATTAAAGAGCAGCTGCATTTTACAGTTGGTGTCTTGGAATTGAGGTAATGCACTTCCAATTTGTTTGAAGTCTAGGTTGAATAAGTCTTTAATAGTGTCTCCGTTTAGTTTTCCCCATTTGGTGGCAGAGTAGACATTAATAATTTGCCCTCCAAAACTGGAAGGCACCTCCATGTGTCTGTGCACTGACGTCCTCTTCTATCTCAGATCTTAGTGGGACTCCTACCAGAGCTGTGTCCTGATAAAGCCCTGGGAGGGCTAAGCCTGACCAAGGCCACGTGACGCTCAGGCAAGTGCCACCTTCCAGAAATGAACACAATGTCTTTGATGGCAAGGCGATGGCAAGGCGATGTAATCTCTCTTTGCTCCAAGTCTATGCAAATTTAGGCTTCATTTCAGAGAAACCTCTGTTTTGCAAAGTAAGGTACTGTTGTGTGTGTGTGTGTGTGTGTGTGTGTGTGTGTGTGTGTTATCTCCAACACAAAAAGTAAAAGCCACCATCTTATGGTAAGTTAGAATAAAAGAACCATTAGCTCTTAAATCACTGGAATACATTAAAGACTAATTACATCAAGAATAGTCTAGAAGTTAGTCTTCTGGAACAATCTGCTTCATAGATTAGCATGAGAGCTCATTTGCATATATGCTATAGACACATTTAAAAGAGAGAGTGTGTGTATGTGTATATATAGCATATATGGCATATATAGCATTTTCAAGAGAGTAAACATCATGCTAATTCCTGTGGCAAAAGACAATTTCAGTGTTTTTGCAACATTTGACAATCGTTTCATCTTTGTAATACCATCTAAATTAGCATTTTTAAAAATCCCATATATTACTTAACAGAAAAGGCCTGAGTGGTATCAAAAGAGACTGGAGGCAAATTAAGTTTCCTTTTGTCCAACTTTGTGTCACTTCCTGCCTCCATAAATAGGGAAAGCAAAATATCTGTGCTTCTTATTCATGTACATCTGCCAAACCAATTAACACCTCCTGAATGTTATCTTAATTGCATTTATTAACATAACATTAACATAGCAGGGAGATAACATTCAGGAGGTATTAATTGGTTTGGCAGGCACTCTTGAATGGGGAGCACTGAGAAAGGCCCTTCTCAGTAGCTTACTTTTCATTTTTTTAAATTTTTGTGGTGAAGAGGAAATGAGATTATGCTGAAAGAGAGAAAATATATCTTAACCAAAATGGTCGCGACATTCCTTGATTCTGCCTCTTTGTCAGCTTACCCAGTTGCTCTCTCTGCAACAGTCTCTGTGAGTCTGGTTAAGATGGCTTCAGTTACGCTTCTTGGGGAGGCACCAGACTACAGTGGTGAATATTTACAGCATTTCAACGGCCTTACAAATAATGCAAATACGTTCCGCTGATGAGAATTTAATAGGGCTCCTGCCCTTATAGAATCATAGAACTATAGAATGTTATAACTAGATTCATCCATTCATTAACTCATTCATTAGGCATTATTGAGCTTCTAGTTTAGTCCAGGGACTGTAAACTGCTGGTGGAAAGAGATAAACAGGATTCAACACCTGGCTCAAGAAGTCCAGCTGGCACAGGAATTGGACATGAGGACAATAATTGCATGTGTTTGGCATTGGTAGATGCCTGCTACATATTGATTGAGTGGATGAATTAATGAAATGTGATTATTTTGTTTCTATCCGATGGTGGTATAGAGGGTGGTGAGTGTGGGTTGTAGGGATATGTGTATAAGAAGACAAAAACTGAAGACAAAGAGATGATTGTGAAAACATTTGAAATCATCAGGGGCAGAACTAAGACAGAAACCTTAGGCATGAAATACAGGGGGTAGATAAAGAAGTCCACATGGGGCCGGGCGCGGTGGCTCACGCCTCTAATCCCAGCACTTTGGGAGGCTGAGGCAGGCGGATCACGAGATCAGGAGATCAAGACCATCCTGGCTAACACGGTGAAACCCCGTCTCTACTAAAAACACACACAAAAAATTAGCCGGCCTGGTGACGGGCCCTGTAGTCCCAGCTACTAGGGAGGCTGAGGCAGGAGAATGGCGTGAGCCCGGGAGACGGAGCTTGTAGTGAGCGGAGATCGCTCCACTGCGCTCCAGCCTGGGCGACAGAGCAAGACTCCGTCCCAAAAAAAAAAAAAAAAAAAAAGGTCCACATGGTAAAAACAGCTACTAACATTTGTTGAGGATTTTCTTTGGGCCAGGTAGTGTTCTTAGCATTTTATACGAATTTAATTTTCTCAACCACCATATAGGGCGGACCTGTTATTACACCCATTTTAAAGATAAGGCAATTGAGCCAGGTGCGGTAGCTCACGCCTATAATCCCAGCACTTTGAGAGGCCAAGGGGGGCAGATCACATAAGGTCGGGAGTTCGAGACCAACCTGACCAACATGGTGAAACCCCGTCTCTACTAAAAATGCAAAAAATTAGCTGGGCGCAGTGACGGGCGCCTGTGATCCCAACTACTCGGGAGGCTGAGGCAAGAGAATAGCTTGAACCCGGGAGGCAGAGGTTGCAGTGAGCCGAGATCACGCCATTGCACTCCAACCTGGGCAATATAGCAAAACTCCGTCTCAAAAACAAACAAACAAAAACAAAAAACAAAGATGAGGCAATTGAATATGGTAGTCTGAATACTGCTGCCCTCATCCCCCAGGCTTCCACACCCTAATACCAGAACCTGTGAATATATTGCATTATATAGCAGAAGGAACTTCACAGATGTGATTAAGAATTCTGACTGGGTGCAGTGGCTCACGCCTGTAATCCCAGCACTTTGGGAGGTGGGCAGATCACAAGGTCAGGAGATCGAGACCGTCCTGGCCAACATGGTGAAACCCCGTCTCTACTAAAAATACAAACATTAGCCAGGCGTGGTGGCGGGTGCCTGTAGTCCCAGCTACTCGGGAGACTGAGGCAGGAGAATGGTGTCAACCCGGGAGGCGGAGCTTGCAGTAAGCCGAGATGGCGCCACTGTACTCCAGCCTGGATGACAGAGCGAGACCCCCTCTCATAAAAATAAAAAAGAATTCTGAGACAAGGATATTATCCTGGATTATTCCTGTGTGCCTGATGTAATCATAGGGCCTCTATATGAGGCGGCAGGAGGATCGGTGTGAGAGCGAGACTATATAAGGACAAAAGCAGAGATCAGAGAGGAGAGAAGATGCCACACAGCTGGCTTTGAAGATGAAGGGGCCTTGAGCCCAGGAATGAGGTGGCTTCTAGAGGGGCTTTCCCTGGACACTTTGTGTAATGAGACTCATCCCAGTTACCCTGTTCACTTTCTCTCCCTTCGTTTCTTTTCTTTTCTTGTCTTCTTTCTTTTCTTTTCTCTTTTCTTTTCTTTCTTCCTTCCTTCCTTTCTTCTTTCTTTCTTTTTTTTTTTTTTTTTTCAGAGTTTCCCTCAGTTGCCCAGGCTGGAGTGCAGTGATGCAATTTTAGCTCACTGCAACCTCCGCCGCCCGGACTCAACTGTTCTGGTGCCTCAGCCTCCCAAGTAGCTGGGATTACAGGCACACGCCACCATGCCTGGCTAATTTTTGTATTTTTAGTAGAGATGGGGTTTCACCATGTTGGCCAGGCTGGTCTCGAACGCCTGACCTCAGGTGATTCCCCCAACCTTCTCCTCCCAAAGTTCTGGGAGTACAGGCATGAACCACCACACCCAGCCTCACTTCCTTTAGAGTGCTTATCTCTATGGGAAACTACTTTGTTTAATTGTATGATGATGATGTTGATTATTATGTTTTAAAGTTTCCCTCGTTAGATTATAATTTCGAAGAAGGCTATTTCTGTATTGTCTGCCTTTGACCCAGTGCCTGACATAAAAAAATGTGCTCAATAAATGTTTACTAAAAGAATACAGGAAGGGAAGAAGTTCTCAAACTTGCTCAGGGTGGCATATTTCCTGGCTGTCAGGGTGTCCTCTGAGGATGTTGAGATATCGAAATACAGACTTATGCGGTGGCTCACGCCTCTAATCCTATCACTTTGTGAGGCTGGGGCAGGCGGATTGCCTGAGCTCAGGAGTGCGAAACCAGCCTGGACAACACGGTGAAACCCCATCTCTACTAGAAATACACAAAAATCAGCCAGGTGTGGCGGCATGTGCCTGTAGTCCCAGCTACTTGGGAGGCTGAGGCAGGAGAATTGCTTGAAACCAGGAGATGGAGGTTGCAGTGAGCTGAGATCACACCACTGCACTCCAGCCTTTGTGACAGAGTGAGACTCCATCTCCAAAAAAAAAAAAAAAAGGATAGAAATACAGACCTATAATTACCCTGTGGCATGGATTTGTGGCATGGAGGTGCACTGCTCTGATTCCCCTTCATTGAGGAATGTATTGGCTCAGCTGCTGGAAGCGTGGTCCGCAGACAGTCTTTAGTTATCAGGGATTATCTCAACTGCAGAAAACTGCCTTGCCCAAGTACACCATTCTTGGGATGGCCCACACACAGTGGGTGGTTGAGATGGGTATAGAGGCCTGGCCATTTCAGTCTAGCATGGGACAACTCTGACAGACTGTTTTTAGCTCCAGAGCTCCTTGTGGGGTTGTCCAAGGCTGTCATTGGCCCACACTGCCTTTGACCTCTGCCTCACCCAGTATTGCTTCCACTGCCTTTCCACAGATGTTGATCCCAAGGACTCTCCTTAATAAATATCCTGTACATTAAACTCTGTCTTAGAGTCTGCTTCCTACAGACCCCAATCTTGAACACTCACTAAGCATAGAATTTTATCTTGAGCTAGATAATTGTAAACAAGCAGAAATAGAATACAAAACTTAAGAAACATGCATGGAAGAGTTTAAGATTAAGGAAATCCTATCCATTAATTATTATAATTTCACTGATGTGGAAAAAGACAGCTATCATTAAAGACATCGCGGGGCATGGTGGCTCATGCCTGTAATCCCAGCACTTTGGGAGACCGAAGCAGGTGGATTACCTGAGGTCAGGAGTTTGAGACCAGCCTGACCAACATGGAGAAAACCTGTCTCTACTAAAAATACAAAATTAGCTGGGTGTGGTGGCACATGCCTGTAATCCCAGCTACTTGGGAGGATGAGGCAGGAGAATCGTCTGAACCCGGGAGGCAGAGGTTGTGGTGAGCTGAGATTGTGGCATTGCACTCCAGCCTGGGCAACAAGAGTGAAACTCTGTCTAAAAAAAGAAAAGAAGACTCATCAGTGGAAGCCTTTAACACACTGATGTCCCCCCAGCAACATGGCTTGACAGCTGGCAATTTTGATTTTCAGGAGACTGTTCTCCGCCAGAATTTAACATGTCATCTTTCCCTCTAATCTGATCTCCTTGCTGGGCTTTCTGTGCCCATGAATGACACCAACATCATTTCAGCTGATCAGGCGCAACCCTGGGAGTTGTCCTTCAGACCTCCCACCTCCCTCTCCTGTGTTCCCTAGTCACAACACACTGTCTCCTAAGTATCTCCTGAACTTGTCTCTCTGATCCATGACCATCATTATTTTTAATTCAAGCCACCCATTCTTCCTCTCTTGGCTTAATGAACAACTCTCTTGTTCTCTTGTTTTGTCTCTTTCCAATTTGTTTTTTTCTGTGCTGGGATGGTCATTGCCCAGCTGAAAATTCTTTGAGTACCTATTCATTCACACTAGTGAAGTATAACCCCCTAACAAGACATCCAAAGCCCTCTCTAATCAGTTTTTCCCTATTTCTAGATATACCTCTGATATGTCCTTGTTAACCTTGCCCCCTCTCCACTGCCTCCTTTGTTTTGGTTCTGATAAAATTCTCCAAAATATCCATGCTTGTGCAGAGTCCCGTTATGGCCTGTATTCTCGCTGGGGCTCCAGTCTTCAATTTTGCCATCATCCCTTCTTCCTAGTCTTAGCCATACTGAATAACATGCAGTTCCTCAATATGCCTTGTCTTTGTTTGCCTTTGGGCCTTTGCACATGTTGTTACCTCTGTCTGTACCATTTTCCCCTTCTCTGCCCACCCACTTCCCCAGCCTTCTTCACCATGTTGATTTCTTACTACTGTCACCCTTATTTGATTCCATGAGGATAGACTTGGTGCCCCTGCTCCTATGTGCTCTTATAGCACTCTGTGCTTGGTTCTTTTGATAACAGTTGTACTATGTGTAACTGCCTGTAAACCTGGCTGTCTCAAATACTAGATGAAACTCATTTATTTATTTATTTATTTACTTATTTATTTATTTTTGAGATAGTGTCTCACTCTGTTGCCCAGGCTGGAGTGCAATGATGCGATCTCGGCTCACTGCAACCTCTGCCTCCCAGGTTCAAGTGATTCTCCTGTCTCAGCTTCCCAAGTAGCTGGGATTACAGGTGCCTGCCATCGCACCAGACTAATTTTTGTGTTTTTAATAGAGACAGGGTTTCACCATGCTGGCCAGGCTGGTCTCGATCTCCCGGCCTCAGGCGATCTGCCCGCCTTGGCCTCCCAAAGCACTGGGATTACAGACACGAGCCACCGCACCTGGAAAACTCCTTATTCATAGCAGTGCCCCAGCATTAACACAGTGCCTAGCACAGAGAAGGTACTTGGGAAACATTTGTTGATGAATGAATAAATGAATGTGTAACAAGTCTCGTGAAAACCCTAATACATAGGCAGAGTAGACATTTTGTGGCCACGTTTTAGAAATATGGGAATTGAGGTTGACTTAGCCAAGCATATATTGCATTTGGGTCTTCTGATTGCAAATCTAGTTCTACTTACGATAAATATCTCCATTTTTCATTCATTCCACATTATAGTATCCCACAGTTACCTGAAAGTTTGCTCTGTGTCAGGCTTTTTTATAGGTACTCCATGGTCTTTCTTATAGTGCTTACATTCTTATAGTGCTTACATTCTTGAAGGAAAGATTGACAATAAACAAAGGCTGACAAGTAACAAAATAATTTTGGGTAGAGGTAGGTTCTATAAAAGAAGTATGGATAAGGTGATGTGACAGAGTGGACGAATATGGGTGAAGGTGGTTCTTCAGAAATGGGGTCCATTGGAGGAAGTAGCAGTTGAGCTGAGATCTGAATGAAGAGAAGGAACCACCCATGAGACAAGCCAAGGAAGAACCTTCCTAGCAAAGGGAAGAGCATGTGCAAAGCCTGGAGATAGAGAACTCAGTGTGCTCAAGGATCAGAAAGAAGGCCAGAATGTTCAGATCACGTAAGCTAATAGATCTGTTCCCCATTATTTGGAGAAAGTGAAGGAAAATGTGGTCAGAGATAGCACTGGTCTAGATCATCTTCCTGGCTGGTAGATCCTAGCCAGGAATTTTTTTTTTTTTCTTTTCCAAAATGAAATGAGAAGCCAGTGAAGGATTTAAAGCAGGGACTGACAGTTACTTAATCCAGAATATGATAGAGTCAGAGTCCTAATGATATAGGAGAACTTGATGATTAGAGTTTCAGAAAATAAAATCCCATGTAATTGGGAAAATGGAGTCTAGTGTGATAAAAGCGCTGGAAGCAGTGTGGACCTGGTGACCATTTTCCCTTGAGAATTATAGGTACTTTTAAAAGCCACAATTATGGTTTTGACCAATACCTTCGTGCAAATAAATTCCAAGTCTGAATTTCCAGCCTATTTCCAATTTCCTGCTGGACAGATCTTCCACAATGTCCTGAAATTCATGTCTAAAGGCAGATCTATTTGCTTGCCCACCTACTCTAAGGTTCAGTCGTATGCTCTACCTTTATTAGTGATTTACTCAAGTTACAGGCATCCTAAATGACAATCCAATTACAGAAGCCCAGATGATCACCATGTCCTGCTCCTTCTACCACCTAAATATTTCTCAGATTTCTTCATTATCTCTGCTCTCTTCAGGTTATCATCAGCTATTACCAGGACTTTTGTAGCAATCTTCTACCTTATCACCAGCTTTCTTTACTCCAACCCCTACTACCAGAACTAATCTTATTTTTTATTAAAAATGCTAGCCTTTTAATGTTTTATCTCCACTGCAAAAGTAGTAACTTCATTATTGTTAAATAGCCAGAATTCTGTCACCCAATGAAAACCCAATGTGCATTCTCCTAGATCTTTCTTCTATGATTATACAGATATACACAACTTTGTTCTATTTTTATTTTAGCAAAAATTGGATTTAAATATAATTCTGTTTGGTAATCTGCATTTTTATTTAATAGAGCATGGGTATTTTTCTAAATGAGTAAACATGCTACATCAATTTTGGTGGCTTGAAATTATTTCATTATATGAGTGTACTGTAAGTTATGTATATGATTTTCTTTTGATAGATGATATGGTTTGGCTGTGTCTCCACCCAAATCTCATCTTGAATTGTAGCTCCCATAATTCCCATGTGCTGTGGGAGGGACCTGGTGGGAGATAATGGAATTATGGGGGCGGTTTCCCCCATACTGTTTTTGTGATAGTGAATAATTCTCACGAGATCTAATGATTTTATAAAGGGTTTCTCCTTTCTCTTGGTTCTCATTCTCTCTTTTGCCTGTCACCATGTATCTTTCGCCTTCCGCCATGATTGTGAGGACGCCTCAGCCACATGGAACTGTGAATCCATTAAACCTCTTTTTCTTTATAAATTATCCAGTCTTGGGTATGTCTTTATCAGCTGCGTGAACACGGACTAATACAATAGCCATTCAGGTTATTTTGCTTTTATGAATGATGTGTTCAATATTTTTCTAGATTTACCTACATATATCTCTGTCTTTCTGTTTCTTAGGAAAAATTTACTTAAAATGCAATTTTTTGGCACATAAATACAACTTTAATAAGAAAATATTTCATATCTGTTTACTAATCTCTCAATGTAAAATGGAATTCTTGATCACATACAACTTCTTTTAATATTTTTGTAGTTTTGTGATTTATAATTAAGTTTTAAATTTTTTATTTAGAAAACTTTGGCATGAGGTATGAATTCATGGTCTGAACTTCGTTTTTCCTAACATGTTTGACCAGCTTTCTCAATGTTATTTGTAGTTAAATGCAATCTTTTTCCAATGATTTTGAAGTGCCGACTCTGTCATACACTAAATTCTTTATATCTTGGGCTTCTTTCTGGGCTTTCTATTCTAGTCTATCAGCCTGGCTGCAAATTTAAACAAAAATGCCTTGTTGTTTTAAATGTAGTAGCTTTATTTGGTAGGCCAAGTCCTCCTGTTTTGCTCCTCCCCTTTAATTTATCTATTTATTTATTTATCTTCTGGCAGAGGATTTCCAATGTTTCTTTCCCCACATTTTATTTTCAAATATAATTTATATCATTTTATTTTTTTAAAAGAAAACAAACGTACTGAGATTTTTATGTTGATTGTAATAAATTTATACATTATTTTGGATGAGTTCGGCATCAGCAGAACTATCTTTTTTTTTTTTTTTTTTTTTGAGACGGAGTTTCGCTCTTGTTGCCCAGGCTGGAGTGCAATGGCACGATCTCAGCTCACTGAAACCTCCGCCCCCGGGTTCAAGTGATTCTCCTGCCTCAGCCTCGCAAGTAGTTGGGCTTACAGGCACCCACCACCACACCCGGCTAATTTTTTGTATTTTTTAGTAGAGACGGGGTTTCACCATGTTGGCCAGGCTGGTCTCAAACTCCTGACCTCAGGTGATCCACCCACCTCGGTGTCCCAAAGTGCTGGGATTACAGGCGTGAGCCACTGCACCCGGCCCAGAACTATCTTTCTAAAATAAACCAAGTTCATTTATATTCTGCTTAAAAACCTGTTTAACTCCTACTAAAGGAAAACTGTCTCTTGGCATGGCATTTAACACCTTACATATTTTGACCTCTGCATACCTTTTTTTTTTGTCCTTCAAAGACTTAGAAAATAAGGTGAATTCTTTAGATTACAATACTTCAAATAATACGGAGTCATTATTATTATTATTAGAATTTCAAATTTGGGGAAGGGGGTTGGGTGGCAGAGAATGCATTGGCAGATTGAAGATGTGATTTGGAAATCTGTACTTACCTCATTTGCAGCTGGAGCTGGAGCCAAGGGCCCTAGGCTTGATTGCATTTTGGCCTATAAATACACCCAGTGGAAGAACATCAGTGCTAACCTACAAGCATTCCAAGAATATGTGCATGATCAAGGCTATCTTTCTTTTAAGTCTTGGGAAAACTGTGACTTTCTAAAAGTCTGGCTCCTGCCTCTTGACGTTGAAGAAGAAAATTCCACTAACTGCAAAATAAACAATTTGGCTGCTTTGTGTTTAGTTTGCAGCATAATCTCCAAACCCTGGCCCCAGTAAGTTTCTGTTGGCTCTTTTATTCCTCCTCACCCTTCCTTGTTCTCCGCGTGTTTCCCTCTTCTCCGCCATGTACAAATCTGGTGGTGGAGATCTGGGTCAGTGATAGTGAATGCTTAAGAAGGAAATGAGAGGGAACAGGGAGAAACGTCAAGAAAATGAAACTTGGCAATGTTAAAACGTGCTGAGAAAATTAACTTTTTTAAATTAAAAATTTACTTAAAATTTTAAAAAATTATTTTAAATTAATTCATTCTCTAACTGTTCTTTGAGACATTGATAACATGTAAAAATTCAAACACAAACATTATTGTAGAATGCGGACTATGATTTTTTCAGACAGCCAGCTAGGATCCCAATACTCACGCGGTACTGTTTATGTATACCATATTAGCTGAAAAAATCTCATAAACATTCAGTCACAGTATTTAAGAATTGGATTTTTTGGTTATCTCGCTAACACTGAGGTGTAAAAATGACCCCTTCATTGACTCTAACATTGGGAGAAGAGAAATTGGCATGGGTCTTCCAACTCCAGAGTTTTCATTTTGGTCAATGGCTTCAGGTTTCCTTCCAAACAGTCTCATTGGTGAGATGCTAAAGCGTATGCAGTAGATTAGCTTACGGTTTTGTTTTGTTTTTTGTTTTTTTTTTTTTACCATTATTTCTTGACCTCTCCTTTACTGAAGTTGATATTAAGCAATAAAGTATTGAAAAAATGAACAGAACAAAAATAGGACTTGAAGGTAGGTACAATTTATAGATGGGATTATCACCACTGAATGATTTTTTTTTTTTTTCCTTTTGAGTTGAAGGTTCGCTCTTGTTGCCCAGGCTGGAGTGCAATGGCACGGACTTGGCTCACTGCAACCTCTGCCTCCCGGGTTCAAGCAATTCTCCTGCCTCAGCCTCCGGATTACAGGTGTGTGCCACCACGGCCAGCTAATTTTTGTATTTTTAGTAGAGACGGGGTTTCACCATGTTAGCCAGGCTGGTCTAGAACTCCTGGCCTCGTGTGATCTGTCTGCCTCGGCCTCCCAAAGTGCTGGGATTATAGGCAAGAGCCACCGCACTCGACCACCATTGAATGATTAAAAAGCTTGGCATCATAGTCCATATAAGTTGAAATTGAATTGCCATAAGGCAAAATTATGCCAAAAAGTTTCTAGACCTTTATTTCCAATGTATGTTGTTTTCAGGATGTCATTTGTGTGTTTGTGCAAAGACAATATCCCTACTTTATGACTATTTTTAAAATGAAGCTGCAAAACTGTCACTATTAACTGCTAGAGGAATTGACAAATTTTTGAGAATCATTTTTCAAAAGTCCAGAATAGCTATTTCAAACTAGTAAAAACGTGGTCATAATGTAACAATAATTAAACGTAAAAACAACAAGGGAAATGCAGAAGACATGTATGTACACTTTTCATCCTAAGAAATGTTACAGGCCGGGCGCGGTGGCTCATGCCTATAATCCCAGCACTTTGGGAGGCCGAGGTGGGTGGGTCACCTGAGGTCAAGAGGTTGAGACCAGCTGTAATCCCAGCTGCTCCAGAGGCTGAGGCTGGAGAATTGCTTGAACCTGGGGGTGGAGGTTGTAGTGAGCTGAGATCGTGCTACTGTACTCCAGCCTGGGTGACAGAGCAAGATGCTTTCGAAAGAAGAAAGAAAGAGAGAGAGAGAGAGAGAGAGAAAGAAAGAAAGAGAGAGGAAGGGAAAGAAAGAAAAAGGAAGGAAGGAAGGAAGGAAGGAAGGAAGGAAGGAAGGAAGGAAGGAAGGAAGGAAGGAAGGAAAGAGGAGAGGAGAGGAGGGGAGGAGAGGGAAGGGAAGGGGGAGGGAGGGGGAGATTGAGAGAAAGAAAGAAAAAAGAAAGAGAGGGAGGGAGGGCAGAGAGAGAGAGAGAAGGAAAGAAAAGAAAGAAAAAACAAAGAAAGAAAGAAGGAAAGAAAGAAAGAAAGAAGGAAAGAAAGAAAGAAAGAAAGAGAAAGAAAGAAAGAAAGAAAGAAAAGAAAAGAAAGAAAGGTTACAAATGCACCATCAGCCTGGTTTCTCCTTTTGAGTGCAGAAGCTTAGTCATCTAAGCAGGAATTTTCTTAAAAAATCAACCAAGCTACTCACCTCTCCCAAGATCTGATCATGAATTATAGAGCTGAGATTCAAGGACACTAATTGCCCATGCAGCCCTGCAGGGAGTTGAACTAAGCTCGGTTGGAGGTCACAGCAGGGCAGCAGAGGACAGAGGTAATGAGATGTCTGGGCAGTAGGGCATTGGATCATTGGCTGCTCATCTGAGGAATCCTGGTGTATGGATGAGGACCAGAATCTGAAAAATAATGAGGCAGATATGACTCATTGGTTCAACTTGAAGCAGAATAGTGAAAGACAAGGAAGGGGACCAAAAAATAACTCAAGATGGTAGGAGACGTCGAGATGAAAAGCAATCTTTACAGGGGCATTGTCTTACCAGGGCTAAGAGTTAGAAATGAGCCTTGATCTGCTATTTGTCCACTTACTTGAAGGGAATTTCTGAGGCCTCACATAGTAGTACCAGTGCATGCACACACACATTAATGAGTTACATCCTTTGCATAGGGAAGAAGCAAAGTTATCAAACATTCTAGAACTTACATTCAAATACAGAGACAGACTTCTGGAGTTTTTTTCTATTAATAAAAGAACACTTCAAATATACAAAGAAGTAGAGAGGGAAAACATACTGAACCTCATGTTACTACTGCCCAGCTTCAACGATTGTCAACATTTACCTTTTCTTCCTTAAATAGAGCTGTGCTTGGGAAGATTTTTTTCTTTTTTTTTTTGAGAATATGGTCTCGCTATATTGCCCAAGCAGGTCTCAAACTCCTGGGCTCAAGCTATCCTCCTACCTCTGCCTCCCCCAGAGCTGGGATTCCAGGTGTGAGCCACTGCGCCCAGCGATTTTTTCTTTTTTTGATGAAGACAGTTGGCATAAGGAGAAGAGACCTGGAAGGTAAAGCTAGTTTGAAGAGCGGGAAGCAGAAACCAACATTGTCAGCACGGCTTCCTAAATCCCTCCGGTGTGACATTATTATAGCATTACCTGCATTACTTGGTAAATGAAAGGCATTAACTCCGTGAATAATCAGGTAATCAAAAACTAGTTACTGCTTTGACTTTTTATTGTAGGTTCTTCAGCCACTTACATTTAAAATTTTTTAATATATTATTATTTTAAACACACATCATTATTTTAATTATATCCAATTAAATATACCTGCATCTCCTCAGCATGCATCATTATGTACTTTACTAAAAAGCACTTTGAATCAAATTGCATACCGTTCTTTATTATAATTTATGTGCACATGTCTGCAGCAGATTTATACATTTTAGAGATTAATTATCAAGAATTTTATTTAGAGTTTTAATAAATGTGAAAGTTAACTTGAATTTCAATGTACTCTGGTATTTAGAATTCTATAATCTTATTCTATTGTCCTGTAAGGCACCATTTTGTTTTTCTTTCTGAGAAGAATATGCTGCAGGTACATGACTAGCAGAAGTTATTATGGTTACCAAAACCATTTGTGCCCAGATTCTTAAGTTATTCATCTCTTTTGTGTCTGCTGAAATTCACAGTCTTTTTAGATTCTGCCAAATAGTGGCCCAAAAGGTTTCCCAAGACTCAGTCCCAATCACATGAAAATAATATTACTAGGTTAAGAAATATAAAAGATATAGCCCTTAGTGATTGCTTCTCATTCTAGTTGAAGGATTTTAGCTCCTTTTACCCACGGATCTGTAACTTTTTATATCTGCTCTTGCGTCACTCAGAAGGCCTAAGAAATTTGCTCTACACATGTCTGACACATGAGAGAGTGGCACGAAGATCTTTAAAATAAAATTTGTCATATAGTATTTGTACTTTAGCCAGCTTTCTGCCATCAGCTGCCACCCCATCCCACTGGCTGTTTGCAACAAATGGATCCACTAAATAAACTCCCAAAGGAAAGACCTAATCTCTTGCAGTGCTGGAGGCAACCAGTTGGTTCAGTTTGACGCGAATGTCTTGATTGGTTCCCATACCCTAGATCCTAAATCCTTGGATTGAATCTATGACTTGAATACTTGCCTCTTCCACAACCCATATCCTCTGGTTTTGGCATATTTCCTTACTTCCTCCAGTATTTAAACAAAAGCATTTCTGTATAGCTTCTGGATTAACTCATCTGTCAGACCCTGGCATCTCTTGTTTTCTCCAAGGTGGACTGGCTGTTATCAGAGAAGCTCTGTGCAGTCCCCTACTCTGCCTTTAAATGGAGTTTAGGAGTTCAGAATTGGGTTACTTTATGACCTGGGGTAAATCAGTTAGATCCTCTTAGTCTCAGTTTCACCATTTATACATGTCTTAGGTGGTTCAGGATGCTATAACAAAATACTATAAACTGGGTGGCAGAAATTTACTTCTCACAGTTCTGGAGGCTGGGAAGTCCTAGATCAAAGCACTGATAGATTTGTTGTCTGATGATGGTCTGTTTTCTGGCTCATAGATAGTGCCTTCTCACTGTTATGACATGGCAGAAGGGGCCAGGGAACTCTCTGGGGGGTCCCTTTCATAATGTCACTAATCTCACCGTCCATCCTCATGACCTTAATCACCTCCCAAAGGCCTTACCCTCAAATACCATCACATTGGGGATCTCATTTCAACATACGAATTTTGGGGGGACCTACACATTTAGTCTATAGTATTACAACCAGGAGATTTGGGACTAGGTCATCTCTAATAGTTCTTTCATTGTTAACATTCTGTTTTGTTTATGATTTTTGCCTAATTCTTAAATATTACACAGTTAATATATGATTACATTCTCATTGTAAAAGGTGTTTTTCTTTTTGTTTTTAAGTCAGAGTCTCACTCTATTGCCCAGGCTGGAAGGCAATGGCATGATCTCAGGTCACTGCAACCTCTGCCTCCCGGATTCAAGCAATTCTCCTGCCTCAGCCTCCTGAGTAGCTGGGATTACAGGCACCCGCCACCACACCCGGCTAATTTTTGTATTTTTAGTAGAGACAGGGTTTCACCATATTGACCAGGCTGGTTTCGAACTCCTGACCTCATGATCCACCCGCCTCGGACTCCCAAAGTGTTGGGATTACAGGCGTGAGCCACCACCTGGCTGTAAAAATTTTAAATAGCACACCAGTATACAAGTGTACAGAAAATGGCTGTACCCTTCAGCTTCTCTGTCTTTCCCACCCCTCCTTCCACAGCCAAAGATAACTACTTACATGAACATTCCTTGATTAATTTGTGTAATAAAATTTTGTCATGCAAACTTGCTTCTTTGTGACCTTTCAGCTGCTATGATTTGTGCATTTTATTCTGGATGCTGTTAGTCATTTAAGAGGCTGGGCTTGTGAGGAATGGTGTGGATGATCTCAAAAGCAAAAGCCTTCAGCAGAAGACCTGAAACATGAACAATGAATTATTCTCCTTGGTTTGAATAAGAGTCTGTGAAGTTAGTTCTTTACCTTTTGAATGACAAGAAAATTGCAGAGGAAGGAGGTGGTAGTGAGAAGAGTGAGGGAGAAAAAGAGTGTTCTCTGTCATTTTATAGATTTCAGTGTGTAAAACTGGTCTTTCAGAGACTTTCTTTCTTCACTATAGCTTATGAAGCTTATGTGGTTAATATTTTTTTTGGGATTTTGTTTTGTGACTTCAGTGAGTAATTTGTCCATTGACTAGAGCAATTGAGGACATAGATTTTGGTTAAATTCTATATAGATAGACACAATATTTCTTTAGAAAAATGTTCTCTCTTAAGACGATAAAATATGACAATTTCTACTGCCAAATTATTGTATTAACAGCAGGGTACTTAAGAGCAAAATTTAAAGAAATACAAATGCATTTTTATGATCTGGTTCCTTTGTTACTAGCATTACCATTTATCAATAGCTAACTATTTGAACAACACTACTATTGTAGAGAACAATTGGTTTTTTTTTTAATTTTTTTTGAGATGGAGTCTCACTCTGTTGCCCAGGCTGGAGTGCAATGGCGCGATCTTGGCTCACTGCAACCTCTGCCTCCCAGGTTCAAACAATTCTCCTGCCTCAGCCTCCCAAGTAGCTGGGACAACAGGCGCCTGCCACCACGCCTGGATAATTTTTGTATTTTTAGTAGAGACGGGTTTTGCCACTTCAGCCAGGCTGATCTAGAACTCCTGACCTCAGGTGATCCACCCACTTTGGCCTCCCAAAGCGCTGGGATTACAGGCGTGAGCCCTTCCAGAGTGAACATAGTTCCCAGGCTTTGAGAACATGATTAGCAGGCACATGAAGCTCCTGCAGTTTCCTTCCTACTGCTAATCTCTTCACTGTTAATAGGTGGTACTTAGAACTCATTTTACATTTATAAGGGTGAATTCCATTTTCAGTTTCGGTTTCTTCCTTTCTTTGCCCCATGTAAAATTAGAAGAATGGTGAAAAGGCTGGCAGGGTGGCTCATGCCTGTAATCCCAGCACTTTGGGAGGCTGAGGTGGGCAGATCACGAGGTCAGGAGTTTGAGACCATCCTGGCCAACATGGTAAAACCCTGTCTCTACTAAAATTATAAAAATTAGCTGGATGTGGTGGCAGGTGCCTGTAATCCGAGCTACTTGGGAGGCTGAGGCAGGAGAATTGCTTGAACCCGGGAGGTGGAGGTTGCCGTGTGGCGAGATCACATCACTGAATTACAGCCTAGGTGACAGACCAAGACTCTGTCTCGGAAAAAAAAAAAAAAAAAGAAGAAGAAGAAGGGGGTGGGGGGAAAGGCAATTCTCTTATGTATTAAACACCAACCTCAATAATATTAGGTTGGTGCAAAACTAGGGGTGGTTTACTTTCAATGGCAAAAACTGCGATTACTTTTGCACCAATATCAATATATTTTGCAAGGAGAAAAACTGAGCACATTTTCTTCTCACTGTTTTTGAAACCAGTGACTAGGTGCAGAAAGCTAGAATACTAACAATTATACATTCCTTACAGCAACTAATTTTGTACTTCAAATTCTATACCCAACCAAACTTGTGTTCCAGTGGGAGGACAAAATGTGCTTTGGGATATGACCACAGACCTTCTTCAAAAGTAATCTTCAAGCCGGGCGCGGTGGCTCAAGCCTGTAATCCCAGCACTTTGGGAGGCCGAGACGGGCGGATCACGAGGTCAGGAGATCGAGACCATCCTGGCTAACACGGTGAAACCCCGTCTCTACTAAAAAATACAAGAAAACTAGCCGGGCATGGTGGCGGGCGCCTGTAGTCCCAGCTACTCGGGAGGCTGAGGCAGGAGAATGGCGTGAACCCGGGGGGCGGAGCTTGCAGTGAGCCGAGATCGCGCCACTGCACTCCAGCCTGGGCGACAGAGCGAGACTCCATCTCAAAAAAAAAAAAAAAAAAAAAAAGTAATCTTCAAAACGCATTGCTGTAAAACAACAAGAAAAATAAATTTTATAAGTTTTATATACTTTCTAAGTTTTATATACTATGTTTTTTTGTTTGTTTGTTTAGTTTTTTTTTTCCCCTGAGACTGAACTCTTGCTCTGTCATTCAGGCTGGAGTGCAGAGACCCGATCTCGGCTCACTACAACCTCTGCCTCCCAGGTTCAAGGGATTCCCATGCATCAGCCTCTCAAGTAAGCTGGGATTATAGGCGTGCGCCACAATGTCCAGCTAATTTTTGTATTTTGGTAGAGATGGAGTTTCACCATGTTGGCCAGGCTGGTCTCGAACTCCTGAACTCAGGTGATCTGCCTGCTTCGGCCTCCCAAAGTGCTAAGATTACAGGCGTGAACCACGACACCCAGACACATGTATTTTATGAATAAAGCGATGGGAGAGATGTGGGTCGAAAAACGTTAAAAACATAGGTGAGTCTAAAGAACTATTGATGCATAATATAGAAATAATTGTTAACATGGAACTAGAATTTCAACCTGTAAGTAGAAGATATGGGAGTACAGAGATTAGAGAACAGGAAACAGAAGTGGAGTCAGAATTAAAATCTTTAAAATTCATGCCTTAATCAAGATGACAATGGAGGTTCTGATTATTTCTAGACATTGATAAGATATAGATATTTAAATGTGAGTATTAAAATGTAAAGGCAATTCTTAAGAAGAATAGAAAAGGATACAGTTTTTTAAAAAAATTTAGAAAAGAAGAAAAAACAGAACAACAACTAGATTAATCAAACAAAAGACAGAGAATAAAAAGAGACAGAATGCAAAATGATGATAAATAAAAACATACAAATAAATGGTGGAAGGCTGGCCACAGTGGCTCACACCTGTAATCCCAGCACTTTGCAAGGCCAAGATGGGCGGATCACCTGGGGTCAGGAGTTCAAGACCAGCCTGACCAACATGGAGAAACCCCGTCTCTACTAAAAACACAAAATTAACCAGGCATGGTGACACTCCCCTGTAATCCCAGCTACTCAGGAGGCTGAGGCAGGAGAATCTCTTGAACCCGGGAGGCAGAGGTTGCGGTGAGCCGATCGTGCCGTTGCACTCCAGCCTGGGCAACAGGAGCGAAACTCTGCCTCAAAAATAAATAAATAAATGGTGAGAAATAAGTCGAACATATAAGTACTTGCATTAAATGTCAATGGTTTATATCCTTCCTGTAAGCATCAGACTTTCAGACTGGCTAAAGAAAAAAAATCCAAATTTATACTGTTAAAACATGTGACACTCCAAAGCAAAATAATACAAAAGATTTGACAGAACAGCAATAGTCATGAAATTGTGTGCAGGACAAAGTTATAAAATACAATCCCAAAAAACAAAACAAAAAAACCCCACAAAAACGGAAATGCAAAGAGAAGTTTGTAAACTCACAGTTATAGTGGGAAAACTTCTTTTATTCTTTTTTGATCAGAGTTTCACTCTTGTTGCCCAGGCTGGAGTGCAATGGCGCAATCTTGGCTCACTGCAACCTCCGCCTACTGGGTTCGAGCGATTCTCCTGCCTCAGCCTCCCGAGTAGCTGGGATTACAGGCATGTGCCACCACGTCCAGCTAATTTTGTAGTTTTAGCAGAGATGTGGTTTCTCCATGTTGGTCAGGCTGGTCTTGAACTCCTGACCTCAGGTGATCCACCCACCTTGGCCTCCCAAAGTGCTGGGATTACAGGTGTGAGCCACCGTGCCTAGTCTATAGTGGGAAAACTTAATACAACTTTCTCAGAAACTAATAAATCTAGGAGTCAGAATTTTTTTTTTTTTTTTTTTTTTTTTTTTTTTTTTTTTTTTTTTTGAGGCAAAGTCTCGCTCTGTTGCCCAGGCTGGAGTGCAGTGGCACAGTCTTGGTTCACTGCACGTTCTCCCTCCTGGGTTCATGCCATTCTCCTGCGACAGCCTCTCAAGTAGCTGGGACTACAGACACCCGCCACAACGCCAAGCTAATTTTTTGTGTTTTTAGTAGAGAAGGGGTTTCACTATGTTAGTCAGGATGGTCTCGATCTCCTGACCTTGTGATCTGCCTGCCTCAGCCTCCCAAAGTACTGGGATTACAGGCGTGAGCCACCGCACCCGGCCAGGAGTCAGAATTCTAAAACACATTTAATAGTCCTGATACAAAGCATGAAATATATATTTTATGTATTTATGAAATTCAAATTCACATTCTTTTCTTTTCTTTTTTTTTTTTGAGGCAGAATCTCTCTCTGTTGTCCTGGCTGGAGCACAGTAGTGCGATCTTGGCTCACTGCAAGCTCTGCCTCCAGGGTTCATGCCATACTCCTGCCTCAGCCTCCCAAGTAGATGGGACTACAGGCGCTTGCCACCACGCCTGGCTAATTTTTTTTTGTATTTTTTAGTAGAGATGGGGTTTCAATATGTTATCCAGGATGGTCTCGATCTCCTGACCTCATGATCCACCTGCCTCGGCCTCCCAAAGTGCTAGGATTACAGGTGTGAGCCACCATGCCCAGCCCATTATTTTTAATCTACGGCACATTTACAAAATTTGATCATGTATTAGTTCACTAGGAAAATCTCTATAAAACCCAAATAGCAGAAATCATAGTCCATATCTCTGAACAAAATACAGTAAAATTAAATAGTAACAACAAAAAAAGAATTCTCCAGCCCTAATTAATCCATTTAGAAAAAAATACATACTATTGGGCTGGGCGTGGTGGTTCATACCTGTAATCCCAGCACTTCGGGAGGCCAAGGCAGGCGGATCACCTGAGGTCACGAGTTCAAGACCAGCCTGGCCAACATGGCAAAACCCCATCTCTACTAAAAATACAAAAAATTAGCCGGGTGTGGTGGTTTGCGCCTGTTGTCCCAGCTACTTGGGAGGCTGAGGCAGGAAAATAGCTTGAACCTGGGAGGCGGAGGTTGCAGTGAGACAAGATCGTGCCACTGCATTCCAGCCTGGGCAATGGAGTGAGATTCTGCCTCAAAAACAAAAAACAAAAACCCCCATACTATTCTAAAGAATTTTTAGATTAAAGAGGAAAGAAACTGGCCAGGCACAGAGTCTCACGCCTGTAATCCCAGCACTTTGGGAGTCTGAGGCGGGCCAATCACAAGGTCAGGAGATCAAGACCATCCTGGCCAACATGGTGAAACCCCGTCTCTACTAAAAATACAAAAATTAGCCAGGTGTGGTGGCGTACGCCTGTAATCCCAGCTACTCGGGAGGCTGAGGCAGGAGAATAGCTTGAACCAGGGAGCCGGAGGTTGCAGTGAGCCGAGATCACACCACCATCCTCCAGCAAGGCGACAGAGCAAGACTCTGTCTCAAAAAGAAAAAAAAAGAGGAAAGAAACCATTAACCATTAATAAATAAATAAAAATTGGAAACTTTACCAATCAACACTTGATTGTGACTAAAGCAGCACTTCAAGTAAATTTTACACTCTCAGTTCATTTATTAGAATCTAATAAAGGTTTTTTTTTGTTTTTTTTTTAAACTAATAAGAGAAGAAGCAGTAAAACAAGCCCAAAGAAAGCACAAGAATGGAGATAACTGAATTAAGGATAGAGAAACAGAAAAAAACACAGCAGTGAACTTTATCTACGAAACCCAAAGCTACTTTTCCAAAGTGGTGTATGAAGTAGGCAAAACCTTTGGTTAGACTGATCAAGAGAAAGTTGGGCTGGTGGCTCATGCACAAAATCCTAGCACCTGGGAGGCCAAACCAGGTGGATGGTGTGAGCCCGGGGGTTCAAGACCAGCCTGGGCAACATGGTGAAACCCTGTTCTGTACAAAAAAAAAAGATTTAGCCAGGCGAGGTGGCATGTACCTCTGGTTCCAGCTACTCCAGAGGCTGAGGTGGGAGGATCACTTGAACTTGGGAAGCTGAGGCTGCAGTGAACTATGTTTGTGCCACTGCACTCCGGTCTGGATGACAGAGTGAGACCCTGTCTCAAAACCAAACCAAAACAAAAAACTAAAAATATGCAAATACACTTTGGAAATAGAGGACTTAACTACAGATTCGGAGGAAGTTAAAAAAATTATTTAAATACAGGGTCTTTTACCTTAAAATAACAAATTCAAAATTTATTTGAAAAGGGTAATTTTTCTAGGAAAATATAAATTACAAATAATATTTCAAGAGGTGGTAGAAAATCTAAAGAGAAAAATAAGCATAGAAGAAGAAATTTACACAGTAATAGTAATAATAATAAAAACTACTCTGAAAAGATACAAGGCCTGGACAGTTTCATGGGCTTTAAAAATCTTCAAACTTTAAGAACTAGTTAATCCCTGCTGCAAATAAATAGATGGAAATCACCCCTACTCAGCTATCATTCTATCAACTATCATTCAGTCCAACTTTTTCTTGATCAGTCTCACCAAAGGTTTTGCCTACTTCATACACCACTTCAGAAAAGTAGCTTTGGGTTTCATAGATAAAGTTCATTGTTTTTTGTTTTTTCTGTTTCTGGTATCACTTCATTGATACCAGAAGTGACAACGACTTCACATACACACAAAATGGCCACTAAAGGCCAATCTACCTTGTAAGTATAAATACAGAACTCCAAGGAAAATATTATCAAATTGAATTCATTATTACCAACTAGTATTAAATGCAGGAATGCAATGATGATTGGACACTAGGAAATCTGTTCATGTATTTTACTATATTATAAAGTTAAAGGGCCGGGCACGGTGACTTACGCCTGTAATCCTAGCACTTTGGGAGGCTGAGGTAGGCGGATCACGAGGTCAGGAGTTGGAGACCAGCCTGGCCAACATGGTGAAACCCCATCTCTACTAAAAATACAAAAATTATCTGGGCGTGGTGGCAGGTGCCTGTAATCCCAGATACTCAGGAGGCTGAGGCAGGAGAATCGCTTGAACCCAGGAGGCAGAGCTTGCAGTGAGCCAAGATTATGCCAATAGCTATACTTCAGCCTGGGTGACAGAGCGAGACTCCACCTCAAAAAAAAAAAAAAAAAGAAAAATCATTTGTTCATCCTGATAGTATTAAAAGCAGTTGATATATATCAACACCCATTTGTGATTTAAAGTAATCATAATAAAATAACTTCTAACATAGAGAAGAAAACTTTATTAACTCAGTAAAATGTGAAAGAGTTATTGATCTGAAGAGAAACCAAAGTTGTTGTTTGTTTTTTTTCTGAGACAGGATCTTGCTCTGTCACCACCTCCTGGATTCAATAAATCCTCCTGCCTTAGACTCCCAAGTAACTGGGATTACAGGTGTGCGCCACCACACCTGGCTAATTTTTGTATTTCTAGTAGAGATGGATGTTTTGCTATGTTGGCCAGGGTGGTCTTGAACTCTGGACCTCAAGTCATCCGCCCACCTTGGCCTCCCAACGTGCTGGGATTACAGGCATGAACCACAGCGTCTGGCCAATACATAGTCCTTTTTTTCTTGTTTTTGTTTTTTGAGACAGAATTTCACTCTTTCACTCAGGCTGGAGATGGGAGTGCAGCGGCACAGTCTTGGCTCACTGCAACCTTCGCCTTCCGGTTTCAAGCGATTCTCTAGCCTTGGCCTCCCGAGTAGTTGGGGTTACAGGTGCCCGCCATCACACCCCGCTAATTTTTTTTTTTTTTCAGTAGAGACGGGATTTCACCATGTTGGCCAGGCTGGTCTCAAACTCCTGACCTTGTGATCCGCCTGCCTCGGCCTCCTAAAGTGCTGGGATTATAGGCACGAGCCACTGCGCCCAGCCTATAAATAGTCTTAATAGCAGTACCTATTAAAATTAAAGCTGGATATTTCTTTCAACTCAGAATTACTTTCAACAAAGTAATACACACATGAATGTTTATGGCATTGTTGCCCATGATGGCCCCAAACTGGAAATAACCTCAGAGTCCTGAGGTTAGAAGAATTCATAATAATTTATGGAGCATCTACACACATAATATTAGAGGAAAAAATAAAGGGGCAAAACCATGTGTAAAGGTTTTTTGTGTTCTTCTTCTTGTTGTTTTGTTTTTGTTTTTTAGACAGAGTTTCACTCTTGTTGTCTAGGTTGGAGTGCAATGGCACAATCTCAGCTCACTGCAACCTCCGCTTCCTGAGTTCAAGCGATTCTCTTGCCTCAGCCTCCCAACTAACAGGGATTACAGTTGCCTGCCATTACGCCCAGCTAATTTTTGTATTTTTAGTAGAGACGGGTTTCACCATGTTGGTCAGGCTGGTCTTGAACTCCTGATATCAGGTGATCTACTTGCCTCGGCCTCCCAAAGTGCTGGGATTACAGGAGTGAGCCACTGCGCCTGGCCTAAAGTTTGACCTCATCTATATTATATGTTAAACAAAACTAAACTACATATTACATGCCAAACTGTAAATCGATTATCCTGTGGATTTGGGAAAAAAGGATTGTTACGGAGGGAAGATGTACTTTCATTGCTGATGTTAATATAAACTTGTGAATAATTTGAAATGCATTCTTTGTTGTATTTTGAAAAGCCTCTATCTCCTTTCATATTTCTAATTATAAAGGGGAAAAGTCATGATTCCACCAGTTTATAATGGATATATTTTGTAGATGACGTTCCATTACAAAAGAGAAACACTGTATTTTTATTATGTGTTATGCTAATTATTTTTTCACTCAGTAATATTTATTGGTGCTCAATTTGTGCATTAAACACTCTATGGCTGAGAGTGGGCATGTTCTCATTCCAGCATTGCTTTGGTTGATTTGCCTGAAGGCCTGCATGCCTCATGACAAAGCCTAGGAAGAGGCGTAGAGCATCTTCCTCCAGTACTTTTGTGCATCTCCCTAGTGTACTGAACAGAAATTCCTTGGTGATGGTGGCTAGGCCAGTGCTATTTTGTGTGTGGCAGAGGAAAAAGTCACTGGGACCAAGAACTTCTCTGAATTTCACATGTAAGGGATCACATTTGGAATATTTGCCCTTCCGTGTTTACAAGATCTGTTTTTCACCGAAGAAAGTCAAATTATCTGAAATAACTTTCCCTGCAACTAGCTGTGTTGGTGGCTATTCGTGCTTTATATTCTTCCCTGGAATAGTAACGAATGTAAACTGACCAGTGTACAAACCTATTTCTCTCTCTCTTAAAAGATAGGTATTTTACATGCCCATTTTATATTTTCAGTTATATCCTTTTCTGCCCATAGTCCTTTTTTTTTTCTTTTCTTTTTTTTTTTTTTTTTTGAGAGAGATTCTCCCTCTGTCACACAGGCTGGAGTGCAGTGGCACTATCTCGGCTTACTGCAGCCTCTGCCTCCCGGGTTCAAACAATTCTCCTGCTTCAGCTTCCTGAGTAGTTCGGACAACAGGTGTGTACCACCATGCCCAGCTAATTTTTGTGTTTTTAGTAGAGATGGGTTTCGCCATGTTGGCCAGGCTGCTCTAGAGGTCATGGCCTCATGTGATCCATCTGCCTTGGCCTCCCAAAGTGTTGGGACTATAGGAGTGAACCCACGCGCCTGGCTGCTGCCCAGTCTTAAACCAAATAGGAATTTAACTTCAGATCCTGACAATTTGAATACATGCAACTTCTAATAAAACACCTCTCTGCTGTTCTTTCCCTCTGCATCCTTGAGTTCGAGCAGAGAAGTGACACAGAAAATGGGATGCACTGGGAGTCAGAAGACTGAGGTTTGAGGCCTGCCTTCCGGAACCTTTTGCAAGTCTCTTCTAGGCTTCACTTTGTGTCAGCTGTCAAATGGAGAGGATGGGGAAAATTGGGGAGGTGGGTGCAGGTGATAAAGAAGAAAGGGTTTTGAAAGGCATAAAACATCAGATCAGCATGAGACTTCATACAAGCCCCTTTCTCTTCTTGTGCACACACAGTCACACACACACACACACACACACACACACAGCCACAGCTGCATGCACGCTCTTTGGGTTTCTTTTTATCTTTCACCTGTGTTCCCTTTAAAAGTAGGCATTTGAATCCCTCCAAGCACAGCCAGCTCTGTCATTTGTCACATGCACCCATTGATCTCCCTGGTACCTGAGGCCTTGAATTGACTTAGTTCTCCCTTTTAGGCAGTACCTGTTTTCTCCCAGAAGAGCATTTAGCTTAGTGTTAAAAGCACAGTGTGTTCCCTCTTTGTTAACTTAACCTCTGTGTTGTTTTTTCAAAATCAGATTTGAAAGAACAGGGACCCTAGAAAGCCTGTGATATGTAAATATTTAGCCAGGCAGATAGGGATAGTAAGCATTTTCTCTCTTAACACAAAACATGATTTTATTTGCTAAAGCAGTAATCTTGTTTGATAATCCATCAGTTTATTATCAGCTATGTGGTGAGACATAATGCTACAGGGAGATAATCAAGAACCTTGCCTGACACTACAGGGTTGATTACAGTGCCTAGAGAAGAGAGAGGCTACTGGAGAGGATTATGTTAAACATAGCCTTTCTATTTACAGTTGATTTCCTCCGAGCGCTTTAACCATTCTGCTCCCAGCCTAAGTAAGTAGGTCATCTGAAAACCTTCAGGGAAGAGTCTTTGCAGGTGTGAAAGAATGAGGCATGTCTCTTGACCAACCCCCATTAAGACATTGTTTCATGCTCAATGCATTTCTGAATTGAAAAAAGAGATATAGTGGTGCTTCATTGAAAACACCAAAACCAAAGAATAACAGGAAACCAAAGAACCAAAAGCACCAAGTGGTGCTTCATTAAACAAACCAAAACCAAAGAACAACAGGAAAGTCCAGGCTGAAAACAGAACAGGAAATCCTTCTACCCCGCAGGTAACACTGGGACTCCAGCTCTAAGTATTAGGTCCAAGAAGCTGCGTTAGTAAAATGAAATTTGAATATGACATTGATTGATAGCATTCTCTAAGGCTGTAATCAATCTGTGGTTTCTGAACCAATGGCAACACACATGTAGGGCATCCTTAGAGCTTCTCCTGGTCAGGGCAGTTGGAATGCACGATCCCAGAGGCAGAATTCACATGTATTGTAACGAGAGTGGTGCCATTGGATTACTGCAAGAAGGTGGCACTACTTCCATTCCTTAGTGGGGGGTAGAAGACCATTTTTTTGCAACTCTTTTTTTTTTTCTTTTGAGATGGAGTCTCGCTCTGTCACCAGGTTGGAGTGCAGTGGCGCAATCTCAGCTCACTGCAACCTCTGCCTCCCGGGTTCAAGCTATTCTCCTGCCTCAGCCTCTGGAGTAGCTGGGACTACAGGCATGCACCACCACGCCCAGCTAATATTTGTATTTTCAGTAGAGACGGGGTTTCACCATGTTGGCCAGGATGGTCTCTATCTCTCGACCTTGTGATCCGCCCACCTCGGTCTCCCAAAGTGCTGGGATTACAGGCGTGAGCCACTGCACCCAGCCTTTTTTGCAACTCTTATCCATGTCTACCCCACTCTTCTCTTTCTTGAAATTTATCTCCTCAGAATTACCCACTATGCAAAATGTGCCCACCACCCACTGCTAATTCAGCCTTCAAGTCACAGGCCTGTGGTTACCTGACTGATTTCTGGCCACTGAAAATAGAGGCTGCAGTACTCTGCAATTAAAGTGCCTTCAGGTACGTTATCTCACTGGTTCTGCATGACCTTGGGCAAGTTTCTTATCTTAGTATGCCTGCCCTCAGTGGTAAAATGAGGATAACAATATTCTACTTCATACGGTGATTGGGAAGATAATAATAATACAAGTATACTAATTCTAATAGTTAGAACAGCATCTGGCACGTAGCAAAGATGTAGTAAGTCTTAGTCATTATTATTATTGTTGTTTCCTTCCATTCTTCCCTCATCAAATATTAATCATCTTCTCTCTGATGAGCATTAGGCTAAGCCTCAGGGCTGAGTCAGAGATGTCCCTGTTCCCAGGAGCTCACTGTCTGTGAAGGCATAGGCCATCGGCTAACTACAGGAGATGTCATGGTGTCATATAATCCCACATGATAAGTTTGATGCCCATGGTTAGCTGGGAAGGCCTCATGGAGGAGACCAGGCATTGGAGTTGAACACTGGAGATCAAGAAGTGTTTACCAGGCCAAAAGTCAAGGGATGTGCACATCGGCAGAGTAATCAGTATGCATGAAATGAGGGGAATGCGAAGTTGTATTATTTTTCTCTGGTTGCCTATAACAAAAGACCACAGATGGGATTGCTTAGAAAACAGAAGCGTGGCCAGGTGCGGTGGCTCACGCCTGTAATCCCAGCACTTTGGGAGGCTGAGGTGGGCGGATCACCAGGTCAGGAGATCAAGACCATCCTGGCTAATATGGTGAAACCCCGTCTCTACTAAACATGCAAAAAATTAGCCAGGCGTGGTGGTGGGCACCTGTAGTCCCAGCTACTCAGGAGGCTGAGGCAGGAGAATGGTGTAACCCAGGAGGCAGAGCTTGCATTGAGCCGAGATCGCACCACTGAACTCCAGCCTGGGCGACAGAGCAACACCCCGTCTCAAAAAAAAAAAAAAAAAGAAAACAGAAACGTAAGGCCGGGAGTGGTGGCTCACGCCTGTAATTCCAGCACTTTGGGAGACCAAGGTGGGCGGATCACTTGAGGTCAGGAGTTCGAGACCAGCCTGGCCAACATAGTGAAACCCCCTCTCTACTAAAAATACAAAGAAGTTAGCCAGTGGCGGTGTGCCCCTGTATTCCCAGCTACTCGGGAGGCCCAGGCAAAAGAGTCGCTTGAATCCAAGACGTGGAGGTTGCAGTGAGCTGAGGTTGTGCTACTGCACTCCAGCCTGGGCGACACAGCAAGACTCTGTCCCCCCCCCAAAAAAAAAAAATTAAAAAAGAAAAAAAAGAGCCTGGGTTCGGTCGCTCACGCCTGTAATCCTAGCACTTTGGGAGGCCGAGGAGGGCAGATTGCCTGAGCTCAGGAATTCGAGACCAGCCTGGGCAACACGGTGAAACTCCATCTCTACTAAAATACAAAAAAAGAAGGTCAGGCATGGTGGCTCACGTCTGTAATCCCAGCACTTTGGGAGGCTGAGGTGGGCGGATCACAAGGTCGGGAGATCGAGACCATCCTGGCTAACATAGTGAAACCCCATCTCTACTAAAAATGGCGGGCGCCTGTAGTCCCAGCTACTCGGGAGGCTATGGCAGGAGAATGGCGCGAACCCCGGAGGCAGAGGTCACAGTGAGCCAAGATCATGCCACCGCACTCCAGCCTGGCGCCAGAGTGCGACTCCGTCTCTACAAAATAAATAAATAAATAAATAAATAAATAAATAAATAAATAAATAAATAAAATGAAAAAAAAAAAAAAAGAAAACAGAAATGTATTTCCTCACAGTTCTGGAAGCTGGAAGTCAGAGAACAAGGTGTTGGCAGGATTGGTTTTCTGAGGCTCTGTCCTGGGCTTCTAGATGGCCACCTTCTCGCTGTGTCCTCACGTGCTCTTGCCTCACATCCCTGGTGTCTTAATCTCTTCTTGTAAGGACAGCAGTCGGATTGAATTAGGCCCACCTATGTGATCTCATTTTACCTCAGCGGACTCTTTAAAGGGACTTTCTCCAAATACATTCTGAGGTACTGGGGGTGGAGGATTTCGGCATACGTTTTTGTGGGATACAGTTCAGCCCATAACAGAAGCATCTGTGAAGGAGGGCCAGGGTCAGGTCGTGTGCATGCGTGTTCTGGGATGAAGCCAGAACGCCGGCATTCTGCATCTTGAAAGGCCTGGCCTCTCATCAGGCTGAGGAGGATATTGGGGAATGGACACCACCACCATATGTAGGCTCTGCTGGCCCCACAGGCTGCCGCGTGAGGGGCAGACTACAAGGAGCCACCCTGTACTCTGTCTGATGAGATACGGATTTGAATTCGAGTTCTCTTCCACCACACCCCAGGGTCTCCATAGCAGTTTAGGGGAGGCAAGGATTCCCCAGTAGCAAGAGTGTCCATAAGAACACGGACGTGTATGGTTGTAGGGGGCAGGTGGGTGGGGCAATGGAGGCAGCAACAGCTCATCGTTTGCCTGCGGGAGCAGCCCCTGTTGCCGTGTGAAGTCAGTGGACGGCTTTCCAGGCGGAAGGACTGCAGCTCAAGCAAGTGAAGAAGCACCAGATGACGGGATGAAGCCAGCTCTAGTGTTTTCTTTTTGCCCAGAAGCCCCCTCAAATGTTCCTAACATAATCACATCTCTTACTACTGTATTGTGTAAATGAGAGAACAGCCTCCCTTTCGTTCTCCTGCCAGGTAGAAGCACACAGCAGCTCCTGGCTGTTGACAGTCAGAGAATGAGATAATTACCCTTCTCCATCTTTAGATTCCTGCTCAAACTCAAGCATTTTGGTGCAAAAAGAGACCACGCGTTGGGAGGAACAGCCTTGTTTGGTGTGGCTCCCATTCGGTTCGGAGGCCTGAGACAGAGGCGCCCTGCTCTGCTTTTACTCGTTTCTGATAAGGCTCCTTGAGCAGGTCACTTCCTCTACCACTTGGGCTTCTCCTTTGCACAATGGGGATAATCATGTATAAATGACCAGGATAGTGGTGAGGATTCACCAAGAGCCCTTTGCAGACATTGAAGCGCTATGCAAATGTTAGTCCTGGGGATTAAAAAAAAAAAAAAGATTCACCTTACTAGAAAGAGACAAGGTGTTCGCATTTTGTAATTTTGGTGACTTGCCGCCTCACTAGAAAAAAACGAGCATTTTTGATTCTCAGCACGGCTCTGTCGTTGCATGTGAGGCATTCGGAAAACCCTGCTTGTCGGGTACAGCTCTGTAAAGTGGGAAGTGGTTTCTCTCGCCTTCAACTCTTCTTCTCAGAGAAGCTGTAAGGATTAATTGGGTGGTGTCCGTGCTGTCTGCCAGGAAGATAGAAAGTGTGAAGTATCATCTGGATGGGTTTGGTAAGCACTAGATTCCCTCTCCTCTGCTTATGACAAACAGAGTGACAGCCCAGCGCTGTGTTTACACAAGTTAACATGTATGTTCCTTGACATAAGGAAGTGCTCTAATCATGAAATACAGCTTGCATGTCATTTGGTTTTGAGATGTTATTGAGTACTACTAATCTTGACATATTTTGGTTGGCACCACATTCTTGGTATAGTGGGTTAGCGGTTGAATAGTTTGCAGACTTTGTGAAATAAAATCCTCATTTAATGGTTTAGTTTGGCTGCATTTCGAAAATATACAAAAACATAACGTGCTTTTATTTTATAGGGAATTTTTTTTCAACTTGTGGCTTTGGTTTTTTTTTTTTTGTTTTTTTTTTTGTTTTTTTTTGTTTTTCCTTTTCCTCACTGCCCTTTCTTTTCTCTCTTCCCTGTCTCTTTGTCTCTGTCTCTCTTTTTAATGTTCCATTTGCAGCAGCCTAGGAGGAAAGCAGCAGAGAAAGATGAGCCTGTGACCCGACTGAGCTGCAGGCAGAAGAATGTTCTTTGTACTGCTCCAGGTCAAGAATGTGTTTACACCCTGGCCTAATGGTCTGAGCTTTTGCATCTGAGTGCAGGACTTCAGGACCACTGAAGGCCACCACGTGGTGGAATGAAGCTCTTTAGCAGAAGCACCTGGATTAAACGTGCAACCAGACCAGTCCACACCAGCCCCCCAAGTCACTGAACTCAATGACATCATGCCCAGGCAGGGAAAGTCAACAGGCCTCTGGCCCAGGTCCCCTCCACTCCTCTCATTTCTTCTGCGTCTCGCTGTTCTTAACCCAGGGACAATATTTAGAAAGCAGAGCGGGTTCAGGCAGCCCTCTCAATTACTTTGGCTGGAACCTTCCTGAGTACATTTTGCTATCTCTTTGTGATGTAAACAGGGGCATTCACAGTTGGCAGGGGATGCTCTTTCTGTTTTAATTACACACGGCATAATTATAGTCCCAGGGTCTGGAAACAGCACAAAGTTCTTTGGGAAACTTCATAGGGATTTTTCTGTTATGACATAGTTTATCAGGAGAAAAAAAAGTAAGGCAAAAGACATTTCCAAAGAGGAACTAATAACATTATTTATGCTAGCGTTCCATTCCATAATAAGTAGATCACAAAATCGGAGTAGACATTTTTTTCGGGAGGCGGGGGTGGAATTTCAAAATTTTGGACTCATGGACAGTGGTGGCAAAATCTAGATAAATACTAATGCATGGATGTGGGTGGAGAAGGATATACATGTAAATTTTTTTTACTTAGGAAAGCAATAAGAAGGCATCCAGCTGTATCTGAGGGAATTTGCACGTACCCTGGACCCTGAGGATATGGAAAAAGATCCTACCATAGTCATAGTCATCTGGCCTAAACCTGAGTCATAAAATTCTCTCTGCCCCCAGATGTGCAGTATGAGGGCACTTTGTTACTCTGCTGATGTAGTGAGAAATCGCAGAACTGCCACGGTAATGGAGAGTACAGTGACAGAGATGAGGAGACAGGGCTGTTTCTCTGTTATGAAACATGTTTTTATAGGTAATTCTGATGTACAGTAGGTATTAAATAGAGCAACGAAAAGATGTTTTATTTTAGATTAGTGCTAGAGTGATATTTTCCCCATGGCACTAATAATCCAGCTGCTTTCTAAAGCCTATTTCCTCTCCCAGTTTCTCATAGACTCCCAGCACTGTTTTGGCAGAAGGGTAAGCCATTGCTTTGAAATTTCTGCCTTTGAAAAGGAGAAGATCAACTTTATATATTATGCATTTTATATTTAGACAAGAGGGACATGGTGCATTTTTTTTTTTTCTGTTGGGGAAGAAGATATTAAATAAGTTCTGTTTTTGCAATGTAGAGATAGGAATATATATAGGGGGTAAAAATATTTCAAGAATGGCTTTTTGTAATTTTTTTTTTTTAAGACAGAGTCTTGCTTGGTTACCCCAGCTGGAGTGTAGTGGCACGATCTCGGCTCACAGCAACCTCCACCTCCCAGGTTTAAGCGATCCTCCTGCCTCAGCTCCCCAGTAGCTGGGATTACAGGCATGTGCCACCACGCCCAGCTAATGTTTGTATTTTTAGTAGAGACAGGGTTTTGCCATGTTGGCCAGGCTGGTCTCGAACTCCTGACCTCAGGTGATCCACCTGCCTCGGCCTCCCAAAGTGTTAAGATTACAGGCGTAAGCCACTGCGCCCAGCCTTGAGTGATCATTTAAGACACCCCTGTATGCATGCATGCTGCTTTGAAATCCAGGGGACACACCATGTCAGCCCAGCCTCTCTGCTGTCTGTATCACGCAGGACTCACAAACCTAGTTTAATTGTATGCTTCTTACATATTTCAAGGCGGACACAGGAACAACAATAAGAGGCCTGTTGTTGAAACCACATCGTTTTCATCACAGTGAAAAAAAAATAAGGTCATTGCAGGTTTGGAGCATGGTTAGGTTTGAGCCTGCCCACAGTATTTTATTCATGTTAAAATATAAAGAGATGAGAAACGTATTGAACGAGAGGACAGAAGCTAATTTATTTCTGGGCCTTCCCACTCTACGATATCCTCCCACCCACTTTTAGCTGGAGGGTGAGTCCTCTCCGCCAACCCCTCTCCCCCTCCACCTTTGGGTTTTTTTTTTTTTTTTTTTTTTTTTTCAATTTGTTAAGATGCTGAAATCTTCTTTGTGTGATTTACGAAGGAACTTGAAGCGATTAGTTTCACAGTGCATGAAAATTCCTCAGGTTCGGGGGGATGGCCAATCTGTTACACTGTTTGCCGTGGACTGGATGGGAACTTGAGCAGCTCGGAGCCATAAGGAGATTGTGTTGAGTTATTAAACACTTGTGGTAAAGCTGCTTATTGTTAATTCCCCGATGTCCTGCTGAAGCGATAGGATAAAATCAGATCGGATTAGATCAAAGAGCCTGGGAGCCAGCCTTTGGAGCAGATTCATTTAATCAATAAAGAGACCTCCTGAGAGACAGGGAGAGAATGGGCAGCGCTGGTGGCTCCGGGATTAAGACCGGGTTCAGGGAGTTGTGGGAAAGAAACAACATTTTATACATAGATATTTCCTCCTTTTTTTTTAGAGGTGTAATTCTCTTCTCAAATATTTTAGCCACACTCACCAAAGGGTATAAACATTTCTTTAAGATTTCATGACTCCAATCCTCCATTGCTACAAAAATGCCCTATAAGTCAGGAAGTTAGAAAAAAAAAAAAGAACTTCTGTTCCATAAAAGGTATTTCAACAAAAGCAATTTAGGCTTAAGTGATTTCCCAAGAAACATTAATCCCTTATGAGTCAATCTGCAAAATTTCCTATTGTCCTTTTGTGAGGAGAAATAATAAAGAACCACCAAAAGGCCAAAGTCTAGCTCCACCCAGCTCTTTGTATTCTCCTCACTGCCCACCTCCCAGCCCCCGACAGTAATTATAAAGCATTGTGTATTAAGAGGTATGATGTGGCTTCCTTCATCCATGATTAACACTTACACCAATGCATATTCATTCATCTCTTAGCCCTACCAAACCCTGCTAAAATGAGGACTTGCCAATAAGGAAGTGACACCCATTAGAAAGTTAACCACGGAAAATGAGAGAAAAAATGAAGGATAGAGCAAATTAAGGATGCGAGTCCCTCAATGGTTATTGGCCTTAATGGTGTTATAAAAATGATGTCGGCTTTTACCAGGAATAATTTATATTCTGAATTAAATAAGGATATGTATCTATAAATCCATTCTATAAAACTTAATTTTCCATCTAGATATGCTGATTACTTCGGGCTCGGCATACCTTTACCGGTTGTTAATTACTGCGGGATGGTTTAACACTATTTTCCAAATCAGCATGCATGCATAAAATGACTGCAATCCAATTTGACACATTATTAGTGATGATTATTGTCATAGATAAATTAGATTGAACAGAAAATAACCTTCATCCTTAGCATGTTTTAGCTCTCAGAATTAATGTGATTTGGTGAACACATATAAATAAAAATCTGATGAGTCCCTGCTGACTGCAGGGCCTGTTGGTGCTGAAGTGTATCAATTTCATGCAGATGATGAATTCCTTAAGCATTCAATGATAATCATGCTTGATTTGACAAGACTTTCTCATGCTATTTTAGGGCCTTAATTTTCTGTGAAGTTCTGTCAAGTGCTCATCAAGCACCCACTTATCTCCGTATCTTAACCTGGCAGCCAATCACAAGGTTGCCTAACAGTACAGCTACGGAGTGCCAGCCCATTAATATTCGGATCACGTGACTGTCCAAGGAGAGAAACCAATCAATGGCTGATTAACATTCAGGTCACATGACTCCGGAGGAGAGTAAATGAGTTACACAGTAAGACATCAAACAAATTTTCATCTTGAAAGAGTGATTGCTTTTTCTGCTGCTGTGATGTTTGTCAAATTCGCTCTAGCCTTGTCCAATTAAGCTCCATGAGCTGAATTAATAATGAAGAGATGTAAGAACTGAGCCAGCGTGAGCGCTGCGATCTGTGCCACGAAATAAGAACTGCTAAAAAAAAAAAAAAAAAAATTCCTCCAATGATTGAAAAATCACATCTGGATAACTGGAATAATTGCTTTTGCAATCTTGATGCTGTTTTGTAATCTCCAGTGCAAAGTGTGAACTGGAGTATGCTGGGACATGGCACTGAGCTGGCGTTGTACTTCAAAGATGAATGTGGTATTGAGTTTAGAATGATTTTAAAGGTATTACACAAATACATGTTAATTGGATTATTGTTTGTGACCATGGTAATGAATTTCATTTGCACACTCAATTATGCTCTGGGGCTTTCTGGAGGTATGACCTTTCAAGATTTTTTAAACTGGCCGAGCGCGATGGCTCACGCCTGTAATCCCAGCACTTTGGGAGGCCGAGGTGGGCGGATCACAAGGTCAGGAGATCGAGACCATCCTGGCTAACACGGTGAAACCCCGTCTCTACTAAAAATACAAAAAATTAGCTGAGCATGGTGGTGGGCGCCTATAGTCCCAGCTACTCAGGAGGCTGAGGCAGGAGAATGGCGTGAACCAGGGAGGTGGAGCTTGCAGTGAGCCGAGATCACACCACTGCATTCCAGCCTGGGCGACAGACTCCATCTCAAAAAAAAAAAAAAAAAAAAAAAAAGGTTTTTTAAACTGTGAGAAGAGGGGAAGGAAATTATTCTCTATTCTTGTATCCTGGGTGAAGAAAAGACTGAACTAAGTCCTCAGAGAGAATTTGAGTGTTGGTGTGGGTGTGTGGGTGTATGCTTCTCATTTTAACATTCAGAGGTTGATAAGTTAAATTCACTGAATTATTTCAAAATGCACATGTGAACCCAATGAAAATTTTCAGAAAAAGGCAGATGCTCTCTTGCTGTTGATAGCCAGTGACAGCTTTCTCGTTGTTTCAGGGAAAGTTCTATTCAATCACAAAGTCAATTGCATTTCAGCACAGATGCGCTACTAAATTCAGGTGACATGTTTAGAACAGAGACCCTATGACTAATAAAGCTTTCATTCCTTCCCTGAAGGGAGTGAGACTTGACTAATGGTTTATTGGAATTATCAAAGAGTGTCAAATCCCACTTAATAAGTTCCAGCATGAAATTAGCTAAATTCCCAAAGGCCTTTCTAAAACAATATAGTCAAATAAAAGGTGTTGGGCGTGCTGGAAAGAGTGTTAAAACCAGTTACTTGGAAGTGATGAGAAATAAATCTAACTGTAGGCAGGAGGCAATGTTTATGTATACAGTTAATAACCTTCTTAATGGGACTGCTTGGCTTGGTGATTCCCGGATGGGGAGGAAAGTGAGATGTGGAGCACAGGGTAGGCAAAGGGCCATAAGTCAATTCCCAGCACTGTTAGTCAAGGATGGAAATTGCAAAGAGAGAAGCAATGAATTTAAAAGCCCCAGCAAGCCGAGAGAGTGGAGGGAGAAGATGAACTGTGCATTTGGGGGAGGAGGGAATGAAGGTGGAAGGGGAATGGTTGCGAGTCCACAGTGGACCGTCATAAAGTAATTAAAGCCGATTTAGTCGAGAGAACAAGGAGCTCCATCATTTTTTCAGCGCTGTCTTCTTAGAATGAGTGAGGCCTAAAGGAGAGCATAGTATAGAAGTGGTTTTATTCAAAAAAGCTAAAGTTGAGACCCCAGCCACTAAGACTCAAATGGAATTTCAGATTCTTGTGAAAACGCAGTCCTGAGTTGGTATGAGAAGACCTGAGGTGCCCAAGGTAATGTAAGTTGAATGAACGTGCTTTTCCTCCATATTTTACCTCTGACTCCCTTTGCAGTGAAGTGGCAGCCTGGAGCTCTACTTACATGCAGCTCACACGCCATGGAGCCCCTTCCTACAAGCACCCCCACTTCCTGGCACTTGAGAGGCACGGAATGGAAGGTGGCTCCACGTTGTCCTCATCAGTCGGCTTTAGAAGGCCCTGAATAAAAGAGTATTCCACTTTCTGCATAACTTTACATAATTAATAGTTTTCCATGCAAACTATTGTTTGCCGTAATTGTTGTTTCAACAGCTGTTTTCATTAAATTGTAAAGCCCGCTGTGTCTAATCCTTTGAGCCTCACTATTGATAACAAGAACAGCTCTGAAGCTTGCTCTGGAGGAGGGTTCCCTGCCAAGCTGCAAAACCGTCATGAAGTTACTTGAAAAATAAGGCCTACAGTGGGACTGGTTGTGTAGCTAATCCATTAGGCTTTTCAAAAGAGCCATGCTCTGTCCCCTTATGGCTAAATTGACCCAACAACCAATCAATGCCTTTATTTGCTGAGTGGCTGCTCCCGAAGGGTCTTACAGCTGGGTCCAAGTCGTAATCAAAGCCTCCATCAGTACTGGGGCCCTGATGACATAAATGGCCCAACTTTCAACGCAGCTGGCCCGAGTCCAGTCACACCATTTTGAAGATACAAAGAGGCTGTGTTGCGCGGTGGAATTCATTTTCTTGTTTACTTCCTCCCGAAACAAGAGCATCATCAGCGCGCTCAGTGCATCGGATCAGACCACGGAGTTGTTGACAGAAGCTTGGCGAGGCCTGCCAGCTTTCCACATGAAACGCTGGCTTTCTTCTCATACACCCCCTACCGTTTGTGTCTCTGCCAATTGTGGCACGTCAGAGCGGCCATTGAGATAATGACCGTGAAGTCTCATGATACACTTTGATGAAGTGTAACATTTTTTAAAGGATTTTTGTCTGTGCCAAAATGATCGAGGCAGCTGACTAAAAATCACCCCATCAAAATCAGGACTGATGAACAGCAGGCGGAGGCAGGAGTCTCCCCAGAGAAGATGGGGGGATTTCGCAGCCAAAGTGTCTTTCTTTCCATGTCTGTGTGCACCACAGATCCCTTTATAAAAAAGTTGTCTTTGTTTCAAATGAATATATGTCAGTTGCTGATGCTTCAGCCTCCAACATTTTTTAATTCTTCTTTTTTTTTTCCTATCAAACCCCAGAAGATGCAGGGACTGATTCCTTTCTGACAGGTCCTTACTAATGACTTAGAACATAATGTTATTGTTAATAACTCCATCTGGGTTGGGAAAAGTATTCCAGAGCTCATCAGTGCAATAGCAGAGGTTTTCAGTCGGAAGCTGACTCTAGATTCGTGTCCACGTAACTTTTCATTTCTCTAGTTTAGCAGGAATTGAGAGTAGGATACACGAAGTGGTTCTCAGCCAGGAAAAAAACAAAATTAAGCTGGTAAAACATAGACAAAGATTCTGAGCTTCTTTGGGAGAAAAATCATGTGTTTCATTTACTGCCCGGTCCATCACGACTACCATTTATTGAACACCTGCTGAGTGCGGTGAGTGATAGGTGATAGTACCAGGTGATTTGGATATTCACATAGTGTGCCTGACCTGCAGGACAACTCCATTTCACAAGTGAGGAAACCAAGGCCCAAATGAGGAGCTGAGTTGGGGCAATGTTAAGTGACTTGGCCAAGCCCAAACCAAAGAGCTGGGAAGTGGGAAGGCAGGTCTGACCCGTGCACTTCCTTACAAGACGTGATCCCTTTCTATCTGTGGTTTGCTGTTTCCATTGTGCACCTGATATGGCTTATTAAATGGTGCTCAGTGGGAGAAAACAATTTGTGGTTGAACTGGTAAAGGCAATGAATCAAATGAATTTACAGTCTGCCACTCTGACCTCTTAGCTTTCTCGAAGGAAGACATTAGCTATGTGGCATCCTTTCATAGGAGTTAACAAAGGTAGGCTCAGAAACCAGGTTTGAGTATGAAAGAAGCAGCAGTGAGGTTTCGGCTACCCTCTCTCCATCTGTAGTTTACCTTCTTACTCAAGGTTAAAGCTTGGGACAGTTCTTACCCTTGGGAGGAAACGGGAGCTGTGAACTCTAGGACTTCGCTGAATGTCATAATTAAAGAGATACCTGTACTTAAGTAAGTTTATGCAGAAACCACAAGTGGAAACCACAAGGGGGTTACGGGTCAGTTGCCTTTAGAATCTTTGCTTCTATATAAGAATATGCATGCACATATATATTCTTGGCTACAGGACTATGTGTCAGAGTGGGGCAGAGGGTGGTAAATTAGGGGAAGAGTGAAGGTAAAGGAAGTCGGGGTAGCTAGCTTAATCATGATAAAAAACACTTGTATTTGCATGTGCAAATAAGATTCCCTTGGGCTTCTTTTAAATGCCTTCATACTGTTTCCTAAGTACAGTCAAATGAAAGGTGACAGAAACTCAGACAACAGAACAAAAGAACCAAGCTAATTTTGTGCACACATTGCAAGCAGTAAACTGCAGAGCTTCACTACCCTCTTTCTAAAGAAAGCATATTTCAGGAGTCAAGATGGGTTCAGCCCCAGTTTGCATTTAGATTTTGTTTTACTAATTATTTGGGTTTTAAAAAGGAATGGTGTCCCAAATCCAAGTTTTGCAGACAAGGTTAGGCAGCCAAATTTATACACCTGAGACACTGTGAAAGAAAAAGGACAACAGTCTCTGTGGAGTTGGCGGACGTGTGACTAAGGCTTCTCATCACATAGAAGCCAGGAAGGAGCTACATAGATCCATTTGCACAGGGAAACTTGTCTAATGGACTCAGAGATTTTCTGAGAGTTCTTTCAGCCTCGCTTCTATGCCAAAGTATGGGCATACGCATTTTATAACGGGAGAGTATTCTATTGGGAGAATCCATCACAAACTACCTCATTTCAAACAGAAAGCACTAAGACTCCAAAGGCAAAGAAGCTCTTTCTTTCTTGCAGGAGCTCCTGAGTGAGGGACCCACACAAACCCATTTAACTTTAAAGAAAACTTCTACGATCTGTTTCAGCCTGTTTTCTTACCCTCACTTTGCTCATTTGTAGAATGATGGGTTTATATTCTCTAAATGCCCCCCAGCACCAAACGTTTCTAAATTTTAAACATTCATTAAGTATAGACTGATGCCTTTCATTTCCACTGTTTCTAAGAGGATCAGGAAACTAACTGAATCAGTCGAAATTGACAAATAAAAAGATCTATTTGCTACTTTCCCAATATGCTGTACTTCTGAACCTTTGCTCAAGTCTGTGTTTCTCAGAGTGCAGTCCCTGGACCCAGCCATCAGCATCACCTGAAATGCAAATTCTCAGGCTTCGCCCCAGACTTACTGAATTCTTCTCCCTCTCAGCCCGGCCACCACGTGAACAAGCCCAGCCGTCCTGCTAGAGAGGTTCTGGGGTGAGGCTGCGAGGAGAGGCGCCTTGATTTGAAGCCTTAAGAATGACCCTGAGCTAGAACCACTCAGTTAAGCTGCGTCTCCATTCCTGAGCCACAGAAACTGTGAGATGATAAATCTTTATTGCTCTAAGTTGCTAAATTTGGGGGTAATTTGTTATGCGCCAATAGATAACTAAATACACAGGGCTTGCATGTTTTTGTATTCTCTAAAGCTCATAATGGGATGCTTTGCTCATAATAGGAGTTTATTATATGATTGCTGGAATTGAAGGAATTTTGCCTTGAGAAATTTTCAGGAGTCATTTCTCGGTTTAAAAGGGATGTATTCACTGTAGGTTCCAGGGAAAAGATGACTGAATAAGTTACAGGAAAACGACAAAAAGGGTGGGGGTTGGAGGAACACAGAATGAAAGGAAGAAGGGAAAACATGGTAAGTTTGAGGGAAACTGTCTATTAGGCTTCTCTACTCTTTGAGTTTTCCTGCAGTTTCTCCAACTTATAAAATAAGGGAGTTTTTTTTTTTTTTTTTTTTTTTTTTTTTTAAGAGACAGAGTCTCGCTTTATCACCCAGGCTGGAGTGCCGTGGTGTGATCCTAACTTACTGCAGCCTGGAACTTTTGGGTTCAAGCAATCTTCCCACCTCAGCCTTCTGCCTCAGCCTCCCGAATAGCTGGAACTACAGTGCCACCAAGCCCATAATTTTTGTAGAGACAGGGGTCTTGCTTTGTTGCCCAGGCTGGTCTGAAAATCCTGGCCTCAAGCAATCCTCATGTCTTGGCCTCCCAAAATGTTGGGATTACAGGTGTGAGCCACCACACCTGGCAAGAGACTTTTTATGTTACCACTTTAAGAGGAATCAGGCCCAACTACCCAAATAAATATCTTCGGTGCAATAGAGGAAGTCCAAAAGTTCCAAACTGCCAGCCAGAGTCCACCATTTGAAGATAAAGGGTGACACTCAAGAGGCTGAGCCTGGATTTAGCTGAGACAAGTATCTGAATGACCATCCCTCACTTCTAGTCTTTCCTGCCACTACATTCATACCTTTGTTTCAAATTTGGACCAATAAAAATTGTGTATATTCAGCCAGGCGTGGTGGCTCATGCCTGTAATCCCAGCACTTTGGGAGGCCGAGGTGGGCGAATCACTTGAGGTCAGGAGTTCGAAACCAGCCTGGCCCACATGGTGAAACCCCGTCTCTACTAAAAATACAAAACAGTTAGCCGGGCATGGTGGTGTGTGCTTGTAATCCCAACTACTTGGGAGGCTGAGGCAGGAGAACTACTTGAACCCAGGAGGTGGAGGTTGCAGTGAGCCGAGATTGCACCACTGCATTCCAGCCTGGGCGCCAGAGCAAGACTCTGTCTAAAAAAAAAAAAAAAAGAAAAAAAAGTTGGGTATGTTTATACAATTTGTGTAATGGTGTACAACATCATGTTTTGAAATATGTATGCACTGTGAAGTCATGCATCTCTTTTTCTCAACATCCTAACAGTCACATTTTCTCCTCGTCAGTTCCAGAAATTGTCATGAATAATCTGGAAGGTAAAACAACATCCTCTGGATTTTTGAGTAGCTGGAAGTTGGCCTTCCTTATTTGATGCATGTGCCCCTCTTGCCTAGCTCAGTGTCACCTCAAGTTTCTTTCTTTCTTTCCTTCCTTCCTTCCTTCCTTTGTCTCCTTCCTTCCTTCCTTCCTTCCTTCCTTCCTTCCTTCCTTCCTTCCTTCTTTTCTTTTCTTTTCTTTTTTAATTTTGAGACAGTGTCTCGCTCTGTCACCCAGGCTGGAGTGCAGTGATGTGATCTCAGCTCACTGCAACCTCTGTCTCCCGGGTTCAAGTGATTCTCCTGCCTCAGCCTCTAGAGTAGCTGGGATTACAGGCACCTGCCGTCATGCCTGGCTACTTTTTTGTATTTTTGTAGAAACAGGGTTTCACCATGTTGCCCAGCCTGGTCTTGAACTCCTGACCTCAGGCGATCCACCCACGTCGGTCTCCCAAAGTGCTGGGATTACAGGCAGGAACCACCGTGCCCAGCCTCTCCTCAAGTTTCTTTCCCTTTCTTGTCTAAAGGAGGGCTGAACATGCCTGGGAGGAAAGAGGGGTGTTGAAGACAGGTGAGCAGCCTATCTGCTGGTATAGCCACAGCAGCTTGTCCACACAGTGTTTGGCGTGGTACTTATTCTACCCTTCAGGACAATGATTTCTTGGTACTTCTGAATGCTGCTGCAGGCTCCTGCAACCACACACACACACACACACACACACACACACACACACACACACGCACACACTGTGTATGTATGTGTAATGCACTCTGAAAAACTCCAATCTCAGACAGAATGCAGCCAGCTGAAACCAGCAGTGGAACATCCTTCTCCGGATACCTCAGGACATAAATGGAGACTGACTTTCTGGGAGATTGCTTGGCTGGGTGGAGAATGAAGACTTTAATTTCAAACCATCTTGTTTGCAGTTTCCTTGAGAAAAAAATCTTGGTTTGGATGACACTCAGTATGATATGATTTATTTGGTGTAAGTGCAAGAATTTTTCTCTTCATTTTAATTTTCTCATTTCCTGAACATAGGGCCTTTTTTTGAGATTTTTTTTTCTTTCCACTGTTGTTGTCATATTTGGTTTCATTTTTAAGAGCAAAAAATTATTTAGGAGAAAGGCTCAATTAAGTTTTATAGGGATATTAGTTTAGTGATTACTTGTGTTACTTAACTAAAGAAAACCCAAATAAAACTATAGAGCTATGATTTCAAGGCACAGCACTTCAGAATAAGCGTCAGACAAAATTGTTTCTTGTTGTGATCTGGGGAGTGGCCTACGAAAGTTGTTTTGAGTTTGGAGGAATTTTGAAGTTGTTGTTTTATGCAAATTATGATCTTTCTGAAGAGATCCTCCAGGCTCCACATTCTGTAATTTCTTTTCTTTTTTTCTTTTCTTTTCTTTTCTTTTCTTTTTTTTTTGAGATGGAGTTTCACTCTTGTCACCCAGGCTGGAGTGCAGTGGTGCAATCTCTGCTCACTCCAACCTCCACCTCCTGGGTTCAAGCAATTCTCATGGCTCAGCCTCCCTGGGATTACAGGCATGTGCCACCACGCCCAGCTGATTTTTTTGTATTTTTACTAGAGACAGGGTTTCACCATGTTGGCCAGGCTGGTCTCAAACTCCTGACCTCAGGTGATCCGCCCGCCTTGGCCCCCAAAGTGCCGGGATTACAGGCGTGAGCCGCTGTGCTTGGCCATATCTGTAATTTCTTACTTGTCCCTTTCTCCACATGCCTGCCTCACCCTTCCCAGGAAGTGTTCTTTTCTGAGGTGTGTTGGGTAGAAATGGCCGTCTCCTCTCCCTGAGTCTGGGGCTGTCCCCAACGAGAGGGGCATGACTTTTCTGACTCTGAGATGATGAATGCTCCAGGGCTACCAGTGCACAAAGTTCAGCTGAGTGAGTGAGTTGATGAAATGGATGATCACGTGTGGCCGGTTTCCTTTGATTCTCAGTGGATCTGAGTCATGCTGTATCTCCATGGATGTGAGTTAGGATCAATGACTATTGCTCTGCAAACCTCTCTCCTTCCTTACGGGCTTATCAAAGACTACATTTTGAGGGAAGGAATAAAAACTTATGTTGACCTCTGGTCCAAGTAGTGATTGCTCAGCATATGGGCCAGATATGAGAAACAGTATCTTGATGCCTCTCCCACTCTGGCACCCATGTCTCCACTGGCTGAGCAATCCAAGCCCGGACCTTATCCCATACCCTAGTGAGTGCTGCTGCTCCGTGGGCTCATTCTAGCTCCCCAGATGGCTTGTTGTAACCTAATCTTGTCCTGCAGTTTCCAAACTTCTCTATGACCCAACCTTGATCCATTTGGTCTTGGAAATGCTGGGATGGGTTCTGCTCTTCCCCATCCCAGACGTCTACTTTTTTTTTTTTTTTTTTTTTAGACGGAGTCTTGCTCTATTGCTCAGGTTGGAGTGCAGCAGTGGTGCGATCTCGGCTCATTGCAACCTCCGCCTCCCAGGTTCAAGCAATTCTCCTGTCTCAGCCTCCGGAGTAGCTGAGGTGCACGCCATCCATACCTGGCTAATTTTTGTATTTTTAGTAGAGATGGGGTTTCACCATATTGGTCAGGCTGGTCTCGAACTCCTGACCTCACGTGATCCACCCGCCTCAGCCTCCCAAAGTGCTGGGATTACAGGCATGAGCCACCATGCTGGCCCCCATCCCAGACTTCTTCCAGCTGTGGAAGATGCTGAGCCCAGGCACGGGCCAAACAACGGCAGAGCTCAGCGACAGCACTGAAGGAGCACTCCATCCTCCTCCCTCTGTTTATACTTTTGTCAACGTGGACGATGTTTGCCAGGGTAGAAAAGCCACACATTCTTGGTATAATTGATGGGGCACTGTCAAGCCAACAGTATAAGTGGTTTATTTTGAAGGAGGTTATTACTGGCCACAAAACTTCAAGTCAGCTGTTTGCTGGGAACCCTCGTGAAGGAAGCCCCTGTTTTGGTGTCCACCCTCAAAAGCATCTCACAGGGGGCTTACTGTACTTTCGCACCCAGCCACATTTAATCCATTTATAAGACCCCTTTGTCTGAGATGCCTTACCGGAGGAAATTAATGTAGGACATTGCAGACAGCTTTTAAGAATGTCTTTTCTATAGCACTGTGTAGTTCTGAGAGCAAAGTGGGTTATTTCCCCCCACATTGTTATGACTTGACATCTCCGATGTGGAATGTTTCCAGCCAGTTATGATAAGAAAGGGCTGGACTTTTTACTCTTGTGGAAACCACAGCAGAAGAAAGCCATTATACGATCTATTCACTTACTCTCCTGTAAATATAAATGCATTTAAGAAATGGGTCCTCATTGGGGGAGGTGAGGTGGCAGCACTTAAAAGTCAGGCAATGAAAAATGGAAAGTTTGCCCGGATGCGGTGGCTCACGCCTGTAATCTCAGCACTTTGGGAGGCCGAGGCGGGCGGCTCACCTGAGGTCAGGAGTTTGAGACCAGCCTGACTAACATGGAGAAACTCTGTCTCTACTGAACATACAAAATTAGCTGGGTGTAGTGGTGCATGCCTGTAATTCCAGCTACTCAGGAGACTGAGGCAGAAGAATCACTTGAACCTGGGAGATGGAGGTTGCAGTGAGCCGAGATAGCCCACTATACTCCAGCCTGGGCAACAAGAGTGAAACTCAGTCTCAAAAAAGAAAAAAAAAGAAAAAGAAAAATGGAAAGTTCAAGATCACAATGGTTACCATGTGGACAGCAGAAGATAAACATGTGCCTCACAAGGAGGAAGATCTATTTAACAAACCTATCCCCATGTGAAAGGTCCTTAGTCTTTTGGTTTTTGCTGTTTTCATTTCACAGCAGGTCAGCGAGCGTGTCCTTACTGCTTGGCCCCAGTTCAAATCCTGGTGTTAGTGCTTTGGCTTTGAAGTCAGATGACCTGGGGTCAAGTCTGTGCCTTGCCGCTGGGTGACTGCGTGGCCTTGGGCAAGCTATTTGCTCAACTTTCTGTTTCTGCATCTATACAAAGTGAATAAGACTGAAACCTTCCCTTCACAAGGCTGCTGAAGGCCAGGCATGGTAGCTCACGCCTATAATCCGAGCACTTTAGGGGATCGAGGTGGAAGGATCGCTTGAGTCCAGGAGTTTGAGTTCAGCCTGGCAAACACAGCCAGACCCCATTTCTACAAAAAAGTTAAAAATTAGCTGGGTGTGGTGGCATGTGCCTGTAGTCCCAGCTACTCGGGAGGCTGAAGTGGGAGGATCTCTATGTCCAGGAGTTTGAGGCCATAGTGAACCATGATCCACTGCACTCCAGCCTGCATGACAGAGTGAGATCCTGTCTCAAAAACAAGAAAAAAAGGCTCTTCTAGAGGACTAAGTGAGGTAAAGGAAACGTGTAACTGGGATATAATGGGCATGCAGCCCTGGGAAGCTCTTGCCACCAGAGCACCAAGCACGCACCTCTTAAAACAGAAATATTTGGGCTGGGCGTGGTGGCTCATGCCTTGTAATCCCAGCACTTTGGGAGGCCAAGCCAGATGGATAACCTGAGGTTGGGAGTTCGAGACCACGCTGACCAACGTGGAAAAACCCCGTCTCTACTAAAAATACAAAATTAGCTGGGCATGGTGGCACATGCCTGTAATCCCAGCTACTCGGGAGGCTGAGGCTGGGAATTGCTTGAACCCAGGAGGTGGAGGTTGCTGTGAGCCAAGATCGTGCCATCATAGTCCAGCCTGCGCAACAAAAGCGAAACTCCGTCTCAAAAAAAAAAAAACAAAAACAAAACCCTGAAATATTCAAATGCTCAAATGATAAGGGCCAGGGTTTTTTGTTTTTGCTTGTTTGTTTCTTTGCCAAAGTCACCTACATTTTATCATTTACATTTATAGGCAAATTATTTAGAAAATAAAGAGAATACATTTGGAAGACGAGAAGCGGTATCTCATTAAAGCATAGGTGGCCAGCATAGTAAATGGAGATCATAGAGGCAATGCTTGTTGCTCACCAAGCAGAAAGACGTAAGATCTGGGTATCAGACAAAATCTGCACTCCGAGAGCTGTTCTCTGTAGTCAGCCAGAGACAGCTCAGGGTCCCCCTCAATCTGTAGGTGCAAGAGTGCTTTCCCCACCACCATTGATCTTCTTTCCCTTGTTCTGATTTTGTGATCATTAGTCAACTTCTGATTAAGGTAACTCATCTTTCCCAATACTTTTGCCTGAAACCTCCTTCAGCCACTGTCCTTTACCCCAATCAACTCGTATTCATCCTTTAAGATGTCCTCTTTGCTGGGCACGGTGGCTCACACCGGTAATCCCAGCACTTTGGGAAGCTGAAGCACGAGGATCGCTTGAGTCCAGGAGTCCGAGACTAGCCTGGACAACATGGCAAGACCTTGTCTCTACAAATTTTTTTTTTTTTTTTAATTTGCTAGGTGTGGTGGTATGTACCTGTGGTCCCAGCTACTCAGGAGGCTGAGGTAAGAGGATCACTTGAGCCCAGGAGGTCGAGGCTTGCAGTGAGCCATGACCACACTACTGCACTCTAGCCTGGGCAACAGAGTAAGACTCTGTCTCAAAAAGAAAAACAAAAACAAAAACAAAAAAAGATGTCCTATTTTAAAAAGATTCATTTGTCTGCTATTTTCTTAACTCTTTTTTTTTTTTTTTTTTTTTTTTTTGAGACAGAGTCTCAGTCTGTTGCCCAGGCTAGAGTGCAGTGGCGCGTTCTCAGCTCACTGCAAACTCTGCTTCCTGGGTTCAAGTGATTCTCCTGCCTCAGCCTCCTGAGTAGCTGGGATTACAGGCGCTCACCAGAACGCCTGGCTAATTTTTGTATTTTTAGGAAAGACGGGGTTTCACCATGTTGGTCAGGCTGGTCTCGAACTCCTGACCTCGTAATCTGCCTGCATCGGCCTCCCAAAGTGCTGGGATTACAGGCGTGAGCCACTGCACCCGGCCTCCTTTCTTAACTCTTTTATACTAAATCATAATTTGAGAAAATTACCTGGCTTTTTCATGAAATTGTGGGCTTGACAAGAGTGATGGTGTTATAGTCTCACTATGAAGAGTTCCTTCTTCCCCAGGTGTCACATCTAGTCTGAAGGAAGCACTGAATACATCCTTGAGGACAGGATATTGAATAAATACATCAAGTGAGTGAAGAGCAATTTGTGGGTCAATCAGTGTTAGACAGTGTGTTGGAGTAGAGTATTATGGGCCGAATTGTGTCCCTCAAAATTCATGTACTACAGTCCTAACCCCCAAGTACCTCAGAATGTGAGTGTTTTTGGAGACAGGGTCTTTAAAGAGGTGATGAAGTTAAAATGAGGTCATTGTTAGGGTGGGCCTTCATCTAGTCTCACTGCCGTCCTAATAACAAGAGATACCATATGTTTGCCCATTCTTGCATTCCTATAAAGGAATATCTGAGACTGGATAGTTTATTTATTTATTATTATTATTATTTTGAGATGGAATCTCACTCTGTCGCCCAGGCTGGAGTGCAGAGGACTGATCTCGGCTCACTGCAAACTCCGCCTCCCGGGTTCAAGTAATTCTCCTGCCTCAGCCTCCCAAGTAGCTGGGATTACAAGCATGTGCCACCACACCCGGCTAATTTTTTTTTTTTTTTTTTTTTGTATTTAGCAGAGACAGGGTTTCACCATGTTGGTCAGGCTGGTCCCCAACTCACAACCTCAGGTGATCCATCCGCCTCGGCCTCTCAATGTGCTGGGATTACAGGACTGTGTCACCGCACATGGTGAGGCTGGATAATTCATAAAGAAAAGAGGTTTAATTGATTTATGGTTCTGCAGGCTGTAGGAGAAGCATGGCTTCTGGTAAGACCTCAAGAAGCTTTTACTCATGGTAGAAGGCAACTTGGGAGCTTACAGGTTACATAGTAAAAACAGGGGCAAGACAGAGAGTGTTGTGGGGGAAAGATGCCACACACACTTCTTAAGGAGCAGATCATGCAAGAACTCACTACCGTGACGACAGCACCAAGCCATGAAGGACCCCACCCCTATGATCCAAACACCTCCAACTAGGCCCCCCACTCCAGCACTGGAGATTACAATTCAACATGAGGTTTGGGTGGGGAGAAATATCCAAAATGTATCCCACTAGAAGATTCAAGCACAAAGGCCGGGCGCGGTGGCTCACGCCTGTAATCCCAGCACCCTGGGAGGCCGAGCGGGCAGATCACGAGGTCAGGAGATCGAGACCATCCTGGCTAACACGGTGAAACCCCGTCTCTACTAAAAATACAAAAATTAGCTGGGCGTGGTGGCGGGTGCCTGTAGTCCCAGCTACTCGGGAGGCTGAGGCAGGAGAATGGCGGGAACCCGGGAGGCGGAGCTTGCAGTGAGCTAAGATGGCGCCACCGCACTCCAGCCTGGGCGACAGAGCGAGACTAGGTCTCAAAAAAAAAAAAAAAAAAAAAAAAAAAGATTCAAGCACACAAAGAGGCACCAGGGAATCGCAGGCCCAGGGAACAAGCCGTGTGAGGACACAGGTGGATGGTGGCCATCTTCAAGCCAAGGAGAGAAGTCTCAGGAGAAATCATACCTGCCCACACCTTGATCTTGGACTACTAGCCGCCATCACTGTGAGAAAATAAATTTCGGTTATTTAAGCCACCCTGTTTGTGGCATTTTGTTATGATAGCCCTAGCAAACTAATACAGAATAATGTGAATGAGCTATTTCTGAGCAAAACGTCAATGTATTTTAAAGCTAATGTGAGCTGGGAGTGGTGGCTCACGCCTGTAATCCCAGCAGTTTGCGTGGCTGAGGCAGGTGCATCACTTGAGGTCAGGAGTTCAAGACCAGCCTGGCTAACATGGTAAAACCCTGTTACTGCTGAAAACACAAAAAATTAGTCTGGCGTTGTGGTGCACGCCTGTAATCCCATTTATTTGGGAGGCTGGTGCTGGAGAATGGCTTTAACCTGGGAGGTGGAGGTTGCAGTGAGCAGATATTACACAACTGAACTCCAGCTTGGGCAACAGAGCGAGATGCTGTCTCAAAGAAAAAAAAAGAAAAAACAGAATGTGAAAGGAAGACTTAAGAGGAAGCTACTTAATATTAACTAAACAGCAATAATAAGAAGTCACCATTATTGAGTGGCTACTATCTGCTGACATTCTTCAAAGTGGCTGAAGTACATTATTTAATTTTTACAATAATTCCATGAGGTAGTTATTATCATCTCTATTTTATAAATGAGGAGGAAAGTGAGGTTTGGGTGGGTTGAGTAAAATCTCACAGATCTTACAGGCACTGAGTAGTGGGCTGGGACCTGAATACAGGTCTGATTCCAAAGCTCATGTGCATATTCCGCCATATTGCCAAATTACATCCATCACAGGGAGCAGTCCCGAACAGCATCATAGAATTTGACTGGCCTCTGAGGCATGTTTTCTCAAAAGCATTAAGCTTCAAAGGAACATGTCTTCAGAGATACATGGAAATATTATAGCTGAGAAGATTCTGAAAGTTTGCTGATAGATGAAATTACATATTTGGGAACTTGCAAAGAATTTTTTATGGAGACAAAATTGATTTTGCAGTAGGCAATAACTGAGTAAAGCAAACAGGTACAAATGTGAGACTTGCCAGAAAATTGTAAAAGATTCAGCCTAAAACATTCCCAATTAATTTGTATGCGATGAGCTCAAGCTCTGTATGACTCTTCAGCAAATAAACCAGTGTCCATTTGCAGAGATGCTAAGTTGCCAGCATTCTCCTATAAGTGAATTGCAGAAAATGGGCTTGATTCTAGATCATTTCATTTAAGGCTTAGTTCTTTTATGCCACAGGGTTAAACTTAATAAACAAATAAAAAGATTTAAAAATTTTTTTTCACACTAAGAATTTCCTCACCAAAGGCATTTTAAAAGGCTTTTTAAAAATGTGTATTTATTAATGAAAATATGCTGCTTAGTTACACCACTGATTACTGTCTTTTACTGATTCCAAAGTCTAGGAGGAGTCTATTAACTGGAAACTCAATACAATTCAGAAAATAAACCGTGACACAATCCTGGAAAATAAAATACTTTGCCACAAAAGCTTTTGACCCCTTATCATTCCTTTAGTGTTCTCTAACTTTCTTGAACACTGGGTTTGTGTGGACTATTGCTTTCATACATATCTACAGTTTTTAGCACCAGTTAAACTAAACTGAATTCTCATCTTCTCGGAATTAGCCCAAGTATAGATCAGTTTCCTTTGAAGTCAGTTCTAACTCTGCTTTTGGAATAGCAGAGGAGAATCAAGATTATTTTCCAGGTTTTCTTGACCATGGTTGCTCTTGGCATATCTTAATGTGTAGCATCTGCCCTTTCGGTTCTAAATTTACTCCATAAGCCAAAAGTTTGACTAGCTTAAAATCTGTATGTAATACAGCAACATGTGATTTCAACCTGTAAAGACAAAAGAGTACCCTTTATCCTCTACTGTCCTAATTTCTTTGGAGGGAAAGATGAATTAATTGCAAGAAGGGGAGGTGTGTTGCCTGTAATTATGTGGTATGTGTAAGAAAAGGCCAGCTCAAGTGAAAGAATACAGCTTCTTTTATAAAACAAGATCTGACTTGGGTGTATAAAAGCAACACTGGGAATCAGACCAGAAAAAGATATCAACCCAGATGTCACTAAGTTTCATTATGAAAGTAACAATAGCATGAAATCACTTTTTTAAAAATTCAGAAACAACCTACACTTATTCTCAGTTAGAACTCATTATTGGTCCCTGGTTGAACTTCAGAAAGATTTAAGCTGAAAGAAACTAAATGTTCAGAATGCACCAGCAAAATTCTCCTTAATTTAATGATGGGAAAATAATATAATCAGTAGAAGGTTAGATGTAGCATCAACTCCTTTTTTTTTTTTTGAGACGGAGTCTCACTCTGTCACCCAGGCTGGAGTGCAGTGGCACGATCTCGGCTCACTGCAACCTCTTCCTCCCAGGTTCAAGCAATTTTCCTGCCTCAGCCTCCAGAGTAGCTGGGATTATGGGTACCCACCACCATGCCTGGCTAATTTTTGTATTTTTAGTAGAGATGGGGTTTCACCATGTTGGCCAGGCTGGTCTTGAACTCCTGACCTCAGGTGGCCTCAGCCTCCCAAAGTGCTGGGATTACAGGCGTGAGCCACCACTCCCCGCTAAGCACCAAATCTTAAAAAAAAAAAAAATCTGTTCAAAGACCACATATTTTCATATCACATGGGACTAGGTATAACACTGACTTCTTTCAACAGTATTGGATAAATATTTGACCTCCAATGTCATTATGGTTAATGTATATTCTAGACCTCACAGGACATTAGGACAGAAGACAAGCTTTCTGATTGTCTCTCTAAAAGTCTTTGTTTGCTTGGGAACGACAGGTAATATACTGTATCCTTAACTTGGTGCAGTTCAAATCCTAGCTGTTCAATAGGTAAAACAATAATCTCATCCTTTTGATCATGTAATTAAATGTGATTTGTAAATCAGTACATAATAATAATAACAACTTTGAGTTAATTATTAACTCTCAGAAAATACTCTCATCAATAACCTTCAGGGCTAATATCATTCCTTTATTTAATTATGGAAAGATTGAGATATGGGTGCTGCACATCCTTGAATGTCCCATACAATCAAAGTTGATTACAATGACACTAATATTTCCATAACTCATGTCTTTCTTGCAATTCCCTATAAGGATAAAACAAATTCCCCTATGTTAAATTACTCATTTTGATAACTATGTGAGAAGATGATGCACAGATGGTATTTCTGAGAATGGCATCAAAGCATTTAAAATGCTGATTGGCAACATATCGCATATTTATATATGAGTGGAAAGTCATCTTTTGACTATATTAATGCTGCAAAAATAAACACACTTTGGTCTCTGATGCAGAGTTTTAAGTTCTCATGGCAATATCTGTTCACTTTGCTTACCAGGTACAATAATAGAGTCGACATTTTTATCAGTCAGCTGCATTTATTCAACACCCACCGTGTGTTCAGCATCAGGTGCTTTGGAGCCTTGGCGAGAAAGACATTCAAGGACTTTATAGTTTAATGGGGGAGAAGAAAAAACACAAATGTGTACATGTAAACAAGCAGGGTTGGAGATGTCTAAACACACACACCATCCTGAGCATCTGTGCAAAGATACAGGCGGAAAAGACAAAGGGTGCGTGTGTAGATTGAGTGAAGCAGCTGAGGTGAGGTGAGTCTTGTTTTGTCTAGGCTGTGTTGGAGTTGGAACAGAATTTGTTTTCCATTTCTTAAAAAATTGAGGAATCATATACATTCACGAACAGATTTTTTTTTTTTTTTTTTTTTTTTAGACAGAGTCTCGCTTTGTTGCCCAGGCTGGAGTGCAGTGGCGAGATCTCAGCTCACTGCAAGCTCCGTCTCCCGGGTTCACACCATTCTCCTGCCTCAGCCTCCCGAGTAGCTGGGACTACAGGCGCCCGCCACAATGCCCGGCTAATTTTTTTGTATTTTTAGTAGAGATGGAGTTGCACCGTATTAGCCAGGATGGTCTCGATCTCCTGACCTTGTGATCCGCCCACCTTGGCCTCCCAAAGTGCTGGGATTACAGGCGTGAGCTACCGCTCCCCGCCACGAACGGAATTTTTCATTCAATTTTTGGTGCAGCTGGAGGAGCTCTATGGGATTTGAAGTGAGGGAAGTATATTTCTAGTGGAGAGAAGTGTCCATGCAGTGGTTCCCAAAATGTGGTCCATACCAGTGGCATCAGCATCCTCTGGGCGCTTGATGGAAATGCAGATTATCAGGCCCCACCTCAGATCTACTGAGTCTGAAACTCCAGGAGTGGGGCCTGGCGATCTGTGTTTTGGCAGACCTGCCAGGGGATTCTGATGCTTAAGTGTGAGAAGCGCTGCTCTATGAGATGGCTGTGAGTCTGGAGCAGGGGCAGTATTCCTTTGAAATGACAGGTCCAGAGGTCACCTGATGCCCATAGGAGGCATTCTACAAGACAAAAGCAGTTGGTGAGGTGGGGGCAGTTGTGAAAACCTCAAAGCTCACCACCAGAATCTTCAAGAGGCTACACTGAGCCCTCCGAAATGTGAAATGTTTACGTTAGAGCCACTATACTGACTTAATGTCTTCAGAGAATACTAACTTTTGCATTTCCTGACTTTTATGAGCATGTTGAGTGTTGTAATTCCACGAGGCTTTTAAATGTAATTTCCTTTGCTTTTAAGGAAAAGATGAGATGGTGGGGAGGGGATTTAGAGGGGATGGGTGGTTAGTAGTGAGAGGGTAAAAATAGGAAAAAGATTTTCAAGAAAAATTCTTTAAAGACATTGCTGCAAAGCCTATATGCCTGGACTGAAACACAATAGAATAATAATAGTTATACAAGCTAATATTTATATAGCTCTTATTATGTGCCAGGCATATTCCAAAGTATTTAGGAACATGGTCATTAGTGTTCTTAAAAGCCATCTGTGCATCATCTTCTCACATAGTTATCAAAATGAGTAATTTAACATAGGGGAATTTGTTTGATCTTTATAGGGAAAGGCAAGAAAGACATGACTTATAGAAACACAATTCATTAATCCCCACAACCACTTCTGAGGTAGAACCTATTATTCTCATGTTAAAAAATAAGGAAACTGTAGCACAGAGAGGTTAAGAAACTTGCTAAAGGTCACGCAGCTAGAGCTGGCACTAGAGCTCTGGCTTGCAGGCTGTGGTTTTTATTTTATTTTATTTATTATTTATTTTTTTGAGATGGAGTCTTGCTCTGTCCCCCAGGCCAGCGTGCAGTGGCACAATCTTGGCTCACTGCAAGCTCCGTCTCCCGGGTTCACGCCATTCTCCTGCCTCAGCCTTCCGAGTAGCTAGGACTACAGCCACCTGCCATCGGCTGATTTTTTGTACTTTTAGTAGATACGGGGTTTCACCGTGTTAACCAGGATGGTCTCGATCTCCTAACCTTGTGATCCACCCATCTGGGCCTCCCAAAGTGCTGGGATTACAGGCATGAGCCACCGCACCCAGCCAACTATTTTATTTTTTATTTTTTACTTTATTTTATTTATTTATTTTTACCTGGGATGGAGTCTTGCTCTGTAGCCCAGAGTTGGAGTTCTATGGCATGATCTCGGCTCACTGCAACCTCCACCTCCCGGGTTCAAGCAATTCTCCTGCCACAGCCTCCTGAGTAGCTGGGATTACAGGCGTGCGCCACCACGCCCAGCTAATTTTTGTATTTTTAGTAGAGATGGGGTTTCACCGTGTTGGCCAGGCTGGTTTCAAACTCCTGACCTCGTGATCCGCCTGCCTCGGCCTCTCAAAGTGCTGGGATTACAGGCATGAGCCACCACGCCCAGTCACAGGCTATGTTTTTAACTATGACGCTATGTTATTCTGCAAGAACTAAGACATTGGAAGACAACTATTTCTATTTTGAAAGAGTGACTCATTGTTCTAAGTTGTTTGGCATTTGAGTATTAAGCTTCAGGGCCCGATGACTTTCTTATTTAATTTTCTGGTTGGCCAGCAGAGTATTTCCTGGGTCTACCCAGTTCTCACAGAAAGTAGCTGAGGCTGACTTCTGGGCAGGGTAAATCAGTTACAAAATAAAGGTTAGGCTGAGTGCCCATAGCAAAGCTAGAAAAGGCTCTGGAGTGATTTCCCCTCAGCCCAGAGCAGTTTAGCTTGGACTCAGCAGTCCCTGCAGGTTTCGGGGGCTCCTACAAGGCTTGAGTCCCCCTCAGAGTGCATGCAGAGCAAGTTTCCCAGGGTGGAGGGAATTAGGGGCGAGAAAAAAAGAAGACACAGTTTGTTGACACCATCTTGTCTTCTATGAGTCATTCTCAGGACAAAGCGTCATCACCATTTATGGGTGAAGAGCATGGCCTTCCGGGTCAGACAAAAGCTTGAGTCTGAGTCCCAATTCTTTCACTTATTAGATGTGGGAACTTACTGCTTTTCCTCATTTTCCTCTCTTATAAAATGCAGGCAACATTAGTCCTTGCCTTGGTGGTATTGAGAGGATTAAATAAACAATACACTTAAAGTTCTTAAAGCAATGTGTGGCATGCAACGCAAGCTCTAGATAAGTGTTAGTTCTTCTTGTATTGACCTCCTGCTGCACACGTGGCACCATTCTATAAGCTTTCAGAACAGTAATGACCACCTACCCCTATTTCTCACAACAACCCTATGACTTAGGTATCTCCTGTTTCGCAGGGGTGTTCACTGGCCCAAGGTGACTCGAGCAGAGAAGGGCTCAGCCAGGCTTTAGCAGAGATGAGCCTGAGCCTGCGGCTCGGCAGCACTGCTGTCCCCTCTCCCGCAGGCAGACATGCACCCCCACTGGATTGCAATAATTGTGTACGGGGTCCTGGGGAAACCGCTACTGAGTTACTGCTTTGTTCACCAGTTTTAAAGCTGGATTTGAAGCAGCTTTTAATCACTTTGCTCATAAACGTTCACTGCTCAGTGGGAGTCCTCCCCATAGGTTGTCTGACGGATGCATCAGCATAAGGAATGTTTGATGGGGCCTGCAATTTGCTTGTCATTTTCTGCCCACGTGAGTGATTGATAAGTGCTTTGAGTAACATCTGAGACTTCCTTTTAGGGAATACATGTAGACGAGCAGTCACATTCCCTGACACCTCTCACACCTTCAGCTGTGCTGTCACCAACACACTGACATCAGAAGCTGGGGCCTCTGCTCATGGTGCACATAGGAAGGGACAGCTGGTCCAGGTCAGCAGAGAGGGAACATATGTCAGGGTCCACTATGAACTCTGACCTCTCTGCCCTCTGGCCCGGAGGACAGTCTCACGGCTAGGTTGCCGTCATTGTCATTCCTAGGTACACCATTCAACATCATGTGGCTGCAAATTTAAGTTGCTGTTTTCTGTTTAGTCACACGACAGGTTTGAACTTCTTTAGCAAATTGATTTCCCTTCCTGGTGTGTTATAGCAGACATTCCAGACGAGACAGGGCAGTATTTCAGACCCCAAAATAGTTGCCCTCAATGTGTTGTGAGAGACTGAAAGTCAAAGGGCATATTAATAGGTGAGTAGTTCATATCTGTGCATGTTTTACTGCTATTTGCACTGTAAATTTTTTTTTTTTTGAGACTGAGTTTCACTCTATCGCGCAGGCTGGAGTGCAGTGGCACTATCTTGGTTCACTGCAGCCTCTGCCTCCTGGGTTCAAGTGATTCTGCCTCAGCCTCCCAAGTAGCTGGGTCTACAGGCACCTGCCACCATGCTTGGCTACCTTTTTTGTTTGTTTGTTATTTTTAGTAGAGACGGAGTTTTGCCTTGTTGGCCAGGCTGGTCTCAAACTCCTGACCTCAGGTGATCCACCCGCCTCAGCCTCCCAAAGTGCTGGGATTGCAGGCGTAAGCCACTGTGCCCGGCCTACAGTAGATCTTTTGACTTTGTAATATTTACTTTAACATACACTGTAGGCCGGGCACGGTGGCTTACGCCTGCAATCCCAGCACTTTGGGAGGCTGAGGCGGGTGGATCACCTGAGGTCAAGAGTTTGAGACCAGCCTGGCCAATATGGTGAAACTCCGTCTCTACTAAAAAATAAAAAACCACGCTGTATACCAAAAAAACAAAGAAGCAACAAGCAAAACCCACAGTATCAATGACTACATAAACCTAGAAACAGACTGTATTTGACTTCTAGGTATTAAGTTGAAACACATAAAACTGAGAATCTTTAGTATTTTTGACCTATAAGAACAGACTATCTCTTGGGCAACAGTGGAGTTAAAATTAGGTGAGAAAAGAAAATATTCACCGCAACCTCTGCCTCCAGGGTTCAAGCAATTCTCCTGCCTCAGCGTCCCGAGTAGCTGGGATTACAGGCATTCACTATCACGCCTGGCTAATTTTGTATTTTTAGTAGAGACGGGGTTTCTCCATGTTGGTCATGCTTGTCTCAAACCCCCGATCTCGGGTGATCCGCCCACCTTGGCCTCCCAAAGTGCTGGGATTACCGGCGAGAGCCACCGCAAGATGTTCCAAACTAGATAGATAATCTTTTTTGAGGATCTATGGAGAAGACCCTCAATTTGAGACAGGTATCTTACATATTTCTCTAAGGCCTGTTTAAGCTTAGCATTAAACAGAAACATTCCTGAGTTTCTGCATCCCAGGGGATTTTAGTGAACATACACAGGATGTTTCATGCCCTTCATGTTTCTACCCAGTAGAAAAAAATAAAATCAATTTGTAGCTTGGACCAGAAACAGGAGGTGATTCTTTTTACCATCAGCCTTGAAAATATCTTTCTCCTTGTGGTGTGTAAAGGGGACTTTGGCATACACCATCACCCTCCTCAGAGGACGCCAAGCAGCTACAGGGGGTTGTGGATGGAGGGAGAACATTTTCTGAGCAGTTGCTAAGCAAGTCAGGTAAGAGCATTTTGCAGAAAGCATTGGAGAGAAGCAAAGTCTCTGTGGCATTGTCATGGCCATGTCTATATTCTCAAGCAAAATGCATCAACAAGGACTAAAGTCAGTTCTTCAAATGGTAATACGATTCCCATTCAAGGAAGAGACATGATGCCAATTGGTAACATTTTCAAAATACCAGTAATACTCCTCCGGCGGTTCTAAATGCATTAAGTGTGTTAATCCTGAAAATGCTCTGAGTTTAGTACCTCTTACAAGAGATGATAAAACTGAGGCACAGTGGAGATTTAAAGGTTGTAGGTCCACACAGAAATGGATTAGGAAAAGCTGGGTATCACAGGGAGAAGAGAAACCTACCAAGGAACCCAAGGTTGTTTTTTTTTTTTTTTGAGACAGTCTCACTCTGTCACCCAGGCTGTAGTGTAGTGGTACAATCTCGGCTCACACTACAACCTCTGCCTCCTGGGTTCAAGTGATTGTCCTGCCTCAGCCTCCCGAAAAGATGAGACTACAGGCGTGCACCACCATGTCCAGCTAATTTTTGTATTTTTAGTAGTAATAGGGTTTTACCATGTTGGCCAGGCTGGTCTTGAACTCCTGGTTTCAAGTGATCTGCCGGCCTCACCTCCCAAAGTGCTGGAATTACAGGCATGAGCCACCACGCCTGTTAGGATTCTTTTAATTGGAAATAGTGCATAATCCCACTATGATTTACTTAATAGAAAAATATTACTATATATTAGTTAATTAAATATATTATACACACAAGTAGTTCATTCTCAGCTATTCTGTTTGTTGCCTTCATAAATCCTAAGATAACGAGTCTTTCCAAGTATTGTTAGAGATAGAGAACTGGTCCGATTGGGCTGCACCTGATATTGCGGTTTACTTGCAGGGTTTGGTGTTTTACTGACCTGAGTTAAGACCCCAGCTCCTGTATTCATCAGCCGTGTGACCCAAGTAAATTGCCTAGTAACTTTAACGATACCTACTTCACAGAGCTGCTGGGAGATTTAAATGAGATCATATGTCTAAAGCAGTTAGTACAGTACCTAACACATGGTAAACGCTTAATAAACAGTGACAAAAACAGCGATTTCTGGAGTCACTCAACAAGGTAAACCGCGTCCTTTCACAGCGCTCCAGGTTTAACAGGTGTGACACTCTATAAACTTGCTCCCCAAGGCACTGCAGTAGACCCAACAAATAGAAAGATATTTAAAGTAATGAACTTGTTCATTATCTTGCCAATTTTATGGGCCAGTCCAACAGGATCTGCCCCAATCATAGAAATGCAGTGATAAAGGCAGTGCCACTAAGCTCATTTTTTTTTTTTTTTTTTTTTTTTGCTGGGGTAGTTCTTCCCATAAGATGCCTCCAACAGACTTCCCTTTGCCCCATTTGCTTTTTCCACTTCTGTGCATGAAACCAGAGCTATGTGTATTTTCATTTCCAGTGTTCTCATATGTTGATCTTTTTCATCTACTAAAAAATAGTGAGCTTGAAAAGTTCAATTAAAATGAAACATAAATATTTTCTTTCTTACTGTGTCATTAAAAACTCTCTCCCACTCCCCAACGTTACTTGGCACCCACCCAAAGAAAATATTTTCCCCGTTAGGCCCCCAGTGTTTAAAGCATGGAGGAAACAGGTCTGGTTAGTCTGTCTGGACAGGATCCTCACATGGGGAGAAGAGCGGAGATTTCAAAGGAGTGGAAAACAGAGTACAAAGTAGAAAAGTAAGCAGAGGGAAAAAGGATGGTGACTGAAAACTAAAAGAGAGAGAGAGAAAATGATTTCATAGAACCAGTCTAGGATGGACAATTTCTGTAAGATTGTATCTTATCTTGGGTTTCTACATCTAAGTGTAAAGCTTACTGTTAGGTGATGACCCCGTCCAGAAGAGAATCTAATATAACATTATCCCTGGTTATTTCTGGTCAATTCCAACATTCTTCAATACAGCTGGTAGTTCAGATTTATGTTAACAGGGGATAGATCATCTTCAACAACAGCAGTGGCACAAATATTTATTAAGCATTTACTATGTGCTATGAAGTTAACAAGGATTAGTTTCTTTACAATCCCAATTTCAAAGATAGGAAACCTGAGTTTAGGGAGGTTCCAGCTAGTAGTTGACTGAGGCTGGATTCAAACCATAGCAGTTGGACTCCAGAGCTTGTGCCCTCTATCCTATTCCACAGGACACACCAAGTTTTTGGACACCTTTTCAAAATTCTTCTTACTACAGCTCCTCTTGCTCCCGCTCCTCTTCTTCCTCTCTGTCATCCTCCTCCTTTTTCTCTTCTGCCTTCCTCTCTTTACATGGATCCTGCCCAGAGATTCAGGTTCTATTTTGTAAGTGGTGCATCATCCAATTTTATTTCCTATCACAGAGCTAATGTATTCCAACCAGTCCTTTTTCCAATAGTTGCTAATCCAGCAAAATCAGTATCAGTCACCACAGAAAATTCAAATATAGGGAACTGCTCCATCTAGAGTTTCATTTTGCAAATAAGTTATTTGTTGTTTCCACTTAGTGCTCTTCCTCTCTTCCTCCCTTTCCAAGATGACTTTGCCTTGTCTAAACATTCGGCTTTCTATTCCAGGTTAAGCCAAAAATAAACCAATCTATGGTGGGCATGCTCAGTGAGTGGTTTCCTGTAGATATCTGAGGGCAGCACATTCCTTTTCATCTTCTCTTTTCTAAACAAATATATCTCGATTTCAATCTTTTTTCCTAGGGAAATAGTCTTTCCTTTTTCTTCCCATACTCTGAGCTCTTTTTTCTCTTTGTTTTCTGCGTTTAGCTGCTTCAATTTCTGTCCTGCTGATGTTAAAACAATGTAGTCAAAACTGAGGTGAGAACAGCCTATTACTTTATGTTGAGCTTGTTTTAATCAGACCACTCTTACTTTGAAGTGGAAATATCTTACCCCAAAATGTGACACAGAGGCAGCCGAAGTACAGAAAAGAGATTCTCTGATCTTCATCCATTGGGGTGATTGACACAGTTTTTCACTTTCACAATCCAATTCCAAATAAGATAAATCCTTAACCCTTAAAAGCAGCGATCGCTGAAACCCTTTAAAGTGGTTAGGCAAGAACGGTCCCAGAGCAGATTATATTCTTGTGTTATGTATGGTCATAATATCTCTTTCGTTATAAAGTATAATATATTGCATTTGCTGGCTGTGTGATTTTGAGTAACCTCTATGTGGCTCAGTTTCCTCATCTATGAAGTGGGGAGAATAAAAATAACTATAGGGTTGTCATAAGAAAGAAATTAGTATATGTATGTATGGTGTATATATATATTAGAACAGTACCTAACATTGGAAGTGAAATATGTGTTACCTACTGTTATCATTCACTTCAAATTCTGGCCATCATTCTTATTTTAGCAGTATCAGTTTGCCACTCTTATTTATTCATTCATCATTCCTTCTGTCCCTCCTTCCTTCCAAATGTATTTATTTAGTACCTAATATGTGCCAGGCACTGTGCTGGGCTCTGGGATGCGGTGGTAAGCAAAAATAGAATCCTTGCCTTCATGGAGCTCACAGTCTAGTGGGGAGACCAAGCAGAAGTCAAATGATCATGTGAGATCATGTAAATACCCTGTGAAGCATTCCCATGAAGAATTCATGAGCTGGCTGATGGTGCAAAGGAGTTTACAACATGGGTTCTGGATTAAGCAGGAAGCAGAGGTTCTTCCTCAAGTGCTCCTGAGGAGTTGATATAAGTTAAGAGCTTAGGGGTGAGGAGAAGATGAGCTGGCAAAGTGAGGAGGGAAGAGTGCTCCAGGTGGGGGAATCTGGGCAGTGAGATGCAAAAGGAAGAGGGAAAGAGCGGCCACACAGATAACACAGAGCTCTCTGGGCCAATTCAACTAGTTAAAGTCATCAGAGCAGCCGGGCGCGGTGACTTATGCCTGTAATCCCAGCATTTGTGGAGACCGAGGAAGGAGAATCACCTGAGGTCCGGAGTTCAAGACCAGCCTGACCAGCATGGTGAAAACCGGTCTCTACTAAACACAAACAAAATTAGCCGGACGTTGTGGCACATGCCTGTAATCCCAGCTTCTTGGGAGGCTGAGGCAGGAGAATCTCTTGAACCCAGTAGGCAGAGGTTGCAGTGAGCCGAGATTGTGTCATTGCACTCCAGCCTGGGCAACAGAGTGAAACTCCGTCTCAAAAAAAATAATAATAATAAATAATAGGCCAGGCGCGGTGGCTCAAGCCTGTAATCCCAGCACTTTGGGAGGCCGAGATGGGCGGATCACGAGGTCAGGAGATCGAGACCATCCTGGCTAACACGGTGAAACCCCGTCTCTACTAAGAAATACAAAAAATAGCCGGGCGAGGTGGCAGCGCCTGTAGTCCCAGCTACTCGGGAGGCTGAGGCCAGAGAATGGCGTGAACCCGGGAGGCGGAGCTTGCAGTGAGCTGAGATCCGGCCACTGCACTCCAGCCTGGGCTACAGAGCGAGACTCCGTCTCAAAAAAAATAAATAAATAAAATAAAAAATAAATAAATAATAAAAATAAACTCTTCATAGCAATGGGAGCCTGCAAACAATTTTAAGCTAGGTTTTATTTTTATTTTTATTTTTTGAGATAGAGTTTTGCTCTGTCACCCAGGCTGGAGTGCAGTTAGCTTACTGCAACCTCTGCTTCCCAGGTTCAAGTGATTCTCCTGCCTCAGCCTCCCAAGTAGCTGGGATTACAGGTGTGGGCCACTGTGCCCAGCTGATTTTTGTATTTTTAGTAGAGATGAGGTTTCACCATGTTGTCCAGGCTGGTCTTGAACTCCTGACTTCAGGTGATCCTGCCGCTCTGGCCTCCCAAAGTGCTGGGATTACAGGCGTGAGCCACTGCGCCTGGCCTTAAGTTAGGTTTTGTGTGTGTGTGTGTGTGTGTGTGTGTGTGTGTGTGTGTGGTAGGGGTGGCAGTGGTATTCAGATTTTAGTAGCTTTATGTGAGTTTCCGAAAGACTACTGTGGCTGCAGTGTGAAGAATGGTTCAGAAGAGCTAATCAGGATGCTGAGAGACTGGTGAGAAAGCTGTTGCAGTAATCTACCGGAGACATGTTGACAGCATGGCCGTGCTGGCAATGGCCAAGGTAGAGTGGTGAGGATGGAGGCGAATGGCATTTAGCAAATAAAATTCATACCGTTTGGAGATGGATGAAGTTGGGAATGGGGCAGAGAGGGCTGGGTGCCATGGGTGACTTCATTAATTCTAGTGAGGTTGAATGTCTTTCCTTTTGTTCCCCTTGAGTGCCCTTACCTCCTAGGTCCATAAGCTGACGTGTGGAATCTCTTACAGAGCTGAAATAATCAGTGTTACACAGAACGTTTGAGCAACACTGCTTGGGCATGCTAATTAGCCAAAATAAAAGAAGGAAGTTGACCTTCAACCCTTGTCTTTGTTTTTTTTCCAGCTGCAGAAGTCATTTTCAGTTGTTCTCTGACTCCAGTAAACAACAATTCCTGTTGCCTTATCCCTTTGATGGCTGGTTCCACTTCTATATTTTCACTTGGACATGATTCTCACTGACAGTAGAAAGTTCGGCACCAAGACCTACAGCTGTGAAAATACTTGCTCCTCTTCAGAACCATTAGTACTCCTAGGAATCATGTCGCAGTGCCAACCACTTGCTGGTCCTGAAGTGACCCTGTTATTTTGGGAGGTAGTAAAGGAAATGATATTTTTAAAACCTCAAGTGGCACTCTCTTTGGACACTGAAAGGTGTGTAAGTGATAAAACGCTCACTCTGCTGAAGGAGTAGGGGAGCACACAGGTGCTGGAGGCTCTCTAGTGTCTCTATTTGTGGCTGCAAAATACCGCTGAGCTCACTGAAATAACCCAGGACCAAAGTGTTCTCTTCTGTTGAATAATTAGACAACGTAAGTGGTCAGTTTAGAAAAGCTAGCTCTCTTCTTCTGTATGTGTTTTAGGATCTTTATTACAAACAAAACACAATCCTTGGGCAGATTTAAGAGCATAGGAAAAAGACTGCTAGATTTTGACTGTGAACAGAACCTATGTTTTATTATTTTTTGTATCCCAAGCATATCACGGTGCTTCTCATTTAGTAGGTGCCCCCAAAATATTGGTTGGATAAAAGATTTGTTGACGTTTTCTTTTCTTTTCTTTTTTTCTTTTTTCTTTTTTTGAGACGGAGTCTTGCTTTGTCATCCAGGCTGGAGTGCAATGGCCCAATCTTAGCTCACTGCAACCTCTGCCTTCAGGGTTCAAGCAATTCTCCTGCCTCAGCCTCCTGAGTAGCTGGGATTGAAGGCACATGCCACCACGCTTGGCTAATTTTTGTATTCTTAGTAGAGATGGGTTTCACCATGTTGGCCAGGCTGGTCTTGAACTCCTGACCTCAGGTGATCCACCAGCCTTGGTCTCCCAAAGTATTGGGATTACAGGCGTGAGCCACTGTGCCCGGCCGCTCGTTAACGCTTTCATGGAGTATTATTTCTATGGTGTGGTGAGTTGAGCATTTTTGTTTTTTTGTTTTTTTTGAAATGGAGTTTCACTCTTGTTGCCCAGGCTGGAGTGCAGTGGCATGATCATGGCTCACTGTAACCTCCACCTCCCGGGTTCAAGTGATCCTCCTGCCTCAGCTGCCTGAGTAGCTGGGACTACAGGCGCCACCACGCCCAGCTAATTTTTTGTATTTTTAGTAGGGACAGTGTTTCACCATGTTGGCCAGGTTGGTCTTGAACTCCTGACCTCAGGTGATCCACCCACCTTGGCCTCCCAAACTGCTGGGATTACAGGTGTGAGCCACCGCACTCGGTCAGAGTTGAGCGTCTTTTGTTCTACTTGGTAGAGACAATCACTTCCTGTGCTCTTTATTTTGACCATTATTTAGCTACAATGATGTTCTAAAATGAAATAATAAATCATTGTGAGTGCCATTTTGCATGTACAGATACATACACTCGCTGACCAGGTGCAGACAGAGATGATCTGCCTGGAAGATGCTTTTGCAACTTAATTGCACTGAAATGAGGTTAGTGATGTGGGAGGAAGGGAAAGTAAGACAAAACTCACAACTCAATTTCTAGACAGGATTGCTATTTAAAAAATAAATTTTAAGTGCTTCTTGCATACCCAGCATAGGCACTGGGGGATTTACTGGTGATCTGTGATTTGTAATTACCCAGAATATGGTCCAATGGTCCCTTGTTCTTTGAAGCAATTGGCCCGTTCTCTTGACTGCTGCTCTGTACTTTTCCACTCTCAGCTCTCTCGTCAGGGCCCCATTCCTTCTGGTCTGTCTGTTGGAACAGTCTCTTTCCACTTCATTCTTAATTTCTCCTTGTTGCTGGATTACTGTATGTTAGTGCCTCTCAAATTGTGGTCCCCAGACCAGCACATTAGCATCATCTGGAAATGTATTAGAAATGCGAATTCCTGGCTGGGCACAGTGGCTCATGCCTGTAATCCCAGCACTTTGGGAGGCCGAGGCGGGCAGCTCACCTGAGGTCAGAGTTCGAGAGCAGCCTGGCCAACACGGTGAAACCCCGTCTCTACTAAAAACACAAAAAAATTAGCCAGGCGTGGTGGCGTGCGCCTGTAGTCTCAGCTACTTGTGAGGCTGAGGCAGGAGAATCACTTGAACCTGGGAGGCAGAGGTGGCAGTGAGACAAGATCATGCCACTGTGCTGTAGCTTAGGTGACAAAGTGAGACTGCCTCTCAAAATAAAATATAATATAATATAATAAATAAAATAAAATAAATAAAAAGAAATGCAAATTCCTGAACCCTACCCTGGACCTACTAGAGAAGACACTAGGAGGCCTTAGCAGTTTTGTTTTAATAAGTAAGTGATTTTGATGCACTTTCAAATTTGAGAACTACTAGCATATATAAAGCTCATTCTAAGTCTATCAGCTCTGTTCAACAACTTTTGTCTTTTTTTTCCCCAAAACCTGTCTGAGTGTTGTTTTTATATCCCTCTATTCAATGCTTTCTACTATAGAACACCAGCTGATGTCTCCCTAAACATGTAAGTGTATCTCTCACTGCACAATTAAAATAGAATACTTGTTTTCCCTCTCTTATTTCTTCTTGTAGAAACCATACTCATTCTTGAGAGCTCATTAAAAGCTTAACATTTATCTAAGTAATTCATACATGTGGTTTTAAAGTCAACTGATATTAAAGGGTCTATGAAGAAACACAGCAGGCCTTACCTGACCTCTGAACCACGCTTTTCTATTAGCCAGGGGAAGTAACTTTGCTCTTTGCTATTTTCAGTTTTTCCTACAATGACCTTTATTTATATAACTAACCTTCAAATACCTCTAATTAAAAATAATTAAACATTTTATCTACTAACTTTTATGTTTATCGACTGATTTTTGCTATGGTAGTGTATTAGTCACAGTTTTCTAAAGGGACAGAGCTCTATACAATTTGAAAAAATAAAGTTTTAGGTAGATAAAATCTGATAGACACCTTATTTCTCCTCTTGACTCTTCCCAACATATCTTCTGTTAAATCTTGATCTTGTGCCAAGTTTATCCTTTTCAGGAAGTGTTTTCAGATACTGCTCTCTTCCCTGCCATGATAGTGCTTTGCTTCTCTCTTTTAATGCACGACAGTCCTATCTTGTATTACAGCAGTGTTTGAAAATGTGCATTTCCTACCCCAGCTAGGTTAGAAGAGCTAAGGAAATCTAACTTGTGTTTCATTTTCTCTGTATCCTCCCAAGGCCAACCACAGGACCTGGGACATAGTATAGTCACGTGTTGCATAATGATGGGGGTATGCTCTGAGAAGTGCATCCTTAGACAGTTTCAGTATTGTGCAAACATCATAGAGTGTATTTGCTCAAACCTAGGGGTAGAGCGTACTACACACCTAGGCTATATGGGACAGTCTATTGCTTCTAAGCTACAAACCTGTACAGCACATTACTGTACTGAATACTGTAGGCAAGTGTAGCACGATGGTATTTGCATATCTAAACATATCCAAACATTAAAAAGGTGCAGTAAAAATATAGTATGAAAGACAAAAATGATACATTTGTATAGGGCACAAATGATACCTTGAATAGAGCTTATAGGGCTGGAAGCGGCTTTGGGTGAGTGAGTGGGGTGAGTGGTGAGGGAATGTGAGGGCCTAGGATATTCACTCGTGTACACTGCTGTGGACTTCCTAAACACTGTACACTTAGGCTACAGTGAACTTATTCAAATATTTTTTCTTCAATAATAAATAAACCTTAGCTTACTATAACTTTTTTAACTTTGTGAACTTTTAAATTTTTTTTTTTTTTTTTTTTGAGACGGAGTCTCACTCTGTCACCCAGGCTGGAGTGCAGTGGCGCGATCTTGGCTCACTGCAAGCTCCGCCTCCCAGGTTCACGCCGTTCTCCTGCCTCAGCCTCCCGAGTAGCTGGGACTACAGGCACCCACCACTGTGCCCCGCTAGTTTTTTTTGTATTTTTAGTAGAGACAGGGTTTCACCGTGTTAGCCAGGATGGTCTTGATCTCCTGACCTCTTGATCCGCCCGCCTTGGCCTCCCAAAGTGCTGGGATTACAGGCGTGAGCCACTGCGCCTGGCTGAACTTTAAAATTTTTAAAAAACCTTTTGACTCTTGTAATAACTCTTAGCTTAAAACAAACACGTTGTACAGCTAGACAACAAATATCTTCTTTATGTTCTTATCCTGTAAGCTTTCTCTATTTTAAAAAAATTAATTTTTTTTAACTTCTTAAACTTTTTTCTTAAAAACTAAGACACAAACTCACACATTAGCCTAGGCCTACAGAGGCTCAGGATCATCAATATCACTGTCTTCCACCTCCACATCTGGCCCCGCTTGGAAGGTCTTCAGGGGCAATAGCACACATGAAGCTGTCATCTCCTATGATAACAATGTCTTCTGCTGGGATACCTCCTGAAGGATCTGCCTGAGGCTGTTTTACAGTTAGCTCTTTTTCTCTCTTTTTTTTTTTTTTCTTTTTTTGAAACTGCATCACTGGCAACTTTTTTTAATAAGTAAAGTACAGTTTAAAAATAACAATAAAAGTATAGTATAGTAAATACATAAAGCGGTAACACAGTCATTTATTATTGTTATCAAGTATTATATACTGTACATAATTGTATGTGCTAGACTTTTAAACCACTGGCAGCACAGTAGGTGTGTTTATACCAGCATCGTGAGTAATGAGTTGTGCTATGATGATGTTACAATAGCTATGACATTAGGAGGTGATAGGAATTTTTCATCTCCATTATAACCTCATGAGACCACCAATGTATATGTGGTCTGTCATTGCCTGAAACATTGTTATGCAGTGTATGAGTGTACACGCTAAGTAAATGTGGCAGATTTCACAACACAGTAAAATACATTTGTCCAACTTTGAAGCTTGGTGCTGTTACATCAGTACTAAGAATATGGCTTTTCTTTCCAATGTGGTTTTCCAACACTAGTGCAGGGAATAGTAAACCTGGAGTCAGGAGACTTGAGACACACCAGTCTTCTTGGTGACTTCTTCTAAGACCTTCCGTGAGGTGCCTGATGGCTTTGTCCATTTTTTCTTTTTCTTTTTGAGACGGAGTCTCACTCTTATCGCCCAGGCTGGAGTGTAGTGGTGCAATCTCGGCTCACTGCAAGCTCCGCTTCCCAGGTTAATGCAATTCTCCTGCCTCAGCCTCCCGAGTAGCTGGGACTACAGGAGCCCACCACCATGCCCAGCTAATTTTTTGTATTTTTAGTACAGATGGGGTTTTACCAAGTTAGCCAGGATGGTCTCAATCTCCTGACCTTGTGATCCGCCTGCCTCAGCCTCCCAAAGTGCTGGAATGACAGGTGTGAGCCACCGCACCTGGCTCATTTTTTCTTTTCTTTTCTTTTTACGTTGAGACCGAGTTTCGCTTTTATTGCCCAGGCTGGAGTGCAATGGTGCGATCTCTGCTCACTGCAACTTCCGCCTCCCAAGTTCAACGATTCTTCTGCCTCAGCCTCCCAAGTAGCTGGGTTTACAGGCTCCCACCACCACACCCAGCTAATTTTTGTGTTTTTAGTAGAGACGGGTTTTGCCATGTTGACCAGACTGGTCTCGAACTCCTGATCTCAGGGGATCCATCTGCCTCGACCTCTCAAAGTGCTGGGATTACAGGTGTGAACCACGGTGCTTGACTCATTTTTTTCATCAATAAAATGATGGGTTAGGCTGGGCATGGTGGCTCACACCTGTAATCCCAGCACTTTGGGAGGCCAAGGCAGGCAGATCCCCTGAGGTCAGGAGTTCAAGACCAGCCTGGCCAACATGGCGAAACCCTGTCTCTACTAAAAATACAAAAAATTAGCTGGACATGGTGGCGCACACCTGTAATCCCACCTACTTGGGAGTTTGAGGTAGGAGAATCGCTTGGACCCGAGAGGCAGAGATTGCAGTGAGCTGAGATCGCATGATTGCACTCCAGCCTGGGTAACAGAGCAAGACTCCATCTCAAAAAACAAAACAAAACAAAAAAACAACAAAAAAAGATGGGCTGTAGTGAGGAACAATTGCAACAACACATGTTATAAAGCTTATGTTGATTCCTTATATTTAAAACAAAAAGACAAACCATTTTTTGTTGTTGCACATAAGGGTACAAAAAACATTAACAATAACTTTTAAATAGAAAAGTTCAGTTTTAGATTATCTAGAGGTTCTTTCTTCCAAGATCAGCTTAAGAGTTTTTGGGTGAAATTGTATTCTCATTGTCTGAAATTTGAAGCAAGAAAATTCAAACATTTAGTCTCGTTTGCCTATTCTTACTTGTTGATGAGAAATCAGCATTACTGCCAACCTTTCAGGCTTTGAAGGGATTTTAAACTTTATCTTGATTTGATGGTAAAAAAAAAAAAGTAACCAAAGGCACGTTTTCTAAGCCCTTGTCTGGCCCTACCCATTAGAAAGTGTGAGCTACTGTTCTATCGAAACTAATTAAACCTTAAATGTATAACCAACTCTCAATTACCAAGGTTAATGGGACTACATGCATACATAATTATATCTTACATTTATACAGTGCTTTTAACTTCTTCAAAGCACTTTTCACTGAATTGCATATATAAAACAGATGGGGTTTTTTTTTGGAAATTCACAAATAAGGCAAAAAAATCTTGGAATCAATAATTTCAACTTTGTACCTTTTCTAAGCTATTAGAGTTAGTGAAATTGTATAATAGGACTTTCATTGCCCTACTCTCTTCTTCAGCCCTCTCAATTAAAGGCAAGAAATTACCGAAAGATCTGGAGCAAGAAGGAAAGGAAAGCCAAGGACCTGAGCCATCCATGAACTAGATCATTAGCTCCAGGGTAATTAAGAGTAATTGACTGTAGGTGTGACTCTATCCAGAAAAGCCAGAAAGAGACAAAAGGGCATAGGAAATGCTGTGTGAATAACAGTATTTACAGGACTCTTATTGTCATTCATTCAACAAGCATTATTGAGCACCTACTGTATGCCAGACATAGCTCTCAACAAAGAAGACAGGTGCAGAAGTGAACAACTCAGGCAAGGATGCCACCATCACTGAGATGATCTTCTTTTTTTTTTTTTTTGAGATGGAGTCTTGCTCTGTTCAGGGCTGAAGTGCAGTGGTGTGATCTCAGCTCATTGGAACCTCCGCCTCCCGGATTACAGTGATTCTCCTGCCTCAGCTTCCCAAGCAGCTGGGATTACAGGCTCGTGCCACCATGCCCAGTTAATTTTTGTATTTTTAGTAGAGACAGGGTTTCACCATGTTGGCCAGGCTGGTCTCCATCTCTTGACCTTGTGATCCGCCTGCTGGGATTACAGGCATAAGCCGCCATGCTCAGCCCTAGATGATCTTCTTAAATGGTGAAAACAAATAATAAACAAGAACATTAATACACAAACAAGATAATTCCAGGTGACTCTAAGCACTGTGATGTCCATACAGCACAGTGATAGTGCCTAGGGGAGGGGATGCTATTTTAGATAGGGAACCAGGGAAGGCCTCTCCAAGGAGGTGATATTTGAGCTGCAACCTACAAGGGGAGAAAGAGCCGGCCTGAGAAGGTTTACTAACCAGAACCATGGAATGAATTTGCTGGCCACATATGCTGTAGGGAGTACAAAGCCGGCCCCAAGTCTGTGGTTATTCATTTTGTGTCCTTCTGTCAATATTCCTAAAACCTCTCCAGGACCCCTGATTTATTGCCTCTACAATGGGCGTTGCTAATACAGATCACCTTGACAGGGGTGCTCTGAGGAATAATAGGTAAACAATTGTGAGGAGCTATATAAATGCTAAATAATGATCACAGTAATAACCTTTTATTCAAGTCAGTACTGTGATAGGCAGCTCACACTCGGATGCTTTGGCAAATGTGGAAATCGATACGGCTGCTCCCTGAGCACACCAGCGCCATCCTTTAAAATAGAAAAAATAAATGAGCCGATGATCATGATATTCAAAGTGGTTAGTGATCAAGTAACTGTCTTGAGAGAAAGCTGGTGTGTGAAGTATAAAATGGGAGTAGCAACATAATGGCACATTGCAGCACAGAGCAGCTAGATGATAACTGGGAAATGCAACTGGATGCTCGCTGGGGCACACGCTGCCCGCTCCAGGATGGGTATTTTACCCTCATCAGGACAGGCGCTGCCACCACCAAAAGCACTGGCAGACAGAAAGTGGGATGAGAAAGAGCCGGATCAGCAACATCTTTGCCAGCAGCCCCATCTGGCCCTCTTGGCCTTGGTAAACCTCCCTGGGGGGAGAACTAAGAAGCTGGTACCAAGGGCCCTCCCTTGGAAGGGCACCAAGGAGGGAAGGAGGGAGGGGAGGGGAGGGGAGGGGAGGGGAGGGGAGGGGAGGGGAGGGGGGAATGAGCATTGCATTTTTTGTTTTCTAGAACAGAATATCTGAAATATCCCAATGCCTGGAGAGGCTTCTGCAGTCTTCATAGCAGAGCTTCCCTACACAATTGCAGATAGGAATCCATCCTTCTAGTTGTTCCTCCTTTCCCTGAAACCCCCCTTCCTTCCTTTTCTCTAAATCTCTCCTCCCCCCAACATTATATTAACACTATAAAATTATAATTTTTGTGTGTCATACTATCTCTTTGACATAAATATTGATGTGCCTGAACATTCTTTCCTGACTCCCACCCCACATCAGCGGCCATATAGGGGCACATACACGTGCACTCACACGTACATGCAGACACGCACAGCCCTCCTTTGTTAAACCCTGGCTCAGTTATTACAGAATGCTTGTGGAGTATAGGCCATATAGCAGAAAAATTTAAATTATAGTTGCTTCTTGTCTGAAAAGCAGAAAGAAAGATAACAATTGTAAAAGCAGATATTGGCCAGGCTCGGTGGCTCACGCCTGTAATCCCAGCACTTTGGGAGGGTGAGGTGGGCAGATCACAAGGTCAGGAGTTCAAGACCAGCCTGGCCAATATGGTGAAACCCCATCTCTACCAAAAATACAAAACTTAGCCAGGTGTGGTGGTGGGTGCCTGTAGTCCCAGCTACAGGAGGCGGGAGAATCGCGTGAACCTGGGAGGTGGAGGTTGCAGTGAGCTGAGATGGCACCACTGCACTCCAGCCTGGGCAACAGAGTGAGACTCCATCTCAAAAAAAAAAAAAAAAAAAAAAAAAAAAAAAAAAAAAAAAGGCAGATATTTATTTTAAGGCTAATATCTGACACTGAATACTTTGCTGCATATTGACTGATGCTCCATAGTGACTGATGTTCCATAGTGACTGACAGTCAGTTTTCCATGGTGGGACAGGTAGACTGCATATGCTCTCTGAGGTGCTATGAGATCCCAGTGCATATTTAACCTTTTGAGGCTTGGCTAGAAATGAGGGGGGTAAAAAAGAATATGGCAAGATAATCTTAGTCTATAGGAAGTTATGGTTTAAATTTGAGTGAGGCAGGATCAAGATTCTTGAAAAAGTCTAATTGATTTTAACCAAATAGGATAATATTCAAATGTTAGATATTCTGTGATACTGTATTTAAAGTACTTGGGGCCAGTATGCTATATGCAGTGGTCCCCGACATTTTTGGCACCCGGGACCAGTTTTGTGGAAGACAATTTTTCCATGGATCAAGGGGTGGGGAGGATGATTTTGGGATGAAGCTGTTCCACCTCAGATTATCAGGCATTTGTTAGATTCTCATAGAGCTGCAACCTCGATCTCTCGCATGAACAGTTCATGGTAGGGTTCGTGCTGTTGTGAGAATCTAGTCTCAAATTCTACAATTAGCAGTGCCCATTGTAGAGGTAATAAATCAGGGGTCCTGGAGTGGTTTTAGACATACTGACAGAGGACACAAAATAAATAGCCACTGATCTGGGGCTGGCTTTGGCCTCCCTGCTGAGGCCACCACTGATCTGCCAGGAGACGGAGCTCATGCTGTAATGCTTGCCGGCCGGCTGCTCACTTCCTGCTGTGCGACCCACTTCCTAACAGGCCACGGACTGGTACAGGTCCCCCGCTGGGGGAGGACCCACGTGGGATATAGTAAGTGCTCAGTAAAATTTCGGTTGGTACGTAAGGTGTGGTATTGCTTTCCATCTCCCAGTGCCTCAAGCTGCTTATAACTGAACTCACATAACCTTTATTCAAAGGCTTTATTCCAAAAATAGTCAATGGAGGAATCTGGGGAAATTTTTCCTCAGGAGATGTGGTTATCTTTATGGCCAAATCAGTCTAGACTAGGTTGTTTCATTAGCAGGCATGCCTACATGGCTTCCAGATTTTGTTTGTTTATTTGTTTGTTTTTTGAGACGGAGTCTCTCTCTGTCACCTATGCTGGAGTACAGTGGTGTGATCTCAGCTTACTGCAATCTCCACCTCCCAGGTTCAAGTGATTCTCCTGCCTCAGCCTCCTGAGTAGAAGGGATTACAGGCGCTCGCCATCACACTTGGCTGATTTTTGTACTTTTAGTAGAGATGGGGTTTCACCATATTGACCAGGCTGGTCTCGAACTCCTGACCTCAGGTGATCTGCCCACCTTGGCCACCCAAAGTGCTGGGATTACAGGTGTGAGTCACCACTCCCGGCCTTGTTTGGTATTTTTAATGCCTTGAACTGTCAATAAAGTGGGAGGGCAAGTTATAAGGAAGGAAGGTACCTGCTCAGATCTCATGCTTTTAAATGAAGATAACTCATACTCAACAAAATCCAGGATTGAAATTCAAGGGATGATTCCCAGTTATTGTCTTGGACCTTTTATTTCTCTTGATCTTGCCTTTTTTTCCTTCTTTTCCCCCTCAAAAAGAAAATGTCACCTGGTACTTGACTTTCCTGACTCACCTTCTCTCCTTTGCCTCAGGTACTGTTGCTCACTCCTTTGGACTTGATGACTAATTTTGACTTTCCTGCTTCTCATTTTTGGCATCCCTCGAAAGTGGGTTATATCTATCTGGTGACTCTTTCCCCTTCTGTCTGTGCAGAAGTTTTGACCCTACTCAGTCAAGTTTTGATCCCAGGACTCTTGCCTGGCTTTGACCTATCTCTGTGGCATCCATACTGGGCTTGACTCCACCACAGATGGGGGTGGGGGTTGGCAAGAGGAAAGACCCAGCAAGCAAAGAGGAAGAATATCTGGCTCAACTTAAGCTGCTTTGCTCATTGTACAGTCTCTGTCCCTTTATTCTTCTGGGGTTTGTTTTGTGTTATTCCCTTCTATCTCTGACTCTTTCTCTTTTTATTTGTATTAAACCTCAGCCTTATAACTGGTCTATCCTCCCCTAGTATCCCTTTGTAAGACTTAAGTGGGAGTGAGAATCAATGATATCTATTAGCTAAAATAAGATGGATGGCTGGAAGAAACAGCTGACTCTGTAGTGTCTTTTTTTTTTTTTCTTTTTTTTTGAGATGGAGTCTTGCTCTGTCGCCCAGGCTGGAGTGCAGTGGTATGATCTCGGCCCATGGCAACCTCCGCCTCTCAGGTTCAGGTGATTCTCCTGCCTCAGCTTCCCGAGTAGCTGCGATTACAGGCGCCCACCACCACACCCGGCTAATTTTTGTATTTTTAGTAGAGAAGGGGTTTCACCATGTTGGCCAAGCTGGCCTCGAACTGCTGACCTTGTGATTCACCCCTCACTTGGCCTCCCAAAGTGTTGGGATTACAGGTGTGAGCCACCATGCCTGGCCTCTGTAGTGTCTTTAGAGCACCATCAGGTGCCATTTAACCATGCTAGTTGACCAACTCCTCTGACTTGCCAAGGTTTGTAGAAAAGTCAGTAATGCTTGTCAAATGAATGAAAGAATGGGTATCAATTCCTAAATGCATACTACTTTGGAAGTATTGTATCAGGTACTTTATATAATACACAATGTAAGGCTTAGTTCTTGGCTTAAGTAGTGCTTCTTGGCTGGGTGCGGTGGCTCACATCTGTAATCCCAGGACTTTGGGAGGCCAAGGCGGGAGGATTATGAGGTCAAGAGTTCGAGACCAGCCTGGCCAACATAGTGAAGCACCTTCTTTACTAGAAACACAAAAATTAGCCAGGCGTGGTGGTATGCACCCGTAATCCCAGCTACTTGGGGGGCTGAGGCAAGAGATTTACTTGAACCCAGGAGGTGGAGGTTGCAGTGAGCTGAGATGGTGCCACTGCACTCCAGTCAGTGACAGAGTGAGACTATGTCTCAAAAAAAAAAAAATTGCATCTTCTCATATCCATCACTCACAAAAAGACTGTTTCAAAGTATCACAGAAAACCAGACAAGGTTCACTATTTCTTCTGGAAAACAATAAGTCATCTCTTAAAATGAAATGTTAGTAAAATATTGGTTACAGCAGTAACAGACATGAGCTAATACATCGTGGAAGTTGAACGCTTCTTTACTATCAGTGGGTTTTCTACCTAATGTCTTTATGAACAGCAAATGCATAAAACAAGACAAATAATATAAAGTGAGCGCCGAGGGAATCAACCCCATCTCAAGGAACACAACTTTGACATGATCCCAGAAGCCTTGAGTCTCCTGTCTGTTACAATAAGCTTTTACTTATTTTTCTTTAAAAATTTACTACCTTTATAAACTACCCTAAATAAACCTTAATTTTACCCAGTTTTGAACCCACAATATATTTTATTTATTTATTTTTTTGAGACGAAGTGTTGCCCTTGTTGCCCAGGCTGGAGAGCAATGGTGTGATCTTGCCTCACTGCAACCTCAAGCAATTCTCCTGCCTCAGCCTCCCAAGTAGCTGGGATTACAGGCATGTGCCACTGTGCCCGACTAACTTTGTATTTTTAGTAGCAACGGGGTTTCTCCATGTTGTTCAGGCTAGTCTTGAACTCCTGACGTCAGGTGATCTGCCTGCCTACACCTCCCAAAGTGCTGGGATTACAGGGGTGAGCCACCATGCCCAGCCCCCAAAATAGGTTTTTAAAAACAACAACTGCATGTGCGTTCAATATTGGACTTAAAAAGGAAACCATTTTTTTTCTTTTAAATAAGATATTTTGAAGTGTACTGATCTCTATTGGAGATCAAGACATTTATGCGTTAGTCTACTTTTATGTTTGCTGACTGCCAGTCGCCCTACTCCTTAATACTTCAAAGATATCCTTTCCCAAAGCTGCCTTTGGTCTTATACTAATGCTTTCCCTGATTCAATGACACTTTGAAGGATGCTGAGCTCACCATGATGAAATAGGTGTTGACATTTCTTGAACATCACAGTAATTATTCCTAATTTGTACTTTGCCTCAAAAACTCTCTTCCCCTGCCCCCTAAAGTCTGTACTTTCAAAATGGTATCTACAGCTTTAATTATAACTGACAATAAACTGCTCTTACCACAAAATCTGTTTGATCATGTACCACACTCAGATTATGTAATCAGATATCATCTCCAGATATTCTATTTTTTAGAAAATCTCAATTTATATTGTGCTTTTAAAGAGCTATAATACTTGTGACAGTGTTTTTAACTGTTGCTGTACATTTTTTTGTAATTATTGCAAATCAAACTTGCGACAAATGATTGAATGCTAGTTGAATTACCTACCAAACTGGGGTGAAATAGTCCTTTGAACTACTGTATGCTGTACAAGCCTACTGAGTAAAAAGTGCAATGGAAATTGGGTGATTTGATCTCCATAGAGAATCATATTAGATGGTATAGTGACTTTGGGTTCAGAATAATTCTGCTAATCACATCAGCTTCCCCTTGACTCAGCTATATCAATTCCTCTGTGTGTGTGTGTGTGTGTGTGTGTGTGTGTGTATCCCTCAGGTTTCTTGCCGTTTTAAAACTTGTTTTTTATGTTCATAGGTTGTTGGGAAACAGGTGGTATTTGTTTACACGAGTAAGTTCTTTAGTGGTGATTTGTGAGATTTTGGTGCACCCATCACCTGCACAGTACATACTGCACCCGATTTGTAGTCTTTTATCTCTCACCCTCTTTCCACCCTTTACCCCTGAGTCCCCAAAATCTACTATGTCATTCTTATGCCTTTGCACCCTCATAGCTTAGCTCCCACTCATGAGTGAGAACATACAATGTTTGGTTTTCCATTCCTGAGTTACTTCACTTAGCATAATAGTCTCCAATCCCATCCAGGTTACTGCAAATGTCATTAATACATTCCTTTCTATGGCTGAATCATATTCCATCATATATACATACCATAGTTTCTTTATCCACTCGATTGATGAGCATTTGGGTTGGTTCCACATTTTTGCCACTGCAAATTTTTCAGCTAATATCAATTCCTATGAAGAAGAAGTCTTCTTGTGGGTCCTTGTGAGACAGGCCTTGGGAAGGCAGAGGAGGAATGAAAGCACCTAGTGAGGTTCATTGGTGCAAAGGACAGGAGACAAAAATAAGGTCTGTATTCTTTTTTTTTTTTTTTTCTTTTTAAGAGACGGAGTCTTGCTCTGTCGCCCAGGCTGGAGTGCAGTGGTGTGATCTCGGCTCAGGGCAACCTCCGCCTCCCGAGTTCAAGAGATTCTCCTGCCTCAGCCTCCCGAGTAGCTGGGACTACAGGCAGCCGCCACCATGCCCGGCTACTTTTTGTATTTTTAGTAGAGACGGGTTTTCACTGTGTTGATTAGGCTGGTCTCGGACTCTTGACCTCGTGATCCGCCCGCCTCGGTCTCCTGAAGTGTTGGGATTACAGGCGTGAGCCACCGTGCCCGGCCAAGGTCTGTATTCTTAAGAAGTTATCAGGACCCTGGCCCGGGGCGGTGACTCGTGCCTGTAATCCCAGCACTTTGGGAGGCCGAGGCGGGCGGATCACGAGGTCAGGAGGCCAAGACCATCCTGGCCAACATGGTGAAACCCCGTCTTTACTAAAAATACAAAAAATTAGCCGGGCGTGGTGGCGGGCGCCTGTAGTCCCAGCTACTCGGGAGGCTGAGGCAGGAGAATGGCGGGAACCCGGGAGACGCGGCTTGCAGTGAGCTGAGAGCCCGCCACTGCACTCCAGCCCGGGCGACAGAGCGAGGCTCTGCCTCAAAAAAAAAAGAAAAAAAAAAAAAAAAAGCGTATATTGGACTTTATCCTTCAGAAGCCGTTTAGTGGTTGGTTAATTAATTAACTATTAATTGGGGGCACCATGAGGAAAGCTGTTTCTGATGGTTAGTCTAAGGGGATAAAGACTGGCAGGGAGACGAGGTATCGTGATGTAGCAGTAATTCAGCTTTTAGGATATAAGGTTGGACTAGACTGGCAACGGTGGCAATGAACTGGGGAGAAAGGGATAGATGCAGCACACATTTTAAAGGGAGAATTTGCCTTCTTTCTTTTTGCTTTTTTAGCCACTCAGGCTTGAGGCTGTTCAATATTCCGGATTTATTTCTCTTTCCATTTATGCTTTTCTTCTTCCCTCAATAGCTTTTTTCTTTCCCATTTTTTTCCTCTCTCCTTTTCTTTGCTTGCATTTAAGACACTCTCTTACTACCTTCCTATATGGGATGATGACTAAATCAGTCAGGCAGATATCAAATGGGAGATGTGGGTAGAAATTCAGTAACCATAAGATTTACTAACTAATTAGAGTATGTTGTGCTGTTTTTTTATTTGTTTGTTTGTTTTTGAGACAGACTCTTGCTCTGTCACCCAGGCTGGAGTGCAGTGGCTCGATCTCGGCTCACTGCAACCTCCACCTCCTGGGTTCACGCCATTCTCCTGCCTCAGCCTCCCGAGTAGCTGGGACTACAGGTGCCTGCTACCATGCCCGGCTAATTTTTTTTTTTTTTTTTTTTGTATTTTTAGTACAGACGGGGTTTCACCGTGTTAGCCAGGATGGTGAACTGACCTATTCTTAACCAGAAATCCTTGGAAGAATTTAAGCAAAATTTTTTCCAACTTTAATTTTAGGCTTGGGGGCACATGTGCACGTTTGTTATATGGGTAAATTGCATGTTATGGGGGTTTGGTGTACAGATGATTTTGTCACCAAGGTAATCAACATAGTACCTGAGAGGTAGTTCTTCTTCTTTTCTTTTCCTTTTTTTTTTTTTTTTTTTGAGACGGAGTTTCCCTCTTGTTGCCCAGGCTGGAGTGCAATGGTGCGATCTCGGCTTACAGTGACCTCCGCCTCCCGGGTTCAAGCAATTCTCCTGCCTCAGCCTCCCACCTGATAGGTAGTTTTTCAATCCTCACCCTCCTTCCACCCTCCACCCTCAAGTAGGCACCGGTGTCTATGATTCCCTTTTGGTGCCTATGTGCACTCAATGTTTAGCTCCCATTTGTAAGTGACAACATGCACTATTTGGTTTTCTTTTCCCGTGTTAACTTGCTTAGGATAATGGTCTCCAGCTCCATCCATGTTGCTGCAGATATCATGATTTTATTTTTTGTTTTTAAGGCTGCACAGTATTCCGCTGTGTATATGTACCACATTTTCTTTATCTAGTCCACCATTGGTGGGCATCTTGCTTGATTCCATGTCTTTGCTATTATAAATAGTTAAGCAAATATTTTAATCACTATAATTTTTGTTGTTGTTGTTGTTGTTGTTTTGAGATGGAGTCGCTCTGTCACCCAGGCTGGAGTGCAGTGGCACGATCTCGGCTCACTGCAACCTCTGCCTTCCAGGTTCAAGCAATTCTCCTGCCTCAGCCTCCTGAGTAGCTGAGATTACAGGCACCCACCACCATGCCCGGCTAATTTTTGTATTTTTAGTAGAGATGGGGTTTCAGTATGTTAGCCAGGCTGGACTCGAACTCCTGACCTCAGGCAGTCCGCCCGCCTCAGCCTCCCAAAGTGCTGGGATTACACGCATGAGCCATGGAGCCTGGCCTAATCACTACAATATTTTCAGTACTAGTCAGGATAAAGTGATGTAGATGTGACAAGAATAATTGATGTGTAATCAGAGGATGGGTTTAAATATTAATTTTGTCATTTATCACTATGTGACCTGGAGCAAATTATTTAACATCTCTGATTCCTGGATTCCAATGCTATCGTGTATATTAATTTGCTGCATAACGATGTTCTGGTCAACAACATATTGCATATACAGTGGTGGGACTGTAAGATTACAATGGAGCTCTACACAGGCATTTTTATCTTCTATACAGTATTTTTACTGTGCTTTTTTTTATGTTTAGATATACAAATGTTTACCACTGGGTTATGATTGCCTAAAGTATACACTGCAGTAATATGCTACACAGGCTTGTAGACTAAAAACAATATAGCCTAGGTGTGTAGCACGCTATACTGTCGACGCTTGTGTACCTGCACTCTGTGTTGTTCACACAATGATGAAATCACCTAATGATGCATTTCTCAGAATGTATCCCGTTGTTAAGTGACACATGACTGAATTTGAAAGTATTTAGTAGGCCGGGCGCAGTGGCTCACACCTGTAATTCCAGCACTTTGGGAGGCCGAGATGGGCGGATCACAAGGTCAGGAGATCGAGACCATCCTGGCTAACATGGTGAAACCCTGTCTCTACTAGAAACACAAAAAATTAGCCGGGAGTGGTGGCAGGCGCCTGTAGCCCAGCTATTCAGGAGACCGAGGCAGGAGAATCGCTTGAACCTGGGAGGCAGAGGTTGCAGTGAGCCGAGATTGTGCCACTGCACTCGAGCCTGGGCGACAGAGTGAGACTCCATCTCAAAAAAAAAAAGAAACTATTTAGTAATGCCTGACAAAACAGACATTCAATAAATGTTTCTTTCTTTGCTATCAAATCCTGTGATCATGAGTACAACCATGTTGAAGCTTAACATGGTTTTGTATGACTTCCTAAAGCTTAATATTTTATTATTTATCAAATATCTCTCTTGATAAGTTCTTGATAAGTATTTCATGAGCTTCCATAGTGTTGCTTTTAGTCGTGGATGTACCTTAGTTTTCCTATGGGGACGACTTTTTAAATAGATTTTTGAGGAGTCATTTTGTTGCTAGAATCTTACAAAGGCACTTTTGTGGCAACCTTTGATTTTCAAGGACATGACCCTGTTTCACATCTTGAATGAGGTTCCCTACTCCAGTGCAAATGTTAGTAAGTGAATATCAAATAAGAATTTTAATTCAGTTTATCATATGTTTATGTATTTAAATTTAAGAGTCAAATTGATATAATTGGTAACATTACCCATTTGCTTTGATTTGAGATGCCAAGTGATTGAAAAAATTTTTAATTTAGAAGTGAATTACCTTGCTTATTTGAATTTATCATTTTTGCATAATTAGGACAAACTAATTTAATTTGCAGTTATCCTTTTAAATGATGTCTGCTGAGATACTCAAGGCCGCATGACTCGTGGAATCATCCCGACTATTCCCCTGTTTTACAGGGTTGGGACGTATTCAAGTGCAACTCATGAAGCTCGGAGACAGAGTCAGAAGATTATGCCTTTCTCCATTAATATATATATTTTTGTTTTGTTTTGTTGCCCTTGCCCCATCGTAGGCTGTTTTGTGTTTTCCAGAGGGATAAACTTTGCATTTAGTGATGGAGTGCCCTTCTTTTTCAATTCTGTTCTTTTCTGTGTCATTTTCACTTCATGTTTAGCTCACATCGCAGTTCTGCAAAGGGAAAGCTGGGTGTTCATTTGATGAGTCATGGTGAGACTCTCCAAGACAATGCTCTTGATGGGGATTGAGGTTTCTTCAGCAAATAGGGCTTTTTGATGATGCTTTTTTTTTTTTTGAGATGGAGTCTCGCTCTGTCGCCCAGGCTGGAGTGCAGTGGCGCGATCTTGGCTCACTGCAAGCTCTGCCTCCCGGGTTCACGCCATTCTCCTGCCTCAGCCTCCCGAGTAGCTGGGACTACAGGCGCCCGCCACCTCGCCCGGCTAATTTTTTGTATTTTTAGTAGAGACGGGGTTTCACCGTGGTCTCGATCTCCTGACCTTGTGATCCGCCTGCCTTGGCCTCCCAAAGTGCTGGGATTACAGGCGTGAGCCACCGCGCCCGGCTGATGATGCATTTTAACAAGCTTTAAAAAATTTGGACACCCAACTGCTGGATAGAGTAGCTGGAATCTATAATCTTAGAGTAGTGTTTTTCAAACTTCAGGTCCTGGATCATAAAATAATTCCGGGAATTGTGAAAGGCACTTAAGAAACAACAAAACTAACTGGAATAGATACTATTAGATATATTACATGTACCAAAGGAAAGGAGTTCATCCCACTTTTGTATTAGCTTTGTGTGTTTGTGTATGTTAGTTTATGATAAAAATTATTTTACTTATTTTTTGTGAGTTGCTGTCCAAAGAGTTTGAAAGCCACAGTCTTGGATTTAAAGCTGTCTGAGGCAATCTGATAATACAGCAGTTTAAAATGACAATATACTTGAAATATAAAAGTGTAGATTGCCTTTAGTTACATATTTTAAAAAGATTAGCACATTGCCTTTGTCTGGGAAACCTTTCCCTGGCACGACTGGGCATTTTCCAAAGGGCAGGGACACAGTCATCCCCACGTAACTGGGTCCTGTAGGAGCCCAAGTGCTATCTCCCTGGGAGGGTCTGATGAAACAGGTTATTCATGTAGCCTTGATATTGCTGCTGCCCTGCTGATGTTGTTTGTTGGCAATATGTTGTCTTACCCTACCAGATCAGAAGGACCCAGTTTTCCCCAGGTCTCAGTCTGCTGGGAAGACGGCACACACTTGTCCGTCATTAGTGGGACCTGCACTTTGCTTGGAAGGCTGGCAAATTCTAATCCTGAACTCCTTTCTTTTTTCTTTTTTCTTTTTTTTTTTGAGGCAGAGTCTTGCTCTGTCGCCCAGGCTGAAGTGCAGTGGCACTATCTTGGCTCACTGCAAGCTCCACCTCCCATTCCCTGGCCTCAGCCTCCCAAGTAGCTGGGACTACAGGCGTGTGCCACCACACCAGGCTAATTTTTTTTGTATTTTTAGTAGAGACGGGGTTTCACCATGTTGGCCAGGATGGTCTCCATCTCCTGACCTCATATCCACCCGCCTCAGCCTCCCAAAGTGTTGGGATTACAGGCGTGAGCCACTGCGCCTGGCCTGAACTCCTTTCTTTACTAGAGAACCTCCCTTTTTCTTCCCACTGGATCTTAGAAAGATAAGAGGCAGCAGGGGAGGTTATTTCTCTTTTTTTCATATCTGTGAGTCTGGGCTTTTGTGTAAAGGCCTACTCATTCGAGGAAAGTTCCATTCCTGGAATTAGAAAATTAATCCTTAATCAGAGTAATGCAGTGTCACAATTTCAATCTGCTAATGACCTTTGGAAAGACACGGCACAGCTCTCCAATTGATGGATTTCCCTTTTAGAGGATAAATGACATCCTCCCCAGGCTTCTCTCAGCTAGACCAACACACTTCAGAACCAAAGAATCCTTCTGGCAGGAAGTGACCCCTTACATTTCTTACACTGGCCATTTAGGTTTCCCCAACTTCTCCCAATTTTGCAATTTACTTTCCCTCCCATTAACGTGGCCTTATTGTGTCACTTAACTTTTCCCACTGCTTAGTGCATTTAACTTTTTCATAGAGCAGCCCTCACCTATTTTTTATTCTTCTTTTGTAATGCTTTTATTTTTATCTTATGACTGCTGAAAGTCAAGTAAACTTCATAATTACTCCTCCCTGCCCCTGCTCCCTAGTTTCTATCAACCTTTACCTGTTATCCAGGTTTATTTTTAAATTTTTATTTATTTATTTGTTATTATTTTTTTCGGAGTCTTGCTCTTGTCACCCAGGCTGGAGTACAGTGGCGTGATCTTGGCTCACTGCAACCTCTGCCTCCCGGGTTCAAACGATTCTCCTGCCTCAACCTCCCGAGTAGGTGGGATTACAGGCAACTGGCACCATGCCCAGCTAATTTTTGTATTTTTAGTAGAGATGGGGTTTCACCATATTGGCCAGGCTGATGTTGAACTGCTGACCTCAGGTGATCTGCCCACCTCAGCCTCTCAAAGTGCTGGGATTACAGGCATGAGCAACCGCGTCCGGCTTATCCAGGTTTTTAAAATATGCACTCTAGACAGTAGTCAAAAAAGATTGACTGAATCTTTACATAATATATATATTTTTTTCCACATGGGACATTTTCAAGAATAGCTATAACCCCTTTTCTTAAGAACTTTAGATGGATTAAGGAAATAAAATAAGTAAATTTGTTAACAGCATTAGAATTTCATTCTGAAATCTTTCCTACAGGTCGAAATGTGGCAGAAGACAGATGTCTATTTAAGGGGAAAGACCTTGTTACGAGTTATCTTGCAGACTCTTAGACTGTCCTCAAAAGCAGTGTTATGATTGAGGATGCGAGGCACAGTTTCGGTTACCACCGCGTTTAATTTCAATGGGGAAAATGAAATGGTGTCTCAAAGCACCGGATTGACTTTCCCTGAGCCTCTCCTTGGTTTTACATTCTTATAATTACAGGATACAGAAGACAGAAACTTGGCATTCATTTTATCTGTCGTACTCTACGTACTAGGAAATTGAGGCTCAGAGACAGGAAGTCATTAAGATAATTCATTATTTTATTACTTGACTAGAATGTTTTCAGAAAGGATGCAGAAAAGTAGAAATATTTGAAAGGCATTTAGGAATTGTAATAGTCAACACTAACTGGGCGTGGAGGTGTGCACCTGTAGTTCCAGCTACTTGGGAGGCTGAGGTGGGAGGATCACCTGAGCCTGGGAAATTGAGGCTGCAGTGAGCCAATTGAGGCCAATTGCACCACTACACTCCAGCCTGGGTGATGGGAGTGAGATCATGTCTAAAAAAAAAAAAGTCAATGCTGATGGACTGGCCGGTGGTGGGCTAGGGGATTGGGTGCTGAGGGAGGGGGAAAATTCAAGGATGCTACTTGGGCCTTTAGCTTTGGTATCCGTGCAAATGGGAGGAGTTACTTTTGCAGGAGGACACAGGAGGAAAGGTATATCTGCAGAGAAAGATTGTGAGTTTAGTTTGGGGGTGTTGCATCTTGGGTGGCTTTGTGAATCCAAGACAACGTATTACAATGGAACATAAACAGAAGGAAAACCACGACAGTACTGAGTCATAAAAGTTAGTGAAGAGAGTTTTTCCAAGAGGGAGTTATTCTCATCCATAGCCTCTGTGAAGCTGATTAAGATACGGATGGAAACGTGTCTGTTACGTTTAGCTATAAGGAAGTTGTTGGTGACCTTGGCAAGTGGTGTTTCAATGGAGCATGGGTTAGAAGCCAAAGCAGTGAGCTGAGAAATGAGTGGGAGGAGAGGAAGTAGAAAAACGGAATGTAAACAACTATCAAGAAATTTGGGACAGTCAAGGAAGGGGGGAAAGTAGGGTCATACTTACCAGAGAAGATGTAGAAAAATGGTTTTATTTGATACAAGAGCGAGTTGGGCATGTTTAAGTGCTGATGGGAAAGGACCAATTTTTCTATGGAAGTAATTTTTCTCTTTTCTGGCTCCTGCCTTCTTTCTTTTTTTTTTTTTTTTTTTTGAGACGGAGTCTCGCTCTGTAGCCCAGGCTGGAGTGCAGTGGCCGGATCTCAGCTCACTGCAAGCTCCGCCTCCCGGGTTCACGCCATTCTCCGGCCTCAGCCTCCCGAGTAGCTGGGACTACAGGCGCTGCCACCTTGCCCGGCTATTTTTTGTATTTCTTAGTAGAGACGGGGTTTCACCGTGTTAGCCAGGATGGTCTCGATCTCCTGACCTCGTGATCCGCCCATCTCGGCCTCCCAAAGTGCTGGGATTACAGGCTTGAGCCACCGCGCCCGGCCGCCTTCTTTCTAAAGGTCTGTGTAGTTCCTGGAAATTGTGGAGCAGATCTTTTAGGAGCATCAGAATTCTCTCTTATGGATCCATTATCAGCTAACTTTTGACTACTAGCTCTTGTTATCAATCCATATGCCTGCATTCCCCATGGACTCCTTCCTGAATGCTCACACTCACGTTAGAAAAAAAGCGTCTCTCAAATTTGTTAGCAGGAGTAAAGAGAGCAAAAGCAATTTATCCACTTTTCAAATTGGCCTGTATGTGAGTTCAAACTGAGAAATTCTCATTTTAGATCAGTTTTGCAAGAAGATTTGAATAACATTATTTATCATTAATGTTAATCATGCATCTAACAACTGGCTCTATATTTACCTAGTGAGGTAAATATACATATATGTGTGTGTGTGTATATATATATATATAAAATTATTATTATTATTATTATTTTTGAGACGGAGTCTCACTCTGTTGCCCAGGCTGGAGTGCAGTTATGCCACCTCAGCTCACTGCAAGCTCCACCTCCCAGGTTCATGCCATTCTCCTGCCTCAGCCTCTGGAGTAGCTGGGACTACAGGTGCCCACCACCATGCCCAGCTAAGTTTTTTGTATTTTCAGTAGAGACAGGGTTTCACCGTGTTAGCCAGGATGGTCTCGATCTCCTGACCTTGAGATCTGGCCGCCTCGGCCTCCCAAAGTGCTGGGATTACAGGTGTGAGCCACTGTGCCTGGCCTATACATATATATATGCCTGGCCTTGTAGATATAGGCTTTATTTCCTTACCACTTATTAAACTCTTCCTATGTGTCAGACACTGTGCCTAGTACTTTACTCACACTATCTTATGCCATTCCCACTGGAAGTCTATGAATTAGATTTATTATCTATTTTACAGAAGAAATGAGAACAAGAAAGATTAAATAACTTCTTTCAAGATGTGTCTATGAGTTGCAGCGTTGAGATTTGAACATGCTTTGGTTTGGTTTGGTTTGGTTTTCATTCCAGTGCCTCTGCTCTTAACACTCTACACACTACCTGCATCTGTTATTGTGCTTCCATGGGTAATGCTTCCCTCTTGCACTGGACTGAGGCAGAGTCTGCATTTTACTTGTCTTTTTCACTCCCTCTCAATTGCCTAGGAGGGAAGGCAAATCTGTTACTTATAGCTGCTTCACTCATTCCTCTGTCCATGGCAGACATCGCTAGTCGATGATTACTTCACTTTGTCCCAGTAACCTATCTTGAGAATTCATCTCCCACTGTTCTACAAGAAGTCACTCCCAATTGGTTACAGATCAATGCAGTTAGCTGTTCCTGGCCTAGAACAATGCCTCTCACACAAATGTGCTTAGTAAACTGGTAGGGTGTTGCAATTTTCCTCATTTTACAGATGAAGAAATAATGATTAGAGAATTAAATGGTGAACCATTTATTGGAAGATATTAGGGCCCACCTCATTGGGTTTTTGTGAGGATTAATTGAATTTGAGCACAATTCAACTGGTGTCTTGGCACAAGAGTTAGCTATTATTACTGCTTCTCAAAACACACAGGTTGTACCCAGAAGAGGTAAATCCATTGAGACAGCAAGGTTATCACTGGGTGCCAGGGGCTTGGTGGGGAGTGCGAGGGAGAATGGGAGTAATTGCTTACTAGGTGTGGGTTTTTTTGGTGTGGTGATAAAAACATTTTGGAACCAGATAGATGGTTGTGCAACATTGTGACTATGCCAGTTGCAGTACAAAATAAATTGTGTGCTTCAAAATGGTTAATTTTGTGTTATGTGAATTCCGCTTTAATTTAAAAAAGTAACACAGGTTGTTACTTTTTCACCCTGGGAGTGAGTGCTGCCTTAAATTTTGCACCCTAGGTTCCTCAATCAATTTACCTTAGTCCTAGTCCTGGTAATGTAGCCAGAGGTTAGACCTAAGCCTTTGGTTCTCTAAATAAAGTGCCCTTTTTACTTTAATATGTTGCTTCAGAAGTCATGGAAAGTCTTTCCTCACTGGCGGATAGTGGTGTTAAGTGTGTGTTGAGAATTGCAGTTGGAGGCTGGAAAACAAATGAATTGCTAAAGCCCTTCATAGTTTACAAAGCCATTTAAGAGAACAATGGGTTGCAAACAATAGGAACTTACTGTACGTTTAGTGACCTATCCAGTATGTGTAATAAACATGACTCAAGAGGAGGAGTCGGCCGGAAGGGAACTCTTAAACATTCACAGACAGAAACTTCCTGCACTTTGGGTCTCTCTTTACTGACTGCAAAGGAAACTCAAGACTTCAGAACCGGGTCTATAAAAAGCTAGGGGACACCATTTCACCTCCCTGGTCTGCAGGCAGCTCCACCAAGCTTGCTGTGGCATTTGGGAGCTGATGACTGCCTCAGAGAAGGCTAAATAGATCTTAAGGTGCAGTGGGAAGCAACTGGCAGAGTCCTCGTGAAAACAAATAAAACCTCAGATCTTCCACTGCTAATCTCTTTGCAGTTTGCTTTATTTATAACTGTGTAAATGTGTTGTAGCAACTCCCCAGTTCGTAAACACAGCCACCTCATTGCTCATTAATGAACAGGAAGATATTAATAAACAGCCACCTCTCATTTCAAGGCAACTTGACATACAGAATTTACCTAAGAAATAAGGATTGCAGAAGAAGGTTTTGATTTATTACATGCCATTCCTTGTGTTTGTTTTAAAGGAATGTAGAGGTGGCCTCGACCCAATTTCGGGGTCCTTGCCAGGGTCAAAGTGGGAAACTCAGAAGTCAGCCAGCGCCTTGTCGTCCAGGCTCTAAGGAACCAGTGAGCAGAGGAGAGTACACAGGGTGACTTTCAGTGCTTAGAAAACCTTTAAGACAGCTTGAAAATCTTTTCAGACTATTTTCTTTCTTTTAGCATACATTATGAACTTTCTCCCTCTGCCACTGGGGACATAAAAATAAATGGCACAGTTTCTGCCCCTAAAAGCTCACAGTCTCATGGGGAAGATGGTCCCATAAGCAGCAACTGTAATGTAATGTGGGTGATAAGGATCATTCTAAAGTTTGCGGACTAAATACTAGGTGAGCAGAGAAGAGATGTTTGATTTTGTTGGTCACTCTGGAGATGGGGGGTGTAGCATGGGGTGAGACTGGTGAGCGTTTGAGAAAAGAGTTGACTTTTAAGCCGGATCTTGACAGTAAGGGTCAGAGAAGATGTGCTTATGTGTAGGTGTGAGTGTGGGGGCAGGGAAGAAAGTTGTCCAGAAAACACAGAACTCTGAGTTTCACTGAGTTTAGAAAGAGAGACTTTCATGGTTGGAATGTGGGAACCAGTTGGAGGGGCAGGTTGGGGAAAGAGTTTAATTGACCATATCTCACGTCCCTATTGCATCAGAGAGAAAAAACAAACATGTAGAACATTTAGGTGACCTACTTTACCTTCACAAAAATGAGAATGCAAGGAGTCATGGAAAAATGATGCCTAGGAGATGACCTTCTGAGATGCTAAGAAGGACAAAGCTTCCTGTTTTCCTTGGAGTACAGATGATTTTATAATAGCATGATTTTAGATGTCAGATGTCAGAAAACATACTACTGAGGGCCTGTCACAGCAAAAACGTTGTTGAGGGCAGGACTTGAATGTTAGATGCAGAGGCGCTGGTGTAGGGTAAAACAGGTCTCCGGCTTCTGGCCTCCATTTGTGGTCTTAGGTAGGATCGTGATTTCTTCACTTTCAATTTTCAGCAATTTTATTTTGAGATTTTGTTTCGGTGATGATTATTGTGATTTTCTTTTTTCTTTTCTTTTTTTTGAGACAGTTTCGCTCTTGTTGCCCAGGTTAGAGTGCAGTGGTGCGATCTCAACTCACTGCAACCTTTGCCTCCCGGGTTCAAGTGATTCTCCTGCCTCAGCCTCTTGAGTAGCTGGGATTACAGGTGTGGGCTGCCAGGCCTGGCTAATTTTGTATTTTTAGTACAGACAGGGTTTCTCCATGTTGGTCAAGCCGGTCTCGAACTCCCGACCTCAGGTGATCTGCCCACCTCGGCCTCCCAAAGTGCTGGGATTGCAGGTGTGAGCCACTGCGCCTGGCCTTGGTGATTATTTTCTATTATATATTTATCCATATTCACTTTAGATTTTAGGCTAGCAATATTTTTGTTCAAATACATTTTCTACACTTTGCAGGCTGATTTCATTGACCTAAGCTTAAACTTTTCTTTCGTTGGGGAATGTAGTATCATTCTTATCAAGGGACTCAGTGGAAAAATTCTACTTTATTCTGCAAATTCCTACCAGGTTCAAGTAATTTGAGTATTTCATATATCAATTAAAATTCCATTTGCCAGAATTCAGAAATTGAAATCTATTGTTTATTACTATTTTTTTTTAGAGATAGGATTTTACTCTGTCACCCAAGCTGGGGTGCAGTGGCAGGATCATAGCTCACTGCAGCCTCCAACTTCCAGGCTCAAGTGATCCTCCCACCTCAGCCTCCCAAGTAGCTGGGACCAAAGGCTCCACCGCCACCCTGGCTATTTTTTTTTTTTTTTTTTTTTTTTGTGCAGAGATGGGGTCTCCCTATATTGCTCAATTTGGTCTTGAACTCCTGGTCTCAAGCGAGCCTCCCACCTATGCTTCCCAAAGTACTGAGATCACAGGTAGGAGCCATCATACCCAAATAGAAATTGAAATATATGTGCTAAATATTCACCATTTGCCAATTGAAATGAGCTGTTTATCTCTCTCTATTCTGCTCTGTGCCCAGCACTTCCTGGACTTTCCCTGCTTGTTGGTGTCCAAGGCACTCTGAGGCAACCACTCCCTCCACCCCGCAACCCACCCATCCCCACCCCACTGATCCTGCCAGGCAAACCAACCAAAGATGGTGGGATTGCCTAGCCTAAGCATTACTAGGGCTCCTGCTGTCTTTGGTTGGTTTGCTAATTCCTTAAGAGCCCCACCCACATCTTTGTAAACAGTATCTTCATTGAACTCTCCTTGCTTGCTGTCTTTGAAAGCATGGTTTCTTGCAGACCGAACTGATGCATTATTTAGGTGTGCTCACATAGTATATTGAAGATACATATTGATGCTTTGCATTTATATGTTAAGCTTATTAAATAAGCTGAATTTAGTAAGGTGCAATTAGGAAACTGCATTTTTCTTTACATAAAAAATGTATTGCTTGATGACTTGTGATATAGAAATTTAAAACTATAATGTAAAACTTTAAAAAATGTTTCCACAACGAGTGTAAAATAATATTCTTTTGGATTTTTCTTCCTCACGTTTGGAAAACAGCTTCAACGAGGTTTTGTGTTTTTTGTTTCTTTCTTTTTTCTTTTTTTTTTTTTTGAGTTTCACTCTGTCATCCAGGCTGGAGTACAGTGGTACCATCTCAGCACACTGCAACCTCCACCTCCTGGGTTCAAATGATTTGTGTGCCTCAGCCTCCCAAATAGCTGGGACTATAGGCACACGCCACCATATCTGGCTAATTTTTTTGGTATTTTTAGTAGAGAGGGAGTTTCACCATGTTGGCCAGGCCGGTCTTGAACTCCTGACCTCAGGTAATCTGCCCGCCTTGGCCTCTCAAAGTGCTGGGATTACAGGTGTGAGTCTCCACACCCGGCCTAGCAAGGTTATTTTATATCAGTAGAGAGTGATGTTTTCAGGTACTTGGAAGCCCAGTTCAACCTAAATAAATCTTTCATCCTTCATACAACTTAAAAGTTTCCTCCAACCTCCCACCGTCTGCCCAACAAAATCCTGATGCAAAGCTTGGGTTCAGCAGTGGGAAGGATAGGCAACATCTGTTCTTCTACTTTCCCTTCCTCTCCTGTCTCCCCTATACTCCAAGATTGTGGCTCTTGATAACTATCCAGTTTAAGAATAAGATACCAGCTTCTGACAAGCACCAGCACTGTATGAGTGATCCACTTAAAAGCCTACCTCTCTTGGCTCAGGGGGAGACCATCCATCTCTTATCTCTACATAAAAATTCAACTTTGAAAACTTTCTTCCTAATGAATCTCTAGTTTTCTTTTTTATAGGCTGCTGGAGAGAACTGCAATGGGTAAGTTTGGCCCCCTCTTAGTAATTCCTGAGAGGGTTTGTCCGTGCCTCTGTAGGAGGACTCTGTCACCTGTGTCAACAGCTTTGAGACTGTAGCTAAAATTGTGAGAGATCAGAAAATGTCTAATCTTACATCCTGTTATGTTTGCATATATTAAAATGCATATTGAGAGAAGGAAACAGGACTACATAAATGGAAGGAAGAAAGTGAGAAAAAGAAAAGATTATCAGCAAAATGGAGCGAAAGAAAAACAAGGGGAAGTGGAGAGGAAAAAAGAACAAGAAAGACTCCTAACTTAGATGTCTTGAAATTCCTCCTAACATCTTGCCTTGCATTAGTTGACTCTTAGTTTATGGTTGCCTTTGGATGTTAAAGCCTAATATTTTATTTGGAAAGAGTCTAATATAGTGAAATAAGTGATTTTTTTCTTTCTTTCTTTCTTTTTTCTTTTTCTTTTTTTTTTTTTTTAAGACGGAGTCGCTCTGTCGCCCAGGCTGGAGTGCAGTGGCGTGATCTCGGCTCACTGCAACCTCCACCTCCTGGGTTCAAGCGATTCTCCTGCCTCAGCCTCCTGAGTAGGTGAGACTACAGGCACCCACCACCATGCCCGGCTAATTTTTGTATTTTTAGTAGAGATGGGGTTTCACAATATTGGCCAGGCTGGTCTCAAACTCCTGACCTTGTGATCCACCCACCTCGGCCTCCCAAAGTGCTGTGATTACAGGCGTGGGCTGCTGCGCCCAGCCTAAGCGATAATTTTAAAGTGAAGAAAAGGCATTTAGGAACCCTGCACTAAATTGCTAAAATAATAATAATAATAATTACTATTATTATTTTTGGAGTTGGAGTCTCGCTCAGTCACCCAGGCTGGAGTGCAGTGGCGCCATCTCGGCTCACTGCAAGCTCCTCCTCCCGGGTTCCCACCATTCTCCTGTCTCAGCCTCCCTAGTAGCTGGGACTACAGGCGCCCGCCACCACGCCTGGCTAGTTTTTTGTATTTTTAGTAGAGACGGGGTTTCACCGTGTTAGTCAGGATGGTTTCGATCTCCTGACCTCGTGATCCACCCTCCTTGGCCTCCCAAAGTGGTGGGATTACAGGCGTGAGCCACCATGCCCAGCCAAAATTATTTTTTAATTGTAGCAGACATTGAAATTATTGAAATTATTCTTCTACTACCCATTTCAGTTCCCTTGAGTGACAGCCATCATGTTTAGGAGTGGATCCAGAAGAGGGACCTCATTTTCTAGATCACTGAGAATAATTCCATTTCCTTGTCACAGGGATTGATACAGATTTAAGTCAATCAGAGGATGGTACTTCCCTAGCTACAGAAATAGGATCAGAATCTATGGCCGTATCACCTGGTACGTGCCTGATCTCAGAAGTTAAGCAGGGTTGGGCCTGGGAAGTGCTTGGATGGGAGAAATAGGATCAGGGTAGTCCAATCAGAGTGAAGCTTGGGGCTTTTGTGTGGCGGTCCTAAAACCTGGCCTTGGCCTTAGCTCTGTGTTGGATGTGAATGACAAACCACCGCGAATGCTGTTAGCAGTCATTTTATGAGGCCAGCCTGAGAACAAAGCCAACATTTAGAGGCAGGCTAAAACTGAGGATTGCAGGAAAAATTGAGCCAGAGCCCGGACCAAACCATCCCTGGATCAAGCCGTGAAAAGTCCTGTGGACTTTTCAGTTACAGGAGCCAGTAAATTCCCTTAATTGTTTAAGCCAGTTGAACAGCTTTTCTGTTACTTGCCACAGAAATAATCTCAATCGATAACTTCTTTGTTGTGCTTGAGTAATTTAGACTTAATTGGAACAAACAGGCCTCATTAAAAAAAAGGATACATTTATAGCTTCAGAATATAAAATACATTTATTGTTTTTGTTATATGCATATTGTAAAGGATCAAAACTAAAGTCCCAAAAGCCAAACCTCACTGTCTCATTCACAAAGAATATGGGCTATGAAATTTTAAGAAAAGCAAATCGTTATAATTAAAGTTGTCTGAAGATAAAGAAAAAATTATGGATGAGCCAAAGCTGAAGCAGTTTGAAAGAGCAGCAGCTATTTTGACAAACTTCTGCCGAGCTAGACAGAATAGAAATGAAGAAAAATGGATACCAGTTTAAGATCTGCGATTTGCTAGTTTCTTTCGTGTATATTATCACACTGAATTCTTACAATAAGCCTTTGAGATTGCAATTATCCCCTCCCCCACTTCACCACCATTTGTGGAAAGAGGCTCAGAGAAGAAAAGTAATTTTTTTAAGATCATATAGTTATTTAGTATCAGAGGCAGGATTTGAGTGCAGATTATGCTCTTTCTACAAACTTGCTGTTTCCTTATGATATATAGCTGGAAACTGTAGGGGTCCTTAATGCCAGCCAGGGTTGGAACAACTTAGCTGAAACTGTCATCCCCTGGTTTTGGATACATTTAGCAGTTGCTCCATGTGCTGGAGGTGCCTTATATTTAAGATCCTAAGCTTTAGCTATTTTGGATATTATTTAATTTACAAACAAGACTGGCCTGTTGCCTTGGGAATTGCAAATGCAAGGAAAGAATTGGACTCAGTAGTGTTTGCCTGCACATAACCTAACCAAACATAGGCTGCCTTATTCTGATGCATTGCCTCCTTCTTGTTTTTCTAAAAAGATTCACTAACCCTCTGCCAATATGATAAGTGTTGGGGGAAATGAGTTTCTGAATTGTCATTCTAGGAATTGCCTTTTGCAGCTGAAACTTCACCACTTAGTTAAGCCCTCCCTTGCCATCTGCTCGGCTCCAAAACTGCTGCAAAGGTTGAGAGGAACTGCTAAAATTACAAAAAACCGTATCTATGATAGAAATTCCATGGCATGAAATCTTCTCATTTTTACATCTTGTTGAACACTGGCTTCAGAGGACTATACTCTTAAGATCACCAAGGATACTGTCTTCAAAGGCAGTCCTTTCATCAACAGACGATTGTTCACAAAAATTCATCTGGACCAACCTCATAGTCCATGCTTGCAAACTCATCTCGTCCCCAGCTCTGGGGCCAACCAAGTCTGAGAGAATCCAAGGAAACCTGAATCACTTTTGACAGCTTACTATTATCTTAGTCTGTTGGTACATATGAAACTAACTTACACAGTGCTGGGCACACAGTAGGCATTGTTCCTCAGGTCTAATTGGTAGATTTGCCCTCATGCTTATGAGCAAATTCATTATCTTGTGATCTTGTTCAAGAATCAACATCATTATCTTTTCTCTGCGTCTCCAGTCTATAATTTGTCAAGAATTGAAGTTTCTTTTTTTTCTTTCTTTTTTTTTCTTGAGATGGAGTCTCACTCTGTCACCCAGGCTGGAGTGCAGTAGTGGGATCTTGGCTCACTGCAACCTCTGCCTCCTGGGTTCAAGTGATTCTCCTGCCTCAGCCTCCCAAGTAGCACAGGAATGTGCTACCACACCTGGCTAATTTTTGTATTTTCAGTAGAGACGGTTTTACCATGTTGGCTAGGCTGGTCTTGAACTCCTGACCTCAGGTGATCCACCCACCTCGGCCTCCCAAAGTGCTGTGATTACAGGCGTGAGCCACCGCACCCGGCCAAGAACTGAAGTTTCTTTTATGATCACTTCAGTCCATGTAAAGGCCTGGCTAGGTCTTTCATACTTGCTTCCATGTCTCTCTAACTTTACTCATTCAGTATGAGTGTTTATTAGATAATTTTTGCCAGTGTTAATGCTTGTCATGGAGATCCAAAGTGTCATGTTCCCTAGAAGCAAAGATTGAGATGGGAATTCTTAGGCAAGTGATTTAGTGAGGGAATGCTGCAAAGGTAGGAGGGATACAGTATAAGGTAGGGGAAGAAGCAAGGCAATGATGTGATTTGATGGGGCACTATGGAAAGTGAATTATACCCATACAGGTTATTCTCCCCGTTAGCAAAGGTGCTGGGCTGTGACACCCCTGCCATCGCCAGTGATTGGCTATGGACCACCCGAGAGCAGGGATGAGTGAAAGCCCATGCAGACTCTCCAGATTCTCTAGGCCAAATGTATGAGTGTGTGTACTGGTGAACACTGCTGTGTGATGATTTTTGTGTGTCTGGGCACTTTTTGCCTTCTAAGGGCTCCTTCCTTCATTAAACAATATATTAAAAATTAAGTTGGTGGGGCTGGGCGTGGTGGCTCATGCCAGTAATCCCAGCACTTTGGGAGGCCAAGGCCGGTGGATCATGAGGTCAGGAGATCGAGACCATCCTGGCTAACACGGTGAAACCCCGTTTCTACTAAAAAAATACAAAACCTTAGCCAGGCATGGTGGCAGGCGCCTATAGTCCCAGCTCTTTGGGAGACTGAGGCAGGAGAATGGCGTGAACCCGGGAGGAGCAGCTTGCAATGAGCCGAGATCGAACCACTGCACTCTAGCCTGGGCGACAGAGGGAGACTCTGTCTCAAAAAAAAAAAAAATGAGGTTGGTGGGCTGGGCATGGTGGCTCACACCTGTAATTCCAGCGTTTTGGGAGGCTGAGGTGAGCAGATCACCCGAGCTCAGGAGTTGGAGATCAGCCTGGCCAACATGGTGAAACCCCATCTGTACTAAAAATACAAAATTAGCCGGGAGTGGTGGTGTGAGCCTGTAATCCCAGCTACTTGGGAGACTGAAACAGGAGAATCGCTTAACCCAGGAGGTGGAGGTTGCAGTTAGCTGAGATAGCGCCACTGCACTCCAGCCCGTGCAATAACAGAGAAACTCCATCTCAAAAAAAAAAAAAACAACAAAATTAGGGTGGTGATGACCCCAACATTCCATCTGAATGCCTGTGCTGAAACCCAGAGGCGGTTTCTGAACCACTGCATAAAAAAGCATTAAAAACAAGTTTTATGACTGCATTGATATACATATGAATATAATCCAGGTTGGATTATATTTGTTTATTTAATTTTAGATTTTGAAAGAGATTAAAACATTTTCATGGGTTTCTAAAAGCATCATGGGACCTTGGCTTTGTGCCTACTGTGTGTAACGGATAAACTGGCTCTGTTAGTGAAGGTGGAATCATTGGAGAGCCAGCCCCGTGTGGTTCACGGATGCTGGAGTGCCAAGTGTGTAGCTGGTTATGTGTCTGGTCTTTCCTTCCATTTGCTACTTGCCTGGATTCCAACTAACCCTATCACCTTCTTTCTCTAAAGTCCATGCTCTTCTGAGACTGTATTGGGTTGAACAACAGTGTCCCCCCAAAATTTATGTCCTCCTGGAACCTCAGGATGTATCTTGTTTAGAAATAGAATCCTTGTAGATATAATTAGTTAAATTTAGGTGAATGTCCTGAATTAGGGCCCTAAATTAAATGACTGGTGTCCTTGGAAGTGGAGAGAACACAGCAGCGTCACAGCCATTGACTATGGAGGCAGAGATTGGAGTGATGTAGCCAGAAGCCAAGGAAAGCCAAGTTTCCCAGCAACTATCAGAAGCTAGAAGAGAGGGACGATCAGTTTCTTCTTTAGAGCCTTCAGAGGGAGCATGCACCTGCTGACACCTTGATGCTGGATTTCTAGCCTCCAGAGTGATGAGAGAATAATTTTTTTTTTTTTTTTGAGATGGAGTCTTACTCTGTTGCCCAGGCTGGAGTGCAGTGACACGATCTTGGCTCACTGCAAACTCTGCCTCGTGGGTTCATGCCATTCTCCTGCCTCAGCCTCCTGAGTAGCTGGAACTACAGGTGCCCACCACCACACCCGGCTAATTTTTTGTAGTTTTAGCAGAGACAGGGTTTCACCATGTTAGCCAGGATGGTCTCGATCTCCTGACCTCGTGATCACCCGCCTCAGTCTCCCGAAGTACTGGGATTATAGGCGTGAGCCACCACGCCCGGCCTAAATTTTGTTGTTTTAAGTCACCTAGCTTGTGGAACTTTGATATGGCAGCCCTAAAAACTAACACAAAGTATCTCTGCAAATGTCTTGTTTGAATCTTAGGCCTCTCTGGCTTTGACTATCTGGGTACTGTTGGGCCCAGACTCCTAAACTCTTTGCCCATTACTTTCTAGAGCTTGCTGTCCACTTCCCAGCACAGATATTTAAACCTGCAGTACTGAAGAGCAAGCAGAGAATTGTTCAGGTCAGAGAAGTTGCCAAGGTAGCTTTCACCCTACCAGAGTAGCTCCCTTCCTTCATTTCATCACACTTACATCAGCAGTGCTGGATGCCAGAAGAAAATGTAACAATGTCTTCAAAGTTCCAAAGAAAATTATTTGCTTTTGAAGACAGGAAGAGGACAGGAAGAGAGGTGCACTTGTTTAATATCTTTCTCTTATCCCCAATTCAGAAAGAATAGCCATAAATACCCGGTCCCTAAAACTAAATCTTTCCTAGTTTTTAAGCTATTTAACAACAACAAAAAATTGGTTGAGAAATACAAGCAGGCCGGGGGCGGTGGCTCACGCCTGTAATCCTAGCTCTTTGGGAGGCCAAGGCAGGTGGATCATGAGGTCAAGAGTTCAAGACCAGCCTGGCCAACATGATGAAACCCCATTTCTAATAAAAATACAAAAATTAGCTGGGCATGGTGGCGTGCGCCTGCAGTCCCAGCTACCCGGGAGGCTGAGGCAGGAGAAGAGAATTGCTTGAACCCAGGAGGCAGAGGTTGCAGTGAGTTGAGAACACACCACTGCACTTCAACCTGGGTGACAGAGCAAGACTGTGTATCACACACAAAAAAAAAAAAAAAAAGAAAAGAAAAAAAAGAAATACATGCAGATATGAAGATGATATGCTGCAAAATCTCATAGACTATGTGTTACTTGAGGAGAAGGACCATATCTTTTTACTCAGTGCTCAGCATCTAGTACAGTAACTGGAATATCATAATTTTCCAGCTATGGCATTGATTACCAAACTTATTTAGCTCACATGGGTTACTGGGCAGACGTCCGGAGCTGCAGCACATGCACAAACCCTGAAGTTGCATCATTTGAATAGGATCTTGGTTTCTTTGGTGACATGTGTGAATGAATACTTATGTTCTCCAGGTAGTACCTCCTGGTTTGATCTTGAAAACTCTTGAACAAGTCTTCAAGATCAAATACTCTCCACTTATCTGTTGATATACTTGCCCTTTAGATAGAGTAAGAATTCAGGAACACCAATACAAAGTCAACATTTGACAAAGGAAAATTTTTGTAAGTGATTTAACACACTTTATTTCTAGTAAGTTTTTGGATATGAAAAGTAATTTTAACGATTTACTGAGTACTTAGTATAAACTGGGACTATGCTAAGCACTGTCTATGTAGCATGTCACTTAATCATCATAACTAGCCTATGAGTTTGTAAATTATCATTGTTTTCTTGGTGAAAAAATTGAAATATAGATGGTTTAGTAAATATGCCTATATGTGGCAAAGGTGGGATTCAGATGGTTGCTTTCCTAAATGAAAAACACTGTGCCAGTCGGGCGTGGTGGCTCATGCCTATAATCCCAGCATTTTGGGAGGTTGAGGCAGGTGGATCACCTGAGACCAGGAGTTCGAGACCTGCCTGGGCAACATGGTGAAGCCCTGTCTCTACTGAAAATACAAAAATGAGCCAGGTGTGGTGGCGTGTGCCTGTAATCCCAGCTACTCAGGAGGCTGAGGCAGGAGAATCGCTTGAACCCAGGGGGCAGAGGTTATAGTGAGGTGAGATCCAGCCACTGCACTCCAGCCTGGGCAACAGAGTGAGACCCTGTCTCAAAATCAACAACAACAACAACAACAAACAAAACAAAAACAAAAACAAAAACAAAAAACACTGTGCTGATGAAGCTGCAGCTTTAGTGTACTGAAAATCATCTAAGGGAGTTTAGGCCGGGCGCGGTGGCTCACGCCTGTAATTCCAGCACTTTGGGAGCTGAGGTGGGTGGATCACGAGGTCAGAAGATTGAACCATCCCGGCTAACACGGTGAAACCCCGTCTCTACTAAAAATACGAAAACTTCGCCTGGCGTGGTGGCAGGCGCCCGTAGTCCCAGCAACTCGGGAGGCTGAGGCAGGAGAATGGCGTGAACCCGGGAGGCGGAACTTGCAGTGAGCCGAGATTGCGCCACTGCACTCCAGCCTGGGCGACAGAGGGAGATTCCATCTCAAAAAAAAAAAAGAAAAAAGAAAATCATCTAATGGAGTTTAACAAAAATGCAGATTGTTAGGTTTCACTCCTAGAGAATCAATGAGTCTCAGGCTCAAGAATCTGCATCTTTAACTATAACCCCGGTGACTTGGATCAAGTGGTCCATGAACCACACTTTGAAAAGTACTGCTCTATACTATGAGATGCCAAACACATAGTGTGAATTATTTTGTATCCAACAATATTTTATTCAATACAAGTTTGCCCCTTGTGGATGTCTCGCTGTTCCTGCACCATTCATTGTAATGACCTTTCTTTCTCCACTGCTTGTGGTTTCATTTTTGTCGTAAATCAAGTGTCCGTATGTACTCAAGTTCTAGGTATGACTCTCCTATTTTATCCTCTCTATATAATCCCTATCATCATCCGTTGTAAACACACTTTGAGAAATTCTTCTGTGGATCAAAGGGCAAGAAACCTTGGAACACCCCATGAGTCATTTTATGAGTGGGCATAATATCAGTAAAATTTAGAGGTGGTCATTTAGAAAGCAGTGCCCGGCATTTCCTGGAATCCTCATTTAAATACATCCATATGATCTACCAAATACAATTTCTGATGTTTTCAGAAATCTGTGTATAGTTCAGTAATACCCAGGAACTACTCTGTTTCCCTCTTCATTTTCATTGCTTTCCTTCCCCAAAACCTCTTTTGCCAAATCAGTAGTACAACATTTTGGAAAACAAGTCCTTTTTTATTAAGAGCACCTTATCTCACATTCAAACATCATCAGGAAAGAAAGATAAAATATAGACTTCGTAGTATTTATCTCTCAGCTGTTGTACATTTGAACAAAGGTTTCACCTCCCAGCGATTTGCTACTGCCTCAAATAGGGTACCTGTTGTAAGTGTAGCTTGACTGAGTTCGATTTAAAAATGAGAAAAAAGGCCCGGTGTGGTGGCTCACGCTTGTAATCCCAGCACTTTGGGAGGCCGAGGCGGGCGGATCACAAGGTCAAGAGATTGAGACCATCCTGGCCGACATGGTGAAATGTCATCTCTACTAAAAATACAAAAATCAGCTGGGCATGGTGGTGCACGCCTGGAGTCCCAACAACTCAAGAGGCTGAGGTGGTAGAATTGCTTGAACTCAGGAGGCAGAGGTTGCAGTGAGCCAAGACTGTGCCACTGCACTCCAGCCCAGACTGGCGACAGAGCAAGACTCCATCTCAAAAAAAAAAAAAAAAAAAAGAGAAAAAAACCCCTCGATATATTGTACATACTTGTTCCCTGGAAAAAGAGACTTCTGTTTAAATGTAGTTTAATACCAGCAAAGTAATTTTGTCAAATAAGATCTTAAAAACAACTTTTAGGCCAGGCACGGTGGCTCACGCCTGTAATCCCAGCACTTTAGGAGGCCAAGGCAGGCGGATCATGAGGTCAGGAGTTTAAGACCAGCCTAGCCAAGATGGTAAAACCCCGTCTCCACTAAAAATACAAAGCTTAGCCGGGCGTGGTGGTGGGAGCTTGTAATCTCAGCTACATGGGAGGCTGAGACAGAAAATTGCTTGAATCCGGGACGCAGAGGTGGCAGTGAGCCGAGATCGCGCTACTGCACTCCAGCCTGGGCGACAGAGTGACACTCCATCTCAAAAAACAAAACAAAACAACAACAACAGCAACAACAACAAAACAAAAAAATCTTATTTTTATAATATTATATAAAACAAGTTAAAAAGATTGCATTTGTGATGAATCACAGGTGAGGAAACTGAGGCACACAGCTGTGAAATGACTTAGCTAAAACCATGAAGGAAATTGTATAAACAACAGGAGATTTCACTGCATTGCTTTTCAGTGAGTTCTGAGGTTGGAGGCAGTCACCCAGCTGGATTCCCAGGGAGGGCAGCAGCTTTCCATTAGAAATAGTTCAGGCTCGCAATACCAAGTTTCCATTTATATCTGTAGTTGTGGATAGTCAAGTGGTGACCCAGCTGGTCACAGGAAAAGTGTGTGGGCTAAATGAAGGGTTGCTATTCGGATGATTACAGTATCACTACCTCCAATTCTGAACACTAATACCTCAACAGCACAGAAAGGGACTTTTTGTTTTGTTTTGTTCTTCAGTGTAGGGGGTGTGATGGCCTCAGAATGAGTCATGTTATGTGGTATATACCATTTCTCCATTCTCTGTCAGTAAGAAGCCCAATAACTAAGTGTTGAAAGAATTTCAATTACTCTGTAGCCAACTGCCCAGCACGTGGGACCTCAGCTGACGAACTGATGATCAACTGGGGAGAAGCAAATAGGTTTGGAGACTTAAGAAGTCACCGATAGCTACCATGCTAATGGCAGAAGTGCATGGGCCCTCCTCTTTCTGCTCAGACAGCATATTCTCTACTTTTCTTTCTTTTTTTTTTTTTTTTTTTTTTGAGACAGGGTCTCACTCTGTCACCCAGTCTGGAGTGCAGTGGCATGATCTTGACTCACTGCAACCTCCACTTCCCAGGCTTAAACAATCCTCCCACCTCAGCCTCCCGAGTAGCTGGGATTACAGGCATGTGCTACCATGCCCGGCTAATTTTTGTATTTTTAGTAGAGATGGGGTTTTGCCATGTTGGCCAGGCTGGTCTCAACTCCTGGGCTTAACTGATCCACCTGCCTCAGCCTCCCAAAGTGTTGGAATTACAGGCGTCAGCCACTGCGCCCAGCTTCTCTACCTTTTGAGCATAATTAGCTGAAAATTTCCTCCAGTAGTGTGCATGATTATCCCAATGACTGGTACTTTCTCTGTACTAGTCTAGTCATATTTTATTGTCATATTAGAAATAAAGGTCATTATGTTAATGGTTGAAGTGGATGTTTTTGGTAGCCATTGTCCCAGACGGGGGAGTGGGCAGTGCTGGGGAACAGGATGGTGAGTCATATCTGTAAGAGAAAAGGAAATTCCCTTTGAACATATTTCTCAAGCTTCCCTGATAATATGGGTTACCTGCAGTGTTGGTTAAACATACAGATTTCCAGGCTTTTCCTTTGGAGATGCTGATTCAGTAAGATTGAGATATGTCCCTGGAACATGTATTTTTAACAACCATGTGATTTTTGTCATTAGAGAAGTGTGGGAAGCACTACCCTATGAAGTATGATTTTGAAAAAGTGGTCAGAGACCGGGAGTCCCGGATTCCCAAATATCCACCATCGTTGCCTTGGAGTATTTCTCTCTTTCTTACCACTTTCTCAAACCTCTACTGTCTACCTCCCACTAATTACCATTCAGTCCCACCTGGTTGTCTTATTCTTACCTCAAATTTTATCGTATCCTCATCATTTCACCTCTATCAGCAATTTGCATTTCATTTCAAGTCAAACCCATTCTACACACTGAGTCACAGTGGCACCAAGTGATTTGCTAGTCCACCCTATATCACGCTCTTCAAACCTTTTTACGTTTCCACATTGCATTTTCTGCATAGACTGCCTTCTCTCACTATTCAGCCCATTGCACTTCTGTTTTTTCTTCAAGAGTTCATACATCATTTCCTTAGGGAAAGCTGGCTAACCATATGCAGAAACATGAAACTGGACCCCTACCTATCACATAGATAAAAATTAACTCAAGATGGATTAAAGACAAATGTAAGACCTCAAACTATAAAGTTTCTAGAATAAGATCTAAGAAATTCCCTCTGGACATCAGCCTTGGCAAAGAATTTATGACCAAGTCCTCAAAAGCAATTGCAGCAAAAATAAAAATTGACAACTAAGACCTAATTAAACTAAAGAGCTTCTGCACAGAAAAAAAGAAAAAGAAAAAGAAAAAAAAAACTATCAAAAGAGTAAACAGACAACCGACAAAATGGCAGAAAATTCTCAAACTATGCATCTGATAAAGGATTAATATCCAGAATCTATAAGAAACTTACATCAACACAAAAAAACCCATAAATCCATTAAAAAGTAGGCAAAGGACATGGACAGATACTTCTTAAAAGAAGACATACAAATGGCCAACAAAAATATAAAAAAATGCTCAGCATCACTAATCATCAGAGAGATTCAAATCAAAACTAGAATGAGATACCATCTCACATCAGGCAGAATGGCTATTAGTAAAAAGTAAAAACACAACAGATGCTGTCAAGGCTGTGGGGAAAAGGGAACGCTTATACACTGTTGGTGGGAATATAAATTATAGGTTAGTGCAAAAGTAACTGCAGTTTTACTGCAATGGCAAAAACCTCAGTTGCTTTTGCACCAACCTAATAGTTAAGCCACTGTGGAATCAATTTGGAGATTTGTCAAAGAACTAAAAGTAGAGCTATCGTTTGACCCAGCAATCCCATTACTGAATATATACCCAGAGGAAAATAAATCATTCTACTAAAAAGACACATGCACTCATATATTCATTGCAGCACGATTCATAGTAACAAAAACATGGAATCAACCTGGGTGTCCATCAGTGGTGGACTGGATAAACAAATCACGGTTATAATCCCAGCACTTTGGGAAGTCAAGGCGGGCGGATCATGAGGTCAGGAGTTCGAGACCAGCCTGGCCAACATAGTGAAACCCCGTCTCTACTAAAAATACGAAAATTAGCTGGGCATGGTGGTGCACACCTGTTGACCCAGCTACTCGGCAGGCTGAGGCAGGAGAATCACTTGAACCCGGGGGGCAGAGGTGTTGGTGAGAGATCATGCCACTGCACTCCAGCCTGGGTGACAGAGTAAGACTCTGTCTCAAAAAAAAAAAAAAAAAAAAAAGTGGGACATATACACCATGGAATACTATGCAGCCATAAAAAGAACAAAATCAAGTTCTTTTCAGCAATGTGGATGCAGCTGGAGGCTATTATCCTAAATGAATTAACACAGAAACAGAAATCCAAATGCTGCAGGTTCTTACCTGTAAGAGGGAGCCGAACATTGGGTACTCATGGACACAATGGGACGCAGATGAGAACAACAGACACTGGGGACTCCAGAAGGAGGGTGGAAGGGATGGGGAAGGGGCTGAAGAACTTCCTGTTGGGTACTATGTTCACTCTCTGGGTGATGGAATCATTTATACCCTACACCTCAGCATCAAGTAATATACCCATATAATAAAGTGGCACATGTACCCACCGAATCAAAAATAAGAAATGGAAAACAAAAAATAAATAAAACTGAAAATAAAATAAAAGGAAGTCTTCTGCAGCTCCTCCAGGAGGAGTTAATTCTTGCCTCTGTCTCCTGACACTTTGGATTTCTCTTGTCTAGAATGCAGGGTGTATTGTCATTATTTGTTTTGTTGTCTGTGTCTCTCAGTAGGCAGCATGCGTAGGGACAATGCCTTCATCTTTATATTCCAGTGCCTAGCAGAGTATACAGTGGGAATTTCAGAGATATTTGCTGAGCAAACTTTAGGCTTAATAACTATATTGAATGATTACTATCAGATAAAAAGATATGGGTTAATTCAAAGGAAAAAAGTCATATGAAAAAGACACATGTACACATATGTTTATAGTAGCACAATTTGCAATTGCAATGATATGGAACCAATCTAAGGGCCTATCAAGCAATGAATGGGTAAAAAAAATATATAGTATATATACACCATAGAATATTACTTAGCCCTGAGAAGGAACAAAATAATATTTTTTGCAGCATCTTAAATGGAGCTGGAGGCCATTATTCTAAGTTAAGCAATTCAGGAACGGAAAACACAGTATCATACATTCTCCCTTATAAGTGGGAGCTAAGCTATGAGGATTCAAAGGTATCAGAATGAGGTAATGGACTTTGGGGACTCAGAGGAAGGGTTGGAAAAGGGTGAGGGATAAAATACTACATATTAGGTACTGTGTACACTGCTTTGGGGATGGGTGCACCAAAATCTTAGAAATCACCACTAAAAAACTTATCCATGTAACTAAAAACACCTGTACCCCTACTGAAATAAAAGCTATTGAAATAAAAATAGGCCGGGCGCGGTGGCTCATGCCAGTAATCCCAGCACTTTGGGAGGCCAAGGCAGGCGGATCACGAGGTCAGGAGATAGAGACCATACTGGCTAACACAGTGAAACCCAGTCTCTATTAAAAATACAAAAAATTAGCCGGGCGTGGTGGTGGGCGCCTGTAGTCCCAGCTACTCGGGAGGCTGAGGCAGGAGAATGGCGTGAACCCGGGAGGCAGAGCTTGCAGTGAGCCGAGATTGCACCACTGCACTCCAGCCTGGGCGACAGAGAAAGCCTCCTTCTCAAAAATAATAATAATAATAATAATAAAATAAATAAATAAAAATGAAAACGTTATGGGTTTATTTATGTAACTCCAGGTATTCATTCATTCATGGGTCCATTTGTTTATATGCTAAGCATATAATTGGAGAGATGCGTATTTTTTCTTAACATTTTCTTTTTTTCTTTTTCTTTTCTTGGGTTAACTTCAGCCTGAATAGAAATAAATATAAACTAATTATATAATGAATGAAAGATTTACTGCAGTGAAATAGTGCCAAGAAGGACACGCACTGGGGACAGTGGAAGTATATAGAGTGTGGGGTGAGTGCTGCTGATGAAAAGAAATGGTTTGGGGAAACCGGGAGCGCAGAGCCTTCCAGGCCCAGGAAACAGTCTGCTCAAAGACCTGGGGTGGAAGGGAGCACAGTCAGACTGGGAACCTTAAGACAGTGTGTCTGGAGCAGAGAGAGCAAGTGGACCTATGTGCAGAAGAAAGACTGTTTCCCAGAGCACACAGGTTCTCACAGGCCCTTTTAGGAAGCTTTGTCTTTATCTTTTTGTTGTTTTTGTTGTTTGTGAGACGGAGTCTCGCTCTGTCGCCCAGGCTGGAGTGCAGTGGCGCCATCTCAGCTCACTGCAAACTCCGCCTCCCGGGTTCACGCCATTCTCCTGCCTCAGCCTCCCGTGTAGCTGGGACTACTGGCGCCCGCCACCTCGCCCGGCTAGTTTTTTTTTTTTTTTTTGTATTTTTAGTAGAGATCGGGTTTCACTGTGTTAGCCAGGATGGTCTCCATCTCCTGACCTTGTGGTCTGCCCGTCTCGGCCTCCCAAAGTGCTGGGATTACAGGCGTGAGCCACCGTACCCGGCCTGCGTTTATCTTAAATGCAGAGAGAAACCAGTAAAACTTGGAGTGGTTTTGGTACGTGTGCTGTTACATTTTCGTGGGAATTACATTGGCCAAATGATAATTTGCTCTATTGTTTATTTTTGTGTTGACCACGCCAGCTTCTTTAGGACAGGAACCATAGCTTACATTCCTTAGAGTTCCCAGCATTTCATACTATACAGTAAGTAGGGTGGGGAACCAAGAAATGTGTGCTGCCTGTTCTATTTCAGATTCTTGAGAGTGAGGGTTTATATAAACACACTTAGAAAGAAACTTAGTTTTCTGGGCACTATGAATCATGCCTGTAATCTCAGCCCTTTGGGAGGCAGAAGCAGGTGGATTGCTTGAGCTGAGGAGTTCAAAACCAGCCTGGGCAACACAGCGAAACCTGTCTCTACATTTAAAACAAACAAACAAACAAACAAAACCAACAACAAAAATTAGTTGGATATGGTGGCATGTGCCTGTAGTGACAGCTACTTGTGAGGCTGAGGCAGGAGGATCACTTGAGTCAGGGAGTTTGAGGCTGCAGTGAGCTGTGATTTCACCACTGTACTCCAGCCTGGGTGACAGAGCAAGATTCTGTCTCAAAAAAAAAAAAAAAAAAAAAAAAAAAAAAAAGAACTTAGTTAACCAAATCCATTGGATAGCTAGCTATGCTATACAATTTGTGTGAAAATGGTGAGAAATTAATATGGTGGATGGACAGCTGGTTATCCATTACTGACTTGATTGAAAAAAAACTGTTTCTGAAGTGTCTGGGAAACTAATAGCCAGGGTTAGTTGCAGAAGAGCCCACTTCCCTTGTTCAATTAAGTTATTTTATTGCTCACGATGTTTGAAGTTTTGCCATTACAAAATCATTATTCAGGCCTTGAAAGACTCTTTGGTCTTTAAAAAATCCCCTTTGAAAATATAAATACCTAATGTCGGGTAAAAGATATACTAAATTTGTCAGCTGACATCTTTGGGTTATTTTCATGAGCTCCAAATATTAAGGATATTAAGGATATATATACACATACACACACACACACACACACATACTTGGGTTAGAGCAGGCACATCTGTGATATGGAAGTGAAGTTAGTTGGTGGCCAGAAATGAGTATCATTTTGTGAATGTTGGCAATGATTCTGCCATTGACTGTCACTGAATCTGTCCGGAATTAGGTTTCACAGTAAAACAGAGCGCTTGTCTCTCTAATCTCCAGGATACTATGACATTTAATCATATGATGAGGAAAAGTGTGATGAACTTTGGGATGTGAGCTGCTTTGTTATATAAGCTGAGCTGGTGGCACTGTCTACACAAAGTCTTTGCATTTCCTTCCTTTCTTCCTTCTCCCCTCCCCTCCCCTCCCCTCCCCTCCGCTCCCCTCCCCTCCCCTCCGCTCCCCTCCCCTCCCCTCCGCTCCCCTCTCCTCCCCTCCCTCCCTCTCTCCCTCCCTTCCTTCCTTCCTTCCTCTCTCCAAACTTTCTTCCTCCCTTCCTCCCTTCCTGCCTTCCTGCCTTCCTGCCTTCCTGCTTTCCTCCTCTCCTCTCCTCTCCTCTCCTCTCCTCTCCTTTCCTTTTTCTTCCTTCTTTTCACGGGTAATCACAAGCCTTTAATGAGGCAGGGCCACAGACCTGATCACTCAACATCTGATATAAGGAAGGGGGAGGTTATATAAGGCAGGGTGTCAGTGAGCCATAGGCCACAGCCAATGTTCAGGAGTGTGTTGGATGGGTCTACATGATCCGTATGGACTACTAATCATGGGGGCTCCACGCGGGGACAGGACCAGGTGGGGTGGGGGTGTCTCAGTGCCTGCTGCATAGCTCTCTGGGGCTGTGGCCTCCTCTCAGCTCAGCAGGCTGCAGGGTTTTCCCGCACCACGACACTCACTGGTTTTATGGCAGGAGGCAGAAGCCATGGAAGCGAGTGGAAAACAGAGCGCACAGCTGACTTCACAGTAGTGGATACTGGTGACACTTCATGGCTGTGACCCAGAATGAACTAACACACGCAGGACGCAGGGCGTCACTGGTCCCAGGCCTCTGTCCATGACCAGGTGGTCAGCAGAAGGACTTCTGCACCTCACTATGCAATAAGCCTTTGTGTTTCAACCGACATCTGAAATTCACTTTTCAGGAGCAAGTTATTTTTGTAAGGTAAGGATTTCATTAGAATATCAGTACAGCTAATATTAAAATAGTGCTTTCTTATCTTCCACTACATTCTCCAGACTGCTTTATTTGTCCCATTGCTCAGCAAATTCCTAGTTGTTGGAAGGGAGATGAATGGGGAGAGTCCCTGCTGAGGTTTTGGGGTGAGAGTGGTTTTTCCAGATTATTCCATGATAATTTGAAATTTTCTCTGCATGATGGGGGCATATTTCCACTGTATGCTTTCCATGATGATTTTTCTTATTTCCCTTTAGGGTGTTCCCCACTGTGCCCTGTGGATTTCTACATTACTTTCAAGTTTGGCAGTTGTGCCTCATTGAATCAATTGGTGACATGGCAAATCTTGTATTAAAAATAGTTTTTAAATGAATAAAACCATTCTATTAGGAAATGTAACTACGTTATTTTCTCACAGATTCACCAGAGATGTCATAGATCTTCTTTGGGATTTCAATAAATTAAAAAATCACCACCTATGGATAAATATGTCATTATTCAAGCCACCACACTAACCAAAAACTGATCTGCCCATTTTTTAACCTCTTCCCCTGAGAGATGCTCAAGTTCTATGATTCACCAAGTAGAGTCTTAAGTCAGGGGACAGTAAACAGTAGTTCAAATCTGGCTAGCAGAATTTCTCTGTAAATACATTTTTATTAGAAATTAGCCATGCCATTTGTTTAAAGGATTGGCTGTGGCTGCTTTTATGCTACAGCATCAGAGCTAAGTAGTTGCCACAGAGTCTGATGACCCACAGCACTGACAGCTTTGACTATCTGACCCTTTACAGAAAATATTTGCTGATATTGGACTAAGACATGTTTCTATATATTCTTTGGCCATTAATTAATTAGGCTTGAACTCCTTGAAAGCACAGACTATCTCCTATTTCCCTTTGTATCTTCAGTGTATATCACACTATGTCTTGTTGGAAAGAAGAGCTCAGGTTCAAATGAAGGAAAGGAACCTAATCGAGCTGTAAAAATAATCATGGGCGCCCCTCTCAAAATCTTAAATATTACAGGAAAGAATCATTGAAAACCAGCCATTGGGTGATTTTAAAATTTAATTTAATTAATTAATTTTTTGAGACAGGGTTTAGCTCTGTTGACCAGGCTGGAATGAATGCAGTGGTATGATCTCAGCTCACTGCAACCTCCGTCTCCTGGACTTAAATGATCCTCCCACCTCAGCCTCCCAAGCAGCTAGGACTACAGGCACATGCCACCACACCTGGCTAATTTTTGTATTTTTAGTAGAGACAAGGTTTTACCATGTTGCAGAGGCTAGTCTCGAACTCCCGACCTCAAGTGATCCACCCACCTCGGACTCTCAAAGTGCTGGTGCAAGCCATCGTGCCTGGCTGAATGATTTTTTAAATAACGACAATTTTAGATGGATTCTCAGAAATATCTGTGTCAACAGGGCAGACTCTGCTCTTGGTGCCCTCCAAAGGGTTGCCTGTGTTCTCATTCCAGCAATCCAGGGATGGGAAGAGACCAATGCAACTTTTGCTTTACAAAGATAATTTTCATGCCAAATCTCCCAAAAGTATTTCTAAGGACGCCCCAGTGTCAGGTGCTGGGCAGCACGGCCAAGAAATAGCTAAGCCAGGATGCTGGGGATATTTGTATTCTCCACTCACTCTTCCAGCAGGCAAATTCTGTTTTGCAATTTGTTATTACATGAAAAAAAAGGAAGTGTTTGGGAAGCAACGTAGCCTGCACTCTGTACGTTTTCTACCCTTGTTTGAATGCTCTTGGTTGACTTTGCTTACATATGTAAATTTGAGAAATGACTGGAATGTAATTTTTTTAAATTGATGTATTTAATACCTTGAGTAAGCGTTGGAAAGGGCTCAGGAAAAATAATCTTGGGTAGTTTCCTTAATATCCAAGCCAAAGGTGGCAAATATGTAGCAAGTTTATTATCAGTCTGACCTCTTTCCTCCCTTCTCCTACCAGATGTCACTAACAGATCACTGCATTTTTTTTTTTTTTCAAAGAGACCCTCAGAATCCTTCAAATGTGCCCAGATAGCCACCATTATTAGAATTGGCACATGAGGTGAACTTACCTTCCCAAGCTGATCTTACGTCTTTCTAGGTGTGAGAATCTTGAGTGATGTAAGTCACGTTTCAGTTGGATTTGCATACGTTTTCAGCTAGATTTTAGTTAGATTTTCACAAAAAGCAATACCATCTTAATTGTTTGTGAAGTTCACTTAGGCAAAAATTATGTATTTCAAGGCAACACTAGATAAAACTTGATGCTTTTTGAGTCCTTGTCTTGGTCCTGGCAGGTGATTTAGGGCCTTGGAAAAGAAGAAATCTCATATTCTGTGTCTAAATTATGTTAAAACTGTGCAGACATCCAGTTTCCAAGGTCCCTGAGAGAAAACACACATACAGACACACGCGCACATGTGCATGCAACAATGAATTAAGGAGAAAAGAATTAAACCTGTCTTGGCCTCAGTTTCCAATTTGTAAAGTGAGAAAGCAGACGAGGTTTCTCAGTCAGACTGGAAAGTTCTCCAAGGTCACTTCCAAGAGTGTAGCAGACATCTCACCTCCTGTTGTCCGTATTAGCCCTTCATGGACAGTGAGATTAAAAACACAGGTTGCTCTCCAGTGAAACTTTAATTGCAGAGCTTTAATTAGAAAAAGAAACAAAATACTCTTAGATTCTGTTTTTTTTAAAATTTTATTTTTAATTGTGTTTTTATTGTTTCCATTTTATTTCAAAAGAGAAATGAAAACCTCAAGTTTCCAAAGAGCTGCACACATTTCTTCCCCATACAACTGCTTTAGCAGGTTAACCTAAAACAATTTCCTAAAACGTACTTTTAATGAGAAACTCCAATCTCTGAAATTTGTCTTGAACATTTTTTTTTTCTTCAGACGTCTTATGGGACTCTGGAGTTTCCATACCTCAGTGCCAAGAACATAGCAAAGGAATTTGACTGCATTTAGTAATTACCTCGTGTTAGTCTAGCTCAGAGTTGTTTTGCTCTTAATGGCTTAGGAGAGCCATTTGGATACTTTGATTCCAGCAATATAGTTCCAATGGGAAGGTGGGTGAATGGCCATGTAATGTTTAGCTTATTATAATGGCCATAGCCAAAGCTTTTGCAGAGTAAATTTTTACCAGACTTGGACTAAGGATGGGTCACTGTGGAGGAAAGCATGAGAAAATAGGAGGGAGAAAATAAGGCTGGGAGAGTCCTTTCCTTCTCCAAATTAGGCCCCAGGATTCTAGTGGACATTTGTTTTAGTCCTTTCTGATAGCCAGAGGGAAAGGTTTCCCCAGCGTTCTCCCCATGTGCTTCCAGGACCCTGACGCATCCTTACTGTATTAGTCAGTGTTCTCCAGAAAAACAGAACCAGTAAGATATATATAAGCTATGGCCTGAGAACCAAAGGGCCCCATGGTATAAGTCTCAGTCTGAGGGCAGGAGAAGATTGATGCCCTAGCTCAGGCAGGAAGGTAGAAAAAAGGGGCAAATTCTTCTTTCCCTCATGTTAACTCATAAAATTAACCATACACCAAGGCTTCACAGTGGAGCATATACATTAAACCACAGATTCTAAAACTGTCTATGGTGAAGGACTCCCCACCCCTGCATCCACTGTGGATTGATACTTGTGTAAAATACAACAAAAATGAATCAATGAAGAAAATGATACACAAGACTGGGCGTGGTGGCTGATGCCTGTGGTCTGTGCACTTTGGGAGGCCAAGGAGGGCGGATCATGAGGTCAGGAGATTGAGACCATCCTGGCTAACACATCTCTACTAAAAATACAAATAATTAGCCAGGCGTCGTGGCTGGTGCCTGTACTCCCAGCCACTTGGGAGGTTGAGGCAGGAGAATGGTGTGAATCCAGGAGGCGGAGCTTCCAGTGGGCCGAGATCCTGCCACTGCACTCCAGCCTGGGTGACAGAGCAAGACTCTGTCTCAAAAAAAAAAAAAAAAAAAGACACACACACACAAAGACATACAGAATATTAGCCTCAATTTTTTATTATCAGATTGAATTGCCCTGTCAAATTGCAGTAAAATTTCTAGCCACTCTCAATTTCTATATTCATCTTGTCACACACAGTCACAAAATGTGTGGACAGGGACTGGTCCACAGATCACGCTTTGAGTAGCCTGACTTAGCTAGACCATTAGTGCTTTCTGGTTACCAGTGATTATTTCAGGAGTATTCTTATAACCTAAGCTGGTCCTGGACCCTCCAAGTTGGGACTTTACTTGGGAATGCCAGGATAATGATTCTCCTTTTCCTGGCTGGATGCCGTCTTTGGCCACCAGAGACATGGGCTGAGAATGAGTAAATACTAAGAAGGCAGATCCAAGGGAGAGTAAGTGAGAAGCTGGATCTACTCTTCTATTGTGGAGAAATAAAAGCTCATAAGTTAACATTTTTGTATAAACCAGAATTCATCTGGTTTTATATCATTGCCTGGAGAAAGAGTATTATGTGATACAGTAATTAGTTTGTATGTTTCCCCATGAACTCTCACCAGCTTCTATTTGCTAGTCATCTTTCCAAAACACAGAGCTGAGTGTGCTGTTCTTATGGTATAGAAAAGTTGGCTTCCCACTGCCCTCAGTACAAAGGTCAAGCTTCTTACTTTGTCATTTAAAGTCTTTCACAATTGGATCCCCTTCTACTTTTTCAGCTGATTTTTTTGCTAGGCTCATGCTCAGGCACATATCTTATGCTTTAGTTTGACCAGACATGCACTTTTCTAGATATTGTAGATTTGTTCATGTTCTCTGTGTGGATTGCCTTTCCCCTTTCGACACCCTTTTCTGACTTACTAAGAATAGAACCTCAAAAATATAAGGTGTTTATTACTTCTTTTTTTTTTTTTTTTTTGAGTCGGAGTCTCGCTCTGTCGCCCAGGCTGGAGTGCATTGGCGTGATCTCAGCTCACTGCAACCTCCGCCTCCTGGGTTCAAGCCATTCTCCTGCCTCAGCCTCCCGAGTAGCTGGGACTACAGGAGCCCACCACCATGCCCGGCTAATTTTTTATATTTTTAGTAGAGACACGGTTTCACTGTGTTAACCAGGATGGTCTCCATCTCCTGACCTTGTGATCTGCCCTCCTTGGCCTCCCAAAGTGCTGGGATTACAGGCGTGAGCTACCGCGCCCGGCTAGGTGTTCATTACTCTTAAATGTTAATTATTACACATCATCATTCTGGGTGATTTCAAGGGCTAAGTTTGAGAGTGTTGGCAAGGGGGCAAAGTGAGGCACCCAGAGACTTGATGAAAAGTGCATTTAGACCCCAAAGCTCTCATTTCATAGAGATTCTAATATGGTTGGTTGTACTACAAAAATCTCAGAGAGCAACAAGCTTAGACAAAATGTAACTTCATTGCCGTGTATACTGAGTATCCTCAAATGGCAGCATATTGCTGTAGTAGAGTTTTTGGAAAAGACTCCTTCTTGGAGACAATATAACCAAGTGCAGTGTGAAATCCAAGAACAGACTTCTGGGTGGCGATGTAGGTAAATTGGGAGGATGTCATGGGGTAGTGGTGAGACAGTCCCACTCTACTAGAAGCCACCTCTGCCACCCCCCAAAGGCTGCCTAAAATCCTCTGGTAAGAGCTTATTACAAGGCTTGGAGGTAGATATATGCAGAATGTGTGAAATGTTTTCCTGGGAGGGATGACATTTTAAACTTTAATTTTATACATTACTGGGAGTCATATGTAATATAGTTCTTGAAAGCAAGGATGGGAAAAAAAAAAAACAACAACAAACCCTATAAAGACAACGATGCTAAGTGTGGAAAGAAAAAGTTACCTAAGAGGTGATAGAGTACCAAAAATAGCTTTTCGTTACTTCTCAAATTTGTTAGCATTTAATGGGCAAAGTGAATATTCTTAGCTATACAACTGCTTTAATTTTAGGATTAGGGGATACTTTTAATTTTACAAAATTATGTGTTCATATTGTTTAAAGTAGAAGCATACAGAATGTAGAGAATTTATTCATTAGAGCTCTAATATTTACGTGCTGTCTGATCTAGAGAAGTCACTTACCCTCTCTGAGCTTCGGTTGCATTCATTGATAAAACAGGCATAATATTCAGAGAAAATCTAAATGCCTGTTACAATAAAAACAAATTAAAAGAGAAAAAAACAAAAACAGGCACAATACCTGACCTGCTAACCTCATAGGTTGTGAAAATGTACTCAGATGGCTAGAAGTAGAATTCTTTATAAAGTAGAAAAATTTATTGTTTATAGTTGGTGCTAGTGCAGAAAAGGATAAGTGGTGTGAAGCACTGCCACTCAATGTCAATGGAATTTACTGTTGGTGGTACAAAAAAAGAAAATAAATATATCTCTAGTCTCTTGTTCCTTTAAATTTTGAAGGAGCTTCTACCAGGTTCAGAAAGGGAATCTTACTAGCATTTGGGGAAAAGCCTTTTTACTGAAACTTCTTGAAGCTTTCAACGGTGGGCACACATATGTTTGTAAAGACATCTAGCCAATGAATGACATTTTAAAAGAGAGAAGCTGTTCTTTGACCGTCTTCTCAAATAATTATTAATTTGTATCAGAAAATTGGAGAGGGTGCACGTGCAGGGATTTTTTGCTAAAGAGCATGATGTGTCTGAGGAGTTATGACCCACAGTATCTGATCTGTTCCAGAGATCGCTTGGTGATTGTAAATGCCTCTCCTGTATGTTTGTATAAGTCTTGAGCTGTGTAGAACTAATTGCTCTAACTGCACCAGGAGGTGAAGGGCAGAGCCCGTGGCTTACAGATGCTTGTGTCTCCTAGTTTCCAGCAGCAAATATTTATTAGATGAAAACTTGGCTGAGGCTGCATATCAAAGAGAAGAGGAAGGGGCATCTCTTGGCAGATTTTATCCTCAAGGCAGGTTACCTGCTCCTGTATAATTGAAAGGAGACCTGGCCTGAGTTGAAGGCTGTCTTACCCCTTCAGAAGAGATCAAGTAGCAGTGGTGGCCCATGGGTGTCAAATAAAGGGCTTCATAGTTTAAGAAAGACATGAGAAGCTAAGAGCCAGTTCAGAGGACAGCTGTCATGATAAAGAGTTTAGAAAAGAATGTGTAGGAAGATGGGCCAGGGATGGGGGATATTGGGATCATTTAAACCTGACAAGATGAGCCTGAATAAAGTATGACAGGTAGTTGGTATTCAGACATTTGCAGAAGTGATTATATAGAATATAGAGCAGATGCTCTAAAGTATTTTTGGATGCCAGGGCACCCAGGAAAAGATCATATTTACATGGCCCACAGTGTAATCAGGTGAGGTTGCTTAAGACCTCATTCTGTTCTAAGGCTTTGACATGCCTGGGTCCCACTCTGCTACCAAAGGCTGATGGCATCAGTAGTATCATCCAAAAGACCACCAAGATGGCTAAATAGTAGAAAGGAGAGCCTCATTGCTCTCATCAGTTTGCAAGCCAAGAAGGGAAAGCATCCAGTGTGGACTGAAGGTGCTCTCTGTTGGAATAGGGGAAGGACAGGTTGGGTTTTATATTCATATTCATACATATTCAACAAGTTTGGGGGAAAAGCTATACATATTAATGTGGGAGCCGGGCACACTATAATGAGTGAACATACGTAGCATACATCCCATGTTCACTTTGGAATGGGGTTTAGCACTAAAATGAGGTAGAATTTGGCCCTTTACATCATAAGGTGAACTACAGGACACAAATGTGGTTTGTGTGCAGCCTCTATAAGCTGGTAGAAACTGGCAGTCTAATATTAATAGCTTATCAGAAAAGAATGTTTGTAAGGCTGGTCCTCTGTCCAATCAGAGCTGATAGATGGTTTGGTTAGAGGGAGTTTAATTATAGTAAGTTAGAAATTTGCCATGCCATCCAGGCCCTGAACCCTCTACCCATAGGTAACTTTGTTTCCTTAACCTTAGGGTTAGTCTTAGTTGATAAAAGGGCATCTATTTTGGTTTCTTAGATCACAATAACTTAAGGCACTGTAACCGATCCCTGGTTTAAGGGAGTTGCATACTTGTTACCAAATTGATGTAGAGGGTTGGAGCTGTCTGTGTTTGAGGTAGATTTAGAAAATGTGGGGTCAAAATGACAAATAAGGGATTGAAATAAAAGAAGGAACTAATTGATTCTGGATTTGAAAATACTGATTGATTTGTCACAGGATGGATGTGTGGGTGTGTTTGTAAAGAAAATAACTTTTATCTGAGAACCGTGAGTCCTCTTAAATGATCAGGCTTAGAGAGACATTATAATGAGGCAGGAATCATGGTCCTACTTCCTCCTTGAGGTATTTATTCATCTCTTGAAACTGCTTGTTATTGCCACATGGAGCTATACATTAACCAAATAATGACACACCTGACACTATAACCCACACTCTATAGCTTAACAATGTATAGCCAATCACTAACCAATGTCATTTCTGTAAACCAATGAGAATTCCTGATAACAACTTTGTATCAGCCCACCCCTTGTCCCCTTTTTTGACTTTTAAAAACCCACTGGTAACTGCTGCTAATTGGAGTGTATATTTAGGGCGACTTGCATCTGTGTTCCCAGGTTGCAATCCTCAAGCTTGACCCAAATGAACTCTCTACTTTGATAAAAGAAACACTTCAGCCAAATTAAATTTAAAGGAATTTAATTGAGCAATGAATGATTCATGAATCCGGCAACCTCCAGAATCACAGCAGATTTACAGAGACTCCAGGGGTGCCTTGTGGTTAGAACAAATTTATAGACAAAAAAGGTAAAATGACACACAGGAATTGGAAGTGAGGTACAGAAACAATGAGATTGGTTATAGCTTGGCATTTGCCTTATTTGAATGCAGTTTGAATGTTCAGCAGGCTATGAGTGGTTGAAGTATGTCCGCTGGGATTGGCCAACACTCAGCTGTTGTTACAGGTGCATACTACTGGGCTAGGTTTTCAATTTTTCTGACTATTAAGCTAGGTTACAGTTCATCTACGAGGACTCAAATATAGAAATGTGGAGTCCTTCTCAGGCCATATTTAGTTTGCTTTAAAAATTCCCCCCTTTTGGTCATTTTCTCAATTTTGAGAGATTGATGTTACTATCACGATTGTAAATGTACTTATACGGTTTTGAAACCACCGGGAAAGAGAAAAACAGTGGATTTTACAAGGAGAGAATAAAGACTGAGTAGAGGGTACCGCCTTACACTGAAGTATCCTGTTTATAGGAGAAAAGCAAAACCCTGTCTGTCATAGGATCAGTTTTTTTTTTTAAAAGCCTTAGTTTGATTATGTCACATTTAGCATGAGTGACTTCATTTCCATTTGGTTTGGTTTGTTGGGGCCAAGTGCATGAGCTCAGTCCAAAATAATGGCCTCCCATAATTTTATTTTAAAAAAATTTCCCCCTCTTTGGCCAGGTTCTCATGTAAGTGAGAATGTGACCAAAACTTAGGGCCTTAGTGCCACTCTCAGTTACCATCACTTTGGTTTCTGGTCTCAGCATGTTATTCATAGGTTATGGTGTCCTCGTAGTCACATATTTCTTTCACCTTTTCCATTCCAGTTGAAGAGAGAACATTTAGTGTTCTAGAGATGGCTGCAAGCAAACATTTAAAACTTTTGAGAGAATACACCACACCAGGGAGACTGTTATGGCTACTGGGAGGATAATACCAAAAGTTTGGAGTATGGGCCCTTACCCAGGGCCCCCATAAACCAAACGACATAAAATTAAATAGATTAAAGAATGACCTAGCTGAAGAGTCTACTCATGTGACCAAGTGGATTTTTCATTAATCCCCTGAAACTGAATTTTTATAATCTAAATTTGATGTGTTTCTCCATAGGCCACGAGTGTCAGCAGCTGCGCAGGCACTTTTCTGTTTAGCCAGTTCTATTATTTAGCATAACTTTCAGGAGAGAATTTAAAGTCTGTTGTGTAATGATAGCCTTTAAAGTAGAATTTGCTGTAGAGCCTATTATGAGGGAGACATTTCTAATTACTGTTTCTTTTATTCTAAGTCACAGAAAAAGAAACTAACAAATGATGTCCTTCTAGAAGAGTGAAGGCCTCCTGGCAATGTTCTCTTTAATCCATGATGTGTGTTAAAAGGAGTTTTGACTGATTATGAAGCAATGTATGAACCACTAAACTTTCTCACCTACATTGGGCCTTCATCTTCTGTTAAAGTACAAGTTTATTCACATATAAGGCTGGCTGCAAAACCATTCACAAATAAAAGTATACCCTGTAAGTTTACATAATAGACCTCTTTTTCATTTCTATTGTTCATAGAGGCATAAACACAGAAAAAGTATTCAAAGACAAGAGTCTCGTGATTGTAGAAGTCTTGATCCGTGATCTTGGGAAAAGCTGTTCACATCAGGGATGCCATTTTCTTCTGGGGAGAAAGTTTCCTGGTTGGTTTTACCTTAAGGGTTCCAATGGATATACAGTTCCAGGAGTGTGGCGGAACCCTTCTCAGCTGTGAGATTATGAACCCAAGGTTCAAGGCTCCAGTTTTGCTGTAGTGTGGATGTCAAGGACAGTCTTTCTCTGATAGTCTCAGAATATCCCATCTTCAGTTCTAGATTGTGAAGGGATTGTCCTCAGTGAACCATCAAAAGCTTTCTTTACCTGGTGAAAATACACTGTAGCATAATAATCTACTGTTGTAACATCAGCCCTCTTGCATGGGAAGGCTTTTATACAACGAGAAAACATGCATTGAAAATGACAGTTGAATGAAATCCCTTTAGAAATGTTTATATGGCCCATCAAGTAGCCAAATGTACCTGAAGCTTTGATTGTCTTCCCAGGAATATGGAACCAAACATTGGTTTTAAGCTATTTCTGCAATTTACAAGTCATCACATCAATATATTCAATTTGGGTTATTTTATCTCTTCCATGATGAGTCATGGAATGCAGAGCCTTTAATAACAAAAGCTTTAAGGACTCAGGAAGGACAAGGCAGCTGTCCTGTTTCTTCATGAGTCCGTGCTTAACAATGGACTTATGTCCTCTTGAATACCAGTTGTTTCTCCAATTTGGGTACATAGCACTGATAACTAATGGGTTATCATAGGTAATTTGACTTAGACCATGGAGTTCATTCAAATTGTATATTTAAACAATTTTAGTATTGACTGATTTAGCATGATAGTCTAGAGCTTGATTTTGAAAGGTTTGTTAAATACCACAGGTTTAAAACGTTGGCTATTATAAAATAGAATCTTAGGTTACCATAAGTCATTCATTTAGCCAAAAAGATAACTGAAAACTTTTTTCAAAGGAAAAGCGTCATTCTGATAGAGAAGAGACTCAGCTTCCCAAACAAGACCCAATGAAGATTGCATGGGGCTGATTCTCTCTTCTTTCCTTCCCTTCCCTGCTTTGTCCTTTGTAGTTTACTTAAAAGGTAAACAAAAAACTTTCATCTTTTAATATTACACAAAAATCCTTTTTAAAAGAGAAAATCCAAATTTTATGTTTTCATTAGTGTATTTTTAATGTTAAAGCTAGTTTTTAATAACATCTATTCAGTTTTAACTAATTTGACCATAAAGTAGGATTTTTGTAAGCCTTTTATAACACTTTACAATTTTTTTTTTTTTCTCAGAGCAGAACAATGTTCTAAGAAAATTCTATTGTGTTTTTATTCCAATGTCCAATTTATGGAAAAAACTGAAAAATGCCATTTTAACTTTAGCCAATTTGTTCACACATAGAATCTCTTACAATCAATTTTTCATAAACTTTCCACAACTTGTTCAAACCTTTAGCTTTATTTAATTTAAAACAATCCTTTAACCTTCTAACCTAGGCAAAAATTTACATTCTCATACCTTCATATAATCTCTTACAAAAAACACATTTCATTCTCCTTACACACCCTGAATCTAAACCTATTTTTTCAGCAGTCTCAATTACATATTACAATGTTAACTCTTAGCAACTTTTACTTTTGGTGAAAACTTTGGTGAGTAAGGGATTTCAATTACGTAGTAGGTGTGAAGCCTAGGACCCAGACAGAAATGCAGATAAGGCCTGACTCTTTCCAACATCTAACTCCATGTGTCTCAGGCCTTACCAAGCTGTAAAACATGCAAGGCAAGCTGTCCAGTTAAGAGTCATAGTGGCATTTTATGAAGCATTTAGGAGGCCTAATCAGCTTTAAATTGTACGACGTTTCTGGCATAAATTCTTTCACGACTTACGCAGACCATGTACAACATATTTAGACTTTCTGACGTGCCCTAAACATTTCTGGCATAAATGCTTTTTCATAAATTCTTTCATGACTTACACAGACCATGTACAACATATTTAGACTTTCTGACTTGCCCTAAATATCCCTCTTTTTAAACAACCAGTCATTTTACTTCAGGACAAGAATTTACCATACGACATCCTTTCTTATATTAAATCTCTTTTCTTTATAACCTTCTTTGCATAGCTAAGGGGCATGGTTAATTCCATAAATCCCCAGGCCTTATTTAGAATATAACATCTCCAAAATAAATTGAACAATTTTCAAAAGTCAAAGTAGCTTATGACCTTAAAGCATTTAGCAAACCTAATATCCAACCTGCATAGTTTAGACAAAATGTCTTTATTTTATTTATTTATTTATTTATTTATTTATTTATTTATTTATTTTTGAGATGGAGTCTCTCTCTGTCGCCCAGGCTAGAGTGCAGGGGCATGATCTCGGCTCATTGCAAACTCCGTCTCCTGGGTTCACACCATTCTCCCTCCTCAGCCTCCCAAGTAGCTGGGACTACAGGCGCCTGCCACCATGCCTGGCTAATTTTTTGTATTTTTAGTAGAGATGGGGTTTCACCGTGTTAGCCAGGATGGTCTCCATCTCCTGACCTTGTGATCTACCCGCCTCGGCCTCCCAAAGTGCTGGGAGTACAGGCATGAGCCACTGCGCCAGGGCAAAATGTCTTTATTTTATCAATAATCTTTAAAGCTGTTTTTATTTCCCAAAGATTACTAAAATCACATGAACTAAAAGGCATTACAGTTTTTATTTTGCTTTCAAAATGTTTGATTTAAGTGCTTGTTTTTGCTTAAGCCAATTAATTAGGGCTCTTTTATATAAACATTACACATAACACATGTATAATTACACAGACAGACAGAAGAAGATTACTACAGTAGTTGTAAGATTTTTCATTTGCCAGTTTTTAAGTTTCTTAATTGCTTACTGGCTTTATGGTGGAGTCCTTGGAAGAACAGGGCCATGAAAGGGGTCTCTGGTGCCTCCTGTTTTTCCCAAGGAGCCCAGGCTTTTAGAGCTTAAATATCCACTTTTAAGTAAGCCGACTTTTAACCACAGTATTCTTTAATAAAGTCTTTTAAAATTTCTTGTTACCTTATTTTAGCCAGGCCAAATGGCTGATATTTCTGGCTTTTGAACTTTACCAAAAGTAACCTCCCAGGTGCTCAGAGAAAGGAAAATTTAAGATAGCCCGTGGAGGAGCAGAGACTATACAAGGTCATGTAGATATTTAACCAGAAAGAACTTACTTTCTAAGTAGGGAATCGAATCTGACTGCCAGTGTGAAAGGGCACTACCTTAGCTACCGAGCTACAGCACAGGGCACATCACAATAGCTTAGCACACTGTGACGTATATCTGGTTGAAGGGAGTCACAGACTTGTTATGAAATTGATGTAGAGGGCTGGGACTGTCTGTATTTGAGGTAGAGTTAGAAAATGTGGGTCCAAATGACAAATAAGAGATTGAAATAAAAGGAGGAAATAATCGATTCTGGATTTGAAAATACTGATTGATTTGTCACATGATGGGTATGTGTGTGTGTTTGTAAAGAAAGGAACTTTTATCTGAGGAATGTGAGTCCTTTTAAGTTATCAGGCCTAGAGAGACATTAAAAAGGGACAGCAAACATGGCCCTACTTCCTCCTTGAGCTACATATTCATCTCTTGAAGCTGCTTGCTATTGCCACATGTAGCTAGACATTAACCAAATAATGCCACATTTGACACTATAACCCGCCCCCTATAGCTTAACAATGTATAGCCAATCACTAATCATTTCTGTAAACCAATGAGAATTCCTGATAACAACTTTGTATTAGCCCACTCCTTGTCCCCTTTTTTGACTTAAAAAACCCATTTGTAACTGCTGCTAATTACAGTTTATGTTTAGGGTGACTTGCCTCTGTGTTCCCAGGTTGCGATCCTCAAGCTTGACCCAAATGAATTTTCTATTTATATTAATTTTGCCTCAACTTCTTCATTTTAGGTCGATGTGTATGTGTGTTTGTGTATAGAACATGTTCCAAAAGGCTTTGAACAATTTAAGCGTCACTAACTTCAGAAAAATGAGTGTTATAAATTCACTCCCAAGAACCTTGAAGTTTTAATTATATGCATTTATTTTATACTTGTTTTAGTTTTGTAGATGTTAAATAATGAATTATTAGTTAAACAATGTTCCAGAGAGTTAAAAAACCAATGACTGACAAAAATCATCAGTTTACAGGATAGCAGATTAAACAACAACCGCTTGCTAAAACGCCAAAATTGTCTCTGCTTGTGAGATTAAAAAACTGGCTAAAATGGATTAAAACTAATAAGGCCAACTGGAGTTGGCACAGAACAAGCTTGCTGAAGTCACAGATCAAATTTCTACCATGTTTCAAACTAACTCCCCCAAAATGTGCACATGTGATCCATGAGGTAGCGTTAAACAAAACTGTGCATGCCTGAGGATGTCCCAGACCTATTTCCTGCCATCGATCACCTACTAATCCCAGAGGCCACCCACTAGACCTTTTCTAATAAAATGACTGCATGAAAGCCAGCACACGGGACAGATTTGAGCTGGACTCCTAGCTCCTTGTTGGTTAATTTACAATAAAAATCTTTTCTCAAAAACCCAAATTGGGCAGTGAGCTTCTTTTCCTTGATGACATTAGTTTTAATCATTTGAGACAGTCCCTCTGATTGGAAATAGTAAAGGTTGACTTCGAAACAAAATATGTAATGTTCAACATTCACAAAATGAAGTAAGTATAAAGGATATGTAAGTTTCATATCTGGGTTAATGTAAGGCAAAAACATTCTGTAGATAAGACGGATTTGAGGACATATGTGATCCTGAGAGTAGCAAAGCCTGGGTACAACAAATATTCCAGGCAGTATTTCAGGCTTTCAAGGCAGTGTAGTTGGTGGGATCCAAGTTAAGGGCTCCAAACAGTAAAGGGGGACTCAGATAATACCTGGTTTACTGTTAGAACCAATGGAAAATTCCACTAAGGTAAGTATATGACATGAAGAAAGGATGGAGTTGGGAAATGGAGTGGTAGGGTAGGACAGAGGGACCTAGAGGGCCCAGGAGGGGTGGAGTCAGCTGGGCTGGTAAAAGGCAGGGCTGTGGACACACTTTTCTCTTGTTGCTACCCCCACCCTCAGAAACCCTCTGTGACTCTTCCATGCTCTGTGATGCAGGCCTGGGCCTATCGTTGAGACTGGGCACCCACAACACTCAGTTACCTTCGGAAGTCATGCTATTCAAAGCATGGAGAATATCCTCTGTTTTCTAAACAGCTATACTGACACAGGGCTGAGCCCTGACTCACCTTGCTTGGATGGATATTGACCACAACTGCATCTACTTGAGTGGGTTGGGGTTGTTTATGCTGTACTTTTTCTATGTGGTATCGATGCTGTGTTTGTCAACCCGTGGGAAAAATCATGACATCCAAAAGGTAAGGAACTGTGGGTGAACACCCAAGAGAGATGCCCTGTTGTTGTTTCCCAATCCTATTCCCACATTTTTAAATAAGTTTGGTTGGTTCAGAGAGGTCTTAGATGGGAAGTCTGAAGAGAGGATAGAACTTCACTCTTCTATGGAAGAGGTTGGGCAGACTTAGGGGTTCAGGAGGACTAAAGTTTCCATCTGTAGCTCATAGACTACCTGTCTGGCTGTGGTGGAGAGTTCCAGGATAAAATCCCAAACATTGTAATTCTGTGGTCCCAGATGGGATTATTTAGAAAATGTGGGCTCTCTGAAAGAGAACAGTTTCTCCTAAAGTTTGATCATGAGTCACATTCCCATGTCACCTGTCACTTGACCAAATTTTCCTTCGTGTTGGGCTGATCAGGGGAGTAATGCTGAGAGTCTCTGAGCAGAGGCTGCAGCCAGAGCTCTGTCTCTGGGACACTTGTCCTGTGAGGGAGCACAGATGTGACTGTTGGCCTCTGGGTCTGTGCCCTCCTTGAGGACTGCTAACTGAGCACATCAAGTGTGGCTCTCATAGACAAAATCCTCTTGAGTTTTTCACAGAAGGAAAAATTAGAAATTTTATCACCTTCAAAAATTGATAACAGGAACACTTTTCTATTGATTACAGAGTCATGTTATTCTTGTATAATGAATGAATGTGCTTCCTAGAGGAGTGAGAGAAGTGAGTCCCAGCCTGTCATTATCTTTCTTTTTTCTCAGCATCAAGGAGAGCCAGGAGGAGAAGGAAAGGTGGGACATTTAAAGGTAATGCCAGGCTGCTCTATCTGAGCTTCAAGGGTGACTCTTCCTGTCTCCTTCATGATGAGTCAGTCCCATGATTTCTTAGAATGTCAGTTACTAGACAGTCTTAGAAAACAGAGTCCTCAGAAGACAGGCTCATGGGAAAGCAATCAGACCTGAGACAATACTCACAGGCCCTGCTCTGCCCCTTCATGGGCATGATGGAGTGATGGACCTGAGTAATGAGTATTGCCCAATAGGTGGCCAAGTTAGATATCGAGGAAGGACTACTGGTTGGCTTGGAGTCAGAGTATCTGTCTCACACTTTGCATAAGTACTTTGACTTCCTTAATGCTCAGATTCCTCCTGGAGGTAACCACTGATGTCTGTGTTTCACATGGTGGTTTTGAGCATCACGTGGGGTAATGTATATGAAAGGACTTTACTAATGATGCCCACTGAACCTGTGAATATTATCAATGACTATTTGCCCTTTTGTACTGATTCTTGGGGCTATCAGAGTTTAAAATCCCAAGGGTCTTCCACAGAGTGACTTCTGTATGAGCCCTGTGCCTCTACCTTCATTGCATATAACATACTGTTTTCCCAGACCAGAAAAGTTTCCAGAGGGAAGCAGAAGAGGAAAGGAAGCTGCTTTCTATTCTGAAAAGGTGATTAATCGTTCCCCTTCTGTCCTGTTCCCCCACCCTCCTTTTTTTTCTTTTTGCATGTTCTATTCACTTCAGGGATTCCTCGTAGCCTGCTGTAGCTGTGCAAGTTGGTCCCCACAGGAATGGGTATGTGAATTGAATGCATTGGGGAGAGGCTACAGAATACATAGCGAGGTCATGGGCGGGGGGCAATGTGAAGCTGGTAGCAGGATTCAGGGGGCTCCACCCCTGCCAGGCTAACAGACCCTCCTTTCCTTGTTCTGATTCTGGCTGCAGCTTTGGACCTCCTGCTTCCTGCAGTCCCCTGGACCAGCATCATGATACCATCCGCTTTCGTCGACTGTTATGCCCAGATCCTGTCTGTCAGGTGTGTAACAGAGCAACTGCTGATATCCAGCGACTGCTGTCTTGGGAGTCCCTGAAAGCTGCTGCTCCCTCTGTGTCCCCTTTGGCTTCTGCAGCTTCTGTGACTGAGTCATCGTTCACTCTGTCTTCTGCCCCCTCAGCAATTCCTCCAGAAGACCTAATATTGTCTCCTCAGCCTAAGCCCTCTCTACCATCCTCTTTAATTCTCTCACATGACCCGATCACCCCCTTAGCTGACTTATTTTCACCCTCACCTCTGAGGCACCCTCTGCCACCACAGCCTGTTTCTCCCCTGGATTCCAAGTTCCTCTTGGACCATTCCCCACCCCAACAGCTTCCCTCTCCCCTTCTCCCACCACATCATATTCAGAGAGTGGAGCCCAATCTTCATCCTGAGGCCAGTTTGTCTCTGAACACCATCTTTTCATTTGGCTCCACCCTATCCCAAGATATGAACCCCTTACCAAATGTTTCCTAGGCCATGAATCCAACTGATTCATGTGCTTGTCATCATGAACCACCAACCCCAACTGCTTTACCACTGCAGGACAGCACTGCAACTCAGTCTAAAGCAAGACCCACAATATTGAAGCCTTTTCCAGAGACGTTATCTCTAGGTAGCTCTGGTGGGACAGAATATGCCCCAACAATCAGAGGCATTGACCATTCATGCCCTGCATCTTCAGAATTCTACTGCTGGCAGCCTCATGGCAAGGACTTGTTTCCCTCCACTACTGCACCATCTGATTTCGTACAAGAGCTTCTTACCCTTCACTATTCTGATGCCACTATAGGGGGGCACTCTGTGGCCAACCTCATACAGCCTATTAACCTATCATTTCTTAGCCATGACATTCTGGAACTCCTGGAGAGACAAGTCAAAAAAAGGGGTGATTTCCTGATGTGGAAAGAAAATGAAAACAAAGCAGGATCTTTTCCAAAACCCTGTAGACCAAACTGTCAACTAAATTCTTCATGGAAAATGTTAGCCTCAATTGCAGATAAGCAAGACTTGGCAGCCTCACTTCCTTTTTGGGCCAGTAAAGACAAACTAGAACAGCTGCACATCCACCAGCAGCCCCCATGTTCTAAGTGCATTGAGGACCATTTAGAGCAAAAATATGTGCAGCTCTTCTGGGGTCTCCCACTTCTGCACAGTGAGTCTCTGCACCCTACTGTTCTTGTCCAACATGGTCATTACTCCATGTTTGTATTCTTCAATGGCATTACAAATACATCTATATCCCAAGAATCTCCAGTACTTTCCCCTCCCCAACCTCTATCCTTGCCTAGTACCCAACTTCTACCCTTGCCTCAAACCCTACCCCAAGGTCAGTCCCCACATCACACTCAGGTCCAGTCCAGGGCTCAACGTCAATCTCCACTCCCAGCCCTACTACCTAGTCCTCTATTCCTGATTAGGATCTGTGGAGTGTGTTTTCATAGACCCCAGAATGAGGCACAGTCTCTTATGCCATCTGAAATTAGCCATCTGGAGTGGAATGTGTTGCAGAAAGTGAAGGAAGGTGTGTGGGGTTTACCCTCTTTGGTTAAAAAATCCCAGGAAGACATTTGTCCTCCAGCTCCCAGTCTTGCATTGTTCAGCCAGCCCTTTAAGGCCCATGTTCCCATATCCATTATTCCTGGATATTTTCCATTCAGCTGTGAGCTAAGGAAGAAACCAGAGCACCAACTTCGAAAAAGACTCATCCAGAGCAATTGGGGCCTGCCTCGCATAATCCATGAGTCTCTGTCAATGCTGCATCCTCAGAAAAATATTTTGGAGATATTTGAGTTAGAGAACAATCATGGACCCTTACATAGCTCTTTGGTTGAGAGTCAGGGCTGCAATGTTCTAAAGAAATTAGGATCAAGCATCCCTAGAACCTTCCACGAGAGGAGCTCAAATATGCTTTCCCTGGAGAATGTGGGGGAATTATCGGGGATACAGACAGGAGAATGGCCCAAAAGATCATCTGTTGCATGATCCAGAGAATCTTCAGATGAGGATCTGAAGTCTAACTCTGAGAGAGACCTGGACACTCATATGATGCATCTGTCAGGGAATCATTCAGGGGAGAGCCTAGGTCAGAAACAACTTGAAAATGCCCTGACAGTACATTTGAGCAAGAAATTTGAGGAAATCAATGAGGGTCGAATGCCTGGGACTGTGCATAGTTCATGGCATTCAGTCAAGCAGACAATGTCTCTTGCTGAGGAATCCCACAGCCAAATAAAACATCGAAATATGGCAGCATTGCTGGGTGAGGACCACCGTGTTGATACTTCCCAGGAGATTTTATTCCTTAGTTCCAACAATCAAAAGATGTTGGAAGCCCATATTAAATCTTTCCATATGAGGATTCTGTGGGGCCTTCCCCGCAAAGTCCATGAATCCATAGAAATCTTTAACTTTGAAAGAGGACCTTTCCAATTCCTTTTCCCATTTCGACCTTCCCTCCTCAGTCTCCTCCATTTCTGGTGTAGCCAAAAATGGGGTCTCCAATCCCCCTTAGAAGAAGGTTTTCAAGGAGAAAAGTTGGGAACAACAAGCTCAGTTCCGGTCCTGGATTGTCCTCACCCTGTCACCTCACCTGTCGGCAAAGAAAGCAGAGGACCCTGAGAAGACAATTTTCTGATACTGACCATGACCTTACGGATACAGATTCCAAAGATGGGGCCTCCACACCCCTTAGAAGAAGCACTACAAATTTTCAGGGAGAAAAGTTAGAAATAAGCAGCTCATTCCCCATCCTGGGTCATCCTCACTGCATCATCTCACCTGTCGACAAAGAAAGGCAGGGAGCCCTGATAAGAAAATTCTCTGATACTGACCATGAGCTTACAGAAAGTCCAGACAGTTGAGGATGGCAGACAGACTTTTCTGCCCCCACCACACAGCATCATAGGCAAAGTCAGTCAGAAACAGACTGTACTAGCCAGTACCTGCAGCCAAAAGCTGACAATAATGCAAGCTAGGGCTCGCTGTAAGTGAAGGCTTACGAGAGAGAGTTCCAGTAATAATGTAGAAAGGCTTCAGGGCAGTAGAAAGACATTTTCTGTCACCAATGGGTCTAAAGAAATGTTCAAGGCAGAGGAGCTCTGTGCTCTTCAAACACCATCTAAAACTACTTGATAACCAGCAAGTCAGGAAGCTGCTCAGTGATAAATACATAAATAAGCACTTCTACAACTGAAAGTTTCCCACCAAGAATATCAGTTTCCCGAGATCCTATGTCATCATACCTTAAAATCAGATGTTGAGTGAGTTAAAGTTTAAATTGGCCCAGAGGGAGCATAGCCAAGTTCAAAGCCATTTCACTGACATGTCCCTTGCGTTAGACAACTTGGTTTCCAAGGACTTACTGACTCATGCTCAGGGCATCTACAGTGAGAACATGTCAACTTTCCAGGTGGTGCATGTCCACTTGGAGGACACAGGGATACGTGAGGAACAGTAGCAGGAGCCCACGGTCCCTAAGCATGTCTTACAGAATGTCCAGATAAGAATTTCCCATGAGTGGCTGGGCGCAGTGACTCATGCCTGTAATTCCAGCATTTTGAGAGGCTGAAGCGTGTGAATCACGAGGTCAGGAGTTTGAGACCGGCCTGGCCAGCATGGTGAAACCCCCTCTGTACTAAAAATACGAAAAAAATTAGCCAGGCATGGTGGCGCATGCCTGTAGTCCCAGCTACTCCAGAAGCTGAGGCAGGAGAATTGCTTGAACCCAGCAGGTGGAGGTTTCTGTGAGCTGAGATCACGCCACTGCACTCCAGCCTGGGTGACAGAGTGAGACTCTGCCTCAAAAAAAAAAAAAAAAAAAAAAAAGAAAAAAAAGAAAAAAAAGAAAAAAAAAGAATTTCCCACAAACACTACAAAGACAGTGAGCCTGCCAAGACCCAAAGGAGGAGAGCTTGGTGGACAGGATGCTGGACTGGGGACATCCCAACCGAGGAGAAAAGGCCATCCTGTTCAAAGCAAGACATCAGAGGAGGTGCTTGGGAGCAAATCTTCCCCAACCTTGAAAACACAGCCTCCTCCTGAAAACCTTTTCAGAAAATGGATGAAGACCTTTTTGCAGCAGTTTAATAATCCCAGCATAACAGATGAAGAAAAGAAAGTTCCTGGGAAAAGGGTACCTCCCTGTCGTCATCTGCAGAATAGAGGTCAAATTAAAAGTAGAGTTGCCTTTACTGGGACTACTGAAGCTCAGAAAATTAGGAAAGACACTGGGAAGTTCCCAGAGGAGAAGCTGGGGCATAGGCATGGGATAGATATCACCTGTCCCCAAGAGCCCCTTGTCTTCCCAGTGGAGATTGGGAAAGCTCAGCACAACCTAGAAGTGCAGGTCAGAGCAGCGCCTGTACAGGGCTATCCCTGTAACTACATGGCTCCCTCCTGCAAACTGACATGTACAAAATCGTACAGCCAAGAAGCTATCTTTGTTGGCCAGAATTATCCTACAATGATTAGACAGATCATAGACAAGGACAGACAGCCCCAGAAAGTTGAGGCATTTAAGGGGAAGATATTGTGTCAAAGGCATCCCAATCCATGCCCCACAGGAAGCCTGTGCCACATCCAAACCCCACTTGCCAGCATCAGGTCAGCCTGGTGTGTCCAGCCATCCCGACCAGTGCTAAAAGCACTGTGTTCAGTGATGTGCCTTTACTAACTGGACAGAAAATGCTTCCAAAGCATTTCCAGGGAGGAAAATTTCCCCCCACAATAATTCACTTCTTGTTGAGAATCTTGATTCTCCCCAATAAATATTCTAATAAGAATAATATTTTCTCTGTGTATTGTGTTGGGGGGTATAGGTTTTGGGTAACACAAGCTTGTGGTTAGGGAAAGGTAGGAGTTAGCTCAGTTCTTGCTGACAGCCTCCTTTGACTTCTTTTTTTTTTTTTGAGATGGAGTCTTGCTTGTCCACCAGGCGAGAGTGCAGTGGCACAATTTCCGCTCATTGCAAGCTCCGCCTCCTTCATGTCATTCTTCTGCCTCAGCCTCCTGAGTAGCTGGGACTACAGGCGCCCACCACCACGCCCGGCTAATTTTTTGTATTTTTAGTAGAGACGGGGTTTCATCATGCTAGCCAGGATGGTCTCAATACCCTGACCTCGTGATCCGCCCGCCTCGGCCTCCCAAAGTGCTGGGATTACAGGTGTGAGTCACTGCACCCGGCCTCCTTTGACTTCTAAAAGGTGACCAATCCCTTGGAGCTCTTGTGGAGGAATAAGTATCATGTGCCTCCAAAAGCCCCTTCTCTCCCTGATGAAGTCTGAGGAGATGAGCTCTTTTCTACCTCTTTGCTTGAGACTTACTGATACTGTATGGCAGCCTGCACCTTCCTCCCTATTCACTGCTTCATCTCTTTTAGAGCAATAAGGAAGACAGGCCTTCCATATCTGAAGAGAGGGTCAAGGACAGGTAAAATTTTCAGAAATAGTGGTTTAATCACGATTTTTAAAAAGTTGTCATACAAGTTGGTGGGAGTGTTTGGGGTATTGCTGGTTGGGGTAGGGTATCAGGAACACTGTGAATGCTGCTTAAGAATTTGACAAGCAGGGCATCCTCATGATTTGGGGAAGCATATTTTGACCTCGATATTGAGATCTTTGTACTACAAAGTCACTTTTGGGAAGTAGTTCCCCTCACTGTGTATATCTCCAGGCTGCCTGGATTGATGACATTTTTAATGGGCAAAAAGATCACCTAGGTGTCTGTGGCAGGAATGTTGATCGGGCAACCACCTAGGTAAAGTATAGCTGAGAGTAAGGAAAAGATGCTTTAGAATGAATGAGAAAGTAAGAAAAAAAACTAGGAAAGGATGAGGCTGCTGGTGCAAAAAGGTTTATGCCCTTCATGCCCATATCACGACCCTTTCTCAATCTGGACCTAGGCACCACCCCCTTGAGGATTACCATGGTGCTGCAGAGCTCACAGATGCCATTTTGGCAGAAGTGTACATGGGGCTGTTCATTATGGACTAAAACATTATCTTTTTTCTTTTTTTTTTTTTTGAGTCGGAGTCTCGCTCTATCACCCAGGCTGGAGTGCAGTGGTGCAATCTCGGCTCACTGCAAGCTCCGCCTCCGGGTTCACACCATTCTCCTGCCTCAGCCTCCTGAGTAGATGGAACTACAGGCACCCGCCACCACACCCGGCTAATTTTTTTGTATTTTTAGTAGAGACAGGGTTTCACCGTGTTAGCCAGGATGGTCTGGATCTCCTGACCTCGTGATCTGCCTGCCTTGACCTCCCAAAGTCCCGGGGTACAGGCGTGAGCCACTGTGCCTGGCCAAAAATGAGATTTGTTTTCTAGAGGGCACTTGAGTAGGTTTTCCAGAAAAATTTATGAATGCTTAGTGTCAAAACATAAGCAAAACAAAACAAATCAAAACGGATGTCCACTACAGTACCCTCACTCAACCATCCTTCTCTGTACCTGTCCATGCTTATGCTGCTGACCCTGAAGTGTCTGAAGCTTGGGATTGCAGCAATAATTCAGATTTCAAGAAGACTTTAAGAAGGACAAAATTGGGATGAAACCAAGGGCAAAGAACTTGTGGAGGTGGAGAATCAGTCACCTGTGGATGCTGGGGGGATTCTCCATGTTCTTCTCTGTAAGCCTATCCTCTAAGTCTTGCAAGGCTGGAAGCTATGCTAATTGTTTTAAAATGGCTGAAGGGGGCCCAGTATTTGGTTTGATTTGGTTCTAAAATGAAGGTCAAGAGCCTTGAAATGAAAGGACAGAGTTGGAGTCTGCTCCTCTACTCACCATGTCGATGAAGGTTGTACCTTGGTATCAGACATGAGCCCCCAGTTTGAAGGGGCTACATTATCTGGGGTATATGCCCTGGCGTTCATCATCCTGTGCCAGGAAAATTTAGAACACAGACACACATGGGGAGTTTAGGAGCAGAGGTTTAATAGGCAGAAGATAAGAGAAAGAGAAACAGTTCTCTCTATAGACCAAGAAGAGTCTCCAAGTGGAAAAGACTGGCTGGCAGCGAATGCACCAAATTTTATAGTCAGGTTTGAGGAGGCAGTGTCTGGTTTCCACAGGGCTCACAGATTGGTTCAATCAGGTATGATGTTTACATAGTGTACGAGCAAGGCTGATTGACCCAACCTAATCTTATTACGCAAATGGGCTTTCCAGTTGATTGGTGCCATCTTGTCTGCTCCTTACTGTACATGTGGCTGACAGAGAAAAGAAGATGGAGCCACCATCTTGAACATGTCTAGTCCACTAGTTCCTGCCAGCATTCATCTGTGCAAGCTCCAAGCTTGCTTGTCTATGTCTGTAGCTTGAATTTATAGGCTGCTCTTTGTTAGAAAATGATTTGGGGCTGCTTCTCTTTAAAAAGAAAAGATTTACTGAGGACTCCCATACCCTTATTATTTGCCTAGGTAATTTCTTCTTAACTCCTGTATCAGCAACATTATAGCCCCAAAGTGAAAACAATTCAAATGTTCACCAACTAAATCAATGGATAAACAAAATGTGATATATCCATACAATGGGGTGTCATTTGTCCATAGAAAGAAAAATGAAGTATTAATACATGCTACAACATGAATGGACCTTGAAAACATCACGGTGAGAAGCCAGACACAAAAATCCACATATTGTATGATTCCATTTAGATGAAATGTCTAGAAATGAAAAATAGATAGAGACAGAGAGTAGATTACTGGTAACATAGGGAGGAATGCAAATATTGAAAGGTGAAGGCTAAGTGAAGCAGTTTATTTCTGGGGTGATGAAAATGTTCTAAAATTGATTGTGGTGATGCATGCACAACACTGTGAATATGCTCAAAGCTGTTGAGTGGTATACTTTCGGTGAGTGAATTATATAGTAAACAAATTATGTTTCAATAAAAACTTTTTTAAAAAGAAAGTTTGTATAGCAGCTTTATTCATAATTGTCCAAATTAGAAGCAACAGAAATGTCTTTCAGTAGGTAAACTTTTTTTGTATATCCAAAAATGGAACATCATATGCCATTGAAAAGAAATAAACTGGCAAAACACAAAAAAGGAAGAAACCTAAATGTGTATTATTAAGTGAAAGAATACAATCTGAAAAGGCTGTATGATTCTAACTGTATGACATTCGAAAATGGGCAAAACTATGAAGGCAGTAAAAACGGCAATGGTTGTCAGGGGCTAGTGAGGAGGGAGGGATGAAAAAAGAGCACAGAGGATTTTTAGGGCAGTGAACTATTCTATATGATAGTACAATGGTGGATATGTGTCATTATACATTTGTCAAAACCCACAGAATGTGCAACATCAAGAGTGACTGTTAATGTAAACTATGGACTTTGGGTAATAGTGATGTGTAATTGTACGTTCATCAATTGTAACAAATGTACCACTCTAGTATGGGATGTTGACAGTTGGGGAGGCTGTGCCTGTGTGGGGATAGACGGTATGTAGGAAGTTTCCCACTTACTTTTCCTGTTGACATAAAACCTCTGTAAAAAATAAAAGTCAATTAAAAAGAAGAAGAGGAGGAGGAGGAGGAGGTTGTTAATATCTCACAAGGCCCAACATCAGAGAGTTGGCATCAACTCTCTTAAGTATTCCCTGAACTCTGCTTTCCCTTCCTCCTGGCAGAAGAATTTTACTTCTTTATCTATCTTCCCATTGTGTATTATCTTTGCTTGTTTTACAGCTTTTTGTAGCATATTTTATTATATTTGTTTGCAGGTCTCACTTCCTGGACTATGACCTGTCCAAGGGCAGAGGCAATATCTTCTTTTACTGATATTTTTACAGTAGTAGGAATACTATATAGTAAAGTTCAATAAATATTTGTTGTGTGAATGTATGAAGAACATCTTATAACTACTGTTGTATTATTTTTATTTTTTTTTAGACAGAGTCTCACTCTGTTGCCCAGGCTAGAATATAGTGGTGTTATCTCATCTCACTATAACCTCCCCTTCTGGATTCAATCTATTCTCCTGCCCCAGCCTCCCAAGTAACTGGGATTACAGGTGTCTGCCACCATGCCCAGTTAAGTTTTTGTATCTTTAATAGAGACTGGGTTTCACCATGTGGGCCAAGCTGGTCTTGAACTCCTGACTTCAGGTGATCCACTTGCCTTGGTCTCCCAAGGAACTGGGATAAAACTATTGTTTTAAAATATAATTATAGAGGATTTTGCCTCAGAACCTGTTCTGCTTCAGGCTTTTGGGGATCCCGAGAACAGCTGCCTCCAAGTGACTTATCCCAGGGACAGTGGTCAGGATGTGAGGGCGTGAGCATTGAGGAAACTTCCTAGGAAACTGGGAACATATGAAAGTCCTAAACGAATAGTTTATCCATACTGAGCATCCTCAGGTGGTATCATATTACTCTAAGAGCTTTTGGAAAAGATGCCTCCTTGGAGATAATAAAACCAAGTGCAGTGTGAAATCCAAGAGCAGACTTCGGGGTGGTGATATAGGTAAATTGGGAAGATGTCATGGGGTCAATGGTGAGACAGTCTCATCCTATCAGAAGCCACCTCTGCCACCTCCCAAAGGCTGCCTAAAATGCTTTGGTAAGTTTATTATAGGGCATGGAGGTAAATATATGTAGAATGGGTGAAATGTTTTCCTGGGAGGGATGACATTTTAAACTATTATTTTATACATTACTGGGAGTCATATGTAATATAATTCTTGAAAAGAGATTTTGAGAGGGGGTTAGGAAAAAAAACTATGAAGACGTTGATGCTAAGAGTGGAAAGGAAAAGTTATCTAAGGTGTGATAGAGTACCAAAAATAGCTTTTCGTTACTTCCTAAATTTGTCAGTATTTAACGGACAAAGTCAATATTCTTTTTTTTTGAGATGGAGTCTTGCTCTGTCACCCAGGCTGGAGTGCAGTGGAGAGATCTCGGCTCACTGCAAGCTCCGCCTCCAGTGTTCACGCCATTGTCCTGCCTCAGCCTCCTGAGTAGCTGGGACTACAGGTGCCCGCCACCACGCCCGGCTAATTTTTTTGTATTTTTAGTAGAGACGGGGTTTCACCGCGGTCTTGATCTCTTGACTTCGTGATCCACCTGCCTTGGCCTCCCAAAGTGTTGGGATTACAGGCGTGGCCACTGCGCCCAGCTCAAAGTGAATATTCTTAACCATACAGCTACTTTAATTTTAATATTAGGGCATACTTTTTACTTTAAGAAATTGCATATTAATATTATGTAAAGTAGAAGCATTATGAATGTAGAGAATTTATTCATTAGGGCTCTGATATTTACTGCTGTCTGATTTAGAGAAGTCACTTACCCTCTCTGGGCTTCGGTTTCATTCATTGATAAAATAGGCACTTGAGGTGAAGGGTAGAGCCCGTGGCTTACAGATGCTTGTGTCTCTTAGTTTCCAGCAGTAAATATTTATTAGATGAAAACTTGGCTGAGGCTGCATATCAAAGAGAGGAGGAAGGGGCATCTCTTGGCAGATTTTATCCTCAAGGCAGGTTACCTGCTCCTGCATAAATGAAAGGAGACCTGGCCTGAGTTGAAGGCTCTCTTAACCTTTCCAAAGAGATCAGTAACACTGGTGGCCCATGGGTAACAGTGGTGCCCCATGGTTGTCTAATAAGGAGCTTTACAGTATTAAAAGAAACTTCAGAGAAATTAAGTTTAAAGGAGTTTAACTGAGCATGAAAGATTTGTGAATTGGTTAGCCCCCAGAATCACAGCAGATTCACAGAGACTCCACGGGTGCCTCATGGTTAGAACCAATTTATGGACCAAAAAGGCAAAATGATGTACATGAATCAGAAGTGCGGTACAGAAAGAGTGAGATTGATTACAACTTGGCCTTTGCCTTATTTGAACACAGTTTGAACATTCAGCAGTCTATGAGTGGTTGAAGTAGGGCCGCTGGGATTGGCCAACACTCAGCTATTGTTACAGGTCCATACTATTGAGTTAGGTTTTCAATTTGTCTAACTATTAGGCTAGGTTACAGTTCATCTGCAAGGACTCAAATATACAAGTATGGAGTCCTTCTCAGGCCATATTTGTTTGCTTTAACAATAGTTTAAGAAAGACATGAGAAGTTAAGAGCAGTTCAGAGGACAGCTGTCATGACAAAGAGTTTAGAAAAGAATGTGTAGGAAGACAGGTCAGGGGTGGGGGATATTGGGATCATTTAAACCTGACAAGAGTCATCTGAATAAAGTATGACAAGCAGTTGGTATTTGGACATTTGCAGAAGTGATTATATAGAATATAGAGCAGATGTTCTCAAGTTTTTTTGGATGCCAAGGCACTCAGGAAAAGATCACATTTACATGGCCCACAGTGTAATCAGGTGAGGTTGCCTAAGACTCTATTCTGCTCTAAGGCTTTGACATGCCTGGGTCCCACTCTGCTACCAAAGGCTGATGGCATCAGTAGTATCATCCAAAAGACCACCAAGATGGCTAAATAGTAGAAAGGAGAGCCTCATTGCTCTCATCAGTTTGCAAGCCAGGAAGGGAAAGCATCCAGTGTGGACTGAAGGTGCTCTCTGTTGGAATAGGGGAAGGACAGGTTGGGTTTTATATTCATATTCATACATATTCAACAAGTTTGTGGGAAAAGCTATACATATTTATGCAGGTGCCGAGCACACCATAATGAATAAACGTATGTAACATACATCCCATGTTCACTTTGGAGTGGGGGTTTAGCACTAAAATGAAGCAGAATTTGGCCCTTTACATCATAAGATGAACTACAGGACACAGGTGGTTTGTGTGCCGCCCCTGTAAGTTGGCAGAAACTGGAAATCTGTAATATTAGTAACTTATCAGAAAAGAACGTAAGGCCGGTCCTCTGTCCAATCAGAGCTGATAACTGGTTTGGTTAGAGGGAGTTCAGTTATAGAAAGTTAGGAAATTTGCCATGCCATCTGGGCCCTGAACCCTTGACTCATAGGTAACTTTGTTTCCTTAACCTTAGGGTCTGTCTTTGTAGATAAAGGGGCATCTGTTTTGGTCTCTTAGATACAATAGCTTAGGGCACTGTAACCTATGCCTGCTTTAAGGAGTTGCATACTTGTTACCAAATTGATGTAGAGGGTTGGGACTGGCTGCATTTGAGGTAGTTAGAAAACGTGGGCTCAAAATGACAAATAAGAGACTGAAATAAATGGAGGAACTAATTGATTCTGGTTTTGGATATATTGATTGATTTGTCACAGGATGAGTGTGTGGATGTGTTTGTAAAGAAAAGAATTTTATCTGAGGACTGTGAGTCCTTTTAAGTTATCAGGCCTAGAGAGACACTAAAATGAGACAGAAATCACAGCCGTATCTCCTCCTTGAGCTATGTATTCATCTCTTGAAACTGCTTGCTATTGCCACATGGAGCTATATAGTAACCCAGTAATGCCACATCTGACACTACAACCCACACCCTATAGCTTAACAGTGTATACCCAATCATTAATCTATGTCACTTCTGTAAACCAATGAGAATTCCTGATTACAACTTTGTATCAGCTCACTCCTTGTCCCCTTTTTTGACTTAAAAACCCACTTGTAACTGCTGCTAATTGGAATGTATATTTAGGTCGACTTACATCTGTGTTCCCAGGTTGCAATCCTCAAGCTTGACCCAAATGAACTCCCTACTTATAATAATTTTCCATCAGCTTCTTCCTTTATGTCAAGGAGTATGTGTGTCTGTGTACAGAGTATGTTCCAAAAGTGCTTGAACAGTTTAAACTTCACTAACTTCAGAAAAAAAAAGTTCTATAAATTTACACCTAAGATCCCTTGAAATTTTAATTATATACATTTATTGTACACTTATTTTCATTTTGTAGATGTTAAGTGATGAATTATTAGTGAAACCATGCCCCTGAGAGTTGAAGAAACCAATGACTAATAAAATTAATCAGTTTACAGGATAGCCGATTAAACAACAAAAACAACAATAACTTGCTAAAATGCCAGAACTCTCCCTGCTTCTGAGATTTAAAAATTGGCTAAAACGGATTAAAACTATTAAGGCCAACTGGAGTTTGCACAGAACAAGCTGGCTGACGTCACAGCCCAAATTTCTGCCACGTTTCAACCAACTCCCCACGAAAGTGCACATGTTATACATGAAGGAGCGTTAAACTAAACTGTGCATGCCGAGGACTTTCAGACCTCCCCTTTCCTTCCACCAATCAACTATTAATTCCAGAGGCCACCCCCTAAACCTCTTCTAATAAAATGACCACATGAAAGCCAGCAAAGGGGACATATTTGAGCTGGACTCCTGTCTCCTTGTTGGTTAATTTACACTAAAAAACTTCTTTTCTCAAAAACCAAAATTGGGCTGTGAGCTTCTTTTCCTTGCTAACATTAGTCTTTTTTTTTTTTTTTTTTTTTTTTGAGACGGAGTCTGGTACTGTCGCCTAGGCTGGAGTGCAGTGGCCGGATCTCAGCTCACTGCAAGCTCTGCCTCCCGGGTTTACGCCATTCTCCTGCCTCAGCCTCCCGAGCAGCTGGGACTACAGGCGCCCGCCACCTCGCCTGGCTAGTTTTTTTTTTGTATTTTTTAGTAGAGACGGGGTTTCACCGGGTTAGCCAGGATGGTCTCGATCTCCTGACCTCATGATCCGCCCGTCTCGGCCTCCCAAAGTGCTGGGATTACAGGCTTGAGCCACCGCGCCCGGCTTGCTAACATTAGTCTTAATCATTTGAGACAGTCCCTCTGATTGGAAATTGTAAAAACTGACTTAAAAAAAAAAAGTAATGTTCAACATTCACCAAACGAAATAAATATAAAGCAAATTTAAGTTTTATATCTGCATTTATGTAAGGCAAAAATATTGTGTAGATAAGACGGATTTGAGGACATATGTGATCCTGAGAGTAGCAAAGCCTGGGTACAACGAATATTCCAGACAGTATTTCAGGCTTTCAAGGGAGTGTACTTGGTGGGGTCCAAGTTAAGGGCTCCAAACAGTAAAGCAAGACTTGGGTAATGCCTGGTTTACTGTTGGAACAAACTGAAAATTCCACTAAGATAAATATATGACATGAAAAAGGATGGACTTGGGAAATGGAGTGGCAGGATAGGGCAAAGGGACCCAGAGAGCCCAGGAGAGTCGGCTGTGCTGGTGGGGTTGGGGCTGTGGACACACCCGCCTTTTGTTGCTCCCTCCACCCTCAGAAACCCTCTGTGACTCTTCCATGCTCTGTGATGCAGGCCTGGGTTTATAGTTAAGCCTGGGCACCCTCAGTGCTCAGTTGCTTCAGGCAGCCGAGCTATTCAGATCATGGAGAATATCCTCTGTTTTCTGAGCAGCTATATTGAGACAGGGTTGAGCCCTGACTCACATTACTTGGATATTGACCCCACCTTCATTTGCTTGAGTGGGTTGGGGTTGTTTATACTGTACTTGTTCTACATGGTATTGATCCTGCATTCGTCACCCAGTGAAAAAAATAATGACATCCAAAAGGTAAGGAACTGTGGGTGAACACCCAAGAGAGATGCCCTGTTGTTTTTTCCCAATCCTATTCCCACACTTCTAAATAAGTCTGGTTGGTTCAGGGACATGTCTTACATGGGAAGTCTGAAGAGAGGATAGAACTTCACTCTTCTGTGGAAGAGGTTGGGCAGACTTATTGGTTCAGGTGGACTAAGGTTTCCATCTGTAGCTCATAGACTACCTATCTGGCTGTGGTGGAGAGTTCCAGGATAAAATCCTAAACACAGTAATTCTGTGGTCCCAGATGGGATTATTTAGAGAGTGTGGGCTCTCTGAAGGAGAACAGTCTCTGCTGAAATTTGATCATGAGTCACATTCCCATGTCACCTGTCATTCAACAAAGCCTTCCTTCATGTTGGGCTGACAGGGAAGTAATGCTGAGAGTCTCTGAGCAGAGGCTGGGGCCAGAGCTCTGTCTCTGGGACACTTGTCCTGTGAGGGAGCACAGATGTGACTGTTGGACTCTGAGACTGTGGCCTGGATGAGGACTTCTAACTCAGCACATCAAGTGTGGCTCTCACAGAAGAAATCCTCTTTCAGCTTTTCAGAGACGGAAAAACAGGAAATATTTTATCACCTTCAAAAATTGACAACAGGATCATATTTCTATTAATTATAGTGTCATATAATTCTTGTATAATGAATAAATAAATGAATGAGCTTCATAGAGTGTGAGAGAAGTGTGTCCCAGTCTGTCATTATCTTTCTTTTGTTCTCAGCATCAGGGCAGACCCAGGAGGAGAAGGAAAGGTGGAACATTAAAAGGTAATTCCAGGCTGCTCTATCTGAGCTTCAGGGTGACCCTTCCTGTCTCTTTCATGAGGAGTCAGTCCCATGATTTCTTAGAATGTCAGTTACTAGATAGTTTCAGAAAATGCCCTCAGAAGACAGGCTCATGGGAAAGCAATCAGACACGAGACACTACTCATAGTCCCTGCTCTGCCCATTCATGAGCATGATGGAGTGATGGACCTGAGTAATGGGTGTTACCCAGTTGGTGGCCAACTGCGATATTGAGGAAGGACTACTGGTTGGCTTGGAGACACAGTTTCTGTCTCACAACTTTGCAAAAGTACTTATCTTACTTGATGCTCAGATTCCTCCTGGAGGTAACCACTGATGTCTGTGTTTCATGTGGTGGTTTTGAGCATCACATGGGGTAATGTATATGAAAGGACTTTACTAATGATGCCAAATACAGATGAGAACTTGTGAATATTATCAATAACTATTTGCCTTTTCCTACTGATTCTTGGGGCTATCAGAGTTTAATATCCCAAGGGTCTTCCACAGAGTGACTTCTGTATGATTCCTGTGCCTCTACGTTCATTGCATATAATATATTGTTCTGTTTTCCCAGACGGCAAAAGTTTCCAGAGGGAAGTAGAAGAGGAAAGGAAGCTACTTTCTATTCTGAAAAGGTGATTAATCACTCTCCTTCTGTCCTGTTCCCACCCCCTCTTTTTATTTTATTTTTTATTTTTAGCATGTTTTACTCATTTCAGGGATTCCTTGTAGCCTGCTGTAGTTTTGGGAGTGGGTAGCCATAGGAACGGGTATGTGAATGAATGCTTGTGGAGAGGCTATAGTGAGGTCATATGACCTCATATATGGTAAGGTCATGGGAGGGGGCAATGTGAAGTGGGCAGCAGGATTCAGGGGGCCCCACCCCTGCCAGGATAATAGACCCTCCTTTCCTTGTTCTGGTTCTGGCTGCAGCTTTGGACCTCCTGTTTCCTGCGGTCCCCTGGGCCAGCATCATGATACCACCCGCTTTCGTCGACTGTTATGCCCAGACCCTGTCTGTCAGGTGTGTAACAGAGCAACTGCTGATATCCAGCGACTGCTGTCTTGGGAGTCCCTGAAAGATGCTGCTCCTTCTGTGTCTCCTTTGACTTCTGCAGCTTCTGCAACTGAGTCATCATTCACTCTCTCTTCCACCCCCTCAGCAACCCCTCCAGAAGATGTAATACTGTCCCCTCGGCCTAAGCCTTCTCCACTGCCCCAGTTAATTCTCTCACCTGACTTGATCACCTCCTTAGCTAACTTGTTTTCACCCTCACCACTGAGGGACCCTCTGCCACCGTAGCCTGTTTCTCCCCTGGATTCCAAGTTCCCCGTAGACCATTCCCCACCCGAAGAGCTTCCCTTTCCCCTTCTCCCACAACATCACATTCAGAGAGCGGAGCCCAATCTCTATCCTGTGGCCAGTATGTCTCTGAACCCCACCTTTTCACTTGACTCCACCATATGCCAAGATATTTCCCAGGCCATGAATCCCACTGATTCGCGTGCTCATCATCACAAACCACCAATCCCATCTGCTTTACCATCGGAAGACTGCACTGTGACTTCGTTGAAATCAAGACTCACCATCTTGAAGCCTTTTCTGGAGATGTTATCTCTAGGTGGCTCTGGTGGGACATCCACCTATGCCCCAACAATCAAAGGCATTGACCATTCATGCCCTGCATCTTCAGAATTCTCCTGGCGGCATCCTCATGCCAAGGGCTCTTTTTCCTCCAATTTTGTGCCATCTGATTTCATGGAGGAGCTTCTTACCCTTTATTCTTCTGAGGCCTCTTTAGGGTGGCACTCTGTGGCCAACGTCATACAGCCTGTTAATATCTCCTTTGTCAGTCATGACATTCTGGCACTCTTGGAGAGACAGTCAAAAAAAGGTGTGATCTCCTGATGTGGAAAGAAAATGAAAACAAAGCAGGATCTTTCCCAACACAACTTAGGCCAAACTACCAGCTAAAGTCTTCATGGAAAATGTTAGCCTCAATTGCTGATAAGCATGACTTGGCAGCCTCCCTTACTTTTTGGGCTAGTAAAGGCAAACTAGAGGGGCAGCACATCCATCAGCAGCCCCCATACTCTAAGTGCTTTGAAGACCATTTAGAACAAAAATATGTGCAGCTCTTCTGGGGTCTCCCATCTCTGCACAGCGAGTCTCTTCACCCTACTGTTCTTGTCAAACATGGCCATTCCTCCATGTTTGTAATCTTCAATGGCATTACAAATACATCTATATTCCATAAATTTCCAGTACTTCGCCCTCCCCAACCTCTGTCCTTGCCTAATACCCAAGCTCTGCCCTTGCCTCAAACCCTGCCCCAAGGTCAGTCCCCACATCTCACTCAGGTCCAGTCCCACAATCAACATCAATCTCTACTCCCAGCCCTACTACCTAGTCCTCCATTCCTGATTAGGATCTGTGGAGTGTGTTTTCATAGACCCCAGAATGAGGCACGGTCTCTTACACCATCTGAAATTAATCTTCTGGAGTGTAACGTGTTGCAGAAAGTGCAGGAAAGTGTGTGGGGAGAGCTTAGGTCAGAAACAACTTGAAAATGCCCTGACAGTACATTTGAGCAAGAAATTTGAGGAAATCAATGAGGGTCGAATGCCTGGGACTGTGCATAGTTCATGGCATTCAGTCAAGCAGACAATGTCTCTTGCTGAGGAATCCCACAGCCAAATAAAACATCGAAATTTGGCAGCATTGGTGAGTGAGGACCACGGCGTTGATACTTCCCAGGAGATTTCTTTCCTTAGCTCCAACAAACAAAAGACGTTTGAAACTCATATTAAATCTTCCCATAGGAAGATGATGTGGGGCATTCCCCACAAGGTCCTGGAATACATAGAAATCTTCAAATTGAAAAAGGACCTTTCCAATTCCTTTTCCCATTTCAATTTTCCCTCCTCAGCCACCTTCATTTCTCGGGGAGATACCAAAGATGGGGTATCTAACTCTAATAGACAAAGCACTTTCCAAGGAGGAAAGTTCGGAACAACAAGCTCAGTCCCTGTCCTCGATAATCCTCATCATGTCACCTCACCTGTTGGCAAAGAAAAACCAGAGACTCTAGGAAAACAATTTACTGATGCTGATCATGACCTTATAGAGACAGATTCCAAAGATGGGGCCTCCATGCCCCTTAGAAAAGGTACTACAGATTTTCAAGGAGAAAAGTTAGAAACAACCAGCTCATTCTCCACCCTGGGTCATCCTCAACTGGTCTCCTCACCTATTGATCAAGAAAAGCAGGAGACCCTGAGAAGAGAATTCGCTGATACTGACAATGATCTTACAGAAAGTGTCCCAACAACTGAGGATGGCGGACAGACTTTTCTGCCCCCCCCACACAGCATCATAGACGAAGTCAGTCAGAAACAGACTATACTGGCCAGTAGATGCAGCACAGAGCTGCCATAATGCAAGCTGGAGTTGGCCGTGAGTCAAGGGATAAGAGAGAGAGTGCCAGTAATGTTAACAGGCTTCAGGGCAGTAGAAAGACCTTTCCTGTCACCAATGGGTCGAAGGAGACGTTCAAGGAAGAGGAGATCTGTGCTCTTCAATCACAAAATAGGAACAACTTGACATCCAGCAAGTCAGGAAGCTGCTAAGAGACAAATGTAAAAGCAAGCACATCTCATGAAACTGAAATTTTCCCACCAAGAGTATCAGTTCCCCAAGATCCTAAATCGTCATATCTTAAAAATCAGATGCTGAGTCAGTTAAAGTTGGTCCAGAGGAAGGATAGCCAACTTCAGAGTCATTTCACTGACATGTCTCTTGCCTTAGATAACTTGAGTTCCAAGGACTTACTGACTCATCCCCAGGGCATTTCAAGTCGGGACACAGAAACTTCCCAGGTGCTGCATGTCCACTTGGAGGACAGAGGGATCTGTGCGGCACAGCAGCAGGAGCCCAGTGTCCCTACCCATGTCTTACAGAAATGCCAAGTTAAGAATTTTTCACCAGTTACAAAGAGAGTGAGCCCTCTAAGACCCAAGGGAGGAGAGGTTGGTGGAGGGGATGCAGGGTTCAGGACATCCCAACTATACCAACTCAGGAGAAAGAGCCACGCTATTCATAACAAGACATCAAGGGAGTTGCTTGGGAGCAAATCTTACCTAACCTTGAAAACACAGCCTCCTCCTGAAAACCTTTTCAGAAAGTGGATGAAGACCTTTTTGCAGTGGTTTAATAAACCCAGCATAACATATGAAGATCAAGAAAGTTCCCAGGCAAAGGATCGCTCCCTGTCATCATCTGTGCAGAATAGAGGTCGAGTTACAAGTAGAGCTGCTTTTACTGGGACTACTGAAGCTCAGAAAATTAGGAAAGACACTGGGGAGTTCCTAGAAGCTGTGGCATAGGCCTGGGATAGATGTCACCTGTCCCCAAGAGCCCCTTGCCTCCCCAGTAGAACTTGGGAAAGCTAAGCACGGGCCAGATGTGGAGGGCAGAGCAGAGCCTGTCCAGGGCTATCCCCACAACTGCACAGCTGCCTCCTGCAAAGTGACATGTACCAAATCTTGCAGCCAACAAGCTATCTTTGTTGGCCAGAATTATCCTATAATGATTAAACAGATCATAGACAAGTACAGACAGCCCGAGAAAGTTGAGGCATTTAAGGGGAAGATATTGTGTCAAAGCCATCCCCCATCCATGCCCCACAGGAAGCCTATGCCACATTCAAACCCCACTTGTTGGTGTCATGTCACCCTGGTGTGTCCAGCTGTCCCAACCAGTGCTAAAAGCACTGTGTTCAGTGATGTGCCTTTACCAACTGGACAGAAAATGCTTCTGAAGCATTTCCAGGGAGGAAAATTTTCCCCCACAAAATCATTCACTGCTTGTTGAGAACCTTGACTCTCCCTAATAAATGTTCTAATAAGATTGGTGTCTTTTCTGTGTGTTGTGTTAGGAGGTATAGGTTTTGGGCAACCGAAGCTTGTGGTTAGGGAAAGGTAGGCGTTAGTTCAGCTCTTACTGACTCCCTCATTTGACTTTTAAAAGGTGACCAATCCTCTGGAGCTCTTGTGGAGGAATGAGTATCACGTGCCTCCAAAAGTCCATTTTCTCCCTGATGAAGTCTGAGGAGATGAGCTCTTTTCTACCTCTTTGCTTGAGATTTACTGATACCGTATGGCAGCCTGCACCTTCCTCCCCATTCACTGCTTCATGTCCTTTAGAGCAGTAGGAAGGCAGGCCTTGCATATCAGAAGAGAGGGTCAAAGACAGGTATGTTTTTCAGAAATAGGGGTTTAATCACTGTTTAAAAAACGTCACTGACCACAGCATTATGTAAGTTGGTGGTAGTGTTTGGGGTATTGCTGGTTGGGGTAGGGTGTCAGGAACACTGTGGATGCTGCTTAAGAGTTTGAAAAGCAGGGCATCCTCATGATTTAGGGAAGCACATTTTGACCTCAACGTTGAGGTCTTTCTACTAATAAGTCACTTGGGGAAGTAGTTCCCTTCCCTGTGTATTTCTCCATGCTGCCTGGGTTGATGAAATTTTCACAGAGCAAAAAGATCACCTAGCTATCAGTGGTAGGAATGTTGACCAGACAACCACCTACCTCCTAGGGTAAAATATAGCTGAGAGTAAGGAAAAGATGTCTTATAATGAATGAGAAAGTAAGAAAAAAGTGAAGCTAGGAAAGGATGGTCATGCTAGTGGAAAAAGGTTTATGTCCCATCATGCCCATATCAGGACCCTTTGTCAATCTGGATCTAGGCACTACCCCCTTGAGGTTTACCAGGGCACTGCTAAGCTGACAGATGCCATTTTGGCAGAAGTGTCCATGGGGCTGTTGTTTCAGGACTAAAACAGTATCTGCAGGGCTGTTGTTAACACGGCATCCCTCTCTTTAGAGAAGGTGATCTTTGTGCCTTCTTTCTAGCCATGTTGATGGCAACATGCAAGATCTTCCCTTAGTGTATATGGTGCACCTATCAGGATGGACGTGTCACTTATGATCTTCATGAGCTTAGTGGAATATAACAGATATTGTCTAGAACACCTGCAGCTCATGATCCAGAGGCGAGTCCTTGACTATGCATGAGGGTTAGAGATATTTGGAGGCTCATTATGAATCTTTACAGAATGCTCCTTATGGCTAAGAGTGTACACATATACACCCTTAAAATATTAGAGGTCTGAAGAGAAGGCTACTCCATTTATACAGACTGGGACTAATAAATGAGGTGAGCTTTCTAGAGGTCACTTCAGGTAGGTTTTCCAGAAAAATTTGTGAATGCTTGGTGTCAAAACAAAAGCAAAACAAAACAAATCAAAATAGATGTCCACTACAGCTCGCTCAGTCAACCATCCTTCTGTTTACCTGTCCATGCTTATGCTACTGACCCTGCAGTGTCTGAAGCTTGGGATTGCAGAAATAATTCAGATTTCTTGAAGGCTTTAAGAAGCACAAAATTGGGATGAAGCTCAGGGTGAAGAACTTGTGGAGGTGGAGAATCAGTCACCCGTGGATGCTGGGGGGATTCTCCGTGTTCTTCTCTGTAAGCCTGTCCGCTAAATCCTGTAAGGCTGGCAGCCATGCTAACTGTTTTAAAATGGCTGAAGGGGGCCCAGTATTTGGTTTGATTTGGTTCTACAATGAAGGCCGAGAGTCTTGAAATGAAAGGACAGACTTGGAGTCTTCTCCTCTACTCACCATGTCGATGAAGGTTATACCTTGGTATCAGACATGAGCCCCCAGTTTGAAGGGGCTACATTATCTGGGGTATATGCCCTGGCATTCATCATCATGTGTCAGGAAAATTTAGAACACAGACACACATGAGGAGTTTAGGAGCAGAGGTTTAATAGGCAGAAGATAAGAGAAAGAGAAACAGTTCTCTCTATAGACCAAGAAGAGTCTCCAAGTGGAAAAGACTGGCTGGCAGCGAATGCACCAAATTTTATAGTCAGGTTTGAGGAGGCAGTGTCTGACTTCCATAGGGCTCACAGATTGGTTCAATCAGGTATGATGTTTACATAGTGTACGAGCAAGGCTGGTTGCCCCAACCTAATCTTATTACGCAAATGGACTTTCCAGTTGATTGGTGCCATCTTGTCTGCTCCTTACTGTACATGTGGCTGACAGAGAAAAGAAGATGGAGCCACCATCTTGAACATATCTAGTCCCCTAGTTCCTGCCAGCATTCATCTGTGCAAGCTCCCAGCTTGCTTGTCTATGTCTGTAGCTTGAATTTACAGGCTGTCCTTGTTAGAAAATGATTTGGGGCTGCTTCTCTTTAAAAAGAAAAGATTTACTGAGGACTCCCATACCCTTATTATCTGTCTAGGTAATTTCTTTTTTTTTTTTTTTTTTTGAGACGGAGTGTAGCTCTGTTGCCCAGGCTGGAGTGCAGTGGCCGGATCTCAGCTCACTGCAAGCCCCGCCTCCCGGGTTCATGCCATTCTCCTGCCTCAGCCTCCCGAGTAGCTGGGAGTACAGGCGCCCGCCACCTCGCCTGGCTAATTTTTTTTTGTATTTTAGTAGAGACGGGGTTTCACCGTGTTAGCCAGGATGGTCTCGATCTCCTGAACTCGTGATCCGCCCGTCTCGGCCTCCCAAAGTGCTGGGATTACAGGCTTGAGCCACCGCGCCCGGCCGGTAATTTCTTCTTAACTCCTGTATCAGCAACATTATAGCCCCAAAGTGAAAACAATTTAAACGTTCACCAACTAAATCAATGGATAAACAAAATGTGATATATCCATACAATGGGGTGTCATTTGTCCATAAAAAGAAATGAAGTATTAATACATGCTACAACATGAATGGACTTTGAAAACATCACGGTGAGAAGCCAGACACAAAAATCCACATATTATATGATTTCATTTAGTTGAAATGTCTAGAAATGAAAAATAGATAGAGATAGAAAGTAGATTACTGGTAACATAGGGAGGAATGCAAATATTGAAGAGTGAAGGCTAAGTGAAGCAGAGTTTCTTTTTGGGGTAATGAAAATGTTCTAAAATTGATTGTGGTGATGCATGCACAACACTATGAATATGCTCAAAGCTGTTGAGTGGTATACTTTCGGTGAGTGGATTGTATAGTAAATAATGTTTCAATAAAAACTTTTTTAAAAAGAAAGTTTGTATAGCAGCTTTATTCATAATTGTCCAAATTAGAAGCAACAGAAATGTCTTTCAGTAGGTAAGTAAACTTTTTTTGTATATCCAAAAATGGAACATCATATGCCATTGAAAAGAAATAAACTGGCAAAACACAAAAAAGGAGGAAACCTAAATGTGTATTATTAAGTGAAAGAACACAATCTGAAAAGGCTGTATGATTCTAACTGTATGACATTCGAAAATGGGCAAAACTATGAAGGCAATAAAAAGGGCAATGGTTGTCAGGGGCTAGTGGGGAGGGAGGGATGAAAAAAGAGCACAGAGGATTTTTAGGGCAGTGAACTATTCTATATGAGATTACAATAGTGGACACGTGTCATTATACATTTATCAAAACCCAGAGAATGTGCAACATCAAGAGTGACTGTTAATGTAAACTATGGACTTTGGGTAATAGTCATGTGTAATTGTACGTTCATCAATTGTAACAAATGTACCACTCTAGTATGGGATGTTGACAGTTGGGGAGGCTGTGCCTGTGTGGGGATAGATGGTATGTGGGAAGTTTCCCACTTACTTTTCCTGTTGACATAAAACCTCTGTAAAAAATAAAAGTCAATTAAAAAGAAGAAGATGAGGAGGAGGAGGAGGAGGAGGAGGAAGTTGTTAATATGTCACAAGGTCCAACATCAGAGAGTTGGCATCAACTCTCTGAAGTATTCCCTGAACCCTGTTTTCCCTTCCTCCTGGCAGAAGAATTTTACTTCTTTATCTATCTTCCCATTGTGTATTATCTTTGATTGTTTTACAGCTTTTTGTAGCATATTTTATTATACTTGTTTGCAGGTCTCACTTCCTGGACTATGACCTGTCCAAGGGCAAAGGCAATATCTTCTTTTACTGATATTTTTACAGTAGTAGGAATACTATGTAGTAAAGTTCAATAAATATTTGTTGTGTGAATGTATGAATAACATCTTATAACTACTGTTCTATTATTTTTTTTTAGAGAAAGTCTCATTCTGTCACCCAGGCTGGAGTATAGTGGTGTAATGTCATCTCACTATAACCTCCCCTTCTGGGTTCAATCTATTCTCCTGCCTCAGCCTCCCAAGTAACTGGGATTACAGGTGTCTGCCACCATGCCTGGTTAAGTTTTTTTATCTTTAGTAGAGACTGGTTTTCACCATGTTGGCTAAGCTGGTCTTGAACTCCTGACCTCAGGTGACTCACCTGCCTTGGTCTCCCTAGGAGCCAGGATAGACCTACTGTTTTAAAATATAATTATAGAGGATTTTGCCTCAGAACCTGTTCTGCTTCAGGCTTTTGGGCATCCTGAAAACAGCTGCCTCCAAGTGACTTATCCCAGGGACAGAGGTCAGGATGTGAGGGTGTGAGCATTGAGGAAACTTCCTAGGAAATTGGGAACATATGAAAGTCCTAAACGAATAGTTTATCTATACTGAGCATCCTCAAGTGGTAGCATATTACTCTAAGAGCTTCTGGAAAATATTCCTCCTTGGAAATAATAAAACCAAGTGCAGTGTGAAATCCCAAGAACAGCCTTCGGGGTGGCAATGTAGGTAAATTGGGAGGATGTCATGGGGCCAATGGTGAGACAGTCTCATCCTACCAGAAGCCACCTCTGCCACCTCCCAAAGGCTGCCTAAAATGCTTTGGTAGGAGCTTATTAGAAGGCTTGGAGGTAGATGTATGTACAATATGTGAAATGTTTTCCTGGGAGGGATGGCATTTTAAACTTTTATTTTATACATTACTGGAAGTCGTATGTAATATAATTCTTGAAAACAGATTTTAAGAGGGGGCTACGGAAAAAAACTATGAAGACATTGATGCTAAGAGTGGAAAGGAAAAGTTATGTAATGGGTGATAGAGTACCAAAAATAGCTTTTCCCTTCCCAATTTTGTCAGCATTTAACGGACAAAGTGAATATTCTTAACCATCCAACTACTTTAATATTAGGGTATACTTTTTACTTTAAGAAATTACATATTAATTTGTGTAAAATAAAAGCATTATGAATGTAGAGAATTTATTCATTAGGGCTCTGATATTTACTACTGTCTGATTTAGAGAAGTCACTTACCCTCTCTGGGCTTCGGTTTCATTCATTGATAAAATAGGCACAAGAAGTCAAGGGCAGAGCCCGTGGCTTACAGAGGCTTGTGTCTCCTAGCTTCCAGCAGTAAATATTTATTAGATGAAAACTTGGCTGAGGCTGCATATCAAAGAGAGGAGGAAGGGGCATCTCTTGGCAGATTTTATCCTCAAGGCAGGTTACCTGCTCCTGCATAAATGAAAGGAGACCTGGCCTGAGTTGAAGGCTCTCTTAACCTTTCCAAAGAGATCAGTAACACTGGTGGCCCATGGGTAACAGTGGTGGCCCATGGGTGTCTAATAAGGACCTCTATAGTATTAAAAGAAATTTCAGAGAAATTAAGTTTAAAGGAGTTTAACTGAGCATGAAAGATTTGCGAATTGGTTAGCCCCCAGAATCACAGCAGATTCACAGAGACTCCACGGGTGCCTCATGGTTAGAACCAATTTATGGACCAAAAAGGCAAAATGATGTACATGAATCAGAAGTGCGGTACAGAAAGAGTGAGATTGATTACAACTCTGCCTTTGCCTTATTTGAACACAGTTTGAATATTCAGCAGTCTATGAGTGGTTGAAGTAGGGCCGCTGGGATTGGCCAACACTCAGCTATTGTTACAGGTCCATACTATTGAATTAGGTTTTCAATTTGTCTAACTATTAGGCTAGGTTACAGTTCATCTGCAAGGACTCAAATATACAAGTATGGAGTCCTTTTCATGGCACAATTGTTTTCTTTCACAATAGTTTAAGAAAGACATGAGAATTTAAGAGCCAGTTCAGAGGACAGCTGTCATGATAAAGAGTTTAGAAAAGAATGCGTAGGAAGATGGGTCAGGGATGGGGGATATTGGGATCATTTAAACCTGACAAGAGTCACCTGAATAAAGTATGACAGGTAGTTGGTATTTGGACATTTGCAGAGGTGATTATGTAGAATAGAGAACAGATGTTCTCAAGTATTTTTGGATGCCAAGGCACTCAGGAAAAGATCACATTTACATGGCCCACAGTGTAATCAGGTGAGGTTGCCTAAGACTCTATTCTGCTCTAAGGCTTTGACATGCCTGGGTCCCACTCTGCTACCAAAGGCTGATGGCATCAGTAGTATCATCCAAAAGACCACCAAGATGGCTAAATAGTAGAAAGGAGAGCCTCATTGCTCTCATCAGTTTGCAAGCCAGGAAGGGAAAGCATCCAATGTGGACTGAAGGTGCTCTCTGCTGGAATAGGGGAAGGACAGGTTGGGTTTTATATTCATATTCATACATATTCAACAAGTTTGTGGGAAAAGCTGTACATATTTATGCAGGTGCCGAGCACACCATAATGAGTAAACATATGTAACATACATCCCATGTTCACTTTGGAGTGGGGGTTTAGCACTAAAATGAGGTAGAATTTGGCCCTTTACATCATAAGATGAACTTCAGGACACAGGCGGTTTGTGTGCAGCCTCTATAAGCTGGTAGAAACTGGAAATCTGTAATATTAGTAACTTATCAGAAAAGAACGTTTTTAAGGCTGGTCCTCTGTCCAATCAGAGCTGATAACTGGTTTGGTTAGAGGGAGTTTAGTTATAGAAAGTTAGAAAATTTGCCATGCCATCCAGGCCCTGAACCCTCCACCACAGGTAACTTTGTTTCCTTAACCTTAGGGTCTGTCTTTGTAGATAAAGGGGCATCTGTTTTGGTCTCTTAGATCACAATAGCTTAGGGCACTGTAACCTATCCCTGCTTTAAGGAGTTGCATACTTGTTACCAAATTGATGTAGAGAGTTGCGTCTGGTTGTGTTTGAGGTAGAGTTAGAAAATATGATGTCAAAACGACAAGTAAGAGATTGAAATAAAAGGAGGAACTAATTGATTCTGGATTTGAAGATACTGATTGATTTGTCACAGGATTGGTGTGTGGGTGTGTTTGTTAAGAAAATAACTTTTATCTAAGGACTGTGAGTCTTCTTAAATTATCAGGCCTAGAGAGACACTAAAATGAGACAGAAATCACAGCTGTATCTCCTCCTTGAGCTATGCATTCATCTCTTGAAACTGCTTGCTATTGCCACATGGAGCTATATAGTAACCCAGTAATGCCACACCTGACACTACAAACCACCCCCTATAGCTTAACAATGTGTAGGCAATCACTAATCAATGTTGCTTCTGTAAACCAATGAGAATTCCTGATTACAACTTTGTATCAATCCACTCCTTGTTCCCTTTTTCAACTTTAAAAACCCACTTGTATTTACAGCTAATTGGAGTGTATATTTAGGCTGACTTGCATCTGTGTTCCCAGGTTGCAATCCTCAAGCTTGACCCAAATGAACTCCCTACTTATAATAATTTTCCATCAACTTCTTCCTTTTAGGTCGATGTGTATGTGTGTTTGTATACAGAATATGTTCCAAAAGTGCTTGAACAGTTTAAACTTCACTAACTTCAGAAAAATAAGTTCTATAAATTTACCCCTAAGGTCCCTCGAAGTTTCAATGATATACATTTATTGTACACTTATTTTCATTTTGTAGATGTTAAATAATGCATTATTAGTGAAACCATGCCCCAGAGACTTGAAGAAACCAATGACTAATGAAATTAATCAGTTTATAGGATAGCAGATCAAACAACAACAACAACAACAGTAACTTGCTAAAATGCCAAAACTCTCCCTGCTTCTGAGATTTAAAAACTGGCTAAAATGGATTAAAACTATTAAGGCCAACTGGAGTTTACACAAAACAAGCTGGCCAACGTCACAGCCCCAGTTTCTGCCACGTTTCAACCAACTCCCCACGAATGTGCACACGTGATACATGAGGCAGTGTTAAACAAAACTGTGCATGCCGAGGACTTTCAGACCTCCCCTTTCCTTCCACCAACCAACTATTAAGTCCAGAGGCCATTCTCTAAACCTTTTCTAATAAAATGACTGCATGAAATGCACACGGGACAGGTCTGAGCTGGACTCCTGTCTCCTTGTTGGTTTATTTACAATAAAAATCTTCTTTTCTGAAAAACCCAAACTGGGCAGTGAGCTTCTTTTCCTTGAGAACATTAGTTTTAATCGTTTGAGTCAGTCTCTCTGATTGGAAATAGTAAAGGTTGACTTCAAAACAAAGAATGTAATGTTTGACATTCACAAAACAAAGTAAGTAGAAAGGAAATTTAAGTTTTATATCTGCGTTTATGTAAGGCAAAAACATTCTGCAGATAAGACGGATTTGAGGACATATGTGATCCTGAGAGTGGCAATGCCTGGGTACAACGAATATTCCAGACAGTATTTCAGGCTTTCAAGGGAGTGTACTTGGTGGGGTCCAAGTTAAGGGCTCCAAACAGTAAAGCAAGACTTGGGTAATGCCTGGTTTACTGTTGGAACAAACTGAAAATTCCACTAAGATAAATATATGACATGAAAAAGGATGGACTTGGGAAATGGAGTGGCAGGATAGGGCAAAGGGACCCAGAGAGCTCAGGAGAGTCGGCTGTGCTGGTGGGGTTGGGGCTGTGGACACACCCCCCTTTTGTTGCTCCCTCCACCCTCAGAAACCCTCTGTGACTCTTCCATGCTCTGTGATGCAGGCCTGGGTTTATAGTTAAGCCTGGGCACCCTCAGTGCTCAGTTGCTTCAGGCAGCCGAGCTATTCAGATCATGGAGAATATCCTCTGTTTTCTGAGCAGCTATATTGAGACAGGGCTGATCCCTGACTCACATTACTTGGATATTGACCCCACCTTCATTTGCTTGAGTGGGTTGGGGTTGTTTATACTGTACTTGTTCTACATGGTATTGACCCTGTATTTGTCACCCACCGAAAAAAATAATGACATCCAAAAGGTAAGGGACTGTGGGTGAACACCCAAGAGAGATGCCCTGTTGTTTTTTCCCAATCCTATTCCCACACTTCTAAATAAGTCTGGTTGGTTCAGGGACATGTCTTACATGGGAAGTCTGAAGAGAGGATAGAACTTCACTCTTCTGTGGAAGAGGTTGGGCAGACTTATTGGTTCAGGTGGACTAAGGTTTCCATCTGTAGCTCATAGACTACCTATCTGGCTGTGGTGGAGAGTTCCAGGATAAAATCCTAAACACAGTAATTCTGTGCTCCCAGATAGGTTTATTTAGAGAATGTGGGTTCTCTGAAGGAGAATAGTCTCTGCTGAAATTTGATCATGAGTCACATTCCCATGTCACCTGTCATTCAACAAAGCCTTCCTTCATGTTGGGCTGACAGGGAAGTAATGCTGAGAGTCTCTGAGCAGAGGCTGGGGCCAGAGCTCTGTCTCTGGGACACTTGTCCTGTGAGGGAGCACAGATGTGACTGTTGGACTCTGAGTCTGTGCCCTGGATGAGCACTTCTAACTCAGCACATCAAGTGTGGCTCTCACAGAAGAAATCATCTTTCAGCTTTTCAGAGAAGGGAAAATGGGAAATATTTTATCACCTTCAAAAATTGATAAAAAGAACGTATTTCTATTAATTAGAGAGTCATATCATTCTTGTATAATGAATGAATGAATGAATGAGCTTCATAGAGTGTGAGACAAGTGAGTCGTAGCCTGTCATTATCTTTCTTTTGTTCTCAGCATCAGGGCAGAGCCAGGAGGAGAAGGAAAAGTGTGACATTTAAAGGTAATGTCAGCCTGCTTTATCTGAGCTTCCGGGTGACTCTTCCTGTCTCTTTCATGAGGAACTCAGTCCCATAATTTCTTAGAAGGTCAGTTACTAGACAGTCTCAGAAAACAGAGCCCTCGGAAGACAGGCTCATGAGAAAGCAATCAGACATGAGACACTACTCATAGGCCCTGCTCTGCCCATTCATGTGCATGACAAAGTGATGGACCTGCCCAATGGGTGCTGCCCAACTGGCGGCCTACTGAGATATCGAGGAAGGACTACTGGTTGGCTTGGAGTCAGTGCTTCTGTCTCACAACTTTGCATAAGTACTTTGACTTCCTCGATGCTCGAATTCCTCCTAGAGGTTACCACCGATGTGTTTCACGTGGTGCTTTTGAGCATCACATGGGGTAATGTACGTGAAAGTTTACTAATGATTCCACATACACACGTGAACTTGTGAAAATTATCAATGACTATTTGCCCTTTTCTACTGATTCTTGGGGCTATCAGAGTTTAATATTCCAAGGGTCTTCCACAGAGTGACTTCTGTATGATCCCTGTGCCACTACGTTCATTGCATATAACATACTCTTCTGGTTTCCCAGACCGGAAAAATTTCCAGAGGGAAGCAGAAGAGGAAAGAAAGCTACTTTCTATTCTGAAAAGGTGATTAATCGTTCCCCTTGTGTCCTGTTCCACCCCCTCCTTTTTTTTTCTTTTTGCATGTTCTATTCACTTTAGGGATTCCTTGTAGCCTGCTGTAGTTTTGGGAGTGGGTAGCCATAGGAATGGGTATGTGAATGAATGCTTTGGGGAGAGGCTATAGTGAGGTCATATGACCTCATATATGGTGAGGTCATGGGTGGGGGGCAATGCAAAGCAGGTAGCAGGATTCAGGGGGCCCCACCCCTGCTAGGCTAACAGACCCTCCTTTCCTTGTTCTGATTCTGGCTGCAGCTTTGGACCTCCTGTTTCCTGCGGTCCCCTGGGCCAGCATCATGATACCACCTGCTTTCGTCGACTGTTATGCCCAGACCCCCTCTGTCAGGTGTGTAACAGAGCAACTGCTGATATCCAGCGACTGCTGTCTTGGGAGTCCCTGAAAGATGCTGCTCCCTGTGTGTCCCCTTTGCCTTCTGGAGCTTCTGTGACTGAGTCATCATTCACTCTGTCTTCCACCCCCTCAGCAATCCCTACAGAAGACCTAATATTGTCTCCTCGGCCTAAGCTCTCTCCACCTCCCCTGTTAATTCTCTCACCTGACTTGATCACGTCCTTAGCTAACTTGTTTTCACCCTCACCACTGAAGGACCCTCCGCCACCACAGCCTGTTTCTCCCCTGGATTCCAAGTTCCCCGTAGACCATTCCCCACCCCAACAGCTTCCCTTTCCCCTTCTCCCACCACATCACATTCAGAGAGTGGAGCCCAGTCTCCAACCTGAGGCCAGTTTCTGTCTGAACACCATCTTTTCACTTGACTCCACCCAATGCCAAGATATTTCCCAGGCCATGAATCCCACTGATTCATGTGCTCATCATTACAAACCACCAATCTCAGCTGCTTTACCACTGGAAGACTGCTCTGTGACTCAGTCGAAATCAAGACTCACCATTTTGAAGCCTTTTGCAGAGATGTTATCTCTAGGTGGCTCTGGTGGGACATCCACCTATGCCCCAATAATCAAAGGCATTGACCATTCATGCCCTGCATCTTCAGAATTCTCCTGGTGGCAGCCTCATGCCAAGGGCTCTTTTTCCTCCAATTTTGTGCCATCTGATTTCATGGAGGAACTTCTTACCCTTCATTCTTCTGAGGCCTCTTTAGCGGGGCACTCTGAGGCCAACGTCATACAGCCTGTTAACATCTCTTTTGTCAGCCATGACATTCTGGCACTCCTGGAGAGACAAGTCAAAAAAAGGTGTGATTTCCTGATGTGGAAAGAAAATGGAAAGAAACCAGGATCTTTCCCAACACAACTTAGACAAAACTACCCGCTAAATTCTTCACGGAAAATGTTAGCCTCAATTGCTGATAAGCATGACATGGTAGAATTCTTTCCTTTTGGGGCCAATAAAGGCAAACTAGAGGGGCAGCACATCCATCAGCAGCCCCCATACTCTAAGTGCTTTGAAGACCATTTAGAGCAAAAATATGTGCAGCTCTTCTGGGGTCTCCCATCTCTGCACAGCGAGTCTCTTCACCCTACTGTTCTTGTCCAACGTGGCCGTTCCTCCATGTTTGTATTCTTCAATGGCATTACAAATACATCTATATTCCATAAATTTCCAGTACTTCCCTCTCCCCAACCTCTGTCCTTACCTAATACCCAAGCTCTACCCTTGCCTCAAACCCTGCCCCGAGGTCAGTCCCCACATCTCACTCAGGTCCAGTCCCAGGCTCAACATCAATCTCCACTCCCAGTCCTACTACCTAGTCCTCCATTCCTGATTAGGATCTGTGGAGTGTGTTTTCATAGAACCCAGAAGGAGGCACAGTCTCTTACGCCATCTGAAATTAATCTTCTGGAGTGTAACGTGTTGCAGAAAGTGCAGGAAAGTGTGTGGGGTTTACCCTCTGTGGTTAAAAAATCCCAGGAAGACTTTTGTCCTCCAGCTCCCAATCTTGCATTGGTCAGAAAGTCCTTCAAGGTCCATGTTCCCATCTCCATCATTCCTGGAGATTTTCCACTGAGCTCTGAGGTAAGGAAGAAACTAGAGCAACACATTCGAAAGAGGCTTATCCAGCGCAGATGGGGCCTGCCCCGTAGAATCCATGAGTCTCTGTCATTACTACGTCCTCAGAGCAAAATTTCGGAGCTATCTGTGTCAGAGAGCATTCATGGACCCTTACATCGCTCTTCAGTTGAGGGTCAGAGCCTCAATGTTCTAAAGAAGTTCGGATCAATCATCCCTAGAACCTTGCATGAGAGGAGCTCAAATATGCTTTCCCTGGAGAATGTGGGGAATTATCAGGGATGCAGCCAGGAGACTGGTCCAAAAAATCATCTGTTGCAAGATCCAGAGACATCTTCAGATGAGGATCTGAGGTCTAACTCTGAGAGAGACCTGGACACTCATATGATGCATCTGTCAGGGAATCATTCAGGGGAGAGCCTAGGTCAGAAACAACTTGAAAATGCCCTGACAGCACATTTGAGCAAGAAATTTGAGGAAATCAATGAGGGTCGAATGCCTGGGACTGTGCATAGTTCATGGCATTCAGTCAAGCAGACAATGTCTCTTGCTGAGGAATCCCACAGCCAAATAAAACATCGAAATACGGCAGCATTGGTGAGTGAGGACCACGGCGTTGATACTTCCCAGGAGATTTCTTTCCTTGGTTCCAACAAACAAAAGATGTTGGAAGCCCATATTAAATCTTTCCGCATGAGAATGCTGTGGGGCCTTCCCCGCAAGGTCCTTGAATCCATAGAAATCTTCAAATTGAAAGAGGACCTTTCCAATTCCTTTTCCCATTTCGACCTTCCCTCCTCAGCCAGCTTTATTTCTCGGGGAGATTCCAAAGATGGGGTCTCTAAGTCTAATAGACAAAGCACTTTCCAAGGAGGAAAGTTGGGAACAACAAGCTCAGTCCCTGTCCTTGATCGTCCTCATCCTGTCACCTCACCTGTTGGCAAAGAAAAATCAGAGACTCTGGGAAGGCAATTTTCTGATACTGATCATGACCTGATAGAGACAGATTCCAAAGATAGGGCCTCCACGCCCCTTAGAAGAGGCACTACAGATTTTCAAGGAGAAAAATTAGAAACCACAAGCTCATTCTCCATCCTGGGTCATCCTCAACTGGTCACCTCACCTGTCGATCAAGAAAAGCATGAGACCCTGAAAAGAGAATTCGCTGATACTGACAATGATCTTACAGAAAGTGTCCGAACAACTGAGGATGGCAGACAGACTTTTCTGCCCCCCACACACAGCATCATAGACGAAGCCAGTCAGAGACAGACTGTACCGGCCAGTAGATGCAGCTCAGAGCTGCCCATAATGCAAGCTGGAGTTGGCCGTGAGTCAAGGGATAAGAGAGAGAGTGCCAGTAATAATATTAACAGGCTTCAGGGCAGTAGAAAGACCTTTCCTGTCACCAATGGGTCGAAGGAGACGTTCAAGGAAGAGGAGATCTGTGCTCTTCAATCACAAAATAGGAACAACTTGACATCCAGCAAGTCAGGAAGCTGCTCAGTGACAAATGTGAAAACAAGCACATCTCATGAAACTGAAATTTTCCCACCAAGAGTATCAGTTCCCCAAGATCCTAAATCATCATATCTTAAAAATCAGATGCTGAGTCAGTTAAAGTTGGTCCAGAGGAAGGATAGCCAACCTCAGAGCCATTTCACTGACATGTCTCTTGCCTTAGAGAACTTGAGTTCCAAGGACTTACTGACTCATCCCCAGGGCATTTCAAGTCAGGACATGGAAACTTCCCAGGTGCTGCATGTCCACTTGGAGGACAGAGGGATCTGTGCGGCACAGCAGCAGGAGCCCAGTGTCCCTACGCATGTCTTACAGAAATGCCAAGTTAAGAATTTTTCACCAGCTACAAAGAGAGTGAGCCCTCTAAGACCCAAGGGAGGAGAGGTTGGTGGAGGGGATGCAGGGTTGGGGACATCCCAATTCAGGAGAAAGAGCCACGTTATTCATAACAAGACATCAAGGGAGTTGCTTGGGAGCAAATCTTCCCCAACCTTGAAAACACAGCCTCCTCCTGAAAACCTTTTCAGAAAGTGGATGAAGACCTTTTTGCAGCGGTTTAATAAACCCAGCATAACATATGAAGATCAAGAAATTTCTCGGGCAAAGGATAGCTCCCTGTCGTCATCTGTGCAGAATAGAGGTCGAGTTAAAAGCGGAGCTGGCTTTACTGGAAGTATTGAAGCTCAGAAAATTAGGAAAGACACTGGGGAGTTCCTAGAAGAGAAGCTGGGGCATAAGCGTGGGATAGATATCACCTGTCCCCAGGAGCCCCTTGCCTCCCCGGTGGAGCTTGGGAAAGCTCAGCACAACCCAGAAGTGCAGTTCACAGCAGAGCTTGTCCAGGGCTATCCCCACAACTACATGGCTCCCTCCTGCAAAGTGACATGTACCAAATCTTACAGCCAACAAGCTATCTTTGTTGGCCAGAATTATCCTACAAGGATTAGACAGAACACAGACAAGGACAGACAGCCTGAGAAAGTTGAGGCATTTAAGGGGAAGATATTGTGTCAAAGGCATCCCCAATCCATGCCCCACAGGAAGCCTATGCCACATTCAAACCCCATTTGTCAGCATCAGGTCAACTTGGTGTGTCCAGCCCTCCCTACCAGTGCTAATAGCAGTGTGTTCAGTGATGTGCCTTTACTAACTGGACAGAAAATGCTTCCGAAGCATTTCCAGGGAGGAAAATTTCCCCCCACAAAATAATTCACTCCTTGTTGGGAATCTTGATTCTCCCCAATAAATGTACTAATAGGAAGGATGTCTTTTATGTGTATTGTGTTGGGGGGAATGTTTTGGGTAACCAAAGCTTGTGGTTAGGGAAAGGTAAGAGTTAGCTCAGCTCTTGCTGAGTCCCTCAGTTGACTTTTAAAAGGTGACTAATCCCCTGGAGCTCTTGTGGAGGAAAGAGTATCATGTGCCTCCAAAAGCCCCTTCTCTCCCTGATGAAGTCTGAGGAGATGAGCTCTTTTCTACTTCTTTGCTTGAGACTTACTGATGCCGTATGGCAGCCTGTACCTTCCTCTCCATTCACTGCTTCATGTCCTTTAGACCCATAAGGAAGTCAGGCCTTCTATATCTGAAGAGAGGGTCAAGGACAGGCACATTTTCCAGAAATAGTGGTTTAATCAGTATTTTAAAAAAGTTGTCACTGACCACAGGATCGTATAAATTGGTGGTAGTGTTTGGGGTATTGCTGTTTGGGGTAGGGTGTCAGGAACACTGTGGATGCTGCTTAAGAATTTGAAAGGCAGGGCATCCTCATGATTTAGGGAAGCACATTTTGACCTTCACTTTGAGGTCTTTCTACTAATAAGTCACTTGGGGAAGTAGTTCCCTTCCCTGTGTATTTCTCCATGCTGCCTGGATTGATGACTTTTTTACAGAGCAAAATATCACCTAGCTGTTTGTGACAGGAATGTTGACCAGGCAACCACCTACCTCCTAGGGTAAAATATAGGTGAGAGTAAGGAAAAGATGCCTTATAATGAATGAGAAAGTAAGAAAAAAATGAAGCTAGGAAAGGATGACCATGGTAGTGGAAAAAGGTTTATGTCCCATCATGCCCATATCAGGACCCTTTGTCAATCTGGATCTAGGCACTACCCCCTTGAGGTTTACCAGGGCACTGCTGACAGATGCCATTTTGGCAGAAGTGTCCATGGGGCTATTGTTTCAGGACTAAAACAGTATCTGCAGGGATGTTGTCAAACATGGCATCCCTCTCTTTAGGGAAGCTGATCTTTGTGCCTTCTTTCTAGCCACATTGATGGCAACATGCAAGATTTCCCCTTAGTGTATATGGTGCACCTATCAGGGTGGAGGTATCCCCTATGATCTTCATGGGCTTAGTGGAATATAATAGATATTACATAGAACACCTGCAGCTCATGATCCAGAGGTGAGTCCTTGACTATGCATGAGGGTTACAGACATTTGGAGGCTGGCTATGAATCTTTACAGAATGCTCCTTATGGCTAAGAGTGTGCACATATATACCCTTAAAATATTAGAGGCCTGAAGAGAAGGCAACTCCACTTATACAGACTGGGACTAATAAATGAGGTGAGTTTTCTAGAGGGCAGTTGAGGTAGGTTTTCCAGAAAAATTTGTGAATGCTTGGTGTGAAAACTAAAGCAAAACAAAACAAAACAGATGTCCACTACAGCTCCATCACCATCCTTCTCCTTTCCTGTCCATGCTTAGGCCACAGACCCTGTTGTGTCTGAAGCTTAGGATTGCAGAAATAATTCAGATTTCGTGAAGGCCTTAAGAAGGACAAAATTGGGATGAAGCCCAGGCAAAGAACTTAAGGAGGTGGAGAATCCACGGAGTGTCCAATCATCCATGTGGATAGGCTTCCCAATAACCTGGTCTCTTAATTCCTCTGTCATTCCATCTTAGAGATGGATTGACTCTACCTCTAATCCTGTTTAGTTACTGCCACACCCAAGAAGCTATCATCAAAAACATCTAAACGTTATCATCAGAAACACCTCTGTTTTTGGAAGCAGAGTCTTGCTCAATTGCCCAGACTGGTGTGCAGTGGCATGTTCCTGGCTCACTGCAACCTCCATCTACTGGGTTCAAGTGATTCTCCTGCCTCAGCCTACTGAATAGCTGGGATTAAAGGCACATGCCATGATGTCGGCTTTTTTTTTTTTTTTTTTTTTTTTTTTTTTTAGTAGAGCCAAGGTTTCACCATGTTGGCCAGGCTGCTCTTGAACTCCTGACCTCAAATGATCTGCCTGCCTTGGCCTCTCAAAGTGCTGGGATTATAGGTGTGAACCACTGCTCTCGGCCACCTTCTAAGGTTTTTATCTTCAGAGGAATTATACTTCCTGAAATGTCTCTATTGAGTGGTAGCTAAACTCTAGTCTTGATGGACTGATCCATTCTTGTTTTGTAATAGGTACACAGTATATGCTTTAAATGGGTGAATTTTGTAATATGTGTACTATATTGCAATAAAACTTAAAGGATTTAAAAGAAAGAGTGCTTGAGGATAATAAGAATACAAGAGGATACACCAAAAGAAGTTTACATATTCTTGGAAGATGAAATCCTGGTGGAGGAGAGAAAGCTGATTTAGCAAAGTAGACAAAGAACCAGCTATCCTTAGTGCTGCTTCCTTCTCTTCATGAGGCACTGAACATGTTTTATTTCTTAAATCCTTTCATTGAAGAGATGGATAAACACATACAAGAGCAGGTATAACAATTTAACTCCCCATGTACCCACCACCTAAATTTCACAATTATCATTCGGTATGGATAATGAATCCCATCTTTTACACTATGATTAAAGTGCAAAAGTCCATTTAAACATCTTGCCATCCATCTCTTAGAAGATATGCCATGTGCCATCTGTCAATGCTGTCACATTCCCTTGATACGTATCACACGAGGAACACACTTATGTACAACAGATGTACACAGCATTGGTGACAAACACATTGAGCTTTAGCGGCCTTGGCAATCAGTTCTCCTTAAACTTCTCCTTTAAGTCAATCCCAAGTAGTCATTTGAATTTCTACCCACAGTCCATACAAGAAGCAACCTTACAGAGCAAATTCAGTGCACAATTTTGCAGTCCCTTAATCACACAGTAACTATAACATGAAAATAACAGTGGAAAACTGTGCATGTTGCTGAAACTTGAGATTGCCATATAAGTGTTTCCAAATATTTAAAAGAAATTTTTTTCTATAGCATATTTAAAATGAGTTTTCACGTTTCCATTTATATAAACTGGATCAACTATACATGTTTATCTACCCTCCTTCCCATAGTGTGATTAAGCGTAAAAGAGTATATGAAAAGATGCTCGACATCATTAATCATCAGAAAAATACAAATAAAAATCACTATGAGATAGCACTTCACGCCCACTAGGATGGCTGGAATAAAATAGACAAATGTTTTAGATAATTTGGGGAAATTGAAAGCCTCATACACTGAGAGTGGGAATGTGAAATGGTACAGCTGCTTTGGAAAACAGGCAGTTCCTCAAAATGTTGGCATATAACCCAGCAAATCCACTCCTAAGTATATACCAAAAGAAATGAAAATATGTGCGTGCAAAGAAACTTGTACACAAAGGTTCATCGCAGCATTATTCAAATAGCCAAAAGATGGAAACAACTCAAATGTCCACATGAATGTATAAACAAAATGTGGTATATCCATACAACAGATTATTATTCAGCCATAAAAAGGAATAAAGTATTGACACATGGTACAACATAGATAAATCTTGAAAATTTTACGCTGAGTGAAAGGTCAGTCACAAACAACCACAATGATTCCATTCTGATGTCCAGAATAGAGACATTTACACAGAGATAAAGTAGATTTAGAACTAGGTTAATGAGGTGCAAGAAGTGTAATAGCTAAAGGATATATGGTTTCTTTTTGAAGTCATAAAAATGTTTTTAAAATGACTAGTGATGGATGCACAACTCTGTGAATATAAAAATCATTGAACTACACACTTAAAATGGGTGACTTATATGGCATGTGAACTGTATTTCAATAAAACTGCTTTAAAAATTGAAGGATTTAAAAAATAAATGCTTGACATGACAGGGACAGGAGAGGATACAACAAAAAGGGTCAACCCATTTTTGGAAGGTGGAAATCTGGTAGAGGACAGGTAATTGACTTAGTGCCTGCAAACCAATTCACATCATGTATTGTCCATTTTCACACTGCTTTAAAGAACTACCTGAGACTGGGTAATTTATAAAGAAAAGAGCTTTCATTTACTCATAGTTCCACAATTTGTTCAGGAGGCATGGCTGGGGAGGCCTCAGGAAACTTACAATCATGTCTGAAGGCAAAGGGAAAGCAAGCATGTCTTCATACGGCACAGGAGAGAGAAAGCTAAGGAGGAAGTACTATACACTTTCAGACAATCAGATCTTGTGAAAACTTGCTATCACGAGAACAGCAATGGGAAAATCTGCCCCCATGATCCAATCACCTCCCACTGGATCTTTCCCCCAACACTGGAGGTTACAATTCAACATGAGATTTGGGAGGGGACACAGAGTCAAACCACATCACACCACAAAACTGCAGGATACAAGTGACATGATGGAATCAAACAAGAAATTAGGAGTTATATGCCATAAACAAGGTTCATTGAAATTTTGATTCTTTTTTGTTTTACATTGTCTGTTCTCATGGTGTGGATAAAGACATACCTGAGACTGGGTAATTTATAAAGAAAAAGAGGTTTAATGGACTGACAGTTCCATGTGGCTTGGAGGCCTCACAATCATGGCAGAAGGTGAAAGGCACATTTTACATGGAAATGGACAAGAGAGAATGACAGTCAAGTGAAAGGGGAAACCCCTTACAAAACAGTCAGCTATTGTGAGACTTATTCACTACCATGAGAATAGTATGGGGGAAACTGCCCCCATGATTCAGTGATCTCCCACCAGGTCCCTCCCACAACACATGAGAATTATGAGAGCTACAGTTCAAGATGAGATTTGGGGCTGGGCATGGTGGCTCACGCCTGTAATCCCAGCACTTTGGGAGGCCAAGGTGGGCGGATCATGAGGTCAGGAGATCGAGACCATCCTGATTAACATGGTGAAACCCCATCTCTACTAAAAATACAAAAAATTAGCCAGGCATGGTGGTGGGCACCTGAAGTCCCAGCTACTCGGGAGGCTGAGGCAGGAGAATGGCATGAACCTGGGAGGCGGAACTTGCAGTGAGCCGAGATCATGCAACTGCACTCCAGCCTGGGTGACAGAGTGAGACTCTCTTTCAAAAAAAAAAAAAAAAAGATGAGATTTGGGTGGGGACACAGCCAAACTATATTATTCCTCCTCTGGCCCCTCCTAAATCTCATGTACTCACATTTCAAAACCAATCATGCCTTCCCAACAGTCCCCCAAAGTCTTGACTCACTTCAGCATTAACTCAAAAGTATACAGTTCAAAGTCTCTTCTGAGACAAAGCAAGTCCCTTCAACTTATAAGCCTGTAAAATCAAAAGCAAGTTAGTTACTTCCTAGATACAATGGGGATACAGGCATTGGGTATATATAGCCATTTCAAATCAGAGAAATTGGTCAAAACAAAGGGGCTCCAGGTCCCATGCAAGTCCAAAATCCAGCAAGTCAGTCAAATCTCCAAAATTATCTCCTTTCAATCCATTTCTCACATCCAGGTCATGCTGATGCAAGAGGTGAGTTCCCATGGTCTTGCATTTTCCTTCCACATTTCCCTAGCAGAGGTTCTCCATGAGGGCCCCACCCCTGCATCAAACTTCTGCCTGGTCATCCAGGCATTTCTATAGATTCTTTGAAATCTATGCAGAGGTTCCCAAATCTCAGTTCTTCTGTCCACCCACAGGCTCAATACCATGTGAAAGCTGCCAAGACTGTGGGCTTGTACCCTCTGAAGCCACAGCCTGAGTTGTGCCTTGGCCCCTTTTAGCCATGGGTAGAGCAGCTGGGATGCAGGGCACTAAGCACCTAGTCTTCACACAACAGGGGGATCCTGGGCCTGTCCCATGAAACCATTTTTTCCTCCTTGGCCTCTGGGCCTGTGATGGGAGGGGCTGCCACTAAGCTCTCTGACATGCCCTGGAGACATTTTCCCCATTGTCTTGAGGATTAACAATTGGGTCCTCATTACTCATGTAAATTTCTGCACCTGACTTGAATTTCTTCTCAGAAAATGGGTTTTTCTTTTCTATCTCATTGTAAGGCTGCAAATTATCCAAACCTTCATGCTCTGTTTTCTTTTTAAAACTGAATGATTTTAACAGCACCCAAGTCACCTCTTGAATGCTTTGTTGCTTAGAAATTTCTTCTGCCAGATACCCTAAATCATCTCCCTCAAGTTCAAAGTTCTGCAAATCTCTAGTTCAGGGGCAAAATTCTCCCAGTCTCTGTGCTAAAACATAGGATGATTCACCTTTATTTCGGTTCTCAACAAGTTCCTCACCTCATATGAGACCACCTCAGCCTGGATTTCATTGTCTATATCATCATCAACCTTTTGGTCAAAGCCATTCAACAAGTCTCTAGGAAGTTCCAAACTTTCCTACATTTTCCTGTCTTCTTCTGAGCCCTCCAAACTGTTACAACCTCTGCCTGTTACCCAGTTCCAAAGTAGTTTCCACGTTTTCAGGTATCTTTACAGCAGCACCCCACTACTTCTGGTACCACTTTACTTTATAAGTCCATTGTCACAATGCTGATAAAGACATATCTGAGACTAGGTAATTTATAAAGAAAGGTTGAATGGAATCAGAGTTCCATGTGGCTGCGGAGGCCTCACAATCATGGCGGATGGTAAAAGGCACATCTTACATGGCGGCAGAGATAATGAGAGCCAAGTGAAAGGGGAAACCCCTTATAAAACAGTCAGCTCTCATGAGATGTATTCACTACCATGAGAACAGGATTGGGGAAACTGCCCACATGATTCAATTATCTCCCACCAGGGCTCTCCCACAACACATGGGAATTATGGGAACTACAATTCAAGATGAGATTTGGGTGGGGATACAGCCAAACCGTATCGCAGTGTATAAATTTTTTATACAATTAAAAATATTTTTTTGGAGGAGTTCTTTTTCAGTCTATTGTAAAACCCTGTTGAAATGTTAGCATGCTTCAAATGTGGAAAGGGAATTCCAGGTTCTTGCCTGGAACAGAACCCAAAACAAGTATTTTAAAGTTGGCATGGCATACTACTTTGGTGTATTAGTACACCATGCCAACTTTGTACACTACTAGGTCTAGGTACGGTGGTGGCAACTGTGGGAATCAAAGACAAAAATCTCAAACGTTATATAAAAATATAGTCAATGGTTCATTTAAAAATGTTTTTATTTGAAGTTTAATGTAATTAAACTTGCAGAAGAGTTGCATGGATGGTAAACAACAATATATTGCTACATTTGCATTCCCATAAAGAAATACTTGAGGCTGGGTAATTTATAACAAAAAGAATTTTATTTTGGCTCACAGTTCTTCAGGCTATACAAGAAAGGTGGTGCCAGCTTCTGCTTCTGGAGAGGGCCTCAGAAGATTTTCAGTCATGGAGGAAGGAAGACTAGAGCCAGCATGTCACATGGTGGGAGAGGGATCAAGAGAGAGGATGGGGGAGGTGGCACATTCTTTTAAACAACCAGATCTCATATGAACTCATAGAGAACTCATTTATTACCATGGTGGGGGCACCAAGCCATTCATGAGGGATCCAGCCCTTTGACACAAACACCTCCCGCTAGACCCACCTCCAACACTGGTGGTCATATTTTAACATGAGATTTGGAGGGAATGAAACATCCAAACCCTATCACAACAGTATAACCTTTATCCAGATTTGCCTATTCACATTTTGACCCATTGTGATCGCTCTTCAATCTCCCTCCCTCCTACCTCCTCTCTTCTCTCTCTCTCTCTACACACACACACACACACACACAAACACACACACACACACACGAATTCCTGGACATCTGAGAATACATTTCATACATCATCCACTTTCTCCTTGACTATTGCATTGTGTATTTCTTAAGAAAAGAATATTCTTGTACATAGTCAATTATCCCCTTCAGTAAATTGAGCATTGGTGTAAAACTTTTAACTAATCTCTTATCCATATTCCATTTTTGTCAGTAATATCCTTTGTGGCTTAAAAGTAACCTCCATTACAGGATCCAGTCTAGAATTATGTATTGCATTTAGTTCTCAAGTGTCTTTTGTCTCTAACCTAGAGCAGTTTCTCAACAGTTTTTTTATGGCATCACCCTTTTCAAAGAATATATTCAATGTGTAATTTTTATAATCCCATCTTCTTGGAAAGTATATGGTGGAGCTTATCTTGCTCTGACTTTAAAGGACATTTTTACATTTCTGAGTTCTAGGGACCATACAGGCTGTTAGGACCAGACATTATAAATAAACAGAATGAAACCAAACATACAAAACAACAAAAACCATCAGAGATGCAATGCTATATAGAGATATATTTCTCAACAGAGAGACCTCCTGTAGTCAAGGGAGGGTAGATGTGAGGAGGCAGGCTTAAAGTTTACCTCCTTTTGGGTAGAGAAAATGGAGAAGCTGTGGATACAGGAGAAGACAGGCAAAGCTGTCATCAGCGGTAAGCCCTCATCAGATGAAAAGGATTGGGTACCTGGGGCCAAGATGGAGGCATCAGACTCAATGAGGGAATTTAGGCAAGCAGTGTAAGGCAATGACACAGGGCTTAATTTCAGCAGTTCATAATCTAAGTAGAGAAGCTTCAAGGGTTGTAACTGTTAAATGATTGGCTAACATGAAGAGATAAATGTGTATATACCATAAACAAAATTGACATTGTTTAAAAAAGTATAGAGGAGCCAAAAGGAATTGGGGTGAAAAGTTAGAAAGTAGATGGAAAAAAATCATAAAAACTTTCATAAAAGAAGTAATTATAGGTGTAATTCAAAACAAAATGCTATGCTAAGTTTCAATTGTGCTCATTATAGGCTATGTTACACTAAGGAGAAATCTGCTTCTTAAATCAGGATAGATTTGGTTATGTGGGCTGTGGTTCAGCACAGTTGCTCTGTGAAATTGAGGCAGAATTTTAAAATGCTGGGAAGAAGAGAGGTGGTTTGGTAGAGAGAAGAAAGCAGGTGCATAGAATAGAATACTGTATAGCTAGAGGGAGCTAGATTTGAGAGCCCTTAGGGGCCAATAGCCTAAAAGAGATTTGAGGAGAAAAAATTACTAAAAGAGTTCCAAAGTTTTTGCCATAGATGGGCTGTGCCTTTGTCTCCCTCTTTGTTGTACAGGTTACTCTGTTCTCTAATGGCTTTTGGTAAACATGGATCTTTTTGAAGAAATATGGAGAGGATAGGTTGCTGCTGAGTATATTCCTGGTTTTGTACATGTGAGAAAAAAAAAAAACCATTGTGTTTGTGGGGAGGTTATAGTTGAGGACAGAGTAGATCTTGAAGGTGTAAATCCATGGCCACATCACTTTCAAAGATAGTGGGTTTCAAAGGGGGATCATGAAGCAGTAAAAGGCAATAGGTGGAATAAATAGAAAATTTTACTAATGTAAACATATAGTATCATGAAAGGGTGCAGTTGGAGGGTAAGATGGAAGACCTAAAGGGACCCAGGGGAATGGACAGATCAGTTGGGCTAGATAATAAGGGGAAGAACTGTGGGTTCATCTTCCATTTGTTGTCCCTGCTCCACCCTCAAGAACTTCTGGTGTCTGTGTTAAAGTTCCATGATATGGGCCTGGAACTCTGATCTGGAATGGTGACTTAGTACTCAGCTTCTGATAATGAAGACTCCCTTCTTTGTCTCAGAAGCCTTACTGCACCATGGCTGAGCTCCAGCTTGACTTCCCGGGTATTCTTATCCTTGCCTTCCTGTGTGGGATGGGGTTCCTCCTTCTATCTCTGTGCTACCGAAAGAGGAATCTGTGTTTTCCAGTATTTTGGAAACAGAGACATCTGTCGGTTAAGTGAGCCAGAGCTGCACAGAGATTTTAGGTCTTTATTCTTTTCTAACATGTGTATTTAATGCTAGAAATTTCCTTCTAAACACTGTTTTTACTGAAATTTTCATTTTGCAGCAAATTTTGATTTTTCCATTTGCATTTAGTTTATAATATTTTAAATTTTCTCTTGATACTTCTTCTTTGCCCATGTGTGTTGTTTTAATCTTCATGTATTTTGGGATTTTCCAGATATCTTTAAGTTATTGATTTCTAGTTTTGCTACATTACTAAGAGTAGACATTATATAATTTCTTTTATAGTTATTAAGGTGTGCTTTATGGCCCAGAATGTGATCTACCTTAGCTAATGTTCCATGTGAGCTTGAACAGAATGCTGTTGAATGAAATATTCAATATATGTCAATTAGATCAAGCTGATTAATAGTGGTGTTCCAATCAACTATATCTTCACAAATTTTCTGCTTTATCTGTCAATTACTAATAGAGACATTTTGAAGTCTCCCATAATAATAGTGGATTTATCTATTTTTCCTTGTAGTGCTACCACTTTTTGCCTCATATATTTTGACACTTTTGTTGTTAGATGTGTACACATTAAGAATTATTATGGCTTCTTGGAAAATTGACCTCTTTGTTATCATGTAGTGCCCGTCTTTATCCCTGACAATTTTCCTTGTGCTGAAATCGGATTTGCTTTAAATTAATATAGCTACCTCTATTTTCTTCTGATTACTGTTATTATGGTATGTTTATCTCCATCCCTTTGCTTTTAATCTATCTGTGCCTTTATATATTAGATGGCTATCTTGTGGGCCGGACGTAGTGGCTTACCTGAGGTGTAATCCAAGCACTTTGGGAGACTGAGGCAGGTGGATCACCTGAGGTCAGGAGTTTGAGACCAGCCTGGACAACATGGTGAAACCCTGTCTCTACTAAAAATACAAAAATTAGCTGGGCATGGTGGCAGGTGCCTGTAATCCCAGCTACTTGTTGGGGCTGAGGCAGGAGAATCACTTGAACCCGGGAGACGGAGGTTGCGACAAGAGCAAAACTCTGTCTCAAAATAAATGAATGAATGAATAAATAAATAAATAAATAAATAAATAAATAAAATAAATGGGTATCTTGTGGACAACTCATAGTTGGGTCTTATTTTTTAATCTACTCTGACAGTTTGTGTTTTAATTGGTTAAAAAATAAGGCCCAACTATGAGTTGTCCATAAGATACCCATTTATTTATTTTATTTTATTTATTTATTTAATTGGTTAATTTACACCATTTACATTTAAAGTAATTTTTAAAATACAGTTGGATTAATATCATTTCTGCAACTGCTTACTATTCATTGTACCAGTTCTTTCCTTTTTTCTCCTGCACTTTTTTGCCTTCTATGGTTTTAAACAAGAATTTTATACTATTTATTTTTAATTATTTATATTTAAGGTATAAAACATGATGCTTTGATAAACAAAGTGAAATGATTACTACAGTCAAGCCAATTAACATAGTCATCATTTACTTTTTTTGTGGCAAGAGCATCTAAAATCTACTCTTTTAGCAAGCTTCCAGTATACAATACAATATTAACTAAAATCATGCTGTACATTATCAAGTCTCCAGACTTTTTTATCCTACATAACTACAACTTTGTACCTACTTCTTCCCCACTTCCTTCCTTCACTCCCACTGCCCCCACCCCGGTAACCACTATTCTACTGTTTCTTTATATTCGACTTTTTATAAAAAAGATTCCACATACAAGTGAGACCATGTAGTATTTTTCATTCTGTGTCTTTACTTATTTCATTTAGCATAAGCCCTCCTGGTTCATCCATGTTGTTGCAAATGACAGGATCTCCTTCTTTTTTAAAGGCTGATATATATATCTCACAATTCCGTTATTCATTAACTGATGAACACTTCGGTTGTTCCTGTATCTTGGCTATTGTGAGTAATGTTGCAGTGAACATGGGAGTGTAGCTATCTCTACAAGGTAGTGATTTCATTTTCTTTTGGCATATTATATCTATTTTGTCTGATATAGTATAGCCACTCCTGCTCTCTTCCGGTTACCATTTGCACGAAATATATTTTTCCACCTCTTTACTTTCAGTTTATGTGTGTTCTTAAAGCTAAAATGAATCTTATAGGCAGCATAAGAGTCAGGTATATATTATTATTATTATTAATTAATTTATTTATTTTTGAGATGGAGTTTCACTCTTGTTGCCTAGGCAGGAGCACAGTGGCGTGATCTTGGCGCACCACAACCTCCGCCTCCTGGGTTCAAGCTATTCTCCTGCCTCAACCTCCTGAGTAGCTGGGATTACAGGCATGTGCCACCATGCCCAGCTAATTTTGTATTTTTAGTAGAGATGGGGTTTCTCCATGTTGGTCAGGCTGGTCACGAACTCCCAACCTCAGGTGATCCACCTGCCTCGGCCTCCCAAAGTGTTGGGATTACAGGCACGAACCACCGCGCCTGGTCAGTTATATCTTTTTTTAAAACCCAGGCACTCTATGTCTTTTGATGACACTCTATGTCTTTTGATGAGATTCACATTTAAAAGAATTATTGATATGTAAGGACTTACTATGACCATTTTATTAATTTCTGTTTTGTAGTTCCTTTGTTCCTTTTACCAACTTCCTTAATGATTTGAGGATTTTTTCAAAACAAGCATTTTATACGATTCAATTATTCTCTTTCCTCTTAGCTTATAAATTATATTTGATTATTTTTGATATAGGGTCTAGCTCTGTTGCCCAGGCTGGAGTACAGTGGGATGGTAACAACTCACTGCAGCCTTTACCTCTTGGGCTCACAAAATCCTCCCACCTCAGCCTCCCAAGTAGCTGGGATAACAGGAATGTGCCACCACGCCCAGCTAATTTTAAAAAAATCTTTTTGTAGAGTTGGAGTCTCACTATGTTGCCTAGGTTGGTCTTGAACTCCTAGGTTAAAGTGATCCTCCTGCTTTGGCCTCCTAAAGTGCTGAGATTACAGGTATGAGCCACTATGCCCAGCCATAAATTACATTTCTTAAAAAAAAATTAGTGGTTGCCCTAGTTTGTAATATATTGCATTTACAGCCAATCTTAATTCACTTTCAAATAACACTATACTGTTTCACAGTATAGTAGCACAGGTACCTTAAAATAAAATGTTTCCAATGCTTTCTTCCTCTCACTTATAACATTATTGTCATTCATTTTACTCATCCATGATACTATAATCACAAAAATGTTGTTTTTGGCGTTGTTCTTATTATGACAATTAAGAATAAGAACAATGAAAGTTTTATTTTACCTTTATTTATTCCTTTGTTGGTGCCCTTCCTTTTTTAAAAAAATAGATAGATAGATAGATAGATAGATAGATAGATAGATAGATAGATCTGAGTGATCATTTTCCTTTTCTCTGAAGAGCTACCTTTAAATTTCTTGTAGGGTGGATTTGCTGGTAATTAATTCCTCCTGCTTTTTTGTTTGTTTGTTTGTTTTGACCAGGGAAAGTTTTTATGTCTTCTTCACCTCTGAAAGATAATTTTGCTGGATTTTTCTGGGGGTGGGGTGTGGGGTGAAGGGGGTGGGCTTCTAGGCTTCTAGCAACACTTTAAATATTTTACTCTATTCTTCTTCCTTGCATTGTTTTATCATGAGAAATCCAAATTTTTTATTCTTGTTCCTCTATAGGTAAGGTGTTTTTTTACCCCTCTGGATTCTTTCAATATTTTTTTCACTGGGTTTTCTGCAGTTTGAGTATGATATGCCCAGCCGTAGATTTTTTTTTTTTTTGAGACAGAGTCTCACTCTGTTGCCCAGTCTGGAGTGCAGCAGTGCGATCTCGGCTCACTGCAACCTCCGTCTCCTGGGTTCAAGCAATTCTTCTGCCTCAGCCTTCCGAGTGATTACAGGCACATGCCACCACATCCAGCTAATTTTTGTATTTTTAGTAGAGACAGAGTTTTGCCATGTTAGCCAGGCTGGTCTTGAACTCCTGACCTCAGTTGATCCATCCGCCTTGGCCTCCCAAAGTGCTGGGATTACAGGTGTGAGCCACTGCGCCCAGCCCTGGATGTAGATTTTTAAAGTATTTATTTTGCTTCGTGTTATCTGAGCTTCCATGATCTATAGCAGTCTGTCATCAATTTTGGAAAATTCTGTCATTATTACTTTAAATATTTCTTCTGCTTTATCCTCTCTTCTCCTTCTGGTATTCCAATGATATATTATGGTAAACATTTTGAAACTGTCTCACAATTCTTGGGTAATTTGGGTTTTAAAATTTATTTTTTTTCCCTTTGCATTCAGTTTGGGAAGTATCTATTGATATATATTCAAACTCACTCATTCTTTCCCTGGCCAAATGTAGTCTCCTGATGGCCCATCAAAGGCATTCTTCATGTCCACTGTGATTTTTTAAAATTTCTAACATTTCCTTTTGATTCTTAGGGTTTCCATCTCTTTATTTACAGTCCTCATCTGTTCTTGCATGTTGCCTACTTCTTCCATTAGAACCCTTATTAATCATAGTTCTTTCTATTCCATGTCTGATAAATCCTAAATTGGTGCCATATGTGAGTGCAGATCTGAGGCTAGATTTGTTTATTTAGAATTTTTTTTTTGCCTTTTGGCATGCCTTATGATTTTCAGTTGAACGCCAGACCCAATGTATTGGGTAATAGGAAATGAGGTAAATAGGCTATTAGTGCTAGGATTTATGTTAATGTGGCTAGGACTTGAGCTGGGTTTTTTTTTTTTTTTTTTTTGAGTCGGAGTCTCGCTCTGTCGCCCAGGCTGGAGTGCAGTGGTCGGATCTCAGCTCACTGCAAGCTCCGCCTCCTGGGTCTACGCCATTCTCCTGCCTCAGCCTCCCGAGTAGCTGGGACTACAGGCGCCCGCCACCTCGCCCGGCTAATTTTTTGTATTTTTTTTGGTAGAGACGCGGTTTCACCGTGTTAGCCAGGATGGTCTCGATCTCCTGACCTCGTGATCCGCCCGTCTCGGCCTCCCAAAGTGCTGGGATTACAGGCTTGAGCCACCGCGCCCGGCCTTTGAGCTGTGTTAAGTGTTTGCTGCTGTAGTACATAACAGAGCCTCCTCAATTTTCTCCAGTTTCCTTGTTTTTGTCTCCTCTGGTATCGTTAGCTTTCCCTAAGATTACCTTCTTAAATAAGAGTCTACACCTTGTAGCTCTTTGCACCATCATCCCGTTCCTATACTGGAGTTCTGTTAATGTGGTGCTAGGGTATGTAGGAGGTGATGCAATTAAATCTCAGTCTTTTAGTCCTGTGTCCCTGGGCTGTGATGTTCACCAGTGTTTCCAAGCTTTTTTCCCCCCACCTCTTAGGTGAGACGCGAAGGCTAGATGGGGCTGGAGTTGGGTAACTTCCTTTTGTCATGTAAGATCATGCTCTGATCTTATTCCCTAATGAATAGGCCTCTATTATGAAGAACACTCAGTATTTTGAAAATGGTAACCTTTCCCTTGTCCCTGCCAGAAGCATGAGTTTTCTCATTGCTCTTCATTGTGAGAACCTGATGGGTTTCCCAGAGGTAAAACCCATGAAAATGTAGGGGACTCCCTAAGACTGTGACCCTAGGAATTTTCTCACTCTCATACTAGTTCACAAACTTCCTCCAGCAATTTGTCAAAGTGTCCATTTAAGTGTTCCGACTAGTTTACGGCTTCAGTGGCTTCTGCTCCAGGTAAGCTGATCTCAATTATGATTCTCTTTATTCATATTTCTGAGGATTTTAGGGGGTGGTTTGCCCTACAACCTCAATTCCCCAGTGGCTCCAGGAAGTTATTTTCAATTTGTTCAGCCTTTTCCTTCCAAAGATGGGAGTGGTAAGTTTTTTGAATGTCAGAGCTGGAACCAGAAGTATCCCCTCAGAAAATGATTCCTTATTTTCCTGTTCTTCTTCCCACATTTATAAATGAGTTTGTTGGCTTAGAGAGACACTTGACATGGGAAGTCTGAGGAGAGGCTAGAACATCACTATTCTAAGGGAAGATGTCAGACAGAGGTAGGGGTTCAGGAGGACTAAGGTTTCCATCTGAAGCTCACAGACTCCCTATCTGGCTGTAATGGAGAATTCCAGGATAAAATCCAAAAAACAGTGATTCTGTGGTACTGGATTAAATTATTGAGACTGTGGACTCTCAAAAGAACAGCTTCTCCTGACACTCGATCATGAGTAATATTTCCATGTCACGTGTCACTCAGCCAAACCTTCCTTCATGTTGGGCTGATGAGGAGGGCAATGCTGAGAGCCTCTGAGCAGAAGCTGAAGCTGGAGTGCTGTTTCCAGGACACAGGTTCTGTGAGGGAGCAAGATGTGACTGTTGGCCTCTGAATCTGTGCCTTCCTTGAACTGAGGACTGCTAACTGAGAACATCAAGTGTAGCTCTCATAGACAAAACCGTCCTTTGAATTTTTCAAAGGGAAAAATTGGAAATATTTTATCACTTTTAAAACTTGAAAAAAGAAGCTTTTTTTTTTTTTTTTTTTTGAGACTGAGTCTTGCTCTATTGCCTAGGTTAGAGTGCAGTGGCATGACTTGGCCCACTGCAGTCTCTGCCTCCCGGGTTCAAAATATTCTCATGACTCAGCTTCCCGAGTAACTGGGATTACAGGCTTTCACCATCACACCCAGAATAAACACATTTCTATTAATTAAGATAGAGAGTCATATTATTCTTGTATAATCAATGTCTGAGCTTCCTAGAGGAGTGAGAGAAGTGAGTTCTGGCCTCGCATTATTTTCTTTTTGTTCTTAGCATCAAGGCAGAGCCAAGAGGAGAAAGAAAAATGGAACATTTAAAGGTAAGGTTCTGCCCATTCAACCTCAGCTCCCCAAAGATGACCCTTCCTATCTTTTCCATGAGGTTTCAGGTTCCCAATCTCTGAGGATGTCAGTTACTAGATACAGTCTCTCTTAGAAAACAGTCCTCACAGGAGAGGCTCACGGGAAAGCAATCAGACCTAAGACACTTCTCGGAGTTCCTGCTCTGCCCAACCATGCACAAGAAGGAGTGATGAACCTGGGCAATGGGTGTTGCCCAGTAGGTGGCCATGTGAGATCTACTGTGGAAGGACTACTGGGTGGTTGGTTTGGAGTCACAACTTCTGTCTCTCCACTTTGTATAAGTACTTTGACTTCCTCCTTTGTGAGATAACCGCTGACATCTGTGCTTCATGTGATTTATTTTTATTTTTATTTTGTTTTTTTTGAGACAGAGTCTCACTTTGTTGCCCAGGCTGGAGTGCAGTGGTGTGATCTCCACTCACTGCAAGCTCCGCCTCCCGGGTTCACACCATTCTCCTGCCTCAACCTTTGAGTACCTGGGACTACAGGTGCTCACCACCACACCCAGCTAATTTTTTGTATTTTTAGTAGAGATGGGGTTTCACCATGTTAGCCAGGATGGTCTCAGTCTCCTGACCTCGTGGTCCACCCACCTTGGCCTCCCAAAGTGCTGGGATTACAGGCATGAGCCACCGCACCTGGTCCCATGTGATGGGTTTGAACATCACATGGAATACTGTATGTAAAAGGACTTTATAAATGAAGCCACTTACATATGTGAACCGTGTTAATATTATCAATGACAATTTGAGCTTTTCTACAGATCCTTGAGGTTCCTCAAGACCAATCAACCAAGGGCACCCTTAAGGGGCATTCTACTTAGCCTTCTATAAGATCTCTTTGCTTCTAACTTCATCACTATCCTGTTACTCACCCTACTGGCTTTTCAGTTGGAGAACTTGCCAGAGTGAAGTAGAGGAAGAGAGGAAGCTGTTTTTTCTTCTGCAAAGGTGACTCAACATTATTCTTCTTTCCAGTATCCCTCTTTTTAGTAGAGTTCATGTAATTATAGGGTGCTACAAAAGCCTGGGGTTGAAATGGGAGGAAAAATCCAGTGTCAGAATGTAAAAGCCATAGGGAAAGGGGTAAAAGGTATACTGTGAGATAAGGAAAGTGGAAGGGGGCATATGAAAAGACAGCATGCATTGTGAGGTCTTATCTTTGCAAGACCTGTCAAGGTCACATATGTTTGTTTCAATCCTGGCTGCAGCTTTGTACCTCTTGTCTCTGGGCCAGCATTACAATACCATCCGTTTTCATCAACTATTATGTCCAGACCTTCTCTGTGAGGTGTGTAATAGAGCAACTGCTGAGGTCAAGTGACTGCTGTTCCAGGAGTCCCCATAAGATGCTGCTCCCTCTGTGTCCCCTTTGGCTTCCACAGCTTCTGTGACCAAGTCATCATTAACTCTAACCTCTGCCCTTCCAGCAACCCTTCTAGAAGACCTAATACTGGCTCCTCTCTGCCTGAGCCTTCTCCTCTGCCCTGCTCCATTCTCTCCCCTGACCTGAATATCCTCTTAGCTGACTTATTTTCACCCTCATCGCTGAGTGACACTCTGCCACCACAGCCTGTTCCTCCCTTGGATTCCAGATTCTCTGTGGACCATTCCCCATCCCAACAGCTTGCTTTTCCCCCTCTCCCACCACAACACACTCAGAAGGCAGATACTGATCTCCAACCCAAGGCCTCTCTGTCTCTGAACCCCGCCCTTGACCCCACCCTTTCCCAAGATATCAATCCCTTATCTGATGTTTCCCGGGCAATGAATCCCACTAATTCATGTGCTTGTGATCACACGCCACCAACCCTGTCTGCTTCACCACTGCAAGACTGAACTGTGACTCAATCTAAATCAAGTTCTGTCTTATTGAAACCTGTTTCAGAGATGCCCTCTATGGAAAGTCCCATTTGGTTGTCTACTTATGTTCCAACAATCAGAGGCATGGACTGTTCCAACTCAGAATTCTCCTGGTGGCAGCCTCACATCAGGAACATGTTCCTCCCCAGATTACCATACCCTGATTTTCAGCAGGAGCATGTTTCCCTTCCTTCACCAGAGACCTGTCTCTGGGAAGATTCTGATACCAAGCACATGGAGGCCAGTAGCCATTCGTTTTTGGCCTTAAGATACAGGCACTCCTAGAAAAACAAATAAAAAAAGAATGGCTTTCCAGATTTTGGAGAAGAAAGAAGAGGAGAAGGGATTATTTTCAAAGTAAATGTGGTCAGAATACCAACTGACATCTTAGGAAATTTATTGCAGTCCCTTGTTGATGAGCAGGACACCACAGGCCCCCAAACAAGCTGGAACACCAAAGGCACACCAGAGCAGCTGCGTGTTTGTCAGCAGCTCCTGCATGTCAAAACTTTGGGGGGAAGTGTGCAACAGAAATATAGCCACGGCCAGGCTTGGTGGCTCACGCCTGTAATCCCAGCACTTTGGGAGGCCGAGGGGGGCAGATCACGAGGTCAGAAGATCGAGACCATCCTGGCTAACACGGTGAAACCACGTCTCTACTAAAAACACAAAAGATTAGCGGGGCGTGGTGGTGGGCGCCTGTAGTCCCAGCTACTTGGGAGGCCGAGGCAGGAGAATGGCGTGAACCCGGGAGGCAGAGCTTGCAGTGAGCCGAGATCATGCCACTGCATTCCAGCCTGGGGAACAGAGCGAGACTCCATCTCAAAAAAACAAAACAAAACAAAACAAAACAAACCCAAAAAGAAATATAGCCAGCTTTTCTAGGGTCTTTCCTCTCTGCATAGTGTGTCCTTAGTGGTTACTCTCCTGGTCTCTAGGAGCAGCTCCCCACTAGTGTCTTGCTTTATTGTATTCAATACAGTCCAAATGCATGATCAAGAATCTCTACCACTTCCTCAGTTCCACCATCATCCCCTCACCCTTATACATCCCCAATCCTTTCCTCAAACCAACCACCAACCCCAGATCCTACCTATCACTCAGATCCATTCCCAGGCTCACCTTCACTCCTCACTCCCTACCCTACCATCATCTTCTCCATCCCAGGTTAAGGACTGTGGAATATCTTCCCATATACTCCAGAATGAGGCTGACTCTCACACCTCAAATCTACATCTGGAATGGCATGTGTTACGGAAACAACAGGAACGTTTGTGGGGTTTAGTCCCTTTGCTCCAAAAATCTTAAGAAGCCCTTCATCCTCCAGCTCCCAACCTTCCATTGGTCAGCCAGTCCTCCCAGGCCTATGTTCCAGTCTCCACTTTTCCTGGTTATTTTCATATCAGAAATGATCCCCAAGAGAAATTGGAGCTCCATGTTCCAAAGAGGCCAATCTTACGCTGGTGCCTTCATACCTGCAGGAATCTAGGGTCTCTATCACTGAGGAAGCCTCAGTGCAAATCAACAGAAATATCTTAGCAGAATTGTAGACATACTCACAACCCCTTGAGCTTCAGGGTCACAGTAGCAAAAATCTAGGGAAGACAGAATTGAGTCTCCCAGGAAGTTTCCATGAGAGGTCCCAACAAAGTTTCAGCTATGAAATGACACAGCAAACAATCTTGAGTATATCTTGGCGAAGTGCCCATTACATAACCCACCAATGGTCTCAGAAAACTACCTGGTGAAGGGTCTGAGGGCTGTCTCTGACAGAAAAAGTAACTGGGTAGGTCACTCAAGGAATGAATTACTAAGTGTATGAAGGAGGAACTTAGACCAGAATCAAGTGAAAACCATTCTTAGATTACATTTGAGCAGGAAGTGTTGGCAGGTCACTTTGGATAGGATTCCTATCTGAGTATGTTGTTCATGTCTGGCTCACAATACATTGCCTCCTTCTGGGAGTTTGCATACCAATAAGGAAAACAGAAATGTGGCACCATTGGTGGGAAGGGTGTACTGCAAGATTACCACTCTGGAACTTTCCTTTCTTGATTCCAAAACCCATCAGGTATTAGAGGCTCATATGATGAGGGTTAGGGTAAGTCAGAGGTGGGGGTCTACCCTTCAAGGTTCTTGAATCCATAAAATTCTATATGTTGAGAAAAGCCAAAACATGGCCTCTTCCCCAACTTAACTTTCCTTTGTCTACCACTTATATTTCTAGGATGGTTTCTAAAGGTGTGGTTTCCAGGTCCCTTGAGGGATGCTCTAATGCTTTTCAGGGACACAAGTTAGAAATGACAAATCCAGTTCCCAGCTTGGATTGTCCTCTCCCTGCCACTTCATCTGTAAACACAGGATAGGAAGCCTTGAGACAATCACCCTCTCCTACTCGCTGTAAGCTTATAGAGACTGCCCAGACAATTGAGGATGGCAGACAGACTTTTCTGCCCCCTATACACAGCATCATAGACAAAGAGAATCATAATGAGACTGTACTAGCCAATAGACACAGCTCAGAGCTGTCCACAAGGCAAGACAGGGGTAGAGATGAATCAAGGAATGAGAAGGTGAGTCCCAGCAATAGTGTAGAAAGGCTTCAGGGCAAACAAAATGGTAGCAGAAACTTTAGAACATTTTTCTATGTCCAACGTGTCCAGGGAGATAGAGGAACTCTGTGCTCTTCAATCATAATCTAATGATATCTTGACAACCAGTGAGTTGGGAAGCTCCTCAGTGATGAACGCAAGTAAAAGTAAAGAAGAAACTACTTTGACCTCCAAATACTCCCCACCAAGAATATTGATTGCTGAAGATCCTAAATCATCAGACTTTAAAGGACAGCTGGTTAGTGAGTTAAAGTTTAAATTGCAGAGTGGGGAGCATAGTAGGCTCAAGGTTGTCTCAGCAACATGTTCTTTACTTCAGATAGCTTGATTTCTGATTCCTCACTGGCTTACTCCCTGAGTGTCTCCAGTGAGGACAAGGCAGCTTTCCAGGTACTGCATATCTACCCGGACAATGGAGGGATCAACATGAAGCAGTTGCAAGAGCCCCAAGTCTCTAAGTATGTCTTATGGGAGTGCCAGGATAAGAATTTCCCATCAGCCAAGAGGGGACCCAAAGCAAGAGAATGTGGGAGCGAGGACTTGGGATTAGGGACATCCAAAGCCACAAGGAAGAGCCATCTTGGCAAGGACAGGAAATTAGAGGCGACTTCAAAGTCTCTGTCACAGAAAGAACCATTTCGTCCTGGAAGTTACTTCGGAAAAAAAGATGAGACATTTTCTTCAGTGGATTGATTTTAAGAGAAAAAGCACAGGGCAGAAAGTCCCATGCAAAAAGACAAGTTAATGCCAGCCTTTGTACAGCACCAAGACCTAGTGGAAGGTAGACCTGTCTTTATGAGGCCTCTTGAAGCTCTTGAGCTCATGACAGCCAATGGGAAGATACTAGAGGAGAAACTGGCATGTAGGCAGGAACCTGAGGACTTGGAATTAAGTCAGCAGAAGAAAAGCTGCAGACTCAGGCAGAGCCTGACAACGGATGACCCTCCAACTATTGGCTTCCCTCTGAACACTGGCAAGGGGAAGGGTCAAGTACCAACCCTTATAACCAAGAAGCTGTCTCTGCTGACCCAAGTTATCTTTCAAGCATTACATGGATCAGGACTAGGATCAGTCATCCCCAGAAAGTTGTGACATTTAAAGAGCAGCTATTATGCCAGAGTAATCCCTCTTCCCTGCCCTCTAGTGAGTCTGTGTCCCATCCAAGCCCCACCTGCAGGCAAGTATGTGCCCCTGACATCACACCAGCTTAAGGCACTGTGTTCAAAGATTTGACCCTTCTTTGCAAACAGAAAATGCTTCTCCAGCACTTACAGGAAGGAAAAATTTTCCCCAAAGAATAATCCAGTTCTTGTAGAAAGAGCCTCTCAGTTTTCATGATAGTATATCCTCTGATGAGAGCAATCTCTTTTTAGCACAATCAAGACTATTGACCCTGCCCAACAAATGTTTCTTGTACTATAGAGTGGTGTTCTCCGTGTACTGCTCTGGAGGTGTGGGTTTTGGGTATCCCAGAGCTTGTGCTCAGGGAAAGGAAGGAATTAGTTTAGGTCTTATTGTTTTTCTCTTTTGCCTTCTAAAAGATGACCAGTCCCTTGTAGGGAGCCTGATAATGGCCTTCTCAGTCTTATCCTAGGGTCTTTTGACACTTTTCAGATGTCCTGTAATTAAAACACTATTATTTCATAAAAGTACAAAAAGTTTACTCTAAAACCTTTCAAGGCTTTTCAAAGTGAGAAAAACCCTTTGAAAAATCCAAAGTCCAGAACTTGGCTCAAATTATCCTTTTACTGGCTACCTGGCTATCTTAAAGTACATACAGCTGTAGAGTACAGTGAGTTACTCTGGCATAATAAAGCCAGAAATTCCCTTGCTGCCTCCAGGCAGTTTTTTTTTTTTTTTGAGACAGAGTTTTGCTCTTGTTGCCCAGGCTGGATTGCAGTGGCATGATCTTGGCTCACCGCAACCTCTGCCTCCTGGGTTCAAGTGATTCTCCTGCCTCAGCCTCCTGAGTAGCTGGTAATACAGGCATATGCCACCACACCTGGCTAATTTCATATTTTTAGTAGAGACGGGGTTTCTCCATGTTGGTCAGGCTGGTCTTGAACTCCTGACCTCAGGTGATCTGCCCACCTCGGCCTCCCGAAATGCTGGGATTATAGGCGTGAGCCACCACGCCCAGCCATTAGGAAGTTTTAGAGTTGGAAGTGTGGTGGTTTTTAGACCGTGAAATCAGTGACAGGGAGAAATCTTTTTCTTGGATCTCTTGGTGAGGAATAAATATTCCTCCCAAGAGCCAGCCCTTCTCTCCCTCATGAAGTTTGGGGCAATGTGCCCTGTTCCCCACCTCCTACCTTACCCTAATGATAATGGAAAATGGGTAGTTGTTTATCTTTTCCCTTTCTGTAGCCTTTTTGGAGCAGTAGTGGGGATAGAAAGTGCATCTCTGAAAGAGGCCAGGAATAAAAATAATTTTCTGAAAACAGTAGTTTACTTTCATTTTTTTTTTTTTTTTTTTTTTTGAGACTGAGTCTGGCTCTGTCGCCCAGGCTGGAGTGCAGTGGCCGGATCTCAGCTCACTGCAAGCTCCGCCTCCCGGGTTTACGCCATTCTCCTGCCTCAGCCTCCAGAGTAGCTGGGACCACAGGCGCCCGCCACCTCGCCCGGCTAGTTTTTTGTATTTTTTAGTAGAGACGGGGTTTCACCGTGTTAGCCAGGATGGTCTCGATCTCCTGACCTCGTGATCTGCCCGTCTCAGCCTCCCAAAGTGCTGGGATTACAGGCTTGAGCCACCGTGCCCGGCTTACTTTCATTTTTAAAAAGCTACTGACTCCAGAACATCAGACAGGTGAGTGGTCATTGCATGAGGCACGAATGGGTGGATTTTGCTATTGTGGACACTTATTTGGCTGAGGTATGGTCCAGGCAGTGGGTGGGTCCTGCTGAAAAATCTGTTATATGTGGCATATTACTCTGTCTAAAAAGAGTATTTTGAAGTTGACCATAAGGTCTCTTTGCTTATGAGGTTATCTTGAGGAAAGAGAAGACTCCCTTCCTTAGGGAATCTCTTCAAGATGCATGGCTTGATAGCACTCTTACAAGACCAAGGGATTGCGTGGCAATGACTTGTAGGAATGGTCACCAGGCAGTTACTCAGAACTTGGGAGAAAAGGAGACAGAGAGCAAGAAAAATGTAATGGGAGAGTGAGTGGGCAAGGAAAATAAAAAGAAGAGGGAAAAGTATAACCTCATCATCCCTACTCATAACTCCATCCTGGCATCCACTGCACCCAACACTCCTTTACCTAGGCCTCACCTCCTAGAGTCTAATAAGGGATTTGTAGAGCACAATGATTCCACTTCAGTATAAGAGTACGAGGGATGATCTTTGAGCATAAACACAATATTTGCAGGGATGTTGTCAGACACAATATCATCCTATTTGGAGAAGGTGGTCTTGGTCCCTGCCTTCCAGTCATGCTGCTACACCTTACACCAAAGTTATGATGATTTACAAGTATGTTAGATATGTATTGCTGTGTAATAGACACCTCAAAATTTAGTGGCCTAAAAAATATGTTATCTTACAGTTTGTGGACCAGGAATCCAGGCAAGGCCTAGCTGGGTTCTCTGCTTCAGGGTCTCTCACAAGGCTACAATCAAGGTGTCAGCTGGGGCTGGGGTCTCGTCTGAAGGCTTTACTGGGGAAGGATACCCTGCCATGCCCACTTATGTAGCTGTTGGCAGGATTCAGTTCCTCAAGGTCTATTGGACTAAGGTCCTCAATTCCTTGCTGACTGTTGGCTGGAGCTGGCTGGAGGCCACCTTCAGTTCCTTATCATGTGGGCCTCTCCAATGTGGTAGCTTGCTTCATCAAAGTCAGGAAAGGAGAGAGTCTGCTAACAAACCAGAAGTTACATCTTTTGTAAACTAAAATTGAAAATGATATCCCATCATCTCTCCCTTTTTTCTACTGGTTAGAAGCAAATCAGAAAGTCCAGCCCACATTTAAGGGGAGGGATAATTACACACATGTCAGTACCATGAGGTAGAGTCACTGGAGACTTCTTAGAAGATTTCCTAACAAAAGGGTCTCTTCTTGGCCATCCCATTGAGTTCACTGAAGCCAAAGTGGCCAAAGGTGCCAAATAGGTCGTCACCCTGATCCATATCCAGATTATCAAGGTGGAAGTTGTTTAACAGTTGAGTGGAGTGGTGGCTGGTTAAAAAACAAAAATAACTCCCCCCGCCGACAAATATCAAAGAAGTTGTAGCATCCAAAGAAAAAGAAAGTTGGTATGAAGGTAGAAGTGGTGTGGGGTCATCATGAATGGTAAAGTGAAAGGAGCCCTTAGAACCACCTGAAATACCACTGCCAGTATTCAAACTTAGAGGAGAAATTAGGGGCAAAAAGTCTGGAAGTAAGACTGGCCCTAGGCAGGAGGGTTCATACGGGGACTCCATTAATTTCCTCAGAATTCATTTCTATCCATGCCTTTGCTCTGTGTTATGAGTTGGCTTCATTAAGACTTTGTATCTGGTAAGTTCATAGCTATATTCTCCAGGCTTCAAGTGCAGATAAAAATAGGTTGCCTCTCCCACTAGTTCCTTCAAAAGTTCCATTAGTACCCTGCTGGCTCCAACTGGGTCGCATGCCCATTCCTAACCAATCACTATCGCCAAAAACGTGGAATGATCTTTTCAGCCAAGCCTGAGTTACATACCATCCTCAAAATAGTAGTGTTGGGAAAGGCAACTCCACCTGCACATGGACTGAAACCGAAACTGGGGTTAGTTCCCCATAAGGCAATAGAGGAAATATTTCCAGAAGGTGAGTAAATTCTGGGTGACAAAGATAAAATGGATTTACTAAAGCCCTCTCTCTTACTGCTCCATTTCTTCCTTCTTGTTCAGAGTCATGTCATTGACCAAAGCTTAGAAATTCAGGAAGAATGGTAATTCTGTGGATGCCTTGGGAGGGGAAAAAGTTGGGATGAGGTTCAGGGTAAGGAACCCTCAATGTGAAGGAAATCAGTTGAAGGCCTCAACATCCAGGTGAATAGATGTCATCTTAAAGCCCTTTACCTTCATTCCAGTCCAGCTATTGCCATACCCTAGAACTACCAGGAATATCTCTGCTTTTGGAAAAAAGACAGTCTGACATTCCACCCTTTATCCTTCTCACTTATGCCCTCAGTATGCCAGTTCTTCAACCAATTCAGGAATTGCAAACCACTTTAAACTTCTCCTTGCCAATCAGGTAACCTTTTATTTCCCTCCTCTTCAAGAAAAACCTCATAATCCACACTTAACCACAAACCTGGTTAAGATCTGGACTTTATGATCTACTCCAAACAACCTATCCCAGTGTCTTTTCATCTTTCCTGCCTGGAAAAATCCAACTTGCTACCTTTACTAGACCTGTCTTCTAAAAACAAGCTGATTCTTTTTGGATAAAATCACACAATTAAGTGTTTGGTGCCACCATTAATTCATTATCTACAACTAATGGCCAGTTTCTAACACTGCCTGAAAATAATCCGTTCATTCCTCCAGTGAGTACTTTGTGCTAGGCAGTCTTCTAAGCACTTGGGTCACACCAGTGAGGGAGCAAAGCTCTCTGTGTTGTGGAGTTTATCTTATTATTTTATTAGTAAATTTCTTTGCTTATCTACTCAAAATTACAATTTCACTTTCCTAATTTTCTCCACCGTACTCACCCATTGAACATATGTGCTGGACCACATATATTACAAAGGAATGAGAAGCCAACAGATGGGAACCTTTCATCATAAAACTTAAAAATATCTCAAACACCTTGAACTCCCATCAAATAACTTTGCTCTTTCCTTCCATTATACTGAAAGAGGTTTCCCTCAGATACCCGCCTTGATCCTCCCAAGCTGTGATCCGTCCTTGGTTTCCAGTTCACAACACCCTCCACAGTGTATTGGAATATTTGGCTTAATAGTCTGTCTTCCAGACTGAGATCATGTCTCCCTCATCAAGGCTCTGTGCCCAGCATTTAGTAATTAGATAGCTCAGAAACTTCTGGAGGAATGAAAGAGCAATAGGAAAGATTTCAGACAGAAGGCACTGCCTCCTGTCCAGATACTCCAGCATCTGTATAGCAAAATTGTATAGCGTCCTTTGGGGCCCAACCTTACCCGGGGGTGGAGCCACGGCCGGGGCGAGGCTTCATCCAGGGACCCGGCCTGAGAGGACGCGCTGCTGGGCTTCCTAAAGGCGGCAGCGTTGGCCACAAATCTCACCTCAGGCTTCTGGATTCTGTGTCCATCGCTTCCGGAAGACAAGAGCTGAGATTTGCTTCAAAGACATGGTCCTGGAAAAGGTCTCTGGTCACGGAGTACCCTTCTTCCCTACCCTGCTTGAAGGAGGATCCTTTCCTTTGTCCGCCATTTTCTTTTCTTTCTGTTTTTTCTTTCTTTTTTTTTTTTTGAGACGGAGTCTCGCTCTGTGGCCCAGGCTGGAGTGCGGTGGCGCCATCTCGGCTCACTGCAAGCTCCGCCTCCCGGGTTCCCGCCATTCTCCTGCGTCAGCCTCCAGAGTAGCTGGGACTACAGGCGTCCGCCACCAGGCCGGCTAATTTTTTGTATTTTCAGTAGAAACGGGGTTTCCCCGTATTAGCCAGGGTGGTCTCCATCCCCGGATCTCGTGATCTGCCCGCCTCGGCCTCCCAAAGTGCTGGGACCACAGGCGTGAGCCACCGTGCCCGGCCTGGACCGCTAGTTTCATCCCAACTGGCAGCGCGCCTCGCTGACGTTCCCCCAACGGAACTCCAACGGCCCCGCTGGGGCTTGAGGCCTCGGAAACCGCTCAGAGCCCTGGGCGAGGGGCTGCACTCTCCAAGTATACTCGATGGAACTCGATGGAGATGATGGTATAATAATTACAGTAACAATGTTGACCGCTATTAAGGCTTCGCTTTGCATTGGCTGCCTGGCTTTGCATTGACTGCCTGGTTTGCACGAGTAACCTAACCTGAATCTCATATTTCACGTATTTTTTGGGGGAGATACTGATATCTGCTGGTAGGGTTGGCCCTGAGTGCTGCAATGAACGAGTAAAGAACTTTGTTCAGTTAAGGGCCGAAGTTAAGGAATGGGCTAAGGGCCCTGATGCAGTTACGACATGGCATTTTTCAGACACCGGAGAGGCCAGTGCCTTGGAAATAAATGCCTGCGCTGGACAGAAGGACAGTGTCAGATGCCAAAATGCTGGTCCATACACAAAATTAAGAGCTCATCATCCCTCTCTGTAGGATCAGTAACTGGAAGAAGGATGCTGGCTCTACACACTGTTTTTCAGAGGCGTCAAGTGCTCTAATCCCCTTCCCTCTGGAACCCAGAAGTGTGTCTAGTAGGAACGGTGGTTGGGAGCCCCAGATAAAGATCTACCAAGGCGCAGCGCCAGTGGACAGAGATAAGGTGTACTTCTGAGAGTGGAGGCACAGCCCTTTGTCATGCCTTTCAAGATCCAGGACAGCAAGACAGGAGGCTCTCCAGCAGGAAGGACTGCAGGCTTTTGTGGAACAGCAAATCTCAGGTAACTGTCTTTAATTACACAAATATTGATATAGTCATGCATTTATTGAGAGCCTACTACGTGTCTGTGTTCCCTCTTAGACAGGAATATCACTATGTTTGCCCTCGTAAGAGGTGAGAGGGAATCCTTTTTGTGACTGTTTGCCTTTTTAGAAAGTAGTACAGGCCGGGCGCGGTGGCTCACGCTTTTGTAATCCCAGCACTTTGCAAGGCTGAGGTGGGCAGATCACGAGGTCAAGAAATCGAGACCATCCTGGCTAACATGGTGAAATCCCGTCTGTACTAAAAATACAAAAAAAAAAAAAAAAAAAAAAAAAAAAAGCCGGGAATGGTGGCGGGCGCCTGTAGTCCCAGCTACTCCGGAGGTTGAGGCAGGAGAATGGTGTGAACCCGGGAGGTGGAGCTTGCAGTGAGCCAAAATCAAGCCACTGCACTCTAGCCTGGGAGACAGAGCAAGGCTCCATCTCAAAAAGAAAAAAAAAAAGAAAAAAGAAAGTAGTACACTGACGGTCCTTGACTTGATGGCTCTGCTTAGGGTATTTTCAAGTTATGATGGGTTTAATCAGATGCGACCCCCTTGTAAGTCATGGAGCATCTGTATAGCAAATTTGAAAGATATGGAAAAGTAGAAGAACTCCGTACATTTCCATCCTTAAAACAATTATTCTTAGCATTTTGATGTTTATTTCCGGATTTTGCTATGAAAATTGTTTTACATTACTTAAATAAGTACTTAAAAAGAAAAGCACACATCATATACATTTTATGTGATTATGAACTTTAATAATCTTTATAACATTAAATGGTAGAATATTAATTTTACTTTTTGTTGATGTTTGGGTAGTTTCTAGTTTTTTAAAATATAATTTCAACTTTTATTTTAGATTCAGGGCAGGTTCCTTACCTGGGTATATTGCATGATGCTGAGGTGTCAGATACAAATGATCCTGTCACCCAGGTACTGAGCATAATACTCAATAGTTACTTTTTCAATGCTTTCCCCCTCCCGCCCCGCTCTAGTAGTCCCTAGTGTCTATTGTTGCTATCTGTATGTCCATGAGTACCCAATGTTTAATTCCCACTATAAGTGAGAACATGAGGTATTTGACTTTCTGTTCCTGCTTTAATTTGCAAAGTGTAATGGCCTCCAGCTGCACCCATGTTGCTGCAGAGGACATATTTCCTCGTTTTTTTTTAATGGATGCATAGTATTCCATGGTGTATATGTACCACAATGTCTTTATCCACTTCACTGTTGATGGACACCTTGGTTGATTCCATGTGTTTGCTATTGTGAATAGTGCTGCAACGAACATATGAGTGCATGTGTCTTTTTGGGAGAGTGAATAATTTTGGATATACACCCAGAATGAGAATGTTGGATAGAATGGTGGGTCTGTTTTAAGTTCTTTGAGAAATCCCCAAATTGCTTTCCACAGTGGCTGAAGTAATTTACATTCCTGACAGTGGTGTATAAACATTCACTATTTTTCTACAGCCTCACCAGCATCTGTTGTTGTTTGACTTCTTAGTAGCTATTCTGACTGGTGTGAGATGGTATCTCATTGTGGCTTTGATTTGTATTTCTCTGATGATTAGTAATGCCGAGCATTTTTTCATGTTTGGCAGCTTGTATGTCTTCTTGTGAGAAATATCTGTCAATTGTACTTTTTATTGACATTTAAGTAGTTGCTAATTAAAACATTTAAAAATATTTTGCTTACCGTGTTTGTTCGTAATTCTACTTGTTTATAAACTGTCCTATTACAAACAGCAGAAAGCTTTTTTCTAAATGTTTATTTTCTTACTGCCCTTGTCCTACTCACTTTTCTGTTTATCGGTTTCCTTAGATAAGTTATTCCCTCATGGAGTTAACTATTTTAGCACTAACTTAATTCTTTGAATTTTTAGCCAGTGAAACCAACTGATTGCTAAACATCCTCAAGGTAAAATCTTACGAACTGAACCGTTGTCTTCTGTCACCAAGCTGCTTTTCCTCTGACATTCCCATTATTAATTAGTAGCACCAGGACACCCAAGCTAGAAACAGAACAGCCATTCTATACTTCTCTCTTCATTTTCTCCATAGCTAGTCTACTAATAGATGGATGAAGTGGAAATATATGCTGGGCAAAGAAATCCTAGAATTCTCACTATTCACTATGCTTCCCCCCAGTAGACTTTAAGAACCTTCAGGTCATCAGCTGTACTTTGAAGTACACTTTTAATTATATTAGTAATACCTATTCACAATCCGAGTCAAAATTAAAATATTCTTGTTAAGGTTAAATATCCCATTCAAAAACAAAAACAGATATGCAATTCCACATAAAATTTTCTATCTATTGACTTACTTTATATCACTATAGATTCTTGTTTTCTTACTGAATCCAATTCAGTCTGTTACTATCAATATTTATTTTGATGCCCAAATTGTCATAGATTTAGCTAGTTACTTCAATTTGACTTCTGTATTCTTTGGATATATCTCTGTTATTTCTTACTTTCTGATACAAAAAGATGTTTCAGACTCATCATATACTTTTGCTGCATCAGTCCTGGGTTCAGCCATTTCTCTTAGTACCCCTTGTTCCTTTATTGGAGAATGGTATTTAGAAGTCAAGATCAGGGTGCTACTTGTGTTCATTATTATTAATATTAGGCATTGTTGGTTTTAGGCCCTCTCAATGGACAGAGCTAGTATACACACATGTTCATCCTTTAAATCTCAACCTATTTCTCTACATATCTATGTATCTTGAAAATCATGAATTTACATCAGTACCTCTAGGTGTAATTTAACACTACAGGGTTTACTCTAGTTTTCTTGCTTTCCACATTGGTGACTTCTTTCTCCAACAATGAGAAATCTGGTTCCCGTTAGCTTCAATATATTTGCTGTCAGTCCTCCGTCTGTAAGCAATCTCTCATCACCACTATGGCCCTACAGGTATGGCTGTCCTCTCCTACCCACTTGGGCTTAGACCTCTGTGCCCAGCAGCTGTGTTATGTAGGCACCCTCCTCAACCCACTGGATATCCAAAACCTGGAATCAGGCAACCTTTCTACGAAAAACGCCTATTCACCCTGCTTTGCCTCTTACACTCTGCTCTGGGACACTGCAACAGCTTCTAACTGCTCCCTTCCTCCTCTTTAGGTTTGGATGCCTATTTTGCTTGACTTAACTAATGATTATAAGATTGAATTCCTCAGGGAAGAGGAAGAGACATACTGTATTCCCTCCCAACACCTCACCCCTTATTTTATTGAAGATTAATTGACATGCAAAAAATGCATGTATTTAAAGTGTACAATTTAAGGAGTTTTGATATATGTGAATATGTACATGTTAAATCATTACACTCAAGATAGCAAACATATCCATATTCTCCCATTCATTTTGAGGTTTTTTTTGAATTGAACTTTCTATTTTGAGATAAATATACATTCATGTGTAGTTGTAAGAAATAATAGAGAGAGCTCATGTACACTTAACCCAGTTTCCTACAATGGTAACATCTTATAAAATTGTAGTATGATAGCACAACCATTGACATTGACATTAACATTGACATTGAAATAGCCAAGACACAGAACATTTCTCTCACCATGAGAACCCCTCATGTTGCCATTTTATAGACATAGCAACTTCCTGCCTCCTTCCACTCCATCTAATCTGTTTTCCAATGTTACATTTTTGCCATTTCAGTAATGTTATATATATGTGTGTGTGTGTGTATGTGTGTGTGTGTGTATATGTATATATATGTGTGTGTGTGTATATATATATGGAATCATATAGTATATAATTTTGGGGGAATTTTTTCCCCCTCAGCTTAACTCTTTTGAATGTCATTTAAGCTGTTGCATTTATCAGTAGTTTCTTCTTTTTATTCCATGGCATGGGTGTACTGCAGTTTGCTTTACCACTCATTAAATGACAATTGAGTTGTTTCCAGTGTTGAGCCGTTATGATTAAAGCTTTCATAAACATTTCTGTGCAGTTTTCGTGTGAACATAAATCTTCATTTCTTTATAATAAATGACCAAGAGTATGACTGCTGAGTTGTATGAGTGCTGCATGTTTAGTTTTTTATGAAACTGTCAAACTGTCGCCGTACCGTTTTACATTTCCATCAGCAGTGTATGAGTGATCCAGTTTCACCTCATCTTTGTCAGCATTTGGTGTTGTCACTGTTTTATAGAAACAAAATTCGCCGCTCTGACAAGTGTGTAGTGATATCTCACTGTGGTTTTAATTTGCATTTTCTGAATGGCTAATGATGGTGAACCCTTTTCATGTGCTTATTTTCCATCTGTATATCTTGTCTGGTAAAATGTCTCTTCAAGTCTTGGTCCATGTTCTAGCAGGATTGTTTGCTTTTTTTATTGTTGAGTTGTCAGAGTTCTTAATAGATTCTAGATACGAATCCTGTGTTGGATAGATGATTTGTTAAGAGTTTCTCCCAGTCTGTAGCTTCTTTTCATTTTCTCAACAGTCTTGTACAGAGCAATAGTTTTAAAGTTTGATGAAATTCAGCTTAGCCATTTTTTCCTTTTATGAGTTGTGCTTTTGTTGTCATGTCTAAGAAGTCTTTGCCTGGCCTTTCATCCTAAAGACTTTCTACTTTTTTTCCTAAATTTTTTATAGTTTTGTATTTACATGCAAGTCTGTGATTCATTTAGAGTTAATTTTTGTGTAAGGTGTGAGACTTAGGCAGAGGACTTTTCCCCCCTATGGATATCCATATGCTCAACACTACTGAATCGAATTGAATGTTTACTCCGTTGAATTGTTTTTTGTACTTTGTCAAAAATTCATCGAGCATATTCGTGTGGGTCTATTTCTGGGTTTTCCGTTCTGTTTCACTGGTCTGTGTATCTCTCTGTTAACACTACAGTCTTGATTCCTATAGTTACATAGCAAGTCTTAAAATTAGGTAGACTGATTTTTTCTATTGTATTCTTCTTTTCCAAAATTGAGCTGTTCCTGTAACGTGCCCTTTCTTTTTTTCTTTTTTTTCCTTTTTTTTTTTTTTTTTGGGACGGAGTCTCGCTCTGTTGCCCAGGCTAGAGTGCAGTGGCGGGCTCTCTGCTCAATGCAAGCTCCGCCTCCCGGTTCACGCCATTCTCCTACCTCAGCCTCCCGAGTAGCTGGGACCACAGGCGCTCGCCACTATGACCGGCTAATTTTTTTGTATTTTTAGTAGAGATGCGGTTTCACCATGTTAGCCAGAATAGTCTCGATCTCCTGACCTCGTGATCCGACTGCCTTGGCCTCCAAAAGTGCAGAGATTACAGGCGTGAGCCACCGCGCCCCGTCTGCCCTTTCTATATAATTTGTAGAATAATCTTGTGTATAAAAAATATGCTGAGATTTTGATAGCTACTGTATTAAATATTTGTGTAATTAGGGGAGAACTGACATCTTTGTATATTAAATCTTCCAACCCATGAACATGCTATACTAAAGCTTTCCATTTATTTAGGTCTTTTGCATTTCCTTCATTGGCATTGTGTAGTTTTTAGCATACAAGTCTTGTATATGTTTGATTAGATTTACCCTTAAGTATTTTTTTAGTTATTCCATATGATATTGCATTTTAAAATTTCTTGCCTATGTACTGATTGATAATATATAGAAACAATAGGATTTTGTCTTTATTTTGTATCCTTTGACTTTGCTGAACTAATGTATAACTTCTAGGAGTGTTTTGCAGATCCCTTGATCTGTAAAAGGGAGGTGATCCACCCGCCTTGGCCTCCCAAAGTTCTGGGATAAAACTACTGTTTTGAAATACAAATATAAAGGATTTTGCCTCAGAACCTGTTCTGCTTCAGGCTTTTGGGGATCCTGAAAACAGCTGCGTCCAAGAGGCTTATCCCAGGGACAGAGGTCAGGATATGAGGGTGTGAGCATTGAGGAAACTTCCTAGGAAACTGGGAATATATGAAAGTCCTAAACGAATAGTTTATCTATACTGAGCATCCTCAAGTGGTAGCATATTACTCTAAGAGCTTTTGGAAAAGACGCCTCCTTGGAGATAATAAAACCAAGTGCAGTGTGAAACCCAAGACCAGACTTCTGGGTGTCAGTGTAGGTAAATTGGGAAGATGTCATGGGTCCAGTGGTGAGACAGTCTCATCCTGCCAGAAGCGACCTCCGCCACCTCCCAAAGGCTGCCTAAAATGCTTTGGTAAGAGCTTATTACGAGGCTTGGTGGTAGAAATATGTAGAATGTGTGAAATGTTTTCCTGGGAGGGATGACATTTTATTTTATTTATTTATTTATTTTTTGAGGTGGAGTCTCACTCTGTCGCCCAGGCTGGAGCGCAGTGGCCGGATCTCAGCTCACTGCAAGCTCCGCCTCCCGGGTTTATGCCATTCTTCTGCCTCAGCCTCCCCAGTAGCTGGGACTACAGGCACCCGCCACCTCGCCTGGCTAGTTTTTTGTATTTTTTAGTAGAGACGGGGTTTCACCGTGTTAGCCAGGATGGTCTCGATCTCCTGACCTCGTGATCCGCCCGTCTCGGCCTCCCAAAGTGCTGGGGTTACAGGCTTGAGCCACCGCACCCGGCCGGGATGACATTTTAAAGTTTTATTTTATACATTACTGGGAGTCATATGTAATATAGTTCTTAAAAGCAGATTTTAAGAGGGGGATAGGGAAATAAAAAACCTATGAAGACACTGACACTACGAGTGGAAAGGAGAAGTTATCTAAGAGGTGATAGAGCACCAAAAATAGCTTTTCATTACTTCCCAAATTTGCCAGCTTTTAATGGACAAAGTGAATATTCATAACTGTACAACTACTTTAATTTTAATATTAGGGCATACTTTTTACTTTAAGAAATTACTTATTAATATTGTTTAAAGTAGAAGCATTATGAATGTAGAGAATTTATTCATTAGGGCTCTAATATTTACTACCGTCTGATCTAGAGAAGTCGCTTACCCTCTCTGGGCTTCGGTTTCATTCATTGATAAAATAGGCACAATATTCAGAATAAGATCAAAGTGCCTGTTACAATAAAAACAAATAATAATAATAATAATAATAATAATAATAAAAAAGAATAGGTATAATACCTGACCTGCTAACCTCATAAGTTGTGAAAGTGCACTGAGATGGCTGGATGTAGAATCCTTTATAAAGTAGACAAATTTATTATTTATAGTTGGTGCTAGTGCAGAAAAGATAAGTGGTGTGAAGCACTGCCACTCAATGTCAATGGAATTTACTGTTGGTAGTACAAAAAAAAAAAGAAAATAAATATATCTCTAGTCTCTTGTTTCTTTAAATTTTGAAGGAGCTTCTGCCAGGTTTAGAAAAGGAATCTTATTAGCATTTGGGGAAAAGCCATTTTACTGAAACTTCCGGTAGGTTTTAACTGTAGCACACATATGTTTGTAAAGATTTCTAGCCAATGAATGACATTTTAAAAGAGAGAAGCTGTTCTTTGACCATCTCCTCAAAGAATCATTAATCCGTATCAGGAAACTGGAGAGGGTGCACGTGCAGGAATTTTTTGCTAAAGAGCATGATGTGTCTGAGGAGTTATGACCCACAGTATCTCTGTTCCAGAGATTGCTTGGCGATTGTAAATGCTGGAGGCGGGGGAACCTCTGTTCTCTGCATTTGTATACCTCTTGAGCTGCATAGAACTAATTGCTCCAACTGCACGAGGAGGTCAAGGGTGGAGCCTGTGGCTTACAGATGCTTGTGTCTCCTAGTTTCCAGCAGTAGATATATTAGATGAAAACTTGGCTGAGGCTGCATATTAAAGAGAAGAGGAAAGGGCATCTCTTGGGAGATTTTATCCTCAAGGCAGTTACCTGCTTCTGCATAATTAAAGAGACCTGGCCTGGCTTGGAGGCTGTCTTATCCCTTCAAAAGAGATTGATGAACAGTGATGGCCCATTGGTATCAAATAAAGAGCTTTATAGTGTTAAAAGAAACTTTAGACAAATTAAATTTAAGGAGTTTGAGCAATGAACGATTTGTGAATTGGGCGGCCCCAGAATCGCAGCGGTGCCTCGTGGTTAGAACAAATTTATAGACAGAAAAGGTAAAGTGATGTATAGGAATTGGAAGTGAGGTACAGAAAGAGTGAGATTGTTTAAAGCTTGGCATTTGCCTTATTTGAACACAGGTTGAACATTCAGCAGTCTATGAGTGGTTGAAATATGGCCGCTGGGATTGGCCAATGCTCAGCTGTTGTTACAGGTGCATGCTATTGAGTTAGGTTTTCAATTTTTCTGACTATTAAGCTAGGTTACAGTTCATCACCAAGGACTCAAATATAGAAGTATGGAGTCCTTCTCAAGCCATACTTATTTTGCTTTAATAATAGTTTAAGAAAGACATAAGAAATTAAAAGACAGTTTAGAGGACAGCTGTCATGATAAAGAGTTTAGAAAAGAATGTGTAGGAAGATAGGTCAGGGGTGGGGGATACTGGGATTATTTAAACCTGACAAGAGTCGCCTGAATAAAGTATGACAAGCAGTTGGTATTTGGACATTTGCAGAGGTGATTATATAGAATATAGAGCAGATGTTCTCAAGTATTTTTGGATGCCAAGGCACTCAGGAAAAGATCACATTTACATGGCCCACAGTGTAATCAGGTGAGGTTGCCTAAGACTCCATTCTGCTCTAAGGCTTTGGCACAACTAAGTCCCACTCTGCTACCAAAGACTGATGGCATCAGTAGTATCATCCGAAATACCAACAGGATGACTTAATAGTAGAAAGCAGAGCCTCATTGCTCTTATCAGTTTGCAAGCCAGTAAGGGAGAGCATCCAGTGTGGACTGAAGGTGCTCTCTATTGGAATAGGGGAAGGACAGGTTGGATTGTATATTCATATTCATACATATTCAACAAGTTTGGGGGAGAAGCTATACATACTTATGTGGGTACGCAGTACACCATAATGAGTAAACATATGTAACGTACATCCCACGTTGCCTTTGGAATGGGGGTTTAGCACTAAAATGAGGTAGAATTTGACCCTTTACATCATAAAGTGAACTACAAAAGTGGTTTGTGTGCAGCCTCTATAGCTGGCAGATACTGGCAATCTCTAATATTAGTAGCTTATCAGAAAAGAATGTTTGTAAGGCCGGTCCTCTGTCCGATCAGAGCTGATAGCTCGTTTGGTTAGAGGGAGTTTAGTTATAGAAAGTTAGGAAATTTGCCATGCCATCCAGGCCCTGAACCCTTGACCCATAGGTAACTTTGTTTCCTTAACCTTAGGGTCTGTCTTAGTTGATAAAGGGGCATCTATTTTGGTCTTTTAGATCACAATACCTTAGGGCACTGTAACTAATCCCTGGTTTAAGGGAGTTGCATACTTGTTACCAAATTTATATAGAGGGTTGGGACTGTCTGTATTTGAGGTAGACTTAGAAAATGTGGGGTCAAAATGACAAATAAGAGATTGAAATAAACGGAGGAAATAATCGAGTCTGGATTTGAAAATACTACTTGATTTGTCACAGGATGAGTGTGTGGGTGTGTTTGTAAAGAAAATAACTTTTATCTGAGAAATGTGAGTCCTTTTCAGTTGTCAGGCCTAGAGAGACAGTAAAATGAGACAGAAATCACAGCCCTATTTCCTCCTTGAGCTATGTATTCATCTCTTGAAACTGCTTGCTACTGCCACATGGAGTTATATAGTAACCCAGTAATGCCACACCTGACACTATAACCTACACCCTATAGTTTAATGATGTATAGCCAATCACTAATCAATGTTGCTTCTGTAAACCAATGCGAATTCCTGATAACAGCTTTGTATCAGCTCACTCCTTGACTTCTTTTTTTGACTTTAAAAACCCACTTGTAACTACTGCTAATTGGAGTGTATATTTAGGCTGACTTGCATCCGTGTTCCTAGGTTGCAGTCCTCAAGCTTGACCCAAATGAACTCTCTACTTATAATAATTTGCCTCAACTTCTTCCTTTTAGGTCGATGTATATGTGTGTTTATGTAGAGAGTACGTTCCAAAAATGCTTGAACAGTTTAAACTTCACTAACTTCAGAAAAGTAAGTTCTGTAAATTAACCCCAAGATCCCTTGAAGTTTTAATTATATACATTTATTGTACACTTATTTTCATTTTGTAGATGTTAAATAATGCATTATTAGTGAAACCATGCCCCAGAGAGTTGAAGAAACCAATGACTAATGAAATTAATCAGTTTACAGGATAGCCGATTAAAAAACAGCAACAACAATAACTTACTAAAATGCCAGAACTCTCCCTGCTTCTGAGATTTAAAAACTGGCTAAAATGGATAAAGCTATTAAGGCCAACTGGAGTTTGCACAGAACAAGCTGGCTGATGTCACAGCACAAATTTCTGCCACGTTTCAACCAACTCCCCATGAATGTGCACATGTGATACATGAGGCAGTGTTAAACAAAACTGTGCATGCCGAGGACTTTCAGACCTCCCCTTTCCTTCCACCAACCGACTATGAAGTCCAGAGGCCACTCCCTAAACCTCTTCTAATAAAATGACTGCGTGAAAGCCAGCACAGGGGACGGATTTGAGCTGGACTCTTGTCTTATTGTTGGTTTATTTACAACAAAAACCTTCTTTTCTGAAAAACCCAAATGGGACAGTGAGCTGCTTTTCCTCAGTAACATTAGTTATAATAATTTGTGTCAGTTCCTCTGATTGGAAATAGTAAAGCCTGACTTCAAAACAAAAAATGTAATGTTCATCATTTACAAAATGAAGTAAGTGGAAAGGAACTTTTTTATATCTGCGTTTACGTAAGGCAAAAACATTCTGTAGATAAGACGGATTTGAGGACCTATGTGATCCTGAGAGTGGCAATGCCTGGGTACAACAAATATTCCAGGCAGTATTTCAGGCTTTCAAGGGAGTGTACTTGGTGGGGTCCAAGTTAAGGGCTCCAAACAGTAAAGCGAGACTTGGGTAATGCCTGGTTTACTGTTGGAACAAACTGAAAATTCCACTAAGATAAATATATGACATGAAAAAGGATGGACTTGGGAAATGGAGTGGCAGGATAGGGCAAAGGGACTCAGAGAGCCCAGGAGAGTCGGCTGTGCTGGTGGGGTTGGGGCTGTGGACACACCCCCCTTTTGTTGCTCCCTCCACCCTCAGAAACCCTCTGTGACTCTTCCATGCTCTGTGATGCAGGCCTGGGTTTATAGTTAAGCCTGGGCACCCTCAGTGCTCAGTTGCTTCAGGCAGCCGAGCTATTCAGACCATGGAGAATATCCTCTGTTTTCTCAGAAGCTATACTGAGACAGGGCTGATCCCTGACTCACATTACTTGGATATTGACCCCAACTTCATCTGCTTGAGTGGGTTGGGATTGTTTGTACTGTACTTGTTCTACGTGGTATTGACCCTGTATTCGTCAGCCACTGAAAAAAATAATGACATCCAAAAGGTAAGGGACTGTGGGTGAACACCCAAGAGAGATGCCCTGTTGTTTTTTCCCAATCCTATTCCCACACTTCTAAATAAGTCTGGTTGGTTCAGGGACATGTCTTACATGGGAAGTCTGAAGAGAGGATAGAACTTCACTCTTCTGTGGCAGAGACTGGGCAGACTTATTGGTTCAGGTGGACTAAGGTTTCCATCTGTAGCTCATAGACTACCTATCTGGCTGTGGTGGAGAGTTCCGGGATAAAATCCTAAACACAGTAATTCTGTGGTCCCAGATGGGATTATTTAGAGAGTGTGGGTTCTCTGAAGGAGAATAGTCTCTGCTGAAATTTGATCATGAGTCACATTCCCATGTCACCTGTCATTCAACAAAGCCTTCCTTCATGTTGGGCTGACCAGGGGAGTAATGCTGAGAGTCTCTGAGCAGAGGCTGGGGCCAGAGCTCTGTCTCTGGGACACTTGTCCTGTGAGGGAGCACAGATGTGACTGTTGGACTCTGAGTCTGTGCCCTGGATGAGGACTTCTAACTCAGCACATCAAGTGTGGCTCTCACAGAAGAAATCCTCTTTGAGGATTTTTTGGAGAAGGGAAAATGGGAAATGTTTTATCTCCGTTAAAAATTGACAACAGGAACGTATTTCTGTAATTAAAGAGTCATATGATTCTTGTATAATGAATGAATGAATGAATGAATGAATGAACTTCATAGAGTGGGAGAGAAGTGAGTCCCAGTCTGTCATTATCTTTCTTTTGTTCTCAGCATCAGGGCAGAGCCAGGAGGAGAAGGAAAAGTGGGACATTTAAAGGTAATGTCAGCCTGCTCTATCTGAGCTTCAAGGGTGACCCTTTCTGTGTCTTTCATGAGGACTCAGTCCAATGAATTCCTAGAATGTCAAGTTACTAGATACAGTCTTAGAAAACAGAGCCCTCAGAAGACAGGCTGATGGGAAAGCAATCAGACCTGAGACACTGCTTATAGGCCCTGCTCTGCCCATTCATGGGCATGACGGAGTGATGGACCTGAGTAATGGGTGTTGCCCAATTTGTGGCCAACTGAGATACCGAGGAAGGACTACTGGTTGACTTGGAGTCAGAGCTTCTGTCTCACAAGTTTGCATAAGTATGTTGACTTCCTCGATGCTCAGATTCCTCTTGGAGGTAACCACTGATGTCTGTGTTTCACATGGTTGTTTTGAGTATCATATGGGGTAATGTATGTGAAAGAAGTTTACTAATGATTCCACATACACATGTGAACTTGTGAATATTATCAATGACTATATTATCAGGGACTATTTTCTACTGATTCTTGGGGCTATCAGAGTTTAATATCCCAAGGGTCTTCCACAGAGTGACTTCTGTATGATCCCTGTGCCACTACGTTCATTGCATATAACATACTCTTCTGGTTTCCCAGACCGGAAATGTTTCCAGAGAGAAGTGGAAGAGGAAAGGAAGCTGCTTTCTATTCTGAAAAGGTGATTAATCGTACCCCTTGTGTCCTGTTCCCACCCCCTCCTTTTTCTTTAGTATGTTCTGTTCATTTCAGGGATTCCTTGTAGCCTGCTATAGTTTTGGGAGTGGGTAGCCATAGGAACGGGTATGTGAATGAATGCTTTGGGGAGAGGCTATAGTGAGGTCATATGACCTCATATATGGTGAGTTCATGGGTGGGGGGCAATGTGATGTGGGCAGCAGGCTTCAGGGGGCCCCACCCCTGCCAGGCTAACAGACCCTCCTTTCCTTGTTCTGGTCCTGGCTGCAGCTTTGGACCTCCTGTTTCCTGCAGTCCCCTGGGCCAGCGTCATGATACCACCCGCTTTCGTCGACTGTTATGCCCAGACCCTGTTTGTCAGGTGTGTAACAGAGCAACTGCTGATATCCAGCGACTGCTGTCTCGGGAGTCCCTGAAAGATGCCGCTCCCTCTGTGTCCTCTTTGGATTCTGCAGGTTCTGCGACTGAGTCATCGTTCACTTTGTCGTCTGCCCCCTCAGCAACCCCTACAGAAGACCTAATATTGTCCCCTCGGCCCAAGCTCTCTCCACCCCAGTTAATTCTCTCACCTGACTTGATCACCTCCTTAGCTGACTTGTTTTCACCCTCATCACTGAGGGACCATCTGCCACCACAGCCTGTTTCTCCCCTGGATTCCAAGTTCCCCGTAGACCATTCCTCACCCCTACAGCTTCCCTTTCCCCTTCTCCCACCACGTCACATTCAGAGAGTGGAGCCCAGTCTCCAACCTGAGGCCAGTTTCTGTCTGAACACCATCTTTTCACTTGACTCCACCCAATGCCAAGATATTTCCCAGGCCATGAATCCCACTGATTCATGTGCTCATCATAACAAACCACCAATCTCAGCTGCTTTACCACTGGAAGACTGCTCTGTGACTCAGTCGAAATCAAGACTCACCGTTTTGAAGCCTTTTGCAGAGATGTTATCTCTAGGTGGCTCTGGTGGGACATCCACCTATGCCCCAACAATCAAAGGCATTGACCATTCATGCCCTGCATCTTCAGAATTCTCCTGGTGGCAGCCTCATGCCAAGGACTCTTTTTCCTCCAATTTTGTGCCATCTGATTTCATGGAGGAGCTTCTTACCCTTCATTCTTCTGAGGCCTCTTTAGGGTGGCACTCTGTGGCCAACGTCATACAGCCTGTTAACATCTCTTTTGTCAGCCATGACATTCTGGCACTCCTGGAGAGACAAGTCAAAAAAAGGTGTGATTTCCTGATGTGGAAAGAAAATGGAAAGAAATCAGGATCTTTCCCAACACAACTTAGGCCAAACTACCAACTAAATTCTTCACAGAAAATGTTATCCTCAATGGCTGATAAGCATGACTTGGCAGAATCCTTTCCTTTTAGGGCCAGTAAAGGCAAACTAGAGGGGCAGCACATCCATCAGCAGCCCCCATACTCTAAGTGCTTTGAGGACCATTTAGAGCAAAAATATGTGCAGCTCTTCTGGGGTCTCCCATCTCTGCACAGCGAGTCTCTGCATCCTACTGTTCTTGTCCAACGTGGCCGTTCCTCCATGTTTGTATTCTTCAATGGCATTACAAATACATCTATATCCCAGGAATCCCAAGTATTTCCCCCTCCCCAACCTCTGTCCTTGCCTAGTACCCAAGCTCTACCCTTGCCTCAAACCCTGCCCCAAGGTCAGTCCCCACATCTCACTCAGGTCCAGTCCCAGGCTCAACATCAATCTCCACTCCCAGCCCTACTCCCTAGTCCTCTATTCCGGATTAGGATCTGTGGAGTGTGTTTTCATAGACCCCAGAACGAGGCACAGTTTCTTACGCCATCTGAAATTAATCTTCTGGAGTGTAACGTGTTGCAGAAAGTGCAGGAAAGTGTGTGGGGTTTACCCTCTGTGGTTAAAAAATCCCAGGAAGACTTTTGTCCTCCAGCTCCCAATCTTGCATTGGCCAGAAAGTCCTTCAAGGTCCATGTTCCCATCTCCATCATTCCTGGAGATTTTCCACTGAGCTCTGAGGTAAGGAAGAAACTAGAGCAACACATTCGAAAGAGGCTTATCCAGCGCAGATGGGGCCTGCCCCGTAGAATCCATGAGTCTCTGTCATTACTACGTCCTCAGAGCAAAATTTCGGAGCTATCTGTGTCAGAGAGCATTCATGGACCCTTACATCGCTCTTCGGTTGAGGGTCAGAGCCTCAATGTTCTAAAGAAATTTGGATCAAGCACCCCTAGAACCTTCCATGAGAGAAGCTCAAATATGCTTTCCCTGGAGAATGTGGGGAATTATCAGGGATACAGACAGGAGAATGGCCCAAAAAATCATCTGTTGCATGATCCAGAGACATCTTCAGATGAGGATCTGAGGTCTAACTCTGAGAGAGACCTGGACACTTATATGATGCATCTGTCAGGGAATCATTCAGGAGAGAGCCTAGGTCAGAAACAACTTGAAAATGCCCTGACAGTACATTTGAGCAAGAAATTTGAGGAAATCAATGAGGGTCGAATGCCTGGGACTGTGCATAGTTCATGGCATTCAGTCAAGCAGACGATGTCTCTTCCTGAGGAATCCCACAGCCAAATAAAACATCAAAATTTGGCAGCATTGGTGAGTGAGGACCACGGCGTTGATACTTCCCAGGAGATTTCCTTCCTTAGTCCCAACAAACAAAAGATGTTGGAAGCCCATATTAAATCTTTCCGTATGAGGATGCTGTGGGGCCTTCCCCGCAAGATCCTTGAATCCATAGAAATCTTCAAATCGAAAGAGGATCTTTCCACTTCCTTTTCCCATTTCGACATTCCATCCTCAGCCAGCTTTGTTTCTTGGGGAGATTCCAAAGTTGGCGTCTCTAAGTTTCGTAGACGAAGCTCTTTTCAAGGGGAAAAGTTGGGAACAACAAGCTCAGTCCCTGTCCTCGATGGTCCTCATCCTGTCACCTCACCTATCGCCAAAGAAGGGCAGGACACCCTGAGAAGACAATATTCTGATACTGACCATGACTTTATAGAGTCAGATTCCAAAGATGGGGCCTCCACGCTGCTTAGAAGAGGCACTGCAGATTTTCAAGGAGAAATATTAGAATCAACAAACTCATTACCCATCCTTGGTCATTCTCCCCTCGTCACCTCACCTATCGACCAAGAAAAGCAGGGGACCCTGGGAAGAGAATTCGCTGATACTGATAATGATCTTACAGAAAGTGTCCCAACAACTGAGGATGGCGGACAGACTTTTCTGCCCCCCGCACACAGCATCATAGATGAGGTCAGTCAGAAACAGACTGTACCGGCCAGTAGATCCAGCACAGAGCTGCCCATAATGCAAGCTGGAGTTGGCCGTGAGTCAAGGGATAAGAGAGAGAGTGCCAGTAATAATGTTAACAGGCTTCAGGGCAGTAGAAAGACCTTTCCTGTCACCAATGGGTCGAAGGAGATGTTCAAGGAAGAGGAGAGCTGTGCTCTTCAATCACAAACTAGGAACAACTTGACATCCAGCAAGTCAGGAAGCTGCTCAGTGACAAATGTGAAAACAAGCACATCTCATGAAACTGAAATTTTCCCACCAAGAGTATCAGTTCCCCAAGATCCTAAATCATCATATCTTAAAAATCAGATGCTGAGTCAGTTAAAGTTGGTCCAGAGGAAGGATAGCCAACCTCAGAGCCATTTCACTGACATGTCTCTTGCCTTAGAGAACTTGAGTTCCAAGGACTTACTGACTCATCCCCAGGGCATCTCGAGTGGGGATATGGGAACTTCCCAGGTGTTGCATGTCTACTTGGAAGACAGAGGGATCCGTGTGGCACAGCAGCAGGAGCCCAGGGTCCCTACCCATGTCTTACAGAAGTGTCAAGTTAAGAATTTCCCACCAGCTATAAAGAGAGTGAGCCCTATGAGACCCAAAGGAGGAGAGCTTGGTGGGGGGGATGCAAGGTTGGAGACATCCCAACTCAGGAGAAAGAGCCACGCTATTCATAACAAGACATCAGGGGAGGTGCTTGGGAGCAAATCTTCCCCAACCTTGAAAACACAGCCTCCTCCTGAAAACCTTTTCAGAAAGTGGATGAAGACCTTTTTGCAGCGGTTTAATAAACCCAGCATAACATATGAAGATCAAGAAATTTCTCAGGCAAAGGGTAGCTCCCTGTCATCATCTGTGCAGAATAGAGGTCGAGTTACAAGTAGAGCTGCTTTTACTGGGACTACTGAAGCTCAGAAAATTAGGAAAGACACTAGGGATTCCCTAGGGGAGAAGCTGGGTCATAAGCGTGGGATAGATGTCACCTGTCCCCAGGAGCCCGTTTCCTTCCCAGTGGAGCTTGGGAAAGCTCAGCACTACCCAGAAGTGCAGTTCACAGCAGAGCTTGTCCAGGGCTATCCCCACAACTACATGGCTCCCTCCTGCAAACTGACGTGTACCAAATCTTGCAGCCAACAAGCTGTCTTTGTTGGCCAGAATTGTCCTACAAGGATTAGACAGAACACAGACAAGGACAGACAGCCCGAGAAAGTTGAGGCATTTAAGGGGAAGATATTGTGTCAAAGGCATCCCCAATCCGTGCCCCACAAGGAAGCGTATGCCACATTCAAACCCCACTTGCCGGCATCAGGTCAGCCTGGTGTGTCCAGCCGTCCTGATCAGTGCTAAAAGCACTGTGTTCAGTGATGTGCCTTTACTAACTAGACAGAAAATCCTTCCGAAGCATTTCCAGGGAGGAAAATTTCCCCCCACAAAATAATTCATTCCTTGTTGAGAATCTTGATTCTCCCTAATAAATGTACTCAGAAGAAGAATGTCTCTTCTGTGCACTGTGTTGCAGGGTATAGGTTTTGGGTAACCGAAGCTTATGGTTAGGGAAACGTAGTAGTTATCTCAGCTCTTACTGACTCCCTAGTGTGAGTTTTAAAATCTGCCCAATCCCCTGGAGCTCTTGTGGAGGAAAGAGTATCATGTGCCTCCAAAAGCCCCTTCTCTCCCTGGTGAAGTCTTGAGGAGATGAGCTCTTTTCTACCTCTTTGCTTGAGACTTACTGATACTGTATGGCGGCCTGCACCTTCCTCCCCATTCACTGCTTCATATCCTTTAGAGCAGTAAGGAAGGCAGGCCTTCTGTATCTGAAGAGAGGGTGAAATACATGTACATTTTTCAGAAATAGTGGTTTAATCTCTATTTTAAAAAAGTTATCACTGACCACAGGATCGTATAAGTTGTTGGGAGTGTTTGGGGTATTGCTGGTTGGGGTAGAGTGTCAGGAACACTGTGGATGCTGCTTAAGAATTTGAAAAGCAGGGCATCCTGATGATTTAGGGAAGCATATTTTGACCTCAACGTTGAGGTCTTTCTACTAATAAGTCACTTGGGGAAGTAGTTCCCCTCCCTGTGTATTTCTCCATGCTGCCTGGATTGATGGCATTTTTATGGAGCAAAAAGATCACCTAGCTGTCTGTGGCAGAAATGTTGACCAGGCAACCACCTACCTCCTAGGGTAAAATAAAGCTAAGGGTAAGGCAAAGATGCCTTAGAATGAATGAGAAAGTAAGAAAAAAGCGAAGCTAGGAAAGGATGACCAAGCTGGCGGAAAAAGGTTTATGCCCTTCATGCTCATATCAGGACCCTTTCTCAATCTAGATCTAGGCACCACCCCCTTGATTTTTGCCAGGGTGCTGCAGTGCTGACAGATGCCATTTTGGCAGAAGTGTACATGGGGCTGTTCTTTAAGTACTTAAACAGTATCTGCAGGGCTGTTGTTAACATGGCATCCCTCTCTTCAGGGAAGGTGATCTTTGTGCCTTCCTTCTAGCCATGTTGATGGCAGCATGCAAGATCTTCCCTTAGTGTATATAGTGCACCTGTCAAGGTGGAGGTGTCACCTATGATCTTCATGGGCTTTGTGGAATATAATATTGTCTAAAACACCTGCAGCTCATGGTCCAGAGGTTAGTCCTGGACTACGCATGAGGTTTACAGATATTTGGGGGCTTAGTATGAATCTTTACAGAATGCTCCATATTTCTAAGAGCGTGCACATATGCACTCTTAAAATATTAGGGGTCTGAAGAGAAGGCAACTCCACATACACAAACTGGGACTAGTAAATGAGTTGAGTTTTCTAGAGGTCACTTGAGGTACGTTTTCCAGAAAAATTGTGAATGCTTAACGTCAAAACAAAAACACAAGAAAACAAAAGAGAGCAAAACAAAACAGATATCTGCTATAGCTCCCTCACCATCCTTCTCTTTTCCTATCCATGCTTATGCCACTGACCCTGCAGTGTCTGAAGCTTAGGATTGCAGAAATAATTCAGATTCTGTGAAGGCCTTAAGAAGCACAAAACTGAGATAAAGCCCAGAGCAAAGAACTTGTGGATGTAGAGAATCCATGGAGGACCCAAACATCCATGTGGATAGACTTGCCAATAACCTGGCCTTATTGCTCTGTCATTCCATCTTAGGGTCCTTTACCTCCATTCCAGTTCAGTTACTGCCACACCCAGAAGCTATCATCAGAAACATCTAAAAGTTATCATCAGAAACACCTCTTTTTTTCGAGGCAGAGTCTTGCTCAGTTGCCCGGGCTGGTGTGCAGTGGCATGTATTTGGCTCACTGCAACCTCTGCCTACCAGGTTCAAGTGATTCTCCTCTGCCTTAGCCTCTTGAATAGCTGGGATTAAAGGCACATGCCACGACGCCCGGGTGTTTTTTTTTCTTTTTTTTGTAGACAAAAGATTTCACCATGTTGGCCAGGCTGGTCTTGAACTCCTGACCTCAAGTGACCTGCCTGCCATGGCTTCTCAAAATGCTGGGATTATAGGCATGAGCCACCATTTCTGACCTCATTAAAACCACCTCTACATCTGTAATAATACAGTCTAACATTCTACTCTTTGAGCTCATCCTACTATCCTTCCAGTCTAGGCCCTCAATTTGTCAAATTTTCACACTGGGTTATTATTTTTCTACTTATCTATCTACCAAGTTCTTGTCTTAATTTCCTTCTTCTTCAATGCAGATTTTATGGTCTATCCTATAACCAATATTTAAAAAGCCCTATTTGAAATATGCCTTATCCAATTCCCTTTAATCCTTCCTGTCTGACAAAATCCCATCTCTCTGCCTTTTCCATAAATGTCTTCCCTTAAATGACCAATCACTATTGGATTAAATCTCACAATTCTACTGACACCGTGATAAATGCTGTATGGTCAGCCTTAGCACTACCTGGAAATAATTCACTCATTTATCCAAAAATACTTATCCTGTGCTTACTAACAGAGAACAATACTAATGAAGCTTTGGTCATTTTTCGTTAGTCCACTTTGTCATCCATGCTACTCAAATGTATTTCAAACCTTCTGCACTTTTCTCAAGTTTAGGCCATCTCCACTTACTCAGCAGATGTGCTGGCCTCACCACTCAGAGAAACTAGAATCCACTGGATGTAAACGTTTCATAAAAAATTCTTCAAAAACGATATCCATCGCTCCTTTGTTCCCTTCCAAGGTTTCTTCATTTTTTTTTGAGATGGAGTCTCGCTCTGGTGCCCAGGCTGGAGTGCAGTGGCGTGATCTCGGCTCACTGAGACCTCTGCCTCCTGGGTTCAAGTGATTCTCCCAACTCAGGCTCCTGAGTAGCTGAGATTACAGTTGTGCGCCACCACACCTGGCTAAATTTTGTATTTTTAGTGTAGATGAGATTTCTCCTTGTTAGCCAGGCTGCTTTTGAACTCCTGACCTCAGGTGATACGCCTGCCTTGGCCTCTCAAAGTGCCAGGATTACAGGTGTGAACCATCGTGCTCGACCACCTTGCAAGGTTTCTATCTTCAGAGGAATTATACTTCCTGAAATGTCTCTACTGAGTGATAGCTAAACTCTAGTCTTTTTACTGATCCATTCTTGCCTTGTAATAGGTACACGGTATATGCTTTAAATGGGTGAATTTTGTGATATGTGTACTATATTGCAATAAAACTTAAAGGATTTAAAAAGAATAAGTTCTTGAGGATAACAAGAATGCAAGAGGGTACACCAAAAGGAGTTAACACATTTTTGGAAGATGAAAACCTGGTGGAGGAGCGAGAACTGATTTATCAAAGTAGACAAAGCACCAGCTATCCTTATTGCTGCATCCTTCATGAGGCACTGAACATGTTTTATTTCTTAAATCCTTTCATTGAAGGGATGGTTAAACATACACAAGAGCAGGTAGAACAATATAACTCCTCATGTACCCACCACTTAACTTTCACAATTATCATTTGGTATGGATGGTACATACCATCTTTTACACTATGATTAAAGTGTAAAAGTCCATTTAAACATCTTGCCATCCATCTCTTAGAAGATATGCCATGTGCCATCTGCCAATGCTGTCACATTCCTTTGATACTTATCACATGAGGAAGACACTTATGTACAACAGATGTACACAGCATTGGTGACAAACACATTGAGCTTTAGCGGCCTTGGCAATCAGTTCTCCTTTGACTTTAAGTCAACTCCGAGGAGTCATTTGAATTCCTACCCACAGTCCACACAAGAAGCAATCTTACGGAGCAAATTCAGTGCACAATATTGCAGTCCTTTAATCACATAGTAACTATAGCTGGAAAAAAATATAAGTAGAAAACTACATGTTGCTAAAACTTTGAGATTGTCATATAAATGTTTTCTAATATGTAAAAGAAGTTTTTTCTATCACACATTTAAAATGAGTTTTCATGTTTCCACTTAAATAAAGTAGATCAAATATACATGTTTATCTACCCTCCTTCCCAAAATGCCATTAAGAGTAAAGGATTATACGAAAAGATGCTCGACATCGTTAGTCTGATCAGAGAAATACAAATAAAAATGACTATGAGATAACCACTTCACATCTACTAGGATGGCTGGAATAAAAAAGATAAGTGTTTCAGATAATCTGGAGAAATTGGAAGCCTCATACACTGAGAGTAGGAATGTGAAATGGGGCAGTTGCTTTGGAAAACAGGCAGGTCCTCAAAATGTTGGCATATAACCCAGCAAATCCACTCCTAAGTATATACCAAGAGAAATGAAAACATGTGCGTGCAAAGAAACTTGTACACAAAGTGTTTGGTGTGTCTGTTGTTTTCCCCAATGGTTAATCTTTGGCCCTTTGGCAGTGGCTTGTTCATTTGCTTTTTTTGTGTTTTTGAGGAAAGTCCTTTGTGTAGCTACTTCTCTGCCCTGAGAAAGTTCTGAGTTAGGTGAAACAAAGGCATGCCCCTTGGATCAGTTCTTCAGGGACTTCCCAGACAGATCAAAACAGACAAACTGAACTAGTTAGAACAAGGTTTGCTCTGCTTTTTCCTCTGGAACCAGGTGCCCACACTCTGTACAGGGTCTGATATCCTCAAGGCTGCCAATGGGCTGGGAGTGAGATGGAGCAATGGTAAGTTAAAAATGCTACAATGCTTTGTACAGTGTTTTAGTGGTTTTTCTCCTTGTTAGCCTTTGCTTGGCTGCAGTAAACCGTTGGCCATCTTCCAGAGTTTTGACAAGGTTGATTCCGACTGTTTTTGCCAGGTTTCTTTGTGTATCTGAAGAGGGTCAGCTTCTCAGAATTCTCTGGTCTGCCATTTTGCTGATATCACTCCCCTATGTCCAGCTTTCTTTTGATCAAGATAGTTTATCTTTTCCTGTTTTTTTTTTTTATGGCATACAATTCATTTCTTTATATTTAAAGTGGTTTTCTTTTAGGTATCACATAGTTAGGTCTTACTTTTTAATCCAGTCTGACAATTTCTGTCTTTTAATGAGTGATTAGATCATGATAGGCACATTTCTTGTCCCCTAAAGATGTCCATGTCCCAATTTCTGGAATCTAAGGATATGTTACTTTACATGGCATAAGGGAATTAAGTTTTCAGATGGAATTAAGGTTGCTTATCAGTAGACCTTAAAATAGAGAAGATTCTGAATTATCCATATGGGCCTTATCTAATGATATGAGCCCTAAAATCCAAAACTTTAGAGAGATTTAAAGACAGAAGAGGCAGGAGCAGTTCAAACTGTGAGAGAGTCTCTGAACTTCTCTTGCTCGTCTTGAAGATGGAGGTAGGGGACCATGACCTAAGGCAGAAGGCAGTCTTTAGAAGCTCAAACAGCCTGACAGATAGCAGGTAAATGGAAACATCGGACAATGAATTCTGCGAACAACCTGAATGAGCAAGGAAACAGATTCTCTTATAGAGTCTTCAAAAAAGAATTGTGTTCTCATCTTGCTTTTAGCCTAGTAAGACCAGTACCAGACTTCTGACATACAGAACTGTAATACAATAAATTTGTGTTGCTTTAAGCCACTGTTTATGGTAATTTATTATGGCAGCAGTAGAAAACTAATGCAGACCATTTATATATAGTGTGATTATTGATATAGTTGGGTTTCAATCTACTTTATAGGTTCACAGCAAAATTGTATGGAAGGTACAGAGATTTTCCATACATCCTCTGCCCTCACACATGCACAGCCTCTCCCGTTATCAACATCCTCCACCAGAATGGTACATTTGATGAACCTACATTGGCACATTATTATCCAGAGTGTGTAATCTACATTAGGGTTCATTTTTGGTGTTGTGCATTCTGAATCTTCTATGATATCTTTTTTCTCCTTTTGGAAGGCTTATTAGCAATAACTTTCTTCAGTGGTTGTAGTGGTTGTTTTAGAGTTTACACATCTTTAATTTATAACAGTTTTTTTTTTGTTGTTGTTTTTTGTTTCTTTGAGACCGAGTCTAGCTCCGTTGCTAGGCTGGAGTGCAGTGGCGCTATCTTGGCCCACTGCAACCTCTGCCTTCTGGGTTCAAGCAATGCTCCTGCCTCAGCCTTCCAACTGGCTGGGATTACAGGCGCAGTCTGCCATGCCCAGCTAATTTTTGTATTTTTAGTAGAGATGGAGTTTCACCATGTTGGCCAGGATAGTTTCGATCTCCTGACCTTGTGATCCACCCACCTTGGCCTCCCAAAGTGCCAGGATTACAGGCGTGAGCCACCGCGCCTGGCCAACAGTCTGTGTTTGATATATCACTTCCCATAGTGTTTCTCTCACATTCGCTTGGCTTATTCTATTGAAAATACCTGTTTAAGTGTATGTCTCCCTGGATTTGTTAGAACTCTTTTGAATGCAGGTTGATAGAATTCCAACCCAATGTAGCTTAAATAGAAAACAATGATGTGATGGCCTTGTATTGAGTATTTGCTAATCCCTGAAACAAAAAATGTAGCCATATGGCTAGAAATGTTGATGGGCCAGATTGGGTTGTGGACTTATCTCTAGGATAAGAAGGGCACTGGGTTGAATGCCCCCAAAACAACATGACGTAGGGGTATAACTCCTGGAAGATCAGGGTGGTTGGATGGAAAAGCATGCCTGAGAAATACTAGAGTTCTCATTGTCCATATATTCCTGAAATCAGTTTCTTTAGGACAGGTAATATTTTAATTATTTTTTCTCATGTAAGTAATGCATCATTATATTATCTGAGTTTAAAAAGATAAAACAGTCTCCATAAGTCTAAATACCTCCCCGATCATTCCTTTCTAGGAGGTAAACTCTTCATGATCACGATTTTCAGTGTGGTATGCATTGCATTCTGTGCTGTGCATTGACCTAGAATATTTATAGTTTATTTATTCATTTTACATAAAAAGAGATCACATTATGCATATTACTCTGCAGCATGGTTCTTTTATTCAGCAAATATCTTGTCATTCTATGTATAATAATGCATATAGATGTACTTCATGCTTTGTACCTGCTGTGTAGTATTTCTTTAAATGAATAGTTCATATTTTTTCGATTGTTGAATATTTCCTATTTTTTATTATTGACAATACTGCCATGAACATCCTTCTATATGCTTTATTGTGCACATTTTCAAGTACTTCTCTCGTGTATATGCCTAGAAATGAAATTTCTGTGTCAGACTGTTCACATTTATAAAACATGTATTATTATTTATTTAAAAAAATATATAGTTTGAATAGGAAATAAATGCACACGGTAAAAAAAAAACAGCAACAACTGAAAAGTTATGTAATGAAAAGTAGTCTCCCTCAATCTTGAACAGACTCGGTTGGTGCTTTACTTTCATTGCATGTTAAATATTATAAGCCAGCTATTAATATTTTAAATATATCTTTCAATTTCTGTTTGTCTAATATTTCTTCATGTTTAGTTTCAGGATATACGCCTTTGGTATAAATAGCATACCAGTTAGTCTGACTTCTTCTTATTTTATACTGTCAGGTGATACATGGTTTATAATCCTATTTCTGATGTTTTTCAGTTTAATTGCTTGTTCAGTGTTGTCTGCCAGACTTTAACATTGTAAAGTTCTCTCTTCTTTTTTGTAATTACTGTTTTGTACACTTTGAGACTGTATAAATATTTTGTTATTTGTCAAACTTTTCATTTATATTCATATGAACTCATGGTTTTCAATTTTATTTAGTTAATTAAAATCTGTTACTATCATTATTTATTTTGATGTTCATATTGTCATAGGTTTGAATAGTGGGAGCCCCTTCAAACTGACGTCTGGGTCCTTTTGACATATCTCCGTTTGAACATTTTGTTACTTTGCTATCCAGCAATATGTGTTCGGGCCATCTTGTATTTTTCCTGCACAAATCCTAGAATTAGCCATTTCTCCAAGATATCCTAGTTCTATTTGCTGGAGAATGATATTTAGAAGCCAGTATATGGATACTAAGTGTGTTCATTGCTATTGGGGTATCAGTGCTCCCATGCTTTCTCAGTGTACAGATTTATCTATCTATCTGTATATAATATGTGTTCATATTATATTTATTTCTATACCTATCTATATACATTGAAAACTATGAGTTCATACCCATACCGTAAGTTCTTACCAAATATCCAACACCACAGTGTTCATTTTAGTTTTCTTTCTCTCCCTCTCTTCTCTCTTTATCCAGCAGTAAGAAATATAGCTCTTATTCTTCTTAAAACAGGGGACACTTGTGGTATTTGATAGACTGATATTAATTCTTTTGCTCACTTGGGGTATACTAGTGGCAGTAATCATGCAACATGAACGCATGGATGATAGAGCTTTATTTGACAGTTGAATCTGAATGTATCCTCTTAGAACATAACAAAAGGACTAAAATCTCTAATTTCACATTTGTAGATATTTATACTGTGTTATCACTACCAAGAGAAGCAAAATCTTAATTTGATATCTCAGGAGATAATTATATTATTATGCTTTTTAAAGCATAATGATGAAAATGAATTATGTGATATGAAACTGTCTATAAAATATCTTAGTGACTTTACATATTTAATGACAAGAATAGCAACTGATTTCAAGGTTTAACTATGAGCAACTCTGAGGGTGTATTTTAAGCATTTATTTAAAACATTTTCCCTTTAGTTGGAAAGTGTTTTTGATAATTGTTTAAGTGACCGCCTACCATTTTACTTTCCAAGATTTATGGTTAACATTAGAATCAGATCTAAAACGTTATATACTTTTCACATTTATGTTTTTAAGTTAAGTAATCTTTAATTAAAGGTGATATTTGATTCATTGATTATCTTATATTTCTTCCTAATACCTGCAGATATTTTAAATGCGGTATCAACTCTTCTTTTTCAGGTTTTTGGCCTGACATTTCTCCATTCACACACTTGCCTTTTCATATTTTTAAATACTATATATTAATATATGCTGATGAGGCTGGATGTCTCTGAACTGAACTCCAACTTTGTATATCACACAGTCTACTTCTATATTCATTTTAGATGTCAAATAGGAAGCTAAACTTAATATGCACAAAACCAAAACCTTGTGTTTGTTTCTTTTTAAGATCAGACCTTATCCTCTCACATTTTCGCCTATCTCAGTAAATGGCAACATCCTTCTTTGAGTTTCTCAGGCCAGAAACTCTGGAGTCAGCTTTGACTTCTTTCTCATTCTTATACTCTGTAATTGGTCCATCATAAAATTCTTCACAGTATATCCAGGATCTGTCCAGTTCTATTTCCTTCTCATCTGTTGTAGTGGATCAAGCCACCATCATCTTTTGCCTGAATTCTTGTAGTAGCATCTTAATTGTCCTCCTGGTTCCATGCTTACCTTTGGGTCTGTTCTCCACCTTGAAGCCAGAGTGATCTTTTTCAGATATATGTTGTATTATGCCACTTCTCTGCTCAAAACTTTCAGAAGCTTCTTTTTCAACTCAGAAAAAAGTCCAATAGCCTTTGAGTACCTTCTGTATGATCTAACGTCTCTCTATTTCTGTAGACCCATTTCCAGAATCTTTACTTATTCTACTGTAGTCTCACTACTGGCCTTCTTGCTATTCTTTTAAAGTACCAAGCATTTGCTTACCTCAGGGCCTTTGCAGTTGTTATTCCCTGAGGCTAGCATGCTCTTTACCATGATATCTGCCTGCCTAGATCCTTCCATTTTGTTCAGATTTCTATGCAAGCATCACCTTATCAGAGAAAGCTTGCCTGACCACCTAAAGTAAAATAGCACCTACCTTTTCAAACTTCCTATCTCTTTTGTCAGGTTTAATGTTTCTCCATAGTACTTGTCACTGTCTAACATATTTTAAATATAATGTTATATATATTATATATATAACACACACTATATACTATATACAGTATGTTTACTTATAGCCCTCACTAGATTATAAACTCCATGCAATCAGGAACTTTTATTTTCTTAATATGTACCTCCTGTGTTTAGAACAGTGCCTAGAAAGTGATTGTTGTTCCATTAATATTTGTGGAATAAATAAATAAATTAAAACTCTTTCTGAGAGAAAGAATCCATTGTGTTTGGATTTCAATAGTGTCAATCAAGTTAAGACATTTCCTGGTATTTTCTTCTCCTCTCTTTGCCTGACTCTGTCCTGGACGAAAGCAGAGGCAGCTTTGTGTGTGGAGATGGGATTGGATGGGGAAGAAATTGCAAGGTAGGCAAATGGAGGAAAAGGTCGTATCCTCTCCTCGTCCACTCTAGGTCTCCCTGCTGAAAAGCACTGCCAATTTGGCAGAAGGAAGACATTTTAACTTACAGTGAAGTTGGTGTTTTGATGGACACATTGTACAGGATGTTTTAATTACTGAGCTAGATTATTCTTGGCACTATGAATGACTTAAAAGAAGAATATTTAAGAACAGTCTGGGACCTTCCCTCACCTAGTATTTCCTTCAAAGGGCAAGAGAAAGATAAATCTCCAGATTGTTTATGAAGGGTCTGTGAGGGGAACAAATGAAAAATTTTCCCCCTGCATCCTGTGGAGTTCTGCTTATTTGTTCAAGCTAACGATTAGCCTTCTATGTGGTCTTTATCACAGTGCTTAGTAATCTACTGTTTACCCTCTGTCTGCCTTACTAGACTGAGAGCTCAAGAAGACAGGGGCAGCATTTTTATTAATCCTGTTAATCCAAGACCAAGTATGGTACTTGACATGTAGCAACCATTTAGTGTTTATTGAATAACCTCCCTCCCATCATCTTGATGCAAGAGTTACTTGAATGCCAAAAGTACTTTGAGTATGAGAAATTCAGTATTTCATGATACAAAGGAGGCAGAATGCTTAGGTCTATAAAGAGATATTGTGTTCCAAGATTTAGATCCATTTACCACAATACAAATTTACCATCACTCCATTCTATGGGAAAACATTTTACTTCTGAACCATATCGCAGGGTCAGCTTTATCCTTCCCTTCTGATTCAAGCTCTCAGCCCCCTAATCTTTCTCCCCTATTGCAGCAGGGCAAGTGGGCTTTCGTGAAGCCCAGTGTTTGGAATAAATGCTAAAAATAATCCCCTTTTCTCCACATCTTATACAGCCATGATTCTTCTTTAAAGGCAGAGCCTGAATCCTTACTGTTTAAAAGTCAACATCTCCTGTATTCTTGTGGCCAATGCAAAAAATATAACAATGTTTTGAAAGACTGTGGAGAGGGTTTGTTTCAGTATAAAAACGACAGCATTACTATCACTGTGATCCAGAGATGAAAAGTTATAAAACATTTTGACTCAAATAGATGCAACATGAATTTAATAATTTTCATGTGGATAATCATTTTTCAAACAAACTGTAGCCATGACTTAATCCCTCCTAGAAAGACAGGAGTGTATCTTCAAACAAACTGCCTAAGCTGTTTGTTCACAGTTTGCTTTTTGATTCAGCAAGATGGATTATGAGAGGTAACAACCAGAGCTGTGACAGCTCTAGCTAAATCCCACCTGGCGTTCCATCCGTCTCTCCTTTAAAAATCTCTCTAAGTTTATAATTCTACAAAAGGCTTAACGGTATCCACTGGAGAAGTGCCTTGGCTTGGGAGTAGGGGTAGGGAGTGGGGATTTAATATGCCAATTAAAAAATTTATTGTTAATAAAAAATTCTTGGGTTGTTTAATTTGCAACCCAAGTGTAAATCCTATTTGACAATGCAAGCACTGGGCTGACAATGAAGTGAAGTAAACACTTAGGGCCCATCCCTCAGTGTTTCACTAACTTTAGTGAATCTTTTCTGGTCAGTGACAGCCTGGTGAACTTTCTTGAGAGACAGTGAAACTGCCATTTTTCTGGCCTTTAGACATGGTTTCGTCTATAGTACACATCCACAATCATATTGCTTATACAGTACATATACGAAACTTCCTTCCTCTTATTATTATTAATCAACCTGTCTCCTTTCTACTGTGATTACCATCAACTTCATTTCCCTCACCGTGGCTAAAACTGTCAGTAGGGAGGAAATAAAAATTATGATAATGTTTTAATACCTGTTCTCACATGTATTAAAAGAGAAGAGTTCCAGAGAGAAGAGTTCTCAAATAGGAGACTAAATGGTAACTATGTAATCTATCACTTCTGTGATATCCTACAAGATACTTTTAGCCTTTTGGTTAGAATAGGCAAGTTAGTTGTTAATTGTTTAATGCCAGGAACTGTCCCCTTTGGACTGTCGACATATTGATAAGTCTTCATCATTCATGAACTGTGTAGCAGATAATTTGCCATTAATAATTAAAATACTGATGTTTAAGAATAAATTATTTTAAAAATGAGAGCTTAGTCAGAGCTAGCATTACAGTAAAATAATATTTCATTTACTTGCATTGAAACAGCAGAAAAGAGGGTAGGGTAAACATGAAGAATCCCATATTTCCATGACAGTATGATGTTTCTGGGAGTATAAAAAATGTTAAGAACCACTGATTTAGGCCAAAAGGCCCCCGAAGGTAGAAGCAATAGATGGCAATATTAGTATAGACTCCCTCATTCCTTGTCATCATTCCCTGAATGGGAAGGTAATTCTGTGCTTCCTACTTTCTTCTTGACGTTATTTTTGAGCCTTGGTTTCTAATATATAAGTATTTAGCATACATTCAATCACACATGCTAACAAGAAAGGGACACTATCAGTAAAAAACTATAAATCAAATCTTGCTTTGAGAATGAACTTTGGATTTCAGCCTACTCTATCAGACTTTATTCCTGTGTTGTTATTAAATGCCAATATTATTTACATCTAACTTTCTTTCACTTTATCACACACCTATAATGGAAGTGCTAAGCAGGGGTACAGGGGAACAAGGTCTGGTAACCTATGGGGAAAAAAATTAAATCTGGCATTTGGTTCCTGGACCATTCAAGAGTTGTCACTGTCTAATATATTTTAAATATAGTATGTTTTATATATCTATATACACACACACATACATATATACACACACACACACACACTATATATACTATATACAGTATGTTTACTTATAGCCCCCACTAGATTATAAACTCCATGCCATCAGGAACTTTTATTTTCTTAATACGTGCCTCCTATGTTTTGAACAGCACCTAGAAAGTGATTGTTATTCCATTAATATTTGTGGAATAAATACATAAATTAAAACTCTTTCTGAGAGAAAGAATCCGTTGTGTTTGGATTTCAATAGTGTCAATCAAGTTAAGACATTTCCAGGTACTTCCTTCTCCTCTCTTTGCCTGACTCTGTCCTGGATGAAAGCAGAGGCAGCTTTTGTGTGTGGAGATGGGATTGGATGGGTAAGAAATTGCAAGGAAATATGGAAGAAGTTAGAGAAGACAGCATTATATGTGCTAGAGTTGTTGGTAAGTTTCACGGAGGATGAGTCACCAGTGTAATCCATGATTCTTGAGAACCTATCACGGGCATGGCCCTGAGCTATGCATGGGGTAGAGCTTGTTTTTGAAAGGTGGGAAGTATTGATGGTCTCAGAGGCAGGGAAGAGGCATCTTGGATTGGGGGAAAGAGGCTAAAAGAGTAGTGTGAAATAAGCACGGTGCATGAGAAAACTAGTTCTTCTGGTGGATGATGGATAATTTTAGAAAACGTGGTGGGACCATGCACTGTTTTGATAAAGGTGCTGTATTAGTTTGTATTTAGATAGCAGTCTATCTAAATATTGACGTTTGTATATAGTGTCATCTGTTCAGGATATTCCATTAGCAACATGTCTTTGAAACTTAGTGGGCTTGATATTGAAGAAAAGCATAAAATGAGAATATGGCAAGTCTTTTTCTTTCTTTAGATCTTTGATGGGTATGTGCAATAAACTTAAAGCCTTTTTCTGTCCTTTGATTATTCAATTTAATTATTATATTCCATTGTTTTAATATTTTTCTGTGGTTTCTATGTTTTGCACATTTCACACCATTATTTCACATTGTTGTATTTTAAGACCTGAGATTCAGGTACAATTTGTTGAAACTGTTACATTTTTAACAGTGCTTTAGGAATATATTGGAACCTGTTATAATCTTTTTTATTCTGTTTGCATATTTATTAGTGTGAATGAGAAATTATAGCTTACATATACGGTTATCTATATGTAACACCATAAATGCATTTATAAATATATATATTGAAAGCATATTTCTAGCATCTATAAATGCCTATTTTTTAGTGTATACACATATGAAACCCATTTTCAATGTATGTATAGTCACAAATGTTTTCTATTGGCATTTGAAATGAAATTTAAATTCCATTTTGTTTTTCTAAAACTTGATCAATATACTTGATTAAATAATCAGCTTTCATCTTTTTGTGTAAGAAATGAATGTTTTCTGCTTTTACCTGATACGGTCTTTTTAGGATAGTTAGAGTTTGGGGATGGGGGAAGCAGCAGGGAGTTCTTAGAATAAAAGTGTTAATTCCCTAAAGAAAGAGAATTGAGAAGCAATGTAGTGACAATTGCTTGGCACTAGTCTAACAGAAGCAAGTTTTAACATGCAAATCCTGTTTTGTTTCTCTTGTTTTCCTGGTACCCAAACAAAAGCAAGATAATCATTTTCACCCCACCCACAACTACTCAAAATGGGCTCTAATTCAATAAGAAAATAAAGACACTTTTCTATTTGCTTTTGAGAGTCTGAGTACTTTGGAAAAGGGCAGAAAACGGAGGAAAACAAATATTTGCTAAGTGATAAGCGTGTGCCTGAATTATGCTAAATGATATCGGATACGAAAGAAAAATGCTAACATTTCTATAAACAGAGACCCACAAACAAGGCACATAGAGGAGACAATGAATAAACAAGGCATTGTTTATCTACAAGATTGCCATTGTACAAAATTTGGGGTCATAGATCCCTGATAATCTATTGAAAGAATAATACACAGTCACACATAATTTGTACACAGTTTTGGCAGGGGAAGGGCCAAGGAAAAACCCTAACATAGAGGACAGGACTGTAATTTTAGGTCATCATTTCTTCATTATTTATTCAGAGGGTCCTAGATAAAGACATATACAACTGTTATGTTCTTTCTTAACACCATATGTCTCTCCTTAGGTTTTCATTGTTATAAGTTAGCATATATTTGAGTAATTATTTGCCAAAGCCTGTACCCTTAACTTGACTATAAGCTCCACGTGGGCAGAAATATCCTCGCTCATCATTTAATTCCCCAGGATGAACACAGTTCCTGGTCCATAGTAATCACACAAATATTAGTTGAATGAAACAATGAATGAATGTGGATTTGACATGAAATACGGAAGAAGTTAGAGAAGACAGCATTATATGTGCTAGAGTTGTTGGTAAGTTTCACGGAGGATGAGTCACCAGTGTAATCCATGATTCTTGAGAACCTATCACGGGCATGGCCCTGAGCTATGCATGGGGTAGAGCTTGTTTTTGAAAGGTGGGAAGTATTGATGGTCTCAGAGGCAGGGAAGAGGCATCTTGGATTGGGGGAAAGAGGCTAAAAGAGTAGTGTGAAATAAGCACAGTGCATGAGAAAACTAGTTCTTCTGGTGGATGACGGATAATTGTAGAAAACGTGGTGGGACCATGCACTGTTTTGATAAAGGTGCTGTATTAGTTTGGATTCTTCTTAAGCAGATCCTGTGGTGAGTATTTGTGAGCAAGTGATTTCTTTAGTAAGTGCTTCCAGAAGAGATTTATAAGGGAGTAGAGGGAAGGGGAAGGAGCCAAGCAAGGGTGTGTGTATGTTTAGGCAAAGTCTCAGTCTCAGCCTGATCCTGCCAGGGAGTTCTCAAGTATAAATTACACCTCAGAGTATGTGCAGACCCAGGCAAGGGAGCCAGGTATTCACGCTTCCACTGTAGGTATTAACTAAGGGCTATTCCAGGGCATGTAAACTTCCAGGTCCTTCCTGTTTTCTCTGCAAGAGCAGGGATAAAGTAGCTCAGGAGAAAGTATCAGGTGCCGTGGACCATTAGAAGCAAAACACACTGATGCCAAAGGACGGACACACAGAAAGGTCAAAGTGGGGATGGGAAGGAATCTGGGCAGAGGACTTGCGGGGTCTGCTACAGGAATTCTAGCCTGACTTGATAGGCAACAGAGATTTGTCACAGGTTCGCAAAACTGGCTGCATATTGGAAGCACCTGAGGAGCTTTTAAAGCAAAATTAATGACTGGGCTCCAGCCCAGATGAATTAAATCAGAACCTCTTCAGGTACAGCTTAGGCATCAATGGTGTTTAAAAGCTTCTCCTGTGGAATCAAATGATTGCCGGGATTATAGACTCTTGGATAAGGATGTGGCAGGATGTAAATAGTATTTTAGGGAGATATTTTGGTAGGGACTTTTAGCCTGGACTGAAGGGAGAAGAAACTGGAGGAGACAATGGAGTTTTGGCCAAAGGTGATGACTTAGACGGTGATGGTGGCAGAGCAAACGGACATAAAAAAACAAATGTGAGGGATAGTTCAACAGACTTACTAACTGATTGAATGGGAGGGCTTGAGGGGATGGAGGAGTCAAAGATGGCTTGAAAATGTCCAGGCTGGGAGTCTGGCTTTGAAGCAATGTCTTTGAAGTATAGTGACTCTCAGACCATGTGGAAAATTGTATCAGCATAGCCCTTTGACATTGTCAGTTGGAAAATGGAAGATGCTATTATTAATGAGGAAGCTTCTCTCAGGGACTAGATTATTCTTTGGTCATGAATTAGACATGCTGTTAACACTTTCAGGCTAAAAGTGGCTGTTTAAATCATATGATCCTTAATATAACAAAACTAAATATACCTTATGTGGCTTGAAAAATTTGTTCCCAAGGAACTTGGACCTTGGATATTCATAAAATGGTGTTCATAATTCCATCGTACTGTGCTAGTGTCAATATTCCAGTTGAAAGTATTGGCATTGGTTAGTTCTGCTATTAATTTGGCTAAATATACAAGTTTACAGCCATCTATCTTTTCCTTTATAGTAGTCATAAATTGTAACCCTTGACGCAACATATATTACTAGATATAACTTTAGCATTTTATGCTTTTTAAATATGGTAAGGTGCTTTTTATGTTTGGGGAGTGGTAAAGATAACCTTTATCTCAATACAACAATTATACAAACATTGAGATATGCATATTTTACTTAATTGTATAACATTTCTTTGTAGGGACAAAGTAAAAGATAATTATAAACCTAGTAATGGTACTCTTTTAACATAATGCTTTCTCAACAATTCACATGAAGAATTCTGTAAGATAGTAAAGAAGGTACTATAATTATTTGCACCTTACAAATGAGATAGTTGAGGCCCACAGAGGTAAAATGTCTTACCCATGGTTGCTCAGCACAAAAAGTGGTGGAAAAGAGACTAACGTCAGAACATTTGTTTCCCAAGTGAAATCTCTTTCCTTTATGGACTAGCAGTGATGTCATTCTGAGGCACTAAAAAGTGATTCTTCTCAGTTCTGCTTCTCTCAGGTAACAATCATTTAGATTTGGTTATCTTGCTTCCTGTATATGAATTGTGGTGTTTTATTTGGAGCAGCAGCAGCAGCAGCAGCAGCAGCAGCAGCAGCAGCAGCAGCAGCAGCAGCAGCAGCAGCAACAGTTATCAGTTTGACACTATCAGATGTTAGATGTTATTACCGGTACTTTGCAAACATTTTCTTTAATCTTCTTAAAAACACTATATGGCAAATAAATAATAACCTCATTTTGCGAATAAGAAAACTGAGGCTTAGAATGATGTTTTTCTTTGACAAAAACAGTTGTATTTTTTAGGCATTGTGATTCAAAGCAAAGAAGAAAAGAAAAAGTGTATTCCTGATTTAAAGTTTATGCTGCAAACAAATATGGGCTGGGTGCAGTGGCTCACATCTGTAATCCCAGAACTTCAGGAGGCTGAGGTGGGTGGTCACTTGAGGTCAGGAGTTGGAGACCAGACTAGCTAACATGGCGAAACTCCATCTCTACTAAAAAAACAAAAATTAGCTGGGCGTGGTGGCGGGTGCCTTTAATCCCAGCTATATTCGGGAGGCTGAGGTGGGAGAATCACTTGAACTTGGGAGGCAGAGGTTGCAGTGAGCTGAGATCGTGCCACTACACTCCATCCTATGCAACAGAGGGAGACTCTGTCTCAAAAAACAACCACCACCACAACAACAAAACAAACAAATATATATTGAAACCATACTCTTCAAATAACTTTCTTATATGAATGTTTAGTATTTTACTTAGAAGGATTTCTCTTTGATTAGTTTCTAGTCCTGGGATGTTTAGAATACATTTTTCCTACTTTCCCTAAGACTCCCATTATTTTTTAAAGTATGAATATTATTAGGTAATGAGGTAATATTTATGATCAATTGTGAACAACTGTGGCTGCAGGTTATGTCTGTCTTTCATGTATATTGCTCTAGCTTTCTTCTTATGGTTCCTTCCAGGAACTTCCTCTTTAGCACCCTGTATTTTCACCACTGAGATATAAACATGATCCAGTTTGGCCAATCAGATTATTTGATTAACCAAGCCTTAATGATTGATTCTTTTAGGGATGGGCAAGTAGGGCTGTGTAATAAAGAACTTGGCCTTAGCTCAGAGGTCTGGCCTTTGATTCCAGTTCCTGGGAGGTAACTTCTAATCCTTTGCATTTCCTGCTAAGATTTCCTTTGTTATTCATGGTGGGCACCTTGGATCACAACTGATAGTTTATGTTAACAAGGTGACTTCTGTAGGTCTTTCAGACCATGTGATATCAGACTGACATCTGGAGAGTGTGGAGGGCTGGAAATTAAACTCTGTGGATAATTATTTAGTCAGTCGGGTGAAACCCCAATAAAAACTTAGGACACAGAGTTTGGGTTTTGTCATATATTAGTGCTGCTGGGGTAATGCACCTCTAAGGATGATGGAAGCTTCACATCTGGACCCCTCCCAGACTTCACTGTGTGCATCTTTTTTGTTGGTTGGTTCTTACTTGTATCCTTTTATTATAATAAGAATGTAATCATAAGTATAATACTTTCCAGAGTCATGTGCGTTGTTCTAACAAATTATTGAATCTGAGGGTGATCATGGGATCTACCAAATTTGTAGCCAGCTGGTCTAAAGTGAGGGTGGTCCTGGGAACCCCCAAACTTGTGGCTGGTGTCTAAATGAGATCAATCTTGTAGGAACTGTTTCTTCTGACTTTGCACTTTGGCAGACTCACTGCAGTTGGTGTCTTGATAGACTTGGTAGTCTGGAGGACTGTGCTCTTAACCTTGAGTTTGACCAACATTGGGTAAGGGCTAAGCAGACTAGTCCATAGAATTGAGCAGAGTATTCCATGTGGACTTAGAGAGGGAAATTCTGTTTCTGGAAATGTTAAGCTGGAGATTTTAAGCTGGAAAGGTGTGGTTGCTTTGCTGGTAGCCATCTTGACTATCATGTGATGATAACCTGTGTGTAGATTGTAGCTAGGTAGAGTAAGAATCATGAAATGGAGAGAAAGACATCCCTTACGATATTGTCTGAGCCCACTGATCTCACTGTGCTAAAAGCTGTATGTATCTATGGTTTCCTGATTCAGCAAATCACTAAATATCCTTTGTGCTTATACTAGTTTAGCCTCCACCATTGCAATCAGAGAGTTTTGTCAATATCTGATGTTTGGACCTCATGTTTCTCCTGGAGGATCACATGTATTAGTGAATAAAATTTTGATTGAGAGTCTTCTTGTTTTTATGTAATTGATATGGTTTGCATATTTGTCCCTGCCCAAATCTTATGTTGAATTATAATTCCCAGTGTTGAAGGTGGGGGAGGTGTTTGAATCACAGGGGCATATCCCATGTCATGGGTTGGTGCTATCTTTGTGATAGTTAGTTCTCATGAGATCGGCTCATTTAAAAGTGTGTAGTAGGCACCCTCCTTCCCCTTGGCTCACCACACACACAACTTTTTCTTCTCATGATCCTGCTCTGGCCATTTGACCCGCCTGCTCCCTCTTTGTCTTTTGCCATGACTGTAGGCTTCCTGAGGCTTCCCCAGAAGCTAAGCAGATGCCAGCACCATGCTTCCTGAAAACCCTGCAGAACCACGAATGAATTAAACTTCTTTTCTTTATGAATTACCCAGTCTCAGATATTTCCTTATAGCAAGGCAAGAACAGTTTAATATAGTAATCCTGATAATCACATAGAACATCATTTTTTGTACTTTAAATGTTTGTTTATAAAACAAAAAATCTTTATGTCTGTGAAAACATTTCATTAATAGGTGCCCAAGTTTATTTCTCTGAGTTACATTATCTATTTACTTATATATATAACTAACTATTTTTGGTGTGCAAATGAAGAGTAATGGGCAAAATGTAAAGTGAAAAAGATTCAGGAAATAGATCCAGGAAAAAATTCAGGAAATAAACATACTTCCTAAATAGTCTTTGTTGAGCTAAGGAAATAATTAAGAAAAATCTGATATTCTATTCTAGGTGCACAGGTTTGAATTCAGGAGCAAAATCTTTTGGATTAGAATTATATTATGTCTAAATTCCGACATCCAGAAATTATCCTGTTTACAAATGAACGGATAGAATTTATTCAAGTGTAGATTATTCACATGCATACGCTTTTTAATACTGATGAAATTTGTCCCATTAGAAAATAAATACTCATTTAGAAAATAGGAAAAATAAAAATGTTCATTAATTGAAGTGTATTTATTTAGCACTTATTATATATGAGGCATGCTCAAAATATAGCAGTGAACAAGACAGATGTACTTTTTGCTCTCATGGAGATTAAATTTTAGTGGTATACAAAGCAAACAAAGATTAACCATAATTCTGCCTCTCTGAAAGAACATGGTTAATATTTCAGTGCATTTCCTTCCAGAGTATGTGTGTGTGTGTAAGATATGTGTGTGTAACACAATTGGATTCATGTCTGCATACAGTTTTGGATTCTTAATTTTTTCTTTTAGCTCTTTATCTTGAATCTAACCTTAAGCCATTTTTCTTCAAAACATTATTCTTAATGGTCATTAATAGTGAGTTACATTTATGTACCTTAAATTTTTTTTTATTATAATACTATGATGAGTAGTTTTGGGAATAAATATTTTTCTAGACCCTGATTATTTCATTAAGATACATTCTTACCAATGAAGTGAATGGTCAAAAAGACAGGAATATGTTAAATGTTGTTTTAAATAAATATCAAAAGTTTTTTTTCCAGAAAGAGTGTATTATAGTAGATTTCTTTTCTTTTTCTTTTTCTTTTTTTTTTATTTTGAGACAGGGTCTTGCTCTGTCATCCATGCTGGAGCACAGTGGCATGATCATGGCTCACTATAGCCTTGACTTGGGCTCCAGTGATCCTCCCACCTCAGCCTCCCCAGTAGCGGAGACCACAGGCACATGCCACCACACCCTGTTAATTAAAAAAAATTTTGTTTGTTTGTAGTGACGAGGTTTCCCTATGTTGCCCAGGCTTGTCTCAAACTCCTGGACTCAAAGGATCCTCCTGCCTCAGCTTCCCAAAGTATTGGGATTATAAGGTGTGAACCTGCCAAAGAAGAGTTAGAAAATGCTTATCTCACTTCACCTTTGTCATCATTAAATATTGATGTACATTGCTTGCTAGCATTGTTTTATACTTTTGTTTGTGTTAAAGGATATTATTCTCCAGTATACCTTCTAATTGATTATTTCAGGTTTATAAGAAATCAGTTGATATTTTCTGTGTAATGCCCATACTACAGCAGTGGTCTTGGGTTTGGAACAACAATCAAACTCACAAAACACAATAGGCTTCACTCAGCTTTCAGTTAATTTAGCATTGGGAATAGATACAGGTGGAGAAGAAAACAGCATGCACTGTTAACAACATAGAAAAGGTTTTGTGGTTTCCAGGCACAGATTTGAATTTGTCAATTACTTCACACTTAATACATGCATGGTGATGAGAGATGAAACTAGGTGGATAGACCATCTCAAATTAGGGAGTCTGTCAGCCTCAGGATCCCTTCAACTTTTACATGACTTATCAAGTAGCCTCTTCAGGGATACAGGAGAAGCCCATCTCCTTTGTGCAGCTGCATCTTATCAATATCTATTCCTCATTTCTTGATAAATAATTTAAGGAATTTTAATGATGAGGTACAAGTCTTGGCCTAGTACAAATCCTTGGCTAGAAATTCTTATGTATCATAGAACCATTGTAGATACACTCCTAACTATTCTTTGAGTTAGTCATAGGCATCAGTGAAGCTAGAGGAAAGAAACCAATTATTAACATTTTCCTTTAATCCTGTATCTAAAATTTTCATTAAACATGCTTTGTAATTCTAAGAGTTTTACAGTTTATTATCTTGTGTATATGTGTGTGTGTTGTAAGTAAATATTTATTTCATGTACTAGTTATGAAAGAGACTGTATGTTGAGACACTGGGTCTCTGGAATCAGTTTGTCTGGGCTCAAATCTCGATTCCTGCCCTTACTTAGGTTGCTTGAATTTTCTTTGCCTTACCTGCAAAATGAAGATAATAATAGTATGTATGTCATAGAGTTGTTTTATAGAGTTTTGTATGTGAGTTTTAATATAGGTAAGTTTTAATATATGTAATGAGTTTTAATGTATGTAAGGCAATTCTAGGTACCTAACAATTGTATTATATGCAATTTTATATTCTTGCTATATGAGACAATGCTACAAATTTTATTTTATTTTATTTTTTGAGACAGGGTCTCCCTTTCTCAGCCAGGCTGGAGTGCTGTGGCATGATTTCAGCTCACTGCAACCTCAACCTCCTGAGCTGAAGCGATCTTCCCACCTTTGCCTCCCAAGTAGCTGGGACTACAGCCCTGCACAACCATGCCTGGCTAATTTTTTGTACTTTTTGTAGAGATGGGGTTTTGCCATGTTGCCCAGGCTGGTCTCAAACTCCTGAGCTCAAGCTGTTCACCTGCCTCGGCCTCCCAAAGTGCTAGCATTACAGGCATGAGCCATTGCACTTGACCTATAATTTTTTTTTTCAACTATCAAACTTAGTTTAGAAGACTCAAGAGAAGAAGGAAAGTCAATTGTATTTACCCATGTTTTGCTTAGTCTTTTCTTTTTTCCTTCCTGGTATTTCATGATTCCTACTTTTATCATTTGATTTCTGTTTAGAGAACTTCTTTAGTCATTTTCTTTTGTTAAGGATAGGTCTGCTAGCAACAAATTCTCTTAGTTTTCCTTCATCTGAGAATCCCTTCACTCTTGAAGGATATTTTCACTGAATATAAGATTCTGCTTTCAGAAGTATTTTATTTCAACATTTGAAAAATGTTATACCACTTGCTTCTGGTCTTCACGAGTTCTAATGAGGAATCAACTATCTTGGATTTTTTTTCCTCTAAAGGTAAAGTGTCATTTCTTTAGTTGCTTTGAATATTTTTCCTTTGTTTTTAAGTTTTCAAGAAATTTTGTCTATAATTTGTCTTGATATAGATTTCTATTTATTTATTTACTTATTTATTTATTTAGAGACAGAGCCTCGCTCTGTCGCCCAGGCTGGAGTGCAGTGGCACGATCTCGGCTCCCTGCAAGTTCCGCCTCCCGGGTTCACGCCATTCTCCTGCTTCAGCCTCCCGAGTAGCTGGGACTACAGGCGCCCACCACCACGACTGGCTATTTTCTTTTTATTTGTATTTTTAGTAGAGATGGGGTTTCACTGTGTTAGGCAGGATGGTCTCGATCTCCTGACCTCGTGATCTGCCCGTCTCAGCCTCCTAAAGTGCTGGGATTACAGGCGTGAGCCACCGCGCCCGGCCTTGATACGGATTTCTTTTCTTTGAGACAGTGTCTTGCTCTGCTGCCCTCGCTGGAGTGCAGTGGCACAGTTACTGCTCACTGCAGCCTCTACCTCCTGGGCTCAAGTGATCCTCCCACCTCAGCCCCATAAGTAGCTGGGACCACAGGGGCACGTCACCTTGCTTGGCTGATTTTTCTTTTATTTTTCGTAGAGGCGGAGTCATTGTGTTGCCCTGGCTGGTCTTGCACTCCTGGGCTCAAGCGATTCTCCTGCCTCTGTCTTTCAGTCTCCCAAAATTCTGGGATTATGTGTGTGAGCCACCACGCCTCGTCTTGACATGGATTTCTTTTTTATTTACTCTGTTTGGGATTTGCTCACCTTCTTAAATCTACAAATTTGTGTCTTTTGCCAAATTTGGAAATTTTTAGCTATTATGCCTATAAGTACTTTTTCAGCCTCACCTTTTTCCTCCTCTTCTCTGGGACTGTTATCAGGCAAATATTAGATTTTTTTTTTTTTTTTAACAGTCCCACAAATCTCTGAGGTTCTGTTCACTTTTTTTTTTTTCAGTCTATTTTGTCTGTTGTTCAGTTTGGGTAATTTCTATTGTACTGTTTTCAAGTTCACTGATTCTTTCCTCTGTCACCTACATTCTAATGTTGTACCCATACATTGAGTTTTTTGTTTTGGTTATTGTATTTTTCAGTTCTAATATTTCTACCTGATGGTTCTTTATGTCTTTTATATCTTTGCTGAGATTTTCTGTTTATTTGCTGAGACTCTCAATTCTTTTATTTGCTTCAAGTGCATTTGTAGTTACTTGCTGAAGTATTTTTATGATGGTATTTTAAATTTTTTGTGAAATAATCCTATCATGTCATCTTGGTGTTGGTATGTATTAGGCATTTTTTGCTTTCATTTAATTTGCGTTTTTTCTGCTGTCTGGCATGTTGTGTTTGGCTGTAGTGAAGCTATTATTATATACGCTTTCTGTCTTGCAAGGCTACCCCTTTCCTGGTACTTTAACTAGAGAGAGTAGGTTTTTTGGTTTTTTTTTTTTTGGTAGGCACCCTTTGGCATTTTCTGGTTTTCAGTTTCTTCAACTGCAAACTGGGGATACATGAAGCAATAGGAAAACAAAGGGAACACACCACCACTTGTGTTTTTCCTTGGGTCTTAAGGTGTCTAGCTAGTCTGTCTTCTTTTCTCCATTTCTCAGAGAATAGAGAAAAGGTTGGGTGTAGTGCCTCACACCTGTAATCTCAGCACTTTGGGAAGCTGAGGCAGGAGGATCGCTTGAGCTTAAGAATTTGAGACCAGCCTGGGCAATACAGTGAGACCCTGTCTCTACACAAAATATTAATAAAAGAGTTCTCTTATGTTTGTTTAATAGAAAACATCCAGGGCTTTTCAATTGTACTTAGCAGGAGAAATAGAGAAAAGTATAACTACTTTAGTTTCCAGTAGTGAAAGTCCACTGGCTCTAATTTCTTTCTTTCTTTTTTTTTTTTTTTTTTGAGACAGAGTCTTGCTCTGTCACCCAGGCTGGAGTGCAGTGGCACACTGCAACCTCTGCCTCCCAGGTTCAAGCAATTCTCCCTGCCTCAGTCTCCTAGGTAGCTGGGATTATGGGCTCCTGCCATCAAGCTCAGCTAATTTTCGTAGTTTTTTAGTAGAGATGGGGTTTTGCAATGTTGGGCAGGCTGGTCTTGAACTCCTGACCTCAGGTGATCCATCCACCTTGGCCTCCCGGAGTGGTGGGATTACAGGCATGAACCACTGTGCCTGGCCCGTTGACTCTATTTTGATAATTATTTTCTTTATGCCTTCTTGAAAGATAATAGCTATCTTTGACCTACTACTTGCCAACATGTATATGTGAAGATAGTTTCATCTATTGTCTGCTTGAGAATGTATTGAGCCCATTTCTAGCTGAAAGGTAGGTAGATATACTTAGTTCCCAGCACAAATTCTAATAATTAATATTTATAGGCATTTACCAAGTTGATTCTTCTAGCTAAACAAGGATAGTATCACTTCTTAGCCCCAAGTCTGATTCTTTGGCAGTCTGAGTTAAGGGGGCATAGATTGGTCTCCTAAAATAAACTTTTAAAGGCTTTCCTAGTGTGTTTTCCTTACTTTGTAAAATTATGAAATCATTCTACCTAGGATGCAGTATATGAATTCTGATCCTCATGTACTCTTTGGCTACTCTGTCTTTTTATTTTTGGGGACTTGGAGGATATAAAAAAATGTTGAGGAGTCAGAGGAGGAGAAGTATTAAGTATTATGACTGTCTTACATCACCTTCCATTAAGTTGCGAAATGATCAATTTTTTTTTTCTGATTGAATATAAGCATGTCACTCCAAGCCAAAGGGGTAGAGAATGGGTGAAAAAGACAATTCTGTAGCCTTCAACTAGCCATCTTCATTTTCAGAATGATGCATGGATCAGCCATTGCCTGCTTTGCTCATTTCAGCTCCATTGCTTTAATAGTTAAAGGAAATTCTTTCCAGATTTAGACAATAGTTAGTCAGTTTTTAGCATTGCTGTTTTTAATCTCTTTTTCTGGGTCCATATAGGTATTTTAGGATAAGGGAGCGGCAGCCAGCCAGATGCCATTTAAAACTAGAATCTCCCATAAGCTAAACTAATCTTAAGGGAAATTTAAAAGTGAGTCTAAGTGAAACCAAGTTTTTTCAAAATTGAATTGAACAATTAAGTTGCTAAAATAATCTCTTCATTTAAAAATCAATGACATACAAAAATAATTTTATTGTTTGAGTTTTTAAACTTTTTCAAATCTGTGAATCAAACTCCTCTTGGTGCTTGAATAGGTGCCATCTGCTGAGTTGTAACTGAGCCAGTTCTTGCATTTGGGCCTAAATTTAATATTTAATTCTGATAGATGAAACATGCATCTTTAAAAGCAGTGAACCATTTGTAGATTTTTAGTTTAATGCTTTCCTAAAACGTTGATTTACTTCTTAGTAGTAACTTACATAGATAAACTTCTTAAACACACAGATGCTTCTCAACTTATGATGAGGTTACATCCTGATAAACCTATCATAGGTTGACTTATGGTGGTTTGACTCATTGTTTTTAAAATTTATGATGGTGCAAAAGCAATACATATTTAGCAGAAACTGTACTTCAAGTACCCATACAATCATTCTGTTTTTCACTTTCAGTATAACATTCAATAAATTACATGAGATATTTAATAATTCATTATAAAAAAGGCTTTGTGTTAGATGATTTTGCACAAATGTAGGCTAATGTCAGTGTTCTGAGCATGTTTAAGAGAGGCTAGGCTAGGCTATGATGTTTAGTAGGCTAGGTGTATTAAGTGCATTTTTGATTTTCAGTATTTTCAGCTTATTGGGATGTAACCCCATTGTAAGTTGAGGATCATCTGTACTTGCTTATACATAACCTATCCTAGGTATCAGTTAGCTATTATTTTTTTAAGTAATTTATATGATTGGAACAATAACCAGAAGCTTAAAACAGTTGAATCTATAACTCTACTGGGTGGTTTCTCCTGACTTGGACTGGGTTTGGCAAAGCTCACTCATGTTTCTCCGGTCGGCTGTGAATTGGCTAGGTGACTTTGCTGATCTTGACTATACTTAATTATTTGTCTGGAGCTTTGCCTGGGACACTAGACTGACTCACCTCTGTTCCATGTGTCTCATCCTCCAGCAGGCTAGCCCGGGCATGTTCTTGTGATGCAGACAGTGGAGAGCAGGTAAGAAAAAGAGAGAGTGAATAAGAGCGTACAAGTGAACACAGAAAATGCACCATACACCTTGAGGCCTAGGCTTGGAACTGACAAAATGCCACTTCCTTCATATTTTATTGGCTAAGTAGGTTGCAAGGGTTCATGAAATAGACCCCATCTCTTAATGGGATGAACTGCAAAGAACATTTGAAAGGTTGCAGATACACAGAGGGGTGAATAATTATAGTCATTTCTACAATCAGCACAGTATTTTAGGAAAGGATGAAATGGGACTAGAACCCTATTTTATGCCTCTAGACCAGATTTATTTTTATTGCACTAGCCTTTCTTCCTACTTACCTATACCATGAGTCTGAATGTTTCTGAGGAAAATAAAAAGCATTTATGTTTTCAGCATAGAGAATCTATATTGAAATGTTATCAATATAGAGAATCTTTTGAAAGTTAAGAAGGATTTTTTTACATTGCTTTACCCGTTTATGTCTTTTGACTGTAAGTCTCAGGAAACTAGAGTGATAATATTAGGGTTATATAACCCTAGTTATCAGGGTTTTAAGTTCACTTCACACCTTATATTTAAAAAAAAATCATTAGTATTTGTGACAGATTCTTTTCAGAAATCAAGTTATAGGATAAGATATAAAACTTCAGGGTGTGTTTTTTCTCACATTGAAATTTTTATCATAGCCCACTCACCCCTTGTTATTGCCCTTGCCTCTGTGGACCTGGAGATGGGTGAAAAAGATAAAATTGTTATTGAGTTGTAGCAGCTTCAAGCTGTCCTGTTTGTTTGTCCCCAGATCTTTCTATGCCAGTTCCAAATTCCCTCTTGCCAAAATTAGGTTTGGAAAAATAACATATTTCGTATATGACATATGTTTGAAATTAGCAGGAAATGCAGCCAAGATTTGGAAATTAACAAGGAAAAAGTTATTTCTGAAAACAGTTGGGAGCCAAAGAAGAGTGTTTGGCTTAAAACATTAGGGCATTTCATTGTTTCATAAATTAAATAATTCAAAAAAATCCAAGAAGGAACAACACAGCATTTTTTTTCAATATATGTGAATAGTTCTTATTTAGAAACCTTTTAGTCAGAAATGAAATGAGGAATCTAAATGTACCATCTACAGGATATATAATCTTCTAATATCTAGAAAATCTAATTCTTTATGAATTTTTTGGAAATTAAGTCACATACTTCTGTTTGCCCATATGTGAAGAAGAGATTTACTATTGATCTGCTACTTATAAGATAAACAGGAATAGTTGAGGGGACCCAGAACAAGAATCAGATATTCCCTTTCTAATATGAAGGACTATTTGGATGTGACTTCTTGATAAACACATTATCATTTCTGTATTAAATGTTGAATTGTCTCCTCTAGCAATTTATGTCTTTGAATTAATTTAATTCAAGGTAAGGAACATTTACTAGGCATTGTCTGTACAGGGGAGTAAGATAGTAATGAGGCATATAGATTGATAAACTGTGGTACTTTACCACAGGAGACTTAAAGTATAATTGAAGAGCATAGGATTATTTAATGCGAGGTATTGTTCTTGTCAGGGCCCCATTTATAGAAACGTGCATTCCTTGAGAGTCCTAGATCAATTTATACAGGCCTGTCTGGACTAGGAATCTCAGAGTTGTTGATTTCATGATTCCTGTCTGAATTCATGAAAATTATACATTTTGAATACACTTTTATAAATCAGAGAAAAACCTGTTTTGCTATTACAGTGTTTTGCAATGTCCTCCTAGTTTGTTTCTTTGCATGATTATAAGATGGGACATTATCAAAGAGGTGTCAGCCTGGCACTATGACCTTTGCCCCTAAAATAGAGATGTTTGTTGTGAGAAGTTACCTCCTATATCTTATTACTTCTCAGCATTCTGTGTCATTGAGATGGGATCCAACATTAATAGATCAGACAAATCATTAGAATTATGTAGATATTAAGTGTCAACTAGAGGAATAATAAGTTGGTCTCAGTCAACAAGATTTCAGAGTATCGCATGTTGATAGAGAAGGAAATTCAAGGTACTAAAGACCTTAATATTGTCTAATTCTGGAGCACAATGTAGAAGAAATACTGACCACTTGGCTTTGCCTGACACATTAGAAAGTGAGTACTCCCTGTTTTTATTGATGATTCCATCAGCAAGAAGCAGTGACTGGGATTCACAGACTGGATTAACTAGTTACCGTTGTTTGACATTCATCAGGCCCCTTAACTCTCTAATTTCTTTTATCTGTAAAATAGAGCCAATAAAAATAACCCTCAGAATTCCTCTGAGGACTAAATGAGAAAATACATTAAAACTTGTTGGCCAGGTGTGGTGGCTCATGCCTGTAATCCCAGCACTTTGGGAGGCCAAGGTGTGCAGATCACAAGGTCAGGAGTTCGAGACCAGCCCGGCCCACATGGTGAAACCTCATCTCTACTAAAAAAATACAAAAAAATTTAGCTGGGCATTGTGGCGTGCGCCTGGAATCCCAGCTACTCGGGAGTCTGAGGCGGGAGAATTACTTGAACCCAGGAGGCAGCGGTTGCAGTGACCCGAGATTGCAGTACTGCACTCCAGCCTGGGTGACAAAGCAAGACTCCATCTCAAAAAAAAAAAAAAAAAAAAACCCCAACAAAACAACAACAAAAACCCCATGTCTTTAAATATACAGCATTATACATACGTCAGTTGTTTTTATAGTTCAAGGAATAACTAGAGCCATTTTGCAAAAAGTTGAAGAGCCCGAAGGCTGAAGGCCTAACTTAGCCAGTGTTTCCTCTGGAATGGCTATGTACAATGTACCTTGTGCTCATAAATACTCCGACTCTCAAAGAGCTTGCTGTCTTATAGGAAAGTTACTAGAATAATATGAATATGTGAAACTTCATATTGAAAGTGACAAATGGCATAAGGAAATTATTAGCAAAGATTTCAAGAGTACAGAAAATCCAGGGATCACTCTTTGCTGAGGCCATTTTTGAAAGGCTTCTTTGTCAGGCAAAACTTTGTTAGACAATTTAAGGTGAGTCTCAAAGGACAAGGTGGATTTCAACAGGTGAAGATAGTAAGGGGAAGTAGAAGGGCATTCCATACATGGGGACGGATGTGAATAGGGCTTAGTAGATGAAGGTGGTGAGTGCAGGCTCTTTTATAGGTCAAAAGAAAGACAGCTATAGTTTGTGATGGTAGCAATCCTGAGATCCCTTGTTTGGGGAATCTAGGAATGGAGTATAGGTAGGAGGGAAGGAAAGAATGAAGTTTTGAAAAAAGAGGCAAAATGGAATAAGAAGTGAGAGGAGAGGGGGACCAAGAATGTGGGTAAGGAGTATCAAAGAATAAAACAAACCTCAAAGGAAATTTAAGAGATAAAGCTGAGTGTATTTGTTTGTCAGGCAGGGAACACATACTAGTCAAGAAACTCACTGAGTGGACATGGAGTGGGAAATGTGTTGTGAAGGGGGTCTCATGATGGCTGTGTTGATTAAAAATTGAAAACTAGTACTCTGGGTAGAATAGAAGAATTCTTTGGTCTGTATATGACTGATTCAAATAAATCCTGTTATTCATTGGTCAGGAAAGAGTCTTTCATTAGTCTAGAAGGGTCTGGCATCTCAGGGTCATTCAGAGTTCATGGTCATTTATCAGCTTCAGTTCCTTGGAATCAGTTGTGATAAAACACAATGTTCAATTTTATATCACTTAGGCAAGTGTTTCTGTAAGCAGAAAATTTTCTTTGACCTAGTTGGCCAGAGAAAAGATGAGTGAGACAACTTGATATGGAGAGAAACAAGATTTTTGGCTTGTCCTTTTTGCCTTCTCTTGCCTGATGATACATCTACTTCAATTCTGCACCATTATCTGAGTGGCCATTATTAAATTCTATACTCCATGCATTTAAAAAAAAACATATTTATTGAGATATAATTAATGTACCATACAATTCACCAATTTAATGTGTAGAATTCAGTTGTTTTAGTATATTCTCAGATATGTGAAACCAACAACAGTCAATTTTAGAACATTTCATCACCTCAAAAACCCCATGCCCTTTAGCTATCATCCTCTAATCTCATTACCCCCCTTACCCCCAGACCTAAGTAGCCATGAACTTTCTTTTTTTGACTGCCACCTAATCTGGAGTGCAGTGGCGTGATCTTGGCTCACTGCAACCTCTGGTGCCCGAGTTCAAGTGATTTTCCTGCCTCAGTCTCCTGAATAGCTGGGATTACAGGTGTGTGCCACTATGCTTGGCTAACGTTTGTATTTTTAGTAGAGAAGGGGTTTCACCATGTTGGCCAGGCTGGTCTCAAACTCATGACCTCAGGTGATCCACTCACCTAGGCCTTCTAAAGTGCTGGGATTACAAGTGTGAGCCACCATGCCTAGTCTCTACTTTCTATCTCTATAGATCTCTCTGTTCTGGACTTTCATATTATTATATGAAATTACAGAATATCAGATCTTTTGTGACTAGTTTCTTTTACTTAGTATAATGTTTTCAAGGTTTATCCATGTTGTAGCAGGTATCAGTACTTTACATGGCCAAATAATATTCTATTGTCTAAATATACTGAATTTTATATACTCAGATATTTCAGTTTTTTCCACCTTTTAGGCATTACGAATAATGCTGCTATAAAAATTTGTGTACAAGTTTATACGTGAACATATTTTTTAAAAGTCTTGGTTATACACCTAGAAGTGGAATTGCTGGGTCATGTAATAGTTATGTGATAACTATGTAATTATGTGAGGACATGGCAGGCTGTTTTCCAAAGCGATTGTGCCATTTTTCATTCCTACCAGCAGGGTACGGAGCTTCCAACTTCTCTAATTCTTGACAACACTTGTTATTATCTGACTTTTTGATTCTAGCCATCCTGGTGGGCGTGAAGTAGTATCTCATTGTGGTTTTGATTTGCATTTCCCTGATGGCTAATGATGTTGAATATCTTTTCATGTGCTTATTCATCATTTGAATATCTTCCTTGGAGGAATGTTTATTCTCATCCTTTGCTCATTTTTAAGTTGAGTTTTTTTATTACTGAATTCTAAATAGTTTTTTATGTATTTTGTTACATATATATTTTTATGAGATATGTGATTTTGCAAGTACAACTGATTCTCATTATTTGTGGATTCCATATTTGCAAATTTACCTACTCACTAAATGTATTTGTAATTTTCAAATCAGTACTGGTGGCAGTTTTGTGGCCATTCAAGGACATGTAGATGGTGCAGATTGGCAAAAAGTTTGAGTCATCTGTTAAGTTTTCAGCAAGGTGGAACAAGTCAATGCTCTACCTTCTTATTCCCAGCATGCTTCCTTTAAACAAATTTCCCCTTTTCAATCTATTTAGTGTTATATTTTTTCATATTTTTGTGGGCTTCATTGATCATTTTGCTGTTTAAAATAGCTCTCAAGTGGAGCACAAAAGTGCTGTCTAGTGTTCCAAAGCACATGGAGGCTGTGATGTTCCTTTTGGAGAAAATACATGTGTTAGATAAGCTTCATTTGGGTGTTAGCTATAGTGCTGCTGGCCATGGGTTCAATGTTAATGAATCGACAATATATATTCAATAAAGTGTCTTTAAACAGAAACACACATGAAACAAGGTAATATGTGTGGATTGGTTGAACAAAAATGTTGTGACCGGATGCACACAGGAACCTAATCCTTTTTTTCCCCTAAGGGAAACAATTCAGTATTTGATAAGTCAGTGTTTGCAATGACTTTATAGAACATAATTACTGTGAAAAATGAGAATCAACTGTACTTTATCCTGTTATGTGGGTTGCCTTTTCACTTTCCTGATGGTGTGCTTTACAGCACAGAAGTTTTAAATTGTTATGAAGTCCATTTTATTTAGTTTTTCTTTTGTTGCTCAAGTTTTTGGTGTTCTGAGAATCCTTTGCTAAATCAAGGTTGTAAAAATTTACCCCTGTCTTTTCATCTAATAGTTTTATAGTTTTAACTCTGACATTATTTGAACAATTTTGAGTTAATTTTTAAATATGGTGTGAAGTAAGGGCTCAACTTCATTCTTTTGCATGTGGCTATCCAGTTGTCTTAGTACCACAGGGAAAAAAACTATTGAAAAGACTGTCCTTTCCTGATTGAATGGTCTTGGTACTATTGTTGAAAATCAGTTGACCATAAATGTAAAGCTTTATTTCTGTACTTTCAGTTCTATTCCATTGATCTATATGTCTGTTCTTATGCCAGTGCCAGAGTGTCTTGATTACAGTTCCTTTGTTAGTAAGTTTTGAAACCGGGAAGCAAGAGTTCTCCTACTTGGTTCTTCTTTTTAGTTTTGGCTATTCTAGCCCCTTGCAATTGCAGATGAATTTTAGAATCAATTTGTCAATTTCCATCAGCTGAGATTCTGATGAGATTGCATTGAATCTATAAATTTAGTGAATATTGCCATCTTAAAAATGTGAAGTCTTCTGATTCATGAATGTGATATTTTTTCTTATTATTTAGATATTCTTTAATTTGTTTTAGCAATGTTATATAGTTTTTGGAGTGTACATTTTATACTTATTTTCTTAAACGTGTTTGTAAATATTTTATTCTTTTTGATGTTATTGTAAATGGAATTTAATTATTCGTTCAAACATGCTCTGTTGTTTGAGCATGTTTGAGCATACCTCTAGGCCCTCATAAATTCTGTTCCTTCTGCCTAGAAAGTCTTCCTGCTCCAAGTCTCATCATTGATTTTTTTTTTTTATTATTGAATTCTTACACACTTTTGATGAGAATGTAAACTGGTATATCCACTATGGAAAATAGTATGGAGATTCCTCAAAAAATTAAAAATAGAACTACCAAGTGATCCAGCCATCCCACTTGTGGGTATATATCCAAAGAGAATGAAATTAGTATCTCCAAGAAATTTCTGCACTCCCATGTTCATTGTAGCATTACTCACAATAGCCAAAATATAGAAGCACCCTGAGTGTCCATTGATGGATGAGTGGATAAAGAAAATGTAACCACACACACGCGCGTGCACTCACAAACACACACACACATAAACACCAGAATATTATCCAGCCTTAAAAAAAGAAGGAAATCCTGTCAATTTTGACAACGTGGATGAACCTGGAAGGCATTATGCTAAGTGAAATAGCATAACCTCACTTGTATCTGGAATCTTAAAAAGTTGAGCTCAAAGGAACAGAGAGTAGAATGGTGGTTACCAGGGACTGGAAGGTGGGGGAAATGGGGAGATGTTGATCAAAGGGTGAGAAGTTTATACAGGATGATTAAGTTATGGAGATCTAATGTAAAGAATGGTGACTATACTTATAGATATGTTAATTAGCTCTATTGTAATCATCTCACAATGTATACATATATCAAAACGTTATGTTGTACATCTTAAATATATACAACTGTCTTTGACAGTTTTACCTCAATAAAGCTGCAGAAAAAAGGCTCAATTTTTGCTCTATAAAGCATTTTATGGTTGCTTTTGCAACCTTTCCTAAAAACAAGGAGACAAACAAACAAATAAATAAAAGAGGAATTAGGAGTTGATAACAGTTTCCTTTATCAAATTTCTCATTAAGGTAGCCTAACTCAGTGATTAAGAGCCTGGATGTTTTAATTGGACAGTTCTGGGTCTAAATCCCCGTTCTACCACCACCTTTGACATGACTTTTGATTTTGAGCAAGTTAGTTGACTTCTCTCAATTTCAATTTTATTATCATACAGTGAGGGCAAGGTGTGTAACTTTTTGCATCAAATTTCTTATTTCATGGGCTTTTTGAGATTATATTTGTTAATGTGAGTAAAGCGCTTAGAAGAGTTCTAGACCCATAGTAATATGTTATTATTTTTATCTACCCAGTTTTAAAATCCATGCTATTTTCACCAATCTATACTGCTCATATAAGCTGTGCTTGATAAATATTTGTTACTGGGAAAACTATAGTGATGGTGGTGGTGACAGTTAGGGGGGCATCTGTTTCAGCTGGAACTCAGTCCTGAAGGGAAACATCAAATGCCTCTCTTTTCTAATGAAAGTATCAGGATAAGATCCAATTACTTGATCATAAGCCAAATGTCAAGCTTTTCCATCCGTCCTCTGAGAGCTGCCTTATTGGAAATGACTGCCCTTTTATTAAATACACTTTTATGCTACAATTTCTTGATTTAAAAAAATTGTTAACTGTACTGAGAATTCGAATGGCTATTACAAGTCAGTAAAATCTGCAGACCATAAATGCTTTAAGGTCTAGTCCTGAGTATTATTCACTTTCTATGAATACTTTAGCACCTAGTAGTATCATGGACACAATGAGATTAAAATGTGTGAGGATGATTTAAGTAAAGAGCTCTAAATATAAAATTCTTAGAATATTCTCAAGAGCACATGATTAGAGAGTACATAGGGACCTGGAAAATATACCTTTTCATAAAGGCAATCAAATTTCTTTCATGATTTTAATAATAATTTCATTTTTCAATAAACCTAAGACCTCAGAAGATGTTCTATGTCCCTGTTCAAATGAGCAAGTTGCTGCAGAAATTATAACTGATTATGCTCATTTATAAAATGTACTTGATTTACACTGACCATGTATGATTTATACCAAGAGCTATCGAAAATGACTTTGTCTCTTCTTTGGATAGAAAACCCTAAGAATGTGCCAAAATGGGTCTTATTATTATGTGCTACAACTGTTGTGGAAAACTTACTGTAGAAATGATCTAAAATAACATTGACATTGGAACCAAATTCAAAATATTATCTCCCGTGTGTTCACAAATCCAATAAATAAATTTAGGTAAACATTTGTCCACTATTTTTTTAAACCAGGATACTAATATTATACCTCTATGGTTGGCTAGAGTCCTGTGGATTGTAGAAGATGGATTATATTCAGGCAAACCAGTTGAGACTATATATTTCTAGAGTATTATATCACTGGGAGCTTGAATCTTGTGAGTGCTATAAGCAATGTAAGTATCTTTTCCACCTTTGAGATGCATTCATTTCCTCCCCTGGTACTCACTTCCACTCATGTACACATCTGCCAATTTAGGTCTTTATTCTTCTTTCTCACAAAATGTTCTGATACACCGGGACATCATATCTTGTGACATTTTGTGTGTTCTTTTTTGTCCAAAAGGTCATTTTGTAATGATCAGATTAGGTCAGTTTTCAAGACAAATGTTTGTGTACCTAATTCCATTTCTCACAGGAGCGTTAAGTGCAGTGAGAACTAGATTGTTCACTTCTGCTTTACAATGATTCTTGTACCCTGGAACAGTGAGGGAGTTTCTGTGATGCAAATTTCATTCATTCATTCTCATTCATTCATTCAATGATTCTCAAATCAAAAATAGTCATTGTTGCGTACCATGTTAGGTATTCTACATACCTCTTAATATACACTGATAAATGAGAGAGAAAACCTGTTTTGTTTAGTTGTTTTCCTCTAAGGCTCTGTCTCCCTGCTAGACTATAAATATTACAAAATCAGAGACCATATTTGGTTTGTTCCTTCTCCTATGTCCTGTACCTGATACCATCACTTAATAATTTGTTGATTGAACTATTAGAGGTTTCATGGAGATATGCTAAGGAACTAAAAAAAAAGTTATTCTGTAACTTATTAGGAAGAAGGGCACTTTGGGCCTAAAATGAAAATAGTTCTATTTATACTCATCTGTTAAACTCCACAGTTATCTTCAGTAAAAAACAGAAAATGATATTAGACTATCAGCTGATTATCAATAATCAACTGATAAAATTCCTCCCTCCATTTTCAGTGAGGCTAGAAAAATTAAAGGGATCAACCAAGTTCCCACAATTGTCATGCAACAGATCTGGGACTTTAATCTGGGCTTTAAGAGTATCAGATCTTAGATCATCTTTCTACACTGTGACATTACGTAAGGATTACCTGAAGGCAGTGATTCTGTGTTTTACACTCAAGGCTTCAGACACCAAGGTGAAATTACATCACCCTAGATAAAGATCTTAACCTTGGAGAGAGTTACTTAAGCAAATCAAGATAATCAAATGAGGCAGATGTTAGTTGGCATCACATTTCAGGAAAAAATAACTTGAGTTGGCTGAGTCCTAAAGCTTATCCTTGTCTCTTGCATGAAAATGTTGCATGAAAATGTGTTGGGGCTTTGACATGTGTGGCAACCAATCCTCAAAAGAGTGAGTCACACCTCCTCCTACTCTGCAACTGTCAGTGCTGGCTTCCGGCAAAAGGTTGGAAACACTGCAGTCACGTGGCTTGGCTTGCTGGGAGAGAAGAGGCCATGAGCCAGGAGAAGGCAGCACTAGAGGAAAGTCAGGATGAATATGGGACAAAATGAGTGTAAAAATGGAGCCCCCAGAGAAGGGGTCTGAGCATTGGATATAGAATCTAAAACAGAATGAGGCTAATCTGGAGCATTTTATAAGATCCACCAGCTTCAGTTCCTGCAAAGAGGAAAGAGAGATACAATTTTCAAGATGCTGAGATACAGGATTTCTGAGTGGGTTACATTATAAAGGCTGATAAGGGAGACCAATAAGGGAGAATGGGTCAGGCAAACAGGCTCCACACTCCTTGAGAAACAAGGTAAAGCTTCTCTTAGGGAATAGCGCTTAGGATACGCTTTCATTGGAGGGTACCTTGGGAATTCCTGGCTATCCCTCTGCCAGCCAGAGGCAGTTAATTCATTTTAGTCTTGCTGTGGGGCATACTGTTAGGCTACTGCTGCCAGGTTTCTTATTGGTTCTAGAGTAGGGTTGTGGCAGGGATATTCATGCCAAACAGCTGAGATAGGGCTGGGGTATTATAGGAACTGACTGTAGCTCAAATAAGAATCTTGGAATATTTTGGAGTGAGGGAGGCTTCCATGACTCCGATTTATGAGATCCTCTGAGTTGTGATCTTCAAGGAAGGTAAGAGTTTTTGAAAATATAAAAGCTGTGTGCAAAGAAAGTTTATACACACACACGCACACACACACACGCACACACACACACATAGGAGCAATTAGTAATAGCAGGTTAATTGACATGAAGTATGGGTGGGGCGAATGGAACAGGAGTAAACAACCAAAAGTCAGCCACTATTCACATGCAGAGTAAACTGAGTTCTGACTCAGGCAGGGGCATGTATTTCTGAGAAGAAGTGGTACATACATATGACTTCCCATATGGAGGAGGAGCCAGAATGATGAGACCAGACACATAATGTAAAAGTAATAATTCATCTCATTTGTGTAGACTTTTAGTGTTTGAAGTTGCTTTCAAATGCTTTTTTTGTTTTTCCTTGTACAAAACATGTGAACAGGTATTATTTTATTCTTATTTCACAGATGAGGACATTGAGCCTCAAAGTCTCATATAATTGCCCAAAGTCATGCAAATACTGAATCAGCGACTAATCTCAGATCTTCTGATCCCCAATTCTGACTTTTTCTTCCTAGATTATATGGCTTGATTCCCGTGAAGTGTGTGCATTGCTCTAGATGATCTTGGTGACGTCCATGGCTCTCTTGGTCACCACTGTGTCCACAGTGTCTAGTCTGATGGCCCTGGCATGCAGTACACACTCAGTAAATATATTTAAGGGAAGAGTAAACAAAAAATGGATTAATAAAAATAGATGATGTTTAGTGATGACGTGAATTTTATAATGATGTATTAGACATTTACCCTAGTAAACTCCACTCCTAGATATAGTGCCTTTTCACCTACACCAGTGTTGACTACTTGACCCTCTTCTTCTCAATTACAATGAGAAAGATAACACAAGGAGGGGTACGGGAAATTAATTCAGAGTTCAACTAATAACTGCGTAAAATTTTGGATGAAACACTACTCCATATTAAGTCAGATCATGGATCAACATCATCCATCCTACATTAAATACCGCTGGTATAGCGCACCTACCCAGCCCATAATATTTTTATTGTTTTCCTCTTGCCCTCATCCTCTTTCCCAGTGAAATAGAGTGATAGCTTTTACTAATGCCTTTCCCCTGCTTGTTTGTACTGAGTATTCCTTAATATTATTGTATAATAATATGTATGTTTTTTGGCATTTTAAAAGTTGTTCTAACAGCATTGAAATCTTCTTGGGAAAAGGCAGGCTCTTTCATACTTTTTCCATTTCTCCCATGATGCTGAGTGCGTTGCTAAGTATTTAATTGACACTTAATAAGTCCTTGCTGCTGGAGTAATTTTCTGAAAAGAAAGTCATTATTCTCCTTAATTTTGCTCTTGTCTAACACTGCATAGTAAAAGTTGTACATGTCGTACAAGTATGCAAGTATGACTTTGCTTGTCATGGAAAAAATCTGGTTTTGGTTTCAGACACTATTAGGTGTTCATCCTTGCCCAGCACGTGAGACTTTTGGTAAGTTTTATAATGTTTGATGCCTCAGCATTATCATCTCTGAATGAGAATAAATGATTTTTATCTCATAAGGTTATCAGAATTATCTGAGCTAAGAATTCTCTATAATGCTATATAACATGTAGCAGGCAATTCCTCTTCCTTCTGTCTCTTTAAATAATATTCTATGGGAAAGGCCAGTTTTAACCTTAGCTCCCACATTTATAAGATGTATAATTCTGGACAAATGACTCAACCTCTCCAAATTCAGATTTCTGCAAAATGAGATGAATAGAAAGGATCAAACATAATGAGAATCAATTTTGTGAACTGTAAATTTGTATACAAATGAAAGCTATTTATTGCCATCCACGGCTTCATTGACCATGATAAGGCACTAAGAAAGGAGACCGTGTTTTTAATTTTCTTTCTTTATGCAGTAGAAGAAACTTGTCCAGTGACTTAAAGGTTGTCCAAACTAACCTAATTTTAGGACACCTGGCCTCATAGTAGAGTATTATCTTTTATCTCTTGACCACAGCAGTCTAATTATGACGGAATACTAGTTGTTATATACATTATTCAATAGAAACGTTAAATATAATTTTCTTCAGTTTGCAGCTAATGCCAGCCTTTTTTTGCTGTTAGATATACTATCAATCTATTGATATCATTCTAGAACCACTTTTTCTCTCCTCACCATATTTTCTAAAAATGACTTTTTATAGTTGATCATAGTAATAGACACATTATAAAAGCTAATAGACATCAAACGCTTTATCAAACACATGCATTTGTAAGCTTTAACTTCAGGAATGGAATGAGCAACACAGAACAGTCACAGCAAACATGGGAAGAAGGTGAATACACAATACACCTTTCTTAAGGCATTACAGGTAAGGCTTGTTGATGATGCAAATGCAAGGTTAGTATTAGGATGAACTCCCTTTCTGAACTACAGTGGCAACATGACTCTTTGGCTTCCATTCATTGAACTTCCAGAACCTCCTTAGTAAGATTTATCTTTTCACATGGGAGCATTAATCAAGACAAATTCCATCACAACTGTTGTCACACATTTCTTGCCATGTGCTATGTAGTTAGTTTACCCGGAGCCTACTTCAAAGGACTGTAATTTCAGTATTTCATCATTTCAGCATTTCATCTGTCATTCTGGCAATATTTGATGCCTCTTTTATCCTTCAGTTTTTTTCTCCATATGAACTATTAATATACATGAAAATGCATGTGTCTCTCTTAGGCTCTCATTACCATCTTGCCTGCTCTGCTAGTTTTGCATGCATACTGCAGTAAATTCGGGGTGGATGGTCTAAGTAAGTTATGGGAAAGCCAAATGTGATTGGACAGATTCATAAAATGTAGTCAGATCATACACTACTGAATATATATTTCTTTCTTCTTTCTCTAAACCCACACACTAGGCAGCTTGGCTGCATATATACATGGTCTAGGAACAAGTCTTGGCCACACATAAACAAGTTGATGAAGTCCAGGAGTCACATAGCACTTACCAGACATTGAGTTGCAGCTCATGAATCAGCTAGAGTTAACTATAAATAAACGGCCGTGGGCTCATTACTGAACTGGTTATGGGCTTTTCCAGTGATTGGTTTTTAATCTAAAAATAGGGACCAGTGGGCTGTTTCAAATATTTCGTGTCAAGGGAGTAAATGCCCATAATCAGCTGCTTCCTTTTTTTCCTTCTTGAATGAGGACTCATTGTTAATGCATAATGGCTAGGGAGAATGGTTGGCTACAGGATTTCTAGGTGGCAATTTCACCTCAGATGCCACAGACGAAAACCTATGTGACCCTATATTTCTGATTTGTCATCCCTGTGTTTCTGTTAACTAATTTTCTGAAATGAATTTAAAATCGTGTCATAAAATGATTCTTAGCTGATTAGCTGGTTGGTTTACTTTCTGGACATCCATTGCATTTTTCATTATTCTTAGTTTCTTCTTTCTTGTGTAGTGTTATTTGTGAGAACTCTTTTGGTTGCAAGGGAACAGAAATACAATTTGAATTGGTTTAAGCAAAAAGATAACTGATTGACTTACATGCTTCCTGACCTTATGGTGCTTCAACCAAGAACAGGGTTTTGAAGAGCAGACATGTGACCTTTCTTTCTTGTTACAAAGGAGAATTTTACTTATTCTTCTTGAAATTTCCCTTTTCTAGACTGTGCCAGGTCTTCTGATGGGTTCTCCAGAGCTTTTATCCCAGAATACCCAGGGTGTCTAAGCCCTTCATATGAGAGCTTTCAGCCAGAAAAAACAGATGGCAGTGGGAGAAAGATTTTCCTTGCTTCCTTCTGTGGGAGGAAACGAACCATCCTTCCATGTTATATCAAAGGCCTTGTTGGGCTTAAATCAGTTAAGCTTATTAGGCATGGTCTGCAAGGGACTAAAATGTGGTACTTCTCTCCCGCCCCTGCCTTTAAAAAAAATGACATAATCAGAATTCTAAAGGATGTGCTAGTTCTATAAGACTATGTTGTTACACTTGATTTTACACCTCTCAGAATTGTGTTTCCTGCTTACTTTGTTTCCAGGACAATTCTAAAACCCCCTGATATATATCATTTGATGAAAACAGTAATTTTGGTGACTGATATATATTTATACTCCCCATTACCCTCTTTTTCTTCCCATATCATTTTCAGATTCTGTCACAATATTATCTGGTTTATGATGACAGATTGACAGATGGAAGACATGCCACATGCTTATCTTCTTTGGGCTCAGCGTCCTTTGCCAGCAAAGAAAAGGCCTTTGCCTCCTTCCTATAGCTACCAGTGTTAAGATATCCCCAACAACTGCCCTCCCATTGTCTTTTTGGTCAGGGATCACCATCTGTATCCCTAACTTAGGAATCCTTCTAGTATTGACGGCTCTTCATAGAATTATTTTCTATTCACCCTTTAGCCTACAGTTGCTTCAGGTTTGGACTTCTCTATATCAGACACCAGATGGTCTCAGGTGGGATTTGCTTAATTTCCAGTTTCCTTGTGTAACAGGGTCTTTAAATTAATTGAAGTAGGGAATCAGATTTATCTGGGAGATGTCTAATGAGCTGGTGGGGCAGACTGCCAAGAGATTATTTAGATGAACCAATTTGCATGAGAGTTCCCATTTTGTTTGTTTGTTGTCTTGGCTAGAGGAGCCTGGAGAAGTATATAGTTGGGATGGGAGTAGGGAATGAGGGAATGAGGATTATAGCACAAGTCTGTTTTTTTCAAATTAACCTCTGGGTCTGGCCACATCAATATTTATTTGTCTGAGCATGTCAAAGAGAAGAGAATATGTGTGAAAGCTGAGGAAACCCTTTTCTTAGAGGTTCTGTGAGATGCATGGGCACATACTTCACTACTTTAATCCTCTTGTGGTAAATGGTGTCAGAAAGTGGGGAAGAAGCACAGCCTTCCCACTTCTGCATAAATGGCATGGCTGTGTCAGAGCATTGAGGTTTCTGGGGAGGATTAGTATTGTTTTTGTCTTAAGGTTTTGCAGGCAGCTTTGCAAGCAACAGGAGGCGACACCTTTCCACAACCATAGACATAGTTATACTGAGCTGCTGCTGTACTGAATTTAATAAATGCCTCATGTTATTTCTCCGGCTGCAGACATCATTGAAAGGGGTTAGAACGGAAAGAGCGTGGTCGAACCAACTTGGTAATAGGGAGGACTGTTCATGAACTCCTGTAAAACACACCTGAGGGACTCCTAGGAATTGCTGTGTAAGACTTGAGATCCTATGTGAACAGTCTGAGCTAATAGTCAGTGAAATAAGGTATTATTTTTTAATTGAACTGCAGTTATATTTGATGAGGCCTGTCCAGTTTACTCTTGCAAAGAGTTTGACTTCATGGTTCTCTTAAAGAGATATTTTAAGAATTGATATAAATATCTTGAGGGGAAAGACTTTAAATAAATGTGGAATTACTGTTGTCACCTTATTTCTTAGATAAATTTTGTGATACACCAAAGGCATATATATCTCAAATACATAAATATATATGTGTACACACATATGTATGTATATATGTATATATACATATACATACATATGTGTATGTGTACATACAATACATAAGTAAATATAGAGTAAAATACATAAGTAAATATACATATGTGTATATAGAGAGAGAGAGAGAAGGAAGGAGAAGAAGAATGACAGAGAGACAGTTCATTTTAAAGAATGGTTGACCATAGAACGATGCCAAATGCAGACTATTTTAGTGTACTTTAATCGCTTTATTTACTATTTCTTAGAGACACATAATTTACATAATCACAGATGTTTGGAAATACTGCTATTTACTGAGACTTGCATTGTAGTCAACTTTTTATTTTCCATAAAGGAAATAAGCTATGGGTGCCCCAAGAAATATTCCCTATTTCTCTAATGAGTAGGAATGCTTGGTGAGGTGAATCGATATGTAAGATCTTCACATGACTGGGTTTTGGGTAAGAGGAGCTTATTTTTGCTATTTGCCCACTGAGCTGAGGTAAGGTGATTGTTTCTAACACCTACCCAAATCCTTTCCATTTTTAGTGGAAAACCATTAATAAAAAACTGATGGCATCAGTATACTCTGTAGCTTCATTTGCTGTATCGAGTTGAGAATATTTAATTCTACTCACTAGAAGTGCTTGATTCATTTTTCTAAACAAATCTATACTAACCCATCTTGTAGCAGCTCTTTGTAACACATTCCTGGGTTCCCATTTAGTCAGCCTATTAACTAAGTTACATTTGAAGCCTGACTGATGTTGTACAATCTTAGCATGTCATCTTCATTATTTATTTACTATGGAAGGTCCAAGAGAACATGATACTTTTTCTGTGGTGGCCTGGAGTTTGTGTTTGGACACAGTTAACTTGTTTCTACTTCATTGGCTGTGACTTACATTTGTGTAATTTTTTTTTGGTCAAATATTTTAAAGATTTATATAAACACAGCCAAGACAAAGCCTTCCTTTCTTGAAGGGCATCCTTTAGAAATAGTAATATTTATGCTTTAGCTTATTCTCCTCTCTTCCTTCGTAGTATGCTGACAGCCATGAGAAATGTGTTTTCTTTAGAGGAATCAGATGTCATTCTTCTCAAGTCATCAGAGCCACCTCCTGCAGAACTTTGGCTCCTTTGCTTACCTTGAATTTCCCATTGATATTTCATTTAACCGTAACTAGGTCAAACACAGCTGACTGGGTCTAGACAGGACTTCATTTTTTCCCTTCCTTGGCATAACTACTTTACAAGTTTTCATTAAAGGTTATTTCCAACCCTTCTCTTGTCTCTTAAAGCCTTAAGCCTTCAGATCATATGTATCTTTTAAGAGATGTAAAAACAAATAGGAAGAATAAAAAAAATATACTTAGTGAAAAAAGTATATACTTAGTGAAGTTTGAAATCTATTCAGAGATGGAGAGCTTGACACAAGAAACCAAAACCAGTCTTCCTATATTAAGAGATTTTTGCCCATGATAAAATGTGGCTTCCTGTTTACAAACCTAATCCAAGTTCTTGAAAATTTACTTGGTTATTGAGGGCTCTTGCCAAACTGTTTTTTAGGTAATGTAAGTTCAAGTAGTTAAAAAATATGGTCACAGAAAGTTTTATTTAAATATAGGACTGGAATGTTGAGATATTTTTTGATGAGGCCGGGCACAGTGCCTCATGCCTGTAATCCCACTTTGGGAGGCCAAGGTGGGCGGGTCACCTGAGGTCAGGAGTTCGAGACCAGCCTGTCCAACATGGTGAAACCCTATCTCTACTAAAAATACAAAAACTAGCCAGGCATGGTGGTGCTTGCCTGTAGTCCCAGCTACTCTGGAGGCTGAGGCATGAGAATCACTTGAACCTGGGAGGTGGAGGTTGCAGTGTGCTGAGATCTTGGCACTATACTCTAGCTGGGGTGACAGAGTGAGACCCCATCTTAAAAAAAATAAGAAAAAAAAAAGAAATATTTCTTGATGAAATATACTTAAACAAAAGTCTGCTTCTATGACATACTCAAAACAAATAAAATAGGGCACATGTGTTTAACATTCTATATAGAAATCCTATGTTTAATGTAAAAAATTGAAAATAAATGCTTCAAAAGTATGTGATTGTCAATATCCATAAATTGACAAGTTTGGCTTTCCTGTGGAACTTTTATATTCATAGGCTGGAGTAATCACAGGGAAACCACATCCAACTGACCTTTGGAAAATAGTATACCTAAGCATTTTACAGAAGACAGATGACCTGGGGGCAGGCAAAAGGCTCCTGGAATGTTGGGAGAAGTCAGTCTGTCAGGATAATCAGGTGCATAGAGACATAAGTGTACTCACATCTGAGGGTCTGATTACCTTTGTACAGTTTCATACTTTTTAACCGGCTGGAATGATTTTCTGCTTATGGCGCACAGAGTGGGGCCCGAGATTAGCCAAGGCCATCGTAGGAGCAGTGGGAGTGAGGATGGGTGAGATTTTGCAGGCTTTTACTAGGAAGAAAATCTACTTTCTTCTTTAACCTTTTCTTACCCTGCGCCATTCACATCTTTTTCCCTTAATCTGTTTAGCCTTTTCAAAGCTCTGGTAAACAGACTCATACATTAAATAAAGATGGTATATATTCAACTTCTAGAAGAAACATGTTATAAGAAAATGACATTGCAGATAGTTTAAAAAGTAACTATTGGAATATGACTTAGGTCACTATAAATTATTTTTATAGAAACATCTTTATTGAGATATAATTCATATACCTTAACATTAACCCATTTAAAGTATACAATTCAGTGTTTTTTTTAAGCATATTCACAGAGCTGTATAACAATCACCAAAGTATAATTTTAGAATATTTTCACTTTATTTTCCCTAAAGAAATTCTGTACTTCTTAGCAGTCACCCTCATCTCCTCCCCACCATCCTTAAGCTACCATTAATCTACTTTCTGTCTCTATAGATTTGCTTATTCTGGGCATTTCATATATATAAATGGAATCATATAATTTATAGCTTTTTGTGATGATTGGCTTCTTTGATTTAGTACAATTTTCCAGTTTAATCCCTGTTGTAGCATATATTAGTACTTCATTTTTTTTTTTGCCAAATAATACTCTGTTGTATGATGTACCGTATCTTGTTTGCTCATTGATCGGTTGTTGGGCATTGGGTTGTTTCCTTCTTTTGGCTGTTGTGAATAGGGTTGCTGTAAACTTTCATGTACAAATTTTCGTTTGAACATCTGGTTTTAATTCTAACGTCACCTGTGTTTGTAAATAAAATCTTATTGTAACACAGCCACACCCTTAGGCATGTAGTTCTCCACTCTTTGTTCTAAATAAATCAGGCCCTTCAAGCAGAGTTGTAGAGCATTTTACCCCTATCGTCTGCCTTTCTACATGGTCAGAACCCCTAAGCTGCTGCACTGAGTATAAGGACAGGGACTTGCTTGTCCACAGTGACCCTTTCCCTGCTACCCTATCCGTGTGTGAGGAGAGGTGGCAACCACTGTTAGTTTTACGTAGAATCTGCATTTTGGTACATCTAGTTCTAGATCCTTGAGGAATCGCCATACTGTTTTCCATAATGGTTGAACTAGTTTACAATCCCACCAACAGTGTAAAAGTGTTCCTATTTCTCCACATCCTCTCCAGCACTTGTTGTTTCCTGACTTTTTAATGATTGCCATTCTAACTGGTGTGAGATGGTATCTCATTGTGGTTTTGATTTGCATTTCTCTGATGGCCAGTGATGACGAGCATTTTTTCATGTGTCTGTTGGCTGTATGAATGTCTTCTTTTGAGAAATGTCTGTTCATATCCTTTGCCCACTTTTTGATGGGGTTGTTTGTTTTTTTCTTGTAAATTTGTTTGAGTCCATCCCATTACTGGGTATATACCCAAAGGATTATAAATCATGCTGCTATAAAGACACATGCACACGTATGTTTATTGCGGCACTATTCACAATAGCAAAGACTTGGAATCAACCCAAATGTCCATCAGTGACAGACTGGATTAAGAAAATGTGGCACATATACACCATGGAATACTATGCAGCCATAAAAATGGATGAGTTTGTGTCCTTTGTAGGGACATGGATGCAGCTGGAAACCATCATTCTTAGCAAACTATCACAAGAACAGAAAACCAAACACCGCATGTTCTCACTCATAGGTGGGAACTGAACAATGAGATCACTTGGCCTCGGGAAGGGGAACATCACACACTGGGGCCTATTATGGGGAAGGGGGAGGGATGGCATTGGGAGTTATACCTGATGCAAATGACGAGTTGATGGGTGCTGACAAGTTGATGGGTGCAGCACACCGACATGGCACATGTTTACATATGTAACAAACCTGCATGTTATGCACATGTACCCTAGAACTTAAAGTATAATAATAATAATAATGATGATGATAATAATAATAATAATAATAATCTGCATTTTATGAGTGAGCTGTGGTGTGGAGGTTGAGGCCCCAGTTTTCTTGGCCTCCTGCTCCTGGGGTAGAGCTTCCACCCTAAGAGTGGGGGCCAGTTGGGAAAAGGACCTGCTCCTCTTGACTGTACCAGCCAGTGAATAATTTCTGAAATATGGGGCTAAGGGATATGAGAAACACTAGCAGCCTGCATGGGATAGAACTGTAGCCCTAGACTGGAACTGAGGGAGAGGGCATATAATGGAGAGTCCTGGCTCAAACCCAACAGACTCTTGCAGTTCTTAATGAGATTTAGTATATTTTCTTCAATGAATATTTCTCTGTTTGCTTTATGCCCCTGGGACAATTTGCAGAAACTTCAAGGAATTGCTTTTTAGAATTTTCACTAATTAAATTGTTTTTTTTTGTTGAGGAGTGGGTCTCCTGAACTAATTCACCATGTGGATTCTCTGCCTCCTCCATTCACATTTAAGTTCAAATATTTGAGTAATACTGATAAAACAAAACTTTTACATTTCATTCATCATTGTTTTTTGGATTTTAAAAGATTCTTTGTTTTTATTTTTTTTTCACATTTTTTGATGCATGCAGCCCAAGGGTTTGTTATTTTAAAAAATTTATTTATTTATTTATCTTAAACTTTTTTTCTAGCTGTTTTGAGGAATAACTGACAAGGAAAAATTGTATGTACTTAAGGAATGCAGTGTGATGTTTTGATTATATCTACATTGTGAAACGATTAACCCTATCAAGCTAATTAACATATTTATCACCTCACATAGTTATCATTTTGTGTGTCTGTGGTAAGAACATTAAGATCTACTCTCTTAGAAAATTTAAACTGTTTAATACAATGTTATTGACAGTAGTCACCATGCAGTACATTAGATTTCTAGAACTTAACACATCCTGCATACTTGATACTTTGTATCCTTAGACCAATTTCTCTCTATTTCCCCAGCCCCCAAGTCTGGCAACCAATATTCTACCCTGTCTGTGCTTGGCTTATTTCACTTAGCATAATGCTCTCCAGATTCATCCATGGTGTTGCAAATGGCACAGTTTTTAAAGGTGGAAATAATATTTTGTTGTTTGTTTATACATTTTTTTAATTCACCCATCTACAAACGTGGGTAGTTTCCATATCTTGGCCATTGTGAATAATGCTGCAATAAACATGGAGTGTAGATATCTCTTTGACATACTGATTTTATTTCCTTTGGATATATACCCAGAAGCAAGATTGCTGGATCCTATGGTAGTTCTATTTATAGTATTTTTAGGAGTCTCTCTACTGTTTTCCATAAGGGCTACACCAATTTTATTCCTTCAATAGTGTACAAGGGCTTCTTTTCCTTTACATCCTTGCCAACACTTGTCATCTTTTATATTTTTGATAATACCCATTCTAATGGGTATTATCACCTCAGATGTGAGGTGACACCTCATTGTGGTATTTGTTTGCATTTCTCTGTTGATTAGTGACGTTGAGCATTTTTTATATACCTATTGACCATTTGTATGTCTTCTTTTGAGAAATATCTATTCAGGCCCTTTGCTCATTTTAAAATCTAGTTATCTGTTTTCTTGCTACTGAATTATTTGAATTCTTTATGTATTTGGGATATTAACCTCTTATCAAATGTGTGGTTTCCAAGTATTTTTTTTCCCATTTTATAGGTCATCTCTTCACTCTGTTGATTGTTACCTTTGCTGTGCAGAAGGCTTTTAGTTTGATGCAATCTCATTTGCCTATTTTTGCTTTAGTTGCCTGTGCTTTTGGGGTCATATCAAAAGAATCAATGCCCAGACCAGTGTCAAAATATTTTTTATATATTTTCTTCTAGTGGTTGTACAGTTTCAGGTCTTATGTTTGAGTCTGTAATCCATTTTGAATTGAGTTTTGCATATGATGTGAGATAAGGGTCCAGTTTCATTCTTCTGCATGTGGATATTCAGTTTTCCCAGCACCATTTATTGAAGATACTGTTCTTTCTCCGTTTTGTCTTCACGGCACCTTTGTTGACAATCAGTTGATTGTAAATGTGTGGTTTTATTTCTGGGCTCACTATTTTGTTTTATGAGTCTGTATGTCTGCATTTATGACAGCACCATATTATTTTGATCAGTACAGATTTTTAATATATTTTGAATCAAATAGTGTGATACCTCTAGCTTTCCTTTTCTTGCTTAAGATGGCTTTGTTGATTCTGGGTCTTTTGTGATTTCATATCAATTTTAGGATTTTTTTTTCTATTTCTGTGAAAAATGCCATTGGGATTTTGATAGTGATTGCATTGAATCTGTAGCTCACTTTAGATAATATGGACATTTTAACATTATTGATTCTTTCAATCCATGAACATGGATAACTTTCCATTTATTTGTCTTCTTCCATTTCTTTAATCAATGTCTTATAGTTTTCAATGTATAGATCTTTCACCTCCTTGGTTATATTTACTCCTAAGTATTTTATTTTTTGATGCTATTAATAAATGTGACATATTGGGATATATCACAATATATAAATGGGATATTTTCTTAATTTCTTTTTGGGATAGTTTATTTTTAGTGTATAGAAAGGAAAGTGATTTTTGTATGCTAACTTTGTATCTTACAACTTTACTGAATTTATTAGTTCTAACAGTTTTTGTGTGAGTCTTTAGGGTTTTCTGTATATAAGGTCATGTCATCTGCAAACAGAGACCGTTTTACTTCTTCTTTTCCAAGTTAGAATTCCTTTTACTTATTTTCCTTGTATGATTCTCTCATTAGTACTTTTAGTACTATGTTGAATAAGAGTGTTGAGAGCACGTGGGCATCCTTGTCTTGTTCCTGATCTTCGAGGAAAAGCTTTGAGCTTTTCACTGTGGAGCATGATATTAGTTGTGGATTTGTCATATATGACCTTTATTATGTTGAAGTACCTTCTTTCCATACCTAATTTGTTGTGAGTTTTTTTCATAAAGAGATTTTGGATTTTGTTAAATATCTTTTCTGCATCTACTATTGAGATGGTCATGTCATTATTGTGGTATATCACATTTATTTATTTGTGTATGTTGAACCATCTTTGTATTCCAAGGATAAACTCTACTTGGTCATGATATGTGATCCTTTCATTGTGCTGTTGAATTTAACTTGCTAGTAGTTTGTTAAAGATTTTTGCATCTGAGTTCATTAAGGATGTTGGCCTGTATTTTTGTCTATTCTTGTAGTGTCTTTGTCTGGCTGTGGTGTCAGGGTAATGCAGGCCTCATAAAATGAGTTTGGAAGTTTTCCCTACTATTCAGTTTTTGGAAGAGTTTGAGAAATATTGGTGTCAATTATTCTTTAAATGTTTGCTAGAATTCAGTTGTGAAGCCATCAGGCCCTAGGCTTTTCATTGTTGGGAGGTATTTTTTATTGATTCAGTCTTCTTACATGTTATTGGTCTGTTCAGATTCAGATTTTCTATTTCTTTGTTATTCAGCCCTGGTAAGTTGTATGTTTCCTTTTTTTTCTTTTTCTTTTTTTTTTTTTTTGAGATGGAGTCTCATTCTTTCGCCCAAGCTGGAGTGCAGTGGTGCGATCTCGGCTCACTGCAAGCTCCACCTCCCAGGTTCATGCCATTTTCCTGCCTCAGCCTTCCGAGTAGCTGGGACTACAGGTGCGTGCCACCATGCCCGGCTAACATTTTGTATTTTTAGTAGAGACAGGGTTTCACCGTGTTAGGCAGGATGGTCTCAATCTCCTGACATCGTGATCAGCCCGCCTTGGCCTCCCAAAGTGCAGGGATTACAGGCGTGAGCCACCATGCCTGGTGGTAAGTTGTATGTTTCTATGAATTTATTCCTTTCTTCTAAATTATCCACTTTATTAGGATATAATTGTTTCAGTAGTCTGTTATACTCTTTTGTATTTCCGTATGTCAGTTACAATGCCTCCCATTTCATTTATTTATTTATTTAAGATGGAGTCTCACTCTTGTCACCCAGGCTGGAGTGCCTTGGCATGATCTTGGCTCACTGCAACCTCTACCTCCCAGGTTCAAGAGATTCTCCTGCCTCAGCCACTGGAGTAGCTGAGATTACAGGCATGCACTACCATGCCTAGCTACTTTTTTTCTTTTTTTTTTTTTTGTATTTTTAGTAGAGACAGGGTTTTGCCATGTTGGCCAGGGTGGTCTCGAACTGCTAACCTCAAGTGATCTGCTCCTCTTAGCCTCCCTAAGTGCTGTGATTACAGGCATGAGCCACTGTGCCAAACCTCCTTAGTTTAGCTAGAGGTTGTGTCAGTTTTGTTTGTATTTTAAAAAAAAAAAAAAAAAATCAAGTCTTAGTTTCGTTAATCTTTTCTATTTTTCTAGTCTCTATTTCAGCTCTTTTATTATTTCCTTTCTTCTGTTCACTTCGGGCTCAGTTTTTTCCTCTTCTTCTTGTTACTTGGAGAGTATAGTTAGGCTGTTTATTTGAGATCTATCTGTTTTCTCAATGTAGCCATTTTTTCCTATGAATTTCCCTCTTAGAACTGTTTCTACTGGATCTCCTAAGTTTGGTATCTTGTGTTTCCATTTTTATTTGTTTCAAGATATTTTTCCTTATTCTCTTTTTGATTTTTCATTTGATCTATTGGTTGTGTAGAAGTTTGTTTAATTTTCACATTTTGTGAAATTTTCCAATTTTACTACTGTTATTGATATCTAAATTGCATATCATTGTGGTTGGAAAAGATACTTGATATGATTTCAGTTTTCTTAATTTTGTTAAGAATTGTTTTGTGGGCTAACATATAACCTATCCTGGAGAATGATTCATGTATGCTTGAAAAGAATGTGTATTCTGTTGTTGTTGGATGGAATATTTAGTATATATCATTCAGGATCATTTAGTCTGTAGTGTTCAAATCCGCTGTTTCCTTATTGATTTTTTTGCTTGGGTAATCTATTCATTGCTGAAAGTGGGATATTGAAGTTTCCTACTATTATTGTATTCCTGTTTATGTATCTCTTCAGTTTTATTAATATTTGCTTTATTTACCTAAGTGGTTTGATGTTGGGTGCATGTATATTTATTATTGTTACATCTTCTTGATGAATTAACCCTTTTATCATTTTATAATGACCTTCTTTGTCTCTTGTGACAGTTTTTGATTTAAAGTTTATTTTGTGTGATATTAAGTATAGTTACTCTGACTCTCTTTTGGTTACCATTTGCATTTTTCCCATTTCTTCACTTTTATCCTATGCATGTCATTAATACTAATGTGAGTCTCTTGTAGACTCTCATTAGTTGGATCTTTTTATGTTTTAACCATTCAATTACTTTATGTCTTTTAATTGGATAATTTAATTGATTTACATTTAAAGTAATTATTGATAGGTAAAGACCTGCCGTTGCCATTTCGTTCATTGTTTTCTGACTATTTTGTAGATTTTTTGTGCCTTTCTTCCTCTCTTGCTGTTTTCTTTTGTGATTTGACATTTTTCTACAGTGTTATGATTTGATGATTTGATATCTTTCTCTTTGCTTTTAGCATACCTACTGTAGATATTTTCTTTGTGGTTACCATGAAGTATACGTAAAACAACTCATAGTTATAGCAGTCTATTTTAAGCTGATAACAACTTCAACTGCATGTGAAATGTCTACACTAACTTTTTTTCTCCCTGCACTTTATGTTATTGATATCACAATTTACATCTTTTTTTTTTTTTTTTTTTTTTTTTTTGAGACGAGGTCTTGCTCTGTCGCCCAGGCTGGAGTGCAGTGGCACAGTCTCAGCTCATGGCAAGCTCTGCCTCCCGGGTTCATGCCATTCTCCTGCCTCAGCCTCCCAAGTAGCTGGGACTACAGGCACCCGCCACCACGCCCAGCTAATTTGTTTTATTTTTGGTAGAGATGGGGTTTCATGGTCTCGATCTCCTGACCTCTTGATCTCAGCTCACTGCCATCTCCACCTCCCGGGTTCAAGTGATTTTCCTGCCTCAGCTTCTTGAGTAGCTGGAATTACAGGCGTGCGTCACCATGCCCAGCTAATTTTTAAAAATTTTTTTAGTACAGATGGGGTTTCACCATGTTGGTCAGGCTGGTCTCGAACTCCCTACCTCGTGACCCACCCGCCTTGGCTCCCCAAAGTGCTGGGATTACAGGCGTGAGCCACCGCGCCCAGTCCAATTTGCATCTTTTTATACTGTGTATTGCTTAACAAATTTTTGTAGCTGTAGTTATTTTAATATTTTTGTCTTTTAACCTTTATGCTAAAGTTAAAAGTGATTTAGGCACCACCCCTAAAATATTAGAGTATTCTGAATTTGACTATATTCTTACCTTTTTTTTTTTCTTTTGAGACAAGGTCTGCTCTGTTGTCCAGGCTGGAGTATAATGGTGTGATCACAACTCACTCCAGCCTCTAGCTCCTGGGCTCAAGCGATCCTTCTGCCTCAGCCTCCTGAGTAGCTAGGACTACTGGTACACATTATCTGGCCCAGACAATTAAAATTTTTTTTTTTTTTGTAGAGACAGAATCTTGCTTTGTTGCTCAGGCTAATCTTGAAGTCCTAGCTTGAAGCAATTCTCCCGCCTCAGCCTCTCAAAGTGCTGGGATTATACACATTAGTCACTGTACCTGGTCTATATTTTTACCTTTGCAGATAATTTTGTACTTTCATGTGTTTTCATGTTGTTAGTATTCTTTCATTTCAGCTTGAAGGACTCCTTTTAGCATTTCTTTAAGGTGTTTCGAAACTACAATTCCTTAAGGACCCCTGTTTTTATGGATCTGAGTGTCTGTTCTTAAGCAGTCAATCAGCATTCCAAAAGGCTGAGCAAGTATTGTTTTCTCTGGTCTTACATTTGAGATTGTTGTCCATTTATTTTACTGCACTAGAATTAGACATCTGCCAATGATCCTATTTTAGAACAAATATTATATCTCTTAGTACTTTTTACCCTTCTTATGAATGCTTTCAAAATATTTTATAAAAAGATGAACCCATTTTATCCTTAAATGTGAGCTTTTTAAAAGAGAGAAATCTGTCCATGAACTTTGGGGAGGATTTGCAGACACGTGTGGTTAGTTTTGCCAGTGACTACAGAAGAAGTGTTCTGGAGTTTCCCTGGGTTCTTGGATTGAGAGGCGTTTAGGATTTCATAAGGTAATAGAAAAGGTAGTAGATGGAATTCTAGCAATTTTTGTTCTGTTTGTGTTAGTATACTCTCTTTGTCTTTCTCCAACATGGGGATGTCTATTTGTTGAATAATTTCTGTGTTCAAGATAGTCCATCCATATATATGTGCATCCTAGTATACTATTTTATTTATTTAATCCTGAAAGATAGCCAGAGAGGGAGGTGTTGCTTTTGCATTAAGGGAAGTTAGCTTGAGCATAGCCACGCAGAGCACCAGTAGCAAAGCTATTTAAACTCGATGTCTTATTCCAGGTTGATGCTTTTTTCATTGTACTGCAGAGCATGAATGTGAGAGACAGTAACATCTGTGGGATGTAGGGGAGACCAATAGGAGGAGAAAGACTGCACGGGTTTTAGGAAACGAGGGCAAGGTAAGGGAAGCATGAGGCAGAGGAGAAAGAGTCTTTCCTTTTCTTTTCTTTTTGGCATAAAATGTACCCCACTTAGGCCCCAAAATTTTAGTTTTCTAAATTCTCTGTAAGCAAATATTTAAATAGTTTACTAATACTTGTATTTCTTTAGGTTACGAAGATTATGAAAATTTACCAGACTTAGGCTGGGCACGGTGGCATAAGTAAAATATACTTTCTACCTCATTGTGTTGTTTGAAGATTAATATATGTAGATACATATGTAAAGAAATTTGAGTTATTGCATGTACAGAAATGAATGGTGCCTGACATACTATAAGTACTCAATAAATATTAACTATTATTTAATATTAGAAAATTTGAATGGTACTTATTAATTTTCAGCATCTAAAATTACCCACAAGGTATAGATGACTTAACTGTAGTTTAGAATAAATTAAAATGTTAACAGTCTTATGAAAATGCATCTATCAGAAGCTGGGAGGCAAAAGAGGAAAGGACAGGTGGAAAAAAGAGTGGGAGTTTAACAGAGAGTCAAGAGATATGGTCTAAAATTAAAAAATAAGAAATAGAGGTTATATGAAAATGTATATATTTATAAAGGAAACAAATGAGAAATCATAATAGTATTATCAAAAAATTAGGAAGATGGGGAGAAATAAAGGTGGGAAATGCAGTAAGGCAGCTCAATCCTCATATCATCTATTATCTGTCACACTAAGAAGAATACATGTACAAATGAATTTTAAAGGTAAAAACTCAAGAATTTTTGGTCTATACATGTTTACTTAGAGATATAACAAGAAACATATAGGTTGCCTCTGCAGAGAGGCTAGGATGAGAAAAGGTGAAACAACGAAATTTCTTTTATTAGTTCTGTTCTGACTTTAATAACTTTTCTTTTTTATAAAAGTAAGGGACCAAAAGATTCCCAAACCAACTGTACTTTAGGTCAAAAATATAGTGTTTTTCAAAAACTAAGTCTGGTAAATTTTCTTTTCTTCTTTTTTTTTTTTGAGATGGCGTCTCCCTCTATTACCCAGGCTGGAGTGCAATGGTGCGATCTCAGCTCACTGCCATCTCCACCTCCAGGGTTCAAGCAATTTTCCTGCCTCAGCTTCCTGAGTAGCTGGGATTACAGGCATGCGCCACCATGCCTGGCTAATTTTTTAAAAAATTTTTTAGGAGAGACAGGGTTTCACCATGTTGGTCAGGCTGGTCTCGAACTCCCGACCTCGTGATCCACCCGCCTTGGCTTCCCAAAGTTTTAGGATTATAGGCATAAGCCACAGCGCCCGGATGACAGCAACCATTTCTTTACTTCACAATTAATTCCATGGGCCAAAAATTTGGCTGGCCTTAACTGAGCAGTTGTTCAGGTCTTGGCTGTGTTCATTCCAGCATCTGGGTGTAGCTGGGCAGTTCTCTTCTGAAGGTAGGTTGATGTTGGTTGGGGTTAAGGGGGAGAATGGGCCGTGTGTGTCTTATCACCTAGCATGCTACTTTGGTCTGTTCACAAGGCTACTGTCAGGGTTCAAAGAAAGACAGCAGAAGCAGGCCAGGCCTCTTGAGGCCTGGGCTTGGAAATGAATGGCACACTGCTACTTCTGCTGCATTCCTTGGGTCAAAAGGACTCACAAAATTAGCCCAGATTCAAAAAGAAAGGAAGTAGACTCCATTCTTGTTACGAATGGTTGTAAAGTTACATTGTTGTGGTGTGCTTTTAGAGGAAGGTGGAGAATTGTCATCTTTGCATTCTATCACAATTCCCTTGACTGTTGCACATATTGCCTTTTTATTATGTAAATATTACACTGGAGAACCAATGTGTGTTCATTCTATACAGTTCCAATATCATCACTCAGTATGAAAAAATGTATGATTTCTCTATCATTTTGTTTTGAAATTTCACAAAAATGTCTTTAAGCACGGATTTTCTGTTATTTCTTGGATTTTTTTTTAAAGTTTCTGTCTCTCAAGCTCTGGGAAATTTTATTTTATTGCTTTAATAGTAATATTCCCTTTCTTTTCTCTGTTCTTACTAGAATTTCTGTTAATTAGATATTTTACTTCTTAGGTTGATTCTCTCTCCATTTTTCTTTCTTTCTCTTTCACTCTCCCTCCTCTTCTTTTCTTTCATTCTCTCTCATTCCACATCCTGGAAGATTTCCTTAGCTTTACTTTTTAAACTACTGATTGAATTTAAAAAATTTTGTTACGGATTCAAGGGAGTATATGTGCAAATTTTTACATGGATATGTTGTGTAATGGTCAGGTTTGGGCTGCTGGTATACATATCACCCAAGTAGTGAATGTTGTTCCCAATAGGTAAGTTTTCAACCCTTTTCCCCCTTTCTACTTCCCCCTTTGGAGCTCCCAGTGTCTATGATTTCCATCTTTATGTCAATGTGCACCCATTGTTTATCTCTCTATTATAAGTGAGAACATGCAGTATTTGATTTTGTGTTTCTGAGTTAACTGAGTTAGGATAATGGCCTTCAGCTCCATCCATGTTGCTGCAAAAGACATGATTTCATTCTTTTTTTATGGCTGCATGGTTGAATTTTAGATTTTTTAAATTATGCTTTTAATTTTTGTTTTTTAATTTTTAGATTTCTCTCCATACATTACTTTTCAAAAAAGGAAAAGGAATCTTAACTTTATATTCTTTGCTCATGAGGAATATTCAATCTTCTTTAATTGATCTTCTTTCATGTGTTAACATCTATGTTTGCTATATCTTCAGGTCTTTTCAGCTAATAGCTCTTGAAAAGGAAGGAAGATGCTTTTATGGTTTAACATTTAGTGGGGTAGCAATGAAATACTCATATTGAATATTACTACATTATCCAGATGTCACTGTATTACAGAATATGGTAAGACTGTTATAGTCTCCTTTCCCAGCTGTCCTGAGATTGTGTGATATATGGGACAGGAACTCTTACCATACATGTATATAAATATGCTTAATTAACATAGACAGATTTCTTGTCAGTGGTTGGTATATTAATCTGGCAAATCCTCCTTCTCCCATCCTGCCAAATTTTTGATCTTTTGAAAGTCTGCCAATCTAGTTTTTAATGGCTCTAAATGTGGGGTACCCTTGATTTGGGCTTTCTTGAAACAGGTGCCTGCCTTCTTGCTGCTCTTATAGTAAGTCTTTTGGGTGGTTCTATTTTTTGCTCATCCCTGTTCAAAATTCTAGAAAGTTGCCCACTTCCTCAGTGGATAGATGTGCTTGGTTTACTCTCAAACTCAGTTCATATTTTAATAAGCCCTTTTTGAATTCTCTAAGGGCCGTAGTTTCATGTTGTCATCTTTTGTTTTTCCCCTGTGGATACATCCAGCTCCGTATCTTCACTATCAGCAGAAGTGTCCCCTAGACCCCCCTTGAGAGTTTCCACCCACACTTTTTCCTGTGTTACTTTTCCCCTGTCCATGATGAGAGAGTGTTTTCTTTGCTGTTTGTGGTAGCCTTTTAGAAACACACAGATTAGATAAATAAGATGAGACCTGAGAAATCATTTGGACTTTCACTTTTACCAACTTTAGGTCTTTATTTTTTTGGGGGAGGATCAATATTCAGGATTTAATAATTTTTTAACAAGTCTAAAGTATCTTATTCAAATGAATTTCACCTGTGAGAACATTCATTCATTTAAGAATACACATTGAATCATTCTATGTGACAAACATTTGCTGGGGTATTTGGTGTTCAGAGAACAGATGTGTATTCAATTTAGGTGTTAATAAAATAATCACACAAATAAATGTAAAATTACACAAGAACTATGAAGAAGAGGGAAGGTGCCATGATAATTAATCATGGTCTTGGAGAATGAGGAAGGGTAAAATTGACAAGACTTAATGATTGGTTAAGTAATGTCAAGGTGGGAGAGAAAGAAAGGTATCAAGGTGTGAGAGAAAGAACGATGTCCAAAGTAATTTCAAGGATCAAGGCATGAGCAGATAGATGGACTTGGGTGGGTAACACTGGATGGGGGCCAAGTTTTACAGGAAGAAAGAAGACTATGTGTTGAATTCTGGACATGCCAAATTTGAAGAACTGTTTCAACATCTGAGTATAGATATCATATAGACATTTAATTATACAGTGGTTCCCCACTTATCTATGTGGGATATGTTCCAAGACCCCCAGTAGGATGCCTGAAACTGTAGAAAGTAGTGAACTGTATATATTCTGTTTTTCTTATACATATATACCTATGATAAAGTTTAACTTGTAGGCACAGTAAGAGATTAACAACAGTGACTAATAATAAAATAGAACAATTATAACAAATATACCAGCTTCACTATTCTTGAGTTTTGGGGCCATTTGTAAGTGAAATAAGAGTCACCTGAACACAAGTACTTCAGTATCTCAACAGTCACTTTGATAACCAAGATGGCTACTAAGTGACTAACCAGTGGTTACTGTATACGTATAGCATGAATGTGCTGGACAGAGAGATGACTCACATCCTGAGTGGGTCATAGCATGATGCTTGAGATTTCATTATGTGAATCTGAATGATGTGCAATTTAAATTTATGAATTGTTTATTTCTGGAATTTTTCATTTAGTATTTTAGAACAAGCTTGACTGTGGGTAACTGAAACTCAAAAAGTCAAACCTTAGATAATGGGGGAGGACTGTAAATAGACAAAACTATGGGTTCAGGTCAGGCCACTAATGAGCTATTTAGACAAGTCATGGACAGGGAATTTTCCCACATCAAACCACCTGGTAGATAACAGAGCTGAGATTAGAAGCCAGATATCCCGATTTATAGGAACAAGCTTTCTGGTACAACTCACCACAGATCACTATTTGAAGGTATTCTTTTACACACTTCTCTACTTTGTAGTCTCTTAGTCTACACTTTCATTCTTACTTTTTATTCTCAAAACTGAAGTTCTTTTTTTGTCATTTAATTATAGTCTATTTTTACAGCGGTTTTAGGTTCACAGCAAAATTTAGCAGAAAGTATAGAGAGTTCCATTGTATCCTCACAACCTCCTCCACTATCAACACATGATGTAATTCATCATTATGATCGATGAATTCTACATTGATACATCATTATCACTTAAAGTCTATCATTTATACTAGGGTTCATTCTTGATGTTGTCCATTCTGTGGGTTTTGGCAATTATATAATGACATGTATCCACAATTATAGTATCATATGGATACTCTCATCTGTCCTCATAGAATGTCACAGAGTTGTAATCACACAGTACATAGCATTTTCAGACTGGCTTCTTTCGCCTAGTAATATGCATTTAAGTTTCCTCCATGTCTTTTCTTTCTTTCTTACATTTTATTTTAACATTTTTGTTTTTTACATTTTACTTTTTTAGCTTTATTGGGAGATATAATTTACAAATAGAAATTTGTAAAATACACAGTTTACACATAAAAACTGTATATAAGGTGTGTAACATGATGTTTTGATGTATGTATATATACATTGTGAAATGATTACTACTATCAAGCTAATGAACACTTATCACATCACATAGTTATCTTTTTTTTTTTGGTGAGATCTACTTTCTTAGCAAGTTTCAAGTGTTCCGTACAGTATAGTCACCATGCTTCACATTAGATTTACAAAACTTATTCATCCTGCATAACTGATGCTTTGTACCCTTTGACCAACTTGTCTACATTTTCCTCACCCCCAGTCTATGGTAACTACCACTCTACTCTCTGCTTCTGTGAATTTGACTTTGTTGGATTTCACATATAAGTGAGATCCTACAGTATTTGCTTTTCTGTGTCTGCCTTATTTCACTTAGCTTAATGTCCTCCAGATTCATCCGTGTTGTTGCAAATGGCAGAATTTCCTTCTTTTTGAAGGCTAAATGCTATTTTGTTTTTTATCAGTCTACACACACACACACACACACACACACACACTTGCCAAAACCCATATACTGTACACCAAAATGTTGAACGATTTTTCATATGCTTTATTTGCTTTCATATTCTTTAGTGAAGTGTCTGTTCAGGTCTTTTGACCATTTTTAATTGGTTTATTCTGTTTTATTATTGATGAGTTTTAAGAGTTCTTTGTATATTTTGGATAATATTCCCTTGTCAGATACGTCCTTTGCAAATATTTTCTCCCAGTCTGTGGTTTATCTTCTCATTCTCTTGACATTGTCTTTCACATCAAACTTAATTTTTGATACAAAACTTTATGTTCTGTGATGTCTGGGTCTGTGCACTCAAAAATACTTTTGAATTTTGGAAATTCATGTTGAAAGGAAGTAGCTTTGTGAATTCTGAAGTACTCCCTTGAGTGACATTCCAAACTTGATGTCTTAGTTTACCTTGAAAGGCTCACATTATATGTGTCAGTAGTCACCTCTTAAGCACAAGTTCTGTGCTCTTGACATTGGGCAGGTGTAGGTCTTTGGCTGTCAAGTCAGAGCTAAATACACCCTGAATTTTGGGTCTCTTATTGAGGGAATGTAAAACTCTCATAAAAATTAAAATCTTCTGCAATACAATAACAAACATGCAGCGAGACTAGTGGAATGTGCATATAATGAGGAGCAAAAGGATCTATCTTCTAGTGTGTACTCCAACATGTGGTGGTTGGTAACTTTGGTTAAATAAGCCTTACAAAACCTGTTTCTTTCTGTAATACTGGAATAATATTAACTGTTGTGGTGGTTAATTTTATGTTAGCTTGGCTAGGCCATGGTCCCCAGTTTTTGGTCAAACTCCAGTCTACACGTTGCTGTGAAAGTATTTTTTAGATGTAAGTGACATTTAAATAAGTAAGTAAAGCGTATTACCTTCTGCAGTGTGGGTGGGACTCATCCAGTAAGTTGAAGGCCTTAAGAGAAAGGCTTTAGGTCCAAAGAAGAAATAATTCTGCCTCCAGATTAACTTTCGACTTGAGACTACAACATTAACTCTTCCTTGGGTCTCCATCCTACCCTTCAGATTTTGGACTTGCCAGCTCCTGTAATCATATGAGAAAATTCCTTAAGATCTCTCTACACACACACACAAACACACACACACATCCTATTTGTTCTGTTTCTCTGGAGAACCCTGACTAATACAACTGTTTAGCCACTACATATGTATTTATATATGTATATGTGTGTGTGTGTGTATATAGTATATATAGAGAGTATACAATGTATCTATAGATAGTATACTATATACACAGTATATATGTAAATATATGGTATACATAGTATATATACACACAGCATATGTAATAACACTGGATATATATAGACAGACTATTATACACAGTATATCTATACATAGATATATACACATATAAAGTGTATATATACTGTATGTATATAGCATACTGTCTATACTATACTATGTGTATACTATGTATGCTGCATATATTTATATACTATATATTTATATGTGCTATATATATTTATATAGTATACTATGTATATATAGTATACTATATATTTATATAGCATACTATCTATAGTATACTATACGTACTATGTATGCTATATCTGTATATGTGTGTATATATCTATATATAGATATACTATGTATAATGGTGTGTAATATACAGTGTATATTATATATAATATGTATATGTATATATATGTATACTGTAATATATATACGTATACCTATAGATAATATATTACAGTATTATATATACACTGCATATACATCTACATGTATATTATATATACCATGTATACATATATGTACACATATATGTATATTATATATATACACACACTCTCTTTCTCTATATATAGGCTTTTCTATATAATGGAGTGATCATTTCCTTGTTCTTTATTACATTTGTTGGCCATATTTCACTTCTACAAATTGTTATAAAGGTTAAAGAGCAGATCAAGCAGAGAAAAATGAGCTTTGGAGGCTCAGTGAAGATTTTGAATGTGCTGGATTGCAGTCTTAAAGAATGTAGAGACTGTGATACATATACATCATGGAATACTATGCAGCCATAAAAAGGAATGAGATTGGCCAGGTGTGGTGGCTCATGCCTGTAATCCCAGCACTCTGAGATGCTGAGGCAGGTGGATCACCTGAGGTCAGGAGTCTGTGACCAGCCTGACCAACATGGTGAAACCCCGTCTCTGCTAAAAAATACAAAAAATTAGACAGGCGTGGTGGTGGGTGCCTATAATCCCAGCTACTCACGAGACTGAGGCAGAAGAATGGCTTGAACCCGGGAGGCAGAGGTTGCAGTGAGCTGAGATGGTACCAGTGCACTCCAACCTGGGCAACAGAGTGAGACTCCATCTCAAAACAAACAAACAAAAAAAACAAAAACAAAACAAAACAAAAATGTCCTTTGCAGCAACATATATAGAACTGGAGACCATTCTTCTAAGCAAACTAACACAGGAACATTAGTACTGCATGTTCTCACTTATAAGTGGGAGCTACACAACAAGAACATATGGACACAAAGAGGGGAACAACAGACACCAATGGTGGAGGGTAGGAGAAGGGAGAGGATGAAAATAACTACCTATTGGTTACTATACTTATTACCTGGGCGACAAAATAATTTGTATACCAAATCCCTGAGACACACAGTTTACCTATGTAACAAACCTGCATATATACTTCTGAACCTAAAATAAAAGTGAAAAAATAATAGAAATGGAAGGTTGGTTATGAGCAAAAGGATGGGATGAAATGAAGATGACTGGACTTGGCTATTAAGTAGCAACAGATCACCTTTTGTGAACCAGGTTCCGTAGACTGGTGGTAGTGGAACTCCGTTCGTACGGGTAGACCCAAGATCCCACAATGGTTTCTTGAAGATTATATTTTCAAAAAGTACATTCTGCAGGAATAAGCTCTAGGACTAACACCCTGTAGAGTTATTGAAAAGACATTTACTTTCAAAGGATGTCATGAATCATCAAATGACCAGAACAATAAGTTAATCTGGTAGGGTAGGAGTCTATTTGTGAGTTTAAGAGTGGAGAAGATATTTTAATATTGTACTTCTTTGTTCAGGTATCTCCTCAGATTATGTGGGAAAGTTCTTAATAAGGAAGTTAAATAGAGAGGGATAATAACTTTTCTTAATATACAATGCACATTTGATGCCATCAAGATTGGCAAATTTCCCAGATCAAAAGCTGTTATTAGCTCACTGTTTCTTTAGCCAATATATTTTTATTCAAATTATCTACTGTGCACTGACATGCAAGAGAAACATCCATTTCTAATAAAATATGGCCTGATATTATCTAATGTGTTAAATCTAAGGGTCATCTCAAGAATACAAAGTTTAATATAACTCCTTAAGGACTGTACTAAATAAATATCATTCTTTTGCAGTAATATCATGACCATATTATTTTTAATTGCTGTAATAAATGAATTCTGTTCAGATAGCTTCAGAAAGATCCTCCCAGAGTTTATTCATTGGTGCAAATGCTGATGTGCAAACAGCAAGAGGCTGAATGCATGCATAATCAATAATGCATCTAGAAGCTCTCAACAGAATTTAGTCAGAGTATCTATTAGACCTTGTCTCTCAATATCTCATCTCTCTGGCTAATTATTCATACATTTCGGGGAATCTTGACTGCATTAAGCCGCCTTCCTTTGGACAATGAGGGGAAAGAAATTACCCCCAGAAGGATGAAAAATACTTTTCTGCAGTGGCTCCATACATATAAGAACCTGTGACTCCATGGTAATGCATAATCAGCACATATTTCAGAGTCCTTCATTTATTCAACATTCATTCAAAAACACTTATTAAGTACTTTCTAGATGCCAGGCACTATTGGGAATAGAGCAGACAAGTTCCCTGCTACCTGTATAGCATTTAGCAGAAGACAGAAAAATAAACAAGTAAATCTATATATAAAGATACTTTACAGCTAGTCTAGATAGGCCTAAAAATAAAAATAAAAAATGGAGTATTATAATGCAGGGAGTGGGGTTGACAGTGCTAATTACATTAGACAGCTAGGGAAGACCTCTTAAATGAAGTGACTTTGAGCTGAAGATTTGGGAAAAGAGATATCTGAGGCTTAGGCAACCACAATTTAAAGACCCTCAAGTGGGGTTTAGTATGCTGAAGAAAGAGAAAGCAAGCCTGCCTGGCCAGAATGTAGAGATCATAGGTTAAGAGTGGTATGCAGGAAGACTGTGTAAGGTCTTGTGAACAGTGATTGAGAGTTGGATTTCATTCTCACTGAATTTGGAAGTCACTGCTGTGTTTTGAGTCAGGGAATGACATGATTTGCTTTTTCTTCCTCCTGCAATTGTTCCCTTTGCTTTTTCTCAGGTGCTTTCTCACTCAACTTCTCCACAGGTTTTCTGAGTCAATGTTTCAGATAATATGTTCTCTGGATAGTTCCTGTCTGTTCAAGTAACCTCATTCTATGAAGTGATAGTAGTTGTATTGCTACTCTTTTTTAATAATTGCATAATCATCCCCACATTTTTGGTTTAATATCACATGAAATGTGATACCATAAAATCATATGAAATGAAATTGATTTGGTTCCGTTGTATCGGAGTTTGCATACTGACAGCCTATGGGTCACAGACCATAGACATACTGTATTTGGTCCATTCAGAATTTTACAAATAGAGAAATTTGTCATAAACATTGAGAGTAACATGATGATCTTTTTTTTGTATGTTTCTAAAGGATCATATTTGGAAAATAATGTTAGAGAAAGACCTTACAAGAAGAGACATAAGGCAAAGCGAAAAGGTAAAGAGGCTGGGGAGGCAAGTTTTACAAAGTTAAAGATGAAAGGCTGGAGATCAGCACTCATTGTATATGACATGCATTCTTTGAGACACTGTCTATTTACAGCCATTTACAGCTAAAGGGATCTAAGAGGCAATATATATAATGAACCCACTGAACTCATATTGCATAGATTCAAATCCTAGTTCTAATGCTTATTAGATATCTGATTAGGGGACCCATTACTTTGTCTTTTTATGCTTCAATTATTTTATTCTCTGCAAAGTTGGGATAATATAGTAAGTACTTTTTTCATAAGGTGGTTATGAGGATTAAGTGATTAATACATACGAAGCACTGGGAACAATGTCAGTCACTTAGTAACATCCATTAAGCTATTACTGTTATTATTCTCATTTTACAGATTATTCAAAAAACATGATTCTCAAACAACTAATTGACATGGCTGAGGTTACCCAACAAGTTAATGAAAGAGTCAGATGCTGAAATTAGGTCTGTTAGAAAGCGCTGCTGGAGATAAGCGTTTTAAGAGTAATTTGAATAATTTGGCTTGGGAACAAAAAACTGACAATTTTATCTTTGTTTAGCTCAAGTTTTATATCAATCATTCTAAAAAATATATCAAGACTTTTTGCCTGTCTTAAAAATTGTTAAGGACCAAAAAGAGATTGTGTTTATGTAGTTTGTATCTATTGATATTAATAATATTAGAAATTAAAGCTAACAAACTTAAAAATTACTTATGAATACATTAAAAACCTATTAAATGCTTTCATAAATAGCATATTTTTAATGAAAATTATTTTCTAAGACAAAAATATTTAGTGAGAAAAGTGGCATTATTTATATTTCTGCAAATCTCTAATGTCTGTCAGAAAGACAGTTAGGGTCTCATATCTACCACTGCATTCAATCTGTTGCAATATCACTCTGGAAAACTCAAATGAACATGCATCTCCTTACTCCTTAGGAAAGTAGTTTGACTTGACTTACCTTCTGATAGTCTCAAAGATCCCCAGAGGTTCCCAGACCATATTTTGAGAATCATTAATCTAGGTAAAATCAGAGATTTGAGATGGGAGAGATACAAACTTTGCCCAAGTCTCCCAATTTACTTTGGAAGTGGAAACCCAGTGGCCAAGAGCAAACCTTTCCAGTGAGAAAACATTTGTTGCCTTTGCACAAGATGACTCCAGTTAAAATAATCACAACAGATGTCTACAGCCACCCCAAAATATTCATTACTTTGACTAAATATGAAATATTACCCCTCCAAACCCTTTCTCCAGATTCATGTGTCTGAAAGAGCTGAAGTGAAATAGAGATGGTGCACAATTGCTCAGAATTAAATTAATGAGTAAAAGAGTGTACTCTGAATTCACAGGAAAATGAGAAAAATTCCATGTGCTCACCTTCTTCTTGTCCCTCTAAGCTCCTTGGAATTCCTGAGTATTACATTAGTTGTCTTTGTGGTGGGAGTTGGGGAATTCTAATGTCCTCTTCTTGCAGTTGGTGGGCATAGATGAGGCATTTGAAAGATAACATCTACCTGATAATAGACCCAATGACCTGTGAAGATTTCAGTTCTCTTCTTATCCATCAGATCTTTATAGTTCTGAAGACCTGCTGTTAGACAGACTGTATGTAGAGAAAGAAAATTATTTTCTTATCTAAAAAACTTTAGATAAACCATTTTTGTAATGGGGTTCATTCTGATGAGGTCTGAGTATTTGTGGACTCCTCAACAGACTAAATCTTTTATTTCTTCAGGCAAATCTTGAAGTTCCACATTGTCTCTTAATGCCATCTGTAATTTATCCATGTATTCATTCAAAATTTGTTGGCTAGCTATTATGCCAGTTAGATACTGCTGACTAAAGATGAATGTCCAAATTTATATATTTGAAGAGTTCAGAAGAAGGTATAAATTATTTAAATATATGTGAACTATATGTGAAAAACACTGTACTAGAGACATGGATACACTGCTTTGGAAGACACGTAGGGGAAGAGTAATTGTAGTTGAATGATTTGTAAAATGTTTCTCACTGGAGCTGGGTCCTGTAGGAGGCATTGTGATTCAGGGGATTCTTGATGAGAGAAGAGCATTCTTGAAAGGAACAGAGTGAGTAGAAGTTTGTAGCTGTGAAGAAGCCTGAGATGTGCAGGGAATGATGAGAAGCTGGAATGTAGGGTGCACATGAATGGAGGCTAGAACAAGATTGGAAAGGAAGGCTGTGGTTAAACTGGGGACAGGCCCTAGGGATTGAAAAGGGGTATTTGTACTTTATTCTCTAGGCCACAGGGAACCATCAGTGGGCTGTTTTCTGTTGCAATGTATGTTTTAGAAAGATCTTTCTGCTTGTAGATAGGCAGGAAGAGGAATGAGTTGGGGGATGGAAGCAGTGCTTCATGTGAGTTAAGATGGTTTACTTTCACTAAGGCAATGACAATGGGAAGAGAAGGGAGGCAGTGGGGTCAGAGTTGAGAGGTATGTAGAAGCTTGCATCAACCAGACCTCATTCTAGATGTGGAGAATGAGAGTTCATCCTTAAGGACAACTTATAGGAGACTGAACTGGTGAATTAAAGTAGTTACTCATTCAGGTGTAGAAAACTGGAGTAATGACAGGAGTTCGTAGAAATGCTGATACTGATTTTAAACATTCTGAATTTGACCCATCTATGGTTTATCTAGGTGACACTTAGAAATACGAATCTCAAGAGAGGTTGAGAAGAAGTTATGTATTTTCTTTCTAGAAACATCTGTAACCAGCTTAGTGTATACTACATATGAACTTGATGCCAAACCCTTTGCTGTTGTTTGTATGGATGTCTTATGTCTTCAGCAAGAAATAAAATTTTCAAACGGTTCCAAATATTCGTCCCTAGTCGTAAGCTTTTAAAAGGCAGGAACACTGGGTTCGACTTCTTTTGTTTTGTTTTGTTCGACTTCTTTTGTTCGACTTCTTTTGTTTTCTCACAGAGCCTAATGCAGGGGTAGGCATAAATTGGGAGATAATCACTTAAAGGTATTCTTTAAAGTAAGAAGATAGAGTCAGAAAATGAAGGCAATGAAGAATAGTTTAGGCCAGGTGGGGTGGCTCATGCTTGTAATCCCAGCACTTTAGAGGCTGAGGGGCAGATAGATCCCTTGAGTCCGGGAGTCCTAGACCAGCCTGGGCAACGTGGCGAAATCCTATCTCTAAAACAAACAACAAAAAAAGCAAAAATTAGCCAGGAGTGGTGGTGCATGCTTATAGTTCCAGCTGTTTGGGAGGCTGAGGTTGGAGGATCCTTTAAGCCCAGGAGGCGGAGGTTGCATCAGCCGAGATCACACTGTTGCACTCCAGCCTGGGCAACAGAGCAAGACCCTGTCTCAAAAAAAAAAAAAAAAAAAAAAAAGAAAAGAAAAAAAGAATAGTTTAGAAAATTGAGCAATTAAAGTAATTCAGAGGACTTAAAAAAGAAAAAAAAATCCTTCATATAGATTCTTAGTAAGAAGTGGGGAGAAAAATGGAATCCAGAGATACAAAGAAAGATGAAGAATATGAGTAATTACGGCTTTAAAAATATTTAATGCTAACAGTAATTGAAAGAAAGATTATTGCCAGAAGGGATTTTTTTTAGAAGGGAATTAAAAAAATATAAAATCCTTGTAATGGTACATACTTTTAGAGAATTTAAACAAAAAAGTCATTGAGAGTTAATAATAAGGTGTTTGAATTTGACAGTTTCAGTAAAAAATCCTGGATCTCTGAATATAAAGACACTCAATAAACAAAAGGTGCCATTTATGATTGATATAATTAAAAGGGACTTAAACACTTTAAAAATAATATTTTGGGTGTTTTGCATCCCATAGGGAGAGGGGTATCTCAGTATCCTCTCTCTATCCTCCATACTGAGTATTGATTGACTGAAGGGTAAATTCCTATTGTCCAGAGACAGAGATAAACTCAGTGGAATGGACTAGGTTTTTTGCTACAGGAACAATGGTGACTTTGTCAAGCAAATTTTTCACTTTGTTTTATTTTCAGTCTATATGTTGTTTTCTATCTCATTTTCATATATCATTACATATCTATGATTATTATGTAAAAATCACTTTTCTTACTTTGTAACAGATACTGGTTTGCTTTAGAAAGTGTTAAAAATCTAACTTCTGATCAGCTTTAAAGAACATAGTCTCTGGGTGGTCCATGTCTGATCCATACGATTATTTTAACTTTTTTTCGATACTATTGATATTCAAACAAAAGTAACTTAACAGAACCTGCCAGATGAATGAGATTGGGTCATATTCCTCTTCAATAATAAAAATCTTGCTGAGGCTGGCACCTGGAGAAAGGCTAGTGAGATTAAAATCAGTGACTCTTTCACCTCCCTTTGCTTTGTCAAGCATAAGAGAAAGAGGGACTATGAAGCCTTGACAAGGAGAGCAGTGACTTTAATTAAGGGCAAGAAGGGCTCAGGCCTTGATTCCTAATTGTAGATGTTTTTTCAAACATCAGAGGTGCAAACTCAAAATACCTTGCAATTTACTGGTGAGTACAGTCTACTTAAATAAAGGACTATTTAATTCAAAGAAATTTAGAAGGCTTTTTCTTAAGCCAGCTTTGTGTATATTATATTATTGTATCCCTGGAGAATGTAAAATTCTGAATGTGGACCTGCACATTGCTATTTTTTTCCCCCACTTGGATCTTCTTTGGTGTGTATGTGGCTGTGTTTACATGTGTCTCCTATGTGTCCAGCTTATTTTTGGGCGTAGAGGAGAGGTTCCTGATGACTTGCACTCTTTACTTCTCACTACCATCACATACATTACTTTTATAGCTTCCATCCTGCCATTTCAATGAATGGGAAATACGATCACAGGGTAACATGAGTTAATAAGTAATTTTAGGAGGATATTGCTTAAAAATAGTTTCTTAATTATGTTCCATTTGGTTCGTTGTGTTGATAAAATGAGAGCTTCCTTAACAGTAGAATTCACATCGTGAAGTTGAGTTGAAGTTTGAGGATTCTTGCTGCCATTTAACATTTAATGGCATTCAGTTTTCTTGACTCATATTTTTGACATAGTGTTCCATGTTTCATCTGTCACCAATACAGTCCTACTTGGATCTGTAAGCCAAATGAATGCCACCTATTAAATATTGTAGTGTACTCTTTGATTGTTCATTTATTTAGTAGGTTTTTATTAATTTAATGACTATGGTCCTAGTCCCTTTCACATATGGTGCCATAGGTGGAGGAAGGGTTCAAATGTTTCCATAGTATTTATATTTTTTGTTATGTGAATGCCACACAAGCAGCTCTGCAGCCAGAATTTCTTGGTGGCCCAAATATAAAGCCTTCTAATTAGAAGTATGTGGTGCTATAATAAAAACATTATCAAACCAGCTGTACTAGGTACAGATTTTCTGTTTTGATTCATGTGTGTCCATCTATTACAAACACAGCACAAATAGAATATAAAATAAGTTAACACTCACAGCCAAACCTGTTAAATTTAGTTCAACAAATTATATGAAACCCTCCATCTGTTTGCTACATTATTCTCACAATGATAATAGGCAAGGCAGATTTGCTAGCTGGGTTTTGTAGAGAGAATGGCTTGTTCAAAAAATAGGTAATAAGCTCCCCTAAATGAAACCAAACCAAACAGCATTATTTTCTTCTCTGTGGCTTTGAGTGTTTATGTTGTGATACTACATTTACACGGATGTTATTACTGATCTGTTGTGCCAAAGAATAATTTTGAAGCTCATTTATCAACAATTATTTCTCTGGCCAGTATGAATGTTCCAAAAGAGCAAGCAAGTGTGAGGAACAGATCTTTTGATTTCTTTAGTAATAGGTCATGAATAGCTGCTTTTTGCCTTTAGTACCTTTTTCTATGATTTTCTCTTGGCATTGCAAATACATTTATATTTTCAAATATACAGGAGGGCCACAAAGGTCTTTACCATGTAATAATTTGTAAATTAAATAATACTCACATTGTAGGGTTATTGAGGATTGCATGAGATAAAGAAGCATCTAGCACCAATGCTGATTTCTAAGCTGATGAAGCTAACTTGACTTACTTACCTGTCAGCACCTACATCCTATTAGTAATAATTGTGAATTACTGAAGACATCTCTCAGAATTCCTATGACATGTCTTTCTAGAAAGCCAAAATTTTTCTGAATATAGTTTTAGGAACAGCTATCTTAGTTCTCAGATACTAATTCTCTTATTGTCTGAGAACTAAGACAGTTCTCAGATACTCATGATAATTTTTATTTTATTTTTTCAATTTAAATGAACAATTATTTAGCTCCTACCATGTGTGAAGAATTTGTGTACTAGATATATAGGAAGTAAAGATAAATACATCACAGTCTATACAGGTTCAAACATTAATTTGAAACACCAGTCACACTTTTATTCCATTAAACACTGATTTTCCTTCCAGTTTTTGGATTTTTCTTGGCTACGTGCCTGGAAAAACCTTAAAACCTATCAAGAAGACATATACCATTCATGCCACACATATAATATCATTCATTGTTTTAATAATTCTTTTATTTATTATTATTTTTATATATAAACAGCTCTGGAGGCATCCTATAGAGATAGAAACCATGGCACAGATCAGGTTTCACTGCCACTTTGTTTGTTAGTAAACCAAGTATCCCCAAGTCCTCTGGCTATCAGGGCCTGCAGGCCCCTTTTGTATCTGGATAGTAATAGTAGATCTCCCTACTGCCACATTCAGCATAACCACAGGAAGACTTGTCTTCAGGTTCTCATCCCTTTTGTATCTGGAAATCCCCAAGGAACACATTCTGTTTTCCAAATTTAATTCTGGGGGATGGATTTGGGAGTCTTGTGGCAGCTTCTCCAGGCTGCTTCCACACTCCCTTGCAACTTTGTTCCAAATGTGAAAACAAGGCTCTCATCTGATTCTCTGTAGTATACTTATGATTAAACGCAAACATTTTGCAAACTCTGCTGAAGAGCTGCAGGTAATTCAGGAAATTACAACACAGAAAAAAATCTTAAATATGAATTTGCCTATTATAACTCCATAATATCAGATGATGTCTACTGATTTTCCTTCTCTGTTCCAATCCAGTGGCAGTGTTTACCTCCACAATAGGAGTGAGAACATTTGACCAGGTTTCCTTTTATTCAGAGACCTGACACCCCAACTTTCTCTTGGGCTAACTGCAAAGAAAAAAGAATAACAAAACCCTTTCTCTTTACCTTCAGGCTGTGGTCCATGTTGCAGTAAACCTAACCTCCTTTTCAGATGAAACTCTACCTCTATTTAAGAAGGCCTTTTATGTTATTAGATAGAAGAGTTTAGCATCTGGTTTTCTCAGCTCACCCATTCCTGAAAAGCAGGATTTATAAATTCAAATATCTTTGTAATCTGGTAAATATAAATGGGTGATGGGCCGAGCACAGTGGCTCATACCTGTAATCTCAACACTTTGGGAGGCCAAGGTGGGCAGATCATGAGGTCAGGAGATCGAGACCATCCTGGCTGACATGGTGAAACCCGTCTCTACTAAAAATACAAAAAATTAGCCCAGCATGGTGGCAGGTGCCTGTAGTCCTAGCTACTCAGGTGGCTGAGGTGGGAGAATGGCATGAACCCGGGAGGTGGAGCTTGCAGTGAGCCGAGATTGTGCCACTGCACTCCAGCCTGGGTGACAGAGCGAGACTCTGTCTCAAAAAAAAAAAAAAAAAGTATATATATATCCATATATATATATATGGGTGATGTGGGCTTGTTATAAGAAAAAGTATACTGTCTTCAATCTTTTTGAAATAAATGGTCGGGCTTCTTGGGTGTATTTTTTAACACAACCTTTGATAGGAAAAAGTTTAGGAAATATTTAGCTTAAGTGTGATGACATTTATCATCTGACATATATAATAAATAGGGAAAGATGGGAACCGTGGTTAGTGGATAACAGATGCTTCACCTACAGAGAACCTGGGACTCAACTTTAGCTGTTGACACCACATGAGAGCATGAGTGGGGCATTCCCAACTCTTCCTACTATTTGGAGAGACAACAGGAATTCCCATTTCTATGAGGTGACTGGGTTTTGCTTCCAAAATTTAAAAAACACTATGAGGGTTGATATTGTATGTTTCAAATGAAGCATGTTGGTAGGCCACATCTGACCTCTAGGGTGCAGTTTCTCAGCCTCTGTTGAAAAGGATTTGGGCTTCATTTTTGCAAAGCCAAAAGGCCAGAAGGTCAATGGAAAGTTTTTTGGTTTTGATTTTGTTTTGGCCAAATCTATACATAGTGTTTTTATTGTTTTGTGGAATAACAGCATCAACAAGTTATGACATTATAATAGTATTTTGTCTCTGCTACATAGACAAGATGAAGATTTGGGGAAGAACAGTAGTTCACCTGAAAATGTTTGATTTAGTTACAGGAATTAGTTTGGATAGAAGAAAGGACATGAGAGGTTTGGAATCAGACAGACCTAGGCTTAAACCCATCTCTGACATTCAAATGTAAGTTGGTGTAAAAGACAAACTCTGACTCACCTTCTGATCTGTAAAATGGGAATAATAAAGCTTACCTTACAAATAAGAGTAAGGCCAGATAATTCATACAACTGGCTGGTCCATAGTAAGCATTAAAAAATACCAGTTTCTTCTTTTCTACCTCCTGTTTACTTGGTTGTTTATTAATTTCCACCACTTGCCTTAGTTCCAAAGCCAGAACTTTTAAGTTTGTTTTGTTTCTCTGTGTAGGTTTTGCAGTGTTTAGAAGTGGGATGGCTATCTCAACAAGTTCCAATAAATTCCTAGTTTTATCAAATGGAAGACTGTCTGGTCTCTTGCCCAGGATTTGTTATGGCACTTCCCCAGTACATTTTGTTGTATTCCTAGTGCTGCATTAATCCATCTAGCTGTGCTCACTTGACGTCTAATGGTTGGTCCTGCTGACATAACCTTAGCAACCTTATTCTCCTTGTTAGTATCACCCACAGCAGCCAAGTAGCTCCTCCACCAATTACGCATTTAATTGTTTAACTAGTTGCATGTATTTCTCTCTTACGTAGTCATTCATATTATTTTTAGTGGAATTTGGGACAGAAAAGCTACTATCATTTTTTCTCTTTGTCATTATTAGTTTGTACAGCCAGTGCAAAGCAATCGGGGGAAAACACAGGTTGTTTATCAGGAATGCTGTGTTCTAGTTGTTCTAGTAGCAGAAGGTCTGCCATTAGCTGTATGCCACTAGGCAATTCTCCTGCCCCTTGGGTGCTTGGTTATCTCTTTTGTAAATCGAAGTTAATAGTGTTTGCCCTGCTAGCTCTCTGGGTTGTCATGAGATAATAGATAACAAGGAATTTCACTCTACAAATGTAATGTGACTGAAAAATAAAGGTCATTATTTTAGAGTTTTAAGGAATGGGACAGGGTTCCTCAAACTCTGCTCTACACTAGAACCAGCTGGGGAACTTTAAAAGCACCCCATGCTCAAACACAGTTTATAGTCATTAAATCACACTCTGATGTGGAACCTAGGTGTTGGTATTTTTTTTTAAATAGGAAATATGTTTATTATTGATCATCTCAATTTGAAAATGTTCTTTCTCAGGGCTGGTCCATCATACTCAGTCTCTTTGCAAATATTAAATACATCAAAATCATGATCAATTTTAACAGTAACACAGAAACTTCTGTACAGTAAGCAACACAGGAATTTCTAACAATGACACAAGAGCTCCAGAACTTGCCAGTAAAACAAAGGCAGCATTTCCAATGACAAGGCGTAGGAGCCCATGGATAAAATTCTAACAGAACACATGCTGGAAACTAGGGTCAGGAAATGGTATCATCCACCCTTGATCTCAGTATGCTCAGTGATGGCACAAAGCATGTCCTGTGAGAGGGACTTGGAGATAGATCGCTTCTATCCAGAAATGTGCCCTTTGGGAATGGGACATGTGGTACCTAAGTGCCCCCAAATCAATTGTTTTTCAACTTCCTGTCTACACAATCGTAACCAAGGTTTCAAGGAGAAGGGAGGCGCAGGAAGTATTTAGCTTTGACTTCTTAGCAGATGTAACACAAGCTCTTCATCCTCCGCTGAAGACAGGCCAGTATCCAAAGGCTCGGAAGTGTCCCACTTGGCCTTCTTTCTGTTACGACTTGTTGGTCCCATGTCTTCCACTTCACTGTTTTTCCTCTTCTTCATCCCCTGCTTCTTCTTGGTATCACTAATTTCATTTTCCATATCTTCACTATCTGAATCTTCAGAGCTTCTGTACTTATCTGGATCTGGGAGTGTGCTTGGATCAAATCCATCATCATCATCATTCCAATCCAGAAAGGCTTCCTCTTCATCTTTGGCCTTCGCTTGTCTCTTATTGGCTTCTCTTCCAGCTTCCCTTTCTTTCAGTCTTTCCTCCTGATGCTTTGCCTTAATTTTCTTCCTATATTCTTCTTTGTCAAATTTGTCCTCCTCCTGAAGTCTTCCCTTTGCTTTATCTAAGTTGATACCACCCGTGTCATCATCTTCCTCAGCATCCTTGATGGCAGATTTCTGCATTTGTGGCCACTGCTGAACCAACTCCTTCATCAGTACCTGTTATCTTCTTACTCACTTTAAAATTCTCTTCATTACTTTTTTTGCTTCTGCAACTTTGGTCACTTTTTTTCTTGATGCTAGATTTAGAAGGTTCTTTCTTCTGTAATGTTTTCTCCTCTTTAAGGTCAAATCCAAACACATTGTGCCACTTCACCTTCAAGAAATCAGCATCTTCTTCCTCCTCATCTCTGTCTAGGAACTGCATAGGAACTTCCTTGATCTTCTGTGCCTCACTGGTGTTAGGAAGAGATGGAGCTTGAGATCCTTTTGCCTTTGCCAGTTTCTCTTCCATTTCTTCTTCATCGTCTTCCTCTTCTTCCTGTTCTTCATCACTAGTATTGTTAGCCAGTCTGTGCTCTGCCCCTTTGAGTCTTTTTCCACCTTTCAGAAGGATGGACATTTTCTCATTGGAGAAGACTCTAAATTCTTCCACTTTGTCATCAGTGAGGGAGGGAGCCATTGACTCAATTACTTCATCAGCTTGGCTCATTACCAATTCTTTGATGGGTTGTTTCTGCACTTTCTGAAGAAATCTTATGCATGGTGCCACAGCAAGACCAAGAGACAGGGCATATTCAGGTATAGATAACTTACATCAAATACTTCTTTATCCTTCATCAGGTATACCAATTGTGTATAGGAGACGAAGCACCTTTGAGCTGTTTCTTTTAAATCGTGATCTTGAGCTAAAAAAGATTCCAATTTTTTCTGGACATCTATAAGATTTTCTGGATTGATTTTGATTTCCTCCACAGGTACTTTCTTCTGAAGAAGCTGCTGCACGATAGCTTTTTTCTGAGGCAAGCAAAATTAATAAAGTTTCACCATCCTCTTTGTACCCAGCAGTTCTACCTGCTCTGTGAATATATGTGTTGGCATCCTCAGGACAATCAAACTGAGGAGTCCAATTCACACCCGGGAAATCCGGCCCCCTGGCTGCAATATCACTAGCAAAGAGTACTGCAGCTCTATTACGGACAAACTCATTATAGACTTCCATTTTTCTCATTTGCTGCTGCCAACCGTGGAGGGCAAGGATAGAAATACCAGGACATAGCTGGCAAAACACTCGGTACAGATATTGGACCTCTTTGCAACTGGAAAAAAATACAATGCTCTTCTTCAGATGGCTTCTCAAAAAGGAATACAGCAACTCATTTTTTGCTGCTGCTCACAAACTATGTAGTTCTGTTCCAAAGTGGCAGGGGTGCTACATTGTGCTTTTTATGAACCCAGACATACTCAGGGTTTTTCAAACTCAAGCGTGCAAGGTCCTTTACAGATTTAGTTTGTGTTGCTGAGAAAAGTAAAGTCTGACGTTTCTTGGGGAGATTTTCAGTATCAGTAAAGGCCATTCCAAGGTTCTATCTACTTCATCAAGAACTAACATTTGGAGATCAGTAGCGTGAAAAGATACTGTTTCATCCATGTGTTGAAGAAGCCGACCTGGTGTGCACACAAGTATATTTATGTTGTTGATCCTCTCAGCTTCGTGTTTCAGATCCTTTGCACCAATGATGAGACCAGCTGAGAAGCCATGATTCTTTCCCACTTTTTGGAGAACCTCAAAGTTCTGATAGGCCAGTTCTCTCATAGGTGATATTATGAGAACTCCCAGCCCATCTGTTGAGGTCCATTGCAGACGATATAAGGCTTCCTGCACTGGAACAAGGAAAGCCAAAGTCTTGCCAGATCCAGTTTTGGCCGCTCCAAGTACATCTTTACCTTGCAAAGCCAATCCAGTGGTCTGCTTCTGTATCTAACTGCTTCAGTTACCAAACGGTACTGAGCTTCTTGCAAACCTTTCAGTGTTTTTTCTGGACAAGGAAAAAGCTGAAAATCTTGTAATTTCATTTACATTTATCTTCTCATAGTTCTGCATGAGGCGGCTGATACCCTCGCACCCAACCTGCCATTTGGGTTTCTTCAGTTGCTTCCTCAACTGCTTCTTTTTTTTTCTGCCTGTGGCTGTATTTTTTCTTCCAGCGATTGAAGCTCTGCACTGGGTCAGGTTGGGCTCCCGAACCCGGAGAGTCTGCAGTTTTGCCCATTACGGAGGCAGCGACAGCTCGGGTCACCCCCAGACATGAAGCACCTAAGGCCAGGCTCGTAGAATAAGCGTGGGGAAAACACACAGAGGCACATGCGTAGGTGTTGGTATTTTTAAACTACTCATGTGGTGCCAGTGCACAGCCAAGTTTGTGAACAGTGCTCCAGCACCTTGCTCTCAGAGTGTGGTCCATGAGGCCGACCATTAACAGGATCACCTGAGAGTTCATTAGGAATGCAGGTTGTCAAGTCCATTCTAAATCTTTGTATTTTAACAAGATCTTCAGGTGATTCATTTGCATCTTAAAATTTTAGAAGCACTGCTTTAGAAGTTACTTCATCTGTTTTATTCTGAAGTTGAAGAAAAATCCAGAGAAGTTACGGAGTTTACTGATGGTCACAGTTCTAGCTAATGAAGCCAGGACTAGAATTAAAAATTCTTGAATTCCAAACCTGTGCTTCTCTCCAACGCTGTGGATGTGGGCCTGTGTTATCCTTCACATAGAAGAAAAAGGTGTGGATAAATTGTCAATAATGTGTAGCTAATGTCTTTTTCAGATGTAGCTAATGGATTTGCTGTAATTCTCATCTCTCTCCAGACCTATCACCTTTGAGAACAATGTTCATGAGATGGAGAAACTTACTGGAAGCTGCACCTAGATAGATTGCTTTGGATATTTCGGGAGACAGTGGAAGAGTTTGCAATTTAATTGTGCTTGTTATTGAGTTTTGTTTTGTTTTTTTTTTGGTGTATGTGTGTGTGTGTGTGTAGCAGGGTCTCAGTCTCTTGCCCAGGCTGGAGTGCAGTGGCACGATCTCAGCTCACTGCAACCTCTGCCTTCTGGGTTCAGACGACTGTCCTGCCTCAGCCTCCTGAGTAACTGGGATTACAGGTGTGAGCCACTGTGCCTGGCCTGTTATTGACTTATCTTACTAAAATTATCTACTTCCAAAGCATAAATACTAATAAAAAATATTTATAAAATAAGACTTTTCTGCTCTTCATTAGCTGATGGACCAGTCTTAAGACTAAAAGACCATGGTATGAGACAAGAATACTAGTCTAAAAAGATGATGATATGGGAAAAGAATATAATTTTTTCTTTCAGTTATCAACTTGAGGCTTTTGGGAAAGGGAAAAACCTGGGAATTTAGGGATGCAGTTAGTTTTGTAAGAAGCCAACCGAACGTTCCAAAGACAGAGCTTATGCTGGACTCTGTGCTCAAATTGATCTAGCCAGAGTATGAAGGAAGCTGGAGAGAAAATGCAGGCTAGGTTGGTGTTGATCTGTCCAATCAAACACCACATGGGTTTAGCAGATGTATGCCATGCACATCGAGATGTGCTATTTTAAATTTCCTGGGGCAATACTTGTTAGAGAAGAGCAGTATGTTGGACTCATCAGGCTTCTTAGTAATATGTACCTAGCTCTCTCCTCCTCTCTGCACCTGCTGTGATACTGATTATACTGTAAGTAATGGCAGCTTTGCCTTGGGAGGTTATAGATATGCTGCAGATGAGGCATCTCTCCTGTGAAGGTGTGTAAATTTCAAATTGCTAGTTGCAGCTCCTTGCAAGAGGGCCATGGGGAGCAGGAGGGAGAGAACACCAGTGGGAGTGACACCCAAAGCCATAATAATTTCTGATGATTAACCTCCAGTTTTTCACATCCCCTATTATGTGTGTTTCCAGGATCACAGACAAAATGATTGCTCTGCTGCATGGAAAATCTGGCACTGTATAACTATCTAATTTTCCACGCATGATATCATAATACCTCTAGTAGCACTATTTGTAGCTAAAGCCTCCCTCTCCTCCTCCTCCTCCTTCCTGTTTTTTCCTCTATTTGATGTATTTTCCTTTCTTTCATTAATTGCAAGGGGCTTTAGCCCAGGGTGAGGATAGTGAGTAGTGCAATAGGAGTGGTGGCTTCAGAGCCTCCGGTCTGCATGGTAAAAAAATATATGTGTGTGTTTAGCTGTTTAGGCGAAGATTTCTAAAGACCCAGAGTGATATTATTACAGCTAGAATGTATTTAGAAACTCTAATGAAATGCATGTAAGGACAGAGGCAGGTAATAGAAATGAGTGACTGGATCAAGAGAACTGTGGTGGACTGGGTGGCTCCTAGCCTGTCTTAGAAGGGACATACCAGCCAGCTCCATCCATTGTTGCTATAGAGAGTGACAACCAGTGCTATGAAATCTCATTTTTAAACAGAAGCTAAAAATTCAAGTTTTACATGAAATTTTCTGCTCTCTAAATGTTCATAATTGAGGTTGCTTTTTAACTCCATCAACTATGCAGCCCAAAAACCACATCTGAAGGACTAGATTGGGCCTGTGGGGCAAGAGTTTGTAAACTTGATTTAGTCTGATGTCCTCATTTCATGGAAGAAAAGGAATTTGTCCAAGCTCACTCTTGACATTAGTGAGGTGCACAGTTGAGAAAAGAATGCAGGTCAGAATGCTCCTCATTCTTTTCACCTCTGAAGATACCTACAGTAGGATTTATGTGCCAGGCAGTGAGCCAGGTCAGGGTTAGGTTACAGATATGGCTCCAGCCCTCAGTGACCTCACAGTCTGGCAAGGGTGACAGACAAGCAAACAACTAACTATAATTCTTTGAGGTATGTGCAACAAAGAAGTAGCTATAAATGCAGAGGCAACATCAGGAGGAACAAGTTCATTTCATCTGTGAAGAGGGTGACATGGTGTGAAGAATCAGGGAAGGGCTTACAGAAAAGGTAATGCCTTGGTTGGGTATTGACGCTTAAATATTTTGATAATAGTCATGGTGTTTTGTTTGCTTGCTTCTTTTACATTTGTTAAGCAGCTGGGTTGTTACTGTGATTCTGATGAATTTAGGGGGGCAGGAATTGATAATAAATTGTCTCGTATTGACTTAAAGTTCACACATACCAACTTACTTGAACCTCATAATGTTTGGTGAGGGTAAGGAATAGGGCAGGTATTCATAGATAAGGACATTGTGACTCGGGAAAACTAAATGCAAGGCCCAATGTCACCTCATTATATATGCAGCAGTAGAACTGGGTGGAAGGGAAGTTTCTCATTTGTAGTTGGTGCTATTTATATTTTGGGTCCTGACTTAGCGTGGCAACACAAATCATCCATCCTGTGCTGTAAACCAATTCCAAGTTCTGGAATCCTCAGGAGTTTTTGCCTCAACTTTCCTGGGAAATTGTTCATTGGAGATAAGGTGAAGATAAAGGTTTGGCAAGACTCTGATTCAGAGTGCAGAAACACTCAGTCTTTGAGCCCGGCCCCATTCCACAAGTTGTAGGCCTGCAGGGCTGTGTTCAGTGGGACACTGGTGAGGGTAGAAGGTTGGGGGATAGGAGGCCTAATTTTCACGGAGTCCCAGTGTAGGCTAGCAGGAACCTTGGGAATGCTATTGTGTCTGGAATTGGTGGGTTCTTGGTGTCGCTGACTTCAAGAATGAAGCCGCAAACCCTCCTAGTGAGTGTTACATCTCATAAAGGCGGGGTGGACCCAAAGAGTGAGCAGCAGCAAGATTTATTGTAAAGAGCAAAAGAACAAAGCTTCCCAGTGTGGAAGGGGACTGGAGCAAGTTGCCACTGCTGGCTCAGGCAGCCTGATTTTATTCCCTTATCTGACCCCACCCACATCCTGCTGATTGGTGCATTTTACAGAGAGCTGATTGGTCTATTTTACAGAGTACTGATTGGTACCTTTACAATCCTTACACCTAGACAGAAAAGTTCTCCAAGTCCCCACTAGGTTAGCTAGATACAGAGTACCAATTGGTGTATTTACAAATCTTGAGCTAGACACAGAGTACTGACTGGTGTATTTACAAACCCTGAGCTAGACACAGAGTGCTGATTGGTGTGTTTATAATCCTTGAGCTAGACACAGAGTGCTAGTTAGAAAAGTTCTCCTAGTTCTCACTAGGTTAGCTAGATACAGCCTACTGATTGGTGTATTTACAAACCCTGTGCTAGACATAGAGTACTGATTGGTGTATTTACAATCCCCTAGCTAGACATAAAGGTTCTACAAGTGCCCACTAGACTCAGGAGCCCAGCTGGCTTCACCTAGTGGATCCTGCACCACGGCGGCAGGCAGAGCTGCCCACCAGTCCTGAGCTATGCCTCCACTCCTTAGCCCTTGGGCGGTCAATGGGACCGGGCGCCAAGGAGCAGGGGGCAGTGCTCCACGCTGGAGCCCACCGTGGAGGCGGGTGCTCGGACAGCCCTGCCCCGTGGGGAGGCAGCTGAGGCCCGGCAAGAACTGGAGCACAGTGCCAGGGAACCAGCACTGCTGGGGAACCCTGTGCACCCACTGCAGGTGCTAAGCCCCTCACTGCCCTGGGCCTGCAGTGCTGGCGGCAGCTCAGTGTGCCGGCCTGCCAAGCGGGCGCCCCTACCCGTGCCCCAGCTGGCGCTTGCCGGAACTCGTGCTGGCCCAGGACCACAGTGAGCAGCCCTGGTTCCTGACCTCGCCTCTCACTCCACACCTCCTGTCAAGCAGAGGGAGGTGGCTCCAGTCTCGGCCAGCCCAGAGAGGGGCTCCCACAATGCTGTGGCAGGCTGAAGGGCTCCTCAAGCACCGCCAGAGTGGATGCCGAGGCCGAGGAGGCACGGAGAGCGAGGGCTGTTAGCACATTGTCACCTCTCACTATGGGCATGGGGTTAAGTACATATAAACAATTTCACACTTATAGTGGGTTATTTTAGAAATTCATTGGCTGGCTGGGCGCAGTGACTCAAGCCTGTAATCCCAGCACTTTGGGAGGCTAAGGTAGGCAGATCACAAGGTCAGGAGATTGATACCATCCTGGCTAACAGGGTGAAACCCTGTCTCTACTAAAAACACAAAAAATTTAGCCCGGCGTGGTGGCGGGTGCCTGTAGTCCCAGCTACTCGGGAGGCTAAGGTAGGAGAATGGCGTGAACCCAGGAGGCGGAGCTTGCAGTGAGCCCAGATCTTGCCACTGCACTCCAGCCTGGGCAACAGAGCAAGATTACATCTCAAAAAAAAAAAAAAAAAAAAGAAATTCATTGACCATGTGACCCAACTTCTTAGGAGAAAATTGAGACAGTAAGAAAGGGGATACTTTTACTGAGTGCTCACTGTGTCTTTGCAACTGCACTAGGTATTTTTATGTTATCCAAGTTAACACTGCCAGAAAACCTGAAAGATGAACATCATCAACTCTATTTTCCAGAAGAAAAGCTGAGACTCAAAGAAGAGGTTATGTAACTTGCCAAAGGTTAGATGGGTATTAAATGATGGAGCTTGTGTAGAGTTAGGTCTGGTAGTCTGACTGAATCCAAAGAACGTGTCATAAGAAACCTAAGAAATGGGACATACTTTTCTGCGTAATGAAGGTGATTTATTTCATATAATAATTTTACTTGGGGTACCTATGCGCACGTGTGCATGTATGTGTTTGTATGTGTATGCTTATGGTGATGGTGAGGTGTCAACAGAAAACAGCATAGGAAAGGCAGAGGAAAGAACCAAATGGGTGAATTTACTTCTAGTCTAATTTACCATGTTGGCTATTCACTTTCAGTTACTCTGCATTAACAGAGATAAAAGAGTCTGGTGGAAAATCTCAAAACTGGATTAATGAAATTATTTGTATTTGGCATTGGGTTGTGAGTGTGTGTAATGGTTTAGAAAATTATAAAACAAATAATGAAACCATTTAGTCAATGTTCAACTTAGGAGGAAGAGAAACGCTGTGCTTTTCATCAACTCTGCTAAATAACATCTCTCTCCTTCCTTCTTTCACATAGCAGTGTCTCTTAGGCAGGCACAAGTTATCCTTACAAAGGGAACTGGTTTCTCTCTCTCAATTTGCTTGTTTACTTTTTCAGATTTCCTGGAAGAGTTAAGGTAATTAAACAGCTTGGTGTAATTGCGGTACTTTTCAGCTTTCTTTCCCAATTTCTGTTAAACTATAGCCTATGGTTGGTTGTAAGGACGACTACCAATTAATTTACCTAACATAGTTTAATTGAACACCTACCATATGCAAGGCACTGTGCTACCTTCTGGGGAATACAAATATCAAAGTGACAAAGGCAGATATGCAACTTACTGTATTGTAGTTAGATTGTAACAAAAACAGACCCAGATCATATCAGGCAGAGATGCTGGGAAAGATAATTCGATATCCTTAAAAAACAATATTTAAAAAATATTTGTTCTGCATTTATTTAGCAGGAGAGAGGTTATTACCAGCCTGAATTTTTAATTTTCTATTAAAGTGTACCCTCAGCTTTGATGAGCAAGATCTATTTTTTTTTTTTTTTTTTTTGAGGCAGGGCCTTGCTCTGTCACCCAGGCTGGAGTGCAGTGGCACGATCTTGGCTCACTGCAACCTCTGCTTCCCAGGTTCAAGTGATTCTTGTGCCTCAACCTCCCAACTGGGATTATAGATGTGTGCCACCATGCCCAGCTGATTTTCGTATTTTTAAGGTCAATTTATATGTGTATATTTTCAGCTATTTATGGAATTGCATGTGGGTACCATGGTACCATTTTATTTCAATGAAAACCCCTCCTATAGATTGTTACTCTGGGCTACCACCCAACTGGCCCAGCCCTTAATTTTGCTCTCTATAGAAGAATGGAGCTCATGGAGACAGGGGAGGGAAACCAAGGAGGGAAAGACTAATTCTGACTGCTACTGAGCCAAGCCTCAAAGAATGATTAAAGTTTCTAAAAGCTGAGAAACTGAGGCCCAGGACAAGATAGGTCTGTCAGGAAGAGAGGGCAGTAGAGGCAAATGCAGGGCCAACTAAGCTAAGGTACAAGGGCTACAAACTGAAAGTGAGATATAGGAAGTCACTAGCTGACTGCAGAGGACAGATCTGATGAAGTATTACTGGCAGATTCAAAGGTCTTACTTCTACCATGGGACAGTTCTCATGAAGTGATAAAGCTGAAATTGGAATGAAGTGGGGGAGAGCCAGGCTGGAGCACTTCTCTTATTGGAGGCTACAGTCACTTGCTTTAAGTTATGCCTGTCCTTAAGCACAAGCATTCTGTGCCAGCTTCTACATTACCCTCACTGTTCTGTGCCTTGCTTTGCTTCAACAACCTTTCTTGAAAGGATGTGCCATTTAGTGGCTCCTTTGCCACTTTTTTCTCAATTGCTGACTTAGGATTTTTTTGTTTATTTGTTTTAAAGACAGGGTCTTGCTCTGTTGCCCAGCTGGAGTGCAGTGGTGCAATCATAGCACATAGCTCATAGGTCATCAGATCCTCCTGCCTCAGCCTCCCGAGTAGCTGGGACTACAGGCATGCGCCACCATACCTGGCTAATTTTTTAGTTTTTTGTAGAGACAAAAAACTCACTATGTTGCCTACACTGGTCTCAAACTCCTGGCCTGAAGTGATCATCCCACCTCTGCCTCCCAAAGTATTGGAATTACAGACATGAACCACTGTGCCTGGCAGAGGGCTGACTTAGGAAGTGGCATGTCTTGAGATCATCCAAGGACTTTAGGTAGTCTGAGTTTGCTGTTTTTATGAACACAAACAGGACTGACATTAACAGGACTGACCTGGGAAGTTAATAATGGCAAGGAAGATGCCTGAATGCCTGGAGGAAGTGAGTAGATGTAGGTGTCGACTGGTTCTGCTTGAAGCAAAGGCTCTCCATCCGATAGACCCTCTAGGAATACCTGGGAGGCTCAGCTTCTAGTCTCAAAGAAGGCCTGGAGCTTTGAGAATGTGGTCTTGTAGAGAGGATCTGTCAGATCAGTATTCAAGATGGTAGATACCACTTACATAATTGCAATTTCATTTTAGATTCTTGGCCTTCATATTTAGAAACAAATTCATACTTGTAATAGTTCTTGTTAAGCATTAGTGGAACAACATTTTAGCATTATTCCTCTACCACAGGCACAACACAAATACAATAGCTGAGGATATTTATAAAGGAGGGCATTTAGAAAGTGGGATTACATGTAGGCTTCCACTCCAAGTATGTTGGCATTGAGAACTTTTATTCAGTCATCTAATATTTCTATCATCTTTGATATTTTAAGGACATATTCCTAGCTTAATATTTTTATTTTTAAAAGGGTATTTGACAGAACAATAAATGGTATTTTAAAAAATAAAAAATTCTGCAGGTAAATAAGTTTGGAGAGTGTTGACTTAAAAAACTTAAACAATTTTTTTTTAAGTCCAAGACTTTTCAGAGCTTTAAATATGGTAATATGCTTTTAGCAATTATAAGAAGAGTATACATGGTCACCTATTTTGTGGTAAACTGAGACCCACTAGAGACAACATGGGAAGCATTGTTCTAGATCATAATTTACATGTGATCTCTTGAGAAAGTCACTTTATATCTTTTTTATTTATATACAATTGTTTTCAACTTTTATTTTAGATTCAGGGGCTATTTTATTTTATTTATTTATTTTAGATTCACGGGTTTGTTATATGGGCATATTGCATGATGCTAGTTTGGGATACAGATGATGCAGTCATCCAGGTAGTCAGTATAGAACCCAGTAGTTAATCTTTCAACACTTATCCCCTCTGCCTCCCTCCCCCTCTCCAGTAGTCCCCAGTATCTATTGTTCCCATCTTTATGTCCGTGAGTATCCAGTGTTTAGCTCTCACTTATAAGTGAGAACATGCAGTAATTGGTTTTCTGTTTCTGCCTTATTTTACTTAGGATAATGGCCTCCAGCTGCATCCATGTTGCTGCAAAGGACATGATTTCATTCTTTTTTATGGCTGTGTAGTATTACATGGTGTATACGTATCCATTTTCATCATCCAGTCCACTGTTGATGGGTACCTACATTGATTCCATGTGTTTGCTCTTGTGAATAGTGCTGTGAGGAACATACAAGTGCACGTGTTTTTTTGGTAGAATGATTTCTTTTCTTTTGGAATGAGATTTCTGGGTCGAATGGTAGTTCTGTTTAAGTTCTTTGAGAAATCTCCAAACTGCTTTCCACAGTGGCTGAACTAATTTACATTCCCACCAACAGTGCATACGTGTTCCCTTTTATCTGCAGCCTCACCAACATCTATTATTTTTTGACTTTTTAATAATAGCCATTCTGACTGGTATCTCATTGTGGTTTTGATTTGCATTTCTCTGCTGATTAACGATGTTGAGTATTTTTTCATATTTTTGTTTTGGCTGCTTTTAAGTCTCTTTTGAGACGTGTGTGTCTTTTGCCCACTTTTTAATGGGGTTATTTGTTTTTTTTGCTTGTTGATTTGTTTAAGTTCCTTATAGATTCTGGATATTAGACCTTCATTGAATGCATAGTTTGCAAATATTTTCTCCTATTCTGTAGATAGTCTGTTTACTCTGTTGATAGTTTCTTTTGCTGTACAGAAGCTCTTTAGTTTAATTAGGTCCTACTTGTTATTTTTTGGTTTTGTTACAATTGCTTTTGAGGACTTAGTCATCAATTCTTTCTCAAGACCAATGTCCAGAATAGTGTTTCCTAGGTTTTCTTCTGGGATTCTTATAATTTGAGGTCTTATAATTTTTAATACATCTTGAGTCAGTTTTTTAATATGGTGGAAGGTAAGGGTCCAGTTTTATTCTTCTGCATATGGCTAGCCAACTATCCTCACACCACTTATCAAATAGGGGGCCATTTCCTCATTGCTTGTTACTGTTGACTTTGTCAAAGATCAGATGGCTGTAGGAGTGCAGCTTTATTCCTGGGTTTTCTAGTCTGTTCCATTGGTCTCTGTGTCTGTGATGAGAGTGCGCATCCCCATCTTGTTCTGTTCTTAAGGGAAATGTTTCCACCTTTTTCCAATGCAGTATTGTGTCCGGAATTGGTGGGTTCTTGGTCTCACTGACTTCAAGAATGAAGCCGCGGACCCTCGCGGTGAATGTTACAGTTCTTAAAGATAGTGTGTCCAGAGTTTGTTCCTTCAGACGTTGAGATGTGTCTGGAGCTTCTTCCTTCTGGTGGGTTTGTGGTCTCGCTGTCAGGAGTGAAGCTACAGACCTTCGCGGTGAGTGTTACAGCTCATAAAGGCAGCGTGGACCCAAAGAGTGGGCAGCAGCAAGATTTATTGCAAAGAGCAAAAGAACAAAGCTTTCATAGTGTGGAAGGGGTCCCAGCGGGTTGCCACTGCTGGCTCCAGCTTTTATTCCCTTATCTGACCCCACCCACATCCTGCTGATTGGACATTTTACAGAGAGCTGATTGGTCTATTTTACAGAGAGCTGATTGGTCCGTTTTGACAGTGTGTTGAGCTAGACACAGAGTGCTGATTGGTGTGTTTACAAACCTTGAGCTAGACACAGAGTACTGATTGGTGTATTTAGAAACCCTGAGCTAGACACAGAGTGCTGATTGGTGTATTTACAATCCTCTAGCTAGACATAGAAGTCCTCCAAGTCCCCATCTGGCTCAGGAGACCAGCTGGCTTCACCCAGTGGATCCTGCATCCTGGCTGCAGGCGGAGCTGCCCACCAGTCCGGAGCTGTGCCTGCACTCCTCAGCCCTTGGGCTGTCCATGGGACCAGGCACCATGGAGCAGTGGACAGCGCCCATCAGGGAGGCTCCCGCTGCCGGGGAGCCCACGCAGCAGGGGAGCTCAGACTTGGCCGGCTGCAGGTCCGGAGCCCTGCCCTGCGGGGAAGCAGCTAAACCTGGCGAGAATTTGAGTGCAGCGTTGGCGGTTCTGTGCTGCTGGGGCACCCGGCACAACCTCCGCAGCTGCTGGCCCAGGTGCTAAGCCCCTCACTGCCCTGGGGTGGGGGCTCCCGCCTGCGGCTCTGTGTGCGGGGAACCACCGAGCCTGCGCCCGCGCCTGCGCCTACCGGAACTCGCACTGGCCGCCAGCACCGCAGCTCAGCCCCAGTTCCCGCCCGTGCCTCTCCCTCCACCGCAGAGGGAGGCGGCTCTGGCCTCAACCGGCCCAGAGAGAAGCTCCCACAGTGCTGTGGTGGGCTGAAGGGCTCCTCAAGCACCGCCAGGGTGGACGTCGAGGCAGAGGAGGCGCTGAGAGTGAGGGCTGCTAGCACATTGTCACCTCTCAGTATGATGTTGCCTGTGAATTTGTCATAGATAGCTTTTCTTCTTTTAAGGTATGTTCTTTTGATGCCAGGTTTTTTGAGGGTTTTTATCATAAAGAGATGTTAGATTTTATGAAAAGCATTTTCTGCATTTATTGAGATGATCTTATGGTTTTTGCTTCTAATTGTGTTTATGTAGTGAATCACGTTTATTGATTTGCATATGTTGAACCATTCTTACATTGCAAGAATAAAACCTACTTGATCATGATGAATTAACTTTTTGATTTGCTGCTGGATTTGGTTTGCTAGTATTTTGTTGAGGATTTTTGCATTTATGTTCATTGGGGATAGTGGCCTGTAGTTTTCTTTTTTCATCATGTGTTTGCCATATTTTGCATCAGGATGATGCTGGCTTCCTAGGATGAGTTAGGGAGGAGTCCCTCTTCCTCGATGTTTTTGAATAGTTTTACTAGCATTGGTACCAGCTCTTCTTTGTATGTCTGGTAGAATTCGACTGTGAATCCATCTCGTCCAGGGTTTTTTGGTTGGTTGAATTTTTATTACTGATTGAATTTAGTAACTTAATATTGGTCTCTTCAGGGTTTCAATTTTTTCCTGATTCAATCTGGAGAGATTGCATGTTTCTAGGAATTTATGCATTTCTTCTACATTTTCTAGTTTGTATGCATAGAAGTGTTCATAATAGTCTCTGAGGATCTGTATTTCTGTGGGATTGGTTGTGATGCCACCCTTGCTGTTTCTGATTGTGCTTACTTGGTTCTCTTTTTTTCCTTTGTTAATCTAGCTAGCAGGCTGTTGCTATTGCTTATCCTTTCACAGAACTAACTTTGAGCTTTGTTGGTCCTTTTTGTGGATATTTGGGTCTCAATTTTATGCAGTTCTGCTCTGATTTTAGTTCTTTCTTTTTTTCTCTTAGCTTTGGGGTTACTTTGTTCTTGTTTTTCTAGTTCTTCTAAGTGTGATGTTAGATAGTTAATTTGAGGTCTTTCTTTCTTGATGTAGGCATTTAGCACTATTAACTCCTCTTAATGAGAGGTGAAGCCAGCTGGACTTCCTGGGTTGAGTGGGGACTTGGATAACTTTTCTGTCTAGCTAAAGGATTGTAAATGCACCAATCAACACTCTGTAAAAATGCACCAATCAGTGCTCTGTGTCTAGCTAAAAGAATGTATATGCACCCATCAGCACTCTGTAAAAACGCACCAGTCAGCGCTCTGTGTCCAGCTAAAGGATTGTAAATGCACCAATAAGCGCTCTGTAAAATGGACCAATCAGCACTCTGTAAAATGGACCAATCAGCAGGATGTGGGCAAGGACAAATAAGGGCATAAAAGCTGGCCATCGCAGCTGCAGCAGCAACCTGCTCTGGTCTCCTTCCACGCTGTGGAAGCTTTGTTCTTTTGCTCTTCACAATAAATCTTGCTGCTGCTCACTCTTTGGGTCTGTGCCATCTTTAAGAGCTGTAACACTCACTGCGAAGGTCTGCAGCTTCATTCTTGAAGTTAGCCAGACCAAGAACCCACTGGAAGGAACCAGCTCTGGACACATTAACACTGTTTTTGCTCTATCCCAGAGATTTGGTATGTTGTGTCTCTGTTTCCATTTTTATTTAAAAGAATTTTTTGATTTCTGCCTTAATTTTGTTGTTTACCCAAACATCATTCAAGAACAAATTGTTTTATTTCATATAATTGAGTAGTTTTGAGATCGTGATATTGATTTCTATTTTTATTCCACTGTGGTCCAAGAGTATTCTTTGTATGATTTCAGTTTTTTTTGAATTTACTGATACTTGCTTTATGGCTGAGCATCTGGTCAATCTTAGAATACGTTACATGTACAGAGAAGAAGAATGTATATTATGTGGTTGGTTGTTAGAGTATTCTGTAGATATCTGTGGGTCCAGTTGGTCAAGTTTTGAATTTGAGTCTAGAAGTCTTTGTTAATTTTCTGCCTCGATGATCTGTCTGATGGTATCAATGAGTTGTTGAAGTCCCGCACTGTTATTGTGTGGCTGTTTCTTTTTATAGGTCTAGAAGTACTTGTTTCATGAATCTGGTGCTTCAGTGATGGGGTCATGTATATTTAAAATAGTTAAGTCTTCTCATTTAATTGAACCTTTTCTGTTATGTAATGCCTTTCTTTGACCTTTTTTTACCGTTGCTGGTTTAAAGTCTGTTTTATGTAATATAAGAATAGCAACTCCTGTTTCTTTTTGTATTCCATTTGTGTGATAGCTCTTTCTCCATTCTTTTACTTTGAGCCTTAGTGTTGTTACATGTGAGGTGGTTCTCTTGAAGTTAGCAGACGGTTGGGTATTATTTTGTTATCCACCTTGCCACTGTGCTTTTTTTTTTTTTTTTTTTTTGAGATGGTGTCTCACTCTGTCGCCCATGCTGGAGTGCAGTGGCACAATCTCGGCTCACTGCAACCTCTGCCCTCCGAGTTCAAGTGATTCTCCTGACTCAGCCTCCCAAGTAGCTGGGATTACAGGTGCCTGCCACTACGCCCGGCTAATTTTTTGTATTTTTAGTAGAGATGGGGTTTCACCATCTTGGCCAGACTGGTCTTGAACTAATGAACTAATGATCCACCCACCTTGGCCTCCCAAAGTGCTGGGATTACAGGCGTGAGCCACTGCACCCAGCCCATTGTGTGCTTTTTAAATGGAGTGTTTAGAGTGTTTACGTTCAAGGTTAATACTGATATATGAGGTTTTGATCCTGTTGTGATGTTGTTAGCGGGTTGCTTTATAGTCTTGTGTAGTTGCTTTTACAGACTTTGGGCTATGTGCTTATGTGTGCTTTCGTGGTAGCAGGTATAATTCTGTTTTAATGTTTAGAACTCCCTCGAAGAATTTCTTGTACGACTAGTCTAGTAGTAATGGATTCTTTCACTGTTTGCTTGTCTGGAAAAGATCTGATTTCTCCTTTGCTTATGAAGCTTAACTTGGCAGGATATGAAATTCTTGGTTGGAATTTCTTTTCTTTAAGGATGCTAAAAATAGGCCCCGATCTCTTCCTGTTGTGAGGTTTCTGCTGAGAAGTCTGCTGTTAGCCTGACGGAGTTCTCTTTGTAATTGATCTGATGCTTTCCTCTAGCTACTAAGATTTTTTCTTTTGTGTCGACTTCGGAGTGTTGATGACTATATGTCCTGAGGATGGTCATTTTGTATAGTAATTAACCTCACAGGGGTTCTCTGAATTTCTTGAATTTGCATGCTTACCTCTCTAGCAAGATTCAGGAGTTTTATGGACTACATCTCAAATATGTTTTCCAGGTTGTTTATTCTGTCTCCTCTCTCAGGAATACCAACGAGTTGTCGCTTTAGTTTCTTTACATAATGGCATATTTCTCAGAGGTTTTGTTCATTTAAAAAATTATTTTTTCTGCCAGACGCGGTGGCTCACGCCTATAATCCCAGCACTTTGGGAGGCCAAGGCGGGCGGATCACAAGGTCAGGAGATCGAGACCACGGTGAAACCCCGTCTCTACTAAAAATACAAAAAAGTAGCCGGGCGCGGTGGCGGGCGCCTGTAGTCCCAGCTAGTTGGGAGGCTGAGGCAGGAGAATGGCGTGAACCCAGGAGGCGGAGCTTGCAGTGAGCCCAGATCGTGCCACTGCACTCCAGCCTGGGCAACAGAGAGAGACTCTGTCTCAAAAAAAAAAAAAAAAAAATTATTTTTTCTTTATTTTGGCTGACCCAGTTGATCTGAAGCATCAGTCTTTGAGCTCTGTAATCTTTCCTCAGCTTGGTCTAGTCAACTGTTAAGGCTTACAACTGTATTTTGAAATTTCTGTGGTGAATTTTTAATTCCAGAAATTCAGTTTTGTTCTTCCTTAAAATGGCCATGTTATGTTTTAACCCTTGAATCATTTTACTTACTTTTTTGAATTTGGTTTTAACTTTCTCTTGAATCTTATTGAGCTTCCTTGTCATCCAGATTCTAAAGTCAATGTCTGCCCTTTCGGACATTTCAGTCTGGTTAGGATCCAGTGCTGGGGAGCTAATGTGATCTTTTGGAGGTAAGGAAACGTTTTGACTTTTTGAATTGCTAGAGTTCTTGTACTGGTTTCTTTTCATCTTAGGGGGCTGGCATTTCTTTATCTTTTTGAAGTTGCTGTCATTTGGATGGGGCTTTTTGTTTTTCTATTATTTTTTCCCTTGAGGGTTTGACTGTAGTGCATATCATGTATAGTTGATTGGCTTCATTTCTGAGTGCTTTCAGAGGGTTAAGGCTCTGTATAGGTTCCTTAGTTGTGGCTAGTTTCCTGCATTGGGTTTCACAGTCGATGCATGCTGTAGGAATTTATTTTCGTTTGATGGTGTAATTCAGGCTGTGATCCGGTAGATGTCCCTTAAGAGTAAGAGCTGGCAGATAGGTTTTTAACCCTGTGCACTTTGTGTTTCCGTGCATTCACAGTAATGCTCTGCGAAGTGGGAAATGGGTGGAGTGGGGATTACCCCTTTACCAAGTTTATTCCCAGGTCTTGGAGAAGCTGCCTCCAATCACTGGTGCTATGCCTGCATTTCCTGAACCCCAAAGTGCTCCTGGTTGACTTCACTCTCCCCTCCCTTAAGGGAGGCCTGAGCTGAAGGTTAGGCCACCAGAAGAGTTGCAGCTCCCCAGGACTTTCTGGTCATCTGAGCTTGGCAGAGTCAGAGGATGTTGTGGGGTATGTCTGTGGGTGGTCTGGTGATGCCCACAGGGTGGGCAGGGTGGTGGGGCTAATGGTGTGCAGCTGGTGTGGCGCTTACAGCCTGGGGTTTTTGCCCAGAATACAGTTATAGGGACCACTTAGCTCAGGCTCCCCCAGCTGGGACTCCTTCTGGTGTCTGTCCCAGGAGTAGGCCTGACCAGCTAGTTTTGTCCCAAACCTTCTGGGCCCAGATCTCTGGGCTGGTCAAGGCCAGAGGGCTCCCTCAGGTAGCAGCTACACTGCCCAACAGGCTGTACCCATCTTGTGGAGGGAGGGACACCAAGCTTTGGTGCTGGCACACAAACCCACACCTCACTCTTCTCAGTGTTCTGAGAGTGGGGGCTCCTTCCCTGCTTAGGCTGAGGTCACGCATCTCAGCTGGATACCCATGGGCAGTGTGCCTGAAACCTGGGGGATTCGAACCGACCTTTGACTTTGTCCTCTGGCCCCCTGGGGTTGAGTATCACCTGTGCTGGAGGCACTGAATTGCTCCCAAGCCACCGGCAAAACACTCAGGGTAGTGGAAACCGTGCTGTGTGCACCCTCTTGTAGGAGTGCCCAGGCAGGACCTTGGGAGGGGCCAGCTGACAAGGGGGCACACAGGTCAGATGTTCTCCAGACCTGTGTAAAGGCAGCCCTGGTTTCTCCTGACCCAGCAATCAGCAGGGGCTACAGTTACTCAAAGCAAGATGGAGAGCCTTGGGGATAGGCACATATAGTTGCATTTTGCCGCAGCTGCATGTTAAACCTTCTGGGCTCCATGGAGGTTCAAGCTCTGCCTCTGCCTATTCTCCAGCAGTTCCCTGTGCCAATTCAAATGTCTTTTCAGGTCGTAGGATCTCTTGTAGCTAGGACCCCAGAGGTCTGTGGCAGGAGTGTTGCGTCCTGGAGCTCTTTTACTCTTCCCTTCTTTAGTACCTATTAGGGATCAAGAGCTGGTCCTGGTGCTTAGTGATGTCATGCAGGCTTCTTAGCTTCCTCCCTCTTTGATCTCACTGTCTACATCACCTTCCTATTGACTTTCAGCATTTTGTCTCAAAAGATCTGTTTGAAGTATGATGGTTTACTCAACATTTTGGTTTCTCTCAGTGGGAGAGGTGTTTCCTGGCTGTGTCTAGTCAGTCATCTTTACCTCTAAGCTGTAGTTTTGTAATGTGCAAATTGACCATGAGAGCACTTGGGATAATTTGAAGTCAAGTGAGATCTTGCGAACTGTTTAAAGTACTGGAACAATTTAAGGTGCTGGGAAAATGTTAGTTATTATTAGTCTACAAAATTTATATCTAAAAGATATTTTGTGATTATTATTCAATACAATAATTTTTATGTTAAGGAAAACAATACAAAATCAATCACAAGCTTATTTAACATTGAGTAATGATAATACCCTCAGGTGAGGCTAGAAATAATTTACAGGTATATCATAGCTGGCTTTACCAATAGAATTTCAGTAAACTAGAAGTACTAAGAAGATCAGGTATTAATTATCACACGATGAAACTTGACTCATGAACTTAGAGATTCCACAAGATTCATCAATGTAAATTTAGGGAATATAGAGTAATTATATGAAAAAGAGATAAACAAGAGAGACCTCCTCATCTTCCCGATTATTTGTGTGAAATGTATAAGTTATTTTAGATTGGGGATTGGGTCTTATATCATCTTATAGTTGTCTTTCAGCACCTGGAACAGTGCTGGATGTAAATTGTATTAATACAAATTCACAGAGAGATTTGTTCCTGTATCTGCATTTCTGGAAAAATGTGGTTTAAATTAGATTACTGTTAAGTGGGTTCAAACCTAGTTGACAATACGATTTGTGATGCTTCAGTGTCAATATAAGAATATTTATTATTTGAATGAAACTCCACAGCAGTCAGTCTTTGGGCAACTCAGTGGGGACCCATTAAGACAAATTATCTTAAAGTGGGAAAAAGAATCTCAGTATCAATCAAATAAATTCTTCGTGTTTTTGTTTAAGTATATAAGAAAAAAGGAGCTAAGAATCAAACATCACATACTGAGGGTTACCAAATTAAGATAATTTAAGATACAATTGATGGAATAAGCAGGTCTTTGCCTAGAAAGGTGAACTTCTGAGGTCTTTGGATATACTGTTTTCCAAGAACATATACAATTTTTTTATGAGCTGCATTCTCTTGTGTAGGCCTTGTTATATTAGACTAGGTTGTGTTTATATTTTAGTTATCTTTCTTTGTAAAGCTAATATGTCCCCACAGCCATTAAATTTATGTCATTGGCCTCATTGGCACCATGGTGCTATGTGTAAAATTAAATAATACAGTGTATGAAATCAATTAGGTTCTTATTGAGCTATTTTCTGCATTTGGGGATACTATAATTAAATAAGATAGTTAGGAAAAGGATAAAGTCCAGAGCTACATTGTCCAATACGGTAGCCACTAGCCATATGTTTATATTTAAATTTGAATGTAAATTAATTAAAGTTAAATTTATTTTAAATTTAATTTATTAAATTAAATTTAAATTCAAAATTCAATTCCTCAGTCTCACTGGCCATAATTTAAGTGCTCAGTATTCACATGTGGCTAGCTGCTATCCTATTGGACACACAGAAACAATATTTTCATCACTTCAGAAGGTTCCATTGGACCGTGCTGTTTTCCAGAATAGCAAAGTAAATGTTGAGATATAACTGTCAGATTTGAGTTTTTTAGCCTCAAGAAGAGGAGCTTGGAATAGAGGCTAAGTTAATAGTCATTGACTACATGAGAAGCTTTGGTAATCATCCTGCAGTTTAAGAAAGGAAGAATAATAAATTAGGACCAGGTAAAATTGTGGCAGGAAGGATTCAGATAGACTTTTAAAATTTTATTTTATTTTTAATTTTTTTGTGACAGAGTCTCGCTCTGTCACCCAGGCTGGAGTGCAGTGGTGCCATCTCGGCTCACTGCAAGCTCCGCCTCCCGAGTTCACGCCATTCTCCTGCCTCAGCCTCCCGAGTAGCTGGGACTACAAGTGCCCCCACCTCGCCTGGCTAATTCTTTGTATTTTTAATAGAGATGGGGTTTCACTGTGTTAGCTAGGATGGTCTTGATCTCCAGACGTTGTGATCCGCCCACCTCGGCCTCCCAAAGTGCTGGGATTACAGGCGTGAGCCACCGCGCCCTGCCTCGATAGACTTTTTATAAATTACTTTCCAACTTTTATTTTAGGTTCAAAGAGTATAAGCGCAGGTTTGTTACATGGGTAAACTACGTGTTGGGGGCAGGGTTGGTGTACAGATAATTTTGTGACCCAGATAATCAACATAACTCGATAGGTAGTTTTTCAGTTCTCACCCTCCACCCCCTCTCCACCCTCAAGTAGGCCCTGGTGTCTGTTGTTCCCTTCTTTGTGCCATGTGTACTCCATGTTTTGCTCTCACCTGTAAGTGACAACATGCGGCATTTGATTTTCTGTTCCTGCATTAATTCACTTAGGATAATGGCCTTCAGCTTCTAGATAGACTTTTTGAAGTCCTTCTCACATGAAAAATTAAACCTTTGGAATAAACTAAATATAGAGAATGTGCAAATGTTTCCTGGATCATTGATAAAAATGTATAGAACAGTGATTTCTAATATTTTAATGCCCTAGATGTTTACATGGATGGATCTTACTCTTCTATAAAAAATTAACTTTAAAGAAATTCACATATCATTTGTCCCATGCCTCCAGCCTTGAGTATGGTATTGCTTTTTAGTGTCTGTTTCTTGAGAAACCACTGAGGAAGAAAAACTGCTAGGAAATCAGTAACATTTTAAAGTCAGTATCTAAGTATAGTTAAAAAGTATTTTGTGTTTGTGTAAGACAGACTGTTTTTTAGCCCTAGCCAATATTTGCTGCTCTTGTGGATTCTTGAACCGGTTTTAGTAACTGAGCCCCACCATCTAGAGGAGGGTTGTTCTCGTCTGGGAGCTGCTGGTCTACACATTCACCTCTCGGAGGGAGTTAAAGTGAGTTGGACTGGAGGCTACAGGCAGAGGTAAATGACTTTTAACATTCCTTCTGGACCTCCACTTCATGATTAAGTACTTCTGCTCATACGTTTAAGTTTTGCTACTTTTTTTCTGGCCTGTATCCAGATTTTTACCAATCTGATCTGAAATGAAATTTTTCATTTGATTTTAAATCAGGCCATTGTAGGCTTTTGAAAGCTCAATGATAGCTTCTCATGTCGTAGCTTTAGTGCTCTGAAAGATCATTTTATTAAATGTAAATCCAGATGATCTCCTTTATCTAAGATGTCCATTGGTATAAGCGATGTGCACACATTCTACACCTGGCAGGACCTTCAGTTATGCATGAAAATCTTGAGTTCCCTTCTTAGTCATGCAACCTTGAATTCCTTGAGAATGTGATTTTTTCATTTTTTATTTTCTTTAAATCTACATTAATAACATAGGGCTGTGAACATCTCATTGAAAAGGATTAGCCCTTGAGAGAAAAGGGATTTGGATTCTTGACTTGTGCTCATAAGCCCAGGATGGAGAGTTCAGGACCATTGGTTATGGTCATGGGAAACTTGGCCATCCTGTGTGTAATCCCATGTGGACAATAAAATCTGTTTGGGAAGCAATTATGAGGGTTAATTTTCTTTTAATCTGCTTTATTCTGGGGACTGGACTCTGGTGTCAGGCAAATAGACTCAACAGTCCAGCCGAGGCAGCCTGCATCGTGGTTCACTGAAAGTCTAAATCCCTTCAGTCTCTTTAAGAACAATGTTTCTTTCAGAAGTGCCAGAGGCACTGTGTGTAGAAATCAACATTCAGGGCATTTTAGCTATAGGAAAAGCTCAGTCTGTAACTGGAGATGAAATATTTCTCTTCCCATGACTCTGGCTTAGCCTAGGAAAAAGAGTTTTTTTTTTTGTTTTTTTTTTTTTTTTTTAACCTAAGTGGTCTACAAAGACATTCAGCTGACAAAGGTAAATCATTCTTAAGTTTTTAATGTTCACAAATTCTTACAAATGGGCATTTATTATCTACTTTTTGCCAGGCACTGGAGATATGATTCTCTTTAATGAGGAAGCCAAACAAGTCAACATGCAGGTGTATATAGTGCAGGAAGTTTGGGGTTAGAGTGATGGAGATTTCCATGGTAGCATAGAGGAGAGAAATCTAACTCAGTCTATGACAGTGAATGGGGGAGCGAGGATTAGGGTCTTCCAGGTCTTCCTGGAAGATGAAATATCTAAGCTGAATCTTGAATTATTATTATTTTTTTAAGGTAAGGAGTTGCAGTTGGGGGAAGCTGAAGTCATAAGGAGGATACAGTACGATGCATGCAGAATGCTAAAAAGCCTTCATTTCTAGTAGAGCATAAATAGCACACTGTTGAGTATCAGGAGAATTAGAAGCAAAGAAGCAAATGTTCCCCAAACGTCACGTGATCATCTCTTTCCTTTTAGCACAATATCCCAAAGGAAAATACCTGAAGTGAAATACATACATATGCACACATGCACACATTTTTTCAAATATAAGGAAAGTGGGTGCTCTGAAAACAATAAAGGCAGTGTTTGAATGAGGCTTACTTGAGGTCAAAATTAAAGCCATCAGCCAATAAACCAGAACTCCAATCTTGTCAGAGTCAAAGAACAAAGAAAAAGTTTAAGTTCTGACCAATTCTTGAAAACCTGGAAAAATTTCCCCAATAGCTCCTCAAATGGCCTAATGGCAAGTATTTCTGGACTTTTTGATTACAGTCATGTGCTGCATAATGATATTTTTGTCAACAACTTACTGCATGTACAATGGTGGTCCCATAAGATTATAATGGAGTTGGAAAAATTTTATTGCCTAGTGATGTTGTAAGGCATTGAAATATCATAGCAAAACACATTACTTATGTGTTTGTGGTGATGGTGGTGTAAACAAATCTGCCACACTGCCAGTTATATAAGAGATTAGCACCTACAGTTATGTACGGTACATAATACTTGACCATGATAATAAACAACTATGTTACTGGTTTATGTATTTACTAGGCCATGCTTTTGTTTAGAGTGTACTTCTTCTACTTATTAAAAAAAGTTAACTTGTAAAATAGCCTCAGGCAGGTCCTTCAGGAACTATTCCATAAGACGGCATTGTTATTATAGGATATGACAGCTCTATGCATATTATTTCCCCTGAAAACCTTCCAGTGGGACAAGGTGTGGAGGTGGAACACAGTGACATTGATGATCCTGACCCAGTTTGGGCCTAGGCTAGTGTTTGTGTGTCTTTGTTTTTATCAAAAAAGTTTAAAAAGTTAAAAAAAATTAAACATTTTAAAAGGAGAAAAAAGTTTATAGAATGAAGATATAAAGAAAATATTTTTGTACAGCTGTACAATGTTTGTGTTTTAAGCTAAGTGTTATTACAAAAGAGTCAAAAAGTTAAAATAATTAAAAATTTACAAAGCAAAAGAGTTACAGTCAACTAAGATTAATTTATTATTGAAGAAAGAAAAATATTTCTTTATAAATTTATAGTATAGCCTAAGTGTATAGTGTTTATACAGTCCCAAGTAATGTACGGTAACATTTACTAGATTTTGCATTTACTCACCTAGACCTTCACATTTATCCACTTGTTGATACACCCAGAGCAACTTCTAGTCCTGCAAGCTTGGTTCATGGCAAGTGCTCTGTATAAGTGTAGCATTTCTAAATTTTTTTTTACTGTATCTTTACTGTACCTTTTCTATGTTTAGGTAAGTTTAGATACACAAATATTTATCACTGGGTTACAGTTGCCTGTAGTATCCAGTGTAGTAACATGCTGTACAGGTTTGTAGCCTAGGAATAATAGGCTGTACCATACAACCCAGGTGTGTTGTAGGCTATAGCCTCTATGTTTATGTAAGTATACTCTATGGTGTTCGTAAGAGGACAATATTGCATCATAACACATTGTCCAGAATGTACCCTCATTGCTAAATGACACATGACTATACTTTTTTATTATCCTGATACAGAAACAAGTGTGCAAGCAGCAGAAAGAACAGTTGTCCCCTCATTTCAAAGGGGATAAGCTTTGTTGTTTTGATGATGAGCCTCTTTAGCAGACAGCTAACCACATGCATGCTCAACTTCATTTATAGCTTGCTGGGCTCAATCTCCAACATAATATTGGCCTGAAATACTGCCAAAAAGAAAAAAAGGGAGGTATTCTCTATGTAAATAAAATTCCATCCTTTTACTTAAAGGATTTGGGCATTTTAGTCCTTCATTAACAAACTCTTTGAAGTGTGGGTCCCAGCACATCTGTAAAGGGTTGTAGGCTTTCGTAAGACTATTTTTGGATTTTGAACAAATTTAACAATTTCTACAGCATGAGTGTCTCATTGTTTCTTAAAATCGTAGGATTAGAAAAACATCTCACTTTAATTTTCCTCTGTTCTAGTCTGAGACTGAGATTTTCATATTGGTCAGAAAAGAACATTTCCCAAAAGCAATAGATTTTTACAAAGCCATGGATAATTTTTATTTTCTTTCTCAGCACAGCGTGAGGAGAATTGGAAAACTCTTATGAGAACTGATAAAGAATACAGAACATGTTCTTTGTTTCTTGGCAAAAGAAACTTCTATCCTAAGTTTTGTGGTTGAGGGAAGCATAAATCAATCCCCTAAAGAGCCGAAATCTTAGTTGGATTCAAGTGGGAAACCACTTTCCTGGTTATGCTTGAGTGGCATCCTTTGGCTGGTTTGGGTAACACACAATTTCCCCAGATTGGAAGGCTTAGGAGTTCCTCTTAAGTGGGTTGAATATGCTATGCCTTTTCATTCAAAGAAACTCAATCCACATATTTTACAGAAGTAGGAGGTTGTCTTTTGAGGCTGCTTGGGAAAGAATGTCTTGTGGCAAATATCAAGCCACCTGAACAAACATGAACACAGCATGGGTCTCCCTAAGAGGGCTTTCTCAGGATGGAAGGCAGAGTAGTCACTCTGTCTTCATCTCTAGAAAAGCTGAGTGGAGGTTGCTTTCTTAAGAGTGATATGAGACCATCTGGGCCTATCTGGCATCCTGTCTAAATCTTTAGAGGGAAAATGGTGGCAGCCAGGTACATCATATCTTCTATGAGTTATAGAGGCTGACTTTAGGAGTGGTAACAATGCCAGATTTGGGAATGAGCCATTAGACTCTGTTAGTTTCTTACCCAGCCCTATTTTGGATGCCAGATCAGAGAAGGTGAATGGGAAAAGCATGGACTTTTGAACTAAGGAAGATAATATAGATTGCTATTGCTTCAAGCATCTGTGAAAATATAGACAAAGAAGAAAGAGGTATTAAACAAGATAGACCTTTATAATTGGAAACATCTTACGTTAATATACTTTACCATCCAGGATAACTGTGGCATTTAGCTTAGACTTTCAAATGGAATAGCACCCTAATTCTTCCGAGAACAGTACTCTTGATTTGGTGTTAAGGCTGCTTATGGGACCAGATTGTGTGAGAAGGTCCATGTAGTAGGCTACGAAATGGCCCTCCAAAGGATATCCACTTCCTAGACTGTGGAAGCTATAAATGATAGCTTAGTTGGAAAAAGGGTCTTTGCAGGTGTGATTAAGTTAAGGAATTTGAGATGCAAGGATTTTTTTTTTATTTTTTTGATATGGAGTCTTGCTCTGTCACCCAGGCTGGAGTGCAGAGGTGCGATCTTGGCTCACTGCAAGCTCTGCCTCCCGGGTTCATGCCATTCTCCTGCCTCAGCCTCCTGAGTAGCTGGGACTACAGGCACCCGTCACTACGACCAGCTAATTTTTTTTGTATTTTTAGTAGAGACGGGGTTTCACCATTTTAGCCAGGATGGTCTCGATCTCCTGACCTCGTGATCCGCCCACCTCGGCCTCCCAAAGTGCTGGGATTACAGGCATGAGCTGTCACGCCCAGCTGAGATGCAAGGATTATTTTGGACAAGCTGGTGGGCCCTAAATGCCATCACAAGTGTCTTCATAAGAGAGAGGCAGAGGAACACTATACCAACAAAAGAGGAAATAATGAGGCAATGTGACCACGGAAGCAGATTGTGGTAATTTAGTCACAAGTTAATGAGTGCCAGCAGCCATCAGAAGCTGGAAGAGGCAAGGAATGTTTTCTCCCCTACATAGAGCCTCTGGATGGAGAGTGGCCCTGCTACCATCTTGATTCTGGCACAGTGATACTGATTTTGGACTTCTGGCATCCAGAACTGTGGGAGAATACCTTTCTAGTGTTTTAGGTCACCAAGTTTGTTGTTGTTGTTTTTAACAGCTACCATAGGAACTAATAAATTTATCCAGGATGGTCTTGATCTGCTGACCTCGTGATCCACCCACCTCGGCCTCCCAAAGTGCTGGGATTACAGGCATGAGCCATCACGCCCAGCTGAGATGCAAGGATTATTCTGGATGGAGTTGTTTCAGTCCAAGTCCAAATATATTTTCAAATCCTGAAATCAGATCATTGACAAGTCACTGAGAACTCAGTGCCACCAACATGGAAATGGGTGGTAAACTAGGGGAAAGGCAACAGTTCAGGAGCTGGTGACGCTGGTCTACCGCAGCCCAGGTCAGGAGGCAAAAGGCAGCAGATGAGACTGGAAGAACAGAGAAAGAAGAGAAAATGCAGGCTGGGAGCAGTGGCTCATGCCTGTAATCCCAGCACTTTGGGAGGCCGAGGCAGGTGGATCACGACGTCAGGAGGTGCAGACCATCCTGGCTAACACGGTGAAACCCTGTCTCTTCTAAAAATACCAAAAATTAGTCAGGCGTGGTGGCGTGTGCCTGTGGTGCCAGCTACTTGGGAGGCTGAGGCAGGAGAATGGCGTGAATCCGGGAGGCGGAGAGATTGTGCCACTGCACTCCAGCCTGGGCAACAGAGCCAGACTCCGTCTCCAAAAAAAAAAAAAAAAAAAAAAGAGAGAAAGAGCAAAATGAAGCTAAGGAATAGGATTGGCTCATGAGAACTTGGATTCTGGTAGCTTTCATGTAGTTTGACCTGTCCCTGTAGGATTGGGAGAAGGTCTTGAAGTCACATGCCACCATCTCCAGATACTGAATCCTCAATAGGGCCTTGTGGAATACAAAATAATACCCTTTTTCTTGGATTGCCACCCGAAGGATTAGTATAGCAGCAGTATAAGAGAGAGTTTAATAGTCCTGAAGTATTCGCATCTCTTTATCCTTAATGGCCAAACCTTGTCCTCATTATCTTCTTCCATCCCCACTGCCTGAGAAGAATGAAGGTTTGCAGATGTCTGAAGATGACTTGGACTGAAACAACTTGATCCATAATGTGAGCCCATGACTCTAAGTTACTTACATGTTTTCCGCTCCTACTTTTCTGCTATGTGGGCTTCCAAATATCACTCATTTTCTCTTTCGTTTTTACTTTATGGGGCTTATGGTTACATTAGAGGAGTTGATATTGAACTTTCAAAATGTATTATACAGTACTCTGAATTGTTTTAAAGAAAAACCTAATATTAATATCTATCATCTATCTGTTGATGACCTGTGTGTTTATAATAAAGTACTAATAACAATAAAATCCCCTAGGCAAATGACTTTTAGGATTATTATAAGTTTGAAATGTGTCAGAGATAGTTTGGGGAACAGAGAAAGTTCAGATGAGGGAGGTTTACTGCCTCTCATATTGTGAAGGTACAATCTAAGATGACTTTTTCAGCTCTTCCACTTTGGTTCATTTACTTACTCACTTCTTTGCTATTTCATCCGTTCATTGATTCAGGCACCTGCTAAGTACAGGTACTATGCTAAGTGCTGGGCCTACAAAGCCTGAGAAACCTCCGTCCTGTCCTTAAAGGGATGCAGGGGCTCTGACTTGGTAGCCTGCCCAGGTTTCTCTTTTTAAATTGGAATATGCATGATTTCTCCATTTAACCACAGATCTCGTCTCTCCCTTCTGTGTTACACATAAATTGATTTATATATTTACATTATCTGCCTGATCTCTGTAATCCATGGAGTTTTAGACTTAAATTTTATTTGAGAAGAACAGTCTGTGGGGCTGTCCTCATTCCAATCTTTAATTCTTGAATTATTCCCAACCTCCCATAGCAACTGGGGACATAGAGTCTGGGAACCAAGACGAGAATGAGGGAGTTGATGTAAAATGCGTGTACACCCACTGAATGAGGATGCAGTGGCAGAATTGAATGTCTTGGTTAGACATTCAGTTGGTAACAAAAACTCATAATGCTAAAAAGTCTGATTCTTGGTCCTAAGAGAAAAACATTATTCTTTGTGGGAGAATTGGGAGTCAAACTTAATCTTTGAGGAATATGAGAACTCCATAGGTAAGAAAATTAACCTAACTCCCAGATGGATGACACTGACCTGGTCACCTGGTCACTACAAGAACAATTAAGATCAAGTTCCTAAGTGTTATTCCTGACTTGAGGCAACTGGCAAAGACTTGGCAGTGTCAGCTGACAAACTTCAGGATATTCTGAGTGTGGAAGGGTGACTGGCAGGTATAAGAATTCAGGTTTGAACCAACACATATACTTGTTCTAATCAGTGCCTAGAATAGTATTGGTCACATAGCAGGTACTTAAAAAATATTTATTAAATTGGATCCTTTAGTGTACTTGGGGTAGGTGAGTTGGAGGTAGGCAGAGGTAGACCTGCGAGTGGAGCATGTATAGTTTTTTTCCTCCTTTTCTACAAGGTTTATTTCTAAAAGGCAGAGGGCCAAAGAGGGTAACTTAGTCTGTTGTGCCAGGGCTTGTGGATAAAAGAGAAGCAAGTGGCTTAACTTCTCTGACCCTTTAGTTCCCTTATGTATCATAAAGGATACGAGAAAGTTCCTTGAGAAGGCCACTGCAAAATTATGAGTTTTAAATAAAAGTTATTAAACGTTATATGTGTACTTTATACAGACAACAAAATTTGCTCTCTCGAATGGAAACTGAATAGAGAACGAAGAAGGTTTTATAACTGTCTTTTATAACCGTCTACCTAGCTACTACCTCTAGGCTTTGATAGATCAGCCCCATCAACAAATAGCCACCATTTAATAACAACAATGACAATAATAATAATTAGTGGTAGTAGTAACAAAAACCACTAATATGGAGGCCTACTCTAAGCCAATCACCATGTTAATGTCTTTCCTCATATTCATTACTGCATTTAAACCTTGCAACAACCTTGAAAGGTAAGAGTAACTTTTCAATGTCGTTAAATACTGAAGCTGGAGCTCAGTGTAATTAAAGAACTTGTCCAAGGCTTCACAGCTAGTAAAATATAACCAGGTCATAATGCAGGTCAGTTTTGTGCCAAATATATAGTCTTACTCGTCATCACTTTCCCTCCCCATCCTACATGCATAAGAATGAAAAAGATGAGCTTCTATTTTTTTGTCACAAAATTTATATAGTCTAGGGTTGTTTAATCCAAGCGTTTTGATAACCTTGTACAATAAATAGTATGGTAGAAATTGCTATTATCTCCACTTAACAGAGTAGGAAACTGTGGCTCAGCGAGGCCTTTTAATTTCCCTAGAGTCATCCCAGGAACTAGAGCTCATGTCACCTTGACTCTGAAGTTGCCTTTTTTCCATTATACTGATAGGTTTTCTGCTTATCGAGCAACTCCGCTGTGTGAGACACAATTCTAGATGCTTTTAGGGGGAAGTAATCATTAATTCTCACAAATATTCCACAAAAGAAAATGTTCTCAGCCCCATTTTGTTGATGAGGAAACTGATCTTCAGAGAGTTTAAGTAAGTATAAGTGGTCTGTCATCAAAAGTTAGTACACCTGGATCTGTCACAATTGCTGAGGCCTCCCATATAGCCATATTGTGATTATTTATATGATTTATTGGTCACTGAGGTGTCCCTTATAGCATGTTCCCCTTTCCCATATGCCTATTGTAGGAATCATAATGCTACCATTGGACATTTATTTCTTTGGGATACATTATTTCTCCCTCTGGTTGGAAAAGCTTACTATGGAGATAGAGACTTTGATGGAGAGCACAGAGGAAGGGATTTTTTTTGAATATGAGGTCTGACTTTTGGAGGACTTACCCAAGTGGGGTTTCCCCAGTGGGGAGCTGAGGAAACCAGTGAGCAGCAGAAGACATGACAATGGAAAGTATGAAAGTGCCTTACTCTTCCAGTGGGTCATGCTGAGGGCATGTTGGTTAGATTAGAGATTCTCAAACACAAAGATCATCTGGAGAGCCTCTTATAACACGGATCGCTGGACCCCACTCCCAGAGTTTCTGATTCAGAAGGTCTAGCTTGGAGTCTGAGAATCTGCAGTTCTAGCAAGTTCCCTGGGATACTAAGGTTGCTGGCTTAGGGGCTACACTCTGAGAACCATGGTTCTATAGTCTGACTGAGAATCATGAGGTGAAATGGTATCTGGAAGGGGAGAAACGCCCAGCACTATGGTGTCTGGTCATCTTCTACTAGGTAAAATGATGTCTATTATGTACAAAACGTGATGGGGGGAAGACACAGATAGGGGAACAAGAAGCCAGTAGGAATTTAAGACTTTCTTTTTTTGAGACGGAGTCTCTCTCTGTTGCCCAGGCTGGAGTACAGTGGCTGAATCTCAGCTCACTGCAAGCTCTGCCTCCCGGGTTTACGTGATTCTCCTGCCGCAGCCTCCTGAGTAGCTGGGACTACAGGCGCCTGCCACCTCGCCCGGCTAGTTTTTGGTATTTTTTAGTAGAGACGGGGTTTCACCGTGTTAGCCAGAATGGTCTCGATCTCCTGACCTTGTGACCCGCCCGTCTTGGCCTCCCAAAGTGCTGGGATTACAGGCTTGAGCCACTGCGCCCGGCCTGAATTTAAGACTTTCTTACATGAATACCAGATATTTTATGTTCTCATTTTTTAGTGGGTAAACAGCATAGCTAAAAAATTTGTAAGGAAAACACAGTTAATAAATATTAAACACTGTCTTCCATGAATGTAAATTTAGACAATACAAAAATATAGAATTGCTATTTAATACATGTATTAGAAGTAACTCAGAAGCAACATACATACACCCGGATAGAACTGGAACGGTCATTTATTGATAGGAAAAATCCCGGTTTCTTCCTTTTCCTGGCATATGTGGTTGACTAGAAAATCAGACAACAGACCCTTATTATAATGCATTTGTGTAAAATGGTGAATTTTCTCTTTATATCCTTTACATTTAGAAGATTCTGATTTGATTCAAAATTTCAGACACTTTGCTTGACCTCATGAATTTAAGGTACAAACGGGTGGCTCAGAATTCTTGGCTGTTTATTTCCTGAATCCCAGAGAATCGTGTGCTTAATAACTGATGATGTGTGATGAATTTTCAGTGAATGCCTCTGGGGGGAATGTTCTGACTTGCAGCTCAGAGAGAAGCTGGAGCAGAAAGCAAAGGAGAAGGTTGCAAATCCCTTAATGAAATTTTTAATAAAAGAAGCTTTGAATGCATGCTTTTTTCAAATCGTTGCATCCAACCATTTTCGAGAGTCGACATAACTGATCAAGAGAGTGAGTATTAGGAATGCAAAAAGACAGCACAATTAAAGAGAGGCACATCTGGGAGCAGGAGAAGGCCAGAAAGTAGCTTTGAACCTGAATCGGGAAATTTTCATGGTGGGCAGTTCTTTTGGAGACTCTTTTGGATTCCTGTCTTTCAGTTTCTTAACTTTAAAGAGTAAAACTGCGCAGCACTTTGTATGGACCACCTCTACCACCACCCCATTCTGTTCCTAGCGTTTCCTTAGTGAGAGGAAGCAAACTTTGTGCAGGAATGCTACGGGGCCAGTCTTTGCCAGGAGAGTGATGGGAACTGAGAATCAATGAGGAAGGTGCTTCTTGAGAGCTAAGTCATCAACTTCACTTCTCTCCCAGGCTGTTTTTGCTCTTCACTCCATGGAGAGCCTCTTTTCCAGATGGCACTGAAGGCACCTGATGGATTTCATTTCTGCTAGTCAGATGGTCAGAGTCCTTCTCAAAAGGGATAATGAGAAGATGGCGGGGGGTCTCAATGAAGAGATATCCTGTGATACCTAGGTCCCCAAAGTACTCTTACCTCTCAGTAAAAAAGGCAGTGGTCTTGTTTGAAAGAAGGAGAAACAGCCACTTTCTTCCATTTTTTTTTTGTTTGTTTGAAAATAGTAAGTATTGCTTTTAAGCCTTCCTCAGAGTCAGAACACAGGTATGCATTGACCTCAAAGGTCCTTCATGGTATATTCTCTAACAAATGTAAATAAAACGCTGTGGCAAGCCTGCTGAATGAGAAAGACGATGAGGAAAGGCACAGTTGTCTTCTCAACAATTATCTGCAGACTTCATTAATAAATTCTCCTCTGAAGCAGCAATCAAGCAGATTCTTCCCCTTGGCAAGACGTTTAACGGCTTCACAGGAACAGCTGTAATCAGACCAAGATTAGAACAGAGGGAGGCTTACTTTACGTATTTCCTCCTGTAGTTTGTGAACAAGCGTACGAGGTACTAGGCAAGTAGGTTTCCCAACAGTTCTGTGTATAGCCCCTCAGGAGTCCTCATTCATTGACATACTTATATGTGTGGTTGAAAGTTTCCTTCTGCCCTATTTTTGAATCTTTTGTGTTTTATCAGAAACAGAATGAAGTACCCTCTCTGTATGTTTACACTGAAAGTTGGGGAAGGGGTATCTCAAAAGACCCCACTGAGGTGTAATTCATTGCAGGTTGTGTTATAGGGGAGAGAAAATAAAGGGGTTGAGGAGAAAAAAAAGATTTTTTTTTTTTCCAAAAAAGGATTTTGTGGCTTTTGGCACTGTTAATAATTTGTGTGGAAAAATAATGTTTTTTTGTGTGTTTAATCCTGTGCCAAGGCAGCTGCTGGTGCAGTAGCGTTCTGCAACAAATTAGAGGGCAGTTAAAGCGAGATTTTCCACCATCAAGAACAAAGCAAGGCCAGTTAGCATGAGGACAGCTTGTTCTAGTTGCTAATGTGCTTAAAAACTTGCTGCACATAATTTGAAACAGCTTTTGTGTGAGGATGCCATGGCTCCGGTTTCTGAGGTCTAGTTCTAATTCCAAATCAAATGGAAGCAGCTGAATTAGAAAATGACAAGTTATGCACTGACGTTGTCTGTCCTGGCTACAAAGATAATTTTTTTCATCATTGCTATTGATATGAAAGTTAATTCCCCTCAATATTAAAATATTTAATGGGTGACAGCTGTCTGAAATATGAAGCCTGCAGCCCCTATTTACCAAAGGAGAGCTCTCAATAACTGTGTGGCAGTTCTAACACACTTACAAATTATTTAAAGATGTATTACCTTTGCTGGTAAAGAAGCAGATGTTAAAAAGATTCAGTGCCTCCTTAAAAGTTGATCTGAACCTCAGGAGTTTTAATCAATGTAGCTTTTTATTTCACTGGCTTGGAATTAAATGGGATTCCTTGGTTGCAATGCATTGGAAAAGAGCATGCTGGAGTCCAAATACCTTTCAGTGCTTAGAATTTAAAACTTTCATTTGTAACTCGGATGGGCTGTAGAGAATTAAATCTAGGTGGGAGAGAAATAGGAGAAGGCAGATTTTTAGTTGGAGTTTTTTGCCTACTTAAACACGAGCTGGGCACAGCTATAGTGGTGAGAGGTTTTAGACCCCGTGTGAGCAGGAAATGAGTTCAGTTCCTAAATTCACATTCATCAGGCTGAATATTAAGTTCTTCTTAAAGGCCAAGTGCACCACTGACACCCTCACTAATAGGATTTCAAATGGTATAGTTATAACTATTCTAGAAAATACTAATAAACGACATTAAGGTCTAAAGAAGGCCTTGAAGAAATTTCAGAGATCAAAATTTCTTTGTAGACTGTATACACATGAAGAAAAATGAAAGGATTTTAGCTAAGTTAAGATAAATAGAAGAATTTTATTCAAAGGAAGTTTCAGAAAACCTGTCTTTCATCCATATTATACCATTGCATCTGGGAAAAATTATGCACTTTTATTTTTTCTACAGAATATCAAATATGGGCTTCTTGAATTCATTTACTTTCAGAAAAAATGCAAATTGACCAAGTATTTAGTATGTATAAGCACTTATTTCTCTCGAGTTGAAGTTAAGTGAACTGGAAATTAGGGATTGGAGGAAAAAAAGTGTGGGGAGGGCCTCTTAACACTCAGGAAAATGGAGCAGCTACTCAATTGGTGAAGGGCTACTGAGTGTGGTTGTTCAAGTTGTACACTGCACAACTCAGGGAATGCTATTCAGTTTGTAGTTAGACAGTGTATAATGTGTATGACCACCTTATACCTGAATTGGTGTGATTTTAAGGTACATGGACAGATTTATCTGTCTAGATATTCCCATATGGACAATCACAGCACCTGATTATCTTGTCCAAGTACCTTTATAAGGGATGAGATTTAAATATTTTATATAAGGGACATTATCAGTGAAGAATGATACTGTAGTTAGCTAACACATTAACCTCCCCATCCTTTTCTTGGCAAAAGAAACATTGTCGCTATTATAAATCAGGATGCTAAAAGGAATGAATATAGGACAGATCAGTTTTAATAGTGAAATAGGAAAATATTAGAAGCTGAAGGGCCTGTTTAACCAAGGAAGATGCATAATATGGTATCTTAAGCAGCAAAGAAAATCTGGGGGTATTGAGGACCTGAGTTGAGAAGATACAGAAAAGAGCAGGAAAAGCTTTGCATATTTTAGAATTTTTCATAGGGCTGTCTTAATTACAGAAACAAATATTCATTTAAAATTTCCAATTATTTCTATCTCCAGATTAGTAGGAAAAGGCCTGCAGGAATATGTTAAAACATTTTTTTTTTTTCTTATTCAACTTCTACAAAGGCTAATTGGTGTTTCCAAGATTTAGCATTTCAACAGATACTTGTTGGGTAGCTCTTATCTAACAGACATGGTAGAACATATGCAATGGCACATGTCAAAGTTCCTAATCTCAACTGGCAGACATTTGAGTAAGAGACATAAAGTAAGCTAAGCACATTCACATCAGCATAAAGAGTTATAAGGATTTAAAGAAGGTGAAGATCACATATGGTTGAGGTGGGGGGTGGATCAAGGAAAGTTTTCTGATGAAGATGCTGTATTTAGGTCAGGAGATGGAGACCATCCTGGCTAACACGGTGAAACCCCGTCTCTACTAAAAAATACAAAAAATTAGCTGGGCGTGGGTGGCGAGCACCTGTAGTCCCAGCTACTCGGGAGGCTGAGGCAGGAGAATGGCATGAACCCGGGAGGTGAAACTTGCAGTGAGCCGAGATGGCGCCACCGCACTCCAGCCTGGGCGACAGAGTGAGACTCTGTCTCAAAAAAAAAAAAAAAAAAAAAGATGGATCTCAATAGATGACACAGCTAGTAACTGGGATTAGAACTATGTTCCACGGTTTTAAAAGTCCCAAGAATTGTAAAAATTTAGATGGGTTGAAAAATTTTCAAAGATCTTAATACAATTAAGTTTGATTATAATTCCATTTGATTTGCTCATGTTTTATGCTAGCTATTCTTGTTACCTTTAGGAGAGAGGTAGGTTAAAAAAAATAAGAGACTTGCAATGATAAGGGATAAAAGTAATATTTGGATAGGTATTGGCATAAGAACTGTTTTTGTGATATAATCTGATTGTCTGTTTGCCCTCAGGAAAATATAATTAGGTCATTTCCAGCCACACTCCTGTTCAATCTTTAGCTACTTAAATTTTATCAGCAGCATAATTATTTAGAATGATGACACACAAGTTATCTTTAGCCTTATTCTAACACACAAGTTATCTTTAGCCTTATTTACTTTATTTTGTTTTGCTCAATCCTACTGAGATCCTTCGACGTACTGTGCAGAATATAACTCAGAATTGTCCTGAGGGATGAGGGAGCTGTTACTCCATTTCATGGGTTACTCCCGAGGGTATCAGCTTCCTGGGACTTCCTGGTGAAGTATGCTCCAATGACCAGATAATGCTTTTGGGCAGAGAGATGCAGGAAGCCACTGGCTTGTAAGGGAAGCATCCACAGGTGATCTCCAGGAGGGCTGAGGGAATATGAGTGAAGCACCAACAGAGTTTGGCATGGTGTATATAAAAAGATAAAGAAACAAAGAGTAGGATTCTGTGGCCAATGCATAGTTGAATGGAATAAAATAAGTTTCTTTATTATTAGACTTCTCAGTAATTTTAATATTCATCACGAACAGATTATACAGCTTTTATGAAACTTACTTGACCAAGGAACACATTTTTGAAGGAATATTTCACAAGGCTAATGGTGCCTAGAAAATAGTTTGCAAATATCTCATTTCCTGCATTGACACAGTGTCTTTCTGTTCAAAACACACTCCTAGGCCCCAGATGGGATTAGAGAGATGTAGAGGTAAATCTGACTTAAACCTTGCCTTTAGGTTGCTTATGATCCAGTAGGGAAGATGAGGCATGTGTGAAACAATCATAATGTATGTATAAGAAATTACAGTGATATGGGGATTAAAGATTATCTCTAGGTGGGATACAAGGAAGGCTTCCTGGATGAAGTGGCATTGACCTGGACCTTGAATTTAGGGTAGGCTTGGAGAATGTTAAGAGGGAGGAAGTGTCACTTTAGGCTTAGAAAACATAGGAGGGGATTTAATGGGGGAATAAGTGTTGAAACGCTAGTATATACAGATGGTCATAAAGTCTATAAAAGGTTGGCCAGATAAGAAACAAAATATTGTCTAAAACTTCTCTCAGTAATAAACTATATATATATAAAATATGTATAAACATATATATGTAATATACATATACACATAAACGTATCTTCAGAATCCTAATAATAACCTTTCCGTGTTCACATACACCCTTATGCTCTCGGTTGGTGAATCTAGAAAATAGTTCAAAATGTCATGGAACTGCCTGGTAGTCTGTGGACAGCTCCCCTGAGATTTCTCATCACTTTCACCACATCTGGAGCTGTTACAGTTGTGGTATCAACTAGCAAAAGGAGGACATTGAAAACTCCCCTCCATAGAAGACTACCTATTCCAGGAGCAACTACACTCCAGAATCTGTCCATTTAACCCCCAAACTTAAAAACACTGTACTCCTTTAACCTATGCAAGCTCTCGTAAATGCTTAGGTGACTACCTGTAATATAAGACCAAGGTGATTAGTTCAGTTCTCATGTCAGTGTAAGTATGAATGATTGGTTTCATTAAAGTTCTGCTCCTGGTACAACAATTCAAATCATATGAAATTATATTGTTGAAAATATACCAAAAGCTTGAAGAAAAAAATTAATGACTTCTTTTCATTTTTTAATTGTTGCCTTCTAATCCTTATCCAGATGCATACATATTTTTTTCTTACCATGAGTGATTACAATTTTGTAATTTTATTTATCGATGTATCTTACCTTTTGTTTCTCCATATTCTTTTAAATTTTTATTGAGGGATCTATTTTAAAAGACTAATTTGATTGTTTTGTAAAAAATCATTATAAAAATGTCAATCAAAACTCAAAACTACAAAAAGAAAGTAAAGAAAAAACCCTCAAAACTCCATATCCCAAAATAACTATCATTAACATTTATTATATGTAATTCTAGACATACTGGCATTGTGTTTCAGTGAGAAAGGCAGATAAAATGAAATTGAGATAGTTGCTGAACTTTAGATAAATCTCTCTTTAACAAAATATAGGGCTTCCTAAAGTATCCCTTTAAAGTTACTCATCAAAGTAGTATAGATAGACTATAAGAGATGGTAATGGTTTCTTTGGTTTGGTTTGGTTTTTTAGCTATGTGTTTAGGCGGGCACGGTGGCTCACGCCTGTAATCCCAGCACTTTGGGAGGATGAAGTAGGCAGATCACTGAGGTCAGGAGATCGAGATCATCCTGGCTAACATGGTGAAACCCCATCTCTACTAAATATACAAAAAAAGTAGCCAGGCGTGGTGGTGGGCCCCTGTTGTCCCAGCTTCTCAGGAGGCTGAGGCAGGACAATGGTGTGAACCAGGGAGGCGGAGCTTGCAGTGAGCCCATCTCATGCCACTGCACTCCAACCTGGGTGACAGAGCGAGACTCCGTCTCAAAAAAAAAAAAAAAAAGAGAGAGAGAGAAAATTAGACTTCTTCCTATTTCTCCCACCCATTTTAATCTTTGTGTTATTATATTATTATTCTTCTAATGTCATCAAGTTGTATTTGCATTATCTTCTGTAACCATAATTTTGTAGTCCTGAGTTATTTCTTTTGGTTCATCTCCAGGTTAACTGGATAAAGGGCTCTCAGGTTTTTTTTATACTTGAGCTCTTTCATGCTGTAGTGTAGCACTGTTTAATAGAACTTTTTGTGATGACAGAACTTTTTAAATGAACTTTTTTTTTTTTTTTTTTGAGACGGAGTCTCGCTCTGTCGCCCAGGCTGGAGTGCAGTGGCGCGATCTCGGCTCACTGCAAGCTCCGCCTCCCAGGTTCACGCCATTCTCCTGCCTCAGCCTCCCGAGTAGCTGGGACTACAGGCGCCCACAACCGCGCCCGGCTAATTTTTTGTATTTTTAGTAGAGACGGGGTTTCACCGTGGTCTCGATCTCCTGACCTTGTGATCCGCCCGCCTCGGCCTCCCAAAGTGCTGGGATTACAGGCGTGAGCCACCGCGCCCGGCCCTAAATAGAACTTTTTAAATGAACTTTTTGTGTCTGTGCTGTTCAATCCAGTAACTACTAACCATATGTGACTTTCGAACACTTTAAATGTGGCTAGTGTGACTAAGGAACTGAATTGTAAATTTAATTTAATTTTAAATAATTAGTTAATTAAAATTTAAATGACCACAGGTAGCTAGTGGCTACCACTACCATACTAACACTGGTAGTATGGTGACCAACAGTTCTGTCTGTCTTTAATGCTTTGGCATATCTTCAAAGCTTTTATATGTTTATATCAAAGATATAGAATATTGGGTCATTGTTTTCATTAGAATTTTGTAGGCATTGAGTGTTGCTGTGAAAAGTTTGGAGGCTATTCTGAGTTTTTCTTCGTTATTTGACTTTTTTTGTTTTTGTTTTTGTTTTACATTTTGAGAGCTTCTGCAGCTGGGGTGGGCAGGGAGAGGAGGCTGCCTACATCTGTTAAAACAGGCAGGATCCATGATATTTTGAACTCTTTTACCCATTTACCAAACAGTACTAATAACAGGGCTGCACGTCCACATGGGTGTGTCAACATGGGAAGGTTATTATATCTGCAAGATAGTTGACATTTCAGTTTCACAAAAGAGAAACTTGAGAGGTTAAATAATTTGTCTAATATTATGCAGACAGTAAATGGCAGAAATAAGATTTGATCCAACTAGTCTGTTACTTCTACCACCCTATAAATTTAATTTTTTTAGCAGCAGAAAATCTTTCCCTGAAAATAAATTCTTGTGTAGAATTCTAAAATATAATTAAAAAAACTATTTACAATTGTTTTAAATTCTATAAATTTATTTTATATTATTTTTTCAAGACAGAGGCTTGCTCTGTCTCCCAGGCTGGAGAGTAGTGGCATGATCTTGGCTCACTGCAACGTCCGCCTCTCGGGCTCAAGCAATCCTCCCACTTCAGCCTCCCAAGTAGCTGGGACTATAGGTGTGTGCCACCATGCTGCTTGGCTAATTTTCTTATTTTTTGTAGAGACAGGACCTTGCCATGTTGCCCAAGTTTGTCTTGAACTTCCTGGGCTCAAGAAACCCATTATCTCAGCCTCCCAAAGTGTTGGGATTACAGGCGTGAGCCACTGCGCCTGGCCAATAAATATATTTTAAATGTCAGGTTTTAAACATTAACTATTAAAAAGCCAACTCATGGCCAGGTGAGGTGGCTCACACCTGTAATCTCAGCACTTTGGGAGGCCGAGGCGGATAGATCACATGAGGTCAGGAGTTCTAGACCAGCCTGGCCAATTTGGTGAAACCCCGTCTCTAATAAAAACACAAAAAAAATAGCCAAGCATGGTGGTGCGGGCCTGTAAACCCAGCTACTCGGGAGGCTGAGGCAGGAGAATTGCTTGAACCCTGGAGGCGGAGGCTGCAGTGAGCCAAGATCACGCCACTGCACTCCAGCCTGGACGACAGAGCGAGAGTCCATCTGAAAAAAAAAAAAAAAAAAAGGCAACCCATGAGAATAATAAAGCAATTTTAGTTAACACCATAATTTGAAATCAGAGGTTATGACCAACAATTACAGCCTTAACATTACTCAGCATCGAACTTCTGTCTGGTTTGGTTTGCCATATCGTGGAATTAATGACTCATGCAGATAAATAGTTGTAATGATCTCTCTTTTTAATAGCATGCATTCAGCTCAGGACATTCCTCAATTAAACTGATTCAGAAACTTTAAGGGGAGTAATAGAGAAAGCTTTGTTTTAAAGTTGAATCATCTAGTAAGTGCTTGTACTTATTAGTTTTATTAGCACATCTAATAAGTGCTTGCATTTCTTTTTCTTTTTCTTTTTTTTTTGAGACAAAGTCTCACTCTTGTCCCCCAGGCTGGAGTGCAATGGCACGATCTCGGCTCACTGCAACCCCCACCTCCTGGGTTCAAGTGATTCTCTTGCCTCAGCCTCCCAAGTAGCTGGGATTACAGGTGCCTGCCATCATGCGTGGCTAATTTTTGTATTTTTAGTAGAAATGGGGTTACATCATGTTGACCAGGCTGGTCTCCAACTCCTGACCTCAGGTGATCCGCCCGTCTTGGCCTCCCAAAGTGCTGGGATTATAGGCATGAGCCACCGCGCCAGGCCAAGTGCTTGCATTTCTTAAATAGGAAGGTCAGTCTCCAACTTATAGTAAACATCAAAGTTCTCTGTAGTATGCTGTGTGTCACTGGTTCAGTTATAATTGAATAGGTGAATACTGAGCTATGCCAAGTGTTTGAGCCAAGTGAATATGTATGAGTCTTTCCTGGTACAGGACTGAGCAGAGTATCCCACGAAACACTAGATATTTACCTGAGCAAATTTTCAAAAGATGAGTTTAGACCTGTAACTTTTCCAATTAACTATACATTTATAAGAAGTTCATAAAATGTGTAAAACAAGTAAAGGAGACTTTCTTCTGATATGTATAAAAAGAAAAAAGGATTAAACTGGCAGCATAGATTAAATTTTGGTGATTTTCATTGTCACATAATCTGATAATTACTTATTAAAATCAATAGCTCTTTTTTCTAAACACAGTTTAAAATGTTAAAATTTGCTTGAAAATCTGTTTGAACCAAATGACCCACAAAACACTGCTGAACAGTTTGAAATACCTTTTAGTCCCTCTATCAAGCCTCATAGGCTTTGATGGTTACAAATATTTGAGTCTGTGTGGCGTCTGTCAAAAACATTGCCCCAGGCTTTCATGATTTTGCTCCTAAAGCTATTGGTTTATGTTCTTTCTTTTGTGGCCAGGGTAAAAAGGTGGCTCACTCACACCTGCTTGTTCTGACTTGACAGTGTTAGAGGGGATCACTTTTCCTGGTTTCAGATCTTGTAGACACTGGAGCAAAGTGTGTGTGTGTGTTTGTGTGTGTGCATGTGTGTGTTGTAAAAAGTTGGTATACATTACTGGGGTTAGTGGTTCAAAAATGATCTAGGCTGATTATATTGAATATGAATACAAATCCTGTATAAAGATCCTTACCTGATCAGCTCTTACTAGAAGCACCTACATCTTTTTTTTTTTTTTTTTTTTACCCAGCCTGAATCCACTTTTGGTAACTCTGGAAAGGAATCCCAGAAGTGAACATTCCTCTCCTCTGGCTTTCTCTTCAGTTGAAATTCTAAGCTTCTGTGGTCCCTCATTTGAGTTCTAATCTGTGGCCCTTATCTCTTTTAATAAAGAAGGAACAGGTCCATGCAAGCAGAGAGAGCAGGTGTCAGATGCATGCAGACATTGCAGTTTGAAGTATGCCAAACACAGATCACACACTGACTTCATGTATGGTAATGAGCACTTGTAAGTTTAGGAACAGCCCAAGCATTAGTCGAGACTATGAAGTCCTATATCAAAATTTCAAGGAATAACTTTTAAAGTGGAGTTTGAGTGCCCATAGGAGTTAATGTATTTTACAGATATCTCCTGTATGCAATCTAGGATGTGAGATAGATTTGTTAATTAAATGAATGACGGTAGGAACCCTGGAGGACCTGTAATCAACAATCTTTTTCTGCTGTATGAGTCCCACTGAGGTGCAAGACATTCTCTACAGCCATAGGCCAAGTGAGTGCCAGCTCATCTCTTACTTATTAAGTGCTTACTCTTTAGCCAAATATTATCCTTGACTCTGGAAAGACAGCAAAATAGACATGGTCCCTGTCCCCATGGAACTGATTGTATTGTGTGAGAGCAGGCGCTTGAAGAGAGATTTCAGTACAGACTACTAAGAGTGGGATAGACTTTCCTGAAGTGATTTCATCACTTCCTTTAAGCTTCTAAGGTCCTGCTGCTGCAGCTGCTTCTGTAATCAGCAGCCAACATTTATATGCTTGATTGTTTTATTCTTCACCAATCCCTTTACTATAGCTACTATTATTGGCCCCATTTTATGACTAAGTAAACCGAGGCTAAGGAAAGTAAGTAGCTTGTCTGAAACCGTTCTTTTGTTTAATCTGCTAATGTGAAAGGATGTGACTGCTTCAAATATGAGAAAATACTGTCAAGAGAATGAGAAGACAAGCCACAGACTAGGAGAAAATACTTACAAAAGACATATCTGATAAAGTATGGTTATCCAGAATACACCAAGTTCTCTTAAAACTCAACAATAGGAAAATGAACAACCCAAATTAAAAATGAGCAAAAGACCTGAACAGACATCTTACTAAAATAGTTACATAGATGGCAAATAAGTATATAAAAAGATGCCCCACATCGTATGTCATTAGGGTACTGCAAATTAAAGCAATTAGATAATACCATGCCTGTTAAAATGGCCCAAATCCCAAACAATGTCAATGCCAAATGCTGGTGAGGATGTGGAACAAAAGGAACTCTCATTCGTTGCTGGTAAAAATGCAAAATGATATAGCCACTTTGGAAAATAGTTTGGCAGCTTCTGACAGAACTAAATATTTTCTTACTGTATAAACCAGCAGTCTTGCTTTCTGATATTTATCCAAATGAACTGAAAAGTTAGGTCCTCAGAAAAACTTACATATGGTTGTTTCTATCAACTTTATTCATAATTGCCAAAACTTAGAAGAAAAGTAGATGTCCTTCAGTAGGTGAATGGATAAATATGCTGTGATACATCTAGACAATGGAATATTATTCAGGGCTAAAAATATATGAGCTGTCAAACTATGAAAAGACATGGAAGAACCTTAAATGCATATTACCAAGTTAAAGAGGCCAATCTGAAAAGGCTCCATACTGTATGGTTCCAACTATTCTGGAAAAGCCAAAACTATTTAAAAGATCAGTAGTTTCCAGGGCATAGGCAGGACAGAAAGATGAATAGGAGAAGCACAGAGGATTTTTAGGGCAGTGAAACTATTCAGGATGATACTGTAATGGTAGAGACATGTCACTATACATTCGTCAAAACTTACAGAATGTGCAGTATCAAGAATGAACCCCAATGTGAACTGCGGGCTTTGGATGATAACGATGGGTCAACGTAGGTTCATCAGTTGTAATAAATGTACCATTCTCGTGTGGGATGTTGATAGAGAGGAAAGTTGTGTTTGTGTGGGGGAAAGCGATATATGGGAAATTTCTGTACTTACCACTCATTTTTTCTGTGACCCAAACTTCTCTAAAAATTAGGTCTGCTTAAAAATACTGTTAGCTGTTTTGTTAAGATTTATCAAGAAAGTTAGTGTAGCAATCAACTGGCCCCAGGTTCAGCATTTTTTTTTTTTTAACCCACATTGGGGTAAGGTTACCCTTTTATTTAGTAGAGTTCTAGGTAGCCTTGAATCTACTAATCACTTCATTTATTTTGAAGTCTTACACAACTTTGAGCAGATGTCAGAAGAAGATACTAGGGAAAAAATACCCTTAAGCAAGAAGAAGGTTATATACCTTAATTTTTTTTTTTTAACTTTAGAAACCTCACTATGTTAAACTTGCTCATTTGAAATCTATTGTTAATGGCTCTTTTCCTCCCACAGATGAGGGTGGGCAGATTATTACCAGTCCCTGCTGACCTTGAACAGGGCATACATTATGGGAACGCCCCACTGAGTTCATTATTAATCCCGTATATAATAGAAAAAACCCTGAAAACCTCTACCCAACCCTGACCCTTTGTTTCGTGTTTGCGTTGTTGTTTGTGGTGGTGTGCCGCTGCCTGACCTATTACAAATGCCAAGTGCACACAGCTCCTTTGAATTTCACACTGCAGCCATAAATCGTTTGTCCATTTATAAATAAACTAAAATGTGGGATATGATGGAGCTCAAGAGAGCATATTGTCTGAAACTCTTGGATCTCATTCTCAGCGCAGATGTGCCAAAGCTGTTTGGCACAGTATAAATTGAGCTGGATGTTAGGGCTGTTCACAGCCCCCTGGGGGCAGGTGGGCTGGGTACTTGGCTGAGATTGCCTCAGAGCATTAGAAAATGGTAATTGCCTGAGACTTCTTATGTTTTCTCCTGAAGCATTACTCTCTTCCTGGTTCTCTAGTATAACTGTGAGGGTTGATTTGAAATAGCCAGAAGTATTAATGACTGAGAAAAAAAGTATTATATTCAGACTACATAAAAAGCAGACTCTTCTCTACAGAGATAAATGTAAAGAGAAAACAAATTCTAATTCTAATCCTATTTTATTTGGTTCGAAAATGCTAGGAAGTTCTGGACGATTGTACTCCACATTGATGCCCTACTTTCTACATTAGTGTTTTTTCCTTCCATGGAATTAGAGCAGGAGATGGTACCTCATGAATTAATGCTAACTGGTTATTGAACAAGAATTGTGTGGAAGTGAGTTAAGAGATGGTCTTGTGTCATGGAAAGTGTAGTAGTAGCTGGACACTGGGGTGCTGCCTCTAGTTTTGCTACTAATTGGGGCTATAAACTGATGCTGAGCACTTAAATTATAGGGCCTCTGATGCCTCCTGTGTAAAATCTGAGAAGAGAAGAAGGTTGACTTAGCCTGTGGTCACCAAGGCTCCTCCTTGTTGTGCCTTTTTAGAGTTTTGTGAAAATAACTGGGATTCCAGGGATCAGCTTTGGATGTCCTCCTTTGAACAGTCTTCCCCAGACTTTTTGGTCAGCTTAGCAAGGGGTCCACAGTGGCACTGACACTGTCTGTCCTGCACTGCAGGATGAACAGATGATAGGAGAGTACTGATTCCCCAACCTTACGTGGTCTAACACTTTGTAGTTTAAAAAGCACTTCTGCATATATGATCATCTTGAAAATTCCCTGAGATGGGGACTGTTATTGTCCAGAGCTTACAGGTGAGGAAACATCTATAGAGACACAAAGTGTGCTTAACCACACCATACAGAGTCAGCCAAGGAAGTCATAGCCAGGTAGTATAGGCTTAGGAGTTTAAATGACCTGGATTTGAATCAACTGCCATTTATTCTTTTTGTGATCTTGGGCATCGTTTAATCTGTTTTTGCCTTTGAACAAAGAAGATCATAATACTCAAAAGAATGTGTAAATATAATGTGAATGGGAGGGCAAAGAAGTGTTTTTATATAATATATGAAAAATGCTGGCTGTGAGTGGTGGATCATGCCTGTAGTCTCAGTGCTTTGGGAGGCCAAGCTGGGAAGATTGCTTGAGGTCAGGAGTTCAAGGCCAGCCTGGGCAACATAGTGAGACCCCTCCCCCATCCATAAAAAAATAAAATTAGCAAGGCATGGTGGTACATGCCTCTACTGCCAGCTACTCAGGAGGCTGAGGTGTTCGAGGCTGAAGTAAGCTATGATTGTGCCACTGCACTCCAGCCTGGATCACAGAGTGAGGCCCTGTCTCAAAAAAAAAAAAAAAAATAGTGCTTTGCACAGTATCACCTCTGTAGTATATTCTTAAAAATGATAGCTATAATTACTTATTATTAAGTGAAGGCTTTAGGCCTTCTAATTCTATATTCATGATCTTTCTACTACACCTTGCATCTGTTGGTAACAGACATTTTTATGATCTCAGTTACATTAATGTTTGGAGATTAATGTGTCTAAAAATTGTCAATTAATGGCCAACTAAGTCCTGTGTGTTTAAGGACCTTCTGAGAGGGCAATATTAGTCAGCTACTGAATGGTGTGAAAAATGGGTCATAAATCAGCCTAAAAGAACTGGAGCCTTTTATTCCACACTTCTCAAGGAAAACAGAAACAAAAACCAACCAACCCTCAGTTTTTTAAAAAAAGATTCTTATAAAAATAATACACAGTAGTTTATTTTAAATTGTTTTGAAAAACAGAGAGTGCAAATAAGAAAGAAATTAACGTTTTTTCTCTGAGAAAACACAAAATGGCAGATGATGCAGCTGCAACGGGTGGGCGGAGCAGGGGACCCAGGAGCCCTGGGATGGGGGGATAACCACGGTGGCTTCCCTGGAGACTTTGTGGCATCCGGGGCCAGGGTTGTGGCTGTGGTCGGGGCCGGGGCCAAGGCCGCAGAGCTTGTGGAGGCAAGAAGTGGATGCCCGTCACCAAGCTGGGCCACCTGGTCACAAGGACATGAAGATTAAGTGACTGGAGGAGATCTGTCTCTTCTCCCTGCCCATCAAGGAGTCTGAGATCATTGACTTTTTCCTGGGAGCCTCTCTCAAGGATGAGGTTTTGAAGATTATGCTGGTGCAGAAGCAGATCCACGCAGGCCAGCGCACCAGGTTCAAGGCATTTGTTGTCATCGGGGGACTACAATGGCCACGTTGGTCTGGGTGTTAAGTGCTCCAAGGTGGTGGCCTCTGCCATCTGCGGGGCCACTAACCTAGCCAAGCTCTCCATTGTTCCCGTGTGCAGAGGCTACTGGAGGAACAAGATCGGCAAGCCCCGTGCCGTCCCTTGCAAGGTGACAGGCCGCTGTGGCTCTGTGCTGGTGTGCCCAGGGGCACTGGCATCGTCTTGGCCCCCATGCCCAAGAAGCTGCTGCTGATGGCTGGTATCGATGACTGCTACCCCTCAGCCAGGGGCTGCACCTCCGCCCTGGGCAACTTTGCCAAGGCTGCCTTTGATACCATCTCAAAGACCGACAGCTACCTTACGCCCGACCTCTGGAAGGAGACTGTGTTCACCAAGTCTCCCTATCAGGAATTCGGTGACTACCTTATCAAGACCCACCCCAGAGTTTATGTGCAGAAAAGATCCAGGCTCCAACTGTGTTTTTTATACAAGAAAAATAAAGTGAATTAAGCTGGTTAAAAACAAAGAAAAGAAAGAAATTAACAAAACATATTGCATGTGGTTTCATCACTTATAAACAAATACAACTCACCTGATGATATAATTTATTTGTTTTCTTTGAAAGGAATTATTTTTGTTCTTGTTGATCACAATTACTACCAACTGTATGTGTAATTGAGTAGTCTAAAAATATGGGCCTCAGCTGTTGATGATCCTCATAGTGATTGTTTCATGGTTTTGAGGAAAGTAAGGGGAGTGGGAACACACTGAGTATCTACTTTGGCAGTTTTTTTTTTTTAAAGGCTTAAATATTATTTCAAACTGCAAAGGAAAAGCCACACAGTCTGCAAGTGAAGCTCAAGTTTCCAAGTTGGAAACCTGATTCCAGCTTGTTGTTGATACTGTGTTACCATAGATAAGACCACTCATTTTCTTTGAACCTCAGTTTTACAATCTAAAAGTCACAGAAGCAGGCCTAGGACTGCCCCCAAACCGATTTTTCAATTCCTAAAGCCTCCTGTTGTGTAACTACAAGAATGGAGCCTATCAACCTCACAAGTCTTTTCAGATTCACTTCCGCATGGGAAGATGCCTCCAGCTGTTCTCCAAATTCTAGCCACCAAGGGCAACCAGATGGACACTACATGCAAGTTTGCTGTTGTCACGAAATGTGCTGCATGAGAACCATGTCAAACTCAGTAGCTCAAACCACAAGTATTTATTCTTACAGATATGCAGATCCAGTTCAGGGTTGATAATGAAGCCGAGCTTGGCTGGGTGGCTCTGTTGCTCTTGGCCAAACTCATTCAGATGTCTGGGAGTTCTGGGAATCTGGTGGGGACTGGCTGATACAAGCTAGGCTCAGCATGGGCAGTTAGATCCTGTTGCCTAAGTCTCTCATCCTCTTACTGGATCCAGTGGGTCAGAGGGTCATGTCGTAGCAGAGGCACAAGAGAGAAGGCCAGTCATGCAGGGCTTTTCAAGTCTTTGGTCACAGTGCACTTGCTAACATTTATTTGGTAAGCCACATGGTCAAACCCAAAGCCAAAGGGTAGGGAAATGTGCTTCATCCTTTTAGGAGGAGGAGTTGCTAAATCACATGGTAAAACAGGTAGATACAGAGAGGGCTGAAGAGTTGGGCCATTGATGTTATCTACTAGATACCATTCTTTTGGCAACGTGAAGCTGCATATTTCACCTCCCACACACATTTGCACTGGTTGGTCTCAGGAAAAGATTTTCTTCACCTGATACCTGTCCTTAAAGAATGGAAGATCTGGGTCTACCTTCCTTGGGACTCATTTTTCTTGCTAATCAGGTATCCAGGATTGCACAGATCAGTGCTACTCAAAGTGCTGTTCAAGGCTGGCAGAATCAGCAATGCCTTGAGATTGTTGGAACAAATTCTTGGGCCCCATATCGGACCTATTGAATCAGAAACTCTGGGGATGGGGTCCAGGAATCTGCATTATGAAAGGTTTTCTGGGTGAGTCTAATGCTCAGTAAAGTTTGAAAAACACTGGTATGGATCGAATCTTTGCCACGATGTTTCTGGTAGCATCATTCTTACGTTACCTTGTCTTCTGTTATTTTGAGCTACCATCTTTCATTACCTGACCTTTCTATTGGGGGTGTCAGGATGATAATAATCCAAGGTAGCGACCTTCTTTACTGGACCACGGGCCAAAATCAGCTTCTGGATACTTCTGTCCCACTTCAAGAGTGGAATTCTAGGAGACCATGTGTGGAAAACTGCAGAACAGAGCACTGCCCCAGCTGGTGCCCTGAGGCTTCATATCAAGTATGGAAAACATAGGAATAGGAGGTCACAGGCATATGCAAATCTTAATTTTTAAACTCTGCCCAATAGATACACATGTGCAATAGATACAGATGTGACACAAATAAATGTCACATTTGTATTGTCTCAATAATTTAGATGAATCACTCGACTTCACAGCTAGAGGTGAAGCAAATAAAAGACTGTTTCTTCATACTTCTAAGAGAGTGAAAGTCATGTTTTATGTGTTTGCAAAATTATTGGAGAGGGAGAACAGTCTTTGTTCCCCCTTGTCAGGGGAACTCTTGTCTAGGACTGTGTCAATCCTAGTAGTTTTATGCTTCATCTAAGGGGAGAGATGTTACATCTTGTTTCCATTTAGCAATTAATATAATTCTTTATTGAAAATATAATATTTAACCATACTATATAATATGATATAATTTAATATAACTCCTAAACAAATATACTGCTTCTCCATTCTCTTCTCACTTTGATATAGCAGAACTGGATTTATAAGGTTGAATATCAGCATTTAACATTCCTAAGATGAAAATATCCAAAGTGTCATAACTCAGCACAACTGTATGTTAACTGTGCACATTGTGTTTCACAGGGAAAGAAATGAAAGAAAATAAAGGAAAAGTAGGTAATTGCTCACAGGATAGAAGAAGATATTATCCTGCCAGTTTCTTCCTGGAACTGTATGCATCATGTCCTGTGTTTGTGATATAGCACAGGGAGTCATTGCTAACAATGAATAACATTATTGGGATGACAGCAGTGTAAGTGCAAAAGAAATTTGAGTTCTGACAAACCAGGCAGACACACACAACACGAAAAATGTATAATGCATCACCATGGCTGGTTGTGTCTGTGGCAGTTAAGATACTGATACTGATTGAGAGGCTCATCTGTTCATTTGATTGTGTCTCATGGTTTAAATCTCTCTAAAGGGTTGGGGTGGGGGTGGAAGAAGCTAGTTTGCTCTGATTGATGGTGCAAAGAGGGGGTTTTGGTCTGCTTCTCATGTAAATGTGAGGAATAAGCTTCTCTGAGTTTGCATTGATTTTATTATCAGAGATAATAAATGGATGAATTCTAAAAAAGGAGAGGCAATGTAAAAGCCTTGAAAGCTTTGAAAGTTGCTGTGTTAACCACACAGCTGGTTACAGATACCTTTGCTAGTGTTGCTGTCACTGTTTATTTGATAACTCGATCCTTTATGGAAGAGAACTTGGAGCCACAGTTTATTTTTTTTCCCTTTTCCTCTCACACCCAAATTCATGAGACCTGCCATCTTCCCTTCCTCAGTGTTTCCAGAATGTATGTTTTCTTTTCATTTCTGCGGTCACTGTCTTCTTCATCCCCAGCCTAATCATTTCTCGATTTGACCTTTGCCAAAGCTACCTAACTGGTTTCCCTACCTCCAGTATTGGAAGTCCTTCTTTGAGGTGGACATTGGTGACATTTTTATCCTTTAAATCATAAAGTCTTCCATGGTGCTTCATCCATCACCCATGACAATGCCCTCCAATGAGAATGCACAAGAGGACCAGATAGGTTATAGGAGAGACATTAGGAAACACACATATGCACACACAAATGATTCTAAAGAATTAAGAAATTATCAGTTAATACAAGGAGTGATAATGGTACCTGTATTCCATCCATGTGTCACGTCTGTAGTTGAGGTTATCAATGGAAAGAGAGGGAATTCCGTAACACAGAGCAGTAGACAGCAGTGTCCTTTTGAACCTGCTTAACTGGGCTTACAGATTACATCATCCAATTTTAACCAAAAGAACTCCCAGAAAAATGGGTAAGTGACTTACAAAGCAATAATAAGACAATGGCAGAGCTGGAACTTTGCCTTCTTTTGGCACAACCTCTTTCTCAGCCACATTATGGGGCAGAAACAATAATGAATGACCTAATTAGATCTGAGAAAGAGTCAGCCAAAAAAGAAATGGAAATTATCAAGAAGATTATTTTAATCATTAACAAAGAACCTCTGAAGCAGTGTAATCTATGCCTTGAGATATTAGCTAATGATAGTAGTAGATATATGTAATGAGCATACATTATGTTTGCTTATGTAATTCTTTTTAGCTGATGGGATGCACCATGAAAAACTAGCTCACATGATGAGTTTCAAGCTCCTCATTGTGGAATGCCAAACCATCACACCTCAGCTTCTAGCTTTAGCCTTAGTTATTATCTGTCCATTCCCTCATTTCACTAGACTCTCCCAACTAATTATCTGTGTGACTTTGGGCAAGTCACTTAACCCCTCTGGGCTTCTGATTCCTTAGCTGGAAAATGTTTAGGAGTAGGACTAGAGGATTTTTGAAGGATTTGCCAATCCTATTGTAATAGGATTGCTAATAAAGGCATACCTGAGATGGCTAATAAAGACATAGCTGAGAGTGGATAATTTATAAAGCAAAGCGACTCACAGTTCCACACGGCTGGGGAGGCCTCAAAATCATGGTGGAAGGCAGGTGGAGCACAGTCACATTTTACATGGCAGCAGGCAAGAGAACATGTGCAGGGCAACTCCCCTTTATGAAATCATCAGATCTCCTGAGATTTGTCACTATCATGAGAACAGCAAGGGAAAAACCCACCCCCATGATTCAGTTACCTTCCACCAGGTCTCTCCCATGACATGTGGGGATTATTAAAATTCAAGGTGAGATTTGGGTGGGGACATGGAGCCGAACCGTATCAACTGCACAAGTTTTCCTTGACTTATGATGTGGGCTATGTCTTGATAAACCCATTGTTTAAGTAGAGAATATAACAAGTTGAAAATACACTTAATAGCCAGATAAACCCATTGTAAAGTAAAAAAATTAAAAGTCCGGATGCTTCTTAAATTCTAGTGGATTTGGGTCCCATTAAAAAAGTGGAAAAATTATAAGTCAAACTATCCTAAGTTGGGGACCATCTGTAATTCAATTGTAATTTTATGTATCACCATTTAGGAATAAGATTTTTTTTATATGTGGAGTTTATTTCTTCAATTGTCAACATTTTTAGAAATTTCTCTATTTGTGATAGAATTTCATTAAAATATCTCACACTTCCTATTCTTCTTAAACAGAAAACGGAACATAATTTGACCTTTCTCTTGATAATATAAGATCATTAATATACTACAATTCACTATATTGCACTGTCCTCTTATATAATGTTATCTCTAATTGCCACTGAATTATGCAGCTTATTTGCCCTAATGCTAAATGGTTCCAGACTGCTATTCTTTCCAATTCTAATGCCTGACTTTATACTTGTTTCTTTTTTTTTTTTTTTGAATTTCACTTTAGGGAAGAGTATAAACATCTTTATTATTATTATTATTATTATTATTATTATTACTTTAAGTTCTAAGGTACATGTGTACAACATGCAGGTTTTTACATATGTATACATGTGCCATGTTGGTATGCTGCACCCAGTAACTCATCATTTACATTAGGTATATCTCCTAATGCTATCCCTCCCCCCTCCCCCCTCCCCACAATAGGCCACAGTGTGTGATGTTTCCCTTCCTGTGTCCAAGTGATCTCATTGTTCAATTCCCACCCATGAGTGAGAATATGCAGTGTTTAGTTTTCTGTTCTTGCAATAGTTTGCTGAGAATGATGGTTTCCAGCTGCACCCATATCCCTACAAAGGACACGAACTCATCCTTTTTTGTGGCTGCATAGTATTCCATGGTGTATATGTGCCACATTTTCTTAATCCAGTCTGTCACCGATGGACATTTGGGTTGATTCCAAGTCTTTGCTATTGTGAATAGTGCCGCAATAAACATATGTGTGCATGTGTCTTTATAGCAGCATGATTTATAATCCTTTGGGTATATCCCCAGTAATGGGATGGCAGGGTCAAATGGTATTTCTAGTTCTAGATCCTTGAGGAATTGCTACAGTGTTTTCCACAATGGTTGAACTAGTTTACAATCCCACCAACAGTGTAAAAGTGTTCCTATTTCTCCACATCCTCTCCAGCACCTGTTGTTTCCTGACTTTTTAATGATCGCCATTCTAACTGGTGTGAGATGGTATCTCATTGTGGTTTTGATTTGCATTTCTCTGATGGCCAGTGATAATGAGCATTTTTTCATGTGTCTGTTGGCTGTATGAATGTCTTCTTTTGAGAAATGTCTGTTCATATCCTTTGCCCACTTTTTGATGGGGTTGTTTGTTTTTTTCTTGTAAATGTGTTTTAGTTCTTTGTAGTTCTGGATATTAACCCTTTGTCAGATGAGTAGATTGCAAAAATGTTCTCCCATTCTGTAGGTTGCCTGTTCACTCTGATGGTAGTTTCTTTTGCTGTGCAGAAGCTTTTTAGTTTAATTAGATCCCATTTGTCAATTTTGGCTTTTGTTGCCGTTGCTTTTGGTGTTTTAGACATGAAGTCCTTGCCCATGCCTATGTCCTGAATGGTATTAGCTAGGTTTTCTTCTAGGGTTTTTATGGTATTAGGTCTAACAGTTAAGTCTGTAATCCATCTTGAGTTAACTTTCGTATAAGGAGTAAGGAAAGGATCCAGTTTCAGCTTTCTACTTATGGCTAGCCAGTTTTCCCAGCACCATTTATTAAATGGGGAATCCTTTCCCCATTTCTTGTTTTTGTCAGGTTTGTCAAGGATCAGATGGCTGTAGATGTGTGGTATTATTTCTGAGGACTCTGTTCTGTTCCATTGGTCTATATCTCTGTTTTGGTACCAGTACCATGCTGTTTTGGTTACTGTAGCCTTGTAGTATAGTTTGAAGTCAGGTAGCGTGATCCCTCCAGCTTTGTTCTTTTGGCTTAGGATTGCCTTGGCAATGCGGGCTCTTTTTTGGCTCCATATGTACTTTAAAACAGTTTTTTCCAATTCTGTGAAGAAACTCATTGGTAGCTTAATGGGGATGGCATTGAATCTATAAATTACCTTGGGCAGTATGGCCATTTTCGAAATATTGATTCTTCCTATCCATGAGCATGGTATGTTCTTCCATTTGTTTGTATCCTCTTTTATTTCACTGAGCAGTGGTTTGTAGTTCTCCTTGAAGAGGTCCTTTACATCCCTTGTAAGTTGGATTCCTAGGTATTTTATTGTCTTTGAAGCTATTGTGAATGGGAGTTCATTCATGATTTGGCTCTATGTTTGTCTGTTACTGGTGTATAAGAATGCTTGTGATTTTTGCACATTGATTTTGTATCCTGAGACTTTGCTGAAGTTGCTTATCAGCTTAAGGAGATTTTGGGCTGAGACAATGGGGTTTTCTAAATATACAATCATGTCATATGCAAAGAGGGACAATTTGACTTCTTCTTTTCCTAACTGAATACCCTTATTTTCTTTCTCTTGCCTGATTGCCCTAGCCAGAACTTCCAACACTATGTTGAATAGGAGTGGTGAGAGAGGGCATCCCCGTCTTGTGCCAGTTTTCAAAGGGAATGCTTCCAGTTTTTGCCCAATCAGTATGATATTGGCTGTGGGTTTTTCATAAGTAGCTCTTGTTATTTTGAGATATGTTCCATCAATACCGAATTTATTGAGAGTTTTTAACATGAAGGGCTGTTGAATTTTGTCAAAGGCCTTTTCTGCATCTATTGAGATAATCATGTGGTTTTTGTCTTTGGTTCTGTTTATATGCTGGATTACGTTTATTGATTTGCATATGTTGAACCAACTTTGTATCCCAGGGATGAAGCCCACTTGATCATGGTGGATAAGCTTTTTGATGTGCTGCTGGATTCGGTTTGCCAGTATTTTATTGAGGATTTTTGCATCGATGTTCATCAGGGATATTGGTCTAAAATTCTCTTTTTTTGTTGTGTCTCTGCCAGGCTTTGGTATCAGGATGATGTTGGCCTCATAAAATGAGTTAGGGAGGATTCCCTCTTTTTCTATTGATTGGAATAGTTTCAGAAGGAATGGTACCAACTCCTCCTTGTACCTCTGGTAGAATTCGGCTGTGGATCTGTCTGGTCCTGGACTTTTTTTTGGTTGGTAGGCTATTAAATATTGCCTCAATTTCAGAGCCTACTATTGGTCTATTCAGGGATTCAACTTCTTCCTGGTTTAGTCTTGGGAGAGTGTAAGTGTCCAGGAAATTATCCATTCCTTCTAGGATTTCTAGTTTATTTGCGTAGAGGTGTTTATAGTATTCTCTGATGGTAGTTGGTATTTCTGTGGGGTTGGTGGTGATATCCCCTTTATCATTTTTTATTGTGTCTGTTTGATTCTTCTCTCTTTTCTTCTTTATTGGTCTTGCTAGTGGTCTATCAATTTTGTTGATTTTTTCAAAAAACCAGCTCCTGGATTCATTGATTTTTTTTGAAGGGTTTTCTGTGTCTCTATCTCCTTCAGTTCTGCTCTGATCTTAGTTATTTCTTGCCTTCTGCTAGCTTTTGAACGCGTTTGCTCTTGCTTCTCTAGTTTTTTTAATTGTGATGTTAGGGTGTCAATTTTAGATCTTTCCTGCTTTCTCTTGTGGGCATTTAGTGCTATAAATTTCCCTCTACACACAGCTTTAAATGTGTCCCAGAGATTCTGGTATGTTGTATCTTTGTTCTCATTGGTTTCAAAGAACATCTTTATTTCTGCCTTCATTTCGTTATGTACCCAGTAGTCATTCAGGAGCAGGTTATTCAGTTTCCATGTAGTTGAGCGGTTTTGATTGAGTTTCTTAGTCCTGAGTTCTAGTTTGATCGCAGTGGTCTGAGAGACAGTTTATTATAATTTCTATTCTCTTACATTTGCTGAGGAGTGCTTTACTTCCAAGTATGTGGTCAATTTTGGAATAAGTGCAATGTGGTGCTGAGAAGAATGTATATTCTGTTGATTTGAGGTGGAGAGTTCTGTAGATGTCTATTGGGTCCGCTTCGTGTAGAGTTGAGTTCAATTCCTGGATATCCTTGTTAACTTTGTGTCTCGTTGATCTATCTAATGTTGACAGTGGGGTGTTGAAGTCTCCCATTATTATTCTTTGGGAGTCAAGTCTCTGTAAGTCTCTAAGGACTTGCTTTATGAATCTGGGTGCTCCTGTATTGGGTGCATAAATATTTAGGATAGTTAGCTCTTCCTGATGAATTGATCCCTTTACCAATATGTAATGGCCTTCTTTGTCTCTTTTGATCTTTGATGGTTTAAAGTCTGTTTTATCAGAGACTAGGATTGCAACCCCTGCTTTTTTGTGTTTTCCATTTGCTTGGTAGATCTTTCTCCATCCCTTTATTTTGAGCCTATGTGTGTCTCTGCATGTGAGATGGGTCTTCTGAATACAGCAAACTGATGGGTCTTGACTCTTTATCCAATTTGCCAGTCTGTGTCTTTTAATTGGACCATTTAGTCCAATTAAATTTAGTCCATTTACATTTAAGGTTAATATTGTTATGTGTGAACTTGATCCTGTCATTATGATATTAGCTGGTTATTTTGCTTGTTAGTTGATGCAGTTTCTTCCTAGCATCAATGGTCTTTACATTTTGGTATGTTTTTGCAATGGCTGGTTCTGGTTGTTCCTTTCCATGTTTAGTGCTTCCTTCAGGATCTCTTGTAGGGCAGGCCTGGTGGTGACAAAATCTCTCTTGTCTGTAAAGGATTTTATTTCTCCTTCACTTATGAAACTTAGTTTGACTGTATATGAAATTCTGGGTTGAAAATTCTTTTCTTTAAGAATGTTGAATATTGGCCCCCACTGTCTTCTGGCTTGTAGAGTTTCTGCTGAGAGATCTGCTGTTAGTCTGATGGGCTTCCCTGTGTGGGTAACCCGACATTTCTCTCTGGCTGCCCTTAACATTTTTTCCTTCATTTCAACTTTCGTGAATCTGGCAATTATGTGTCTTGGAGTTGCTGTTCTCGAGGAGTATCTTTGTGGAGTTCTCTGTATTTCCTGAAGTTCAATGTTGGCCTGCCTTACTAGGTTGGTGAAGTTCTCCTGGATGATATCCTGCAGAGTGTTTTCCAACTTGGTTCCATTTTCCCCGTCACTTTCAGGCACACCAATCAGATATAGATTTGGTCTTTTCACATAATCCCATATTTCTTGGAGGCTTTGTTCATTTCTTTCTACTCTTTTTTTATCTAAACTTCTCACTTCATTTCATTCATTTGATCTTCAATCACTGATACTCTTTCTTCCAGTTGATCGAGTCGGTTAATGAAGCTTGTGCATTTGTCACGTGATTCTCGTGTCATGGTTTTCATCTCTATCAGTTCATTTATGGTCTTCTCTGCATTGATTATTCTAGTTATCCATTCATCCATTCTTTTTTCAAGGTTTTTAGTTTCTTTGTGCTGGTTATGTAGTTCCTCCTTTAGTTCTGAGAATTTTGATTGACTGAAGCCTTCTTCTCTCAACTCGTCAAAGTCATTCTCCATCCAGCTTTATTCCATTGCTGGTGATGAACTGCGTTCCTTTGGACAGGGAGACATGCTCTGATTTTTTGAATTTCCAGCTTTTCTGCACTGCTTTTTCCCCATCTTTGTGGTTTTATCTGCCTTTGGTCTTTGATGATGGTGATGTACTGATGAGGTTTTGGTGTGGATGTCCTTTCTGTTTGTTAGTTTTCCTTCTAACAGTGAGGACCATCAGCTGCAGGTCTGTTGGAGTTTGCTTGAGGTCCACTCCAGACCCTGTTTGCCTGGGTATCAGCAGAGGAGGCTGCAGAAGATAGAATAATGCTGAAAAGCGAGTGTTACTATCTGATTCTTGTCTGGAAGCTTCGTCTCAGAAATGTACCCAGCCATGTGAGGTGTGGGGTGTCGGTCTGCACCCAGTGGGGGATTTCTCCCATTTAGGGTACTCAGGGGTCAGGGACCCACTTGAGCAGGCAGTCTGTCCATTCTCAGATCTCAACCTCCATGCTGGGAGAACCACTGCTCTCTTCAAAACTGTCAGACAGAAACATTTACATGTGCAGAGATTTCGGCTGCTTTTTGTTTAACTGTGCCCTGTCCCAGAGGTAGAGTCTACAGAGGCAGGCAGGCCTCCTTGGGCTGCGGTGGGCTTCACCCAATTCGAGCTTCCCAGGGGCTTTGTTTACCTACTTAAGCCTCAGCAATGGTAGGCACCCCTCCCCCAGCCTTGCTGCAGCCTTGCAGTTAGATCTCAGACTGCTGTGCTAGCAATGAGGGAGGCTCCGTGGCTGTGGGACCCTCTGGGCCAGCTGTGGGATATAATCTCCTGGTGTGCAGTTTGCTAAGACCCTTGGTAAAGCACAGTATTAGGGTGGGAGTTACCTGATTTTCCAGGTGTTGTGTGTCTCAGTTTCCCTTGGCTAGGAAAAGGAATTCCCTTCCCCCTTGTGCTTCCCAGGTGAGGTGATGCCTCGCCCTTCTTCAGCTCTCACTGGTAGAGCTGCATGCGCTGACCAACACCGACTGTCCGACATGCCCCCGTGAGATGAACCCGGTACCTCAGTTGAAAATGCAGAAATCACCCGTCTTCTGTGTCGCTCACGCTGGGAGCTGGAGGCTGGAGCTATTCCTATTCGGCCATCTTGGGTGTCCCCCAGTACTTGTTTCTTACAACCAAGTTGTGAAGTGATACTGATACTTCATACTCATTCGTTGTACATGCCCTCCTCTCCCATCTGTCATCTTTCAACTTTCTGGCTGTAAGGTGGAATGGGCTGGGAAAAGAGACCTATGTATAAAGTAATAGTGGTTATAGAACCATTTAACCACCCTATACTATGCTTAAGTGCAGGGTGAAGGATGTGAAGTAAGACTGGGATTCAAAACTTAACTCCTCCATGCCTCAGTAGCCTCATCTGATAAATGGTGGGAATTAAATCAGATACTGATTGCAACTTGTTAGAGTAATACCTTGCAGTTCTAAACACCAACACATTTTAACAAGAAGATCAATAATAATGCATAGGTTTATTAAATGATCATTATGTGGCAGACACTTTGCTAGGCACTTTATGTAGATCTACACATTTGGTCCCCACAAAGGTTTTGTGTCTCCCAGATGTGTCTCCCAGAATCTCTCTTTTACCTATGAAGAAATGAAGATGATTATTCTTCTTCTTTTTTTCATGTGCCACTTTTAATTCTTTAAATTTTAATAGCTTTTGGGGTACAAGTGGTTTTTGGTTACATGGATGAATTACATACTGGTGAATTATGAGATTTTAGTACACCTGTCACCTGAGTAGGGTATAGTTTGTGCCCAATATATAGTTTTTTATCCCATACCCCTCTACTACCCTCCCCCTTCTGAGTCTCCAGAGTTCATTTTATCACTCTGTATGCCTTTGTGTCCTCATACCTTAGCTCCCACTTATAAGTGAGAACATATGGTATTTATTTTTTTTTATTCCTGAGTTACTTCTCTTAGAATAAGGCCTCCAGCTCCATCCAAATTGCTGCAAAAGACATTATTTAATTGAACTTTATGGCTGAGTAGTACTCCATGGTGTATATATGACACATTATCTTTATCCACTCATTGGTCGATGGGCACTTAGGTTGCTTGCATATCTTTGCAGTTGTAAATTGGGGTATGGTAAACATACATATGCATGTGTCTTTTTGATAGAATGACTTCTTTCCCTTTGAATAGGCACCCAGTAGTGGGATTGCTGGATCAAATGGTAGATCTACTTTTAGTTCTTTAAGGAATCTCCATACTATTTCCATAGTGGTTGTACTAATTTACATTACCACCAGCAATGTGTAAGCATTCCCCTTTCACCACATCCACACCAACATCTATTGTTTTTTGATTTTTTAATACTGGCCATTATTGCAGGAGTAGGGTTATATCTCATTGTGATTTTAATTTGCATTTGCCTGATATTTAGTGATGTTGAGTATTTTTTTCATATGCTTGTTGGCCATTTGCATATCTTCTTTTGAGAAATGTCTATTCATGTCATTTGCCCACTTTTTGATGGGATTGCTTATTTCTTTCTTGCTGATTTATCTGAGTTTCTTGTAGATTCTGGATACTAGTCTTTTGTCAGATGCATAGTTTGAAAATATTTTCTCCCATTCTGTGGATCATCTGTTTACTTCGTTGATTTTTTTTTTTTTTTTTTTTTTTTTTTTTGCTGTGCAGAAGCTTTTCAGTTTAGTCAGGTCCCATTTATTTATGTTCGTTTGCGTTGCATTTGCTTTTGAGGTTTTAGTCATGAATTCTTTGCCTAGGCCAATGTCCAGAAGAGTTTTCCTAAGGTTATCTTCCAGAATTTTTATGGTTTTAGGTCTTTTGAGTTGATTTTTGTATAAGGTGAGAGATCAGTTTCATTCTTTTACATGAAGCTAGTCAGTTTACCTAGCACCATTTATTAAATAGGGTATCCTTTCCCTAGTTTATGTTTTTGCATGCTTTGCCAAAGATCACTTGGTTGTAAGTATTTGGCTTTATTTCCGGGTTCTCTATTCTGTTCCATTGGTCTGTGTGACCACTTTTATACCAGTACCATACTGTTTTGGTAACTATAGCTTTGTTGTATAACTTGAAGTCCAGTAATGTGATGCCTCCAGATTTGTTCTTTTTGCTTAGGCTTGCTTTGGCTATACAAGCTCTTTTTTGGTTCCATATGAGAAATCAATGGCATACCTTGGTTTCATCGAGGTTACACACCTTGCTGGCCATCCTATGTGGGGAAGGTGCTTTGCCTACTACCACTCTTCATCTTCAGCCAGGCTATAGCAGGGATGGTGGATTCTCCTTGATTTTTAATCTTCAGAAGGTCTGGTTGTTTTCTTTCCACCTGGGCCTCTGCCAAGCACCTGATGAACAACAACTGTAATGATGTTCTAGTTGCCTTTTAAATAATCTAAATTGTCATATGACAGTGATGTTCTCAGGGCAGGGTCTGTGTTTAGTCATGTCTCTGGCCTCAGGAACTAGAAAATCATCCAGTTTATATTAAATGTTCTGAGTGGGATGAGACTTTAAGTTAAAATCAGTTTCCATATTTTTTTCCTTCTATGTTCTAAAAATTAACTCTCTTGTCATTACAAAAAGTTGAGGGAAGTTGGGATCCTGGAAAGAAATTATCTGTCAGGAAGCGGTGGCATTCGCATTTTCCACTGTGGGATGACACTTGCTGCTCCTATAGGACAATTAGCAACTCTTGGAATAGGGGAAAGGTCTTAAGCAGGTGGTGTTTTCCAGGCTTTGGGCTTGATCCTTTGGCCAGGGAGGAGAAGGGAACGGGAAGAAAAAATCAAGAACACCACTTATGAAGCCTCTGTTCAAGAATGTATCATATTTCAGAATTGCCATGCAAACAGTCACTTCAGATGGGAATTTGGGCATGCTCAGTTTGGTGCCAAATCCCCAGATGCATGATGTAAAATAGTTCACAGATGGACTTGAAAAACAGCAGGATGTAGCTGATTATTTAAGTGGTGAAAAGTCCTCTTGATATATCAACTCACAGCCTAGAAACATCATAACATTCTCTACCTGTCCTTCAGAGGGAAAGCTGGAGAAGCAGAAAGGAGGCTGGTCTCACCTGCTTCCTTTAGGGAGTAGAGAATGAACTTGTGAATTGAGAATGAAGCAGGCAGCATCAGCTCTATGAAAGTGAGCTCTGAGAAGTGATGTGCTCATTTATTCTCCTCCCCACCTTCCATCTCTCCCTCTTAACTCTCTCCCCCAAAATAATTAAATGCAAAAGCTACTTGAGTGCAATGGTAAGTTACAAATTTAAACCCACAAAAGTCAGAAACTGTAGAACTGAAGGTCCTTAGGGGGACGTTAACTTTGCCACTTTTATATCATTATAGTAAGCTATTCATTTAATAGCCTAATTTGTAATCACAAATACCATGGGAAATTTTGCTGTACCAACCTCTGGCTTCAGTTTTCCTGACTTGGTTGGTGATTTTGAATGTTGTAACCTTCAGAAATGCATATTTTTAGCATTTAGCAGTCCAGATCACTGGCAGATTAAATTACTTATTGGCCACATTTTTCTCAGCTCTATACCCTTTCCAATATACAATGAACTTGGCAAAGTCTAATGAAGGTACATCTATAAAGATAAGATTAAATAATATAATTGTGCTGTTTCCATGTATTTAGCTGATTTGTATGGCCTAATGAAAGCTTATTTTTACCTGGAGGATAGTCATAGGGAGCTATGAATTAACCAGTGATAAAGATTCTGTTTTGAATTTGTCCGTAAAGGACCCCTCTGCTCAATTGAGTGCACTATGGGGCCTAATTAATGTATCCATACTCTTCGTCCTGTGAGTCCTGTGAGTTTGTAACTCCTTCTTACACCACAGTGGGCTTGATCATGTGATTCACTTTGGCAAATGTGACACACACAGAGGCTTGAAAAGCACTTGAGATTTTCTGCTTATTATCTTAAGCATATCCTTGAGCTAGCCTTCTAGATTTATAAAAGAGCCAAATCATCCCAGCCAAGGCCACTCTAGACAAACCAGATCCTGGCCCACATTCTGGCTGACTGTATGCATGTGAGTGAGTTTGGCCAAGATCACCCAAACCTGGTCCAGATTAGGAGAACCACCCAGCCAACCTGTAGATGCAAAACAGACGATTAGGTAATGTTTTAAGCGAACAGCTTCAGTATGTTTGGAACTCATTATTATTGTATGACAATAGAAAACTGGTGCACTTCCCTAAACACTTTTTTTTTTTTTTTTGAGACGGAGTCTCGCTTTGTCACCCAGGCTGGAGTGCAGTGGCACGATCTCTGCTCACTGTAAGCTCTGCCTCCCGGGTTCACGGCATTCTCCTGCCTCAGCCTCCTGAGTAGCCAGGACTACAGGGCCCCGCCACCACGCCTAGCTAATTTTGTTTTTGTGTTTTTAGTAAAGACAGGGTTTCACCGTGTTAGCCAGGATGGTCTCGATCTCCTGACATCGTTATCTGCCCGCCTCGGCCTCCCAAAGTGTTGGGATTACAGGCGTGAGCCACCGCGCCTGGCCAAACCCCGCTTTTTAAACGTAGTTTGTTTGAAGGTTATGAGCTTCATATGGTAGAATCAAAACTTCTGGCATTAAGCCCTTCCTGCTATTCCACAGTCCCTGCTGGTAGGTGTTGCAGCACCACTTCGTATTTCTACTGCTATTTCACGCTGCAGAGAGAAATGCTATTCAAAAACACGTAGTGGGAGCTCTGGTTTCTGCAGCTTGCCCCCGCCTTCCCCACTTCTGTTCCCATCCCCTTTCCCATTCGAGACTCGGCTAGAGGCGGCAGCAGCTCTATGAGTCTTAGATGATCTTGTGAATGAGGTCTTCAATTCTCCATCTAAAAATGTGTTAAAGGCAGAAGAGTTTCTTGACACGCAACAGCAGGGGAGAAAGCCCCTGTATGAGGCAGCCTTCCACTTGACGGTGCATTTCGAAAGGCTTCATCAACAACCCCCAATTACAGCCAAGAAGTGCCCTATCTCTTCAGAAAGAGGACAGATCGTCTCCTCTCATCCTGATTCAAAGATCCCAAAGCACCAGATTCACACACCAAAAAGTGCATTTCTGACTACACAGGGTTTTAATGATTTTATTATATGCCTCACAATCTGTTCCTAAATCTGTTCCCATGTAGTTTACATTGACCAATTATTAGCTGGACTTAAGGACTTTTGTTTGGGGCATTAAAGATGGTAATGAGGGAATAATCTTCATTAGAATGACCAACTTTGATGAAAATGTAAATTGAAAATGTCTGATACAGTATTTTAGACTTATTGTTCCAGAGTAAATGGTTGTGATATTATCTCAGTCAGAGGAAAAGCCCCTGCCTGGACAAAAGCAAGCATCACCTTTAATAACCAACAGCATATGCTTAGCAATTGGAAATCTATGGTGAGTATTCTGTAGTGACATGGAAGTTATTTATGCTTCTGTTAGATGGCAGACAGTACAAATACTGGAAATTTAGCATTTTGTACAGAACACTGAAAGTGCTCTACAAGTTGAGTGTGAAAAGTGCTTGGGCTTTTGGCCAATGGAAGGTTGCTACATGCCCGTTGTGGGTAGGCTAAACAAAGAAGAAAGAGTGACCCACAGACTTGTTTTAGAGCACACTTCTATAAAATATAAGAGTCTGGCATTGCCTGATTGAATTTTATTTTTTTCTTACTACCAAGTTGTTAATTGATATTTCATACTACCTCATCGTGCGTGTTCTTTTCCAGTCTTTCAGCTTTCAACTTGCTGACTGTTAGGTGTCATGGGCCGGCTAGACAGACTTGTGTGGTTGTGCTCACACAGAGCTAATGAGTGAGGTATATACGGACTTAGCTAGACCTGTGTTCGAATTTTTTATTTACCATTTATTAGCTTCATGACCTTAGATAGCTCTAAGTTTCAAGAATCTCATTTTTAAAGTGGGAAAATGGAAAGATAATAGCTAACATAGCTTATTATGAGGATTAAATAAAACAATGTATGTATGTCTGGGGTGGGGACTGGAACACTTGGTAAATATTCCTGTCCCTGCTTTCCTCTGTGTTCTAACACTTAGAGAAGCTCATGATGTGCTACAGCAGAAAGAACTGGGCATATGAAATATTTTTTAGTACTCTGAATCCTCAGGGTAGCTCTACATGAAGCCAGCAGCTAGCTAATGAAGCCTGATTTCTTGGGCATTTGCCTCTTATGGCTGACTGGCTTGTTAACTGAATTATTCAAAGATTTTCATAATATGTTTGAATTTCTTATATCCATTCAGTGGCTAATGATTCCTAGCCAGGCCTGGGGCCTCAGTTGAGAGAGAAAAACATATCTGTTCAAAAGATGAGAAGTTTTTTTTTTTTAATTTAAGAAAATGATTATTATCCTGCTGGATACCTGCAATTATTAGTTTGAGATTCATTTGAAATTGGATGATTGGATAGTGACAGTGAATCTAGACAGTCAGCCTGGAAAGGAAGTTGCTTTATTGATTTATTTTCATAGGAACTCCCAGAGCTGATGATCACGAAAGGGGAGGAGGTTCAATATTTGAATATTATAGTCTACAGAAGGAAAAGTTGTGTTGGTCATTTGTAAGCCAGATAGCAAAATCTGAATTTTTCCAACTTGTTTAACCTCCCACTAATGCCATTGTTTTATATTACCATTAAGGTTAAAAATATCATCTATACGGATGTCATATCTATTTAGGGTGTTTATCTTACAAGCTCCCAGCCCTGTGGTGAGCTCTGGACTATTCATCTATATCACCAAGACATGCTTCTTAGATTTCTCTAAGGTGTTATATGCTTGTTTTTAAATACAAAGATATTCTTGGGACTATCTCCAGAGAGACACCTGTGCAACTGAAAAACGACCCTATTTGAGGTAACTGCTGGGTCCACATTAAAAATACAGTGAGGAGAAAGTATTTCTGACTTTGGCCGGGTAACATTTTTCTATTTTAATAGAAGGAATAGTGGGTTGGATGTGTTATCAGGAAGGAAGCTGTTCCCCTCTTTATTCAAATTATTTTCTTCTCTGGATCCAAAATGTTTGGGGATGCCAAACAAAGCCCCCCAAATTTTAACAAAGTTTAACATTAAAATTTTAGCATACTATCAAAGCAAGAAAAACTCATTTTTTTTCCCATTGGTGGTTACTTAGCCAGATAAAAAAGCTCTATCTGTAAGCATCTTCCCATTTAAAAGAGAAATATAAGAAAGAGAAGCACCCAGATTGAAGGAGTATACATGGTTAACCATAAATAGTTAGAATTTGTGAATAGCTTTACATCTATAATTCAGGTGCCTTGTTAGCAAAACGTTTATGCTTGTCTGTGAGCCAGTTCTCTTCAAAATGTTTATTTATTTATTTTTCCTCTTATATCCTCTGAAGAAGGTTGGTTTGTTGGATTTTGTTTTTTGAGATGGAGTCTTGCTCTGTCACCCAGCTGTAGTGGAGTGGTGCGATCTTGGCTCACTGCAAGATCTGCCTGCCAGGTTCAAGCCGTTCTCCTGCCTCAGCCTCCTGAGTAGCTGGGACTACAGGCGCCCGCCACCACGCCTGGCTAATTTTTTGTATTTTTAGTAAAGATGGGCTTTCACTGTGTTAGCCGGGGTGGTCTCGATCTCCTGACCTCGATATCAGCCTGCCTCAGCCTCCCAAAGTGCTGGGATTACAGGTGTGAGTCACCGCGCCCGGCCGGATTTTTTAAAAGTTTTATTCTCTCTGTTGTCGGTGATATTGTCTGTCCAGTGCTGCATTGTTTTCCAGATTGTTTTTCTTTCCCAAGAAACAGTGTGTTTTGGGAACCACTTCATCTCAAGGACATGTCAAAGGAGAAAAATATGCCACATTAGTGACCCCTGCCTGGTGGGACATAGGCTTTGAGGGTGAAGAGCTATGGAAAGAGGCCAAAGGTTCATAAACTTCCTGTCTACTACATAATGCGCTTCTCACATGGAGGCGTAGTTCTTTGTTTTTGAATGTGTATACATGGTTATGCTGAAGAAAATGATAATTCATTTAAGGTTATTGCTCAATTCTAATAACTTTCTGGTTTTTTTTTTTTTCCCAGTCAGTGGTTCCTAAAGGTACATCTGTTACATGTATTTTTTTTTTTTTAAGTAAAAATGGAGCCCTCATGTTTGAAATGTTGGGACACCCCTGCCCTGAAGTGACAAAAGTGAAGATAAATATGTTTTAAAACAAGCCATTGATAAATCAGGATAGAAAAGAGGTTTGTATGAAGACTTAATGAACTCAAACAGGAAAATTAGAGAACCAGTCTTATGAAATGGTAAAAGCAAGACAGGTTGGGAAACTGACTGCTTAGTGTTTTGGTTATCTACTACTGTGTAACAAATCACCTTGATCCTTAGTGACTTTAAGTAACATCATCTTTTGTAGTTCTCTGTGCTGACTGGGCTTAGAGAGGCTGTTCTGCTCTATGTGATGTTGCCTGGGGCTGCACTCATCTGAATTAAGTGCTTGAAGGCTTCCTCACATATTTAGCCCTTTGGCAGGGACAGTGGGACTATCAGGTCTGTCTTGTTCTCTGTTATCTCAGGGCCTCTCATTCTTCAAGTGGTCTCCCTAGTAGGGTAACCAGACTTCTTATGTAGCTGCTCAGGGCTCCCTAAAGCACAAAAGTAGAAACTTCCAGGTCTTCTCAAGGTTTAGCTCTAGAACCGGCACAGCACCACTTCCTCCACATTCTGTTGGTTAAAGTAAGTCACAGGTCAACACAGATTCATTGTGGAAAAGAACTAGACAAGAGAGTAGATACTTGGGGGTCCAGTTCACTGAGAACCATCTTTGGAGACTAGTAACCACACCTAGTTATGGACATATTTAAAAAAGTGTGGCTAGAGTGTTTCTGCTGCCCTATAGCCACTGGACACTCACAAATGCCATGACTGGACTCTTAACCTTAATCCACTGCTGCTACTAGTATTTTTAATAGCCACTACATTGTTTACATCATTCCTTCAAGGACTGTCTTGTTTGTCTCATGCCTGTGCCCTAGCTGTCAGAGAGCAGGGAGAGGGATTGTCTTCTTTCTTTGGTTTCTGTTGTAGAAGGAAGGGAATGCCCTTTCCAAGATTCAGCTGACTGTGTGTCCTGGTTTGCTGGGACAGACCTGACTTACACTGAGTATTCCAACAGGATTATTAACCATGCCCCCTTTAATTCTTACTAGCTTTCCAATATAGATGACAAATTATTTGGTCATTGTATAGCCAAGTGCCACACAATGGAGGGTTCCCCAAAACTAGGAAGAGGGCTTAGATTTTTAGGTGGCCATAAAATGAAAAGTGCCTACTCCCACTCTCTGTTGAATATCCACCACCACACTTTTCTTCTTGTACTTATACCCTAAAAAGACAACTATATGTACCTAATGGAATGCACCTAATGCATGGCCCTGAATCTTGTCAGTTGCTTCATCTCAGTCCAAAACCAGAATCTCTAGGCATTGTCCATTTCTCTTCCAGGTCTGTCCTGATCCTCTTTCCATTTTCCACAATGTAAGGAATAAAGTGTAAAGTTAAGCAATGCAATTCATATAGAGTAGTTCTAGGACTGGGAGAGGGAAGAAAAAGAAAATTAGTTAAAATGTGTCAGCATGACTATAAACAAAAAGGAAGGTAGATATATTAGAGGATGTAGTCCTCAGATCTGCAGCTGGCACCTTACCCTGTGTGCTTGCCACCCCTTGGTCCCTGGATTTTCAATCCTGGATTATGAATATTTTCTGAATGTTCATTCATATTCACCTCTCTTCTTCCAGGTTCAAAAGTGTGAAGCAATAATAATGAAGCCTACATAATAAGCCAATGCCTGGCCTGTCTTAGAGAGGGAAAAGGGGATGTCTGCCTCTCTCTTCAATGATGTAAAGCACTGCTTTGCATAAAACATGCATAATAGTGGCTGCTGTGTGGGTAGGAAAGGGTACTAGTATTGCTACTCCCTTTCATCTAACATGTTATTGAAATTGGAAAAAAAAAATTGATAGGTAGGAGTGGCAGAGTGGCTACTCTAGCTTTTATTTTTATTTATTTATTTATTTATTATACTTTAAGTTCTAGGGTACATGTGCATAACATGCAGGTTTGTTACATATGTATACATGTGCCATGTTGGTGTGCTGCACCCATCAACTCATCAGCACCCTTCAACTCGTCATTTACATCAGGTATAACTCCCAGTGCCATCCCTCCCCCTCCCCCCCCTCCCAATAGGCCCTGGTGTGTGATGTTCCCCTTCCTGTGTCCAAGTGATCTCATTGTTCAATTCCCACCTATGAGTGAGAATATGCAGTGTTTGGTTTTCTGTTCTTGTGATAGTTTGCTGAGAATGATGGTTTCCAGCTGCATCCATGTCCCTACAAAGGACACGAGCTCATCCTTTTTTATGGCTGCATAGTATTCCATGGTGTATATGTGCCACATTTTCTTAATCCATTCTGTCACCGATGGACATTTGGGTTGATTCCAAGTCTTTGCTATTGTGAATAGTGCCGCAATAAGCACATGTGTGCATGTGTCTTTATAGCAGCATGATTTATAATCCTTTGGGTATATACCCGGTAATGGGATGGCTGGGTCATATGGTATTTCTAGTTCTAGATCCTTGAGGAATCGCCATACTGTTTTCCACAATGGTTGAACTAGTTTATAATCCCACCAACAGTGTAAAAGTGTTCCTTTTTCTCCACATCCTCTCCAGCACCTGTTGTTTCCTGGCTTTTTAATGATCGCCATTCTAACTGGTGTGAGATGGTATCTCATTGTGGTTTTGATTTGCATTTCTCTGATGGCCAGTGATGATGAGTATTTTTTCATGTGTCTGTTGGCTGTATGAATGTCTTCTTTTGAGAAATGTCTGTTCATATCCTTTGCCCACTTTTTGATGGGGTTGTTTGTTTTTTTCTTGTAAATTTGTTTGAGTTCTTTGTAGTTGTGGATATTAGCCCTTTGTCAGATGAGTAGATTGCAAAAATGTTCTCCCGTTCTGTAGGTTGCCTGTTCACTCTGATGGTAGTTTCTTTTGCTGTGCAGAAGCTCTTTAGTTTAATTAGATCCCATTTGTCAATTTTGGCTTTTGTTGCCGTTGCTTTTGGTGTTTTAGACATGAAGTCCTTGCCCATGCCTATGTCCTGAATGGTATTAGCTAGGTTTTCTTCTAGAGTTTTTATGGTATTAGGTCTAACATTTAAGTCTCTAATCCATTTTGAATTAATTTTCGTATAAGGAGTAAGGAAAAGATCCAGTTTCAGCTTTCTGCTTATGGCTAGCCAATTTTCCCAGCACCATTTATTAAATAGGGAATCCTTTCCCCATTTCTTGTTTTTGTCAGGTTTGTCAAAGATCAGATGGCTGTAGACGTATGGTATTATTTCTGAGGGCTCTGTTCTTTTCCGTGGTCTATATCTCTGTTTTGGTACCAGTACCATGCTGTTTTGGTTACTGTAGCCTTGTAGTATAGTTTGAAGTCAGGTAGCGTGATGCCTCCAGCTTTGTTCTTTTGACTTAGGATTGTCTTGGTAATGCGGGCTCTTTTTTGGTTCCATATGAACTTTAAAGCAGTTTTTTTCCAATTCTGTGAAGAAAGTCATTGGTAGCTTGATGGGTATTCTAGCTTTTAAATTCAGTATCTTGGGAATCTGCAGGTCATAAGATTGTTAGCTGAGGCCTGCTGCTACTGTTTGGGGATAATATAAGATGCTTGAACTGGGAGAGGAGTGCCTTTGCAAGTGCAAAAGGCCAAGTGTGTGATAAACTAGGGGAACAGGGAACATGAATGGCTAGGGGAAACAAAGGCAGGGTGTTTGAGGGATGTGGACTTAGCAGAGTATTTAGGGGATACAGTGAATTTCAGTTATAGCATAGAATCAAAGTCTGTCCTTCAGTTTGGTAAATTCCTATTTGAGCCAGGCTGAGTGCAAGATGGGATGATTGGCTGGTGCTAAGGAAAAGGAGGAAGGGTGGGTCAGATTCTTGCAATGGGTTAATGATCTCCACACATAGAAGAATTCCCTTGTGTTGAACCATAAAACCTGAGTCTTAGTCTAAGCCTGCCTCAAACTGAATATATTAGCATAGATTATGCTTAATTCTTCATTTATAAACCAAGGAATTTGTAAGATCAGATCATGGGTCCTAACATGAGGTCCCCAAATTCCAAGAGATCTTCAATATTGAATTGGAGGGTGTATTTAAACAGAATTCATTTCATTATCCACAATATGGATTTCATAGGTTAACTAAAAGGTGAATTACTGTAGACAGACATTAAAATTTAAATGTGATGAGTACAGTGAGTTTTAAATGTGATGAGTAATGGTGTAGCAGATGTATAGGGTGCCAGGGAAATACACCATGGGGAACTCAACCTATCCCAGGGGTCTGAGAAGGTCTCCTAGAGAAAGTGATACTTAGGTGAAAGGTGAAAACCAAAACTGAATATGCCCAGTTATATTTAGGAAAAAATTCAGTTTTGAGGCATGACAAAGACCAACACACTGCAGTGAGTAGATATTGCTCTATCAGTGTTCTAGTTTTAACACTGAGGAAACAAAGTTGTTCAAGAGGTTTGTTACTGGCAAAGAAATATTGCACAAACTATGTAGGAACTTTAGTATCTCATGCAACCTGGAAACTCTCTCCAGCTCCTATCCCCTTGAATGTACCACAGTGCCCTCTTATGAATATAGCATTTCAGCCCTGAGGTTGAAGAGCTCCACAGAGAAATGTACCTGATTTTGGACTTCGAAGCCATTACAAAATAAATGTTGAGTTGCTTTAAATAGATCTCATTAAGGCTGGTGTATGGCTCTGTGCCTTTCTGTCATGACTGTGGTTGTGAAGGATGGTTTTAGATGTATAATTAAAGTTATTCCAGAAAGCATGATGAATCAGTCACCAATTTTATGAGCATTTCAAGAACTTAGGCATAGACCTTCCTTTGCCTTCTTCCTGCTGCCACTCCACTGAAATTTATTTTTTCTTGAATATTTTCCAGCTGAATCTTGATGAAGATTCTACACTTTGTCCATTTGAGGTACTTTTATAGCCAGGTTGCCATGGCAAGGTGCCCCTCCCTCCCTGTAGAGTAATTGTTGTTTAACTTCTGCCGTGAACTTGTGGAGACCTGATTCAATAATTATTAATCCTAATCTTCCAAATGGACATCTTCCCTACAAATGTAGCCATTCCCGAATAAAATCTTATGTGACTAGTGAAAGAAGACGCTCCCTGTGCCTCTCCTATAAATAGTAAAAGTCCAAAAGAGCAAAGGAAAATCTTTCTTGGTAAATATGAAATGCAAATTACTTTTGGTTTTACGCCTGTCTGTGGATTATTATAATATGGAACACCTATTATATTTTCTATTTACGTCTCTCCACCTTATCTATGCATTTTTAACACTCTGGATGGGCTGTGACCAGTATTTCCCATTTCGTGTGTCAGGGTGGTTATAAGTGCCTGTATCATATTACACCGCCCAAACTGTGGACTTTCTGTTCAGAGGGACAAGCAAGCATAATGATATCCATCTGGGAGGGAGCTTAAAATAGTGCCCATGCGTCATTTTGCAGTTAGGAATCTGGATATGGCTAATGGGGTGTTATCAATCAGGAGATAAAATTAAAATCCTACGTTAGGAACCGCTCCTGCCAGAAAGAGTGGATTTTGTAACAGCTGTTTTCTATTAGACACTATTGTGTTCTTAGCAGCAAATTATATAGATTGGAAACGTACGGCTAACAGTTCCTCCAAGTGAGGTTGTAAATGAGCCTGCTGTCCTCTGAACAAAGATATTGCAGGGCAAGAAGAGGAAGCTCTGAGAACAGCCTTGGTGGACTTAGTGGGGCAGTTTCTCCTCCTCTTGGAGACTAAATAGCTCCCTCAGAGGGAATAAATATATTTTTTGCTATTCTAGTGTGGGGAAGCGACCTTTTGAACTCTGAAAGAGATGGTATTAAATCTTTTACCTGTCTAGTGTCTCCTAACAGCCTGCTTTTGATTGGATCCAGAATTCATTAAATCTTAAGAGGGAAAAAATTAGCTGGGGGTTGGGGAGAGGGAGGAGAAAGAGAGAAAGCATGGTACTCAGCAAGCACCAAGTGTCTCAGCTCCAAATGAAGATAAGTTGTTTGAAATGAACAGCTAAGAGCCAGTCCGTGCATTCTCCTGCTTATTGCGGCTCAGTAAATTAAACTTAGTATGCTCAAAGGCTGGCTCCATACTGATGTTCTTGCCTTATGGAAAATAACATGCTCCCTCCTGCTTTTTTTTCTGTCTCTAACAGATGACAGTAATAATGAGGACTAAAATCACTCAAGTCAGCGTATGAAAGGGAACTGTCTATTTAAAAAAAAATAAAAAGACATCTCTTGGTACCATCTGCTGAGGTACAATAATGTTTTGTAACAGGTTTTGGAAAGCACATTAAAAGCCTTCATCTGTGCTTGTCCTTTCCAGTTAGTCAAGATATAGTTGTGTCTTTCCTGTCTGATGTGGATTCTTGAATCATGTAATTATTTCTAATTTATCTCTAAAATTAAGCGTCTCAAATACAATTTTAATTGGGATTTCATTAGGTACTTATTATATCATGTGTCAGATGATAGTTGATTATTCTGAGCATGGATAGAAAATTTGAAAAATATAGTGGGAGAATGATGGGTACCTCTGAAAGCTGATGGTGCTCAATAAATATGTCTTAAAAATAATCAGTTGATATATAATTAACATAAGTAATTACTGCAATTAAACTCTATTTATGGAACCTTGCTGTGTTGTTTCCCATCGTAAGCTTAAACATGATTGTTGTTCTTTTGCTCAAATAAAATTAATGTAATAAGAGAACAACATAATAAACATAGGCCTGCATAAGAGAGAGATGAAAACCTTTTCTCTTCATTAGAGAGAGATGGCATAAAGGAAAAGGTGTAGGAGGCTTTAAAAATACTCTTTTTACCTAAATGAATTAGGAACATGCAATGCACAGTGTGAAGCAACAGAACTAGTAGGTAGGATAAAGGTGTGTGGAGCTGGGTGAGGGAAGAACACAGTGCTCATCAGAACGACCCAACACTGAGAAACTAGGACGGTGATTCTGGCCACAGATTCCGTCAGCATGTGGTTGTGTTTTAATTTGTGTCTATATCCTCAGCACTTAGGTCAGTGGCTGGCTATAAGTATTAAAAAAATACATGCTGCATGATTAAGATTGGGTCAAGTGACAATTAACATGAATGGTTTACAGAAGGATGATGGAAAAACAAATTAAGGAAAAAAAAAATCAACAGACTCAAGTAAATGTGTTCCCTTGATCAAAATAAGCATTCCTGACTTCTGAGAAAGAAGGGATAACAGGCATCAGACTTTCCCTCCCACCTGAATCACCTTAACAAAATAACAGATGAAATATATGGAACAATGGTTTCAAGATACTGAACATCAAGCAATAAAGGACAATTTCCTGAGAAATGGGAAGCAGATGAAAAGAGCCATATGATTACCCTAGCCTACTGCCTGGAGAGAGTTTCCAGATTGTAGCATGTGTGGGGGAACTCATGTGGAGCTGTTTTCTTGAGTTAAGGAGACAAAGCTGGAAGTCTGGGGAGATGAAAGTAGCTAGAGTGTGTCGGGCAAGGGACTATAGAGGAGAGATCTGCATAGAGAAAGAACTTCAGAGATCTGCAGAGGTCTCCCTTGAAGCTTTAGCTGAATAATGATCAGTACATGCTATTAGGGAAACTTCCTGAGGCCATGGAAAGAACCAGCTGAGAGAATTAGAAAGAATAATCACCGAACACACACAGAGCTGGGAATAGTTCCTGTTCTTACCAGCTAGAGTAGAAAAGCTGACAAGAGAAAGTCATCAGGTGGAGTGTTCAGAAGACTTTAAACTCAGTAATCTGACAAAATTAGCTGTAGCCTAAAACATTGCCCTGTTCCCACCTACCAAAGCTTAAAAGAAAGACACAAAAGGATCAAATTATTTCCAATCAACTGTGTTTCAGACCAAAGCTCAAGAATATGGATAGGGATATACAATTATCTAGCACCTAAGAATGTAAAATTCACAATGTTTGGCATTCAATTAAAAGTTACTAAACATGCAAAGAAGCAGGAAAATTGATCCATAAGGAATAGAAAAATCAGTCAAGAAGCCCAACTTTTTTATTGTAGAATGAGGAGGGAGGCGAGTCCTCTTTCCCCAAAACATGGCCCTTGAAATCAGTCAAAGTAAAAAACAAATTGAAAAGCATTTGTTTATGAAAAACTACTGAACTCCAGATAAAAACACTGGGAATCTATCACGTTATTGACTGGACCTTTTTCCCTTCTTGCCAGCTTGATTAGTAGGGTAGTTCTACTGCGTGTGGCAAGCTATGAAAGCCAGAAGCTTTGTTGCCAGAACAGATTCACTTGATTTTGTACAAAAGATGAAAAACTCACTTTCAAAAGCATTCTCAGTAAAAGTACTGATCTTGGAAGGAAGCATATCAGGAAGGCTAGCAGCTTCTCATCTGAGCTGTCAACCCAGTTTGAGCAAGCACCAGACCAATGAGCCAAGTAGAAATAAAACAGGGAGATCCTAGCTATAAGACAGCCTTAGAGAGGATGGATACTTTTTCTGTACATTCTTCTAACTTCATGGTACATGTAGATGGGAGACCATCAAGAGCTCAATCTGTCTACATATCCTTGGCTCATTGGGAGGCTATCGAGTTGATCCACAAGAACCCAGCAGAAAATAAATGCTGGAGTAAGACTGAAAGTTCTTAAACTTTGAATGAACCCACACATAGATCCAGTGATTAACAGTATAGGGTTTATTGTCAAAGAGTTTGATTAAAACCACTGATGAATCATTGGCTGACTATTAAGCTAAACGGACACAGGGATGACCTCAAGAAAGCCAAGCTTAAAAATAAAAAACAAGACAAATTACTGAGCAGACACACTGGGGGCCACATGTGATAGGGGAAACAATTCTACAGATTTACAGTGATAAGTTTCTAAAACAAAAACACAGCAACTCTAACTCTTGGGGAAAATATAAGAATCTAGAATTACTATAATATATTATCTAAAATATCGAATTTTCAATAAAAATAATAAAACATGCAAAGCAATGACAAGGCGAAACATACCCGGGGAAAAAAAGCAGTCAACAGAAACCGAGTGGGTCCAGATTTTGGATTTAACAGAGAAGGATTTCAAAGAAGCCATTTTAAAGGTGTTCAAAGAACTAAAGGAAGCCATGTTTTAACAACTAAAGGAGAAGTATGATGACAACTACTTAGCAATTAGAGTATATTAAAAAAGAGAGATACAAAGTGTCAAAAATAAATATATGGAAGATTCTGGAGTTGAAAAGTACAATAAAGAAAGATTTATTGAAGGAGCTCAGTAGAAGATTTGAAAAAAAAATCAGAAAACTTCAAAAAAGTCAGTAGAAATTATCCAGTTCGAAGAACAGAGAGAATAAAGATTGAAGAAAAATGAACAGAGCCTTGGAGACCTCTAGGTCAATAGCAAGTTTATCAGTATACATATAATGGAAGTCCCAGGTGGATAGGAGAGAAAGAATGAAATAGAACATTTTTAGAAGTAATGACAGAAATCTTCCAAAATTTAATGAAAAACATGACTCTACAGATTCAAGAATCTCAACAAACCCCAAGTAGGATAAATAGAAAGATTCACACATAGTCATATCATAGTCAGACTGAAACACAAAGATAGAAGGAGTCTTGAAAGCAGCAAGAACAAAAAGACTCACCAAGTACAGGAGAACCTCAATAAGATTAACAATTTCTTATCATAAATAATGAACGACGGAAGGCAGCGAAATACATATTCAAAATACCAAAAGAAAATAACTCTCAACTAAGAATTCTATATTCTAGGAAAACTGTTTTTCAGAAATGAAAGTGAAAAAAGACATTCTCATATAAACAAAGGCTGAAATAATTTTTTACTAACAGATTTGTCTTACAAGAAATACTAAAGAAAATCTTTTAGTCTGAAAAACATTAGATAGTAACTGAAATCCATGTATTTGGCCGGGCACGGTGGCTCAGGCCTGTAATCCCAGCACTTTGGGAGGCCGAGGTGGGCGGATCACGAGGTCAAGAGATAAGACCATTCTGGTCAACATGGTGAAACCCCATCTCTACTAAAAGTACAAAAAAAAATTAGCTGGGCGTGGTGGCACTTGCCTGTAGTCCTAGCTACTCGTGAGGCTGAGGCAGGAGAATTGCTTGAACCCGGGAGGCGGAGGTTGCAGTGAGCCGAGATGGCGCCACTGCACTCCAGCCTGGCCACAGAGCGAGACTCCATCTCAAAAAAAAAAAAAAAAAAAAAGAAATACATGTATTTATTTAGAAGAATAAAGAGCACTGGAAATGGCTAACTATATGGATAAATACAAAAGACTACATAAATATTTTTCTCTTAAATTTTTAAAAAGGTGTTATAATATATAAAGGTATATAAATTATATATTATATATAAATATATAAGGTATATATATAATAATTGTAACTATTGTTGAGTTTATAACGTACATAGATGTAACATATATGACAATAATGGCACAAAGAGAGGATATAGGACAGTTTCTATATTTTACCAGAATTAAGTTGGTATAAGTTTCAAATAGATTATGATTACTTAAAATGCATATTGTAATCCTTACATCAGTCACTAAGAAAATAACTGAAGTTATATAATAAAAATATTAACTGAGGGACTTCTGCAAAAGATGGAGAGACAGGGACTACATTTACTCTACTGCCTAAAATAAACAAGAAAAAAACCCACTCAGACAAAATATGTGAAATGATGATTCTCAAGATGTAGGACACATGAAAGAGAAATTATAAGGGAATATGAGAAACTTTTAAGAATAATGGATATGTTAGTTACCCTGCTTGTCATGATTGTTTCACATGTATGTACATATTCCCAACCTTATCAAGCTGTATGCTTTAAATACATGGCATATATTATATGTCAATAATATCTAAATAAAACTGTTGAAACCATTTCTGTAAATCATGGGTCCATGAACTTAAAACATACACATGTGTAATACACAGAATTTTTCGGAAGAGGGGTTATAGAAGTAACTCATTTTAACCTGGAATTCTCCTTATGGAATAATTCTCTAGATTTGGAAGCAATGTGGAAAATATTTTTTAAAATAGATTATTTGAAAGATGCAAAAATGTAGATTCAGTTTTTATGCCTGTAAGTTTACCCTTTAAATTTAAGTATACGTTGAAAAAATCACAGAATACAATTTGAAAATAAAAACTATGTAATAACTCCACTGGCTTTCTGAAAAATAAACTTCTCTCAGACTCATGTAATTTCCTTTTTCAACAGAATAATATATGCAGGAAGAAGGAAGGGCTGATGTATTGTAATATACTTCAGGTAAGAGTTTGTACTGGCTATGGTAGTTGAGGTTGGGGAGTAGTTTCAAGAAGGATATGAAGAAAAAGAATTTCCATGACATAGTAATTAATGATAGTCCCAGTGGTCAAAGAGAAGGAATCAAAGGTTTCTGACATTTCTATCTTGGATGACTGGGTAGGTGTGGTATCATGAGGTGAGATGAGGATTAGAGGAACAGGGATTGGAGAGAGGAAAGGGGATGATTTGGTCTTAAGCATAATAGATATTTTCTTTTGCATTACATATTTGAGAAATATATAAGCACCGGTTTCTCATGTCTCTCTCCTGAAGCTGTTCATTCATTAAAAACTGTCTTTATGCATTAAAGCATGTTACGCCACATCCTGAAAATAGTATTCTCTTCTATAGCAATAATGGAAATTGAACTCAAGGATGAATTGTCTGGAGGCTTTAGGAATCAATCAGTTAGCATATATTTACTGAGATCTTTTCTATGCTGGAAATAGTGTCAGCTTCAGAACAATGAACAAGATAGATAACGTTGCTACCTTCATGGACCCTTTTCCTGGAGACATGGAAACTGCAGAAGCATTATTCTGCATGTCAGAATGGAACATTTCAGCCCTTGTTTTTACAGTCACTGTTAGAAATGGAGACAAGTAGTTTGGAGGCAAGAGCCAGGAATACAGAATTGAGGCGCTTCCTGTGGTCAAGAATTTAACTCACTGGGGCATATGACAGCTCTGATTCTACTTCACTCAGCCTTAAAGTTTGCTTCATTAAACTCAGGAAAATGTCTACATTTCCTAATTACAGAAAGCAGGAGAGAGTATGTGAAAATTCTGGGTACATTGAGCCTTTTCTTTAGAATCAAATTATGGCATAAGTGCCACCACAAAGCCAGGCTATAGTTACAGCAATTACAGTGACAGTTCTTTGAAAGGCAGAATGAATGTGGTATTCTTTGATTCTCTGCAATAAGATCTCCCTCCACATTGCAGACTTAATATTTGTTTGGTATGAATGGTATTGATGTTAAACTTGTGCTAGAAAACCATCTTGAATTTGTGAGATACCCAGTTCTAAAGTGGCCTTTTCCTGAGGCCTTCTTGAATTTCATTTAGTAAACATTCACTCATGCTTCTTATTCTTGGGGGAGAAAGGTGATGGTATCATTAAAAATAATACAATACTTATTGCTCTATTAGTAGATTTGATAGCACTGGTGGGAATTATTACAACATTTCTTTTGCATATTTTTGATTCAATAATTTAAAAAGTAAACCATTAAATTGCTTTAAATAGATTTAATCTAGAATTTAGATAAAACAGGCTTTAATTATTAAGTGATAACTAATTATTTCAAAGATACTTTGGTTGCTTTAAGAATGGTTGCATATGATTACCAAAAATTAGTCAGCCCACACTAAATCTTGAAAACAATATATTAGCTTTGAGTTTATCAGTGCTTTTTACAGCTGCCCTGAATTTAAAGGCATTTAAATAAATGAGATTCTTTTGAAGATCTGAATACTTTAAAACCATAGTGATATTTGGCAGCAGTGAGAGGGTCACATATACGTATTATTTTGAGAGTTAATTTAGGGTAAGCTTTGAGATTTAGGTCACAAGTTTGAACCACAGTCACCTTCATAATGACCAATGTTTAATATCATCTGAGAACTACTCTTGAAATGATTGAATGGTCTCAGAGTAACTTTTATAATTATTTCTTACCTATTTTTTAAGTAAAATATTCTATCTGAAAATTGTTAAAGGCTGACTTAATTTTTCTCACTCTTTGAAGATCACAACTGTAACTTATGGAAAGACAGAAGAAATAAAAATGATTTATTTCTTACCTGGGAAAGAAATGTAAATACCACAGTTATTCAGCCCAACTTTTAAAGTTTGATGTTTTATTTTGTTGTCCTTTGCTTTTAGTTAGAGGGAGGTCATATTAATAAAATCTGCTTGTAGAGGAGGGAAATACACCTAATTTTTTTTCAGTAAATGTTATCATTTTGTTATGGTTTGGATGTGTGTCCCCTCCAAATCTTACACGGAAATGTGATCCCTAATGTTGGAGATGGGGACTAGTAGGAGGTGTTTGGGTCATGGGGGCAGATCTCTCATGAATGGCTTGGTCCTGTCCTCATGGTAATGAGTTAGTTCTCTATTAGTTCACAAGACAGCTGGCTGTTTTAAAAGGAGCCTGACACTTCTCTTTCTTGCTTTCTCCCACCATGTAATATGCTGGCTCCTCCTCTACCTTCTGCTATGATTGTAAGTTTCCTGAGGCCCTCACCCAAAACGCTGACACCACACTTCCTGTACAGCCTGCAGAACCATAAGCCAAAATAAACCTCTTCTCTTTATAAATTACCCAGTCTGAGGTATTATTTTATAGCAATGCAAAACAGACCTGTACATATTTCATCCCAGGCTCTTTGAAATTTGGAGATCTAAGGGTGCACGTGTATAGCCAAGAAATCTTTTAGAGCTTTGCCTATTATTTGAACCAGAGTTGGCACCTGAGTAATTTGAGACTTTCTAATTATCGACAGAGGCCAGGCACGGTGGCTCACACCTGTAATCTTAGCACTTTGGGAGGCCGAGGTGGGTGGATCACTTGAGATCAGGAGTTTGAGACCAGCCTGGCTAACATAGTGAAACCTGTCTCTACTAAAAATACAAAAAAAAAAAAAATTAACCAGGCATGGTGGTGCATGCTTGTAATCCCTTCACGGGCCCTTTTCCTGGGACCATGCAGGAGGCTGAGGCAGGAAGATGGCTTGAACCTGGGAGGTGGAGGTTGCAGTGAGCCGAGATCATGCCACTGCACTCCAGCCTGGGCGACAGAGCGAGACTCCATTTCCAAACAAAGAAACAAAAACAAAACAAAGCAAAACATAAAAACTGTTGACAGAAAAAAAGAAATCTTTGGGCATAGCTAACATAGCTACACCAAGTAGGGTAGCCACTTATGGCTACATGGGTTGTTCACAGAATAATCCAAGGAGAGCCATTCACACAGACTAAGAATGGCACTCCTTTCTTAGAGTTGTTCATTTCTGTCAAATGTTCAGCCTCCACAAAGATAAACCCAGTAATTCTTAGAAGTTTTCATTTTAGCTTTTGTTTCATTTCTGTTTATTTTTCTCTTTCTTTTTTTTTTTTGAGACGGAGTCTTGCTGTGTCGCCCAGGCTGGAGTGCAGTGGCGCGATCTCGGCTCACTGCAAGCTCCACCTCCTGGGTTCACGCCATTCTCCTGCCTCAGCCTCCCGAGTAGCTGGGACTACAGGTGCCCACCACCACGCCCGGCTAATTTTTTATATTTTTAGTAGAGATGCGGTTTAACCGTGGTCTCCATCTCCTGACCTGGTGATCCGCCGCCTCAGCCTCCCAAAGTGCTGGGATTACAGGTGTGAGCCACCGCGCCCAGCCTCATTTCTGTTTATTTTTCTATACCTTATTCAGAGAGTCACAATCCTTTTACTTAGCATTATCACACACCAATTATTTGCATCCCCATTGCTTCATTAGATCTGATTTTGGTTTTTCACACAACGGCTGAGGTAGTGAGAATACCTTTTGCCTGCTAAAGCATTTACACACACGAGCATGAGTGCACTTGTGCACAGACACACCTACCCTGAAGAGAATGTTAGTGTTTCTGTAACAAACGTTAACGTTTAAAGCAATGTTTTATTCCTATAGAACTGTTTTGTTTTCTTCCTTCTATTCTTTTTCTCTCCTGGTGACTAAGAAATGTATGATAACTAAATAGTTAAATATTGATTTGAAATCTTTATATGTGTTATATGGACAAAGTCATAAAAATGGAATTTAAGAAATATTGACCTACACTTAACCTTTTTTTCTTTTGCTATGCTTACATTCCTAGTGTTTAAAGTTGCAGCTTCCCAAATTAGCATATTACATTTCATCTGGAGTCTCTTTTGAAACTGTTGGTTTCTAAAGCTTCTTTTACAGATGTAGCATTAAAATGATTTTATAATTGCATAATTCATTTGCCTCTAAATAAGGAACTTTTGTGTATACATTGAGTGATTATTTGTCTGTATGTGCAGTTACAAAAGATACAAACCTAGAGAAAAATGCATGAAATTCTTTATTGTCAATTTCAGTCAGTTCTCAGAACTTGAAACCCATTCAGAGAGTCTATCTCTTTGCACTTTCCCACTGTCAATTTTCTGTATAGATTCCTCACATAAACTGTAAATTTGGTTGTTCTCATAATGATTGGTTTGGTCTTTTATGCCATAATTTTTGTTATTCCTTTTTCTATTTGTCTACAGTTATAGGTAGTACTTTTCTTCTTTTCCTGCCTATAAGTTAGAGGTTTACCTTTTGAGACTCAAAAGAAATCACACTTGTGTCCTTTTTCAATCTTCTTTAAATACATCCATACTCCTTTGTGTTTTATGATTCATTCACCAGTGCTTCCAATAGATATTAATGCAATTCAGCAAAACCACTCTCTTAGGTTTGCTGAGTTCATCTTTGGATTCATGCTTTTATCAACCGGGAGAGTTGACTGTAATGCAGTGCTTGATCTATATGGAATGGCACCAGGCTTTCTGGAGAGTGCAGTTTCTAGAAATCATGTATGTATGTGTGGTTGACTAAGGCAAGTCAATAACATCACAACTTAAACATAAAGAGCAGCATGAGCTCTGAAAAGGCATTATGACTGTAATTCATGTTAGTTATCATGTTTAGTATATTATTACTATGAAATTTACTGGTATAGAATGTATTTGAGAGAAATTCACTGGCCAGACTTGATATCCCAATAACATAATGAGGGAAGAATTTGAGTAAGTTAAGGAAAGATGTTCACATTAGAGCAGGAGTCCAGCTTGTAATCGCAGCTTCAGCCACACCAGGACTTTCTTTCTAATCCTTTGTCCCTCTGTCTCTTGAATATCCCTGTTACAAGCTAGTTGTTGGAGATAATTTAAGCTGTGGCAGCCGGATTTGTGTAAGTGGGGACAACAGGCTAAATTGGGGAAAGCTGAAGGTTGTGCTTTTGCAAACCGTTGTCTCTCGTAAAACTCTCTGTTACAGACATTTCCTTTAACTTATAATCCTTTATCTCCTATTGCCTCCAAGGTGGCTCTATGTGGATAAATGATGCCATCTCAAATTCAGAATGTTGAAAATCATTCACTGTGCTCTTTCTGCAATTGACTTTTCCTTGACTTCACTATTTCTATTAATGATGTAATAATTGTTTTTCCCAGGAACTGAACATTAAAACCTCTCACATGTAACTCCTCTCTTTTTCAGTCATGATATCTAACCCCCTTCTACTGCATACTTCACATTTCTTTGCCAGTGCTTTGTTTCTGGCCTTTAATACTTCTCACATTAACCAGTTCAGTAGTTAGATCAGGAATATCAGCACTCACTCGCCTATTTCCTTTACAATCCATAATATACACGTAGGTAGATTAACCTTCTTTACTAAAACATGGCTATTGTCATGGCACCACCTTGTTCAAAAGCATTTAAAGATTTACAATTGCCTACCAAATTAAGTGTTAGGTCTCTAGTCTTGCATTATAGACTCCAAGATAAAACTGCAGCTTATCCTTCTAGTTATATATTATATTTCTTCCCTATATTAACCCTGTCTTCAGCTAAAACAGACACATTTGAGGGGCTGTGTGATTGGTTATGTGGGAACAATAAGGAGACGGATGGTGAGGAAATGGAGGGAGAAACTAGATCCAGAATATAATCAAGTTTATGTAATCACATGAGTTCATTTTTATTCATCATCTACTAAATACAGGGCACTGTGTGTCAGCAAATGCCATGTGATAAGAGAACATAAACGAATATAAGGTCGATTTTTCTGCCCATGAAGAATTTGTATTTTCACTAATGATACAAGATTGCATGAAATATTAAGCGATACTAAAACATTTAAATTGACAACAAGAAGAGATGTCACAATGCAAAACATAATTGCTTGCCTGATGAATTTTACAATTTCTATAAATTTTAAAGGACATAGAGATTAGACCGAGTGAGCTTTATGGAACAGATGGGATTTGAATGTTTCAGAGGCAGGATATTTTGATTTGAGTGCAGGGTGATAATAGAGATTGGTAAGATAAAGCAGGAGAGGCAGGTAGGGGCTCCTCCTGATAACTATATATGGAGCAATTGCTTTTCAGCTAGTTGCATGGTCATGAAGGGGATCCAGAGTGGGAACCAGGCCCTGCCCTGTGGAGGAAGACCCAGGTGAGATTAGTAGTTTGCCGAGGAGATATAATTAGGAATTCACGAGAGAAACTTAAAGCAGAAAGGTTAGAGGAAAGAACTGAAATCTGGACCTTGATATTTGCTTTTATATCCCGCATTGAATCTTTCTGTAAATTCCATTGACTCTTTCTTCAAAAGATGTACCCAAATACTTTCTCCCCTATTTCCTAGTCCAAGCCAACATTATTTCTTACCTGGGCTATTGCAATAGAGCCAATATGGCCTCTGTCCTTTTATTCTCACCTCCACTTCCACTCCCACTAAGCCATGGTCTGTTACCACATTTGGCAGTCTCAGTTTACTTTCCAAAAGAGAGATCTTTCTAGTCTAGAACACTCAGGATGATTCCTCATCTCGCTAAGAATAAAAGCCCAAGTCCTTAGCAGGGTCCGCAGGGTTCCACCAGATCTAGTCCCCAGCTACCTTTTTACCTATTGCATTTCCTACAAGTCTCTACCTTGTTCACTCTCTGCCTGCCACATTGGTTCCTGGTTTCTTTTTTTTCTTTTTCTTTCTTTCCTTTTTTTTTTTTTTTTTGAGATGGAGTCTCGCTCTGCTGCCCAGGCTGGAGTGCAGTGGTGCCATCTCAGCTCACTGCAAGTTCTGTCTCCCGGGTTCACGCCATTCTCCGGCCTCAGCCTCCTGAGTAGCTGAGACTACAGGCACCTGCCACGACGCCTGGCTAAATTTTTTGTATTTTTAGTAGAGATGGGGTTTCACCATGTCAACCAGGATGGTCTCCATCTCCTGACCTCATGTTCCACCTGCCTTAACCTCCCAAAGCATGTTCTTCCTCAGGGCTTTGACACGTGGCTGCCTGCAGTGCTCTTCTCTCAGTTACCTGTTTTGCTCTTTCTCTCAATCCTTCAGATATTCCATGATCTTCCGTCAGACCTTCATGCCCACCAGGCCATCACTTTCTACTCTCTTACCCTGTTTTAATTCCGCCCGCCCCCCTCCACATACACAGTGCTCCTACTTCTCCATATCCTCTCCAGCACCTGTTGTTTCCTGACTTTTTAATGATTGCCATTCTAACTGGCGTGAGATGGTATCTCATCGTGGTTTTGATTTGCATTTCTCTAATGACCAGTGATGATGAGCTTTTTTTCATATATTTTTTGGCCACATAAATGTCTTCTTTTGAGAAGTATGTGTTCATATCCTTCACTCACTTTTTGATGGGGTTGTTTGTTTTTTCATGTAAATTTGTTTAAGTTCCTTGTATAACATGGTATATATTTATTCATTTGTTTATTAAGAACTCTTTGCAGTAAAATAGAAACTTCATCAAGGCATAAATTTGTTTTTCTTTACTGTATCCCAAGCACCCAGAACAGTGTCAGATACATATCAGGTGTCCAACAAATATTAAATAAGCTGAGGGTAATACCATTGAAACAGATGAACTAGAAGAAATAACCCTGGAACCATGATAACTTTCAAAGGAGTAAGAAGGTACAAATTAATTTAAAAGTGTATTGAGTGTCATAAGTGCTCCAGGAACTATTCTAAATGTTGGGAATATAGTGTTCTGCTTTCATTCTCCCTGAAAGATACAGACTGTAAGCAAGTAAACAAATATAATTTACAGGCATTAGGCCTATGAAGAACATCTTAAGAATTGCAAAACAATAGAAAGTGATTGTGGAGTGTGGGGCATTAGATGGGGGTAGTTAGGCATACCTTTTCTGAGGGGATGACATTTGAGCTAAGACTTGAATCATAACATTCCAGCTAAGTGACTTTTAGGGGAACAGTGAGCCAGTGTTTTAGAGTTCCCTTGTAGTGCCAGCTTAGGGTAGTCTTTTCTCGCCATGAATGACCCTTGCCCATTCATGAGTATGCTAGCAGGGAGGGGCAGGGGAAGTGAGTACTCCTGCACTTTCCCTTTTAAATTAAATTAAATTTATTTATTTATTTTGTACTTTAAGTTCTGGGATACATGTGCAGAACATGCAGTTTTTTTACATAGGTATACACGTGCCTTGGTGGTTTGCTGCACCCATCAACCCATCACCTACATTAGGTATTTCTCCTAATGCTATCCCTCCCCTTGCTCCCCGTGCCCCGACAGGTCCCAGTGTGTGATATTCCCCTCCCTGTGTCCATATGTTCTCATTGTTCAACTCCCACTTATGAGTGAGAACACGTGGTGTTTGGTTTTCTGTTCCTGTGTGTGTTTGCTGAGAATGATGGTTTCCGGCTTCATCTATGTCCCTAAAAATGACATGAACTCATCTTTTTTTATGGCTGCATAGTATTCCATGGTGTATATGTGCTACTTTTCTTTATCCAGTCTATCATTGATAGGCATTTGGGTTGGTACCAAGTCTTTGCTATTGTATATGTGCCATATTTTCTTTATCCAGTCTATCATTGATGGGATTTGGTTTGGTACCAAGTCTTTGCTATTGTGAATAGTGCTGTAATAAACATACCTGTGCATGTGTCTTTATAATAGAATGGTTTATAATTCTTTGGGTATACACCCAGTAATAGGATTGCTGGGTCAAATGGTATTTCTAGTTCTAGATCCTTGAGGAATTGCCACACTGTCTTCCACAATGGTTCAACTAATTTACATTCCAACGTGTAAAAACGTTCCTATTTCTCTACATCCTCTCCAGCATCAGTTGTTTCCTGACTTTTTAATGATCGCCGTTCTAACTGGCGTGAGACGGTATCTCATTGTGGTTTTGATTTGTATTTCTCTAATGACCAGTGATGATGAGCTTCTTTTCATATGTTTTTTTGGCCACATAAATGTCTTCTTTTGAGAAGTACGTGTTCATAGCCTTCACTCACTTTTTGATGGGGTTGTTTGTTTTTTCATGCAAATTTGTTTAAGTTCCTTGTAGATTCTGGAGATTAGCCCTTTGTCAGATGGATAGTTTGCAAAATTTTTCTCCCATTCTGTAGGTTGCCTGTTCACTCTAATGGTAGTTTCTTTTGCTGTGCAAAAGCTCTTTAGTTTAATTAGGTCCCATTTGTCAATTTTGGCTTTTGTTGCTATTGCTTTTGGTGTTTTAGTCATGAAGTCTTTGCCCATGCCTATGTACTGAATGGTATTGCCTAGGTTTTCTTCTAGGGTTTTTATGGTTTTTTGTCTTACATTTAAGTCTTTAATCTATCTCGAGTTAATTTTTGTATAAGGTGTAAGGAAGGGGTCCAGCTTCAGCTTTCTGCATATGGCTAGCCAGTTTTCCCAACACCAATTATTAAATAGGGAATCCTTTCCCCATTTCTTTGTTTTTGTCAGGCTTGTCAAAGATCAGGTGGTCGTAGATGTGTGGCATTATTTCTGAGGCCTTTGTTCTGCTCCATTGGTCTATATATCTGTTTTGGTACCAGTACCATGCTATTTTGGTTAGTGTAGCCTTGTAGTCTAAAGTCAGGTAGTGTCATGCCTCCAGCTTTGTTCTTTTTGCTTAGGATCGTCTGGGCTATATGGGCTCTTTTTTGGTTCCATATGAAATTTAAAGTAGTTTTTTCCAATTCTGTGAAGAAAGTCAATGATGGTAGCTTGATGGGGATAGCATTGAATCTATAAATTAGTGTGGGCAGTATGGCCATTTTCACCATGTTGGTTCTTCCTAGCCATAACGATGGAATGTTTTTCCATTTGTTTGTGTCCTCTCTTATTTCCTTGAGCAGTGGTTTGTAGTTCTCCTTGAAGAGGTCCTTCACATCCCTTGTAAGTTGTATTCGTAGGAATAGTTTAGTATTACTTAAGAATCACAAGAAAGATCATAGGACTGTTAGACTTTTCATGCAAAAGTCAAGGGAAAGATGACTTCTACTAACTAGGTTTAAAGAGGTATCAGGAGACAAAAATAATGATGATTTCAGGAATGCCCTCCATTAGCCCTGTAAGCTCATTGTGCTGGTGAAAACTCTCTTTCCTTAGCAGAAGGTAAGCCCCAAGAGAGCAGAATTCTTTACGGTCTTACTCACCAGTTTCCATGGCTGCTGCATTTGTGCAGATTGTGTGGTACATAATGGCACCACAATTCAAGAGGATGTGATTCAAATCACAGACATCATAGATGTGCATGTTTACTGCCAAAATTATTCAGCAAAGACAGTACAACACCTTCTTTTAATAAAATTAGGATATACAATGATTTTCCAACAGATATAAGTAAAATACCTTAAGGAAGTGAATTCTTAAAAAATATCTCCCAAGCTAATGATCGCCTGATATCTAGAGCCTTGAAGATTTCCTGACATATAGTATACACTCAATAAATATTTCTGAATGAATGAATAAAAATTTCCTACTAATTACTTTTCTATGAATCTTTATATTAATGTGATGACTAATATTTTTTAAAGCTCCAGAATTATTATATACCAATGAAGAAATTTGCAAAGTAGCTAGTAACATAATTAATATACAGAAATCAGTAGTCAGTAGACAAATGGAACAGATTAGAGACCCCTGAAATAAAACTACACATCTACAACCAAGTGATCTTCGACAAAGCCAACAAAAATAAACAATGGAGAAAGGATACTCTATTCAATAAATTGTGCTGGGAAAACTGGCTAGCCATATGCAGAAGAGTGAAACTGTACTCCTACTTCTAACTATATAAAAATTAACTCAAGATGGATTAAAGATTCAAGATGGATGTCACAATCTCAAATTATAAAAATCCTAGAAGAAAATGTAGGAAGTACTCTTCTAGATATTGGCCTAGGCAAATAATTTATGACAAGTTCTCAAAAGCAAATGCAACAAAAAGAGAAATTGACAAGTGGGACCTAATTAAACTAAAGAGCTTCTGTCCAGCAAAATAAACTATCAGCAGTATAAACAGACAACCTACAGAATGAGAGAAAATATCTGCAAAGTATACATCTGTAAAAGGACTAATACCCAGAATCTGTAAGGAACTTAAACAGATCAACAAGCAAAAACCAAATAGCCCCATTACAAAGTGGGCAAAGGACATGAGCAGACACTTCTCAAAAGAATATATATAAGTAGTGGCCAGCAAACATATGAAAAAATCTCAACATTACTAATCATCAGAGAAATACAAATTAAAACCACGATGAGATGCCATCTCACATCATTCAGAATGGTTATTATTAAAAAGTAAAAAATAACAGATGCTGGTGAGGTTGCAGAGAAAAAGGAATGCTTATATACTGTTGGTGGGAATGCAAATTAGTTCAGCCACTGTGAAAAGCAATTTGGAGATTCCTCAAAAAACTAAAAATAGAACTACCATTTGATCCAGGAATCCCATTACTGGTTATATGCTCAAAGGAAAATAAATCATTCTACCAAAAAGACACCTGTACTCATATGTTTATTACAGCACTATTCACAATAGCAAAGACATGGAATCAACTCAGGTGCCCATCAGTGGTGCACCGGATAAAGAAGATGTGGTGTGTATACATCACAGAATACTATGTGGCCATAAAAAAGATCAGCATTGTGTTCTTTGCAGCAACATGGATACAGCTGGAGGCCATTATCTTAGACAAATTAACACAGAAACAGAAAACCAAATAACTCATGTTCTCATTTATAAGTGGGGGCTAAACATTGGGTACACAGGGACATAAAGATGGGAAAAATAAACATGAGGGATTCCAAAAAAGGGGAGGGAGGGAAGTAGGACAAGGGTTGAAAAACTACCTATCTGGTACTATATTCACCACTTGGCTGATGGGATCATTAGAAACCGAATTTTCAGCATTATGCATTACACCTGTGTTACAAACTTGCACATGTACCCCCGAATCGAAAATTAAACTAAATAAATAAAATTTAGAAAGAAAGACAATAAGCATGGGAAATCTTCCTTGAAGGAAATGTAAAAGGGTAATTGTTATGGGTTGGATTGTGCTACCCCCACCCCCATTCATATGTTGAAGTCCTTATCCCAAGTACCTCAGACTATGACTTATTTGGAAATGGGGTCATTGAAGATGTAATTAGAGAAGATGAAGTTACACTGGATAGGGTGGACTCCTTATCCAATATGACTGATGGCCTTATGAAAAGGGGAAATTTGGGGACAGACTGACAGAGAAGGAGAATGCCATGTGAAGATGAAGGCAGAGACTGAGGTCATGCTTCCACAAGCAAAGGAATGCCAAAGATTGCTAGCAAATCTCCAGACGCTAGGAGAGAAGGATGGAACATATTCTTGCTCAGAGTCATCAGAAGGAACCAACCTGTTAATACCCTGATTTCAGACTTCTAGTCTCCAGAACTGTGAAAGGATATGAGACAATATAATTCCATTGTTTAAGCCAACCAGTTTGTGATACTTTGTTATAGCAGCCCTAGCAAACTAATGCAGTAATAATACATGATACAGAGTGACTTTAAGATTGAGGGGTCAGGGAAGGGCTCTTGGAGAAGCTGACATTTAGGTGAGACTGGAACAATGAGAAAAAATCAGCCTTGGAAGACCCTGGGACAGGTAGTCATTCAGAGGGAAAAAGAGGAGGGGAGTTGGGAGTCTTGTTACTGGTGGACTGGATAAATGACTTTTTTTTTTTTAACTGAATAAACATTTATTGACAAGTATTTTGGAAGAGTTAACACAGACTCAAACAGTAACCATGTTACCCCCAGAGAGTAACTTGAACCTTTTGGTGTTTCTGTGATAGGTCAGCGTGTGTCTCTTTTGATAGTTCCACATACCCAAGTATATAGAACTGAATTCAGTAGCTATTTTTTAATAGTATAAAATTTCAATTCAGTACCAAAATGGCAATTTGAGGGATTTCTGTTTTCTACTTTTCAATTAATTGCTTTGTACAAATAGCAAGCACAGTGCCATGTGTCTAAGACCTCTGGTAGTTAGAGCTGGAAAGGAACAAGGGAGATTATTGCAGTTTACAAGGGAACAGTCAAGAAATATGGAGGAGTTAAATCAGGGATCACTAAGAAGAATGAAGGCCCAGGAGTAGAACTCACTTTTTCTAATCCCAGTTGCATGCAATTTCTGCTGGTCCTGCAACAGCCTCCTCCAGAATCTTCGTGGGCAGTGAATATATTTTTGTTGATGTGAGAACATCAAAACAGTGCCTTGATTTGGAAAATATAAAGCAAAGGGGAAAAGGCAGTTTCTGGTAAATGGAAGTAATTCTCAGCAAGCAATTCTTATCCAGTTAGCGCTAAGGAATTTTGTTCATGTAGTGAGAATGAAAACACATTGAAACAAATAACCCAAGTTTTCCATAGCAGTTCCAGAAGACGAGGATATGGCTTGTTATTAATATTCTCCACTTGATTGTTCCTTTCTGTTCTGCTGGAGATGAAAGTGCCCTGTGGTCCTACTCAAGCAGTTGTTCATTAATCTCCAGACAGGGCTGGAGGAGCAATTGGAGGAGCCTAGCAGGCTGGACACACATAGAGCATTGGTGAGAAGCCCATGAACATGCCAGCCAAAGAGTGAGGCAGGCAAAGCTCCCCTTTCATACCCTCTTTGTTTCCTTTTCTGCAGATATCTCTTCTAAGAAGGAAATTTATTTTTAATGATGACTACCATGTATATTCATATTGAATTCTCACAACATAGCTGGTACTTAAGTATTTTTATGTCCAGTTTTCTGAATTGAACCTTGGGATTCAGAGGTTATGTCACTTACTTTATGGGGCATCATAAACTTAGCATAAAGTTTGTTTAAAATGTGGACTATTTGATCCAGTCTGGTCTGGATTCAAATCCCAGCCTCATCCCTTACTAGCTGTGGGAAATTGGGCAAGTTACTTATAACTTTCTATAGCTTGGCTGGGTGCAGTGGCTCACGCCTGCAGTCCCCGCACTTTGGGAGGCCGAGGTGGGAAGATAATGAGGTCAGGAATTCGAGACCAGCCTGGCTAACATGGTGAAACCCCGTCTCTACTAAAAATACAAAAAGAACTAGCCGGGCGTGGTGGCAGGCACCTGAAGTCCCAGCTACTCAGGAGGCTGAGGCAGGAGAATGGCTTGAACCTGGGAAGCGGAGGCTGCGGTGAGCTGAGATCGTGCCACTGCACTCCAGCCTGGGCGACAGAGGAAGACTCTGTCTCAAAAAAAAAACAAAAAAAAAAACAACCAAACAACAACAACAACAACAAACAACAAAAAAACACCTTTCTGTAGCTCGGTTTTCCTATCTGTAAAAGGAGATAATAATACTAATAGTTCTTTTGTCCTAGCATTGTTGGGAGGAGTAAATGTATCACTATATGTAGTGGTATTTGGAACACTGCCTGACAAATGATGATGAAGTAGGAGGAGCGTGAACTCAGGCCTGTTTGACTTTAAGCCTCCAGTGCTCTTTCTACTGTGCATAAGCTACATCTCTTTTCAGAAGGCCAGCTTCCCTCATGACACCTGACTATTCTTCAGACATTTGCCTCCCTTCCCTCCCACCATAAGTTACCTCCCCTGAATGCCAGTTCTTCTGGAACTACCAGGTGTTGGATTACTTAACCTGATGACTCACTGTAGGCTGGGATGTTACTGAGTGCTCCTGGCTTGATGGTGTGCTTTTTATTATGCTGGTGGTTTGGGTTGCGCAGGCTTGGAATGGGTTGTCTTAGAGGTTAAACAGCAACTGGTCGAGAGAGTGGACAGAGGATCCATGAACTGGGCAAGAGTTGCCTCTACTTTTCTATGTAAAGGGAAGACCAGTGCAGGAAGTACAGTCATTGCAGCAAATTCTAGATGACAGATCTTTGTGCCATCAGGCCTTTACTTAACTCTCAAATATCTCACCATTTGTTAAAGGCCTTCCTTACTTGTGTGTAGGCCAGCCAGATCTGGGGGCAGCAAGTCATCTGAATCAAAGCTGGTCACTCCAGAATCTTTGTAGAAACTGATTGACTATTTTGATAGTCTTTCTGTGACTGAAACCATGTAAGATTTTCATTCAAAGATTCACATAATTTGGCATTTGTTTTCTCAAGCTAAACTAATTATTTTAAAATTTATCTCAATCTATACCACAAGACTAGATGCTTGAATGATGGTTTGCCAAATAAGCAATTTCTTATTCAAAAGTTTGTTTCTGCCTAAACCTTTTTAGGCTGGAGAGGATTTTGAATGCAAACCCAGCCTGACCTCCTGATGATGCAAAGAGGGTGCCCTGAAAGAAAAATTTTGGCAAGAATCAGAAAAGAAAACAAACCAATTTAGACTATCTTCTACTGCTAACAACTGAACTAAACTGAAGTAAGAAGGGAGGCAGGCTAAAAGGCTGCACATCTTTTAAGGAAACAAAGCGTGTGTGTTGTGTGTGTGTGTGTGTGTGTGTGTGTGTATGTATACACACTTTATTTCTGTTGACAGATGGGTCTTAGCTACCAAACTTGGAAGAAATGTAGGCAGTAAATCAGTTTTCCCATTTTATGACAGACTTTATCATGAAAGATGATTCTAAATGTAAACACAGTGGGTAAAATGCCACTTAGAGGGAATTTAATAAACATACTAATTTAGACCTCAGCAAGAGAGCACCTAAATATCAAGCATAATGATATACCAGAAATCAAATATTCAGGATATCTATTTTAATCTAAGAGGAAACAGAACTCTTTATCCTAATCTTGCTGTAAAGCCTTTGGCTTCCTAAAGTATGTGATCTTGTTAAATTAAAGGATTAAAGTGAATGCATCCTTACTTTGGTATGTACTTACAACTAAATAAATAACATGCTTGTTATGACTGCAAACAAAATGAATTAAGTGAAACAAGACAGACAGCATGGACTTGCTGATGTCTTTGTTTTTGACAGCCTCTAATCCTGGAAACAGGAAGATGTTGAGATGAATAAACATTCTTTGTCTTTGTGAGCTCCCAAGTGGTTAAGTCTATGCCCAGAGTCGTGCTAAGGAGTTCAGAAACTGTCACATCTAGAGACCTTGCATATGTATAAAGGAAATCTCTCCTTTCCATTGTCTTCTCTGTATCCTGCTTATCTGAAAATCCACTAATGCTTTAGCATTTGGGGCTCTTAAATAGAGTAAGGGGCGGGGGAGGGAGAAGAAAAATTCCTCGTGAGACTCTTTTGAAGAATTGTCCCCCTTGAATAGCGGTCCCAGTTTAGTCTCCATCAGCTGTCACTGAACCTTTCAAACAAAAACAGACCCAGTGCTTCCCATGAAACCTCATTTTCAGCAGCATTTAGCCCAGGGGCCACAGATGTGTGTCCCCTTTCTAAATGGAACGCTGTCCTCAGCCAAATATGTCAGCAGTTAAAAAGCCCACGAACACACCACAAATATTTGTTTATTAGGCATCAAAATGTGAAGTGGGCTACAAAACTGAGGGCTAGATTATTAAGACCAGATTGAAAAGTGCTGTGGTGGTGCCTGGGTAAATATCACTAGTGGTACAATACTGAAAAGATTGGGAAGTCATCAACCAGCCCTTCAGAACTGAAACACATGATTTAACCACAAGCTGTACTTTATGAAATCTTAAACTGTAACACAAAGAGTGACCTAATTTAATCCATGTGGGCTACATGTTTGATGTCAACAGACTTTCCTTTTAAACAGCTCAGAGAATGCAACAGGGTCTTTAGTATTTAATAAAATCTGGACTGTTTCCTGCTAAGTCACTTATCTTGAGGGATTAATTATTTTTACATTATGATTGATATTCCATGGATTTTATGGGTTTTCCATACCTTTTTATGCATGTCCTTTTTGCAAGGGACAATTAACCATAAGTCTTAAAACATTAGTCTCCTGCAGGTGTAATGGATGTGTAAGTAGGTCCTGAGGCAGACAGTGCTGCTCTCGCTGACGGGCTTCTGAGAGACACAGAATGAAGACAATAGTTGCTGTCAGAAGTACTATACATGATGCTTGCTTCATACAGAGGCTACTTGTGAACTTAACATGACAGATATGCACATATAGAAAAGTGCTTTCTAAACGACTCTTCTTAAAACAGTTTGATAATGCTTGTGGGCTGGAACTTCCCCGTAGTTTAGGTCCACAACATGTTTTTTACCAGAGTAATGTTCTGGCAACATGATTATAAGTTGTTTCTTCTACCAGGTAGACATCTAGTTAGCTGTTGACCTTTTTTCTTTAATATTATGATCACTAGCCTTAAATATTCAAGATGAGCACATTTCACAGCTGTATATGAGCCTTTTTTATTCTTTTTTGAGATGGAGTTTCACTCTTGTTGCTGAGACTGGAGTGCAGTGGTGCAATCTTGACTGACTGCAACCTCTGCCTCCTGGGTTCAAGTGATTCTCCTGCCTCAGCCTCCCAAGTAGCTTGGACTACAGGTGCGTGCCACCACACCCAGCTAATTTTTGTATTTTTTTTTTTAGTAGAGATGGGGTTTCACCATGTTGGCCAGGATGGTCTCGATCTCTTGACCTTGTGATCCTCCCGCCTTGGCCTCCCAAAGTGCTGGGATTACAGGTGTGAGCCACCTCACCCGGCCCCATATGAGCCTTTGTAAAAGACCCAGTGGGACTAAAATTTCTAGCGTCAGTCCATCAAGAATAGTTGAAAATGATACAGTGTCTGCCTTCAAGTAGCCCTGAGGATCTCTAGGTTGATAAAAGCAGGGATAAAATAACTAGATTTTTTTTTTTAAAAGGTAAGTAGGGGAACACTCAGGCCTGTGCCCCATCCCTAGCCATACTCAATCTTGTAGAACTTTGCTGCTCAACCTGATTGTCTGTAGACCCCAGCATCAACATCAACAGGATACGTTAGAAATGCAGACAGCTGCCTTTCCTAGACCCTACTGAATCAAAATCTACATTTTAACAGAAACCCTAGGTGATTCATAGGCACAATTTAAGTTCAAGAGGCACTGCTTTAGAGGGCTTTGGCCGTGGTTTTAGGAGGTCATAACTAGTTGGGTTGATCCTTTAGAAAGTACCAAAGAGAAGGAAAATTTTCTTTGTTGGATATTGTCTTAGTCTGTTTTGTGTTGCTCCAAAAGAATACCTGAGACTGGGTAATTTATAAAGAAAAGACATTATTTAGCTTACAGTTTTCCTAGCTGAGAAGTTCAAGGGCATGGCCTTGGCTTCTGGTGAGGGATTTCATGCTGCTTCACAGCATGGTGGAGAAGGTCAAAGGCGAAGCAGAGAGGTGAAAAGGGGGATAAACCTGAGGGGCATCCTAGCTTTATAGCACCCATTCCTGAGGGAACTCATTCATCCCCATGAGAACTAATCCAGTATTTTAGTAGTGAGAACACACTCACTGTACCATAAGAGCAGAACCAAGCCATTCCTGAGGGATGCACTCCCTTAATCCAAACACCTCCCACTAAGCTCACCTCCTAACACCTTCACACTGGGGATCAGATTTCAACATGAGATTTGGTGGGGACAAGCCATTCATATCCAAGCCATAGCATTTTGATGTAACCCTGGAACATTAGAACAGATAAATTACTATCAGGTTTTGAGGTATTAAAAAAACTATATTTCGAATTAAGTAGTATAGGATGGTGTCCAGTACTGAACATGAACAAGAAAAGCCACTTTTTTTTTTTTCTGTATTCCTCTGAAAATGCCTGAGGCTGAGTACAGTAAGAAAGGAAGTAGGGTGAGCCCATTCTTGCTTCAGTTTTATTACAGCTTTAAAGTTGAACTCTGCTTTTCAATTTTGAATTTGAACATTCAAATATTTTGGACTAGCAGAGCCATCATAATTTTAAGTTTTTCCTTTAAAAGAAAATAAGAGGAGTTTTTTTTTCCCCCCCAGGGGCAGACCTTTAACATCTTAAAAATACTTTGGCTAATAGTATATAAAAACATACATTCTACATACTGGAGGAAATTTAATGTTCAAACCAAATTATAATATATTATTATTTGTATTCACTCTGACATTTATCATGTATAATAAAAGGAAATGCATCCTCATCAGGTATCTTTCATTTTTAACTTATCAAAAATAAATTCACAAAGTAAAACATTTAAGGAGTAAAAGAGGTATACAATGAAAAAAACCAAAAAGAGTCTTTTTTTTCCTACCACTTCAGGCTCCTCTTCCAATACTGAACAAATAATTATAGTTAACAATCTGTTTTCAATATCTTTCCAGAGAAGTTTTAAAATTTTGCACACCCTCATCTATCTTTCTCTCTCAATCTTTTTCTGATTTTAATGTTTTTAAAATTTGCACAATGGAATTATATCACACAGATTTTATAGTATCTTGCTTTTTTCACATAATTTGTTTTTCAGAACTTCTGTGTTACCATTTACATATATGTGTCATTAAAAAAACTTTTTATTTGGAAATAATTTCAAACTCACAGAAAAGTTGCAAGAAGAAGACTGGTACATTATACCCTTGCCTGGATTCACATATTTGATAACATTCTTCCCTATCTGATTTATGATTTGGGTTCTGTCATCTCCTTCTTCTTTCTGTGTCCCACTTTGTTTCTTTGTCTTTCTCTCTCTCTCTCTCTCTCTCTCTGTGTGTGTGTGTGTGTGTATGGAAGGGTATATATTTTTTATCTGAATCATTTGAGAGTAAATTGCCTACATTATGGCACTTTGTCCCTAAATATTTCAGTGTATATTTTCTAAAAAACAGGGAAATTCTCTTACATTGCCATTATGTTATCAACTTCAGTAAATTTGACATTGATACAATACTTTAATCTATTATCTGTATTTCAGTTTTAGCAATTGGCCCAACAATGACTTTTCCTAGTGTTTGTTTTCCTCCAGTATGAAATTAAGTGTAGGACCAGGTATTACATTGAGTTGCCATGCCTTTTTAGTTAGCTTTACACAGGAATATTAATTTGGCCTTTCTTTGTTCCTCGTCTATCCCTATCCACACATTTTAAAATAGAAAATTCCTTCTTATTGATTTGTCCGATGTTTCCTTAGGATTAGGTTTAGAATCTACTCCTTGGGCCGGTTGCGGTGGCGCATGCCTGTAATCCCAGCGCTTTGGGAGGACAAGGCGGGTGGATCATGAGGTCGGGAGATGGAGACCATCCTGGCTAACATGGTGAAACCCCATCTCTACTAAAAATACAAAAAAATTAGCCGGGTGTGGTGGTGGGCACCTGTAGTCCCAGCTACTTGGGAGGCTGAGGCAGGAGAATGGCGTGAACCCGGGAGGCGGAGATTATAGTGAGCCGAGATGGCGCCACTGCACTCCAGCCTGGGCGACAGAGCGAGACTCTGTCTCAAAAAAACAAAACAAACAAAAAAAGGAATCTGTACTCCTTGCACTTAATACTATGTAACTGACATGCCCTTTTCAAGATATTGCATCTGCAAACACGTGATGTCCTTATGTTAATTTTAATTATTCATCAAAGGGTTATCCATTTTTTCTACTATATGTTAATAGTTTCCACTTTCTCCTTTGCAATTAATAAGCTTTCTGTCGGGAGATAGTTTAAGGCCATACAATCCTGTTGCTCATTAAAGTTTCCCCCTCAGTTTGGCTTTCTTTGACCATTCTTGCCTGAAATAATCTTTAGTATGATAGTTGCAAAAGGATGACCTTCTGTCTTCAACACTCACTCAACATTTAGCTGTTACACTTGGCATTCTACTATAATCAAGAGCCACCCCTTCTCCCTTAATTAATTTGCATAGTCTCTTTTTTCCCCCTGATTAGAATTCATTATTGAACTCAGTTTGGCCCTCCAATTTTCCCAGAATTGACTAATGAGTGATCTTTCAACTGACTCCTCTGTCCTTCTGTCATGTTCCAATCATTTTTTGTTTTGTTTTTGAGCACTTTTCTATTTTCTCATGTAACAAGATGTTCTAGGATAATCTTGTATTTACCCCAGCCTTGGAATCAGTCACTTCCCAAAGAACCCTGATTGTTTTTAGTGAAGAATAAGGTTAGAGACCAACCTTAAGGTCTGAGAAGTAGGTGTGCTTATTTCCACTGGGGTGCCTTCCATTCATGAGATGAATCCCAGTTCGTTGTGATGTATAAAATAGACTTTATTTTTTAGTGCAGTTTTAGGTTCACAGCAAAATTAAGTGGAAAGTACAGAGAGTTCCCATATACCATAGCCTCCCCAACCAGTCTCCTCTAGTATCGATATCCAGCACCTGAGTGGTACATTTGTTACAATCAATGAACTTACACTGACACATCATTATCATCCAAAGGCTTTAATTCAAATTAGTGTTGTTCATTCTGTGGGCTTTGACAAAATATACAGTGACATGTATCCACCACTATCGTATAATACCAAATAGTTTCATTGCCCTAAAAAAATATTCTGTGCTCTGTCTATTCATCCCTCCCTCTATTCTAACCCCTGACAACCACTTATCTTTTTATTGTCTCCATACTTTTGCCTTTTTGAGAATGTCATATAGTTGGAATCATATAGTATCTAGCCTTTTCAGACCGGCTTCTTTCACTTAGTAATATGCATTTAAGATTTCACCATGTCTTTTCAGGGTGTTATTTCTTTTTATAAATAATTTCTAAAAAGAATAATTTCTAATTTCTTTTTAGACAAGAATATTTCATTGTCTGGATGTACCATAGTTTATTTGTCCATGCACCAAATGAAGGTCAGATAGGTTGCTTCCAACTTGTGGCAATTATGAATAAAACTGTTAAAAACCTCTATGTGCAGGTTTTTGTGTGGACTTAGTTATTAACTGATTTGAGTAAATACCAAGGAGTGCAATTGCTGAATTGTATGGTAAGAATATGTTTAGTTTTGTAACCGAGTGTCAAACTCTTTCCCAAAGTGACTATACCATTTTGCATTCCTACTAGCAATGAATGAGAGTTCTTACTGCTCTGCATTCTTGCTAGCATTTGGTGTTAGTGTTTTGAATTTTGACCATTCCAAGGTATGTAGTGATATCTCATTGGTGTTTTAATTTGCAATTCTCCAGTGACATAAGATATTTAGCATCCTCTTATATGCCTATTTGCCACCTGTGTATCTTTTTTGGTGAGATGTCTGTTCATGTCTTTTGCTCAGTTTTTATTCTGGTTGTCCATTTCCTTACTGTGGACTGTCTTATGAGTTTTTTTTTTTTTTTTTTTTTTTGCACATTTTGGATAACAGCCCTTTATCAGATGTGTCTTTTGCAAATATTTTCTTCTGTGGCTTGCCTTCTCATTCATTTACATTCATTTAATATTATCCCATTTATAGATTGCTAAGGTTTTTTTTTTTTTTTTTTTTTTTGAGACGGAGTCTCTGTCACCCAGGCTGGATGGAGTGCAGTGGCACGATCTCGGCTCACTGCAAACTCCGCCTCCCGGGTTTACGCCATTCTCCTGCCTCAGCCTCCCAAGTAGCTGGGACTACAGTCTCCCGCCATCACGCTCAGCTGAATTTTTTGAATTTTTTTTTTTTTTTTTTTTTTTTTGGAGAGACGGGGTTTCACCATGTTAGCCAGGATGGTCTCAATCTCCTGACCTCGTGATCTGCCCGCCTCAGCCTCCCAAAGTGCTGGGATTGCAGGTATGAGCCACCGTGCCCTGCCAAATTACTGAGTTTTATTTGCTAATTTTTTTTAGTATGTCTGCACCTTTGTTCATGAAGGATATTTGTCTGTGTCTTTCTTCTCTTTTAATGTCTTTGGTTTGTTATTAATGTAACACTTGCTTTATTAATGAGTTGGGAAATGTACTGTCCTTTCTGGTATTATTTCTTCCTTAAATGTTTGGAGAATTCACTCGTGAAATCATGTGGGCCTGGAGTTTTCTTTTTTAAATTATATTTTGAACACAGTTTTCAGCTGTTAATACAACTTATTTAATAGATGTAGAACTATTCAGTTATCCATATAATTTTGAGTGAATTTATTGGATTGATGGTCTTTATTTTTGATTTTATTAATTTCTGCTCTTATCGGTATAATTAACTCTCTTCTACAGGTTTTGGATTTATTTTACTCTTCTTTCTGTAGTTAAAGTGGAACTTTTGATTACTAATTTTAAACATTTTAAATATAAAAATCTAATGTTGGGAGGCCGAGGTGGGCAGATCACGAGGTCAAGAGATTGAGACCATCCTGGCCAACATGATGAAACCCCATCTCTACTAAAAATACAAAAAATTAGCTGGACGTGGTGGCACGCACCTGTAGTCACAGCTACTCAGGAGGCTGAGGGAGGAGAATTGCTTGAACCCAGGAGGCGGAGGTTGCCGTGAGCTGAGATCTCACTGTTGCACTCCAATCTGGTGACAGAGTAAGACTCTGTGTCAAAAAAAAAAAAAAAAAAAAAAATTAATGTTGTAAGTTTTCCTCTAAGTACTATTTTAGCTGTATCTCACAAATTTTGACATATTATACTCTCATTTTGATTCATTTCAAAATATTTTTTAAAGTTGCCTTGATAGTTCCTTTTTGATCCAAATTTAGTAATATATACTTTTGATCTATAAGTGTATCATTTACTTTCCAAACATTTGGAGTTTTCCAAGTGTCTTTTTGTTATTGACTTCTAGATTAATTCAATTATGGTATAACATACTTTATGTAATTTATGTTTGTTTTTCGTTTGGTGAGGTCTACTTTATGGTTCAAAATATGGTTTATCTCTGTCAATTTCCTTGTGTACTTGAAAAAAAGTGTGTTGTGCTTTTGCTTGATGTCATGTTCCATAAATATCAATTAGGTTAACTTGGTCATCTATATCCTTCCTGATTTTCTGCCACCTTATTCTATCAGTTACTGACAGGAATGTTGAAATCACCAATTGTAATGATGGATTTGTTCATTTCACCTTTTAGTTCTATTGTGTTTTGTTTCATGTATTTTGAAGATCTGTTGTTATGTGTTTACAATTTAGGATTATGTCTTGTTGGATAATTGATCTCTTTGTTATTATATAATGTCTTTCTTTATTCTTGATTATATTTCCTGTTCTACTTTGTCTGATATTGTAGCTATTCTACAGCTTTCTTTTACCTAATGTTTGCATTATATATCTTTTTTATCCTTTTACTTTATCTATATCTTTATATTTAAAGTGGATTACTTATAGACAGCATACAGATGATTGTAGCTTTGAAATCTAATATGACAATCTCTTTTAGTTGCTGTGTTTAGACTATTCACATTTAATGTGATTATCAATATGGTTGGATTAAAATCTACTATCTTCAAAGTGCTATTTGTTCCATCTGTTGTTTGTTTCTTTTTTTCTTTTTTACTCCTTCTCTTATGTTAAGTACACATTTTTTTAGGATTCTATTTTATGTCCTGTATTGAATTTTTTTAGCAATTAGAATTTACAATATATATTTCTAATTATTAGAATCTACCTAGGAATATTTTTAATGCCATTTCATGTATGCTATAAAGACCTTAAAACAGCATAGACCCAACCTCTCCTTCCCATCCTTTGTGGTAGTTATGGTACGTTTTACTTCTACAAATGCTTTAAACAAACAATTCATTGCTACCAAGTTTTTGATTTTCACATTTATGTTTCATAACAATTAAAACAGAAAAAAATGAATTTTACTTGCATTTATTTCAAGTATTCTTTATTTCTTTGTATATGTATATATACATATATGTATATATACACATATGTATATATGTATATATACACATATATGTGTTTGTGTATGTGTATACCTGTATGTGTATATATACACATATATGTATATGTGTATGTGTATATACATGTATGTGTATATGTAAATACATATATATATACACACACATGCACACTCACACGTTTTTGTGTTGTATCATTCCTCTTTCTTTCTTTTTTTTTTTTTTTTTTTCAGGGGCAAGGTCTTGCTCTGTTGCCCAGGCTTCAGTGCAGTGGCACCATCGTAGCTCACAGCAGCCTTGAAGTCCTGGGCTTAAGCTGTCTTTCCACTCAGTCTCCTGAGTAGCTGGGACCACAGACACACACATTTGTTTATTCTTTAATTTTTTTTTAAAGGGTAGGTCAGCTGGCAATAAATTTCATAGTTTTGGTGTGCCTGTGAACATTTTTAGATTTTTATTTCTTTATTTTTGAAATTCATTTTTGCTGGGGATTGTATTTTGTTTTGACATTTTCATCTCTCAGTATTTTAGAGGTATTACTCTTTTATCTTTGAGTTTGGATAATTTTTGAAGAAAAATCTGTCTTTAAAATCGTTTTTCTTTCTAAAGTAATGTGTCTATTTTCTCTGGATGCCTTCAAAGATTTTTCTTGGTGTTTTGCTTTTAGGAATTTAAATATGATTTGCCTATGGTGTGTCTTTTATTTTCTTTCCTGTATTTTTTTTTTTGTATCTGTGGTTTGGCATCTATTATTAATCTTGAAAAATTCTTGGTTATTATTTTTTCAATTATTTCCTCTGTCCTATTCACTGTCTTCTTCTGGGATTCCAGTCATTTGACATTGTCACATATCTCTTGAATATTCTATTCTTTTTTTCTTTCTTTCTGTTTTAATTTGGAAATTTTTGACCCATTTTCTAGTTCACTGGTTCTTTTCTTGCCTGTGCCTACTCTACTTATGAGCCTGTTGAAGGCATTCTTCTTCTCTGTTACTATGCTATTGAGTTCCATTTGATTCTTTCTGTACTTTCCATCTAGGTGCTAAAATTGCCCATGTGATATTACATATTGTCCACATATTCCATTAGAGCCTTTAACATATTAATTGGCTGGGCATGGTGGCTCATGCCTGTAATCCCAGCACTTTGGGAGGTTGAGGCAGGCAGATCATCTGAGGTCAGGAATTCAAGACCAGCTTGTCTAACATGATGAAACTCTGTCTCTTCTAAAATTACAAAAATTAGCTGGGCATGGTGGCATGTGCCTGTAATCCCTGCAATCTGGGGGGTTGAGGCAGGAGAATCACCTGAACCTGGTAGGTGGAGGTTGCAGTGAGCTGAGATGGCTCCACTGCACTCCAGTCTGGATGACAGAGCGACACTCTGTCTCAAAAAACAAAAACCGAAACAAACCATATTAATCATAGTTATTTTAAATTGCATGTCAGACATTTAACATCTTTGTTTAATCTCACTCCAGTTGTGGTGGTAACTTGTCTTTTGGGAGTGTGTTTTTTCTTGCTTTTCATACACTTTATATTATTATTGTTATTATTGTTGAAAACTTAACATCTAGTGTAGAACATTAGAGACTGAGGTAATTAATTTTTATACTTGGAAATGGCCATACAATTTCCTTCAACTAAGCCTTTAGTACCAGGGTTTGAGATAATCTAATTGGGAGTTGGACTGGGATTGAGGTTTGCTGTTGCAATGATGACTCTGAGTGTAACATGAGCTTTATATTTGTTTAGGGATACCTTGTGTGTAGGGTAGGAGTTGGTTTGAGAGAGGAAGTTTTTTTTCAATGATTGCTCTATCCTCAGCCTCAAGTTTTCCCTTGGTTCTGTGCTTCAGAGAGGTCTGTCTCTTGCATGCTGCTTGTGACTCAGTGCTGTTTAGCCAGGTAGTAGGGGCTCAGGGGGAAGGGGGTTCTCCATTGTTTTGTTCACATCTCAGTCTTAGGCAGTCAATGTGTCCCTGTATCTTGGCAGTGTGACCTTATCAGTTATCCTGCCCTACCCCCAGTGATATTCTGAACTCTGCACATATTCCTGCTCTTCCCTTAGGGGTCCAGGTTTATTTCTTGTTTTCTTCTCCCCAGCGGCAGTGGGCTTTAACAAATGTCCTAAGTGTGATGGCATTTTCGCTCTTTTCCCTACAGATTAAAGCTTTCCTCCCCTCCACTCCCCATAGGTAAGATAGGAGAGAGGGGTCTGGATAAATTTCTTGCCCTTCCTCCAGTGATTGCTGTTCTCCTTCCTCAGTTCTGCACCAGAAGGAAGACTTTTTCAGGACTCCCAGTTGCTTCTGCAAATGTTCAGTTGGACTTGTAAGGGAAAAATATCCCCTGTATTTTCTGCCACTTTGGGCTTTACCCTCCCATCAGTTTACTATTGGCTTCCAGGAATTTGCCTCTCTCTCTACCTGAACTCTTGTTACTGGTGTTTGTGTCTTACCCAGGTAGGTTACTGTTCATTTCTTGCGTCTCCCTATATGTACCTCTTTCTCCCTTGATTCTGGGCTGGTTGGTTCCACTGTGACATTAGTATTCTAATAGATTAAAAAAAAATCATGAATTGGCTGTTTCTCTATTTTTTTCATTGAAATGTTGACAGTGTTGCTCTTCTTACCTTTTTACATCTCTGAACTGAGATTAGAAGTCTATTATTGTTTTAAAAATTATAATAGTGGATATGTATTTTCAGAAAGAAATAAAATAGGACAAACTATGCATATTCCAGAGGCAACTTCCCACTGTCAGTAGGAACTAAAAAAGAGATTGAGGAAAGCACATAATGAGTAAAATATGGTCACATTCGCATAGGATTACAGAGGGTTGAGTATAATGTTCTGAAATACCAAAGAAAAATATATGCAGCACCAGTTCTTCCGTTGAGAGCTATTTACAAAACCTCCTAGAAATTAGTGTTTTGCAACCATATAGGGAGATGCCAAAAAGGAGGCATCACTGGCTTAGTCAGTATCATTTATGGATTCCAAACTCTTCTGCTTTATTACCTCTAAATTGTCATTAAAATCTAAATAATAAGTGCTATTTATTTTTGTTCATTAAATGACTAATTCTTCAGAATCTAACATGGATACTTTAATAAAATGTTACTATAATTCAACATGATATGAATGAAGAGGGAGCCCGGGACATGGAGGCAATAGAAGGAAGAAAGGACGATTCATTTGGAAATAACTCTTTTTAAAAACAAAAATACCTGTAGAACACTGAAAAAATATGAACCATTCTTAGCTCAGTACTGATGAATTAACCCAGGCAAAACAATGAGACGTTGTCTCTCCAAAAAAAAAAAAAAAATTAACCTGGCACAGTGGTGTGCACCTGTAGACCCAGCTACTTGAGAGGCTGAAGCAGGAGGATCACTTGAGCCCAGGAGCTCAAGGCTGCAGTGAGCTGTGATTGTTCCCCTGTGCTTCAGCTTGGGTGACAGAGCGAGACTGTCTCTAAAACAAACAAACAACAACAACAAACTGGTGGATTGTTGGGACTGTTGGCTAGTGGAGAAAGAACTGGCCTAAAGCCTGGAAACTGGAGCTTTCTTCTCTGTGTAACTTTTAGCAGATTAATTCATATTTCTAAATCTCACGTATTCTAAATATCAAAAGATCTGTAACATGCCTCCTGCAGTAATGATTGCTAGAGTATGGATACTGTCTTCTGATATTTAATGTCTTCCAAAAGCCTGCATGGATGCCCATAATAGACTGTTATCTGCAATTTGTTATATGGCTTCACAAACTACGCCCGATCCGTGCACTTTTCCATACTGGAAGTTCCTACGTCATGTTTCACCCGGTTGTATACTACTAGGTATTTGCAGTTCTCAGATGTTCATATTGTTGATTGATACAGGTTGTCCTGAAGTTAGACTCTAACCTCACCTGGAACCCAGCTGAAAGCTGAAATTTTTACAATTGTGCAGAGCTTTCCTCTAGTGATGGAAAGTATGGTGGAATTACTTCATTGCCTCATGTTTTGGGGATAAAGACTGTTGGAGCGCACATGCTCATGTGACTTAAGAGTTTCTAGATACTCAAATCTAACTTGTGGAATATTACAAAGAAATCTTATTTAAGTACTTTCAGAAGGAAAATGAAGTCTCTTTCCATGCCCTGAAACAAAATAAAATGATCTTGACTATAGCAACACAAGGACTGTGTTGTATTATCTGCAGAACAGGGGAAAATATTGGAGGCTACACGAATTAAGTAGGTGTGAGCTGTTTGCCAAACTTGAGGGAAGTGAGTGCTCTCTGCAGAAAGAAGCATCACGGCGGAGAGGGAAAGAAGTCAGCTTTTCTGTAAGTACTCACAGTAGAGTCAGGAGCACCTGTCAGGGCAGCAGCACTGTAGCATCCTGACAGGTGCTAAAAGAAAGTTGGAGTCTTTGATTCATGGGACCCAGTGCTCAAGTTTCAAAGCTTTTGTCCAGTTTATATAGAAATATGGGCTCCATTGAAAGAAAAGCTGGAGAAGTGGCAACATTCTAGCCAGACTTGCAAAAATTATTTCATGTGTCTGTTGAGCAAGTTTTGGAGGTGCCATTGTGCTCAGTGTGAAGCAGTTACTATTGATTAGTAATGTTTACTGTGAGCCTAGAATGGAGATACTGATTCCTGGCCCACTGGAGATCTCAAAGAGGGTTGCATTTCATTTTTGAAGCAAACTTGGGACATTGTTTATAAACCAACTAGGAATACAGTCTTCCCCCCTTATTCATGGTTTGGCTTCCTCTGGTTTCAGTTACCAGCAGTCCACTGTGGTCTGAAAATATTAAATGGAAAATTTCGGAAATAAACAATTTCTAAGTTTTAAACTGCATGCTGTTCTGAGTAGTGTGATGAAATCTCCTTCCATCCTGCTCCATCCTGCCCAGGGTGTGAATCACCCCTTTGTCCGGTGTATCTGTGCTGAAGACCCTTCCCTGCCTGTCACACACTTATTAGACATCTCTGTTATCAAAGTGGCTACCATGGTGTCACAGTGCTTGTGTTCAAGTCACCTTTATTTTTCTTCATAATGGCCTCAAAGTGCTAGAGTAGTGATGCTGGCATGTTTTTATAATTGTTCTACTTTATTATTCGTTATTTTTGTTCATCTTGGACAGTGCCTTATTTATCTTAAACTTTATCATAGGTATGTATGTATAGGAAAGAACATATTATAGAAAGGATTCAGTACTATCTGCCATTTCAGGCATCCACTAGGTTTCTTGGAACATACCCTCTGTGGATAAGGGGCAACTACCACAAAAAGCATATTTTAATAAATCTGAAATGCTTAGAGATTTTACCTGTCCCCTTGAAATTTTTCAGGGCTCAAGTTTGTTTTTATCTTCCTGCTGTCTAGTTGAAAATTTTAAATAACCCCCTTTTCCACCACAACACAATTTAAAAATCTACTTTCCCTTTTTATTCTTCTGTAGACTTGAATGTAGAAAGCCTTATAAAATATGTGTTTGTACAGGCTGCCCTATTTTTTTAGTTGCTGTACTAATTTGACTATAAGCTCTTTTATTTGCTTGAGTAATTTTAAGCTTTGCACCCACAGAGAAAAGGTGGTAACCAGATTCAGCAGAAAATAGCAGAGAGGACAGTAGAATGCTTGCCTTGCTGTCTTGATGTCCATTTGAGCCAGAAAATAGTGCTAGGGCCACACTTGTTGTTTTGAAGATGAGAGGGAGATTTTTGTTTTAATTATTCAGGCCACTTCCTTGAGTAGTGGTGGCTTTCCGTGGTTAGGGACCTGAGGTTTTGAGACGATGTTGACATCTCAGAAATATTTTTACTGCCAAGAAAAGTATTGTACAGTGGCTTACAGAAATATCCTCAGACATCTCAATCCACCTTTTTCATAGGAGGTTCTGTAGTGTTCATTCATTCTACCCCCTGCTTGCCACTGTCAGCTTCACCCATTTAACTCTTCATTTCCCTCATCATCCCTAATGGTCTATTTGCTTACTTTTGTTTCTATGGACATTAGGTTCCCTCTTAATGGATGTTTACAATCTCCTAATTGCATATAGGCTGTTGGCCTGTCAGGAGATTTTTTTTGTGTGTAATGTTTTTATTCAGTTGCCTGCCAATTTCTTTCCTTGCCTGTCAAATTCTATGCTTCAGCTTTTGTTTTTTCCCGTGATTCTTAAACTTTAGTGTACAAAGAAATTCATTAGGAATAAATAAATGCAAGTTTTTAGACCTTTTTTTTCCTCAGAGATTCTAATTGCTAGCTGGGAGGCCCAAGAATCTGTACTTCTAACAAATCACATAAGTAATTCTGATACAATAGACCAGAACTCCAGCAGTAGACTGAGAAATACTGCTCTTTGATGTTTAAATTATTTTAGAAAACTTACATTTTACCTTTGTGGGTTTATTTTATTTTATTTTATATTTTATTTGTAATAAGCAAAAAATAAAATAACAAAATTATTTTATTTTTTGCTTAATACAAATAAAATCATTACAACAGCTTTAATTTTGTGTAAAAACTCAAAGTACAATATATTGACTGCATTCCAGCATTCCCATTCAAGTGTACCACATTGCTTCCAGACCTCCAATACCAGCGTCTTCTCTTATCCCAACCCATGGTACACCAGGCTACTGGATTATCCTATTCCATGACTGTGAATGGTTAAATCAAGTTTAAGCTCTGACATTTTATTTGAAATCACTTTATTGCATGTGAAATTGTGCTTTTGGATCTGATTTCAAAAGTATTGTTTCTAAGCTTTAAATTAAGTACCATTCAGTGCTATAAATAATAAGGAAAAAAATAGAATTTATTTCTAAAAGCTGCCCTTCTTGCCCTCACAAAATATTTATTTCCCTTATGAAAGTCCCAAGGGTTGGACAGGCCTAATTCAAGGCTAAAAGATAGCAGGGAGTAGCAAGTTTCCCAGTTACTGTGTGACCTCAGCCTGACAGATATTCACAGTGAAGAAAAATAGATGATTAGTAAGGGTATGATCTAGTGGACAGAATTCTAAGTCAATAATCAAATTTCAGCTTTATTCTTGACATTATGATTAATCTCTTGAAAATAATTTTACTGCTCTTTGTTTTCCTTTCTGGTTCACAAACAGAGCAAAGAAACACCGCTGGGTAGAATATGGCGCTCTGGAAATTTGATATCTAACAGAAAGATATCTGATAGCCAGCTTGATAATAGTAAAAATAGGCATAATTAATTTAACAAAAAAATAACTTACCAGCACTAGTTGCCAATCTTGAAACTATTATATATGTTTGTCTCTTAAAACTGTATTTTAGTGTAAAATATGTTTTAAACCATGTTTTACACACATGATTATTTGAAGGGAAGCATAGCACAAGGTCAAAAATTTAGATGCTGTATTTCTCATAAGTCCCTTAGGAGCAATTTTATTATGATAATACCAATGGGCTTCTGATTTTAAAAGGTGTTGAACTCAGCATTTATTGATCAGCATAATGAATCTATTGTAAAGTAGAATAGTCGTAGTGTGTCCCTGCACTCCAAATACCATTTTTGGGAAGCACTAGACTTGATCACGAAAATAAAAGAAGAAAGAGCGCTATAAGTACCTGGGGTGTAACAACTTAAAATGAGTAAATGACTGTAAATTAAGGAAATTAAGATAGATTAAGGAGAATATGAGAAGATTTTTATGTAATAGAACTGATACTCCCACTGTACTGTGTGTCACTCCATCTGATCTCCCACGGCACTTATCTCAAGGAGATTGTAATTATGTGTTTCTATGTCTTTCACTCTCATCAGACAGCAAGTTCTCCTGAGGCAGGCACTATGCCTTAATTATCTGTTCCTCACAGCAACTAGTGCAACGCCTAGCATATAGCACACAGTCAGTGTGTATTGGTGGATTAATGGATTGATGGGCACATGGAAGAGTGACTAGAACATTATACTGAGGGAATAAAACATGCAACACAAACGGAAACATTAGATTGACATCCAGAACTTTCTCCAAATTAAAAAAAAAAAAAATTCTGAAAACTTTGTGTTTTGGAATCTGACAGTAAAGGGTCTGAAATTTCCAGGAAAGCAAAGTATTGTCTAAGAGATAAGTTTTCTCAAACCTGTGAGATGATTACTTTACTATCATCTCATTGCATGATAATTTGGCTGGTGGTAGATTTTAGTCTTAAAACAATTCTTCCTTGAAAATAGAAAGTTATTGCACCACGTGTTTTAGATGAGAAGTCTGATTTTCATTCCCTTGTAGGTTGTATTTTCTCTCTAGAACCTTTAAAGCTTTTCCCTTATTTTTCATGTTTGGAAATTTCATGGTGATGTGATGAAATTGCTATCTTTTGCTAGCTGGGCTTGATTGAAGAGTTGAGTCCTTAAATTCTGGGAACGTATTTTGACTGAGCACTTACTGATGTTCTCACTCATTTTCTCTATACTCTTATTCTGTGACTCCTACCATTTAAATTTTAGACTCTTGGACTACAAACTCTTATTTGTTTATATTTTCTCTAATTTTTTGTAGTCCTTTTGATCTACATTCTTAGTGATTTATTTTTACTATTCTTTAGCAGTTATATTCTTTATTTTAAAGCATTCTTTCTTTCTTCTTCCATGACTGTTTCTTTTTCATAAACTACTAATCATCTTTTCCTAATTTGGTTTTTCAAATCTCTCCAAGGATGCAGATTCAACTTCTTAAAAAAAAACCTGAACTATCTTTAATTTCTAAGTTGTCTGTTTCTGCTTCATCTCTTTCTCTTTCTCTGTAAGAGCTTTTCTTATATGTCTACGCGTCCATGATTATCAGTTCATAGTTAAGAGTGAGACGGTAAAAGATTATCAGCAGATTTGAATACATTGGTGAGAATATCTATATTCTCTTTGGAGTGAATGGTATGGCAGAAGACTGATGCATTGGGAATCCTCCTTGTGACTGAATGTGGAGGTCTCTTCTGCTGTCATCTGATATCTTTAGAGAAGGCCTACGACTTTTCGATGTTGAACTCAAATTTATTCTGTATTGTGGGAATGGGCGGGATGGAGCAGTTGACAATTTCATATACAGACTTCCAATTAATCTTCTATTTAACCTTTGTATCTCACTTCTGTGCTCGCTTACCCCTCTCTGACCACACAGTATGTATATTGCTGAGTCCCAAGCCTCTTTCTGCTTCTTTTGGATCGATGGACAGTATTCTCCACTGGATCACTCTTCATACATTGTCCAGCGTGTAGCTTCTCCTAGCCTCTTTCCCTATTCCTGGAACCTCTTTGATTATTCCACAACTTTGTTGAGAACTCTTATTCACTATTGGCCTATCAATTTTGTTTACTGTTGAGGGTTTAACCTCATGTTTTTCTTTTGCAATAATTTAAATGACTTTCAGGAAGGAAAAGATAAGCACTTATTATGTATTCACTATCTTTAATCAGTTATGGGAGCATTTTAAAATAGAAGTGCTTGATAAAATTTGCAAGCACTATGTAATGTGAAGAGTTCTCCATTTGGAGATTCATAATGTTCATTAGCATAGTAGTAAGAAGTCCTGCCAGAAATAAACATGTTAAACCACAGTTATCCCAATGTTTCCTGAACTTATTTTTACCATGGAATGCTATTTTATGAAGAAAACCTACTAAAACCTGCTATATACAGCATTCCACAAATTATAACTTAAGAAATAATACTCTAGAATACCAGTTATAGATAAGAAATGATAAAATATAATTTAAATAATCAGAAAAATACAATTTTAGAGTTGGAAGCAATTAGGGCACACTCCCCTTCATATTTTTCTTCTTTCTGAAAGATGGGAAAGCTAAGTTTTATAAACTTTGTTCTGCCTGTACGGGTCTCTTTCTTTTCTCTGAACAAGATCATCCTGTGCTTATTTGATGGCAATGACCTTTAAGCTATAGGACGTTATGAGATTGAGCCTGTTAATACCTACCATTGTACTGTTAGGCATCCTCTCTCTACCTGAAAGTGGGGTTCTTCACCCAAAGGAACTATCTCAGAACCCCAGAGCTAGTGTAGAGTGAGCTCACTTGGCAGTGGGGCAGATAGCAAGAAGTTCTGTTCTTGGCTTACCTTCCAACCCTACAGGGTCACCATATAATGGCTTAGGTTGGTTTTGGAGAGTAGTATTTCCACCTGTGATTATCAGTTATTTTTGTTTTTCTTCTCCTTCTCCTATTCCTTCCATTCCTCCTGTTTATTCTCCTTTTGTTTTTCTCACTCCTCCTCCTCCTCTTTCTCCTTTCCTCCTCCTCTTCTGTACTCCTTTTCTACCCACCTCTTACTCCTTTTTTTTCAGTTTATTTGGGACACTGATGGAAAAATTTCTCATAATCTTTTATAGAAGCATATAAAGCAAGCAAGTAAGATTTGTAAGGCAATGAAGTGCCATTTGATGGGGGGATTTGTAGGCGTTACATGTAGGTTTTCTCTTGGAAGGGACACAGAGATCTTGGCATACTTTGTTTAAGAACAATAGCCATTATCTATTAATTCCATGTGTGTTCTTTAAAAAAGAAAATCATTTTATGGGAGGAGTGAGACCTCAGGTTTTATATGAAAAGGGGATTTCTCTGAGGCTCCCTTTTTACAGGGTCATAAAACATGTTTGAATCCTAGTCAGGAAGTTCACCTAAGTTTCCTAAATCTCAGTCCAAATTTCATCTTGTATTGCTTTTTGTATTTCTTAAATTTCTAGTAAATTAAAATGTATTTTTGTCCAAATTGTGCAAGCATTATGACTCCTGCTTTTTTTTTTAAACTTTCATTGAGTGTTAGGATAGTCTACTGCTTTGATCTCTTGGGGTTTTACATTTTCCAGCAATCTGGAGATAAATATCTTAATTGTGCATTCATTAATTCCTTCATTAAAATGTTTATCAAGAAGATACTCTTCTAGGTGTTGGTATTATAGCAATGAACAAAACAAATCATGATTTCCTGACTTCAAGGAGTTTGCATTCTGAACAGTGGTGGTAGGGAGAGATACAATGAATAGGTATACAAATTAATATGTAGTATAGTATTATGAATTCATACATTTTAGGAAGAAAAGTAGATAAGGATAAGGGTATGGAGAGTAATGGAGATGCTGGAGGGTAATCACAGAGGTGGCCTTTGACTGAGCTTGATTTAGTAGTTGTATGATGTTACTGAATTTGACTTTTATTTTGGGTAAGGTGGATAAGAAAGGTCTTTCCAGTAAAGTGGAATTTAAGCTGAGACTTGAGTAAGGAGAGAGAATGAGCTATGCCAGTATCTGGAAGACAAGAATTCCAGGCAGAAGAAATAGCAAGTGTGAAGGCCCTGACGTCAGAAAGTGCTTTGGTATGTTTGAGGAGTAGTGAAGACACTGATTTGAACTGTAGTGGAATGTACTGAAAAGAGAATGGCAGAAGATGAGGCCAGAGAGGTGAAAAGGGTAAAGCTCATGTTGGGCATAGAAGGCTGAATAGATGTGTTTATCCAATGCCTGTACTCCACTGTATCTAGGAAATAACAACTAACTTGCTTTTCATTTTACAGGCTCATAGGCAGAAGGGACTTGCCTTGTCTCAGTTGAGACTTTGGACCGTGGTCTTTTGAGTTAATGCTGAAATAAGTTAAGACTTTGGGGGACTGTTGGGAAGGCATGATTGTGTTTTGAAATGTAGGGACATGAGATTTACGAAGGCCCAGAGGTGGAATTATATGATTTGGCTGTGTCCTCACCCAAATCTCATGTTTAATTGTAGCTCCCATAATTCCCACATGTCATGAGAGGGATCCAGGGGGAGGTAATTGAATCATGGGGGCGAGTCTTTCCTGTGCTATTCTCATGGTAGTGAATAAGTCACACGAGATCTGATGGTTTTATAAAGCGGAGTTCCCCTGCACGTGCTCTCTTGCCTGCCGCCATGTAAGATGTCCCTTTGCTCTTCCTACGTCTTCCGCCATGATTGTAAGGCCTCCACAGCCAAGTGGAACTGTGAGTCCTCTAAACCTCTTTTCTTTATAAATTACCCAGTCTGGGGTATGTCTTTATTAGCAGCTTGAGAACAGACTAATACAAATGGAAACATGTAACAAAATGTCAATATGTTTGCTATATATTTCTGTCAAAAATACAGATATAATTTGTTCTAGGTATAGAACATTAGCCCATACTGTCCAGGCCAGACTGACGTAAATTCATGTAGAGAATTTTTGTGGTTTTACTTTTGGAGCTGAGGCTAGGAGAGGAAGGAAACTCTTCTCATATGCTTATGTATCACTCTATGAAACACTGGTGTACCTCATGTAGATAATTCTCAGCTGAAGATGCACTCCGGATTATGGAAGAGGGTAAGATATCTGTAGTTGTTACATTTCACCTTAACTTATTCTGAAATGGCCCTGAAAATGTGCAGTGACTTTGTCTTGGCCATCAAAGATAGAAGTCTCTGATGCTACTCTATTGGAGCGTTTATTCACTTTATCTTGATGTCGGTTATATTGAAACAGTATTTGAATGATGTAGGGAAGGACACTTTTTTCTGTTTGTGGTTCTGGAGAGTGTCTGTTGCATGCTCTTCAGGGAACAAATCACACAGGTTTCATGTAAGAGGAACTTCAAGTGTTGTGAGAATGAGAGAAATGGAAAAGAAAGGTTCAGCAGTAATCAGACATATTTGAAAAAGCCCTCCATAGGATGACTGAGCAGAATATCTGTGTCTGTACCATGAAGTACAGTATGGTAGCATTTAAATTTTAAAATTTTAACTGTAAAATATTCTAAGGTGTCACTTAAAATTGGGGTTACATCTGACAAATGTGGTGTTAGGTGATTTCATCATTGTGTGAACATCCTAGAGTGCACTTATACAAATCTAGATGGTATAGCCTACTATATACCTAGAATATCATGCTGTAGCCTGTTACTCCTAGGCTGCAAGCCTGTACAGCATGTTATTGTACTGAATACTGGAGGCAATTGTAACACAAGTGTAAGTATTTGTGGTAACATATCCAAACATAGAAAAGATATAGTAAAAATACAGTATTATATCTTATGGGACTACCATCATATATTTGATTGATTATTGACCCAAGCATCATTATGCCATACACAACTGTACAAGCAATTATTTTTTAATTATAAGAGTAATACATGTTTAAAGTAAAAAAAAAATCTGACTACTGTTAGCAGAAGTGAATTCATATGGGTCTGCAGCAACCTCAGTTCTTGCCTCTTCAGAAGAAAGAATTCGACTGAGGGGCCTAAGGCAGAGTGAGAGATGGAGGCAAGTTGTAGAGCACGAGTGAAAGTTTATTAAAAAGCTTAAAGCAAGAACAAGAGGAAGTAAAGTATACTTGGAAGAGCACCAGGCTGGCAATTTGAGAGATCAAGTGCTCCGTTTGACCTTTGGGTTGGGGTTTTATACATTGGCGTATTTCCGGGGTCTCGCATCCCTTGTCCTCAGTGATTCTTCCCTTGGGGTGGACTGTCCACATGTGCAGTGTGTTCACTGGAGTTGTACAAATGCTCAGTTGAGATGTCCTTCTCTTACCAGTCAAATGTTTATGGAAAGTCCTATGTTAGTTAAACTCCACCATTTTGCCTCTTAGTGCACATGTTTGAGCCCACTCGCCCAACTCCTACGATATTTTGGGAAGCTGCTGATTACCAGACTCAGGCTTTTTTCTGTCTATTGGGAGACTGCCTTTCCCTTTCTCTGGCACTAGCTGTGATCGATTATTATTTTCGAGCGACAGTGTGACAACTGTCCGACCATCACCTGTTGGTTGCCTGATATTCCTGGTGGGGTGGGGGCTATCCCTTATCCTGCTCATGCCTGTCTAGCTACCTACAATAACACTATTAGATAAATGTAAGGTCAAAATAAAAATTCTGCTTCTAGGCTCACACCCTAAATAACGGTCTTACATTTCTTGTGTTTAGTTATGTTCAATACAAATATACCTGTATACCTAGTGGAGGATTATTTATCTCAGAATCTGAATATTGAAAATACCCAAAATGGAATTAATAAAAGGCTTTAAAAAGTTTTTCTTAAATGTACTGAAACCATCTTTGCAAAAATTATATCAGTGGAAAATGATGTCAGTGAAAGAGATCTGAGCTAACCTGTTACCCATCTTGCCATTTTCTTAATTATTCCTGGGCTATTTGGCTGAGCTAACTTTGGAAGACATTTAGCCTATAGTTTAAATTATCATAAGCCTTGCCCCAAACTCAACTGCTTTTGTAAAGCTAATGGGAGGCCTTCAGGCTTATGAGAAAGGGAGGAGCCTGAGTGCTGCTAAGGCACAGACATAAACGATTATTGGCCATTATTCAGAAATTATAAGATATGCAACTTCTCCAATTACTCCTGCAAATAACATCACTATTGTAGAACCTAAGATTGGCCTTCTCTGATATCTTTTTAGGTATTTTTTGCATGTCTGACACCCACCAACCCCACACCTGTAGCCCCATCCAGAGGCAATTCAGCCCACAGGAGGACAGCTGTGATCCTCTATGATTTCATCTCCATCCCAACCAATCAGTAGCAAGTACTCATTACCTAGTGACTGCACACCACCCCCAAATTGTCTTTGAAAAACTCCTAACCTACAAGCTTTGGACAAGATAATTTGAGGACAAACTCTGTCTCCCACATGGCATGGCCAGCTGGCCTCATATCTATTAAATTCTTTCTCTTCTACAATGCCGTAGTCTATTTTTATGCAGCAGACAGCAAGAACCCCTTAGACAGTTACAATACCAGTTGAATGATGAAAGAATGTTAAGCTCATGTTTCTGTTACCTTGTCATGGAGTAACCAGCTTAATCTAAATGATCCATCAGTGAATCAGAGCTGCCCAAGCTATGAGATGCAGATCAAATGATATGCAACACAGGAGTTGGTTGTAGCTGTGATGAACAGGAGACAGGGAAATACTGGGTAGAAGAGGGATTCCCTGACAAAGGCCCCACCCTCAAGCCTGAAGACCAACCTCATGGCCCTAAATGAGGACAGGCATTCCTGTTCATGCCCAAAACATTGCCTTTTGGCCCACCACACCTCCTATGCTGCACCCGTATACACTGTGAACCCCAGGCTCCAGAAACAGACCTGCAAGCTAGAGCAGCAGACAGACAGTGGAACAGCATCACAGAGAAAGAGAGAAGAGGAGTGTATTAGTCCATTTTCATGCTGCTGATAAAGACATACCCAAGACTGGGCAATTTACAAAAGAAAGAGGTTTAATTGGACTTACAGCTCCACGTGGCTGGGGAAGCCTCACAATCATGGTGGAAGGCAAGGAGGAGCAGGTCATGTCTTACATGGATGGCAGCCAGCAAAGAGAATAAGAGCCAAGTGAAACAGGTTTCCCCTTATCAAACTGTCAGATCTCATGATACTTATTCACTACCACAAGAACAGTATGGGAGAAATTGCCCCCATGATTCAATTATCTTTCACAGGATCCCACAACACATAGGAATTATGGGAGTACAATTCAAGATGAGATTTGGGTGGGGACACAGAGCCAAACTACATCAAGGAGGAATGTCTGAATGCCAAAAGGAGTCCGACTAGGGGCAGTTGGAGAGGAGTCGGGCCAATGGGTGGCCCAGCTCCAGGGAAAGATCACCTCCCCACTCCGTCCCCCACCTCTAGCTCCCCATTCATCCTGTCGAATGCCACCTCCACCACTCAGTAAAATCTCACATTCATCCTTCAAGCCTGTGTGTGACCCGAATTTTCTGGGACACTGAGCAAGAACTTGGGATACAGAAAGCTGTCACACTGGCCCTCTGCCCTTGTGAAAAGGCAGAGGGTCCATTGAGCTGGTTAACACTCAAGCTGTCTGTGGATGGAAAAGCTGAAAAAGCTTCATAACAATGGGGTTGCAGGCATTCACTCCTAGACCGTACAGCAGGGCCGGAGCCCAAAAGTACTCACTCCGGCCTCTGCACCTGCCTGTCTGCATGCTTCCCCTCCTGCAAGGGGTTTGAGCAATGGGGCGACCTAACAGGTGAGCACACCCCTGTTGCACATCCTGCGAGGAGGATCAGGGTACTCTCCCATTTACTCTAGCACTCTTGCTTGTAATGCATGAGTTGCCATAGTTTTCAATTATTTGTGTATGTTGATATGTAAGTCATATTGCAATTCAGTTAATATATATCAGCAGGGTTGCAGTCTCTTTTCGAAATCCTTAGGCCAGTGTTATGCTGAAATAAAGAATTTTTCAGAGTTTTAGAAAGATAATTTGGTACACTGTTAAAGGAAACCAGAGCCAAGCAGTAAAGTGGTAAAAACAGACTTTATTCAGGAACTATTGCAATATGAGAAGAGAATCCTCAGTCTAGAACTGAGCTTAATTCCAAATACTGCATAGACAAGTGGGAATTTATAACCAAGGAGCAAGGTGAAGGTTAGTGAATGGGAAACTCCTAAGAAGAAACATCAGGGGTAAGGGGAGATTCTGGCTGAACTGACTTTACAGGATTCTTGCTGTAGGCAGGCCTGGTATGATCAGATACCAAGGGTGGGAATGAGGAATTTGATAAATACTGAGAGTAACGTGGTATCAAGGATGGAGGATTCTTGCTAAACTGATTTAGCAAGACTCTTGCTAAAAGGGTGATGCTAAAAGGAGCACTGAATCCCAAAGGCCAGGGCCTACTTGAGAAGAGGGTTCAGAGGAGGCCAAATAAAGTTTTGTCAAGAAGAGTCTTCATCAGCAAACACCATATATTTTATAATATTAGCAGAAGGTTTGGTTTGTAATATCACTTAATAAAATACATTAATACCTCTTCAGTGAAATGTAGGAATAATCAGATTTTACTGCCAACTGAATTATGAAAAACTTTCAATTTTCGGATCTGTTTGGATTTCAGAATTGTGGACTGGTGAAATATCCTATTTTTAGATTCTTATAATAAAAAAAATCAAGAGAACATATCTAAAAGATGTTGGCACTGAATTGAATCTTTCTTTTTTTCAAATAGTGTCTTATTTTGGAGTTAAGAAACGTGAACTCCAGAAATATCATTGATTATAGGTCAGATTTTAGCCATTTAGATAAGTTACTTTATGAATACACAAAATAGAAGATAAACACAAATGGGTGTATTAGGAAGCCTGCACTGAGCAAACCTCCCAGCCTGCACTGAGAGACCTCGGTGTAGTACAGAGGAGGGTCTTTTTAAATAACAGAATTTAGTTACGGTGTAGTAGGCTGAGGTATTATTTGGAAATAAAAGAAGTTTCTTGCATGAGGATTTTTGACTAAGAACACAAGTCCTTAATGGAGTAGTTTCATAACCCATGCTTTTGTGGTTTTGACTGAGTGCGGCACATGTCTAAAGGGAATGTCTCGTATAAAACTGAAGCTTGCTTTTACATTTCAAGTAGTTATTTAGATACCTGGTCTCTATTGTATGATCCTCTGATTTGAACATAGTTTGTCTTTCATTTTTAGCCAGTTTCCATGACTCAAACCCTTATGTTAGGCCAGAATGTGGTAATAGAGGCAATTATGCCATTGAGTATGCAGCCCAGCCTTCAGATTAAGGTTTCACACCTGGGTATCATTATTCTTTCCCATATCAATTTATTATTTAAGGACTTATTATTTGAAAGCCCTTATAGCACATAAGCAATTAGGGTAGCTGAGAGTCTGTCTGTATTAAATGTATTTATTTTCCTTTCCTAGCTTTTTATGCCAGAATAATTAAATCTCCTTCTAGTGTGTCAGTAGCAGACTGTTTTGAAACTGACAGCACTCTTTCCTCCCCTCTTCAATAACAAAAAACCCACAGAGACTGACAGATTAATAATAAACACAAAGAAAGAAAGGAGAAAACAGAACACATACTAGCTGAGAGGATATTTCTCCTTCCAGTCAGTACTGAAGTACTGAATATATCTGATTTTTTTAAAAAACAGATTTTTACATTCTTAATGGTGCTACTGTTGACTGTGTAAGAAACAACTTACTCTTTGGAAATGAATATTCCATGTAGCAAATTTGTACTATAGAGTGTGTGAGTAATAAGGTATTATACTCAACATTTAAAATGAAATGACCTGTTTCATAGGACATTTTTGGGATAAGGAAATGGATTGGCTTGACCTCAAGGGAATATTCATTTGCATGCGCTTTAGATGCAAAGAACACTTTGCAAATTTTGAATATTACCATGTGGCTGTTGTAGCAGAATAGCTGGTCTCTTTTCTAAAGAGTATATTTGCATATGATAGTTTAACAGCTTTTCCCTTTTGTTCCTAGAAGATTAAGTCTCAGTCCTAGGAGAAAATAAATTAAAGGTGGTTCCTTACAATTTGAAAAAGTATAATTTGAAGATAAAAGGAAACTCTGAAAAGCAGCTTTTACATCTGAAGGCTCAGACTAAGAAATACTGTTTTTCTCTGAATGTACCAGCATTGCCGTTCCTACTTTTTGGTGTGGTTGTGTCTCCAGAAGCCCGGTGAAGTCTAAATAACTCCTGAAAATCTTCCGCATCTGTTGTTCGTCTACTTAGTGAAATCTTACCTTCAGCATTTCACTCCCTTGGTTCAGGGCCTTGACCCTTTGCTTAAAATTTAAATTTCCTTGGTGGGTTCATGGGAGAACACAGAGATAAGTCTTCTCTGAACAACAGTGGTGACCTTAAGATGCTATGTGGAAAAAGAACACGGGGCTTAAGTAAAAATTAGAAAACTGCATAGCTACTCTACCCTTGGAGGTTCACAGTACTTATTAGGATGTGAAAAGACCCTATTCAGTGGGAGAAATAGTCCTTCTAATTTTTTTTCAGGTGTCTCAAACATTTGACCTTAGGATTTTTTTTTTTTTTTCCAGAGAATACCTTTTAGAGTCCTTGGTACTAGTATCCGCTGGACTATACTTAGGGATATCATGCAATTTCCTGGATAAATACCTTAGAACTGTTTGCTGATTGCTTAAAGATACTCATTTTATCTTCACAAGAAGAGAATTTCTTTGGGACGCTTCATAGTGATGGCTCCCATTAAACTGTAGCCAATGTTAAAAAATTATTCATAACACTTGTTATAGAATGGTAAGGCCAACTATTCAGGACCATCACAATAGGTGTAGGGACCTTTGCCAGTAGAGTTTTGCAGTGTGGGAGAGAGATTGGGTTCAACTCGGAATAAACAAGGAAAAGTGGGAATTTATAGCCAAGGAGCTAGATAGGAGCCAGTGGATAGAAAACTACTAAGAGGAAACATCAGAAGTAAGGGAGAATTCTGGCTAACCTCACTTAACAAGACTCTGGCTGAAGACAAGCTCGGGTGATGAGATATCACCTGGAGCACACAAGAATGTGAGGAACCCGGTCAGTTATGGAGAGTGATTGGTATTGAGAGGGAGAGGACTTTGGCTAACCCAAAAAGTCTGGGATTCTTGCTGAAATTAGACAATTCAGAGAGGAACATGGAAGCCCCAACATCAAAGTCAGGGCCTAGTGAGAAGACAGTTCAGAGGCGCCCAAGTAGCATTTGGTCAAGGAGAGAATCTCTGTCACCAGCCAGGGACCATAGAATTCTCTTGTCTTGCTGCTGAGGAGCAAGTGGATAGGACGCAGAGGAACTGGTGTGCTTCTTAAGGGTATTAGGTCAGCAATCAGGAAACCAACTGACTGACATTTTTAGTTTTGCCTGTACTTTGACAAATATATAGAAAACGTTCGCTAAGCTTCAGTCAGTATCTGTAATCTATATTCCACTGGAGCACCGCCAATTCTTTGTGGTGACATTTGTTCTTTACCAAACTTTTTCTCCTTAAATATTCTGAAGGACAAAATGAGGTTTAGAAATACCATACAGAAATTAGAGGACTAAACTTTAAAAATCTCCATTAGGTTTTCTTATGTAGCTATCTGTGACTATTCTGCTAAATTTGATTCAGTTTGTTTTATTTCTCTGTTCTTTTTTTTTCTTTTAAGTTTTGGAAAAGAAGTTAAGAGTCACATTGAAGCAATTTTCAGATTAATTAAAACAGAGAACACTCTAAGGTTCATCTATATTTTGTGCTTTGTTTGCAAAGCTTCTTAAAAATAATGTTGTTCCCAGTTATTGCTAAATAGGCCTATAGTGGATGCAGCATCTTTCTACAACAGCAGATTAAACAATATTGTACTTTTGAATGAAATTAGGGAATTGAGGACTTGAATTGGCAACATAACAAAAGTCTGCTATCTCTGAGGAAATGTGTGCTATTGATTCTAACGAAAAATAATAATAGTACACTCAGGGACACCAGAAGAATAGCTTAAAAAGCCACTGCGATGGTGGTGGTAGTGGTGTAGATTATTCATGATTTAAAAATCAGAGTGTACAACATTTTGAAAACACTTCTGATATTTTGTTAACTATTTTAGTAGAATACTGTTTTTGACAAGACTCTCATACTCTGAAGAAGTTATTTATTGTTTTATTAAAATATAATATACTTGTAGCTTGCTCCTGATGAGCCTTTTCCAAAAAACAAACAAATTATACTTAGAGAGTTCTGCCTGGCACACATCTGGGAATTAACTTCTGTTATTTCTTTAATTGGTAAAATTAGATTAAGTCATACATGTCAAATGAGAATCAAATGAGACATAGAATCAAATGAGTTGAATACGTGAATAGTGATATTCCCTTCTACCTATTACTTCCAAATGAATGCAAATAAGAATTTTAAGAAAAACAATGTTGGTCACATAAGGAGTGTTTGTTTTAGATCCAGGATATGTTTACAGGATGCCAGATATCTATGGAAATTTAAATATCTATGAATATTTGAAAAGCATTAGCTCCATTAGGATAGACATAGAGTCTGACTTTTCTCACTGTTATATTTCCAGCACACAGCACTGTCTTGTAGTTAGCACTCAGTAAATATTTATGGCATGGATAGGAGAATGAATAAACGAGTGGAATATTTGAATCCTTCTTTGGTTTTAATCCTGATTTTTTGAGATTTTACAAACATAACAAGAGTATACTTTCAAACTGATTCATAGTTAATATGGGATACCTGGTGACCTAAGGGACAAACCGGACTTTCCTAACTACTGAAGTCTCTTTCATTTAGGAAAAAAATAAAAAAATACAGGATGCCTGGCACATACTTAAACTAAAAAATTCTTCATGATTGATCTGAAATTCAAATTTAAGTAGGCATCTGTGTTTTTTATTTGCTAATTCCTGGCAATTCTATAAAAACAGAGTGATGTTGCTGGTGTCTGAAGTTAGCTTCTGTAGAAAACTCTCTTGGGGCCCCTTTCTGATCCCTTTGAATCACTCTGTCCACACATCCTTCAGCTTTTCCAGGCTTTGTTAGTAACTTCTTCCATCTTCAGTTTAGTCCAGATGATTACCTTTGGGCTGGTTCTAGGATAATCCTAGTACTTTGGGGGCCGAGGCGGGTGATTATCAGGTCCGGAGTTCGAGACCAGCCTGGACAATACAGTGAAACCCCGTCTCTACTAAAAATACAAAAATTAGCTGGGTGTGGTGGCAGACACCTGTAATTCCAGCTACTTGGGAGGCTGGAATTGTCCACAAGGGCAAGTTTTGCCCCCAGGATGAGGCTGAATGTGGGGCTTGGTCTGTAACTCCATTTTTGCTTGGCTGCTTCTTCTCTATTCTACTTTTCCCACTCCCTTATTGGCTTCTCCTGGGAGCACTTCCTTAATGAATCAACTACGGTTGCAGGATCTGCTTCTAGTATACCTGATCTAAGATGATGTTTTAGGCTATTTACCCCTGTGTAGAAAGAAGGTTTACCACCAAAATAAACAAGCAATGTAAATCTTTAAAAACATTCTCACTTGAAAGAAGTCTTTCACTTTTCACTAAGCTTTAAATCATAAGCCAGTCCTCTATTTACCATGTGGTCTTAAAGAGTAGCAACAGAACTTCCTTCACCGAATAGGCTGTGGTAAGAACACAGTGGCCCACAGAGATTCTCTTTGTCATGGTAAAATCAGAACTACAGCCAAAATGGAATTGGGTTAACATGCTGAGATTGCGGTATGGACTCTTCTGGGGATGAGAAATGCAATATGTCAGGTAAGTTTTCTCTGGTGTGTTGTTTCTACAAATAGCAAATATCCACTTTAGTCTTACCTTTTTTTTTTTTTTCCTGGAGAGATTTGTGAATTGTGATTGGGTCAGTCATCTTGTTCCCAGATTGAACCTGGATTGCCATCTAATTTACATGACCCAACGAATGTTGGCTGGGGATATTCTAATGAAGAGCCGTATCTTCATTATCTATTCCTGCATAGCAAATTACTCCAAAATTAGCAACTTAAGACAACAGACTTTTATTATCTTGCACCATTTCTGATGGTCCAGAATCTGGCTCTTTACCTGGGTGGTTCTGACCTAGGGTCTTTCATGATGCTGCAGTCAGTCCTTCGGCAAGAGCAGCATTCTCTCAAGATTTGACTGGGGTTGAGTGATCCACTTCCAAGCTCACTCACATGGCTCACTGGGCTGCCCATGACATGACTCCCTCTCCAGTGAGTGACCTGAGAGAGGCAGAGGGCTCACACAGGAGGCACTGAAGATAGAAGCTGCAATTGTTTGTAACCTAATCTCAGAAGTGACATATCATTACTTCTGCCATGTTCAATTCATTAAAATAGAATGAGTTACTAAGTCCAGTTCATATTAAAGGGGAGGAGAGTTAAGCTCCACTTCTTGAAGGGAGGAGTATCAGAGAATGTGTGGATATACTGTTGTTTTTTTTTTTCTTTTTTGAGATGGAGTCTAGCTCTGTCACCAGGACTAGAGTGCAGTGGTGTGATCTTGGCTCACTGCAACTTCTGCCTGCCAGGTTCAAGGGATTCTCCTGCCTCAGCCTCCCGAGTAGCTGGAATTACAGGCGCCTGCCACCACACCCAGCTAATTTTTGTATTTTTAGTAGAGACAGGGTTTCACTGTGTTGTCCAGGCTGGTCTCGAACTCCGGACCTCATGATCCACCTGCCTCAGCCTCCCAAAGTGCTGGGATTACAAGCGTGAGCCACCGCACCCAGCCGTGGATATACTTTTAAAACCACCGTAAGTGGTGTTCCCCAGAGTAGCAGTACTTGAATGGATTACTTTTATTCAGCAGATATTTAAAGAGTACATTTATGTACCATATATTATGTACCATATATAGCACATATATGTAGAAATCTAGAAGCTTCAGATAAAAAGGATGAATAAGACAGTGGAAAATCACTTCGTAGCAGAGGTTCTCAACCCTGGCTACACAGTGGAATAGCTAGGGCACTTTCTAAGTATATGGATATCTGACCCCACCGAACACCACTTAGTAAAAGTCTTTGTTGATGGAGCCCGGACATCAATACTTTTGCAGATGATTATAATATGGAGCCAGTTGAAAACTGTTTTCCAGTTTAAAATTTGCTCAGCATTTACTGTGATTTGACTTAGTTTGAGTTCCTCCAGAAGCTGACCCTGTCACAAAGATTTTAGTGGAGGTAATTTATTCCGAGGTAATCCTAGAAATTATTCACAAAGGAATGGGGAAGTGAGACAGAGAAGGCAAGGAAGCCTATCCAGAATGCATTAGCAATCAGGTTACCACTGTGTGATGGGGAACTATGGAGACAATGGAGACAATGTAGATCACTCTTTTTTTTTGGTTTGTTTTTGGAGATGGAGTCTTGCTATGTCGCCCAGGCTAGAGTGCACTGGCGCGATCTTGGCTCACTGCAACCTCGCCTCCCGGGGTCAAGTGATTTTCCTGCCTCAGCCTCCTGAGTAGCTGGAATTACAGGTGCATGCCACCACGCCTGGCTAATTTTTGTATTTTTAGTAGAGACGGAATTTCACTATGTTGGTCACGCTGGTCTCGAAATCCTGACTTTGCCATCTGCCTGCCTCGGCCTCCTAAAATGCTGGGATTACAGGCATGAACCACCGCACCCAGCCGATCACTCTTTAGTGTTATACTTAGCCTACCTCTCCCAATTCCAGGGGCAGGGGAGATAAGGTATTTGTTCATCATGTTCATTACTCAATGAGTATTCGTTGCATCGTGTTTATTACTCAATGACTGAGGCTGCTCTCTGGCAGAGTCACAGGTTCTTATAGCGGAAAGCAATCCAAGTCAGTCTGCAAGAATGTAAGAGCTGAGGGGATATTCGAAGGTCACTAAGAGTGTCTGCCATACTCCTTAATTTTTTAACTTGTAGGATGTATTTACTGCTTCCTTCTTTGAAAGGTATTTGGCTAGGCTAAATGAGATAATTAGCCTGTATAAAGTTCCTAATACAGTGACGAGGGGATAATAAAACCTCAGTAAATGTTGGGAGTGGTGAATAAGACCTTCTCTGTTACTTAGAAGTTTTTTTTAAGAACGTGAATATGAAGACGATCACATCACTTAAGTCAAGTGAAGTAGTGATCCTATATAGCTTAAGGTAATTCCAGGAAATAAGTGAATTTTAGCACTCATAACAGCAATTAACAGGGATACAGACCTATGTCTGGGAGAGAATTTGAGCTTTGGATTTAGGCAAATCTGGGTCCAAAACTTGGCACTACTACTTATTAGCTGTTTGTCATTGGGGAAGTCACTTAACCAGTCGGATTCTTATTTATAAAGTGGAAATAATACCTACTTTGCTAAAGAATTGCATCTGGAAAGATATAAAATAAAATCTGTAAAGAGTATAACACAGTGCTTAGTATAAGCATTTAATTCCCCTGTGACCCCCATATTGTGTTTGGAATCATAGTAACATGAATTCTAGTTTCTTACTAACTGCAAGCTGCCACCAATGGAGAAAATTCAGCAAGTTGCAGAGTTCTTTTACCAAAGTGTTTCTAAGAACCCCCAGAAAAGTATCTTAGTTGTGCCTGCCAGTAGCCTTATTGCTGTTATGGCCAGGCAAGCAAGAGCTTCCAGACACTGGTCTTAATTTACCAGTAGATACCTGTTCCTGATTGTGTCAAACCTTCAGGATTAAACTCTGCTGACACTCCCTGAGTAGTGAAGCTGTACTCTTGCATAATAGCAGTTATCAAGTATTTACTGTGTTTCAGGCACTATTGCGTTTTGTGTAAAATTTAAAAATCTGATCTGGAGAACAAACAATTTTATTATCTCTAGTTAACTGATGTGCTTGAGCCCAATGGTTTGAAGTGACAGTGAGCCATGATCATGCCACTGCACTTCAGCTTGGGTGACAGAGTGAGACCCTGTTTCAAAAAATAAATAAAATAATAAAAAATAGCAAATTTTAAAAGTCCTGCCTGGTATTCTCTGTGATTTGTGGATCTGTGGTTTGGTGTCTGTCTTTACTTTGGAAAATTCTCCACTGTCATTTCTTCAAATATTTCTTTTGCTTTGTTCTCTCTCTCTTCTCCTTTTGATAGTCTAATTATACTTACATTAGACTTTTATATATTGTCCTACAGTATTGAAATATCTGATTTTTTTCCACCTTTTATTTTTCTGTATTTCAGTTGGGTAATTTCAATTGACTCAGCTTCCAATATATTAATTTTTTCTTCTTGTGTTAAGTCTACTGATGAAACTGACGTTCCTCATCTCTATTATCCTTCATTTCTATTAGATTTGTTCTGATAGTTTCTGCTTTTCTGTTGAAATTACCTACCTGATTTTGCATGTTATCTGCCTTTTCTATTAGAGCCTTTAATGTATTAATTATAGTTATTTTAAATTCCTTATCTGATAGTTCTAATTTCTCTTCATATCTATATCTGATTCTGTTAATTTTTCTCTGACATTGTGCTTTTTAAAAAATTCTTGCTTTTCTGTAATCCTTATAATTTTTTTTTTGTTGAAAATCAGAAATCTTGTGTAGGATAGTAGAAACTGAAGTAAATAGTGTTTTTGCTTGAAAATGAGTACTTGTACACATTTTCTTCCCTTTAGAGTAGGGATTTATTTTTCCTGTAATTACTCTCAGTGTACTACAGACTACAGATTTCTCTGGGATTACTTTATGTTTAGGGTGGGAGTTTATTTGCTAGAGGTTTTTCTCAATATTTGCTCAATTTGTAGCTTTAGGTGTCCCCTTTGTTCTGTGTCAGAGAGGTCCTCTCTTCATATTCCTGCCTCTCTTCCAGCCAGGTATCAGGGATAATTGCTATTTAATACTTGTTGGCCTGATTGAGGGGTGGGGTGGGTGAAAGTGGCCTTATCTGCTGTGGTTTAAGCCTCAGTCTTAGGCAGCTGCTGTGTCCATGGGTCCAAGGGTTGGTCTTCTTAGAGCTGCTGCCCCATTCCCAGCTGTAGACCTGGGCCCAGCCTATATATTCCTGTCCCTTCTGCATAGGTGAAGGTTATGTGTGTGTGTGTTTTCACTCATTAAAATAGGTTTACATCAGGGCCCTAAGGGTGACAGTGTTTATTGCACTTTCTTCAACAATTTAAAACTTTGGTTCTGTAATAAAGATGGGAAAATAATCTGGGTGACTACTCTTCCCTTTTGCAAGTCTGCACCAAGAGGAACTGTTTTTCTAGACTTTCTCCAGTTTGTGTGTGTGTGTGCGCATGTGAGGTCTGTGGGAAAGAGCCTATAAATATGTACAAAATATCCTTATATCTTTAACTTCCAAGGGAGTGTACATTCTTTCATGAACCTACGCTTGGCCTTTATTAGTTTGGTAAAATTTTTGTTGAATTCTTCCCAGTGTCTGGCTGTGTCTCTCTTAGGTAAGCAAGTGCTGCTGTCCTGAATCTCCTTGAAAGCATCTGTCTTTCCTTACATTTTCAGTTTGTTGGCTGCCCTGAAGTTTTAGCCTTCTAATAAGTTCAAGAAAAATAATGAATTTTCACATTATCCAATTTTTTTGGTTTTATTTTAGTAAGGGCAGGAGCATGTTCTTTTCGGTTTCCTACATCCCTGTCAAGTCCCACCTGTTTCTAAAGGAAGTTTTACCTTGTTAATGAGGCAGAACCAGGATACAAATTAGACAGTTGATTCTAGGCTCCATATTCTTAGCCACTTGGCAACTGAGTTGCTTCATATGTCATTATGTCATTGTTAGTATATGTCATTTGATGTGATCTAAAATGTGGCATGGAGTCTGCTCACATAAGCTTCCTGAACTAAGATTTTGTTTAGGGATCCTACAACTCATATACCTTTAGCAGGGATTTGAATCAATATTTTGTGATTCGAGACATCAGATTTTTAACCTAAATACTAATTATCTAAAGTTGCTAATTATCTGCATAACATTTCTTTATTTTTTTTAGAGACTAGTTGCTCTGAGCACATCCCTGCTAAAGAAAACTACTGGCTGTGTTTTCCTATCTGGGGTGATCCTGGCCTCTTAGTCAGTGTTCCCCACTTTTGCTCTGGCCACTTAGCTTTTATGAATCGTTCCCATACCCAGGCCCTAAGGCTACTCTCTGACTCTCTGCTTTCTGACTTCCCCTGCCGCAGATGTTTTATACTGTTTTCTTTTGTTTGTTTAAAGAAACAAATTTCCAATATCTCTAACGTATAATCTTTAACAAAATACCTTAAATCCTCAAACTAAGTAGAACTTAAGTGATCATACGGGGTTTTTTTTCCAAGGTAGGGAAGGTGATTTTTCTTGTTCTCATATGTATAAAAAGGAAAAACATAATTACGTGACTATAATCATATTAGTTCCTATATCTTTGTTAGAAAACTTGAATGCCGTGGTTGAGGGGGAAATTACTGAACCACTCCATGTGTTCACTTACCTAAATTTTTTTTCACCCCAACAATGGAATAGTGATCTCAATTCTGTTACCTGTGAAGTCATTCTTTTTTGGTACTCCCCATTATTCACCTCTGTCCTTCCACTACCTCTGTTTTTGATATATCACTCACTTTGTTTGCATCTGTCTTTAGAGGCTATTTCTTTTTTTTTTTTTTTTTTTTGAGACGGAGTCTCGCTCTGTCACCCAGGCTGGAGTGCAGTGGCCGGATCTCAGCTCACTGCAAGCTCCGCCTCCCGGGTTCACGCCATTCTCCTGCCTCAGTCTCCCGAGTAGCTGGGACTACAGGCGCCCGCCACCTCGCCCGGCTAGTTTTTTTTTTTTTTTTGTATTTTTTAGTAGAGATGGGGTTTCACCGTGTTAGCCAGGATGGTCTCGACCTCCTGACCTCGTGATCCGCCCGTCTCGGCCTCCCAAAGTGCTGGGATTACAGGCTTGAGCCACCGCGCCCGGCCTAGAGGCTATTTCTAATGACAATGCTTAAGTGTTATATTTACCATGTTAATAATAATGTGTAATAATGAGGAAAAGTGGCACAAGTAAGCTGCATTCATACATTACCTTTTAAAATTAATAAATGCTAAGATAATTGAGGTGCTAAGCATGCTCAGTTTACATTCACTGAGTGTGTGCACCTGGTGACATTACTGTCTAATACATATTAAGGCTAGATTAGTTACTGTGGTGTGTCGTTTATCTAAACATGATTTGTGACCTTAAGCTTCCTGTTTGTTCTCATCTAAACTCACCTTAAGAGACAAATTTAATATGTTTTTCTCCTAGTACTAGTGCTTATAGAAACCCATATTCTCTGACATTTAGAAAGCAGTGTTGCCCACAAAAGCCATGAAAATCTGGAGAGATTAAATTAAAATTCATTTAAAGCCTTCACATGTCCCCTGCACATTCTTGTTTTAAGATTTCACTGTAAGATGAACTTTTGCAGAATTCCTGATTTTAAAAAAATTTATAGGAATCAAACTTGTCTAAACTCAGTTTTTCTCACCCTCTTTTTCTTCTTCCTGATAGATGCTGAGAAAACATCCTAAATAGAATATTTGGCTAATTGTATAGATGGAAATTCTGATATAGAAATGTCTGTTCAGGTCTTTTGTCCAGTTTAATAGGACTTTTTTTTATTTTGCCATTGCAATTTTTGAGTTCCTTATGTATTCTGGTTATTAATCCTTAGTTTGCAAATATATTCTTTCACTCTGAAGATTGTCTCTTTACGTTGATGATTATTTCCTTTGCTGTGCAGAAGCTTATTAATATAATGTGATCTTATTTATCTATTTTGCTTTTCTTTCCTATATCTTTAAGTCTATTTTATCTGATTTGAGTATAGCTATTTCAACTCTCTTTTGGCTTCTATTTGCATGGAATATCTTTTTCATTTCTTCCCTTTCGGTCTGTCTGTGTCCTTAAAGGTGAAGTGAGTGTCTTGTAGGCAGCATATAGCTGGGTCTTGTTTTTTAATCAATTTGGACATTCTGTCTTTGGATTAGAAAATGTAATCTATTTACATTCAAGGTAATTATTGATAAATAAAAACTTACTTCTGCCATTTTGTTAATTGTTTCTGGTGGTTTTATAGATGCTTTCTTTCTCTCTTCCTCTCTTGCTGTCTTTTGGTGATTAAGTATTGATTTTCTCTGGTGATATGCTTCAATTTCTTTTTACATTTGTCTTTTGTGTCTCTAGTACAGCTTTTTGCTTTGTGGTTCCCATGAGGCCTACATAAAACACCTTATAGTCATAATGGCCTATTTTAAACTGATAGCAACTTTTAATCATATTCAAAAATTTTACACTTTTACTCCACCTTCTCTTTCTTTCCTGCATTTAAAATTTTTGATGTCACAGTTTACATCTTTTAATACTGGGTATCTTTAAAAAATTATTGTGTCTATTATTTTAAATAATTTTTTCTTACCTTCATACTAAAGGTATAAGTGATTTACATACAACTATTGTGGTATTACAGAGTACTCTGAATTGACTGAATTTGACTTGCTTTTACCAGTGAGGTTTTATATTTCATATGTTTTCATGTTACTAAGTAACATCCTTTTCTTTCAGCTTGAAGAACTGCCTTTAATGTTTCTTTCCATACAGGTTTAGTGATGATGAGTTCCCTCAGCTTTTGTTTGGGAAAGAACAGCTTTATTTCTGAAGAACAGCTTTGCTGGGTAAAATATTCTTGGCATCTTTTCCTTTAGCGCTTCAAATATGTCATCTCACTCTTTCTTGGTTTACAACATTTCTGCTGAGAAATCCACTGCTAGTCTTACTACTCCCTTGTGGGTAATAAGCTTCTTTTCTCGATAATTTTAGGATCTCTCTTCGTCTTTGATTTTTGATAGTTTTCTTATAATATGTCTGAATATGGTCTTATTTAGAATGAATTTGATTGAAGACCACTGACTTTCCTGTACCTGGATGTTTAGAGTTTCCCTCCAGATTTGGAAAGGATTCCTCTTGGCACTGAGTCTAACTTGTGAGCATTGATGACTGATGAGTGGTGCTTATAGGTTAGTCAGAGTTGAGTCTTGAAACACAGGCACACATGGAGGGACTACGGCTCTGGGGTACAAGGAAGTAATGGCATTATTTATTAAAGTAAACTTTCTGTCCCTTTGTCTCTCTCTTCTCCTTCTTGAACTGCTATAACTCAAATATTTCTCTTTTGATGCTATCTCATAAATCCCATAAACTTTCTTCAGTTCTTTTTATTCTCTTTGCCTTTTTCTCCTGTGACTATATATTTTCAAATAACCTACCGTTCAGTTCACAGAGTTTTCTTTCTGTTTGGGGTTGACACTGTCAATTGCATTTCTCATTTCATTTATTGCACTTTCAGTTCCAGAATTTTTTTTTAAATTCAATTTCTGTTAAATTTGTCAATTTGTTTCATGTATTATTTTCCTGATTGTATTGAATTGTTTCTCTGTATTTTCTTAATGTTCACTGAACTTCCTTAAAACAGATATTTTACTTTTTTTTTAGGTAGTTCTTGTATCTCCATTTTTTTGGGGGGTTAACTAGTGGGAAATTATTGTATTCTTTTGGTGGTAATATGTCTCCTTGATTTTTCATGTTTCTTATTGTTTTATGTTGATATCTGCATATTTTTTGGAGCAGTCACCTTTTATAGGCTTAAAGGCTAGTTTCAATATAGAAAGAATTTCCCCTAGAGGGGGATGTGAGAGAACTGGCTGAGTAGGGTGGAGAAGTTCTGGCACCAGTGAGGATACAGCCGTGTAGTCTCTGTGCAGGTCTGTCAGCTGAGGTCAGTGTTGAGAAAGATTACAGGAATCCTCAGTGGCCAACACTGTGGATGTTTGCAGTGGTGACAAGGTTTTGGGGGTCTTTGGTAGCAATTGCTACTAAGGTCTTCCTGATCTCTTTTCCTTCCACTTTGGAAGCTGTGGCTAAGGACATTCCTCTTGGCACTGGGTCTAATTTGTGAGCATTAATGACTGATGAGTGGTGCTTGTAGATTAGTCAGAGTTGAGTCTTGAAACACAGGCACACATGGAGGGACTGTGGCTTGGGGGTACAGGGAAGTAATGGCATTTGTGCTTGGTATGCAGGACACCCTCCTGCCATGTTGGTAACAATGTGTGATATACAAGTGCTTGTGAAGCATCCAGGGAACTGAGAATAGGAGTATAGGTGTGCACAGAGTAATGGTTCTGGGAACCGGGCAGGGACCTAGCTTTTTATGGTGGCTGATTTGGTGCCCAGAGCATAGACATGCTCAGAGGGACCTTGGCTCCAGGACCTGGAGTGTGAACTGGTTTGCTGTGGTGATGCTTGTGGTGTCTGAGACATGGGTGACTTCAGTGTAGCCACAAAGCTTAGGTCTAGAGTGTGGGCATTCACGGGGCACTGTCTAATTGTAATCTCCAATGTTGGGGGCAGGGCCTGGTCAGATTATACTGATTGGATTATGGGGGATTATGGGGTTGGATATTTCTCTTGGTATTGTGTCACAATAGGGAGTGGGTTCTCATGAGATTTCATTGCTTAAAAGTGTGTAGCACCTCCCACCTCTGTCTCTTCCTCCTGCTCCAGCCATGTGAAGTACTGGCTCCCTTTTTGTCTTCTGCCATGATTATAAGTTTCCTGAGGCCTCCCCAGAAGCCCAGCTGATGCTGACATGCTTACTGCACAGTCTTCAGAACTATGAGCCAATTAAACCTCTTTCCTTTATAAATTAACCAATCTTGGATATTTCTTTATAGCAATGTGAGAACAGACTAATATCACCATTTATTGTATGAATTCACTTCTATTAGATGTCCAGAATAGGAAAATCTCCAGAGACAAAAAAGTATGTTGGTGGTTGCTTAGAGTTTGGTATTTCAGGATACTTGAAAATAACTGATAATCATGTGGGTATCTTTTGGGGTTCGTGATAATATTCCAAAATTGATATGGATGATCTTACAACTATACTTAAACTCATTAAATTTTAGTTTTAATGGATGAATTGTATGGTATGAGAATTATATATCAATACAGCATTTATAAAAATAAATAAGCAAAGCATTTGAATAGAATAAACATTTCTTAAAAGCAAATACACAGTGGCTGATTAGCACATGAAAACATACTCAGCATCATTTGTCATTAGGGAAATGCAAATGAAACCACAATGTAATACTACTTCATACCAACTAGGATGGCTATAGTCAAAGTGATGGGCAATAAAAAGTACTAATGTGGTTATGGGGACAGTGATATCCTTCTTTGTTGCTGTTGGGAATGTGAAGTACAGCTGCTTTAAAAAATGGTTTGGCAATGTCTCAAAAAGTTGAATATAGATTTACCATTCGACCGAGTAATTCCACTCCTAGGTATATACTCAGGTTAACTGAAAACCTATGTCAATACACAAACTTATAAATGTATGTGCATGGCAGCATTATTAATAATAGACATTAAGTACAAAGAACTTCAAATTGCCATCAATTGAAGAATGGATAAACAAAATGTGATTTATCCATACAATGGAATATTGATTAGCCACAAAAAGAAATGAAGTTCTGATACAGGCTTTAACATAGATGAACCTTGAAAACAGTATGCTAAGTGAAAAAAGCCAAACACAAAATATTAAATATTGCATCAAATTTTTTTTTTTTTTTTTTTTTGAGATGGAGTCTCACTGTCACCCAGGTTTGAGTCCAGTGGTGCGATCTCGGTTCACTGCAACCTCCGACTCCCAGGTTCAAACCATTCTCTTGCCTCAGCCTCCCAAGCAGCTGGGACTACAGACATGCACCACCATACCTGGCTAGTTTTTGCATTTTTATTATTTTTTTTTGTGAGACAGAGTCTTGCTCTGTTGCCAGGCTGGAGTGCAGTGGTGTGATCCTTGGCTCACTGCAACCTCCACCTCCTGGGTTCAAGCGATTCTTCTGCCTCACCCTCCCGAGTAGCTAGGACTACAGACACGTGCCACCATGCCCAGGTAATTTTTATATTTTTAGTAGAGATGGGGTTTCACCATGTTATTCAGGCTGGTCTCAAACTCCTGACCTCAGGTAATCTGTCCGCCTTGGCCTCCTAAAGTGCTGGGATTACAGGTGTGAGCCACCGCGCCTGGCCTACATGATTTTTTTTTTTTTTACATGAAATGTCAGGATATACATATCTATAGAAACAGAAAGTAGATTAGTGGTTTCTAGGGGCTGAAGAGCAGGGAGAGTGTATAAAGAGTGCTAATGCTAGGCTTGCTTTTGAGTTATGAAAATACTCTGAAGTTAGATATTAAGGATACTTGCATAGCCTTATAATATACTAAAACCCACTGAATTGTATGCTTTACCAGGGTAAATTTTATGGTATGTAAATTGTAATTCAACAACAATAACAAAACAAAAACACATTACAGACCGGAACTGTTGCTGGCAAAGCTTGAAACCACCAGTCTATATCTGTCTATTTCAAATTCTGGATTCCAATCTGTGTGTGAATATTTCTCAGTATAACTGACTGTAATGGCAAAGGGAACGAATTATGTTCTTTTGGAGTGACAGAGTGCCCTGGTGTTCAGCACAGTCAAGGTGTATTATGTCAGTGACTTGTCAGAAGAGAGCATGAGGGCACTGCATATTGTAATTGAGACTTTTTGTTTAATTGAAACTATTTAATGATAGTCACAGCATTTATGAAATCTCACTGTTCAGGGGGTGTGGCATAAAGAATGATTGAAAGTTTACGTTTTTGTTCAGGGTGGAAGGCAAGATGGCAATAGGAAAGGCTCCGCTCTGCAGCTCCCAGTGAGATCAATGCAGAAGGCGGGTGATTTCTGCATTTCCAACTGAGGTACCTGGCTCATCTCATTGGGACTGGTTAGACAGGGGGTACAGCCCACAGAGGGTGAGCCAGAGCAGGGTGGGGCGTCACCTCTCCCAGGAAGCAGAAGGGATTGGGGAACTCCCTCCCTTAGCAGAGGGAAGCCGTGAGGGACTGTGCTGTGAAGAACAGTGCATTCCAGCTCAGATACTACGCTTTTCCCACAGTCTTCGCAACCCACAGACCAGGAGATTCCTTCGCGTGCCTACGCCACCAGGGCCCTGGGTTTCAAGCACAAAACTGGGTGGCCGTTTGAGCAGACACTGAGCTAGCTGCAGGAGTCTTTTTTTCATACACTAGTGGCACCTGGAATGCCAGCAAGACAGAACAGTTCCCTCCCCGGGAAAGGGGGCTGAAGCCAGGGAGCCAAGTGATCTAGTTCAGCGGATCCCAACCCCATGAAGCCAAGCAGGCTAAGATCCACTGACTTGAAATTCTTACTGCCAGCACAGCAGTCTGAAGTAGAACTTGGAGGCTCAGACTTAGTAGGGGAAGGGGCATCTGCCATTACTGAGGCTTGAGTAGACAGTTTTCCCCTCACAGTGGAAACAAAGCTGCCAGGAAGTTCAAACTGGGCAGAACCCACTGCAGACTGCCTCTCTAGATTCCTCCTCTCTGAGCAGGGTATCTCTGAAAGAAAGGCAGCAGCCACAGTCAGGGGCTTATAGATAAAACTCCCATCTCCTTGGGACAGAGCATCTGGAGGAAGGGGTGCCTGTGGGCACAGTTTCTGCAGACTTAAACATCCCTGCCTCTGGCTCTGAAGACAGCAGCAGATCTCCCAGCACAGAGCTGGAGCTCTCCTAAGGGGCAGACTTCCTCCTCAAGTAGGTCCCTGTCTCCCATGCCTCCTGACTAGGAGATACCTCCCAGCAGGGGTCAACAGACACCTCATACAGGAGAGATCTGGCTGGCATCTGGCCAATGTCCCTCTGGGATGAAGCTTCCAGAGGAAGGCACAGGCAGTGATATTTGGTGTTCTGCAGCCTTTGCTGGTGATACACAGGCAAACAGGGTCTGGAGTGAACCTCCAGCAAACTCCAGCAGACCTGCAGCAGAGGGGCCTGACTGTTAGAAGGAAAACTAACAAAAGAAAAAAATAGCATCAACATCAACAAAAAGGACATCCACACCAAAACCCCATCCAAAGGTCACCAACATCAAAGACCAAAGGTAGATAAATCCATGAAGATGAGGAAAAAGTGCAAGAAGGTGAAATTCCAAAAGCCAGAACACCTCTTCTCCTCCAAAGGATCACAACTCCTTGTCAGCAAGGGAACAACACTGGACAGAGAATAAATGTGATGAATTGACAGAAGTAGGCTTCAGAAGGTGGGTAATAACAAACAACTCTGAGCTAAAGGAGCATGTTCTAATCCAATGCAAGGAAGGTAAGAACCTTGAAAAAAGGTTAGAGGAATTGCTAACTAGAATAATCAGTTTAGAGAAGAATATAAATGACCTAATGGAGCTGAAAAATACAGCACAAGAACTTTGTGAAGCATACACAAGTATCAATAGCTGAATCAATCAAGTGGCAGAAAGGATATCAGAGTTTGAAGATCAACTTAATGAAATAAAGACAAGATTAGAGAAAAATAATGAAAAGGAATGAAGAAAGCTTCCAAGAAATATGGGACTATGTGAAAAGACCAAACCTACGTTTGATTGGTGTTCCTGAAAGTGACGGGGAGAATGGAATCAAGTTGGAAAACATTCTCCAGGATAACTTCCCCAGCCTAGCAAGACAGGCCAACATTCAAATTCAGGAAATACAGAGAACACCACAAAGATACTCCTTGAGAAGAACAACCCCAAGACACATAATTTTCAGATTCACCAAGGTTGAAATGAAGAAAAAATGTTAAGTGCAGCCAGAGAGAAAGTTCTGGTTACCACAGAGGGAAGCCCATCAGACTAACAGTGGATCTCTCAGCAGAAACCCTACAAGCCAGAAGAGAGTGGGGGCCAATATTCAACATTCTTAAAGAAAAGAATTTTCAACACAGAATTTCATATCCAGCCAAACTAATCTTCATAGGCAAAGGAGAAATAAAATCCTCACAGACAGGCAAATGCTGTGAGATTTTGTTACTACCAGACCTTCCTTACAAGAGCCCCTGAAGGAAGCACTAAATATGGAGAGGAACAACTGGTACCAACCACTGCAAAAACATACCAAATTGTAAAGACCATTGACACTATGAAAAGACTGCATCAACTAATGGGCAAAATAACAGCTAGCATCATGACAGGATCAAATTCACACATAATAATATTAACCTTAAATGTAAATAGGCTAAGTGCCCCAATTAAAAGACACAGACTGGCAAATTGGATAAAGAATCAAGACCCATTAGTGTGCTGTATTCAGGAGACCAATCTCACATGCAAAGACACACAGAGGCTCAAAGTAAAAGAATGGAAGAATATTTACCAAGCAAATGGAAAGCAAATAAATAAATAAATAAACAATGAAAAAGCAGAGTTGAAATCCTAGTTTCTGATAAAGCAGACTTTAAACCAACAAAGATAAAAAGCAACAAAGAAGATCATTACATAATGGTAAAGGGATCAATGCAACAAGAAGAGCTAACTCTCCTAAATATATATGTACCCAATACAGGAGCACCCAGATTCATAAAGCTATTTCTTACAGACCTACAAAGAGACTTAGACTCCCACACAAAAATAGTGGGAGACTTTAACGCCCTACTGTCAATATTAGACTGATCAATGAGACAAAAAATTAACAAGGATATTCAGGACTTGAACTCAGCTCTGGATCAAGCAGACCCAATAGACGTCTACAGAACTCTCCACCCCAAATCAACAGAATATACATTCTTCTCAGCACCACATCACATTTATTCTAGAATTGACCACAAAATTGGAAGTAAAACACTCATTGGCAAATGTAGAAGAATGGAAATCATAACAAACTGTCTCCCAGATCACAGAGCAATCAAATTATAACTCAGGATTAAGAAACTCACTCAAAACAGCAGAAATACATGGAACCTGAACAACCTGCTCTTGAATGACTACTGGGTAAATAATGAAATTAAGGCAGAAATAAATAAGTTCTTAGAAACCGATGAAAACAGACAAAAAGAACCAGAATCTCTGGGACACAGCTAAAGCAGTGTTTAGAGGGAAATTCATAGCACTAAATGCACACAGGAGAAAGCAGGAAAGATCTAAAATTGACACTCTAACATCACAATTAAAAGAACTAGACAAGCAAGAGCAAACAAATTCAAAAGCTAGCAGAAGACAAAAAATAACTAAGATCAGAACAGGACTGAAGGAGAAAGAGACACACACAAAAAAACCCTTCAAAAAAGTAATGAATCTAGGAGCTGGTTTTTTGAGATGGTTATCAAAATAGACTGCTAGACAGACTAACAAGGAAGAAAAGAGAGAGAAGAATCAAATAGACACAATAAAAATGATAAAGGACATGTCACCACTGATCCCACATAAATACAAACTACCATGAGATAATACTATAAACACCTCTATGCAAACAATCTAAAAAATTTAGAAGAAATAGATAAATTCATGGACACATACACTCTCCCAAGACTAAACCAGGAAGAAGTCAAATCCCTGAATAGATCAATAATAACTTCTCAAATTGAGGCAGTCATTAATAGCTTACAAACCAAAAAAAGCCCAGGACCAGACAGATTCACAGCCAAATTCTATCAGAGGTATTAAGAGGAGCTGGGACCATTCCTTCTGAAACTATTCCAAACAATAGAAAAGAGGGACTCCTCCCTAACTCATTTTATAAGGCCAGCATCATCTTGATATCAGAAACTGGCAGAGACATAACAAAAAAAGAAAATTTCAGGCCAATATCCCTAATGTATATCCATGCAAAAATCCTCAATAAAATACTGGCAAACTGAATCCAGCAGCACATCAAATAGCTTATCCACCACAATCAAGTCAGCTTTATCCTTGGGATGCAAGGCTGGTTCAACATATGCAAATCAATAAACGTAATCCATCACATAAACAGAACCAATGACAAAAACCACATGATTATCTTAATAGACGCAGAAAAATGCTTTTGATAAAATTCAACACCCCTAAAAACTCTCAATGAACTAGGTATTGATGGATCTTATCTCAAAATAATAGGAACCATTTATGACAAACCCACAGCCAATATCATACTGAATGGGCAAAAGCTGGAAGCATTCCTTTTGAAAACTGGCACAAGACAAGGATGCCCTCTGTCACCACTCCTATTCAACATAGTATTGGAAGTTCTGGCAGGGGCAGTCAGGCAAGAGAAAGAAAAAAAGTGTATTCAAACAGGAAGAAAGCAAGTCAAATTGTCTCTGGTTGCAGATAACATGATTGTATATTTAGAAAACCCCATTGTCTCAGCCCCAAATCTCCTTAAGCTGATAAGCAACTTTAGCAAAGTCTCAGGATACAAAATCAATGTGCAAAAATCACGTCATTCCTATACACCAATAATAGACAAACAGAGAGCCAAATCATGAGTGAAGTCCCATTCACGATTGCTACAGAGAATAAAATACCTAGGAATCCAACTTACAAGGGATGTGAAGGACCTCTTCAAGGAGAACTACAAACCATTATTCAAGGAAATAAGAGAGGACACAAACAAATGGAAAAATATTCCATGCTCATGGATAGGAAGAATCAATATTGTAAAAATGGCCATACTGCTGAAAGTAATTTATAGATTCAATGCTATCTCCATCAAGCTACCATTGACTTTCTTCACAGAATTAGAAAAAAACTACTTTAGATTTCATATGGATCCAAAAAAGAGCCCATATAGCCAAGACAATTCTAAACAAAAGGAACAAAGCTGGAGGCATCACACTACCTGACTTCAAACTATACTATAAGGCAACAGTAACCAAAACAGCATGGTACTGGTACCAAACCAGATATATACATATAGACCAATGGAACAGAACAGAGGCCTCAGAAATAATATCATACATCTACAACCATCTGATCTTTGACAAATCTGACAAAAACAAGCAATGGGGAGAGGATTTCCTGTTTAATAAATGGTGTTTGGAAAACTGGCTAGCCATATGCAGAAAACTGAAACTGGACCCCTTCCTTACAACTTACACAAAAATCAACTCAAGATGGATTAAAATCTAAATGTAAGACCTAAAACTGTAAAAACCTTGAAGAAAACCTAGGCAATACCATTCAGGACATAGGCATGGGTAAAGACTTCTTGACTAAAACACCAAAAGCAATAGCAACAAAAGCCAAAATTGACAAATGGGACCTAATTAAACTAAAGAGCTTCTGCACAGCAAAAGAAACTTTTATCAGAGTGAACAGGCAGCCTACAGAACGGGAGAATATTTTTGCAATCTATCCTTCTGACTAAGGGCTGATATCCAGAATCTACAAGGAACTAAAACAAATTCATGAGAAAAAAACAACCCCATCAAAAAGCAGGCAAAGGATATGAACACACTTCTCAGATGAAGACTTTTATGTGGCCAACAAACATGTGAAAATAACTCATCATCACTGGTCATTAGAGAAATGCGTATCAAAACCACAATGAGATACCATCTCATACCAGTTAGAATGGTGGTCATTAAAAAGTCAGGAAACAGCAGATGCTGGAGATGTGGAGAAATAGGAACACTTTCACATTGTTGGTGGGAGTGTAAATTAGTTCAATCATTGTGGAAGACACTGTGGCAGTTCCTCAAGGATCTAGAACCAGAAATACCATTTGACCCCAAAATCCCAATACTGGGTATATACCCAAAGGATTATAAATCATTCTGCTATAAAGATGCATGCACATGTATGTTTATTGCAGCACTATTCACAGTAGCAAAGACTTGGAACCAACCCAAAACCCCATCAATGTTAAGACTGGATAAAGAAAATATGTCACAATACACCATGGATGGAATACTGTGCGGTCATAAAAGGGATGAGTTCAGGTCCTTTGCAGGGACATGGATGAAGCTGGAAACCGTCATTCTCAGCAAACTAACACAGGAACAGAAAACCAAACATCACATGTTCTCATCATAAGTGGGAGCCGAATAATGAGAACACATGGACACAGGGAGGGGAACATTACACACCGGGGCATGTTGGTGGGTGGGGGGCTAGGAGTGGGATAGCATTAGGAGAAATACCTAATGTAGATTTCAGGGAGATGGGTGCAGCAAACCTCCATGGCATGTGTATACCTATGTAACAAACCTGCACGTTCTGTACATGTATCCCAGAACTTAAAGTATAATAATAATAATAATAATAATAATAATAATAATAATAAAGAAATAGTTTCACGTCTTTTGGACATGAAAAAAAAAGACCTAGTCTTTGCTAGCAGAACTGGGTGGCTATAGTAAAAACTAATTTAATTGTACATTTAAAATAATTGAAAGAGTATAATTGGATTATCTGAAACACAATGGATAAATGCTTGAGATGATAGATATCCCATTCAACCTGATGTGATTATTATGTATTGCATGCCTGTATCAAAATATCTCATATAACCCATAAGTATACACACCTACTGTGTACCACTAGAAATTATAATTTATGTCTTTTAAATTGAATGCATGATCTTGAAGAGATGTTTGTACACCCATGTTTGTAGCAGCATTATTCACAACAGCTAAAACTTTGACACAACCCAAGTGTCCATCAGCGGATGAATGGATAAGCAAAATGTGGTAAATACATACATGAAATGTTATTTAGCCTTAAAAATGAAAAAATGTGACATATGCTGCAACATGGATGAGCTTTGGAGACATTCTGCTGAGTGAAATAAGTCAATCAAAAAGACAAATACTTATATGAAGTACTTAGTGTAAAGTCATTGAAAGACAGAAAGTAGAATGATGATTGCGAGGGGGTGGGTGTGGAGACAATGAGGGGTTATTTAAAGGGTATACAATTTCAGTTTTTCCAGATGAAAAGTGTTCTGGAGACTGATTGCTCAACAGTGTGAATATATTTAATAATACTGAACTGTATATGTAAATCTGGTTAAGATGGTACATTTTATTTTACACACACAAAAGAAGTAGAACCGGAAGTAGATTCTCAACTAGTACACTACTGTCATGTTGGTTGGTACAATTCTTGTTTACATAGAGCTATCCCTGCACATTGCAGAATGTGTAGCATCCCTGGTTTCTTCTCAATTAATGTGGTAATGTCCTCTAGTTATTGTCACAAACAAAGCAAAATAAAAGCCCCAAACACTGCCAAGTGCCCCCATGATGATTGGGAGAGTTGGAGTGGATGGCAGCACTGGCCCAAAGCAAGTACCCATGGATGAGGAAGGCTATAGGTGGAAAATAGAAACACTCCAGACAAATGGAGGAAGCTGCCTTAGCTCCACATCTTCAGTTCCAGAAATATCCCATGGCCTCTGCACAAGCTTAGAATCTTCTTATCCACCATCTAGTCATTTCTTTTCTCCCTTGCAGTCTCATCTCAACCATCACTTCTGGGAGACACCTTCCTCAGCTCCTTCACTTCCTGCTTAGGTCAATTTTCCTGTATTATACCCTCGAAGAACACCATGTACCTCATCTTCATAGCACATATGCAGTTGTTTTACATATATTTATGAATTTTGGTCTTACTTATTGGAATAAAAGCTCTGAGAAAAAAGAATGGGTGAAAGATACGAATAGACTTTTATCCAAAGAAGGTATACAAATGGCCATTAAGCACATGAGATGTTCAGCGTCATTAGTCATCAAGGAAATGCAAATTAAAACCACAATGAGATACCACGTTACAATCACTAAGTGGCTATAATCCAAAAAAGATAACCACAAGTGTTGGGGAGTATGTGGAGAAATTGGAATCCTCATACACTGCTGGTGGGAATGAAAACTGGTGTAATCACTTTGGAAAACAGTCTGGCAGTTCCTCAAGAGGCAAGATACAGAGTTACCATATGACCCAGCAATTCTACTCCTGGTTATATATAACCAAGAGAGATGAAAAACATATGTTCACAAAAAATCTGCACACAAATGTTCATAGCAGCATTATTCATAATAGTGGAAACAAATGTTCATAAACTGATCAATGGATAAATACATGTTGTATATCCATATAATGAAATATTATTTGGCCATACAAAGAAATGAAGTATTAGTGAATGCTACAGTTTAGATCAACCATGAAAATTCGATGCTATGTAAAAGAAGCTCATTACAAAAGACCATGTATAGTATGATTCCAAAATCCAGAATAGACAACTCTTTAGAGACCTTAAGGAGATTATTGATTGCTAGAGCTAGGAGTTTTGGGGAAATTACAGTGATAGCTAAAGAGTATCGGGTTTATTTTTGGAGTAATGAAAGTGTTCTAATACTGATGGTGAAAATGTTTGCACAACTCTGTAAATATGCTAAAAGCACTAAATTGTACACTTTAAGTGGTCGAATTTTATGTTAGGTGAATTATATTGCAATAAAGCTATTACCAGAAAAAGTTTAAAAAGAAAAAGAAAAAACAAAAGAGTCAGGGGACTTTGGTCAAAAACACATGTTCCCATTATTCAAGTTTCTATTCCGATCACAGAGAAAAGGACATAGGTAAATTTAAGACTGATAATATTGTGGAACAGAAATATTATTATTTAATAACAAAAGAAGTGTGTAAGTTGAGGAACACTCACAGAGTGACAGCCATTTTCTATTTGTGAATACCCATGACCCCATGATGGGGCCATTCACTTACCAAGTATTGAGCTATGAATTAATTCTTGTCCACTTTTCTAATTACTTCATGGATTTCAGATTGTGTAAAAATAACCAGTTTAGGATCTGTTAGGCAGGGGATTGATTTTGGCTAATCTCACATCTATTTGCAATCACATTACAGACTTCCTTCAAGCTCTGTGTCCACACAGAAGCAGGGAGAGCCTAAGGTACTAGAAAGAGTCAGAAAATGTAAATCACTCCCAGAAAATCATATTTTTTTCATGGTTTGGTTTTTCACTCTGGCCAATGGAAGTTATTCATCCTGGAAGCATTAGCTCACTCACAGAAAGCCTAAAGCCATAAAGGACTTGGTTCTGTCTCGAAGTTTGTGAAAGCAGCATCCTATAGCCACGGTTAGGTATCAGATTATTTGGAAAAGTTTCTAACCAATGGCAGTTTAAGAAGGTAAACCAAGTGTCTTTCACCATTACTATTCAAAGTGTAATATGAGAACCATGAGTATCAATATTACCTGATAGCTTTCAGAAATGCATAATCTCAGTCCCACTTAGGACCTCCTCAATCAGCACCTGCATTTGAACGAGAGCCCCAGGGATTTATATGCACTTAAAGTTTGAAAAGCAGTTTCTAAAAGACTTTCTGCTCAAGTCTACACTATCATTCAGAAAGACATACCTCAGCTACATCTGCTCCATTATCTTCCTCACTCACCTCTCTCACTGTGTATGTGCGTGCAAGTGTGTGTATGCTACTCGTCTATAAAAGAGCATGTTTTTCTTTTCTCTTCTTTAGGATCCCGAGTCTTACTTGCTATAATTCTAAGAGGTTTTACGGAAGAGCTATGGTTTTCCTCCTTTAAGTGCACCTTTCCCTTACAACCTTCTTGTGATAAGAGAATGGCTCTTCCCCTCTTTTCTTTCACTTTTTTCGTGTGGTAGGAGATGAGGTGACCCTATCTTGAGAAAAAGCTAAGTAATTGTGAAAACATTTCATGAGCTTCTGAATCCAGCCATGTTTGAAGACTACATTGTACATTATATTTATGTACAACAATAGGTTTCCCATTTTCACTTAATCTAGTTTAAACTAAGTTTCTGTAAACCATGAATGAAAAAAATCCTGACAAGTACAGTAACCCATCAATTTAATTTTTCTGATGCCTCCATTCACTGACAGCTAGGGGTTACCAGGTATTTAAAGAAAAACTCCAACATGAAAGCAAGCTTTTTTTTTTTTTTTTTTTTTTTTCGTATTTCCGACTTGTTCCAACATGTTCAAAGGTACATGTTCAGGATGTGAAGGTTTGTTACCTAGGTAAATAAATGTATGCTTTGGCGATTTGCTGCACAGATTATCCCATCACTCAGGTACTAAGCCCGGTATCCACTAGATACTCTTCCTGGTCCTCTCCCTCCTCTCACCCTGCCCTGCCCTCCAACAGGCCCCACTGTGTGTTGTTTCTCCACCAGGTGTCCATGCATTCTCATTATTTAGCTCCCACTTGTAAGAGAGAACCTGTGGTATTTGGTTTTCTGTTCCTGCATTAGTTTGCTAAGGATAATGACCTCCAGCTCCACCCCTGTCCCTACAAAGGACATGATTTCATTCCTTTTTATGGCTTCATAGCATTCCATGGTGTATATGTACCACATTTTCTTTTTCCAGTCCATCATTGATAGGCATTTGGGTTGGTTCCATGTCTTTGCTATTGTGAATAGTGCTGTAATGAACATATGCATGCATGTATCTTTATGATAGAATGATTTATATTCCTTCAGGTATATACTCAGTAATGGGATTGCTGGGTCGAATGGTATTTCTGCCTCTAGATCTTTGAGGAATCACCACACCGTCTTCCACAATGGTTGAACTAATTTACACTCCCATCAACAGTGTAAAAGTGTTTCTTTTTCTCCACAGCCTCACCAGCACGTGTTGTTTTTTGACTTTTTAATAATAGCCATTCTAACTGGTATGAGAAGGTATATTATTGTGGTTTTGATTTGCATTTCTCTAATGATCAGTGATGTTGAGCTTTTTCTCATGTTTGTTAGCGACATGTATGTCTTCCTTGAGAAGTGTCTGTTCATGTCCTTTGCCCACTTTTTAATGGGGTTATTTGTCTTTTTCTTGTACATTTGCTTAAGTTCCATAAAGATCCTGGATATTAGACCTTTGTCAGATGCATATATTACAAAAAGGTTCTCCCATTCTATAGGTTGTCTGTTTACTCTGTTGATAGTTTCTTCTGCTGTCAGAAGCTCTTTAGTTTAATTAGATCCCATTTGCCAATGTTTGATTTTGTTCTGATTGCTTTTGGATTCTCTGCTATGAAATCTTTGCTCATGCCTATGTCCTGAATGGTATTACCTAGGTATTCTTCTATGATGTTTATACTTTTAGGTTTCACATTTAAGTCTTTAATCTTTATGGTGTAAGGAAGGCATCTAGTTTTAATTTTCTGCATATGGCTAGCCAGTTTTCCAAGCATCATTTATTAAATAGGGGATCCTTTGCCCATTGCTTGTTTTTGTCAAGTTTGTTGAAGATCAGATGGTTGTAGGTTTGTGGACTTATTTCTGGGATCTCTATTCTGTTTCATTGGTCTATGTGTCTGTTCTTGTACCAGTACCATGCCGTTTTGGGTTGCTGTAGTCCTGTAGTATGGTTTGAAGTCAGGGCACATGATGCTTCCACCTCTGTTCTCTTTGCTTAGGATTGCTTTGACTATTCAGGCTCCTTTTTGGTTCCATATGAATTTTCAAATAGTTTTTTTCTAATTCAGTGAAGAATGCCAATGGTAGTTTAATAAGAATAGCATTGAATCTATAACTCTGTCTGTAGAATACAGGAGGGGGTTGCTGGAGGCCCTGGCTTGGCAGACCCACCCAACAAGGAAGAATAGATTGGGGTCCCATTTAATGAAGCAGTTTGGCCATGCCTCAACAAAACAGCTATGCCATGTTGGGGAACTGACTCTTCCCTGGTTAGCTTGGACTCTCCAAAGCTCACCAAGATGGAACGGTCAAGTCATCCAAACAACAAAGATGGCAGCCTGCCCTTCCCCCTGGGTACTCTGTCCCAGGGAGAGATTAGAGCTCTATCCATGGAGTACAGGCAGGGGTGACTGGAGGCCGTGCTGAGAGGTACCACCAAGTGATGAGGAATGGACAGGGTTCCCAGTTAAAGATGCAGTCTGGCCACGTTTTGATAAAGCAGCTGTGCTGTGCTAGGGAGTCTGTTCATTGTCCAGACCATTTGGACTCTTCAAGGCCTGCCAGCTGGAATGGCTAAGTCGTCGAAGCGGCAAAGATGGCAGCTTGCCCCTTCCCTCGGCACTCTGTCCCAGGGAGAGATCAGAACTCTCTTCATAATACTAGCTGACAGGGGTGGCTGGAGACCCCTGCTGGGATGGGTCAGTGTTCCATATAAAGAAGCAGTCTGGCCACGTTTTTGTAAAGAAGTTGTGCTGTGCTGGAGGAAAGGGTCCTTTCCTCATCTGGACCATTTGGACTCTTCAAAGCCTGCAGATTGGAACAGCTGAGTCATCCAAACAGCAAAGATGGCAGCCTCCCTGGGGTCTCTGTCCTGTCTCAGGCAAGCTCTACCCTGTTGCGGGTAGCTGACTGAAATTCCAAGTAAGTGGGTCTTATGAGGTGCCATGGTAATGGGGCCCACACACTGATGCTGCTCGGCCCTCTGGGTTCAGCTGCATTTCTAGGGCTGCGTATGGACCTCCTGCCTTGCCTCAGTTGCAGTCACCTTTGTCAGGGATCCTGGAGTTGGAGTATGTAAAGCTCCAGGTTCTGTGTGCATGCCTGAGCAGCTGCTCTGCCAATACTCTACATAGCTCTGTGTGTTGGATCCAACGCCCTGGTAGAGTGGGCTCACAACGGGATCTCCTGATCCAATGGTTTCAAAGATCTGTGTGTGAAGCATGTTTTCCTGGGGTTGTACATTCATTCACCACTTCCCTTGGCTGGGGGCAGGGGTTCCCTTGGTTTTGTGTCACACTCGGGTGGCCCTCACCCTGCCCTGCTTTTCTTCATTCTCTGTGGGTTATTTCCTTGATCAGTCCCAGTGGGAGTACCTGGATATTTCAGTTGAAGGTGCTGTATTTACTTGCCCCTTTCATTCCTCTCTGTGTCATGAATCATAGCTGTTTATAATCGGCCGTCTTGGCCCCCTCCTCAGATATTTTTTTAAATGAGAGATTTCTAAAACTTCTCAAATGCTCAGATGAAAAAAAAATAAAAGAAAATGTCATGTCTATAATACAATAACCACATGCTATGTAAATAGAAAAACAAAAATACTGTCAGAGCTCTTGTAAATTATAAATATGCAATAAAGATAAACATACTGTTTTAAATGTTGCAAGAGAAACTTGAGAAAAATCTTTCAGATAGTAAAATAAAATGATAGAGCTAGAAGAATTGAGAAAAAAGAAACTGGATAATTAATTTAGGATTTTTACCTTCTCATTAAGAGTAATTCCAAAAGAAAGAAAAGGAAAAAGAAAAGGCTAAAACCTGTCAAATAATGTAAGAAAATTTCCCAGAACTGAAATCCATGCATTTCAAACAATACAATTCAATTGAAAGCCCATAATGGTGAATGGAGAAATTATCAAAGTACATCATCGGGAAATTTCAGATCATAGATAAAGAGAAGATAAAATCTCTCATATGGAAAAAGAAATTGAGGCCATACTTGAATAAGACTTCTTAGTAACATTAGAATCTATAAGATGATGAAGCTATCTTTTCAAAATTATAAGGGAAAACTGTTTTTTACCTAAAAATCTCTACTCAGTCATATTACCAGTTAGTATTTTTAGACATCCATGAAATAAGAATTATAAGAACAAGAATAAGAGTAATTTCAGTGCACCTTTTCCTAGAAAGCTTCTGAAGGACATGCTACAGAAGATGGGGAGGTTATCTATTACACATGGAATCCAGGAAACAGAGATTGAGAAACAGGAGAGTTGTAAAAAAGAGTCTCAGAATGACAGCTGTCACTCTGACAGGAGAAAGTAAAAGACTAGATAGGAGTAAATTGGAGGGATGTCAAAAGAAGTTTCATGGAAAAAAATGAACCAATATATTATTTGATATTTTGGCATGCAGAAATATTGTTAGCACTGATAGAACTGTTGAACTATTTGGGGAAAAATAACAATAAATTCATAGAAAACTAAACAAATCAATGTGTGAGGAAAATTTTAACTATAGAAAAAAATCCTAAAATAACAGAAATCACTGTATATTACTTGGCTCTGCAATTTATAATATTTACAAGGTAAAGATCTTGTAAACTAACAACTGATTTAACCAAAACCTGTGATAGAACTATAATAGTATAATTGGATTATGGAAAGTAGAAGAATGGTGACCAAAAAAAAAAAAAAAAAAAACAGTTGTGATGGCTTATACTTGTAAGTCCAGCAACTTTGGAGGCTGAGTGAGGCAGGAGCCAAGAGTTTGAGATCACCTTGGGAAACATAGCAAGACCCCATCTCTTAAAAAATAAAAAAAAATGAAAAACTTACTGGGCATGGTGGCATGTGCCTATAGTCCCAGGTACATAGGAGGCTGAAGCAAGAGGATCAGAGGATCCTGGGTGTTGGAGACTGCAGTGAGCCATGATTGCACCACTGCATTCCAGCCTGGGTGACAGAGGGAGGCCTTAACTCTAAATAATAATAATAATAACAATGAGAAAAGATAAATGCTATACTGCCATATCAAAGTGGTAATATCGAGGAGGGGCTTCAAGATAGCTGACTAGAATTATCTGGTACTCACCTCCTCCACAAAGAACAACCAAAATTTTGAGGAGATAATCATACTTGGAATAGATCGGCTGGGAGAGAGCACTAAAATTCAACAAAGAATTGGTAGGAAACCTCTAAAGTGAGGAAGGAGGGGAAAGTGAGGCAGCCTGCTAGCCTGGATTGGCTAGGAGCCTGGAGAGACTCCTCAATGCAAGGAAAGGGTAAGCGAGAGACTCTCAGAGGAGTCTCCCTGCACTCCTCCAATCCTAGCCATGGGATAGCCCCTAAACCCTGTGGGCCTGAGACTAACATTGGGAACTGCCTGGAGACCATGTGAAGGCATCACTCCCGGGAGGGAGTATATGCTGGTTTCACACACATCCCAAAGTCCCAAGCAGCTACAGTAAGGCACCATATTACCTAGGGGCCCAACAGATTTAGCATCTCCATATCATAGGAGCCCCAATGACATCCTTGCACACAGCCACCTCAGTCTGCTTCCACCAGGGCTGCTTCCACCAGGGCTGAAGTGTGAGCCCTTGTCAATGACCTCACTGCCCCTTGCAGCAAAGCTGCCATGCATTTCACATGTCATGAGGACAAATTCCCCTGCTTACAGTAGCCACTGCTGTGGGCTGCTGCTCTTGGGGCCAAAGGGAAAAGAATTGCACACTCCCCAGCAGCCTGCTTATCGTGGCTTCCATTGAAAGCAAGCCCACTCTCCCCAGTATCAAAGCTGCAGGGCAGCCCCTCCCATACCACACCTGAGCATTCTTCCAGGGATCTAGAGATCACCCCACCCCTGTCTACCTCACCCAGCAGCAGCATGCACTACCAGGAGGGTTGAGGACTGATCCACCTGGCCTTGCTCCTCACTCCTCAGTGTCTGAGGACACTATCCATGAGCTTGGGGATCACTTAGCCCAGTCCACCACCATAGCCATCTGAGCACTTCCCCCAAGGGTCTGAGGTCAGGACCACCCAGCCCATTGTTGCTACCGCAAACACCAGGGCAGATTTCTTGGGAACCAGAGGATTGTACTGTCATTGTTACAGCCATTGTCCAATGCTATGCCTGCTGCCTAAGACCCCAAACCTACCCACCCACCCATTCCATTTCTGTCACTACCAGCACCAAAGCAAGCCACCTGGAGGCCCAAGATTCAGCCACTCTGGACCTGGTAATTCCAGTGCCAGTACCTGCCACCATGGAGCCCAAGAATAGGTACTATTCAGCTGCCACTGCAATCACTGGATCCCAACAATAGGCCCACATGGCAAGCACATCTCCAGAAAAAGTTCATCACAGCCCACACCACAAGTTACTAAGGAAATTACAGTCGCCACTAATCTGTTTATAGCCAAGAAATCACACAGAGATTATACTACTGCACATACCCAGAACTAAAGTCAAAGTGCTCTATCCAACAAAAACCATAAATATATCTTCAGGAAAAAGTCCCTCTATGAAAGTAAGTTCAAAATGGTGGAAGAAACGACTGTTACACTAGATGCATAGATATAAACATAAAAACAAAGTAAATATGAAAAAGGAAGAAAATATGACACCTCTAAAGGAACACAGTAATTACCCAGCAGCAGATTTCAATCAAAATGAAATTTATAAAATCCCAGAAAAAATTCAAAACAGTAATACTAAAAAAGTTAAGTTTCCATCCAATGTGATACAAAACAATTCTGAAAATATATATATAAAAAATTTAGGGTATGGGTGAGAAATGTACCAAACAGATAAATAACATAAAAAAGAACCAAATAGAAATTATAGACTTAAAGAATTTATCAAATAAAAAATAGCTTTGAAAGCTTTAACAATAGAATAGATAAAGCAGAAGAAAGAATTTTAGACCTTGAAGACTTATCTTTTAAAATAACCCAGTGTATTTGTCCATTCTCATGCTGTTATAAATAACTACTTGAGAGTGGGCAATTTATGAAGAAAAGAGATGTAATTGACACGTGGTTCCACAGGCTTTATAGGAAGCATGGCTGGGAGGCATCAGGAAACTTAAAATCATAGCAGAAAGGAAAGAGGGAGCAAGAGTGGAGCAGAAGAGACAGAGATAAGGGGGAAGTGCTATACCTTATAAACAATGAGATATTGTGAGAACTCACTATCATGAGAACGGCTAGGGGGAATGCACCCTCATGATCCAATCACCTCCCACCGTATCCCTCCCACAACACTGGAGATTACAATTCAACATGAGATTTTGGGTGGAGACACAGCAGCAAACCATACCACCCAGTGAGACAAAAAATAAAGAAAAAAGATTTAAAAGAATGACCACAGCTTAAGTGACATACAGGACACCACAGGGGAGCAAAATATTCAAATTTTCAATGTCCCAGAAGATAAAGGGAAAACAAAAGAGATAGAAAATCAATTTAGTGCCAGGCACGGTGGCTCATGCCTGTAATCACAGCACTTTGGGAGGCTGAGGTGGGCAGATCCCCTGAGGTCAGGAGTTTGAGACCAGCCTGACCAACATGGAGAAACCCTGTCTTGACTAAAAATATGAAATTAGCCGGGCATGGTGGTGGTGCATGCCTGTAATCCCAGCTACTCTGGAGGCTGAGGCAGGAGTATCGCTTGAACCCAGGGAATGGAGGTTGCGGTGAGCTGATATCACGCATTTACACTCCAGCCTAGGCAACAACAGAAAACTTTTTCTCCAAAAAAAAAAAAAAAAAATCTGTTTAATGAAATAATAGAAGAAAACTCCCCAAGTCTAGCAAGAGATTTAGACATCTAAGTACAAGAAGCTCAAAGATCCCCAATACATACAACTCAAAAAGATCTTCTCCTATGGCATGTTATATTTAAACTACTAAAAGTCAGAGACAAAGATAGAATTTTAAAAATAGCAAGAGAATAGCAACTATTACTTATAAGGAAATCCCCATCGGTCTAGCAGCAGATTTCTCAGCAGACACCTTACAGGCCAGGGGAGAATGGGGTAATATATTCAAAGTAATAAAAGAAAGAAACTGCCAGTCAAGAATACTATACCCAAATTATCCTTCATAAATAAAGGGAAGTAAAATATATTCCAGACAAGCAAAAGTTGAAAGAATTCACCACCTGGAAAGCCCTACAATAAACACTCAATAGTGTGATACACCTGGAAATTAAAAGTTAGCATTTACCATCATGAAAGTATAAAACCCACTGGTCGGGTGGCTGGGGCAGGAGAATGGCACGAACCCGGGAGGCAGAGCTTGTGGTGAGCCGAGATTGCGCCACTGCACTCCAGCCTGGGCAACACAGTGAGACTCTGCCAAAAAAAAAAAAAAAATCACTGGTAAAGCAAACACATTAGTAAGAGTAAGACTCAAATGTTACCCCTACAGAAAACACCAAACCACAGTGATAAACAGTAAAAGAGAAAGAAGCAAAGTAAATACAAAACAATCTGAAATCAAATAATAAAATGACAGGAATAAGCCATCACATATCAGTAATATCCTTGAATGTAAAGAAATTAAATTTTCCACTTAAAAGAGTTAAGCTGTGTGAATCGATTAAAAAAAACCAGGACTCAACTGTACACTGTCTAAAAGAAACTTATCAGAAGGAATGGTACCAGCTCCTCCTTGTACCTCTGGTAGAATTCAGCTGTGAATCCACCTGGTCCTGGACTTTTTTTGGTTGGTAGGCTATTAATTATTGCCTCAATTTCAGAGCCTACTATTGGTCTATTCAGGGATTCAACTTCTTCCTGGTTTAGTCTTGGAAGAGTGTAAGTGTCCAGGAAATTATCCATTTCTTCTAGATTTTCTAGTTTATTTGCGTAGAGGTGTTTATAGTATTCTCTGATGGTAGTCTGTATTTCTGTGGGGTCGGTAGTGATATCCCCTTTATCATTTTTTATTGTGTCTATTTGATTCTTCTCTCTTTTCTTCTTTATTAGTCTTGCTAGCGGTCTATCAATTTTGTTGATCTTTTCAAGAAACCAACTCCTGGATTCATTGATTTTTTGGAGGGTTTTTTGTGTCTCTATCACCTTCGGTTCTGCTCTGATCTTAGTTATTTCTTGCCTTCTGCTAACTTTTGAATGTATTTGCTCTTGCTTCTCTAGTTCTTTTAATTGTGATGTTAGAGTGTCAATTTTAGATTTTTCCAGCTTTCTCTTTTGGGCATTTAGTGCTATAAATTTCCCTCTACACACTGCTTTAAATGTGTCCCAGAGATTCTGGTATGTTGTATCTTTGTTCTCATTGGTTTAAAGAACATCTTTATTTCTGCCTTCATTTTGTTATGTACCCAGCAGTCATTCAGGAGCAGGTTGTTCAGTTTCCATGTAGTTGAGCGGTTTTGATTGAGTTTCTTAGTCCTGAGTTCTAGTTTGATCGCAGTGGTCTGAGAGTTTATTATAATTTCTGTTCTCTTACATTTGCTGAGTAGTGCTTTACTTCCAAGTATGTGGTCAATTTTGGAATAAGTGCGATGTGGTGCTGAGAAGAATGTATATTCTGTTGATTTGGGGTGGAGAGTTCTGTAGATGTCTATTAGGTCCCCTTGGTGCAGAGTTGAGTTCAATTCCTGGATATTTTTGTTAACTTTCTGTCTTGTTGATCTGTCTAATGTTGACAGTGGAGTGTTGAACTCTCCCACTATTATTGTATGGGAGTCTAAGTCTCTTTGTAAGTCTCTAAGGACTTTCTTTATGAGTCTGGGTGCTCCTGTATTGGGTGCATGTATATTTAGGATAGTTAGCTCTTTCTGATGAATTGATCCCTTTACCATTATGTAATGGCCTTCTTTGTCTCTTTTGATCTTTGATGGTTTAAAAATAGAGATATAGACCAATGGAACAGAACAAAGTCCTCAGACATAATACCACACATCTACAGCCATCTGATCTTTGACAAACCTGACAAAAAAAAAAAAAACAAATTGGGAAAGGATTCCCTATTTAATAAATGGTGCTGGGAAAATTGACTAGCCATAAATAGAAAGCTGAAACTGGATCTTTTCCTTACACCTTATACGAAAATTAATTCAAGATGGATTAGAGACTTAAATGTTAGACCTAATACCATAAAAACTCTAGAAGAAAACCTAGGTAATACCATTCAGGACATAGGCATGGGCAAGGACTTCATGTCTAAAATGCCAAAAGCAATGGCAACAAAAGCCAAAATTGACAAATGGGATCTAATTAAACTAAAGAGCTTCTGCACAGTAAAAGAAACTACCATCAGAGTGAACAGGCAACCTACAGAATGGGAGAACATTTTTGCAATCTACTCATCTGACAAAGGGCTAATATCCAGAACCTACAAAGAACTCAAACAAATTTACAAGAAAAAAACAAACAACCCCATCAAAAAGTGGGCAAAGGATATGAACAGACATTTCTCAAAAGAAGACATGCATACAGCCAACAGACGCATGAAAAAATGCTCATCATCACTGGCCATCAGAGAAATATTGCAAATCAAAACCACAATAAGATACCATCTCACACCAGTTAGAATGGCAATCATTAAAAAGTCAGGAAACAACAGGTGCTGGAGAGGATGTGGAGAAATAGGAACACTTTTACACTGTTGGTGGGATTGTAAACTAGTTCAACCATTATGGAAAACAGTATGGCGATTCCTCAAGGATCTAGAACTGGAAGTACCATATGACCCAGCCATCCCATTACCGGGTATATACCCAAAGGATTATAAATCATGCTGCTATAAAGACACATGCACACGTATGTTCATTGCGGCACTATTCACAATAGCAAAGACTTGGAATCAACCCAAGTGTCCATCAGTGACAGACTGGATTAAGAAAATGTGGCACATATACACCATGGAATACTATGCAGCTGTAAAAAAGGATGAGTTCATGTCCTTTGTAGGGACATGGATGCAGCTGGAAACCATCATTCTCAGCAAACTATCGCAAGAACAGAAAACCAAACACCGCATGTTCTCACTCATAGGTGGGAACTGAACAATGAGATCACTTGGACTCGGGAAGGGGAACATCATACACAGGGGTCTATCACGGGGAGGGGCGACGGGGGAGGGATTGCATTGGGAGTTATACCTGATGTAAATGACGAGTTGATGGGTGCTGACGAGTTGATGGGTGCAGCACACCAACATGGCACAAGTATACATATGTAACAAACCTGCACGTTATGCACATGTACCCTAGAACTTAAAGGATAATAATATTAAAAAATAAATAAAAGAAACTTATCTATTATGACACATAAAGACTGAAAGTAAAGGACTGGAAAAAGATATTCCATGCAAATGGTAGCCAAAAGCAAGCAGAAGTAACTATACTTATATCAGATAGAACAGACTTTAAGTCAAAAGCAGTAATAAGAAACAAAGAAGGTCATTATATAATGATAAAGAAATCAATTCAGTAAGAGGATACAATTCTAAACATACATGAACCCAAAACCAGAACATCCAGATACATGAAACAAATATTATTAGATCTAAAGGGAGATAGACTGTAATACAATAATAGTTGGGAACTTTAACACCCCGTATGAGCATTACACAGATCATCTTAATAGAGATTTAACAACAACAACAAAAAAATGGATTTAAACTGCACATTAAACCAAATGGAACTAACAAACATAAAAATGGACAAATGGGATCTCATTAAACTAAAGAGCTTCTACACAGTAAAAGAAACTATCATCAGAGTGAACAGGCAACCCATGGAATGGGAGGAAATTTTTGCAATCTACCCATCTGACAAAGGTCTAATATCCAGAATCTATGAGGAACTTAAACAAATTTACAAGAAAAAAACAACCCCATCAAAAACTGGGTGAAGGATATGAATAGACACTTCTCAAAAGAAGACATTTACACGGCCAACAAACATATGAAAAAAAGCTCAACATCACTGATAATTAGAGAAATGTAAATCAAAACCACAATGAGATACCATGTCATGCCAGTCAGAACGGCGATTATTACAAAGACAAGGAACAATAGATGCTGGTGAGGCTGTGGAGAGATAGGAATGACTTTACACTGTTGGTGGGAATGTAAATTAGTTCAACCATTGTGGAAGACAGTATGACAATTCCTCAAGGATCTAGAACCAGAAATACCATTTGACTCAGCAATCCCATTATGGTTATATACCCAAAGGATTATAAATCATTCTACACATGCACACATATGTTTATTGCAGCACTATTTATGATAGCAAAGACATGGAACCAACCCAAATGCCCACCAACGATAGACTTGATAAAGAAAATGTGGTACATTATACCATGGGACACTATGCAACCATAAAAAGGAATGAGATCATGTCCTTTGCAGGGACATGGATGAAGCTGGAAGCCATCATCCTCAGCAAACTAACACAGGAACAGAAAATGAAACACCGCATGTTCTCACTCATAAGTGGGAGCTGAATAGTGATAACACATGGACACAGAGAGGGGAACAACACACCCCAGGGCCTGCTACGGGGTTGGAGGAGAGGGGAGGGAACTTAGAGGATGGATCAATAGGTGCAGCAAACTACCATGGCACACGTATACCTATTTTAACAAGCCTGCAGGTTCTGCACATGTATTTCAGAACTTAAAGTAAAATTTTTTAAAAAAAGATACAACTACTCTAGTAAAAACTTTAAATTATTAAATATATTTTAGAAGATAGATATCCTGGTGAGTTTGACTAGAGAGAGTGCTTCCTTTTTAAAGCATCAAGGCAGAGGAAAATATTACCTGCAGTAAAGAATAGGGAGAAATCTACCTTAAGCCTCTACATAGGCCCACAACAGAATCCTGAAAGGTACGTCAGGGGCAGATCCACCTAGATGCTGTGCCAGGTGTGGAAGCTACCCCATGGTACAAAAGCAAAAAGCCACTGAATTTCTAGGCACCTCGGTAGACTTGAGCAATGAGGATTTTTTTGGAAAGGATGGAAAGAAAAGCAATGTATTTGACTGAACTTGAACTCTAAGGTTTACTCTCTTAAACTGCTGTACAGAAACTACTGAAGGCAAACTGCCAGGGTGGAGAAATGGAAGTGATAGTTGAGTTTGTTGAATGAGAAAAGCAGAAGAAGCAGTAATAGGAATGTGACAATATTTTGAACATCGGTGAAAGCTGAGGATTCCAGGAAACTGGACAAGAAAGACAGGAAAAGAACAACAGGGGAACCAAGAGATTATATTGCTGCTTGAAAATTGTTAAGATCTACATTATAGGCAACATTCCAGTTGAGTTTGCATAAAGTTTGAAGAACCTGACCCTGAGCAATCCAATTTACCCTTTAAGTCTCAGTTTCCACCTCTGCAAAATGTAGATAAAACCTACTTCAGAGTGTTGATATGAATGCAACACTAAAATGATTTTAAATAAATGACGGCACTTAGGAAATTGTAAATTTCCATGGCAAAAGTTCCCGGATGAAAGGGAAACCTCCTCAAGGGAATCTTGAAAACAGAAAGTTCAGTGAGGTGAGAGCAGAGGAAGCTCACTGTTTTGCGATCAGTTTTCACTGAGGAGAATATGTCAAGGCCATCATCTGTTTGAATATCCCAATCTCTGGCACTTCAGCTTGATAAAAATCCTCTTAATGTATCTAGAAATTGAAGAAAATTTTCCCTCAAGATTTAAAAATATTTCCAATGGCACAATAATTTAAGCAAAGGTGAGTATTTACATAATAAAAAACCTAGAAATGAAATAGTAGAAATAGGATTTTAGACAAAATAGTAAATATATGTCAGAAAAGCCTATAAGTGATTTGCGGCAAGGGCTTCTTTTACTCCTGTAATTTTTATATTATTTTGCTACAATTTGGTTTTCCTCTCTCTGATTTTCATTTCTTTGGCTATCTATTTGAACCTTCTGATTTTCTGCTTTATTAGTTCCTTCACTGCATTGTGGTAGAGTGGTTCAGGATGTGAGGATAATAGGAATAAATATTTAACATGATAATACAACTAACTACTATCACCTAATTTCCCACAGTGTAAAGGACTCTAGGAACAGTAATCATTCCGCATTTTGTTGGATATTTCCACCTAGTTTCAATGAGAATGGTTATCAAACACCGTTTAATCCTTTTAAACAACTATCAGAGGAAAAAAACCATAAAAGGATCATAAATTGAATTCATTTTACAGAATTTTTCAAAGAGAAAATCTTAAATTTTTCTTTGTTGTGGGGAGGTGTCAATCCTTAAAGCATCACTGAATATCTCCCTCCTCCCCAAATCCTTATATTCATTTTGTGATCCTGCAACTTCACATAGCACTGGTTAAATCAGGTGAGCTGTATCTAAGCTATTACCTAACATTGTCATTTGGTGAAGAAAATAAAGCAAAATGATAGGCTGAATGAATCTACATGCAACAGTTTGAATGGATATTTAAATTGCACTTACAGCCATTTTTGCCTTTCCTTTGGAGATTTTTGTTTTTTTAAATTCTAACAAGAGTAAAAGGCTGACATTATCTCAGGGGCTTTGTTAGCTACAATGAATGGCCTACATTTAGGGAAACTGGCATTAGTTGTCTTGAATTTCTTATGAAACAACAGGGATTCCTGCCTAAACATCACCCATTAATGCTATCCCTGTGTATTTGTTCAGCTTAGGGTTTCAAGTTCATTTTCAGTCTGAAATCCTAGACTAATGCTTCCTTTCGTTTTAAATTTAAAAATGAAATTCAGCTAACATTAGTTTTTGAAAAACTACTGAAAAAACCAACAATAAAGGGATCCTGTACTACTCAAATTGCATAAAATCTAAGATTTGGAAATGTCCAATAAATACCAGAAAGACAAACCCCTAAGTATATCCTATATATCAAATGTACCATCTGTCCTATGACTGTTAGGTAATGTGTAATTTGCATGACACTGAATCTGAGTAATAACTCCTGGTAGATTTTTTTTTCTTTTAAAGAGGCCTCTACAATGAATAAATGTAAATATCCAAGCTCTCACTATAGATATATTTGCTTTTTGGTAGAGGGCAAAACAGATACTTGTTTTTTTTTAATTTGAAAAATAATTTTTTTAAAAAAATTTAAGTTCCGGGATACATGTGAAGAACAATTAGATTTGTTACATAGGTATATGTGTGCCATGGTGGTTTGATGAAGCTATTGACCCGTCCTCTAAGTTCCCTCCCCTCACCCTCTACCCGGCAACAGGCCCTGATGTGTGTTTCCCCTCCCTGTGTCCATGTGTTCTTATTGTTCGACTCCCACTTATGAGTGAGAACATGCAGTGTTTGGTTTTCTGTTCCTCTGTTAGTTTGCTGAGGATAATGGTTTCCAGCTTCATCGATGTCCCTGCAAAGGACATGATCTCATTGCTTTCTATGGCTGTGTAGTATCCCATGTTGTACATGTACCACATTTTCTTTATTCAGTCTATAATAGATGGGCATTTGGGTTGGTTCCATGTCTTTACTATTGTAAATAGTGCTGCAATAAATGTGCATGTCTTTATAGCAGAATGATTTATATTTCTGTGGGTAAAACACACAGTTGAGTTGGCAGATCATGACTCTGAGTGCCATTTTTGATGCTACATGTGCTCTCTCCGGAACCTTGTTTACTAGATAACCTGGCGGTTCTGGTGATTGACTATTGAGGAAAACGTAATTCTCTAAGTTAATTCTCGAAATAAAGCCAGAAGCAAATACACTTTAACAGTTTGTAGTGTGACAAACCTTTAACAAGCACCTAGATTAAACTTTGTGTGATTTTTCGCCTGCCTTGCTGTGCTTTCAATAAGAAAATCATAAAACTGTTAGGGGCAGCAATTACTTGGAAAGACATGTACTGGGCAAACTTTCTTTTTTTTAAAATTATACTTTAAGTTCTGGGATACATGCACAGAACGTGCAGGTTTGTTACATAGGTATACATGTGCCATGGTGGTTTGCTACACCCATCAACCTGTCGTCTACATTAGGTATTTCTCCTAATGCTATCCCTCCTCTGGTTCCCCACCCCCTGACAGGCCCCAGTGTGTGATGTTTCCCTCCCTGTGTCCATGTGTTCTCATTGTTCGGTTGCCACTTATGAGTGAGAACATGCGGTGCTTGGTTTTCTGTTCCTGTGTTAGTTTGCTGAGAATGATGGTTTCCAGCTTCATCCATGTCCCTGCAAAGGACATGAACTCATCCTTTTTTATGGCTGCATAGTATTCCATGGTGTATATGTGCTACATTTTCTTTATCCAGTGTATCATTGATGGGCATTCGGGTTGATTCGAAGTCTTTGCTATTGTGAATAGTACTGCAATAAACATACGTGTGCATGCGTCTTTATATAACCATTTGGGTATATCACCATTAATGGGATTGCTGGATCCAATGGTATTTCTGGTTCTAGATCCTTGAGGAATCGCCACACTGTCTTCCACAATGACTGAACAAATTTACACTCCCACCAACAGTGTAATAGCATTCCTGTTTCTCCACATCATCTCCAGCATCTGTTGTTGCCTGACTTTTTAATGATCACCATTCTAAGTGGCATGAGATGGTATCTCATTGTGGTTTTGATTTGCATTTCTGTAATGACCAGTGATAATGAAGTTTTTTTCATATGTTTGTTGGCCACATAAATGTCTTTTGAGAAGTGTCTGTTCATATCCTTTGCCCACTTTCTGATGGGGTTGTTTTTTTTCTTGTAAATTTGCTTAAGTTCCTTGTAGATTCTGGATATTAGCCCTTTGTCAGATGGATAAATTGCAGAATTTTTCTCTCATTCTGTAGGTTGCCTGTTCACTCTGATGATAGTTTGTTTTGCTGTGCAGAGGCTCTATAGTTTAATAGATCCTGTTTGTCAATTTTGGCTTTTGTTGCCATTGCTTTTGGTGTTTTAGTCATGAAATCTTTGCCCATGCTTATGTCCTGAATGGTATTGCCTAGGTTTTCTTCTAGTGTTTTTATGATTTTAGGTCTTATGCTTAAGTCTTTATTCCATCTTAAGTTAATTTTTGTATAAGGTGTAAGGAAGGGGTCCAGTTTCACTTTTCTGCATATGGCTAGCCAGTTTTCCCAACACCATTTATTAAACTGGAAACCCTTTTCCCATTGCTTGTTTTTGTCAGGTTTCTCAAAGATCAGATGGTTGTAGATGTGTGGCGTTATTTCTGAGGCCTCTGTTCTGTTCCATTGGTCTGTGTATCTATGTATAGTCTATACATAGTACCATGCTGTTTGGTTACCGTAGCCTTGGAATATAGTTTAAAGTCAGGTAGCATGATGCCTCCAGCTTTGTTCTTTTTGCTTAGCATTGTCTTGTCTATACAGGCTCCTTTTTGGTTCCATATGAAATTTAAAGAAGTTTAAATTTAATGAAGTTTAAAATAGCCTCATTGAAGAGGTCCTTCACATCCCTTGTAAGTTTTATTCCTAGGTATTTTCTTCTCTTTGTAGCAATTGTTAATGGGAGCTCATTGATGGATTTGGCTCTCTGTTTGTTTATTATGGGTGTATAGGAATGCTTGTGATTTTTGCACATTGATTTTGAATCTTGAGACTTTACTGAAGTTGCTTATCAGCTTAAGGAGATTTGGGGCTGAGATGATGGGGTTTTCTAAATATACAATCATGTCATCTGCAAACAGAGACAATTTGGCTTCCTTTCTTCCTATTTGAATACCCTTTATTTCTTTCTCTTGCCTGATTGCCCTGACCAGAACTTCCAAAACTATGTTGATTGGAGTGGTGAAAGAGGGCATCCTTCTGCCAGTTTTCATAGGAAATGATTCCAGTTTTTGCCCATTCAGTACGATATTGGCTGTGGGTTTGTCATAAATAGCTCTTACTGTTTTGAGATACATTCCATCAATACCTAGTTTATTGAGCGTTTTTAGCATGAAGGGGTGTTGAATTTTATCAAAGGCCTTTTCTGCATCTATTGAGATAATCATGTGGCTTTTGTCATTGGTTCTGTTTATGTGATGGATTATGTTTATTGATTTGCATATGTTGAACCAGCCTTGCATCCCAGGGATGAAGCCGACTTGATTGTGGTGGATAACCTTTTTGATGTGCCACTGGATTCAGTTTGCCAGTATTTTGAATTTTTTCGCATTGATATTCACAGGGTTACTGGCCTGAAATTTTCTTTTTTTGTTGTGACTCTGCCAGGTTTTGGTATCAGGAGGATTCCGGCCTCATAAAATGAGTTAGGGAGGATCCCCTCTTTTTCTCTTGTTTGGAATAGTTTGAGAAGGACTAGTTTGAGAGATGGAATAGTTGAGAAGGAATAGTTTGAGAGATGCTCTGTGGTCTGAGAGACCGTGTTATGATTTTGGTTCTTTTGCATTTGCTAAGGAGTGTTTTACTTCCAATTATGTGGTCAGTTTTAGAATAAGTGTGATGTGATGCTGAGAAGAATGTATATTCTGTTGATTTGGGGTGGAGAGTTTTGTAGATGTCTATTAGGTCCACTTGGTCCAGAGCTGAGTTCAAGTCCTGAATCTCCTTGTTAATTTTTTGTCTCAGTGATCAGTCTAATATTGACAGTAGGGTGTTAAAGTCTCCACTATTTTTGTGTGGGAGTCTAAGTCTCTTTGTAGATCGCTAAGAACTAGCTTTATGAATCTGGGTTCTCCTGTATTGGGTGTATATATTTAGGATAGTTAGCCCTTCTTGTTGCATTGATCCCTTTACCATTATTTAATATCCTTTTGGTCTTTTTTGATCTTTGTTGGTTTAAAGTTTGTTTTATCAGAGATTAGGATTACAACCCCTGCTTTTTTTTCCCTTTTTTCCTGCTTTCTATTTGCCTGGTAAATATCCCCCCATCCCTTTATTTTGAGCCTATGTTTGTCTTTGCATGTGAGATGGTTCTCCTGCATACAGCAGACCAATGGGTCTTGACTCTTTATCCAATTTGTCAGTGTCTTTTAATTGGGGCATTTAGCCCAGTTCCATTTAAGGATAATATTGTTACGGTGAATTTGATCCTGTCATTATGCTGCTAGCTGGTTATTTTGCCTGTTAGTTGATTCAGTTTTTTCATAGTGTTGATGCTCTTTACATTTTGGTGTGTTTTTTTCAGTGGCTGGTATCGGTTGTTCCTTTCCATGTTTAGTGCTTCCTTCAGGAGCTCTCGTAAGGCAGGTCTGGTGGTGACAGAATCTCTCAGCATTTTCTTGTCTGTTAAGGATTTTATTTCTCCTTCACTTATGAAGCTTCGTTTGGCTGGATATGAAATTCCGGGTTTAAAAATTTTTTAAGAATGTTGAATATTGGCCCTCACTCTCTTCTGACTTGTAGGGTTTCTGCTGAGAGATCCACTGTTAGTCTGATGGGCTTCCCTTTGTGGGTAATGGGACCTTTCTCTCTGGCTGCCCTTAACTTTTTTTCTTCATTTCAACCTTGGTAAATCTGACGATTATGTGGCTTGGGGTTGCTCATCTCGAGGAGTATCTTTGTGGTGTTCTCTGTATTTCCTGAATTTGAATGTTGAGCTGTCTTGCTAGGTTGGGGAAGTTCTCCTGGATAATATCCTGAAGAGTGTTTTCCAACTTGGTTTCATTCTCTCAGTCACTTTCAGGTACACCAATCAAACATAGGTTTGGTCTTTTCACATAGTCCCATATTTCTTAGAGGCTTTCTTCTTTCCTTTTCATTTTTTTCTTAGTCTGCTAATGTTTTGTCAATTTTGTTTTACTTCTCAAAAATCCAACTTTTTGTTTCATTAATCTTTTGTATTGTTTTCTTCATTTTAATTTTATTTCTGCTATGATCTTTTTTGTTTTTCTTCTACTAATTTTGGGTTTGGTTTGCTTTTGCTTTTCTAGTTCTTTAAGTTGCATCATTAGGTTGTTCACTTGAAGTTCTTTTTTTTTCCTTATTTAATGTAGGCAATTGTAGGTGTAAACTTCCCTTAGTAATGTGTTTGCTGTATCCCATAGGTTTTGGTTTGTTGTGTTTTCATTTTCATTTGCTTTACAAAATTTTTCAATTTTCTTTTGAATTTCTTCATTGGCCCACTGGTTATTTAGGAGGATGTTAATTTTCATGTGTTTGTATAGTTTTCAGAATTCCTCTTGTTATTGATTTCTAGTTTTATTTCATTGTGGTCAGAGAAGATATTTGATATTTTTTCAAAATTGTTTTTGAATGTTTTGACTTGTTTTGTGATGTAACATATCTTTGAGATAGGCCCAGGCAGGTCCAGAGTTACTGTCTGGAAGCTGGGGACTAGAGTCTGTAACCTGAGAAGTTGATATAGTTTGGATATGTGTCCCTGCCCAAATCTCATCTTGAACTATAATCCCAATGTTGGAGGTGTGGCCTGGTGGGAGGAGATTAGATCATGGGAGTGGATTTCTCATGAATGATTTTGCAATATCCTTTGGTGCTATTCCCATGATAGTGAGTTCTTGTGAGATCTAGTTGTTTAAAAGTATGTGGTACCTCTTCCCTGGCTCCTGCCTTTGCCATGTGTTGTGCCTGCTCCCACATTACTTTCCCGCTGAGTAAAAGCTCTCTGAGACCTCCCAGAAGCCAAGTAATGATGGTGTCATGCTTGTACAGCCTGCAGAACTGTGAACAAATTAAGCCTTTTAAAAAAACAATAAATTGCCCAGTCTCAGATATTTTTTTTATAGCAATGCAAGAACAACCTAATACAAAATTCTACCTTGGGTTCTATTGTACTGTGGCTGAGCTGTCACTCAAACCACAAGATGCAGTTTTTCCCACTCTTCTGTCCCTTTTCCAAAGGCAGAGGAACCTCACCCATAGCCACTGCCACTGCAGGATCATGGGGAGTACTGCTAGGCTTTTGCTAATGTTCCCTTAAGGCCAAGCCCCCTTCAGTCAGCTTGTGATGAATACTTCCTCTTGTGGGACTCACAGTTAAGGGAAGTGGGCTCCCCTGTGGCTTGGGTCAGGTCCAGAAATGCCATCCAAGAGCCAAAGCCTGGAAATGGGGACCCCAGGAGCTCTCTTGGTGCTCTACCCCACTGTGGCTAAGCTGGTAACTAAGTGCAAGTCAAAGTACCCTTTAATTTTCAAACTGGTAGGGTTTATTATACGTATAGGCTATATGTTGTTGAAAGAAGCAGCACAATTGGCAAAAATAAGAGCTGCAGTGGATGTTTTAGTGGTTGAGGAGCATGTTTTGCTTCTTTGTTTTATTATGCCTAACTACCTTTCTAACACAGGATTGCCAGGTTAGTATGGCAAGAGGACAGGGGATTCTGATCCCAGCCCTCTCAGATGTATTTTGGCACCTTAAATGGAGAGTCCCTTCTCTTTCTTTTTCTTTTTTTTTTTTTGAGACGGTGTCTTGCTGTGTCCCCCAGGTTGGAGTGCAGTGGCGTGATCCTTACTGCAAGCTCTGCCTCCCGGGTTCACGCCATTCTCCTGCCTCAGCCTCCCGAGTAGCTGGGGAAAGTCCCTTCTCTTATATCATGTCCCCGTTCTCTATTCCAGAAAGGATACTTATTCTGGTCTCCAGGTGCAGTTATGAAGCCTTTCTAGGTTCCTATTACCACCTACATTTCTTTAATTTGAATGTCATTTGTCTTCTCCCAAAATCCTTTTTGAAACTTCGCCATATAATGGTTGAAAACAACAACCATTTCTTTGTTCATTATTCTTTGTGGATGTGCAATTAGGGCTGGAATTTGCTGGGATGTTTTGGCTCTGTACCACCAGATATTGGACTAGGCTCAATGTTGCATTTGAGCTATGGCTGGGGCAACTCAGGGTACTCTCTTCATGTTCTTAATTTCTAGGAGTTTAGCCCAATCTTTTCCACATAGTGGTAGAAGAGTTCCCAGTAGGTAGAAAAGGTAAGTGTTAACGCACAAGCGTTTATTTAGCTTCTGCTTGCATCATGTTTGCTGATATTTCATTGGCTTAGCAGAGTCATCACGGGACAGGACTATACAGGAAATAGCTATAGAAATGAATTATTCTCCAGAATTTATAGAAAGGAGTAAAAATTGATCACAATTACTAACACAAAGCACATTAAACTCCTTTCTCTTTTAGAAGATGAGTATTAGGTCAGATCAGACGGGCAAACTATGGCCTAGGGAAAAAATCTGGCCTGCCACCTGTTTTTGTGAATAAAATGTTATTGAATCACAGCCACACCCATTTGTTTATATATTTGCTATAGTTTGGTTGTTTGAACCCCCCACACTTCTTGTTGAAATTTGATGCCCAGTGTTGGAGGTCTGGCCTAATTGGAGGTATTTGGGTCATGGGGGTGGATTCTTACTTGGGGGTGAGTTAGTTGTTGCAGAGATCCTGGCACCTGTCCCCTCTCTCTTTCTTCCTCCCACTGTGTGATTTCTGCACACACCAGCTCACCTTCTGCCTTCTGCCATGAGTAGAAGCAGCCTGAAGCCCTCACCAGATGCAGATGCCCAATCTTACCTTTCCAGCCATCAGAATTATGAATCAAATAAACCTTTTTTTTTCTTTACAAATTACCTAACTACCAGTATTTTTTAATATCAATAAAAAATGAACAAAGACAGCTTTGTCTATGGCTCTTTGGCTCCATAGTGGCAGAGTTGAATAACTGCTACACAAATTGTATGGCCCACAAAGCCTAAAATATTTACTCTTGAGACCTTTGCAGAAAAGGTATGCTGATACTGAGTTAGATAATTGACTTTTTATCTGTCTCTAAATGGTAAAGCAAAAAGATTTTAACCGACTACTTTTTAACTGTAACCTAGTTCCAGGGGTTAAATTTGAAGTGTCTTTTGGGGAATAAAAAGTTAGGATGGGAAATGGAGTATTCCCAGTGTCCCTGAGACAATGATCTTTTCCCTAAGAAGGAAGACATATTCAGAAGATACTACTAAGATAGGTTGTATTTGGAGAAAAAGACAGGGAACTAATCATTTCCATGTATGTGTGTATGTGTGTACATTTTTAATCTTATGGTCTAGCACAGCGAGTTAATTCATGAGAAAGTCAATTTTCCCTCCCACCTCCTCGCTTGACAATTTGAAGAATTTCTGATTTTTACAAACACACAGTGAGTGATGGAAACCAGTGGATACTGCCAACTAATCTTATTAGATTATATATTATAAGACTGGAGAGCTGCTACAGAAGGTGACACATGCATATGGGTTCAGGTGTTTGCATATGTAGACTTTCATTGTCTTCTATATTATTAGCTCTAATTGGAGATGTTTCACATATGAGAGGTAATATTACACACACATACAGCAAGCATAATATGGTAATTTAATATAGTATATGCAATATAATATGTAATATATAATATTTGGTATATATAGAACAGTTTGGTATAATAAATATACACATAGAGAAATAAATAGACATATAGGATCACAAATACATGATCTGATGGTAGTCTATGAGAAAAAGAATTCTGATTTTGTAATGCATTATCTTTATATTTTGTTGAAGTTTTCTGTTGAATGTCACAGAAATCTCTTTGACTCGGTCTAATTTCTATCAAGTTCTGAGTCTCTAGCAACTAATTTGTTTGACATCATGTGTATACAAGTTAGTATTCTATACCAGGTAAATGTCAGCATTAGGTCACGATACTGTTTAACAGTCAAAGATCAACAAGTCAGAACAGGAGAAAACACATACTTTAAATGTGGCCTTCAATCTATGACTATTTTATTAGTCTTAAAAATTTAATGGTTAACATCTTTAAAGTTTGATACGGAGTTTTCTTTTGATTTGATGGTGATGGCATTGTCAGGATTAAACTTATTTAACCAATGTGAAGTTTTTAGAAGAAATGAGGCATATACTGTTTACTATTATTGTTGTTACTTAGCTTGCAATGAATATTAGTCTTGTAGATTCATGTTGATATCTACTACTGTGTTCACATATGTGTGTATATATATATATATTTATTTGGTTAATGTGTATATACATACTCAACCCTATAAAAATATTAAAAACCTAGAGAAATAGGACTGAGAGTTAGAAAGGTGAAGTGAGAGTAAAAAATGAGAAACAAATAGTTGTCAGCTGGGAGAACTACAAGCAAGATGGAACATATGCAAGGAATTAATGCTGTGGGTGTTGAACATTTGTGGATTTCCCAGTTCATCCCATATTGTAGATGCTGTCTGGGAGCGGACATGGTGGTTTAAAGACAAATTTGGTAAGATCGAACATAGAATTTTTCTATCAGTTTTTAAGATAGACTTCATTTATTTAGAGAAGTTTTAGGTTTACAGAAAAGTTGGTCATAAAGTATAGAGATATATATCCCTTTTCACCTACTGTCTTCTACCCAGTTTCTCCTATTAACATCTTGTAATAGTGGGGTGCATTTGGTACCGTTGATTAACCAATATGGATACTTTATTGACTGAAGTCAATAGTTTACATTACGGTTCACTCTTTGTGTTGTACAGTTTTGACACATGAGTAATGTCATGTATCCACCATGACAGTATAATATGGAATAGTTTCATTGTCCTAAAAATGCCCTGTGCTCTACCTATTCATCCCTCCCCCTTCACTCTGAACCTCTGGCAACAACCAATCTTTTTATATTACTCAAAAATTAACCCTATTACATCAGAATGAATAAGACCTATTATTTGATAGCACAACAGGGTGACTATAGACAATAATAACTTAAGTGTGTGTTTCAAAATAACTTAAAGAGTGTAATTGGATTGTTGGTTATTCAGAGGATAAATGCTTGAGGTGATGGACATCCCATTCTCCATGATGTACTTATTTCACATTGCATGTGTATATTGAAACATCTTATGTATTGGATAAATATGTACACCTACTATGTACCTGCAAAAAAATTTTTTTAAAGGACCTATCAGTCTCTATAGTTTTATCTTTTCCAGAAAGTCATATAGGTGGAATCATGCAGTATATAGCCCTTTCAGACTGTCTTCTTTCACTAAGCAATATGCATTTAAGCTTTTTCCATGTCTTTTTATGTCTTGGTAGTCCATTTCTTTTTATCACTGAATAAGATTCTCTTGTCTGGGTGTACCACAGTTTATCTATTCACCTATTGAAGGACATATTGGTTGCTTTCAGATTTTGTTAATTATGAATAGACGTGCTGATTTGAAGGCTTTTGTGTAGACATAAGGCTTCAGTTAGTGTGGATAAAAACCTATGAGTGTGGGTTCTGGATCTCTTGGTAAGCCAGTGTTTGGCTTTGAAAGAAACTAACCTATCTTTCAAAGTGGCTCTACCATTTTGCATTACCAACAGTGATAAATGTGAGTTTATGTTGTTCCATATCCTCTTCAGCATTTGGTATTGTCAATATTTTGGATTTCAGCCATTTAATTTGCAGCTCCCAACCATGTGTGATATTGAACATCTTTTCATATACTTTTTTTGCATATGTGTATCTTCTTTAGGGAGGTGTCTGTTCAGCTGTTTTGACTATTTTTAAATTGGGCTGTTTGCTTTTTTATTTTTGGATCTTAAGAGTACTTTGTAAATTGTAGATACAACTGCCTTATCAGATATGTATATCTTTTGCAAATTTTTTTTTTACAATTTGTGCTTGTCCTTTATTCTGTTAACAGTGTCTTTTGTGGAGCAGAAGTTTTTCATTTCATTGTAGTTTAATTAATTTTTTTATTTTATGGATTTGTACTTCTGATATTGTATCTAAAAAGTCATTGCCAAACACAGTCATTGGTATGTTTTTCAGTGTTTTTCCTAGAAGTTTCCTACCAGCTTTTAGGGAAATGATCCTTACAGTTCAAAACTTTGTCTTCAATGCTTTTCTCTCATCATATAATGCCTTTTTCTCTTTTGTCTATACTTAAGAAAACCTAACCATCCTTCAAAGAGTCAATTCAAGGCTCACAGCCTTCGAAACTTGTCCTGATTGCATCAGACCAGTTTGATCTCCCCTTTTTTTGAATCCCTGAAGCTATGGCAATCTGTACTACATTGTTCAGTACTGTATTATACTCTGCTTTTAAAAAATTACTTTCATGTGTTAATCATATCTTGCAGGCAAGATAATGCAGAAATTTTTCATCCTTTATAACTACTAGCAAACTTAGTGTGGTTTGGACCTAGAACAGGTTCTTAAAAAATGGCAGAAACCGGGAAACACAGTGAAATTGTTGAAGGCTTGGGTTTTGAAGTTATAAGGTTTTTATTTCGCCTGTGCAACTGATGCCTGTATGATCTTGGCGAACAAATTATTGAACCTCTTTGACTTGAGTATATTTATCTGTGACGAAAGGATAAGAATATTATCTACCTAATGTGGTTGATGTAAGTATCAGCATGAGATAAATACATACAAGGCTCTTAGCATATATCCTGGAACATGGTATGTGCTCTATGTTGATGTTATTACTACTGTTGTTATTTTTATAAATTAAGTAGAATGACTATAGCATGAATGAATTAGGTTAATTATAATGAAGATGAAAGTATATTTGTGGCCTTTATGTCTCATTATTATTATTATGTTTAAAAGTACATGTTATTGAAAACTTGAACAAGAATACTTTTGCCTTTATCTTTCCAAATTGGATTCTGCTTTCATAACTACTACTAAGTATTCAGTTTAATAATCACATTTACTATTAGTGATGAACACATGACCGAAGTGAACTTAGCCAGCCTTAAGGCAGTTGCTTTTTCTCCTTTGTTGAGAAGAGGGTTTTTCTTGTTTCCTGGACAGAAACAATGAAGAATAAAGCCTCATTTGATCTTAGAGCCCTGAAGGTAACTATCATCATAGATAGCAGTGCAGAGAGGTGAGGTGAAAAGACCCTGCATACTTGATAACATGTTTGAGTGTCTGTATAGGTGAGAAATTTTTGCTAATTGTTTAAAATCATTTGGAGACAGAGTGCCTATTACTTGCAGCTGAAAGCAGCCGAAATAGTAGCTATTTATAACTTCTTTCTACTTAATATAGACTAAGGTATGAAATAGTCTCCTTCTGACTCAGCAGTAAAATCAGTAAAAATCCTGTAACCATCTCCCTTGGATATGAGAGCCTAACCACAGGTATATGTATAATATTAATCATAGAACATCACTTTCTCTTCCAAAAGTGTGAACTATTGTTAAATCAGCAATCCACCCTGACTTGAGGGACAGAGAATAAAGAGAAGCTCTGCATGTGAAGGTGATAAGAGGATTCACCCACAGAGAGCAGAGAGCCATGCCTCTTTTCTGGTAGCCAAAAAAATTGAATGTAGTCTGCCTTGAGGTCATTTCACTTTTTTCTCTGGATTGTCTGATGGTAGCTGAAAGCAAAATGTCTCCCTTAGGATGTAACCTCCCGTAAGCTAAGGAGCTGAGCATTAACATGAGGGAGAGAGAACAGGAAAGGAAGCCTGTATTCTTTCTTGGAGCTGTTAATAATGTACTGGACAAGGACAATAAATAATTGATAGTCGTCACCTCACTGCTTCTTGGTTATTCATAGGCTTCAAGATGGTCCTTTATCTTAGCGCCATCTAATCGTGTTACATCACATGCACTACTCGTCGCCAACATTAATATGTCTGCCAGTGACATGTGCTGCACACCAGCTTTTCAGAGCTATCACAAACTGCTGATCTGTGCCAGTCAAGAGCAATGTAATTGTCACTCTCAGACAGAAATATTAACGCCAGACAGAATAGTGTAAATAATACAAAAAATAACCTCCAACCCCAACGACAAATCTCCATAATTAGGGAAAGGTCTCTTTCATCACATCCACCGTACGATTCCCCTGAATGAGAATTGCTGTAGTTGAGAGGGAAGCAGGCTCAATTCAATCAGGCTGAGCACCTGCATTCTTTTGATTATGTACATTGCAGAGAGAGAGTAGGTGTGTGGATTCTGGAGCAAAGCAATGGGAGACTATGAGAGAGTATTTTAGATTTTTCTTCCTGATACCTTTATAGACACCTGCAGAGGTACCACAGCAACCTAGCAGTGATTGCCTTTCATGACAGGGTGGCCACATTAACCCACATATGGTAATTTCTAAATATTGATTATAGGAAGAATGAGAGTGCCAAGTAGAGAGGTACTAAATTCAGAAAGGAGGAGAAGGCAAAAAATGTACTTTAATTGGCAGCTAAAACTACTTGACATTATACAGCTCATTTTATTCTCAATGTGTTCGAGAGAGTGTTACCTAATGAATCCTTTTTATCAGAGGCAATAAGATTCCCCCATGCACCTGTGGCAAATGCTATCCATTCTTCCTTCTTCCTTGCCAACAGAATCCCAATTTTGAACAAGATGGCAGAATGCCTGGCTAAGTACTAGCTTTCTCAGTCTTTGTTGTAGCTAGAGGTGGCCAAGTGAGAGTTCTGGCCAATGGGATAGGAGTGGAGGACTGTTGGGGGTTTCTGGGAATATTTTTTGTTTTACTAATAAAAAGAGATATGTTTCTGGAGCCACACTTCTCTTTTCTACCTCTCCCTGTCTTCAATGTGTGGAGCTAAAGATGCTCCAAGTACAGGTTGAGAGATGCACAGATACAGACCCTGACTTTGGTGAGCTGTGATTGATACCAGCAGTCAGCTCCGCTGGGATTCTTTTTATCTGAGAAAAATAATCCTCTTTTTTTTTTTTTAAAGTCACTACAGGTCATATTTTGTTAGTTTCTGATGACCAGATTCTTAACTATATCACTTCATCTAAAAACCCTTGCTAAAGCCCAACATTAAAACAGAACAAAAAATTTAAATAAAAACCTCTTTAATAATTACATGGAGATGTAACAAGAGACAGTTAGGAATATACTAGTAGAACTAGCATTTATTGAGAATGTGCTGTATGCCAAGCACTTTCATAAGACCTTTACATGCATGAACTCATTCGATTCTTACAGTCACCTTATGGAGCATGTTCTGTTATATACCCATTTTCTACATGGAACAAAGGCATAGTGAGGCCAAGCAACTTGCCTGAGGACCAAAGCTAAGAGGGGATGGAGCCAGGATTCTGGGTTCCAGAGTCTAGGCTTTTTTTTTTTTTTTTCTTCTCCTTTAGACGGAGTCTCACTCTGTCACCAGGCTAGAGTGCAGCGGCATGATCTTGGGTCGCTGCAACCTCCGCTTCTGCATCCTGGGTTCAAGTGATTCTCCTGTCTCAGCCTCCCACGTAGCTGGGACTGCTGGTGCACGCCACCATGCCCAGCTAATTTTTGTATTTTTAGTAGAGATGGGGTTTCACCACGTTGGCCAGGATGGTCCTGATCTTTTGACCTCATGATCCACCAGCCTTGACTTCCCAAAGTGCTGCGGAGTCTAGGCTTCTAACCACTATTTTCTGATATATATTTTCCATTTCATAAAAGCAGAAAAGCAAGTCAAAGTCTTAATTGATGAATCCATGGCTACAGATAAGTTCTTTTTGATGTGTTCTGATTATTACTAGGAAAAAGATTCTTTTGTGAGATATGATTTCAAGCAATTTTTGTGTTGTGTAGTATTTTTGTTTTCAGAAGCTCTGAACAAAAACTTAATTTATCCATCCATCCATCATATGGAGATTACCATGGCAACTATCTGCACTGCATCTAACATATTTGCATTGGTATATGTTGAACTTGCCCGGTTCTTGAACTGCGACATTTAAAACAACACATTCTTTAAATTTGGATTACCCCAAAGTGGATTTGAAATCCAGCTGTATTGCTAATTTTTTTTTCCTCCGAAGGCTAGTGCATTAGTTTGTTTATTCATTGATCACCGAAAATGAGATAGTTCATGTCAAAATGTTTTGGAAGCTGTCAAATAAAAATCTATATAAATATAAATAATTATTATATTATGGAGGGATTTTAATGTGGTAGAATAAGAATTAGGAAACCCCAATTCTTCTGGTTATGTCGTTGAACTGCTACGTGACATTAGGTGAGCCAATTATCTTTTCTGAGCATTGCTGACCTGACTTTTGTTCTCTGGGCCAATGTGGCCCCCTTGCTTCACTTACCTACCAGTTAATAAAAATGAACTCAGAACTTCCGTCGTGTGTTTGGAGGTATTTATGCAGGACTCTACTCATCCTTGTTTGTTTCCAGCTGCTTGCTTTTACTAGATTTCATCGAATTCCAGGTCCAAATTCTTTCCTCTGTAATTCCAAGTTTAATTTCTACTTTAAAAATAGGCTAATAACAATAGGTCATATTTAGTGAGTGTTAGCTCTGTGTCAGACACAATGGGCAATGTTTTGCTTCTGCTGTCTACATATCTCAACTAAGACATTCACCTATAAGCAGTGGTGTGGCTTAGACTGATTTCTTCCTCTGGTTCTTAGTGGCTGGTGCCTATATTCACTGGTTACTTAATAATATTTTTTATATCATCCTTGACTATAGCTCTAAAAAGGCAGGTCCTACTGTTATTTCCATTTTAGAGATGAGGCTTGGATAAACACTTGTTTTTGGGATTTCTGGTAGCCCAAGGAGCACCATTTCCACTTTTGTAATTCATGTAGTAACAGGTCCCTTGGTGCATCTACCCTCTTACCTATGTATAGATAAACTACTGTGTGAGTTTGGTCTCAATCCTTCAGTTTGGATTCTTGGAATAGACAGAAAAAAGCCACAGATGTACCTTCCCTGTATTTTCCAAAGGTTGTTCTCTTGCATATGGCAGAGGATTAAAGTCATTTTGAGATTTGAATTAAAAGATACTTTAGCACTTCTAGAAAGATGTGGTCTAAGCCAATACAAAAACTCTATCATTGTAAACCTTTCAACACAATAAGACAAATACAACAATTTCTTTTAAACATTTATTATGTGGTCAGTAAGTAAGAAAGGAAAGTCACTAGATGCCAGAAAAAAAAAATCAAAAAACAGTGAGTCCATAGTAAGTTCATGAACCAGTGCTACAACTGTCCTGGTTTGGAGGAAGATGAAGAGCAGATGAAGACCTGTTAATAGCTAAAGGCTGAAATTTTAAGATTCTGCTCACTGACCCAGACAAATGGCAAAAGTCCTTTGCCCAGGATCTCTGTTGAAAAAGAAGTTTTACTTAGAGTCTGATTTTATGTTACCAGCATGGTGAGGAAACTCCAGTTGAAAAGTGAACATAAAAGTTGGCCCTCAGCTAATATTAGCCCCAGAGCACCTGGCATAGACAAACAGCGTCAGCTTGGAGGGAGACTTCCCAATTCAGGTTATATAGAATTCACATAGAAAGACTCAGGTTGAAGATGACCTCAGAAAAGTTACAAAAAACATGAGGTTATAATTGAGAATTGGCAGATGCAGCATATATACCCAAGTATAAGAAAAGAACAAGCTATTATATAAAAGTAGTATATCTGCAAAATATTTTTTAAAATAACTTTTAAGGGCATAAAATATAATCATTGTTATAAAATAAAACCAGACAGATGAAACATCAGATCATACATAATTTAAGAGAGAATGGACTGAAAGATCAATTTGAAGAAATTAGGTAGATTGCATTTCAGATGAAAATGATATGGAAAATGTAGAAGAGAGGTTTACAAATATTTAGGATAGAATAAGAAGTTCCAACATGTCTAAAATAAATTTTAGAAGGAGAGAATCTAACATTCAAAGAGGATTGGTTTAGAATTTTCCAGAATTGATCAAATACATCATTTTTATTTTAAGAGACACAAGTTCTGACAATATAAGTTAATCCATACCTGGAAATATCATAGAAAAACTATAACATGCCAAAAAACAAAGAAAAAAATTTAATGGCTACTACAGAGAAAAAAACAGATTACCTACAAGAGATACAATAATTGAGGTGAAAGTATATGTAACTACCACAGTAAAGGAAAGAAAACAATGAAATAGTATGTTCAAATGTCGATTTAGAAGAGTTGTTTTAAATTGCCTGTCTTCTCTGATAATTCCAACATCTTTGCCATGTGTGAGTTAGTTCTGACGTCTCTTCATGCTGTGTTTTTTCATCTTTTAGTATGCCTGGTAATTTTTTGTTGAAAGCATGATGTATAAGTAAAAGTAACCGAAATAAATAGGCTTTTAGTATGAGGCTATATGTTTACCTGACTAGAGGTTAGGTTTTGTGAACTGTTTACTGTTTGCTCTAGCAATAGGTTTCAGAGGCTCAAATTTCCTCATGTACCTTTATTTTTGTCTTCTCTGTTGTCTTTGCCTTTCCCTAGAGACTTGTTAGATAACATCTGAGATGGACAGTTCTTTCAGTTGTATTTCCCTATGATTAACGGGAATCCTATAGATGTGTTGGTGAGCAGGGAGGAGGGGAAGTGGCTTATAGTCCTATAAATATGTCTCAGTCTTTTAGTGAGCCTGTGCCCCTGGACTGTGACCTTCACAAATGCTTTTTAGTTTAGTTATTTTTTCCTCTTTAGGTAGGACAGGAAGTTTGGCGGGGGTTGGGGGGTGGGGGGCTGGAGTTAGGTATTTTCCTTTTTCAAGATCAGTTAAAATAGTTTTAACTCTCTGTTAAAATAGCTTCTCTTGAGGGCAGAGAAGAGAGCACTCCAGGCATATTTCAGAATGGCTACATTTCCCTTCCTCCAGCACAAGAGGATTTTTCTACAATTTTTCCTATGAGAACATAGTAGGATTCTTCAAGATAAAACCCATGTAAGTGTGGGGACTACCCTAAGCATGGGCACCCCTTAGTTCTTAACTCTCAAACTTGTCCACACTGAGCCTGTAGCAATTTAATTGTAGTTTAGGTTTTCCTAAACTGGCACTACTTTCTGCAGAGGTTTCTATCCTGGGAAGTTTTAGTTTTCTCTATCTGCCTGTCTGTCTCCTCAAGTTTGGAGGCAGTGATTTTCTTTCTTACCTTAATTCTCTGACGGTTCTAAGGAGAGTTGTTGATTTTGATTTTATTCAGCTTTCTTCTTGTTATATTGGTAGAGGTGGTGAATTCCTAGCTCCTTACATGCTGTACTGGACACTGGAAGCTCCCACAGTTTAGGATATATCTGATAAAGTACCATTCAAGAAAAAGAGAAAATAAAAAAATTTTAGATGCCCCCTGCTATACTAAACCCCAAACACTACTACCAAAAACAACAAATAGAAGAAATCCCAAAGACAAGAAAGACAACCCTGATATGGTTTGGCTGTGTCCCCACCCAAGTCTCATCTTGAATTGTAGTTCCCATAATCCTCGTGTGTCGGGGGAGGGACCCAGTCAGGGGTAACTGAACCATGGGGGCAGTTTCCCCCATACTGTTTTTGTGATAATGAGTGACTTCTCATGAAATCTGATGGTTTTATAAGCATCTGGCATTTCCCTTGCTGGCACTCATTCTCTCTCCTGCTGCCCTGTGAAGAGGTGCCTTCTGCCATGATTGTAAGTTTCTTGAGGCCTCCCCAGCCATCCGGAACTGTGAGTAAATTAAACCTATTTTCTTTATTAAGTACCCAGTCTTGGGTATTTCTTTATAGCAGTGTGAGAACAGACTAATACAGTATCCCACACTGCAAAAAGGCTGTTAAACTTTACCACTGACAGATTCTCAATGAAAGAGTATATTTTAGTAAGAAAGGAGTAATAGGATGTAAAGAAACAATGAAAATAAACCTTTAAGCCTTTTTTTTGATCATTGGTGATTCAGAATACAACAGATTTTTCTAATGGTTGGAACAACAGAAACTTTACCATCCATGATTTTGGATTAATTTTGCATAACCTATTCATTCACTTTCCATGATTCTCCAATATCAACTCTCATTTAGTATCACAAGCAACTAGTCCCCATTCTCTCCCCATTCCTACCTGCCATACCCATTCCCATGCTGTTCTTTTACTTTGAATAACTTATTTTTCCCTGGTTACTTATCTATAATTATGCTTGAAGGTTCAGTTATGTTCTATCTCCTCTCTTTGGTGCTGAATCATTTCCAAAATTTAATTTTGAGTATTGAGAGGACTTAAATCATGGGCCTTTTATGCATTGGTGTCTGGAGTCTTTCATTCAGTGCTTTTGTTCATATTCTTAAAAGACAATTTTTTCCAAACATTTCCATTAACAGCTTCCTTTTCCTCAGATGAAGTGTTATAAGGCTGTAGGATTTTTATCAAGGGAGACGTAACTTGTTTTCTTCCCTGCAGAGAGAGTGGAAGCTCCTCAGGTTCAGGAACCAAGATGTATTTATTGATACATATAATAAGATCTGTCTGTCAATATCATAAAATGGGAGTGGCTATCTAGTTTCCTTTTGACTAGTCAGACACAGAAACTTCAACCAAGTGATGCTTTTTGGGTCACTGTTTTCAGAAAGCCATGATACAAGTCTTATCCTTCAGATACTCATCTGTCTTACTATTTGGTCAATTTGACTTCAGACTAGTTGATATTGAAATACCAGAATGATTTTTTAAATATCATATCAGCTAATGTATGGCTTCTCAAACATGCCCATGTGGCTTCAAGCATTTGCATTCATATTTGTGAGTACAAATTGCCTTTAAATGAGCAATTAGTAGGCTATTGTATTAGTTTGTTTTCATGCTGCTGATAAAGACATCCACAATACTGGGCAATTTACAGATGAAAGAGGTTTAATTGGACTTATAGTTCTACGTGGCTGGGGAAGGTCTCACAATCATGGCAGAGGGTGAAAGGCCACTTCTTACATGGTGGTGGTAAGACAGAATGAGGAAGAAGCAAAAGCAGAAACCCCTGATAAACCCATCAGATCTTGTGAGACTTATTGACTATCACGAGAATAGCATGGGAAAGACCGGCCCCCATGATTCACTTATCTCCCCCTGGGACCCTCCCACAACAGGCAGGAATTCTGGGAGACACAATTCAAGTTGAAATTTGGGTAGGGACTCAGCCAAACCGTATCAAGTATTAAAAGGTTCTGCCAGAGAACAACTTTGTTCCTTTTGATGTCACTTTGAAGATTTAAAAGAATACCCATCCATGACCATATACTAAGAAAACAGGTATTCAAGTGCACATATAAAGGATATTTTTTAAGCTTGAAATCTCACATTGAGCACACACACACATGCACGTGCACACACACACACAATAAAAAGCCTGTTCACATTTGTAACCACTTTACATTATCTGCATATTTAGATAACTATTTGTCTTTTTTTTTTTTTTTTTTTTTTGAGAAGCAGAGTGAAAATTAACCAGATTGATTGAACATTGAACTACCTTTTTCATTCCTACCTCTTAGAAGTAGTCAGTTCCCCATGCTGTGTCTGGTCCTTGGTAATTTTGGCAACTCATTAGACCTATGAGCAATTGTAGGATGGGATGTACCAGATGAGTTGGTAGAATGCTGGTGCAATCACTGATGTTAATATTGAAGTCATTTACTGACATGATGTCACTGCATAAGTAGTGACCTCATCACCCTGTAATTTTTGTTGTTTCCCTTTATTGATTTTTCAACTACAGTGTGCATGTTTATCTCAATGCTAATATAATTTTATTTGAGAGTTCTTGGAGTCATGAGTCTTTCACACACTGGTGTCTGGAGTCTTTCAGTGTTTTTTTCCATATTCTTGAAAGGTATTTTTCCCCGAACCCTTCTATTAGCAGCCTCCTTACTCTCATGTGTAGTGTTGTAGGGCTATAGGATTCTCATAAAGGCTTCTTTTCTGCTTATTTCTGCTTTGTCTAACTAACAATGTTATCACTTTTCTTTTTCTTTTTTTTTTTTTTTGAGACAGAGTCTTGCTCTGTGGCCCAGGCTGGAGTGCAGTGGCGTAATCTCAGCTCACTGCAAGCACCACCTCCTGGGTTCACGCCATTCTCCCACCTCAGCCTCCTGAGTAGCTGGGACTACAGTTGCCTGCTACCACACCTGGCTAATTTTGTTTTTGTGTTTTTAGCAGAGATGGGATTTCACCGTGTTAGCCAAGATGGTCTTGATTTCCTACCCTCATGATCTGCCTGCTTCGGCCTCCCGAAGTGCTGGGATTACAGGCATGAGCCACCACCATGCCCGGCCGTTATCACTATTCTTAAAGGAAGCTTTGGTTTACAAAGGTTTGCTACTGTACTTCCAGGTTTAAAGTTTCAGCTACTTCCTCAATCACTCAGAAAGGAGGTAAAGCACATTAGAAGGTTGAGTCAATGGGGAAACAATTGAAAAAAACAGTTAATATGTGACTTCTCATATCTCAAACCAACATGAAACACTTTCAGATGAACATCTGTTAAATAAAGATATACCTGTGTTCAGAATAATGTCTGTTGCTTTAGTTTAGCAGGAATGAGTTTCAACTTATTAACACTTTCAAGTTAGGTTTGAGAATCTGTATTCTCTCTCTTGAACTCCTTCTCTCTTATTTTCCATATGCAACTCTAACCATGCATGTGAAGATTTTATTTCAGTAAGTGAAATTTTTAATAAGCTCTTGAGAATAAAACGTTAGGGATAACTCAGGAAATTAAAATTCTACTTAAGATAGTTTAGGTGAGGTCTGTTGGAAGTAATTATGCAAAACGTAAGCATACATTTAAATTATGTTTTACCTAATAATGATTGTTTACAAGTTTTGGAAATAATTTTCTTTACCTTGATCAAATAAGAATGCAAACCTGAGTAATTTTTAGTGGAACAAGACACTGAGCAATTTTGTGGTAAGCCTAGTAGGTCAGAGCATCTGAGTGTGGCTTATGAAGCTAGATTTTGTGAGCGCAGATCTTGTCATTACCACTTATAAACTGGATAAACTAGAAAGTTGCCTAATTTCATTTTTCCTGTTTTCTCATTTGTCACATAGGTAGATGATAATCTAACCACAGAGGGCTGTTCTGAGGACAAATGAGTTAGTACCTATAAATTCCTTAGAGCAGGGCTGGGCACATAGCAAGTACTCGAGTATTAGTTTTAAAAGACTCACATCATAGAGCTATATGCTTTTGAAGACGTTTTGTTTTCCTGCAGTACAGATAGAAACTGCACATCTTTAAAATATATTTAGACTTTGCTAGCTGACAATTTCTATAACAATATATCATATCATTATAAATTGTGATCCTATACTGTAAAATATAGAAGCCACATAAAAGTTTAGATTTATAAGGCTATCTCAGGTACCTATCAGTAATACTATAGACAGCATAGTACATAAAAGTGACAGCAAGCTTCAGCGTCTCTGCAATAACCATGGAATTCAAAGTTGTCTGAAAAGTAATTTTAAATGTACTAGTTTTCTAGAACTGTGTATATAGTAGTGGTTGTGGAGTCATTTATTAGAACAAAAGTTCTTTATGAAGGCTTTTGTGAATAAAGACAAAAATTACTCTAAATATTAGGCTTTTATGTGTTACTTGGTAGTGCATTTTCTAAAAGAAGCAAGTTTCATGTTCTTAATAATTTGAGTCTTGAGACCAGAAACTTGTTTGCTCCCTGGGTCTACCAATAACCATTAACCCATCTAGACCTCAGTTTTTCTCATCTGTACAATGGAGATAATAATACATAGGTTTCTGAGTCACAAGTTAGATAATATATATGAAAACACTATTTATATTATAGGATTCATTAGAACACTATATTATTCTAGTGTTTCTAAAATGTTAAAGTTCTCGTGGAAGTTATTTAGGGCTGCATAAAAATTAGTTCTGTCATTAAATGAGTTTGGGAAACATTATTGAAGTCAAGAAGTAGCAGCTACTCTTAGGGCTCTGCAGGGATTCCTCAGGACTTCCCACTTCCATGCTGGAGCTGACGTCCCACTGCCTGTGCTGGAAGTGCTCAAAATTCACCCACTTCTGGAGCAAAACCCTTCCAATGAGTGACAGCAGTTGTTATATAAATCCAGAGCTTTCCTGCCCCTCAGATGGAATAGATCTAAGGTAGAGATTCTAACCTGTGTCCCAGCATTTCTCTGTGGAATTAAGCTCCAGTTGCCCTCAGTACCTGCTGACTTGATAACACAGCCTTGATTGCTTGTCTTTTCTTCCTTTTTCACTTTTCCATTCCCTACCCTTGTTTTCTGCACCTCCTCCAAATACCACTAGCATTTGGATCCTCTTCTCATGATGTGCTTCTGGGGGAATCCCAAACTAAGACAATAGAATAGCATCCTTTATGGAAATTCACAATTACTTTTGCATATTAAAGACTTGGAGAAGTCCAGAAACAGTAACTCACTGACATTTTGCAGATTTTTAGTCTTCCAACCTTCCTTACATCATCTGTTAAAAGAGGAGTTTTGATCAGATTAGTGGTTTTCAATCATTTTTTATCAATTATAAACCTTTAAACACTGAAATATGTGGAATTGCACATTACAAAGTATATATTTTTCATACGTATATGTATAAAATTAATTTATGCATGTAATTCATAGCACTTGCTTATTATAAATAAATCAATGAGAACAATCTGGCTATTTGGAATAACACCTGAACTTTAAAACTGGGATTGTAAACAGCAATTGAAGTTTTTAATCAGTCTCATCATTGAATTTAGTTTCATATTTTATTTGGTTTGACAATGTTGGAATATTACAATTAAATACTTAAAGTAGTACCAGTGTTTAAATGGTCTGTTTTGCAATTTCAGAAGTATTTTCAATTGAACTGAATCAATACCTTGAAAGAGGTGGTAGAAACTGTTAACAACAAAGTTAAATCAATGCCAGAGTATATGTATGAACTGTCATACACCATCACTGGTGAGCTTCCAATTAAGAGTAAGTTCACGCTCATGTGCCTAAGTCAGTCATATTCACTTCTTTTAAAGGGATATATGTTTCTAATATTCTTTATATCATCAAGAAATATTTAAAATAGTAATTTATATACTTTATATATTTTAGTGCCTTTTCTTGTTAGAAATTCAAAATTTTTCCACCAGTCAGTTTTACAGATATTTATGCTTAGCATATTATAGTCAAAGACTTAGTTTGTGTCATTCCCCATAACATATCTGTAGTTGTAAGTATTATGACATTATAACCCTAACATGCCAAACTGAACTCGTTCCACTTACTAAAGCTATCAGGTGGTGGAATCACATTGTGTTTGGAATATGCTTAGTGAGGTTTATTTTATAAACAAACACTCATGTGCATTTTCATTTGAAATAATCATATAATAAATATGCTTATTTTGATTAACATACCTAGTTAAGTTCCCTGCGAAATGTGAATTATACTATTCTAGGCCATTAGAATCACAGATAATTCCCAAACTAGAAAATATAAAGAGAACATTTATTTGTGTGGCTTGTCCAACTCTATTTGAATATCCTGGCATACAGCATCAGGTCTCATCTAGACAACACATAGTTGAATATATTTTAGTAAGTTTTTTTGGTTTTTTTTTTTTTTGAGACAAAGTCTTACTCTGTCACCCAGGCTGGAGTGCAATGACGCAATCTTGGCTCACTGCAACCTCTGCCTCCCGGGTTCAAGCGATTCTCCTGCCCCAGCCTCCTGAGTAGCTGGGATTACAGGTGCACGCCAGCATGCCTGGCTAATTTTTGTATTTTTAGTAGAGACGGGGTTTCACCATGTTGGTCAGGCTGGTCTCGAACTCCTGACCTCGTGAATCCACCCACCTCAGCTTCCCAAAGTGCTGGGATTACAGGCGGGAGCCACTGCGCCGGGCTTTTAGTAACCATTTTAATAGAAGCTGTAGCTCCTGTGTGTCACATCATTTTTCAGATTGATGTTATATTAAAAATGGGACTAAATGCTTAAAATTTGTTTCCATTTTGTCTGTGTGCAGTGTTTTTACAAAGTAACAAATCTATCTTTTCTTCTATGAAGTTATATAAAAATGAGCAAGGAAAGCTCTGCAATACCTTTTATCTTTGGCCAATTGATTTGTAAAGAAATGCACTAATGGGGGACTTTACTTCTCATGTACCTTCTTTTTTATCTGAATTTTATTTTTCACATAAGGGTACAAATTTCATTATTCAGCTCTGTGCCGTCATAACATGCTTTGGAACGCCAACAGAGCAGGCTTTAGTAAACGACCTTGACCACCTCAGTGTTGCTTCTCTATGTGTATTTTTTATTCTTTTTTTTTTTTTTTTACTCTGGATGATTCTTTAAGTGCATTTTCATTGTCAGATTTTAATTTTGTGTGTCGGCAAAGGCACATCCTCAAAGCTTGGCCTCCACAGGAAGCATTTTAAGATTCTCTTCCTTATAAGAAATTACAAATGAAATTAAAAACCAAGATTTCTTCAGTTCTCTCCTTCATTAGAAAAGTTGTTAATTATTTTAGAGATAGGATATTGCTCTATTGCCCAAGCTTGAGTGCAGTGGTGTCATCACAACTTACTGTGGGCTCCAACTACCAGGCTCAAGCGGTTCTCCTGTCTCCGCCTCCCAAGGTGCTAGGATTACAGTAGCCTGCCAAGCTAATTTTTTTCTTTTTTTGTAGAAACAGGGTTTCCCTATGTTGCCCAGACTGGTTTTGAACTTCTGGCCTCAAGCAGTCCTAACACCTTGGCCTCCCAAAGCACTGAGATTGCAGGTATGAGCCACTGAGCCCGGCCCCACCTTCATTTTTATTATTCAGAGATAGTGTTTGTTAAGGGACCAGATATAGAAGATTTTGCCCCAGGCTTTTCCTCTATGAAATAAAATTAGTACTGCTCTCTCAAATCAAATATGGAGAGGATAAAATAAATGCCTTGCAATGCCCTTTGAAGACACAAAGGAACCAAATCTAATGTTTAATTGTGATGTTTGTAAACTAGAAGGACAGAGATGTCTAGGTTGTTGGGAGAATTAGCAAAAATTATTTAGTACCAATTAAAGTAACAGAACTCTGAAATAAAATTTATGTATTTATAATGTATATGCAGCACATATTTATTATTTATGCCATGCACTGTCTAGGCTCTAAAACTACAACTGAGAACAAGATAATCACCCTCTCTTTCCTTCTCAGATCTTACAGTTTTCGGTGTTACAATAAAGAAGTACAAGGTGGTATGGGAGTAAATCGTGGGAAAAACTCACATGGTCTACCTGGTAAAGGGAAGACCATGTTAGTTTATTTTAAGCTCGTTAGAATATTTATGCCATGAAATTTCATCCGCAGTAATTGGGATCCATATGTTAGAAGCAATTTTCTCAGGTTTAAGGAAACCATCACTTACAGGTCATGCATCTTGGTAGAGTCAATGGTTTTGAAGTCACCACTGTGTCTGAGTTTACGTATGTCATTAAGTTAAAGCTAAGTTCTACATTTAGAACTGATATAGGTTCTAGTTACTTTTGGTGCGAAAGTAATTGTGGTTTTTGCCACAATTAAAATGGCAAAACCGTAATTACTTTTGCACCAACCTCATAATATTATTGACTCTTAGAGAGAGCTTAGACCTTCAGTTTCAAATGCAGACCTGAATTATTATCTGCTTCATTCACACTCTAGAAATGGATGATTGTGAAATAACTGCAATTGTACTAAAATAGTCACAATGGAATTAGAGAGCTGCTGAATAATAGTTTTAGTACATTAATGTCTTTACTTCCTCCTCCGAAGCCAAATAGGCTTTCTTATAATGTGTTGATTCAGGTTTAGGATAGCCAGAATGTTATGAATGAGAAAACTGGATCTGGAAAGAAGTCTTCAGTACATATTTAATCTGCCTGATACTGGTAGTAACTTTTTCTCTCACTTTATTAACAAGGATATGTAATAACATATCTTACCTTACTCCCTCCAATTCCTAAACTCGTAATTTCAGACTTAGGTCTTAGTATTCCTGAATGTGTCACTAATCACTTTTCTGAAAAGCCTCACAGTACTTCTAATTTATGAAAGAGATAGTGCGGGTTTTCTGATGGGCTGCTTTAAGCTGCTGGGGTGTGGTTTTTGTATTGCTGTTCCAAGGGAAGAGAGGCAGAAAAAAGGGAGTGGGTGAGAAACCCAAGGCTCCTTTTCCCCTACCTTGGGTTTTTCCTGGGGCCAGGCTTGTATGTGAGACATGTTAAAGCTCAACTTTTAGGTCTTTTTGTTATTGTTATAAAAATTTGCATATGGTCCTATTAGAAAAGGAAGAACAAGGAAAAATAAGCAGATGAAAAACAGGTCCGAGGGTAAAGACATTTTCAAGTATTTCTGAGATCAGTCACTCCACTTCCTGTGTTTTACAGATAGGGAAACTCAACCCAACATATTTATTCTTGAAATCAGAAACCAAATACAAAGTTTTTTGTTGTTTATTTTGAATTAACAATAAACTTTTCCTTCCTTTTTCCCCTTTGCTGAAAACATTAGAAAAATCATTTGTTGAATTAATCTAACCTTGGGTAAATAGCTGTGTGACTCTCCCATGATGTGTGATGTCTAGGAGTCTTAACATTTTCTAGGTCTCTAATTCATGCAACAAATATTTCTAAGTGTGTATGTGAGGGTGGGTGGGTGGATGTTAGTGGTGATAACCACACACATGTATTTAGAATATCCAAGATGCATTTAGCCCTAAGCAATTCCTTCTTCACCTAGTTTCTAAACCCATGTGTATTTCAAGAGAATCTTAATCCATATGTTCCTGATTTACTTTCACTAAGTCATCTGCATGTTGTTGGTAAGAGTCCTTTGATGTCTAAGAAGACTTATGAGCAATTTTTATGGCCTCTCTGGGCCTTTGTTCTTTCAAGAGGCAAGATGTGCTTTGCTTGCATGGATGGCACTCTTAGTGTAACAATCCAAAAGTTCCCTAAAATTTGGAAAGAAGACAGAGGGAATCCTAATCTTGACCAAAGGCCCATTCTTTTTCTCAAGGCCAAAACTTTAGAGAAAAGGTCTCATCTGACTCAGGAGAGGAATATGCTGTCATAATTCCAGCATCACTTTTCTTTGTGCTTTGATCCTTCTGTGTTGACACAAAGTGATTCCTCTTGGCTTTTTGGGAGGGATAGTTTATTAAAATATTATTTTGTGCTTACGATCCCTTCATTTATTTTTCTTTCCTCACTTCGCATGGGGGACCAGGCCCTTAATAGTCCCCTGCCTCAGAGAATTTTTGTTTTGTTTTGTTTTGTTTGTTTTTGTTTTTGGTAGGGTTGAGAGCAGAATCTTAAACTTATTAAAGTCATTACCCCATTTAATGTGTAATTAGCCGTGAAAGTATGGAGAAAGAGAGGGAGTTGTTTTTTAAGGCAGGGAGTCCAGGAAGGGTCATCCTTTTGGCTGAGATGGCAAAAGAGAATAATAGGTCCATTTGGAATGGGGTACATATGCCACTTCTGGCAAAGTCCTGGAGAGGTGACAAAATCTCAGAAGTGATGACCAATGGAAACACTGGGAGTTGTACCCTGAGTTTAGGAGTTCCAAATGTGGTCCAGTTTCCTATATTCCATGCAAGGCGGAGAATCAGCTAAGCTGCCTGTGACCTACAGGAACCTTATGGACTGGCTCACTGGGCATCTCAGGAGGGACCAGTGTGAACAGTGTGAGAATTCCCTTATCAGGGATACCCTGGTGCTACACAACACCTTGGGACCTCTCCTCCTTGTAGGAGTAATAATGACTAACACTGAATTTTCTTCAGTACAGTAGAATGAAGCTGTTATCAGATTGAATTTGACAAAGAAAATGTGGACATGTGACATACCTGAGTCTGTAATAAGATTTATTTGTGCTACACTCACTTGTATGTATGTATTTATGTATTTATTTACTTGAGTCAGGGTCTTGCTTTGTTGCCCAGACTGGAGTGCAGTGGCACGATCACACCTCACTGCAGCCTGAATCTTCCAGGCTCAAGTGATTTTCTCATCTCAGCCCCCCTTGTAGCTGGGACTGCAGGCCACCATGCTCGGGTGTTTTTTTTTTTTTCTTTCTGTCTTTTCTTTGTTTTTCTTTTTCAGCAGAGACAAGGTCTTGCTATGTTGTCCAGGCTGGTCTTGAACCTCTGAACTCAAGTAATTCTCCCATCTCAGCCTCCCAAAGTACTAGGATTACAGGTGCGAGCTGCCACACCCAGCTCTTTTTATTTTTGAATACTATAAATATCAGTCCATCTCCTAGGTGATATTGTCAGGCTTTGGACTGGGGGAGGTGGTCAATGATATAAAAGAAGCTTCCCTCCTGCCTTCAAGTTACTTATAACAGAGTCATAAACAGAGGCAAGGCTGTCACACTGATTTTTGTCAACTTTTATGAAATGCCTTAATAAATTCTAAGCACCATACTAATTGCTTTAACGGATAATGTCATTTAATCTTTGCAATAATTCTGCAAGACAGAAACTTTTATTCTCATTTTACAGATAAGGAAGTTGAGGTTTAGAAAGAGGGCAGCTTCCCAAATATCATGGAGCTGGTGAATGATCAAGCCAGGACCTGATCTGAGTCAATTTGATTCTGGTTTCTGTGCTCTTAATCCCAATTTTATACCGCTTTTGATAAGCTGTAAACTAGTTCATATAATTAAATGTGGCGGAGGGCGGGAAGAGGGAGTGAGCAAGTTCAAAAAGAAGAGTTTAGTGAAGGCTGGAGTGACCAGGGATGGGCTCATGAGGAGATGAGGTTTAAAATGAGTCATAGAATAGTAAGCTTGGAATATAACTTGAACACTGTCTAATTTGTTCACTGACCTTTACAGATATGGAAACTGAGCCCTCACACATGGACCAAATTCTGCCAAGCAGAGGATAAAGGCAGAACAACATGATTGAAGGTATGGAGGTGGGGTTGATTACAGCATAGTCATTTTTACAGTAAGAAATCAAGCCAGAACACAACAGAAAGTGATTTGGGCATAGATGTAAGTTACAGTCAACTCTGTAGGACAATGTGGTGTGCAGAAATTGTAGAGATCTGTGACTTGTAGGCCATAGCCCTGGACATTATCTCAAAATATGTTTCCGACCTTAGTGTCTTGAGTGTTTGTCAAAAATATTTATTTCTGGATCCCACGATATATCTAGGTCAGAAATTTTATCTTGATAGAAGTTGGTTTTTGGCATTTTTCACAGGCCCTTCACTCCAGCATCCTAGTGATTCAGATATTCACTGAAGATTAAAAACTATTGCTGTAGACAGTGGGGTCAGGTACATGGCAGTCACAGGAGATTCTGGGACAGAGAACAGGCCTATGAGAACTTACCATGTGGTAGAACATGGATTTGAGACTATCGTGATCAGCCCAGATATGGATGTCAGTTAGGATACAGCACAGGGCTTATGGTCTTGGGAACAGCCTAGTGTCTAAGAGAACAAATGGAAACAGCTGAATAAAGCTTCATTTGGAAAAAAAAAAAGAAAAACTAATAGACTTGGTGACCAGATAGATTAGAGTGTTCAAATCATTTACTAGTCCTGTCATCTGTACCTCATAAATAGTTCACAGCTGCTACTAGCTTTCTCCATTCTCTCATCTCAGGCCTACCTTACTGCTGCTGTCTTTGCTATTTTCCCTAACTTAATTCTTGTCTGCTGCCCCTGCCCTCATCTATTCCTCACTGTTGGGAGAGTGACGATTGTAAAATGCAAAACCTGCCATGTGACTGGTCTGCTTAAAAGTGTTTAACCCTTTTCTGTTGCTCTCAGAATAGCTTAAACTTCCTTAAAAAGCATACAGGGCCCTTCATGGTTTGTCTTTTATTACTTCTGAACTCCTTTTTCTCTTGCCACTCCTTGTACCTCTTGGTCTCAGCTATGCTAAACTTGGATATCCTTTTCACAACTCTGAATCTTTGCACATGCTCTGCTCTCTCTTTCTGGAACACTGTTCCCCTTCTCTCTTCTCTAGTGAACTTAGATTTCAAATCCTCCTGTAAGACTTCCTTGACAACCACCCTGCTCCAGATGGGTTTAGGACCTCCTCCTTTGTGTTCCCATTGCACTCTGTTTTTTCACCTAATGTACAAGCTCCTTGAGGGAAGGCCATGTCTTATTGACGGTTGTAACCTGGTACCTAATATGGTGTCTGGACCATATAGGTCCACATGAAATGTTTGTTCAATGAATGAACAAATGAGTAATCAAAAGAGAAGGAGGAGCCAAGGATTTCACGCCCCATTAACTGAAGGAATGATGATGTCAGAGCTCTTACTCATCTCTTCAACAAATTCTACCTTAGTCTTAAAGAAAATACAGGATCCTTTTCTTTGTCAGGGCAAAAACAGTAGTGACAATAACTTCAAAACCTGAACTACTTTAACTATACCTGTTTCCCGAGCACTTAGAAGTCGACAGCTCTTCCAATCAGAGGAGTAATGGTCAGATTGTGTATGACAAGACTGAACCTAGTATGTATCAATTCTATCTTGGATAAATCATGTCAAGACAGAGGACTACCCACTTTTTCATTAAACAGCAGGTTTTTGCTACTTAAAAAGAACCTTTTTTTCCACTGGGAGAGGGTAAGGCAGGGAACAGGATGCCTTGATCCTGGGAAGAAGCAGCAACCTACTTTGTGTGTTGACTTTCTGTTTGTGAGATATATAGTCAGCATTTCTAATGAATCTGCTCGAAGCGGCTGGAATATTATGATTTATAGCACCTTCCCACTCTCTATCATAGCATTTTATTAGATGGATGGGAAGCTGGTAGTAATGAGGTTAGGAATGAGAAAACATCCATCAAGCCTTGCTACATCTTCTCAGGAAAGACAACACACTATCTCATATGTCACAGGCAGTGATCTAGGTCACGATGATATAAAATGCATGATTAAAACCAAGCATTTGACACTAGATAATAGGCATCTAGTTAAAAAATAGCTCTAGTGTTCCCGACTTTTAATTAAACCCAACTCGTAAATATGCACTGTGGTAAATATACTGCAGAATGGGCCTTGTTTATATTCCACCACATAACAATTACCTCCAGAATGGGTGCTTTATTTCACTACATGGTGTTATTAGTCAGGCGATGGACTGAAATACAAATGTTAAGCCAGTGATGTCAGACAGGCATGCCAGAGCAGAATCATCCACCGACTCCTGCTGTCCCCTCCCACCTTCCTTGTTTTCATGCCTCCTTCCCTCTCCAATATCCTTTCACCCTCTCTACAAAGTTATCAATTTAAAATGAAACACATTTAGTCATTTCCAGCAATCTCTCACCATACCTTCGATTGCATCAGTGATAACTGGAAGAGAGAAGATGTTTTAAATGCATAACCATGGCATTCAGTAAATCTGTCCTATTAACAGGTTTATTCTTTGACAGATGATTCATTTCTGAGAAAGTTTTAAAGATATCAAATCTGGAACTAATTACTAATACTAATATAAATGCTAATGTAAAATTAGATGATGAGGGGGTGGGAAACAGGCTAATAAAGCAGTCTAAAATTTTTTTATTAAGTTCTTAGAAATTCTTGACTGATAGAATGGACCATGAACAGAACACTGGTGTAGGATCTCTGTCTCTCTGTGTCTCTCTCTCTCTCTCTCTCATCTATCTTTTAGAGGAGGGATCTTGCTCTGTTTCCCAGGCTGATATGAACTCCTGGGCTCAAGCAGTCCTCCTGCCTTAGCCTCTGAAGTAGCTGGGACTACACACATGTACCACTGTGCCAAGCCAGGCTCTAGATTTAACTCTAACATTAATTGATCATTTGACATTTATCTTGTCTGAAGATGAAACTTTGGTGAGTTTTCAAATTTGAAAAATGAGGGGATTAGTTAGGACCTTTTCTAATATCTCTTCCCTTTTAGTGTCTATGAATCTGTTAAATCAGTGTGTCCAAACTTCAATGTCGTACAGATCTCTTTGGGATCTTGTTAAGATGCAGATTTTGATTCAGCAGGTCTGAGATGGGACTTGAGATTCTGCATTTCTGACAGCCTCCCAGGAAATGCTGATGCCATTGGTCCACAGACTACACTTTGAGTAGCCAGTTGTTAAAATACAAGGATTATTTTTCACTGTTGCAACTTTTAAACTTCTGGGTCTTTCTTTTTCTCTCTCTCCAGTGTAATTACTTATTATTTGTGTAACGTCCATAGAACACCTACCTTCTTTAAATGGTATGTTAGAACTGCTATCTTTTGGCTAGCTATATTAAGATCATTTCTGAATATATGATTACCCTCATGAAGTTCAGTTCAATTTAGTTAATATTTCTCAAGTGTCACGATCTAATTTAGTAACCTATCCCTGTGATCAGACAACTCTCCGTCAAAGCAATTTCTCATCCCTTTAGATCCAACATGTTCACATTTAAGCTCGTTTATCTTTCTCTGATTTCAAAGGAGATGAGGAACAGCTCATCACCTGTGGAAGTCGTGTGTCCTAAATTGGCGTGGACAGACCATGTGCCTTACGGCAAGAAAATTCTGTGAATAAACAGGAAGCCAACCAGCCAGGCCTGTCCCCTAAGACTTGTGTCTTCCCAGAACGGAGGAGCAAATGGTTTCATACCCAGGATAGTCAGGCTGTTAACCAGCCACAAACAGCTGTGTCTGGGCTGTTCTGTGCTGCCTGTGTGCACTTGGAATAAGGAGAGTGTATTCTCTTCTTAGGCTGCTATGAAGAACTACTGGAGAATGGGTGATTTATAAAGGAAAGAGGTTTAATTAGACTCACAGTTCCGCATGGCTGGGGAGGCCTCAGGAAATTTACATTCATGTCAGAAGGCACCTCTTCACAGGGTGGCAGGAGAGCAAATGAGAGCCAAGTGAAGAGGGAAGCCCCTGGTGAAACCATCTGACCTTGTGAGAACTTACTATCACAGGAATAGGATGGGGGAAACCGCCCCCATGATTCAATTACCTCCCACCGGGTCCCTCCCATGACTCCTGGGGATTATGGAAACCACAATTCAAGAGGAGGTTTGGGTGGAGACACAGCCAAACCACATCAGAGAGTTTCTTCCTGCGTGAGATTTATATTTTATTTCTTTCTAATGTGAAGATTACACCTCTATTCTCCTTGCCTTTATTTTCATTCAGTTTTGATGTGATTGCTGTAATTATGTGTCAGCTATTACCAAGCACATTCTAATTACTCCATTTTTTTGCTAGGATTGCTGGTACTACATACCCTTTTGTTCATTAGTGAACTCTGAGGAGACTTCCTTGCACATGTCATGCTTTAGAGACAGTCTGATTTTACTTGATGAGTGATACTCAAAAGCACTATTATTTTGAACCAATTCACAAAATTAACATGTGATTTCAATTGGATTTTCCTAATGCAGTACAGCATTTTCCATTGCTAAATGTGTTATTGCTAGGAAAAAAAAATCAATGTCATTATTTAACAAGAGTACCAAAAAGAAAGAAAACAGTTATGAATCAATGTTGTGCTTTCAACTCTTAAAGATAGGAACCATGGTTTTTTAAATTCTCTTTTTTGTTTTCTTTTCTTTTCTTTTTTTTTTTTTTTTTTTTGAGACAGAGTCTCACTTTGTTGCCCAGACTGGAGTGCAGTGGCACAGTCCTGGCTCACTGCAATCTCTACCTACCAGGTTCAAGTGATTTTCCTGCGTCAGCCTCCCAGGTAGCTGGGATTACAAGCATGTGCAATCACACTCAGTTAATTTTTGTATTTTTAGTAGAGACAGGGTGTCACCATGTTGGCCAGGCTGATCTCGAACTCTTGACCTCAGGTGATCCACCCGCCTTGGCCTCCCAAAGTCGGCTGAGATTACAGGCATGAGCCACTGCACCCAGCCAAATTTTCTTTTCTTTTTTTTTTAAAGATAATTCTGAGTTCTTTATTGTTCTCAAACATACCTTCTACATGTACCTTCTTGGAGATGTCTCAAAAACTTTCTTTTATAACATACACAGCCCTGGTCCAGCACAGAATTTCACTGACATCTAGTCATTCCCCAACTGTCTGGATTATGCTTTTTAAAAAACTTTTAAGTTCAAAGGTACATGTGCAGGTTTGTTATACAGGTAGATTCATGTCACAGGGGTTTGTAGTATAGATTATTTAATAATGCAGGTATTAAGCCTAGTAACCATTAGTTATTTTTCCTGGTCCTCTCCCTCTTCCCCTCTTCCACCCTCAGGTAGGCCTCAGTGTCTGTGTTCCCCTCTATGTGTCCATGTGTTCTCATCATTTAGCTCCCACTTACAAGTGAGAACATGTGGCATTTGGTTTTCTGTTCTTGCATTAGTTTGCTATGGCTAATGGCCTCCAGCTCCATCCATGTTTTTGCAAAGGACATGATCTTGTTCTTTTTATAGCTGCGTAGTATCCATGTAACCAAAAAGCACTTGTACCCCAAAAGCTATTGAAATTTAAAAAATACTTTGAAAAGAAGGAAAAAATTAAAACATTTTTCAAAATAATAGAAAAAATAGAAGTACAATTTACAAAATTAAAAACTCATGTAACTGTACAACATGAAGAATAAGCCTAATGTAAAATCCTATGGACTTTAGTTCATAATGTATCACTTTTGGTTCATCAGTTGTAACAAGTATACCGTATTAATGGAAGATGTTAATTGTATGGAAAACTGTGTATGGGGTGCGTGTTGTGGGAGGTGGGAGAGTAAATGAGGGTGGAAGACAAAGGTGTTATTGGGAGTTTCCCAAACTTTCTGCTCTTTTTTTTTCTGTAAACCTACAACTGCCTAAAAGTCAAGTTTATTATCTTTACAAATATATAAACTATCACGATCCACACAATATTTATTACAAATTGTCCCATTCTTGAATATAGATTGCTGAACTGTTTTCCATTTTACACAAAGAACTTTGCAAATTCAGCTTCAATTTCCATTTTTGATTGAAAAACATCAGTACCTAATCACCTTTCCAGAAATTCTCAGGTAGCCAGCATGCTTCCAAAATCTTCTCAACTCTTTAGAATCTTCCCGAGTCCTTCCCCACATCATTCTTCATGTTTCAGCAACCTTATACTTCTTTTAGTACCCCAAACACAACAGGTTCTATACCATCTTGGCATATTTTGTAATTTTTCTCTTCATTTTCTTCAAATAGCTGGTTCTTTCTGATTTTCCAGGTCTGGATTTCACTGTTTCCCCGTGATAAGGTCTTCCAAGACCTTTCAATCTAAATTTGAGTTACCCTGAGCCCTGTATCCCCACCCCAAATATTTTCTATTATTATATTTTGTTGCCTTCATACCACTTACCACAATTTTAAATTACTTTTTTGTTTTCTTACTTATTCACCATTGTTCTTGCCCACTAGACTATAAGATCCCTAAGAGCCTGGAACCGTATATTTTGTTCATTAGTAATTACCCAGCACCCTGAGCAGTGCTAGGCACAGAGTAGAAGCTCAGCAATGGGGCAATTGATGGAGAAAATGATTTTAATATAAGATATGTAGGAGATAAAATAGTAAAAGTATATGTCATTAGTCACCTTTTTTGGTAATTAATTTGACAAACTTAATAAAATGGACAGTTTTCTTAAGGAAAATGTGAAGTGCTAAAAATAATGTAAGAGGGAACAGAAAATTTGAATATTCACAAAATAAATTAAGAAGGTTGTTAAAGAACTAACTCTGAAGAAAATACCAGGTAAAGAATATTTTAAGGATAATTTTCCCCAAACCTTCAAGGAAAAAAGCAATTTCTGTATTATTTTAAATGTTACTAAGCGTAGGAAAAGATGAATTGATCCCCAATTCAAATTTTATGAATAAAAAATATAGCCAGTTCTCTTAAGAACAAAGATTCAAAAATCCTAAATAAAAGTAATTCCAATATAGACTGTATTAAAATAATCTGCTATTAATATTTTATTAAGTTTAGAAAAAGATGAATTGTTCCCCAGTTCATTTTATGAATTGCAAAAATAGCTAGCTTACTTAGGAATAAAGATTCAAAACCCCTAAATAAATAATATCGACTGAAATACAACATTATATTAAAATACTAATACATTGTGCACATGCTGACTTTATCTGAGACTTGCAAAGAAATTGTAAAAGTAAAAAATTTATTAAAACAATTCATCATATTAAGAGATCATAGAAAAATTTTGTGATCATCTCAGTGTATGCTAAAAGGCATTTGTGAAATTCAATTTCAATGTATGAAGAAAATGTTTTGTGAAACAGTAATAGAAGGATATATATTTGGTATGAAGGAAAGTATTCTAAACCTAATGCAAATATTTAAACTAACTGTAAAAAACTAAAGGAAGAGTAGAGTAATATTTGAAAGTACATTTTACCCCATAAGTCTCAATTTCCTTACCTGTAAGATAGAAATAAAAAACAGAATCTATTTTATAGGGTTGTGGTGAAGATTATATGAAGTTTGTAAATAGCTTAGCACAGTACCTCGCACATAACAAACATTAAATTTGCATTTATTTTCCCTATTTATTATTAAAATACTGAGGGTAATTTCATTTTCAATAAGTATATAGACGCTTAAGGCAATTTAAAAGGAAAGGAGTGAAGCAAGATGGTCAGAAAAAGAGTATTATACTTGATTTTGGGTTGTGAGAGCCCAGAATAGTGAAGCTAAGGAGGGAGGGCCTTGGATTTAGAAGTTCACATTCCCAAACTTTGACACTGAATGACCTCATACTAAATCCATAAGCTGGGAAATGCTGAGGCCAGTTGACTAGACAAGAGGAACTATCATGGGAGTTACTCTGAGAAAGAACCAAAACACTGAATGTATTTCGCTTACCTAATCAAGCTAAACAAAGTATGTGTCTGGAGTCCTCACCTGGCCAGACTTTTTGAGAATCAAAATCATGTTGTCTGTGCCTTGAGACCTTGCTTGATAGTCATTTAGTTATAGGTTGAGGTAGTTTTGTGCCAATTTGGTGGTTTAAAATATCATACTCCATTTGATTCCGTTTTCTAGGGAAGATGCTTTTGTGATATATCCCAGCATGCTGATGACTCCAAGGAAGACCACTGGATACCTAGCAAGGTAAGAAAGAGAATAGTTTCTGTTCCGAGATTTTTAGGTTTGAGGCTGGCCTAGGTAGGCCACGTTGGGCTGGGGATGCTGGAGAGTTATCATCCCTGTGACAAATATATGCCTACTAATAATGCAGGTCAATATTATTATTTAGTTTTGTCTTAGAATGTTTAGTCAGTAATATAATACAAGAAATGGAAACTGTAAAAGTAATCATGTAATTCTTACTTATTATTTATAATTATGGATTATTAATTATATATTAGAAATATAATTATTTTTAATTTGTAGGATTGGTTACCTGGAAAAACTAAAAGAATTGATTGTAAGGCCCTGAGGTCTAATAGTAGAAATAGAGTTCAATAAGGGAATTCTCATATATAAGAATTCATAGAGTTCTTACAGATAGCAATAACTATCAAAAATATAAAGGAAAAAATGCCTTTCAGAATAACAACATAAATTTATTTAAGTGAAACTTGGGAGATCTCTTTTTAAAAAGTGCAAAACATTTAGTAAAGGACAAAAGAATTAAGTAGTTATCTACCCTATTCTCAGGTAGGAAGAATCAGGATTTAAAGATATCAGAGTGCCCTCAATTTATATCAGTTATGTAAGGTCAATAGTATAGTGCATTTTTGGTTCTACCTGATGAAATGATTTTGCAGTTATATAATATGATGAGCTATAATAACAGCTATAACATCAGTATAGAGAGGATAAGAGGTTTAATATATGCACTACCAAATATTAAAGTAAGTGATAAATATGCAATCAAAATAGTGTGTCAAGATTAGATCTATTAACAGAATAAAATCTAGTAATTGACACATATATATGTTAAAAACTGTATAGTAAGCAGAGGCTGGGTGTGGTGGCTCACACCTGTAATCCCAGCACTTTGGGAGGCTGAGGTGGCCAGATCATTTGCAACCAGGAGTTTGAGACCAGCCTGGCCAACATGTCGATACCCCATCTCTACTAAAAACACAAAAATTAGTCAGGTGTGGTGGCGGGAGGTGGAGGTTGCAGTGAGCTAAGATCATGCCACTGCACTCCAGCCTGGGCAACAGACTGAGACTGTCTCCCTTCAGAAAACCCCCAAAAATAAACCAAAAAAAGTGTATAGTAAGCAGAAATTATATTTAAAAAGGTACTGGAGATTTGGCTAATTAGTAACGACAACATAAGAAACAAATCAAACTATACTTTATATGATGAAATAACATTTAAATTTCAGATAGTTTATATATGTAAATATTAAAAATTAGATTACAAAGGTTACATTATAACCTTTGATTTATATGATATAAAATATATACTGTATTATATAACTTTATATTAGGATGTATTGTAAATTTATATGAATCAAAGATGTGGAAATCTTTTATAAACTTAATTCTTTCTTAAAAATTTATAAAACAGATGATTCAGATTCTGTAACTATTTAATGTTTTCTTAAATTCTTAAATTTAGGAAACTGAAATTTTAAATTAAAGAAAGTATACATTCTTAAAACTCACCGTAGTAAATAAGATATGAGGACCTGGAGGAAACCCAGAGAGACAGCAATTAAATGGGTCAAAATTAGCAAAGACAATTCTTCAGAGTCTGGAGATTCATCATGGGGTTTGCTACCTATTGAGGAATATTTATTTAATAAGATCTGTGGACTCTTTCATGAAGGTGTGGCAGTTGAGTTAGGGACTGCCCCTGTTTATTTACAACTCTGTGTTCTGGAAAAGCTGTTCTATTCAGCAACAGTTGAGTGCTAGATCCCATATCCCTCAATTTCCTTGGGTAGGAGAGCTATACCTGGTAGACTGGGAAGCTGGTAAACATTGGCACATCCGATTTTTCACAGCCCCGTGCTACAGAAGACGATATGAGTGGGTGGCAGCAGTGTCCGTTCCTCCATTTCCAACTCTTATAAGGTATATAGTATCTGGATGAGGAAACTGGTGAAAAATACAGTCCCTCAGCCTGGCGCGGTGGCTCACACCTGTAATCCCAGCACTTTGGGAGGCGGAGGCAGGCAGATCACGAGGTCAAGAGATCGAGACCATCCTGGCTAACACGGTGAAACCCCGTCTCTACTAAAAATACAAAAAAATTAGCCAGGCGCAGTGGCAGGGGCCTGTAGTCCCAGCTACTCGGGAGGCTGAGGCAGGAGAATGGCGTGAACCCCGGAAGCAGAGCTTGCAGTGAGCCGAGATTATACCACTGCACTCCAGCCTGGGTGACAGAGCGAGACTCCGTCTCAAAGAAAGAAAAAAATATTTGACAGTCCCTCAATTCTACACAGCTCTGTGTTGCGGGAGAGCTGCTCTACTGGGATTGGCAGCCAAGTGTCAGATCCCATCATCCCCAACTTCCTGGGGCAGAAAAGCTAATCTGGCTAGAATAGTAAGATGGCAAAACTCAGCAAATTTTATGCTCTTTGACTCTGGGCTGCAGAAGGTCTATACAGGGCTGTGATGGCAACTGGGTGGCAGAACCCCACCCCCACTATCCTCACACTCACACACTACTCCTTTTCTGTAGAGAGGATCCAGCTAGAGCGGTAAGTTCACTATTCTCTCTCAGGTCCTGCTTCATAACAAAATGTCTGCTTAGGGAAAGGGGAGAGTTAGAGAAATGCTAAAAGACTGGCCGTGACCCGTCTGTGCCAAAGATCCCCACAGTATTGCAATCAGACCGTGGAACAATTTATGCCTCAAGGTGTTAAAGCAATAGAGTGATCCACTAGCAATAAATGATGGATAACAGCTGGGTTGATACCAATAGAGTCAGACCTAGCAGAATCTTAACAGAGAGATTAAGGGAAGAAGAAAGTCAAAGAGAGCCTTGAAAAAACCATAGTTTTCCCTGGTGCCTAGGAAGACTGTGCACATGTCCAGGGCTACCTGCCTTGAGGAGCAACCAGAGAGACAGAACCATTAAGCTACCAGTTCCTGGTTGTATGCAGGGAAACTCATATACTTGGTAAACCATGAAAGCAATCTCTACCACATTCACAGATTGAAGAGTAAAAGGTGAAAACCCCACTGGTTCACGGGGCTTGTTAAAACCTCTGATCAATCAGCGTCTGATCACTAAATGGTGATAACACGGGATAACCTTCTAGGAAGCCAGGCCAAAAGATAAAAATAAAGAAAAAATATTTGAGTAGGAGCATCAGAGGCTGTATGCTGCAGAAAAAAATAGACTTTATTGAACTAGCCCAGCATCGCCATTAAGCAAATATAAAACAATCAACAAGAGAAGCCTCAGCTAGCCTGTGGACGTGGGTAAAATCAGTATGCAGAGCTGCTGCTATAGATAGACGCAGAGCAAGATGGCGGAATAGAAGGCTCCACTGATCGTCCCCTCTGCAAGGACGCCAAGTTAATAACTATCTACACAGAAGAAACACATTCATAAGAACCAAAAATCAGGTGAGCCCTCACAGTACCTGGTTTTAATGTCATGTCACTGAAAGAGGCACTAAAGAGATAGAAAAAGCAGTCCTGAATTGTGGACGCCACCACCTTCCCCCGAGGCAGCTGCAGCAGTGGGTGGTGTGGAAAACATTTCTGGGCGCTGGGGGAGAGAGAGCACAGCACTTACGAGGCGTTGAACTCCGTGCTGTCCTGTAAGAGCAGAAAGGAAAACTAGACCAAACTCAGCTGCTACCTGCCCATTGAGGGAGCATTTAAATCAGGCCTGGCCGAAGTGGAATCACAGTGGTCTGCCAAACTTGAGCTCTCATTTAACCTTACCACCATGGGCTACAGTGCCCTATGTCTCTAAATGAACTTGAAAGGCAGTCTAGGCAGTAAGGACTGCAACACCAACTCCTAGGTACTTCCTAGTGCTAAGCCAGGCTCAGACACAGTGGACTGGGGTGGGGGGCACATGACATTCTGAAACACCACTTGGGGCAACCAAGGGAGTCCTGGCATTACCCTTCCTCTAACCCCAGGCTGCACAGCTTACAGCTCCAAAGGAGACCTCTTTCTTCCACTTGAGGGGAGGAGAGGGAAGAGTCAGGAGGACTATCTTTTGCATCTTGGATACCAGCTCACCCACAGGGCACCAGTCAGAGTTGTGAGGCCACCATTCCAGGTCCTAGCTCCAAGATGACATTTCTAGATATACTGTGGGTCAGAAGGGTACCCACTACCTTGAAGGAAAGAACCCAGTCCTGGCAACATTCATCACCTGCTAACTGAAGAGCCTTTGGGCCCCAAATAAGCAGCAGGGATACCGAGGTACTACCTCAAGGGCCTTAGGTGAGCCTCTGATACTTAACTAGTTTCAGGTGAGACACAGCACATTACCAAGTGTGGTGGCTATGTGGCATAACTCCTTTTGCTTGAGAAAAGCAGGGGGAAATGTGAAGGAGGATTTGTCTTGCACCTTAGGTAACAGCACACGGCCACAGGATTATAGAACACCAACTGAGTTCTTGGGGTTTCTGATTTCAGAACTTGATTCCTGGATAGCATTTCTGGACCTGCCCTGGGCCAGAGGGGAGCCCACTACCCTGAAAAGTGAGTCCCACACCAGGCAGCATTCATGAGAAGCTGACTTAAGAGTCCTTGAGCCTTAAGGGAACATTGGTGGTAATCTGGCATTATTCATCATGGCCTGGGGTAGTGGTGGCTTCGGGGTGAGACTCCTCTGCCTTTGGGAAGGGGAGGGAAGAGTGGGAAAGACTGCATCTTGTGGTTTGACTGCTAGCTGATTCACTGTACAATAGAACACCAGGCAGAATTCTAAGGTTTTTGACTCTAGTTCCTGACTTCTGGATGGCACCTCCAGACCCACTCAGGGGCTAGGGAACTTCACTGCTCTGAAAGGAAGGACACAGTCCTGGCTGGCTTTGCCCCAGCTGATTGTAGAGCCCCAGGGCCCAAAGCAAACATTGGCAGTAGCCAGGGAATGATAACAGCAGGCATTAAATGAGACCCAGTGATATACTGGCTTCAGGTATGACCCAGTGCAGTCGTAGTGGTGGTGGCCACAGGAGTGCTTGTGTTACTCCACATCCAGCTTTAGGTCAGAACAGAAAGAAAAAGAGACTATTTGTTTGGGATACAGTAAGGGAAGAGAACAAGAGTCTCTGACTGGTATTCCAGATAATTCTCCCAGATCTTGTCCAAGATCATCAAGGCAGTACCTCTATGAATCTGCATAATCACAGCATTACTGGGCTTAGGGGTGCCTCTTAATGTGGATGTAGCTTAGAACACAACACTCAAGTCCTTTCAAATATCTGAAAAGCCTTCCCAAGAAGGACAGGTACAAATAAGCCCAGACAGTGAAGACTACAATCAATATCTAACTCTTCATTGCCCAGACACTGAAGAACATCTACTAGCATCAGCATCATCCAGGAAAACATGACCTCACCAAGTGAACTAAATAAGGCACCAGGGACCAATCTTGGAGAAACAGATATGTGACCTTTCAGACAAAGAATTCAAAATAGCTGTGATATGGTTTTGCTGTGTCCCCACCCAAATCTCATCTTGAATTGTAACTCTCATAATTTCCATGTGTTGTGGGAGGGACCCAGTGGGACGTAATTGAATCATGAGGGCAGGTCTTTCCCTTGCTATTCTCATGATAGTGAATAAGTCTCATGAGACCAGATGGTTTTATAAAGGTGGATTTTCTGGCACAAGCTTTTCTCTTGTCTGCTGCCATGATTGTGAGGCCTCCCTAGCCACGTGGAACTGCTGAGAGTCCATTAAACCTCTTTCTTTTGTAAATTGCCCAATCATAGGTGTCTTTGTCAGCAGTGTGAAAATTGACTAATACAAGCTGTTTTGAAGAAACTTAAAAGAAATGCAAGATAACACTGAGAAGGAATTCAGAAGTCTATCAGATACATTTAACAAAGATATTGAAATAATTAAAAAGAGTCCAGCAGAGGCTGGGTGCGGTGGCTCAAGCCTGTAATCCCAGCACTTTGGGAGGCCGAGAAGGGCAGATCACGAGGTCAGGAGATCAAGACCATCCTGGCTAACATGGTGAAACCCCATCTCTACTAAAAAAAATACAAAAAACTAGCCGGCATGGTGGCAGATGCCTGTAGTCCCAGCTACTTCGGAGGCTGAGGCAGGAGAATGGTGTGAACCTGGGAGGCGGAGCTTGCAGTGAGCTGAGATCCGGCCACTGCACTCCAGCCTGGGCGACAGAGCGAGACTCCGACTCAAAAAAAAAAAAAAAAAAAAAAAAAAGTCCAGCAGAAATTCTGGAGCTAAAAAATGCAATTGGCATGCTGAAGAATGCATGAAAGACCTTTAATAGCACAATTGGTCAAGCAGAAAAATTAGTGTACCTGAAGACAGGCTATTTGAAAATACACAGTCAGAGGAGACAGAAAAATGAAGGATATGTACAGGATCTAAAAAATTGCCCCAAAAGGGAAAAACTAAGAGTTATTGGCTTTAAAGAGGAGGTAGAAAAAGATATATGGCTGGGCATGGTGACTCACACCTGTATCCCAGCACTATGGGAGGCCATGGTAGGTGGATCACCTGAGGTCAGAAGTTTGAGACCAGCCTGGTCAACCGTAGCCAACATGATGAAATCCTGTCTCTACTAAAAATATAACACCACCAAAAAATTAGCCAGGCGTGGTGGTACATGCCTGTAATCCCAGCTACTTGGGAAGCCGAATTGCTTGAACCCAGGAGTTAGAGGTTGCAGTGAGGTGAGATTATGCCACTGCACTTCAGCTTGGTGACAGAGCAAGACTCCATATCAAAAAAAAAAAAAAAAAAAAAAAAAAAAAAGAGCGAGATGTGGGTAGAAAGTTTATTCAAAGGAATAATAACAAAGAACTTCCAAAACCTAGAGAAATACATCAATATCCAAGTAAAAGAAGGTTATAGAACACCAGGCAGATTTAACCCAAAAAAGACTACCTTGAGGCATTTAGTAATCAGACTCCCAGAAGTTAAGGTTAAAGAAAGGATCCTAAAAGCAGGAAAAGACAACATGAAATGGAGATCCAATATGTCTGTCAGCAGACTTTTCAGGTCAAGAAACAATGTCATGACATTTAAAGTGCTGAAGGAAAACAACTTTGACCCTGGAATAGTATATCTGACAAAAATATTCTTCAAACATGAAGGAGAAATAAAGACTTTCCCAGACAAACAAAAGCTGAGGGATTTCATCAGTATCAGGCCTGTCTTAAAACAAATGCAAAAGGGAGTATTTCAGTCAGAAATAAAAGGATGTTAATGAACAATACATTGTCTGAAGGTACAAAACTCACTGGTAGTGATAAGTACCTAGAAAAATACCACTGTAACTGGTGTGTAAACTACTGTGATACTAAGTACAAAGACTAAATGAAGAACCAATCAAAAATATTAACTACAACTTCATAAGACATAATTAGTACAATAAGATATAAATACAGATAACAAAGTTAAAAAGCAGGGGAATAAAGTCAATGCATAGAGTTTTAATTTTCTTTTTGCTTGTTTATTTGTTAATACAAACTGTGTTGTTATCAGGTTAAAATAATTGGTTATAAGTTAGTATCTGCAAGCCTCGTGGTAACCTCTAACCAGAAAAACATACAATGGATACACACAAAAAAATAAAAAGTAAGAAATTATATCACCAGATAAAATCACATTTCACTAGAGGAAGACAGAAAGGAAAGAAAGAAGAGAAGACCGCAGAACAACCAGAAAATAAGCAGCAAGATGGCTAGAGTAAATTTTTACTTATCAATAATAACATTGAATGTAAATAGACTAAACTCTCCAATCAAAAGACACAGGGTGGCTGAATGGATGAAAAAAACAAAACCCTTTAATCTCTTGCCTGCAAGAAACACTTTGCCTATAAAGACACACATAGATTGACAATAAAGGGATGAAAAATGATATTCTATGCCAAAGGAAACAAAAAGAGCAGAAGTAGCTATACTTATATCAGACAAAATAGATTTCAAGAGAAAAACTATAAGAAAAGACAAAGAGGATCAATGTATAATGATAATGGGGTCATTTCAGCAGGAGAATGTAACAATTGAAAATATATATGCACCCAACACTGGAGCATCTAGATATATAAAGCAAATATTATTAGAGTTAGAGATAGACCCCAATACAATAATAGCTGGAGACATCAACACCCAACTTTCAGCATTGGACAGATGTTCCAGACAGATAATCAGTAAAGAAACATCAGACTTAATCTGCATTACGGGAAGACCAAATGGATCTAATACAGATATTTACAGAACATTTCATTCCACGACTGAAGAATACACATTCTTTTCCTCAACACATGGATCATTCTCAAGGAGAGATGATATGTTAGGTCACAAAACAAGTCTTAAAACATTGAGAAGACAGAAATAATATCAAGCATCTTTTCTGACCACAATGGAACAGGAAAAGAAATAACAAGAGGGATTTTGGAAACTATACAAATACATGGAAGTTAAACAAAATGCTCCTGAATGACTGGTGGGTCAATGAAGAAATTAAGAGGAAATTGAAAAATTTCAGAGGGACATTATGTAATAATAAAAAGATTAGTCCAACAGGAAAATATCACAATCCTAAAGATAGATGCACCTAAGACTGGAGCTCCCAAATTCATAAAAGTGTTACTACATAACATAAGAAATGAGATGGATAGCAATACATTAATAATGGGGGACTTCAATACTTCACTGCCAGTGCTGGATAGCTCATCAAGACAAAAAGTCAACAAAGAAACAATGGACTTAAACTATACCCTAGGACAAATGGACTTAACAGATATTTACAGAACATTCTACTGAACAAATGCAGAATATACATTTTTTTCCATCACATGGAATATTCTCCAAGATAGGCCATATGATAGGTCACATAACAAGTCTAAATAAATTTAAGAAAGTTTTAATAAATTTAAGAAAATTGAAATTGTGTCATATACTCTCTCAGATCACAGTAGAATAAAACTGGAAACTAACTCCAGGCCGGACACGGTGGCTTATGCCTGTAATCCCAGCACTTTGGGAGGCCGAGGCAGGCGGATCACGAGGTCAGGAGATCAAGACCATCCTGGCTAACACAGTGAAACCCCGTCTCTACTAAAAATACAAAAAATTAACTGGGCATGGTGGCAGGTGCCTGTAGTCCCAGTTAAGTCAAGAGGCTGAGGCAGGAGAATGGCATGAACCCGGGAGGCAGAGCTTGCTTGCAGTGAGCTGAGATTGTGCCACTGTACTCCAGCCTGGGCGACAGAGCGCATTTCTGTCTTAAAAAACAAACAAAAAAAAAATCTTTATATTTCATTAAAAATGTGATACAAATATTAATAACCTACTCAAGTATATTTACCACCCAGCTTAAAAAATAAATTACTACTAATATTGTTGAAACTCATATTCCATAGTATATGTTCTTCTGCAACTTTCTTTTCTTCTAACGTTACCTTTATATGATTTATCCATATTTACATGTGCCTTTCATTTTTGCTGCTTCCTTGTATTCTATCATATGAATATATCATAATTTATTTAGTGATCTGTTCACCTATCAATGAACATTTAGATTGTGTATCTATTAGGATGGCATATACTATGCTAAGCTCAAATCTCAATGGCCTAAAATAAAATATTTTATTTTATTTTGGTTTGGATTTTGTATTGCAGATGCTGGATGTTCTGTCAGTCTGGATTCCACCCAAGATGTACATTTTATTCTATATGTCCACCTTGGGTGGGACCCAGACTGATGGGAACTCCACTCTCTGCAATACTCTGGCCACTGTAGCTGGGGAAATCGCTGAGGTAAATCATTTACAGTCTGTTAAAAACTCTCACCCAGAATTGACCCATGTTCCTTCCATTCAGATTGTACTGGCCACAGAAAATTACATGGCCACATTTAATTTCAAATGATTAGGTTAGAGCTGTGCAATACTGCCAACATACTCACGAAGAGAAGAATTGTAATACTAGAAAATAGCTCTAAGACAATTGCAAGTGGTTTTCAGAGGTTTGTCTTGTGGAGTGGAATTGTTAAGTCACAGGGTATAGACAGTTCAACTTTACTGGATGTTATCAGAATGCTCTCCAGAGTTATGTGAGCTTGTATTCCCACTAGCAATGCGTAAAAGTCATCTTTGTGCTGTGTCCTCACCAACATATTCAGACTTCTTTTCTGCTATCCTCTTATGCAGTGACTCCTCATTGTGGTTTTAATATTTATTTCTCTTATTACTAAGGAGGTGGGGTATCTTTCCAGGTGTTTATTAGCAATTCAAGCTTCCTTTTCTATCAATTGCCCATTTAAGTATTTTGTCTATTTTTCTGAGTTTGCTTTCATTTTTATGTTAGTTTATTGGATCCTAGCAGTTATTTTTGAATAATAATTATTTATGATTATTGGTGTTATAATGATCTTTCCCCAGTCAGCAATTTATTTTGATGCACTGAAGGTTTCAGTTTTATTATAGTCAAGTTTATCAAAAGTTTTTGCTAAGCTTTCTGAGTTCTTTGTGTGTGGATTTGCATGCACGCAAGTTCCCTTGTAAAAAAATCATTACTCTGATGTTGTAAATATATTTTTCATTTTACATGATGTACAGTTTTTCTTTCTATATTTAGCTACTTAATTCACTTGGAATTAGTATTTTGCATATAATGTGGGATAGGGATTTGAGTTTGCATTTTTTTCATATGGTTAGCCTACTGTCTCAACACAATTTAAGAATAGTCCAACATTTCACTAATTAGCATTGCTTTGTGATGTATGCTTGATATAGGTGTAGGAATCTTTCTGGGCCTTTTTCTTCTGTTTTATTTTTCTATTTCTCTAAATCTTTATCAATTCCACAGTATCTTATTATTTTACCTTTATAATAGCTTGACATTTGATAAGGAGTGTGGCTCTTTCATATTCATTCAACCAACACAAAGAAGGCATGTACTCTAGTCCAGGTAACTTTCCACATGTTGGAGAAATAAAATTGGAAAAAAATTTCTTCTTTCAAGGAATGTAGTCTTTTGAGAAAGTCTGCCTAGTGAACATATATATTAAAATACAAATGTTAATACTATAACATGTGCATATAATATGTGCTCCAGACACACTCTGTCTGGAATAGGAGAGAAGCGGAAACTGTGTTCAGAATTAAAAAAAAATTAGATTACACAATTCCAAATCTATTCCCAAGAAATTCTAGCCTTATCTATAAAATCAAGAGTAGTGTTTTGGTAGGTTAAGAATGGACCTTGGACTATAGTTTAGATATATCTGACCTAGAGGTGAAAACAATATATTTATTAAATAGATTTTGTATCCTATAATGTCTGCTTGGCACAAAGATTCCACAGAGATTCCATTTTGCTGATCTTTTTACTTCTATTTGACTTTAAATCTACTATTTTACATTCTTCATTATGGACAGGCCATTATGAAAAACGCTTGAGGGTTGATTACATTTGTGCCTAACTCTATAGGCCTAGAACTAGATTTAGGCCTATAGAATTTAAAAACTTACATGAAAGGAAGACAACCAGATGATAACTCAAATTTTATTTTTATGAATGTGGCTATAAAGTTGTTGCTTGAGATAGTAACAGAATGATAGATAACTTCAAAAGCATTATAGTATCTCATCTAAGGGAATTAATGGTTCTAATCAACCCCTTTGTACGGGTACACCCTAGAGGCTTGGGTTCATTTCTGTGTTTTACCTTTTAGGAAGGACAAAAGTAAACTGATATATTCTTGGAAGAGAGCCCTAGGCAGATGTGGACTTAAAATTCAGTGAGATTGTTGACGAATGAAAGCATAGGGATTGTTTTGACAGGAGTGGTGGGTAGTAGGGGGTGGGAAAAACACGTTATCTTTTGAAGTATTTGTCTTTAAATGGCAGCAATAAGAGGAATGGATCATGCCTGATGCAAGTTCCTTCTCACTAGCTATGTTCAAACATGGATTCACTAGTAGATCTATTCAGAGAAGTCCTATAGAAGGAATTCAAAAGTATTTGTCCGAATGAGTTCTATGATAACACAAATTTCTTGAGATATTATATTGTTTTGCTTCTTTATTAAAATTTTCTTGATGTGCAAATGATACTACCCCATGTTTTGAAGTCTTGTTTTATTTTAATTTTTCATTTTTTCCCCTGTGTTATAAACAATGAAAAATAGAGTTAAATGTTCTTCAACTTCACATATATGTGACTATAACCTTAGTCTGACCTATTAATTCTGTGCTGATCTTTCATTTATCTCCTGCCCTCACCAGCCAACCTATTCAGGGCTGCAAAAGAGCAAAACAAGATATGCAATTGTAATTTGAGTGTGTTACTAAGCTTGTGTTGTTGTAAATAATAGTTTTAGAAACAAGGAAGAGCAGTGAAGACAGAGTGTGAAATCCTTGGGTAGGAACTACATCTGATTTGCCCTTTTGTTTATCTCTGTTGACTAGCATATTGCCTGGAAAATAAAAATGCACAATAAATACTGGGTTAGTGAAAAACAAAACCTACTTTAATCCCAGCACTTTGGGAGGCCATGGCAGGCAGATCACTTGAGGCCAGGAGTTCAAGGCCAGCCTGGCCAACATGGTAAAACTCCGTCTCTACTAAAACTACAAATATTAGCTGGGCACGGGGTGGCACACACCTGTGGTCCCTGCTACTCAGGAGGCTGAGGCACGAGAGTTGCTTGAACCCAAGAGGCAGAGATTGCAGTAAGCCGAGATCGCACTACTGCACTCCAGCCTGGGTAACAGTGAGACTGTCTCAAAAACAAAACAAAACAAAAAGGCCAGAAACGGAAAACAAAACCTGTCATTTCTCAATAATCATATAAATTGTCTGTGTTATGATATGTCTCTAAAGTAAAGAGAACTTTAGATTCATAGTCATTTATTTGTTAGTTGTGCACAAAATTTCATGTAATCAGCATTTATTGTGAACTACAGGGGAGGGGAAAGCAGTATTAGGTGCTGGGAGAAAATGGAAAGACTCAAAAGGTTTGGAAGCCAGTGGTTTACTTTTGAGCGCATGATGAACACATTATAAATACTTTAGAATGCTACAAAACAACATGCGTTCATTTTCTCAAGTGCAGAAGCATTTGTGAAATTCAGCAAAAAGCAACTGAAAATTTTTGTGGCAAAAACTTTAAGTCTTTAATTTCTAACTTTTGCTAACCATATTCCTTTGTACTCCAAAGGAAATCAGTAATTTATATTTTGATTTACATATTGTATTCGTCTGTTCTGGCACTGCTATAAAGAAATACCTGAAACTGGGTAATTTATAAATAAAAGAAGTTTTATTGGCTCACAGTTCCTCAGGCCGTACAGGAAGCATGATGCGGACATCTGCTCGGCTTTTGAGGAGGCCTCAGGAAACTTACAATCAGGGCAGAAGGCAAAAGGAAAGCCAGCACTTCACATGACTGGAATGACTGGAGCAGGAGAAAGAGAGAGAGTCGGGAGGTGTCACACACTTTTAAACAACCAGATCTCTGAGTATCTCACTCACTCACTATCACGAGAACAACACTGAGGGGATGGTGCTAAACAATTCATGAAGAATCGTCCCCCTGATCTGATCACCTCCCACCAGGCCCCACCTCCAACACTGGGGATCACAATTCAACATGAGATTTCGTGAAGACACACATCCATACCATATCACATATTATTTGAAATGATTTTAAGTTAATTATTAAAGTGTTCTTTGATGGCTTTAAAACCAAGTTATACCAACTTGACCACACCTGGGAATTGTGACTTTGAAAGAAATCTGGACATAAGCTCATCTCTTTTTCAAGATACTGGCAGATGTTATATATGAAGGTAAGTACTCATCCCAAACACTGATTTCATTATGAAATGGGGCAAGAATAATTTTACGGAGAATAAGTAAATTCCTAGTGTGAGTGCGAGTTGTCATCTTGATGCCACTGTGATCCTCAGCAAAAGTGATTTATTGTATTGGATTATCTTATCCACCTATTTTTTTCACATGCTTCTTTTACCATGATATTATGCAGGCAGCTATGACCGCTGTCGAATGCTCTCTCAGCCACATCTTTTATACTGTGCCAATTAAGCAGAAGGTGGGGAATGTTGTCAGAGGGACTTAAATGTCTCATTTAAAGGTCAACACCTAACGACAAGACAGCATTTATCCTGAACTGGATTGTAGAGTCAGCACTGGGTTTAAGCCCAGTTGCTGTTGTGGGACTTAAATATACAGTCCTCCAAATGAGAACAGGTGGTGTCAAAGGAACTATACTGGTGTTCAAGATATATCCTAAAATAGATTTAAGCCTCTCCATGACCTCATTTTGCCACTTGGGCTTGCTTACGAGTGTGTTTTTGGGTGGTGTTAATGTTCCAGTGTTAGCCATTATAATTTATGGACTGACATAGGATCATTAGCACTGAGCATGGATTGTGCTCAGTAGCCAAGGCATAACATTTTCCCCTCTATGTTTCCTGCAGCTGGTCAGTGTTTTGTAACCAGGGCACCGACTCTGCAGCCAGTTGGTAACTTTAGATGTTTGATTGGGTGTGTAGTTGGCATCACAGACACGGTTAACCAAGGATAATATTAGAGTATGCGTGACAGTTTCAATATCTTATTCCTGTTAGAACTAGCTTTAGCATGAGTTGAAACCAGATAACTGAATCTATAGTAAAATTTTATTTAATAAAATCCTTTCATGCAAGGTAACAGTAACTGTGACTGTTTGGCCTTAGAGCAGGTGAAGGAGTTAGTGATTTTGTCAATTAAAGTTTCATCAAAGTAAGCCATAGATGTTCTATTTCTGGAAAGAGTAATAATGTTACAAGGTTTACAATGAAAACCAGCAGACCTTTGACCTCTTTTTCCCTACTGCCAGTCCTGCTTTCAAGAGCCACCACTTTTCTGGTATCGCTTCTAGTATTTGCCACCATTTTTCTATATAACACAGTTATACTTGTGGTTCTTGATTCTTCAGTTTTAGATATTACATATTGAGTTTTTATTTTTATTATGACAGATATGAAAGATAAAGGTTTAACTCTTTTAAACTCTATTTGCCTCCAACATACATTATTCCCCTTCTCCCATCCTCTTTTTCACAATGTTTGGTGAAATCAGTATTTCGTTTCTCATTATTACTAAATAAATTGGTTCTCAATGGATGCAGGAATAGTCATTGTTAATGATTGTTCATTATGACATTATAATAATTAGGTTGAGGGATTTGATGCTGTCAAGGTGATTCCCTGGTAACACTGTAGACATAGATGGGGAACAGATACACAGAGCATAGAGAAACAAGCTGCTTCCTGGGCTTGATTAGAACACAGCAATGAAGACATGTGCCCATGACTGTGCTAGGGGTTAAGCAAGTGAGAAAGGGGTATGGGTTAATTAGGAGGGACACTGTGGAGGAGATTGCAAAGGCCTTTGCAAGGATTTTTGAAAATGTGTGGGAGCATTTTTTGGAGTTGACAATGGTTTTGGGCACAAGTGATGCTTAATGGATGGAGTCCAGGGCTACTAGACCTAGTGCAATGCATGGTCAAAGAATTGTCCTGCACCCCACCTGAGTGTCCTGCTGAAATGCTGTGGATAGGTACCTTAGTGTAGATAAAAAACTCATTTATAAATATCTGAGCCTAGAACCCGTTGGAATTTTACATAAAAACACACAATATTTCTAACAGCGTTTCATTACATGCCGAATTTTCTAGGAATTAACCACCAGACTAATCAATGAAAGATTGTCATTTTTTGTTTGGAGGTTTATTAAGACTTGCACACTATTTGGAAAATCATGCTCCCAAACACCCCTGGTGCTATTTTAATTGTTAATACATTAATATATGTCAATCTATATTTATAGCTCTTACATTCATGAAGATTCTCAATTAGATGCAGTATCTGCTACTTTATTGTATCTGTTCATGTAATCAGTAGCCAAATCTGTTTATTTACATATTAGAATGTTATTTCATTAAATTTTACTTTTCTGTATTTCTTCATCATATTTCAGTTAGGATGTAGCATTGATGTTTTTCTTTATGTTATGAACATAAGGAAGTTATATACCTATGAATTTCATCAATTCATTGTAAGATGTGTTTTTAAAATATGGAATATGATCTCATAGGGTTGAAAATAAAATTTTAGCTGAGTCACAAAATGACTTTTTTGAATAAGCATTGTTTTTAATATTTTCATTGTTGTTTTGAAATACAATTATCAAGAATTGTAAAACTCATCTTAATATAGTTCCCATGTCAGAGAAAAAACCAATATCATGATCTACTTAGTGAAATCCCCCTTCCTGTTGCGACCCTATCTCTTTTCTTTTCTTTCGGGGTCTGGAACATAGCTCTTGTTCTGGGGTTTCATCTGTGATTATCCTGGGAATTTTCCTTATGGTCTTGGGTCCTCTTCTCATTTCTTCCTTTTTCTTACTTCATTCCCTGATTTTGATGGGACATTTTCTAAAATGGTTTCATCAGAAAGGGTAATAAGGTAAATCCTATGAGACTGTATGTGTCTGAAAATATATTTATTCTATCCTCACACTTGTTTGATAATCTGGCTGGGTATCAAATTCTAAGTGGGAAATAATTTCCCCTCAGAATTTTGAAGGCATTTTTGTTGAAATCTAATGCCAATTTAGTTCCTAATTCTTTGTATATTACTTGCTCCTCTCTCTCCCACTCTCCCCTCTCTACGTTTGAGAACATTTGTAATCTTCTTTATTCCTGGGGTTCTGAAATTTTACAATGATATATTTTGGTGTGAATTTTTACATATTAGTGGAACTGAATATTCAGTGGGAGGTATGTTATCTGGTAATTTTTGTACTTCACTCATTTTATGTATTATTTATTTGATACTTTTCTCCCATTTATTTTTTTTCTCTTTTTTTCTGGAACTTTTGTAATAATGACTTTCATAATTAGTTTTTAACTATATGTCTACATACACATAAATGTTACTTATATATTTAAGATCCTATTTAATGGATAATTTCTTCAAGTTTATCTATTAGCAAAACCATTACTTTTTGATGTCCTGTCATCTCTTCAATTACCCAAGCTCAGTTATGTTTTCTTAGATATTGCATTTTGGCAATATTCTGTTCTTGTTTATAGATGTAGTACTTTCTTTTTTTTTTTTCCTTAGGATGTCCATTATAATATTCTAAATTTTTCTTAAGTTCAGTGTACTGTTTACATTTCTTCTGAATTCTTACTTTCGTCTGGCCTGGGTTGGTCTCTGCTTCTTTCATGTTAGACATACTCCTCAAATATCTAGTGATCTTTGACTATTCTTGTACTTGTATTAGTTTTTTACTGCTGCTGTAATAAATTACCACAATTGTAGTGGCTTAACACAACACAAGTTTCTTTTCGTACAGCTCTGGAATTCAGAAGTTCAAAATAAATTCCACTAGGCTAAAATTAAGGTGTTGGTATAGCTGATTTCATTCTAGAGGCTTTAGGAGAAAACATGTTTCCTTGCTTTTTCCAAATTCTAGAGGTTACCTGGAATCCTTAGCTTGCAGGTCCCTTCTTCCATCTTTAAAGTACATTACTCCACTTCTGATTCCATCATCATATCTTTTTTTTTCTCACTTGACCCTCCTGGCTGCCTTTTATAAGGACCCTTGTCATTACATTGGGCCCACCCAGATAATCAGAGACAGTCCCTACAAGTTAAAATCCTTAACTTAATCATATCTGCCAAGTGTTTTTACCATGTAGAATATAATATTCACAGGGTCCAGAGATTAGGATGTGGACATCTTTGGTCACGGGAGGGGAATTGTTTTGTTTATTGGTGTACTTTAAGAAATGAAGCTCTGATTATTGGTAAGTTCTGTGTGTATGGTTAAGTGATTGCACCAGTGGCCCTTAATTCCATTCACTGGGAGACAACCCCGTGATGGCTCCTAGAAGCTTTTATCTCTCAGCTGATCATTTCTGTGACAGAGAAATTCTACTAGAGGGTCGTAAGCCTAGCTGTTAGAATTCTCGGAGCCATACAGGTAAAGGAGTTTGAGAGAGGTGATAGCAGTTCTCACCATTGAATATGCAGGATATTACTCATTCATCCTCTTTTCAGCACAGATTGCCATTTCTACCCTCAGCTTTGGTGTTTCCATGTCTTCTGTGATTGAACTGTCCTAACGGCCAGGAAAGATCAGGGCTTTCACTAGCAGAGAAGAGAGAAGGAAGGGATATGGTGGTCTGACCACTCCTGATACAGACTTTCACCCAGTCCTGCTTTCAGACCAACTCCATGCCCAGCTTTCAGAAATACTCAGAACCTTTCAATTCCTGAGTTACTCTGGAGTTCTGCAGTGAATATTTATTTTTTCACTGATTTCGCCCTATGTAGGCTTTCAGAAACAATGATTATTTATCTGTCCCATTTTCAGGCTTTAAAAAATGTTACATGTCTCTCATGTTGTTCTTCCCTTTCTGTTCTTAGCCCTTGTTCACATCTACTTTTAAAAAATTCCATTACTATCTTTTTAAAGCTGTTGTATAGGGAAGCAGAGGTAAACTGAATGCTTAAACTGTCACATTTAACTGCAAACTTAAGAATTAGCAGTCTTAAAAGGAGGGGCATATCCTAACAAATGAGGGGCATATCCTAACAAACACTGAAGGAGGTACAAAAGGTTGAATGGGTTGCATGTTCTGTAAATGTCTGTTAGGTCCATTTGGTTTAAAGTGCAGTTTAAATCCAGTGTTTCTTGGTTGATTTTTTGTCTAGATGATATGTTCAATGCTGAGAGTGGGGTGTTGAAGACCCTATTATTGTATTGGAGCCCATCTCTCTCTTTAGATCTAATAATATTTCCTTTACATTTCTGGGTGCTCTCATTTTAAGTGCATATATTTGCAATTGATACATATTTTTTAAATGAACTGATCCCTTTATCATTATATAGTGATCTTTTTTGTCTCTTTTGACTGGTTTTGACTTAAATTCTGTTTTATCTGATGTAGGTATAGCTACTACTGCTTGGTTTTGGTTTCTGTTTCTGTTGAATATCTTTTTGCATCTCTTCACTTTCAGTGTATGTGTGTCTTTACAGATAATATGGGCGTCTTGGAGACAGCACATAGCTGGGTCTTAGTTTTTGTCTGTTCAGCTACTCTGTATTTTTTAAGTGGAGAATTTAATTCATTAACATTGAAGGTTTTAATTGATATGTGAGGACTTACTCCTGTCATTTTGTTGATTGTTTTCTGTGTTTTTTTCATATATCTTTTGTTCCTTTTTCCCTCTCTTATTGTTTATCATTACAGTTTTGTGGTTTTCTGTAGTGATAAGCCTTGATTCCTTTCTCTTTCTCCTTTTTGTGTCTTCTTTACCAGTGTTTTATCATTTTACATGTTTTCATCACGGTGGCTATCATCATTTTTCTTCCAGATGTACCACTCCATTAAACATTTCTTGTAAGGCAGGACTAGCAGTGTTCAATTTTTTTAGTTTTTGCTTGTCTGGGAAATACTTCATTTCCTTCTTAGTTCTGATGGATCACTTCACTGGGTATAGTATTCTCGGCCAACAAAATTTTTTTTCTTTCTGCACTTTGAATATATAATCTGATTCTCCTGGCCTGTAAATTTTCTGCTGAGAAATCTGCTAGTCCAGTTGGGATTCCCTTATATGTGACTTCATGCTTTTCTTTGTTTTTAGAATTCTCTATTTTTCTTTGGCTTTTGACAATTTGGCTATGTTGTGCCTCAGAGAGGACCTTTTTGTGTTGACTGTATTTGCTACATTTGAGCTTTCTGGATGTGGATATACATATCTCTTCCATATGGGAAAGACATGGAAAGTTTTCAGCTATTATATTATTAAACATCTAGGTTTTCCACACCTTTTCCCATCTCTTCTCCTTTTCTAATGCCATATGCAAATATTTATTTGCTTAATGGTGTTCCATAAGTCCTGCAGGATTTCTTCATTTTTTTCATTTTTAGTTTTTAAAAATCTGAGTGAATAATTTCAAATGACGTGTTTCAAGTTCAGAGATTCTTTATTCTTCTTTATCTAGCCTGCTATTGATGTTCTTTATTGTATTTTTTATTAATTGATTTCTTCAGCTGCATGATACCTATTTGGTTCTTTTTTATGATTTCCATCTCTTTGTGAAATTTCTCATTTATATTGTAAATTGTTTTCCTGAGCTTTTTCCTTTACATTATTATTTCAAATTTCTTTTCTTGCAATTTGTAGATCTTTTGTTTTTTTTTTTTTTTCCTTGGTGTCTGCTACTGGAGTGTTATTGTGTTCCCTTGGTGGTGTTTTATTTCTTTGGTTTTTTATATTTCCGGTGTCTCTGGGTTGATGTCTGTTTATTTGGTGGAACAATCACCTCTTTCAAACTTTAGAGTGGCTTTAGTAGGGGAAGACTTTCACCTGCAGTTGGGGCTTTGTATTCTGGTTGAGAAGGGTGTGGTGACTCTGGTTCTGAATAAATGTAGTGGCATCGTCTCTGTGCAGCTTCTTCATCTGTGATCAATTCCAGTGATAATTGTGAGTGCCTCAGTGACCAAGGCTATAGAATTTTGTGACACAGCAGTGCTGGTGTAGTTTGTTGATGTTCTTGATGGCCAAAGGTTTCTATTATTGTTTTCCCTATAATAGGGAGACTTAGCTTAGGGGATCCCTCTTGGTATTGGGTCTGACACAGCCCACATGCAGTTGCAGTTTCATTGGGTTCCAGATGCAGGTGCTCAGTGGCGTTGGACCTAGGGTTCTAGGTTCAGGGTCTCGTGAACATATTGTGACACTTGGCTCTTGGGGTTACGGGTTCACTTTCTGTGGCAGGGTTGGATGTTGATGTCAATTGCTGACAGATCCAGGTTCAGTGACTCTGAAACATCCCTAAAACTTGGGCCTTGGGGGCTGGGTTTTAGTTGTGATTCCATCCTTGGAGAGCAGGGTACAGCACTGACTCTTTTCTAGGAAGAAGGGATACTCTCCAAACCTCCAGGAGGTTTGGGCCTAGGAAGCAGGATATGGCTGCATTTTGGAAACCAGAGTTAATAGGGCAACTCAGGCCCTAGGGGATGAGTCATCATGACTTCAGGATGGTAGGACTTAGCAGTATCTCAGATTATATGAGGCTAGGTGCAGTGGTAGTGAGGACCTCAGAATGGCAGAGCACAGAATGGCAGACCACATGGCTGTCATTTGATCCCTGGAGGTCAGGGAGCAGCACATCAATGACTCAACACCCCCAGGAGAAGGATATCTGAGCAATTCAGATTCTAGAGGGCTAATTCTGCCCCAGGAAGCAAGGTACTAAAATTATTTGGCCTGTAGGATAGGGTGTCTTAGCTCACACACTGCTTTGCTTCCCTAGGGTGTAGGGTAATATGTCAGCTCAGCCCTGGGTTGTGGATTTGTTCAGCTCAGCCAAAGCACTGATTCCCCTGGGGTTAATATGCTGCTTTAGCTCAGGCCTGGGGTGTGTGATTGCTCTAGATGTACCAGGCACTGTTTCCTTGGGATGCAGGGCGCTGCTTCAGTTTAGATACTGGGGTACATTACCACTCTGGATGACTTAGGCACTGTTTTTCAGGAAGCAAGGTGCTGCTTCAAATTAGGCACTGGTAAGGCATGACTGCTCTGGGCAACCAATATATAGCTTTCTTAAGGGGCGGGGTGCCACTTCCGCTCAGGCACAGAAAGATGCAACTCCTCTAGGTGGCTAAAGCACTATTCCTAGGATGCCAAGTGTTGCTTCAGCCCTAGTACAGGAGAGCAGGTGTAGAACTGAGAAGTATAGGCAGAGCTGCTCCACCAAAGCACTGTTTCCCTAGGAGGCAGTATACAGCTTCAGTTTGAGTCTAATGGGACTGGGCACATGGGTGATTGGAAGGAGCTTTCAGAGCTATTCTGAGAAGGCATAGGTTCCCCGGGAGGCAGTGTACAGACTAAGCTCAGGCCCCTAGGGGTGGTACATAGCAGTGACTAGGAAAGTGTTGATGGAACTGCTCTGCCAAGCACCATTTCTCCAGGAGGGAGTGCAAAGTTTCAACTCCAGTGTGAGGGAGTATGGCACAGCCACAACTGTGATGGGTAGGTGGAGTGGTTCTGCCACTGCTTGGCCCCACAGGGAAGGGCATAACAGCTGCTCACAGCTCTGCTTGGGGATGTTGAATCACTGAGTGGAGGTGGTTTGGTGGTGGTTAGTGTCAGGGGAAAGGGTGCTGTGGCCTCTTGTCCCCACAATAAGATGCTCCAACAGTAGTTCTAGTTCCATGAAGACACAGTGAAGTAGCTACATGAGCCACAGGAGCTAGAACATGATGTCAGCTCCTTTTCTGGGGGAAGCACAGCTGTATGGAATCCAGGCAACTCCCTCGGCTGGGCTTAGTGCCTATGAGGACTGCAGGAGTCCCCAGTGGTGAACGACTGTAGGTATCTAAGGTGTTGATGAGGGCTGCTGGAATCTTCTTGTTTGCCTTTTCCCTACAAGGAGAAATTCCTTCTGGTCACCAGCTGATCCTAGCTGGGGAATGGGATGGTAGAGGCCAGGTATTTCCTTCTGTTCTCTATGTGGCTATCCTGAGGTTCTTTGCTTACCAGTGTTTCTGTTACGTTTTCAGTGTACTCCAACATTCTAGTTATTGTCATCAAAATGTAGTTTGTTGTTCGTTGTTTTGGCTGTCTTTGTGGGGAGGGCACATGCAATAGGGGCTTCTAGTCCATCATGTTGCTGAATCCATGGTTTGGGTCTTTAATTCATTCCTCCTCTTAAGGGAATGACAAAATATTTAGCTAGATTAGATTTACAGAAATGTCTTCCTCTTTGATCTGTTTAGATCTTCTCTTATTTCTTTATCCTTTTCTTATGTTGCTAATTTTCGTCTGTGCTGTGCATTGGGTTCATGTCCTGCATTCGTTTGTTGTTTAGGTGTTAAACACCGAATTGTGATAATCTTCCTATGTCTTTAGGTGAATATTTCATTTAAGACTTTTTTAAAAAATCAAATGTTCAGTGTTTAAACACTGGAAAACGAAGAAAGTTCTAATGCTCAGACAAAAAAAAATATCTTCCTGCTTTATCAAAAGTCCTTTAACACATTGGTATATGTACTTCACTTTTTATGTATGTACAAGTATTTGTGTGTGTGGATGAAAAATAGAAATCGTATTATTTTGTAGCTTGCTTTCTTTCACTTAGCATGTTCCCATATCAATACTCTTATAAATAGTATTATTTGTATTTCTTGCATTATGTTCGCTTGTATGAAAATGCAACAGTTTGCAATAATAAAGCCATAGTTCTGAGACTTTAATATGTTTACAGTTGTTTTGGTCATTTCTATAGCCGCTGCTGTTTTTGTTTCTCTGTATTACTACACAGCCTTTGGTAAAGCTGGAAGCAAAGAGGTTTGCCATCCTCTAATGGACAGAGGATGGTAAACATGTAATGTACATTGTAAGATATGCAATCATTCCAAGGTACCCTGGCATGCATGTCCTTTCTCTTTCTCTTGCTCTCACTCTTAGTCTTGCCCTCTCACTTGCTCTCCTACCATCGGGTGATAGAAGGGCTGTAAAAATCTCCCAGGGTTCCTTTGGAAAAAGTAAAATTTCCTATTTGGGTTTTAGCTTAAGAGTCCCCCCTCTGCAAAACTATTGTTAGCTCAAGAATCGCAGCAATGTGAAGGTAGCAATTTGGAATCTGATGATTTAACCATTTAGCTCAGTCATTTGTATTGTTCTCAGATTTGTAAAACTTGCCTCCTTTGGCTAAAACCTGTCCTTATGAACAGTTGATTATAACAAATGTACAAGAATAAGTTTGCAAGATTCAAGGACTTTGGGATGCTATGGAGGCAGGGTAGTGTAGTGGACAACTGGCCTTACTAGGACTTTTGCAGCTAATAATTGCCTCTCAGCCTCTATTTTATCATCTGTGAAATGAGGATAATTATAACCAATCATCAGGTTTCTGTGGAGATTAAAGTAAATATATATTTATTGCTAATTTAGCATGGTGTCATGGACAAAGTATTAATAGTAGCATTATTATGTTGTTCTGGTAAAGTTGCAGATGGAGAGAAGTGTATTGATGCCGTCTTGAGGACCACGGACAGATAGGCAAAGCCAGACAGAAAATGATCCCAAGAACTGGTCTTCCATTATCTTTATTTTCCTATTTTCTTTCATATGTCTTGGGAAAAAAAAGATCCAGTATTTCTTCTATCCTGAGATCCAATATGATACTGATGAAAAGAAATTTTAAAAAATCACTATCAACCTGAAAACAGCACTCTGTGAGGCCAACATTTATTGGAGCTTTCTCAGTAAATTAGTATTTCCCTTGACCCACTCCCCATTATCCCCTAACCTTTCACCAGCTTCACTGTTGTTTTGTTATTAACAACAAAGCCGTGTTCACGGATAAAGCAGATATAGGCTTGGTCTTAAATGACTTATTTAACCTTCACCTAAAGCTATTGCTCTCTGCAACCCAAGGCATTTCTAATATTTGAAGAGGAAAAGTTTCAAGTGATATTGTCTTAAAATGGACCCTCTATCGCCAATAAGCTAGCTAGCTGGCTAACATAGAGTAGCATCATAACTAAGCTTATATAAGTAGCATCATAACCAAGGTCACCACATCTAATTACTCATGTAACCTATAAAATGTTACAAATAAAGATACTCTAAATATAAATCTAAATAGTAATTTCAAATGGTAAAATGGTGTTTCAAGTTCCATAAAAAGAGCATAAATATACCTTATACATGGATTGTTCAAGTGGCCTTTATGAATGACAAGGCATGCATATAACACATAGGATCACAAACTATGCAACACATCTGGCCTACCTCAAATTAATACAGTTGCTATGACAAATGTTAACACTTAAGTCACAACTTTAAATTTAGTTTCCTTTGGAGGCATTATTTGAATGTTCAAAACTAGTTTTAAAAGCTATCAAATAAAGCTTGACTATTTTAAAAAATGAAATACATTTTGCTTTGGCAAGTAGGATTTGGAATCATTTCATTGGCCTTTAAAGTGCCCTCAAATTTTGGCTTTAAGCTGCACTCAAATTTGAGATGTTGATCTGTTTTTTTTTTTTTTTTTTTTGTAAGAGCCATTGAGATATCTAAATATTTCAAGGGCTCTCCAAGGACTTTCATTGTGAGAATTTGAAGAGCAGCAGACTCTTAAATTCTGGCTCTTCTGTTCATTTTCTCTTCTCTCAGCAACTGTAAGGGCAGAATGGGAACAAGAAAAGAATTCTTAAGCAATGGGGAAGATGGGATTGGGGAAGGGTAGTCATATCTCTTTGCCCTTGAGGTGGGAAGTATTTATTGTCTGATATGTGTGCATGTCACACACACACGTAATGCATACATATATACATGACACGTGATATATGTGTTCATGTATGTATGCACATATACACACGGGTATATGTGTATATACACATGCACATATATACACATATATCATGATATCTCATGTATATATGTGTGTATATATGTGTATATATGAGTGTGTGTATGTGCATACACATACAGACATATTGTATATATAGATCAGCCTCAGAGTTTCAGATCTCTTTAAAGCCCATCTGACAAAGCTGCTGTCTTTTTCAGGTTTAATTGTCTTCTGGTTTGGTATTATGCTGTAGAAACTTTATAAGCAGAAGTCACTGAAAAGGAAATAAAGTATGAGAGATGAGTTAATCCTAGTTCTATCATTTACGAATTGTGTAAACTTGAGATTATTAATCTATTTGGGCATTAATGTCCTCATCTATAAGATGGAATGCTTAATACCCATCAACTCTTTAAGACTGGGATGAGGATTACATGATGTAATACATAAAAAGTACATAGCACAAAATCTGGTTACGATAGATAAATGCTCAAAAGAAGTAGTTGTTAGGATTATTTTTTCTGTTACTTTCAATATTAATAATAGTGTTAAATAAGTGGAATTTATTCAAATATTGACTAAAAGGGACTATTTTATAGGTTAAATATTTACCTATGTTACTCCAGTTTCATGAAACTATTCACACGGTGTAATTACTGTTTACTTATAAATATATTTTTAATTTGGGTCCTAATTAGATTTTTTTTCTAAGCAATTATTATTGTCCACACTGACAAAGACAAGCAAAGTCAGTGTGGATGCGAGAAAAGAAGCCAGACCATTGGAACCTAATCTTTTCAGTTTTTGTTTATAACTCAACCTTGAAACACTTATGGGAAAGGCCAGAAAGGTTTAAAAAAGTAAAAAGGAGACTTTCCAGAAGTTGCCTAAAGAGGGTCTGGAAAGAATTGTAGTCTCACTCTTTCTGATGCTTATGAAAACACAACAAAATCCATATTTCTACTTTGATCTTGACTCAAGAGAATGTTATGAAATTGGCACCAAATTGATTAAGTCAACCCTATATTTGTCCACTTGGGTGTATCTTAAAGGCAGGTAAGAAGGTGCAAGAGGAACGATTAGATGCTATCTCTTATGAAAGCAGAATAGCAACTAGATATTGAAAAGAAAATACAGCATATGCTGTGGCATTATCAGTCAATGTCCATCTAATTATAAGAGCTTCAGGAACTTGGTGTTCTGTTTGACTTCAAACATGTAAAAGGCTCAAGTCATTCAACCTGGTATAATGTTTTCTGAGGACTTGGTCAGATAATTTTCTTGCCTCAAATATTTAATTCAACCATTTGTGGGTAATGAAGTCTGCTCCTTGCCAACTCCAAAGTAGTTTTCACACTCAGTTATCCTTAATCATATGCTGTATGTCGTCTTTGGCCTTCTGCACAGGCAGATGGGAATTTAGTGGGATATTCCATGAAAATACTGCAAAAAGTCTTGACTGTTTCACAATAGGCTGCTTTTTAGAACACTCATGCCCTATGTCGATATAAATATTAGGAGACTTGGGAGAGTTTGTAATCTTTTGGCCTCTGGTTAAATTATTATTTTAACCCTCCCTTTTCCTGAATATCACTGACAGATCATTTTAGTTCACTTGGTTTATTTTTCTTATTTTCTTAAAGACATTCCCACTTTATTAGAAAAGGAAGCCAAACAAAATGGTACAAAGCATAACACAACTCAAAAACAACAATAACAACCAATAATATATAACCCAGACTCCCTGCTTTATTGGAGTTGTGGCTTTTAATTTCTTATGTTAGAAAAATCTCAGCACTATTGCCTGAGTATAGACTTCTGTAAAAGCTCTAGGCTTACTGTGAGCAGGATTTTTCTTTTAAAAAGGAAAGGAGATTACAGGAAAGAATACCAGTTGGGGGAAAGAATAGTTGGAGAAATGTTTTAACATAATTTGCACATGAATAATTCCCAAGGATGTTATTTAGGTATCAGAGGATTGCAACTTCTCCAAAGTGGAAGCAATTCCAAAAAAGTATAATTTTTATAGAATGTGTTTGAGAGAAAGTAAAATGGGAAGGAAAAGATAAAGAGGCTGATTCCTTTACAAATGTTAGATGCGTGGATAGTAAACACGTCAGTAGCATTTCTGTATTTTGTTTTTGTTCAGCCCTACATAGTGCTGTTTTGGATGCATAGTGTTCTTCTCATGATGCCGTCAGTCCCGGTTCAAACCTTTACATCCCAGATTGCTTGTCTCACATTGGCTATGTATTAAAATTGCTTTATGTCACACATTCTGTGCAATTTAGAGAAAGATTTTCATTGTGGAACAAACTTGGAAAAAAAAAACAAAATATTTCTGTGAAAAGCAATTTGCTTGCTAGGCTTTGCCTGTATTCCCAGTGCAATTACTGTAGATTATATGAGTTTGAAAATGAGCTTTCTTCTTTGCGACCCACTGTCTCCCTCTGTTTGATTCTCTCGTGAAGTCATAATCCTCTGTTTGCGCAGTAAGCCTGTTGCCATGGAGATTAATGTGATGTTACAAATTTACTATTATTTATGACTTCATTGTAGGATGGATCTGAATGAGAAATTAATCTCTGATTTCTTCACCAAATATTTGGTAAGCCATATGAGAACAGGTGAAAGCATTTCAGTTTTCATTTCTTAATTGGGAGGTGGAAGTTGCTTTCACTGATGAAAAATACAAATGTTTAAGAAATAATAATTTTTAGAAACTGTTAAGTATTTTTGAAGAGGGGCTGAAATGTGAGACATTAGAATAAATTTTATATTCTGTCTTAAAAATATCTACTGAGCGCCACAAGCATCCTCCTCCTTGAAAAACCTGGCTTGTCAGTGTCATCCTCTGAACAAGTTTCTCCTTGGTACCGCCATGTTTACTTTCTTTGCAAAGAAAAGCTAAACAGTGAGCACTCTGGTGCATAAGCCCCTCAACCATTGAGATATTGAATTCTGATCTTTAATAAACCAACATTGATTTACTTCACTGCTTCTGTTTGCTTAGTTAAGCTCCATTGGCATAGGAAAAGGCACACATAATTTAATCAAATTGCTTTTTTTTTCATTTGATTTTTTATTAGTGTGCAAAGCAGGCTCTAAGCATTCAGAATTTATTTTTACCAGTAAAATATCTTTCTTCTCTCTTGGAAGAGAAGTTTGAAATTACAATTAATTTTACCCCTCACTCGTGATATGTACAAGACAAATAAAATACAACAGAAGATCTTATGTTTTAGTGTCAAATTCTCTTTTTTGACATCAGTGTTGACTCTTAAAGAATCCAGTATAACATCCAAGCAGGATTGAGCTTTGAGATTTTCAGATTTCAGATGCCAATGAACAAGTCAATATATTAATGTTTTTAGTTAAGCAACATTTTGTTTTGTTGGAACTGAAATGTTTCTGATCATCTTGTTTAGCCAGTTAATAGATGAAAAAACTGAGACTTAGAAAGGTGAAGTTATTTGCCAAAGGTCATAAAGCTAATTGGTTGGCAGTTTGGGAATAGAATCCAGGAATCTCAAGATTTCAAGTCTGTATTAACAATGCCACTGGAAAACTTTACTCATATTTCCCTTTAGAATTTATCTTAAAATAGATTAAACTCACTTTTCTAAATGTAAAGGTTAATATTAATCATATTTTTCATATTTAACCTTTTTTGGAGATACAGAGTGTTTAGACTTTCCAAATGAAGGTGTTATTTCTGTGAGAAGGAAGTTGGTGAATTATTTTAGAATGTGAGTGGGATTCACGAAATAGCTTGTGATGTTGCACTTCTAGAGGCCTAGAAGCACATAGATTTGTCAGCTTTCCTAGAGAATGACAGGGTCGAAAAACTGTGAATTCTGTTTTTCTGCACATCACATTTGTTTCTTCTGACACCTTTGGGCAAGGTTAAAAAACACAGAGTAATGGCCGGGCGCGGTGGCTCACGCCTGTAATCCCAGCACTTTGGGAGGCCAAGGAGGGTGGATCACGAGGTTAGGAGTTCAAGACCAGCCTGATCAACATGGTGAAACCCTGTCTCTACTAAAAATACAAAAAAAAAAAAAAAAATTAGCCGGGTGTGGTGGCAGGCGCCTGTAATCCCAGCTACTCAGGAGGCTGAGGCAGGAGAATCGCTTGAACCTGGGAGGCAGAGATTGCAGTGAGCCGAGATCACACCATTGCACTCTAGCCTGGGTGACAGAGCGAGACCCGTCTCGAAAAAAAAAGAAAAAAAAAAAAAAAAAAAAAACAAAATGACTGGGTGCGGTGGCTCATGCCTGTAATCCAAGCATTTTCGGAGGCCGAGGCAAGCGGATCACAAGGTCAGGAGTTCGAGATCAGCCTGGCCAATATGGTGAAACCCCGTCTTTACTGAAAATACAATAATTAGCCAGGCATGGTGGGGGACACCTGTAGTCCCATCTACTCAGGAGGCTGAGGCAGAATAATCACTTGAACCTGGGAGGTGGAGCTTGCAGTGAGCCAAGATTGTGCCACTGCACCACCCTGGGTGACAGAGCGAGACTCCGTCTCAAAAGAAATTCTATATCTATATACATACACATATACATATATATGTACATATATATGAGTAGCACTTTCGCTTTATGAAATTAGTCTAACCAAGTGTTGTAATTTTTATATATACAATTATTCTGCACCATTCTGAAACTAGAGGTATTCTTCCAATAATAGGGTATATTCTTAATCTCTTAAAGTCTGGAGAATGGGGAAGAGATTTTCTCTCTCTTGCCTAATGCATACAGGAAATGTTTTTCCTACCTCCTTACCATGTGGATAAGTAAGCTTGGGTTGATGGATGGCATCCTATATGGATAGATAAAGAGAATCTAGGACCCTGATGAATGCGTTGAACTGCTAAGTCAAACAGCCCTAGAACCTGAACTACTCTTGGACATTTATATGCAATAATAAATATCCTTAATACTATACTGGGCCAATTTTTGTGCTTCCCAGATCTTCTTGGTTCCATCTGCCTCCAGCCCTCAACCATTCTGATTCTTGGCCAGAATGAGAGCCAGGCTATAGCAAAAGTTTTACTATGTCTTCCGTGTCTGGAGCTGTGGCAGCCCTAGTATGTAGGTTCAACCAAACTGGATTCACTGAAGCTGTGGCTTCCTCTCCATTATCTGCCTAGAAGGGCTAATGACACAACCCAGTTATGAGAAGGTGTCAGACAAAAAATATAAAAGAACTGGCTAAAAAACTACTGGCCTGTATCCCCTCTACGGACTGCTTAAGAGATATAGTGGTTCCATATAGCAAACATCATATGTGATTAAGTAAATCAGTTGTGTTTTTATATGGCTGTGACTAGCTGGGTAATGTATTACCTTATAAAGACCTTTCTGCCTCATTTCCTCACTCTTGTTTTCCCGGGGTCATACCACCCAACTTCAATAAAATGTTAAGCAGATAAACTTCACCTCAGGTGCTGTTTTCTAAGAAACTTAGGCTAAAGATTCCCATCAAACCTGGTATCAAGAGAGGTCCTAGAAAGCGCACTGTCAGGATGCTGAATTGCCTGCATAGCAGAGAACAATAGGGGTCAAACTGTTATTGCTGTGGGGAGTAGCCATAATCTGTGTCATACCTGGCCTTACAGTTACTAAAATTTCATTGTTAGCGAATTAGAATGAGGTGCAGATAAAAGCAAATCTTTGGAAATAAAATGGCTACTGCATTTGATAGGAAGGCAGAAGAAATAAGAGAATTGTGGCAGGAGATGGTTGTTTTTGATGGCATTGGGGAACTTACAAAAAAGTGATACACTCATGTGAAATAATTATTTACATAAGGTATGCCACGAATGCCGGGAGACTTCTGTAGTAGTCCTAAAGAAGACTGAAAAACAAAAACTAAACCAAAACAAGAAGCCAGCAGGCTTACGATCTTACTATAAATATGACAGACAACTGCAAGGAAGACAAAATAAACATCAAATCTCCAAAGTCAGGGCCCTGATCCAACAAATATATGAAAAGATGCCCAACATTACTGATCATCAGAAAAATGCAAATCAAAACCACAAGGAGATAACATCTCACCACAGTTAAAATGTCTTTTGTGCAAAAGACAGGCTATAACAAATGCTGGTGAGGATATGGAGTAAAGGGAACCCTCATACACTGTTGGTGGGATATTAGTACAACTACTATGGAAAATGGTCTGGAGGTTCCTAGAAAACTAAAAATATAGCTACCATATGATCCAGCAATCCCACTGCTGGGTATATACCCAAAAGGAAATCAGTATATGGAAGAGATATTTTCATTCACATGTTTGTTCCAGCACTATTCACAATATCTAAGATATGGAAGCAAGCTAAATGTCCACCAACCAACGAATGAATGAATAAAATCTTGGTACATATAAACAATGGAGTACTCATCAGCCATAAAAAAAATGAGATCCTGTAATTTGCAACAACATGGATGGAACTGGAGGTTATTATGTTAAGTGAAGTAAGCCAGGCACATAAAGACAAATATCACATGTTCTCACTTATTTGTGGGAACTAAAAATTAAAACAGTTAAGCTCATGGAGATTAGTGGAGTGATGGTTACCAGGGGCTGGAAAGGGTAGTGGGGTTGGAAGAGAGAAGTGGGGATGGTTCATGAGTATAAAAACATAGTTAACTAGAATGAATAAGCACAACACAACAGGTTGACCACAGTCAATAGTAATTTATTGTATATTGTAGAATAACTAAAAGGGTATAATTGGATTATTTGTAACACAATGAAAGGATAAACGCTAGAAGTGATGGATACTCCATTTATCCTGATGTGATTATTATGCACAGTTTGCTTGTATCAGGATATCTCATATATCCCGTAAAGATATACATCTACTACATACACACAATAATTTTTTTTAAGTGAGGGGCCTGATAAGGAAAGAGTAGTACACCAAGGCCAGTGATGAAGATATTTAAGTGGATGAACCTCAGAATTTTGAACACTTCCATTACCCTGAATCTCTCAGAGGATCAGAAGTAGCCCTTTTTCTCTTCATAAAGAAAGATGGTCTCATAGTGATTGGAGTCTACAATGTTTTTACATAAAGCAGTTTCCTAGCAGATGATGTTTGTTCTCACTGTCCATTACTACTATGACATCCAGGTGGATAGCCAAAGTCATTACTATAACTAATATGCACAATAAGGGAGCAGGGGTGGGGACTTGGGAAGAGTAGATCCCAGTGGGCCAACTGGACCTACTGAAATTCTGGCTTCCCTTCTCAGTGGCTGTTCAGAGGAGCAAATAACACAGTCCAGAAATGAGAAGCAGCTGATTCACCATGGAGTGAACTCTGACCAGTGAAGGACAGGAGATGGCAAATAAATTGCTGACCTATTCTCCCGCAGATGGATTGCTTAAGTTACAGTGGTTTTATATAGCAAACATCCTATGCAACTGAGAAAACCAGCTGTGTTTTCTTGAAAACCTCTGGGTATCTGAGTGTTAAACTTGTGGGGTGGGAGAAGGTAGATGTTCTGGCAAAGATCTCTGGAACTGATTATAATAATTTGTTGTGATGGTTCCTTGAATCTTGAAAACAACAATGGTTACCATTAAACAAGGGTGGACATACCAGAACATCCTTGGCGTGGTATGAAGGAAGGAATCAGAAAACTCAGAGAAGTGAGAATGTATCTGTGCATTACTATGTCATATCTGAGAATCTATCACATGACTATGTACCCTGGGGGTGGGGCTAAGGACACTGCCTTCACTTAGGCAATAAATAATGCACTCATATGGAGAGCAACAGAATCTTTGAGAAACTTAGTGATGGTTTTCTTCTGCAGTCTGGATGTGTTAGTTAGAGATGGTGCCATGATCCAGGGCTCCATAATATCAATGGAGATGATGAGATTCTAAAACATAATAGTCTAAGTGGCAGCCCTTAACCATCAGGTGCAAAATATATGTATTTACTGTAATGAACAGCAAAAGCAGAGTGGTAGTAACAGTGTCTTTGCCCACAAGAACCTATGGTAATGAATAATAGATCATGGTTATGTCCTTGGGTAGCATATATTGTTAGTGACTAGAATATGGTTCAACTTTTATAATAATAGTAATAATAACAGTAAGAACCCTGAAAGTGATGAGCAGAAGGCAGACCCCCACTGGCACAGTAGAAAATTGTGATTCTTCATTCTGTTTTTAGATACATATCAATTCACTGGCTCACAGTGAACTATGGTTCATTGACTGAAGGGGAAACAGGGTTTCCTTGATTATTGTGAGGACTGGAAGAAGCCACACACTAAATGGTATTATCTAGATCCAGTGGGTTTGAGAATTCATTCTTTATTATTTCCCCAATTATTTGCAATACTAGCTCTGTTTCTAATATTACATTTCCTAGTAGAAATTTTCTCTTCTTTTCTGTTTGTCTATTTTATCAACCTTACATGAATAATAAATGTTTATTTTCTATAGTTTTATTTCAATCCTTGGTATCTAGGGCGTGTCAGTTCCTCTACCATGTTTTTCTCCTTCAGTAGTATTCCTGTAGTATCACTAAAAGTTCTGTCTACCAAATCAACTTAGTCATTTTTAAGTGTTTTTCCTTATTCTTCTCTTGTATAGCTTTAAATATATTAAACAAACTTATTTTTATATTATGAGCCTCATATTTTCAATTTCTGGAGTCTTGTTTTTTCTGGCTGTCTGTTTTTGTGAGTTTTGTGAGTTTTGAGATTTTTGACTTTGAGTTCCTGTTCAATAGAACTCAACATTGATTCTCTGAGGTATTCTTGAAGATATGTTCATCCAGAGGATTTTCTTCTGCCAGCAGCATGGGGCTACCAATCATTCAGGATGAATTTAATATTAATCTTGGTTTAAAGATTTTGGAATTATCCTGGAGATGTGAATGGCTCATGATTACAAATTCTCAAAGGTGATTTTAACATTATCCAGTTCAAAGGTTGCAAATGGAAATTTTCTTGTCTTTTTGTAAGGGTCTCATTTATTTCTAGTCCAGTGCTATGCCGTAAGTATAACTCTTTGAGATACCTGTTTATGCAAAGGTGTCTTTTTAGAACTGCCATCTTGAGTGGGTCCTGGACTTTGTCTCCTATTCCCAGTGCTCTACTTATTCATCAAAACAGAAGCTCAATATGCCCCGGATTGGGTACTTGTCCTTGGGGTGAAAACTGGTTTGCTTTCTTGTCTCTCCAGATTCAGACTTGACTTTATCATTGACTTTTTAACTTTCCCGAACTTTCTTGTCAACTCAGTAATTTAAAATGTCCTTTCCTCCTTCCTTTTGTCTTCCTGTATTTGTTTTATTGTTTCTATTGTTTTCAGCAGGAGGGTCTATCAGAAGGTGTAGTCTAAATAAATCTTTATGAGACCAACCTTTAAGAGAGAGTGCAGGATAACTCTAAGGGTATAGACACATCATTGACTCTGCTACTTAATGTCAGATTGACCTGAGCATGTGATCCAAACTGTAGGCAATTCTGTTTCCTTCTCTGTAAAATATGTTTGTGTGTCAGGATTGTTGTCAGGATTAAATGAGATTGTGGAATTTAAAGCTCTAAGTAGTGGACTGACACATATAAGACTGTCATAAATTATTATAAAATTAAGTGTGATGAATTCTATACCTTCCAAAATCCATATCTTTAAGAATTTTTATATTAATCACACAAATCTAAAGAGATAATCAAGTAAAGTATTCCATAATTGTAAAACATCAGTACCAGGATATGGGAAAATAATAGTTTATCTTTAAAATGTCAGTTATTAAAGTGGACCATGGGAAAAAAACACAAGCCTCCACAGTAAATACACATTTAAGAAAAGCAGTCTAATTTGAGGACATATCTTTTGGCTATGAAAACTCTAAAACAGTGAAGCACTTGCCTTCTGTTTAAAAATATACAAATATTCTAAACCTCACAAGCATCTAGCAGTTGTGTAATGAGATATGAGCATAGACTAACAGCAGTGGCTATAGAGTTCCAGAAAAATGGTTACTTTGGTAAATTCTCATTAGTATACCATCTGTGTGGAAGACCGAGCATGATTTCAGTGCACTCTGATATTTTTAGCCTCCAGATTGTTTAAAAATATTTATTTGCTTACTAAGTTTATTATTTTAATAAATTCTCTACCCTAAATTTTTTTTCTATTTGGAATTTAAAACTTTTTAATGATCTCAGATTAATTTTAGAGCAGGTAATATGTTGGTAACTCAAAAATATACAATTAGGACAAAATTGTTTTGATTTTCCAGTCATGATAGAAAATTCAATGGTGTCAACATAAAACAATTATTGTGTTTATTAATTTTAGATGCCAACTTAACTAGGCCACAGGGAGCCCAGATATTTGGTTAAACATTTTTTTGAGATGTGTCTGTAAGAGTGTTTCTGGAAAAAATTTAGCTTTTGAATTGGTAGACTAAATAAAATAGATTACCCTCTCTAATATGGGTCTGCATTGTCCAATCCATTGAGGGCCTGAATAGAACAAAAACGTGGAGGAAGGGAGAATTTGCTCACTCTCTGCCTATTTGAGTTGGGGTATCAGTCTTCTCCTGCCCTCAGACTCGAACTTACACCATTGACTCCCTTGGACTTGGAAGGGAAGGGAAACACATCTGTGTCTCCAGCTTGCAGATGGCACATGTTGGGACTTCTCAGTCTCCAGAATCTTGTGAGTCAATTCCTGATAATAAATCTGTGTGCGTGTGTGTGTGTGTGTGTGTGTGTGTGTGTGTGTGTGTGTGTGTATGTCCTATTGGAAATGTTTCTCTGGAAAACCCTGATTAATATAATTACATATGTATGTAGAATGCAAATATTAAAATTTGGAATTTAAAAAAATATAGCTGGGTGGCTATTGGTTTCTTTACATTCATATTTCTAATGCTAGTGAAAGTTAAAATTTGGCTCATAATCAGAATGACCTATTCACACATCTGTTTTCTAAGAATATGCAGAAGAAATCTTAGTTGAAAAGAAGGTCCTAGCTACCTTTGTTGGTTTCTACGTTAACAGTGTATCAGAATTGTTTTTATCAGCTTGATTTCCCACTTAGAAATTAATGTGCGTTTAATGTGTCATGAGTAGGTCTTTTATATTTCAGGGTTTAAAACATGCTCATCTTTCAGAATACCATTATCTTTTAATATATAGTGGTCCCCAAGTGCAGAAAATCCGTATTATTTTTACCAATGCTAATGAATGCAAAGAAGCTGTCATATATAATCAGTCTTTCTTTTTTCTGGAAGTAAAAACTAATATTAAGGAGCAAGTATTTATTGAACTACATGAAAATAATAAAAATGACAAATATAAATAAGTTGGTAATAGTTATTAAGAACTTACTAGATATCAGATACTTCACTAAGTGGCATCTATATTACCTCATTTAAAACAAATTCCTGTGAAGTAGATGTTGCCATATCACAGATGAGGAAAACTAAAGGTTACTGAAGTTAAGTTTATGTAATACCTCTGATGCTTAAATTATGTGAGCCTCAGTATAGGTATAACAATAGAGCTTATTATAAAGCTTTGAGTCCTCGTATTTCTTTTACATTGTCCAAGGAAGAGCTCTTAAGTGATTATTCTTAGTGAAAGTTCTGGAGTGACCAGTTGCTTCTAATACTCTCTTATGGCTTGGTTTCATTTGTCTAGAATAGGTCACAAAAGAGAAATCTAAAGGAAATTGCTTAGTCTTTGAAAAGCTGCTACTCCTGTCGTTACCAAGATTTACTTGGTAGAAATGCTAACATTCTAAGGTGATGGTGGAAGATGTACATAAAACCTGATGTCAAAAATAGGAGATGAGGGATTATTGCCTACCACTTTTGTGATTCTGGATAGTCAGAAAGTTTTGTTTTTCTTCTCTATTCAGTATTTGCATAGAATACCTCTTGTGATGCGATTAAAGGTATTACATATGTCTATATGTAAGAACATTTCATAAATGATTAATTGATATACTAATAATAGCAGGTATATCAGCAACTATAAATACTAGTTTGGGTCTATGAATTTTGGGGTGATTTGTTTATTTCAGTACTTAAAAAGATATTTCAGTATTATATTGGAGAGAAGTAAAGAAAAAAGAAAAGGAGACTAGTATGTAGTAGGAACTTCATTGTACTTCAGTAAAAGTCCTCACCATATTCAAGTTAATCACGATCTGTTATTAAGTTACTGATTTTTTTTTTTTAAAGACAGAATTTCGCTCTTGTTGCCTAGGCTGGAGTACAATGGCACGATCTTGGCTCACTGCAATCTCTGCCTCCCAGGTACAAGCGATTCTCCTGCCTAAGCCTCCCAAGTAGCTGGGATTACAGGCATATGCCACCATGACCAGCTAATTTTGTATTTTTCATAGAGATGGGGTTTCACCATATTGGTCTGGCTGGTATCAAACTCCTGACCTCAGGTGATCTGCCTGCCTTGGCCTCCCAAAATGCTGGGATTACAGGTGTAAGCCACCAAAGTTACTGATTTTAGAATAGATGGGAAAGAAAGCTGAGAACAATGTTCAATAGTCTTCCCTTGATCTAGGACGGAATGAAGGAAAGACTTTTTGGTGCCTCTTTTGAAAAAATTATTTGTCATTTAAACAAACCACAAAGTTCTATTTCAGAAGAAAACTCTAATCTGTTGAATGTGGCCTAACGTATCTTTTTGATTTAGCTAGAGGGTGACGATAATTTTTATTTCTAATAATTATTATAAATTATATCCTTCTACTTCATGTGTAAACACTTTAAAATTTTCTGGAGTGTCTAATTTTTTTTTCATTAACACAGCTAATCTGCAGATAAAAGGAAAAAGAAAAAATTTAGGAAACCAAAATGTCAGATTTCCCTGCAGACTAGCTGTGAGTTTCTTCTTGGCAAGGGCACTGCTGTAAATCTTAGCCCTTCTATTGAATCTTCTGTCTTCCTCTCACAAGTACATTGACAGAGAATACAGATAAAATTAAAACTCTGTTTCTCAAAGAGCAAGATGCTGGAATGGAAATTATTTAATTATGAGTCGTAGACACATAGAGATATTGCCTTCACGTTGGATGGGCACAAATCAAGAGGAATTTTACCTCCTCAAGTCCAAGATTGTCTCTGGGCATTGTCGGGGGCTTTGGCATAATTTTTCCATCACAATTTATGCATAGTCATTCTCATATGAAAAGTGCATATGTTCAATAGTTTGGACAGAGCAGATATTACCAAAACATCCAATAAAAGGAGTCCTTGTATTTAACATAAATTACTCGTGAGGAAAGAGTATCAGCTTCAATCACTGTGTAAAATAAGGCTAGTTCTGACTTTGGTTAGCTTGCCACATGATTTGAAGAATAAACTTAACTTCTCTGTGCCTTGGCTTTCTTATCTGAAGAATGAGAATTTTTGATTCTTTTAAATCTGTGCTTCTGTAATGATACCATTCATATGTATAATACTCTCAATTCAGTGCCATTCCTTATTCCATGTAGTGATTCTTAATAGGAATGCTGTCTATTGAGACCCAAGATAAGAATCACTGGGTTGAGAATCACCACTAGATTATCTCTGCAGTCACTCAGAACTCTTAAATTCTACACATCACAACTCCAGGAAGGTCAAGAGTTTCCAATGGAATGTTTTTAGGCAGACACTTACCTTTCATATCACTTTCATCAAAGAAGGGTTAGTGCTCTTGTCAGGAGGATGCTTCTGTTGTTAAACTAGTATTTTGGTATATTATGAATAGTTTAGTTTTCTCTTTAGTATGTCAAATTCAGGCATCAGAAGTCAGCTTTAAGGACACTTCTGTATAGTGAAAGCACTTTAGGACCTGTAGAGCTAAATTCTCTGCCTGAATCAGCAATGAGAAATAGCTTATTCCCTGTTGAATTAGCATTGAAAACCTTTGCACTGATATGGAGGTATCTAGGGTATGTGTAACAGGACTTTATAAACTTTCATTGAAGATTTATTTTAGCTAGTATTTTAATTTATATTTTATAAAAGGATTTTAATTTTTTTGGTGGAATTTGCAGTGAAAGTACTATTGTTAGAGTAGTGATTTCACTTCTAAGTCCCTCTAATCATAATTATAAGCTATTGGTTGGATGTCTATAAGTGAATTCTAATTATTGCTATGAAAAGAGGGGGGAAACAGAGCAATGTTGTCATTTGCTCAGTATCTTTTTATGAAGGGATGTTTGGGAAGTGAGCCAGCACTGCTCCACTGCCATTAAAAGAATGCAGTCTATTTGACTTTGCATTCAGAAAGAAGAAATTATTATTGGCCTTTAAAATTTGCCTTGGGTATAGAATGGGGTACACCAATCTCCTCCCTGCCTCACCTCTCGTACTCCTAACATTTCCATCGAGGACAGAAATTTCCACTGTCCCAGAAGAGATGAGAATGGGAAGAACCCTTCTAGCCTCCCTTCCTACATATCCCTGCTCCTTGCTTTCAGGAGAGAGGAAGAGCACTTTCTCTGACAGGAGAGATCTGGAGACGTGTTTGGATTCTTTCCTTTACAATGCCCTGCTTCAGAAGCTTGGGTTCTGTGTTTGCTGCCACCTCCAAGACTAGGCACACAGCAAGAGCCCACACTTGTCTGTCTCCACTTGCGGGGCTTGCTGGCTATGAGGCTGCAATTCTGATTCAGCCAGCGTACTCTATAGAACCTTGTTCTTTAAATGGGCTTCTGAAAGTCTAGATGTTGGAATGGGGTGGGAGTGAAGGGAGAATATCAGAAAGACAGAGTTTGGACACACATCTAAGTAACAAAGTTTGTATTTTAATTTTCATCAGTCTTATGCATTTCTCAATTGGTTTTTCAGTTGGTTTGAAATTTGGATGGGATGTAAGAATGTGAACAGTTATCACTGTTAAAGTCCCAATGGCCTCTTTTACTAAGTTATGAATAAGAGATAAATGGTTATTATAAATGTCTTCATTCTTCCTTTCAAGCATGTGCATTAATCCGTTTGGAAATTTTTTATTTCCAACTGTTATTTTAAGTTCAGGGGTGTATGTGTAGGATGTGCACATTTGTTACACAGGTAAATGTGTGTCATGATGGTTTGCTGCACAGATCATCCCATCACTCAGGTATTAAGCCCAGCATCTACTAGCTATTCTTCCTGATCCTCTCCCTCTTCCCACCCCCTGCCCTCCCAGTAATGGGATTGCTGGGTCGAATGGTATTTCTGCCTCTAGGTCTCTGAGGAATCACCATGCTGTCTTCCACAATGGTGAAACTAATTTACACTCCTGCCAACAGTGTAAAAGCATTTCTTTTTCTCCACAACCTCACCAGTTTCTGTTGTTTTTTGACTTTTTAATAACAGCCATTCTGATTGGTATCTCATTTGTTTTTGATTTGCATTTCTCTAATCAGTGATATTGAGCTTTTTTTCATATTTTTGTTGGCCACATATATGTCTTTTTTTGAGAAGCATCTGTTCATGTCCTTTGCCGACTTTTCAATGGGATTTTTTTTTCTTATAAATTTGGTTAAGTTCCTTATAGATCTGGATATTATACCTTTGTCAGATGCATATATTGCAAAAAATTTCCCCCATTCTATAAGTTGTCTATTCACTCTAATGAGTTTCTTTTGCTGTGCACAAACTCTTTAGTTTAATGAGATACCATTTGTCAATTTTCACTTTTGTTGTGATTGCTTTTGGCATATTTGTCATGAAATTTTTGCTAGTGCCTATGTCTTCACGGTATTGCCTAGGTTTTCTTCTAGGGTGTTTATAGTTTTGGGTCTTACATTTAAGACTTTAATCCATCTTGAGTTGATTTTTGTATATGGTATAAGGAAGGGATCCAGTTTCAATTTTCTGTATAATGCCTAGCCAGTTCTCCCATCACCACTTATTAAATAGGGAATCCTTTCCTCATTGCTTGTTATTGTCAGGTTTGTCAAAGATCAGATGGTTGCAGGTATGCAGTCTCATTTCTGGGTTCTCTATTCTGTTCTATAGGTCGGTGCATCTGTTCTTGTACCAATACCATGCTGTTTTGGTTACTGTAGTTCTGTGATATAGTTTGCAGTTAGGTAACATGATGCTCTAGTGTTCTTTTTGCTTAGAATTGCCTTGGCTATTTGGCCTCTTTTTGGTTCCATGTTAATTTTAAAATAGTTTTTTTTCTAATTCTGTGAAGAAGGTCAATGATAGTTTAATTGGGATAGCATTGAATCTATGAAATTACTTTGGTCAGTATGGCCATTTTCACGATATTGATTCTTCCTATCCATGAGCATGGAATGTTTTCCCATTTCTGTCATCTCTGATTTCTTTGAGCAGTGGTTGGTAGTTCTGCTTGAAGATGTCCTTCACTTCCCTTATTAGCTGTATTCCTAGGTATTTTATTCTTTTTGTGGCAGTGGTAAATGAGAGTTCATTTATGATTTGGCTCTCAGCTTGCCTGTTGGTGTATAGGAAAGCTAGCAATTTTTGGACATTGATTTTGTTCCTGAGACTTTACTAGAGTTGCTTATCAGCTTAAGAAGCTCTTGGGTTGAGGTGGTGTGTTTTCCAGATATAGGATCCTTGTCATCTGCAAATAAGGATAGTTTGGCTTCCTCTCATCCTATTTGAATACCTTCATTTCTTTCTGTTGCCCCAGCCAGAACTTCCAATACTATGTTGAATAAGAGTGGTGAGAGAGGGCAACCTTCTGTTGAGCTGGTTTTCAAGGGAAATGCTTCCAGTTTTTGCCCATTCAATATGATATTGGCTGTGATTTGTCATACATGGCTCATTATTTTGAGATATGTTTCTTCAATATGTAGTTGATTGAGAGTTTTTAACATGAAGGGATGTTGAATTTTATCGAAGGCCTTTTCTGCATCTATTGAGATAATCATGTTGTTTTTGTCTTCAGTTCTCTTTATGTGATGAATCACATTTATTGATTTGCATATGTTGAACCAACCTTGCATCCTGGGGAAGAAGCCTACTTGATCAGGGTGGATAAGCTTCTTGATGTGCTGCTGGATTTGGTCAGCCAGTATTTTGTTGAGGATTTTTACATTGATCTTCATGAAGAATATTGGCCTGGAGTTTTCTTTTTTTGTTGTATCTCTGCCAGGTTTTGGTATTAGGATGATGTGGGCCTCATAGGGTTAGGGAGATGTCCCTCCTTTTCAGTGTTTTGGAAGAATTTCAGTAGAAATGACATCAGCTCTTCTTTGTACCTCTGGTAGAATTTAGCTGTAAATCTGTCTGGTCCTAGGCTTTTTTGGTTGGTAGGCTATTTATTACTGACTCAATTTTGAAACTCATTATTGGTCTATTTAGGGATTTACTTTCTTTTTGGTTTAGTCTTGGAAGGGTGCATGTGTCCAGGAATTTATCCAGTTTTAGTTTGTATGCATATAGATGTTTATAATATTCTCTGATTGTTGTTTGTATTTCTGTGAAGTCAGTGGTAATATCCCCCTTATCATTTCTGACTATGTTTATTTGAATCTTCTGTCTTTTCTTTATTGTTCTAGCAAGTGGCCTATTTTATTAATTTTTTCAAAGAAGCAGCTCCTGGATTCACTGATCTTTTGAGGGTTTTTTTTGATGTCTATATCTCCTTCTGTTCAGCTCTCATCTTAGGTATTTCTTGTCCTCTGCTAGCTTTGGGGTTTGTTTGTTCTTGATTCTCTAGTTCTTTTAGTTAAGATGTTAGGATGTTTACCTGAGATCTTTCTATCTTATTTATTTATTATTATACTTTAAGTTCTGGGATACATGTGCAGAACGTGCAGGTTTGTTACATAGTTATACACATGACATGGTGGTTTGCTGCACCCATCAACCCATCATCTACATTAGGTGTTTCTCCTAATGCTATCCCTCCCCCTGTTCCCTACAGGCCCCAGTGTGTTATTCCCCTCCCTGTGCCCGTATGTTCTCATTGTTCAACTCCCACTTCTGAGTGAGAGCATGCAGTGTTTGATTTTCTGTTCCTGTTTTAGCTTGCTGAGAAAGATAGTTTCCAGCTTCATCCATGTCCCTGCAAAGGACATGAACTCATCCTTTTTTGTGGCTGATAGTATTCCATGGTGTAAATTTTCTTTATCCAGTCTATCACTGAAGAACATTTGGGTTGGTTCCAAGTCTTTGCTATTGTGAATAGTGCTGTAATAAACATACGTGTGCATGTGTCTTTATAGTAAAATGATTTATAATCATTTGGGTATATATCCAGTAATGGGATTGCTGGATCAAATGGTATTTCTAGTTCTAGATCCTTGAGGAATTGCCACACTGTCTTCCACAATGGTTGAACTAATTCACATTCCCACCAAAAGCCAAAATTGACAAATGGGATCTAACTAAACTAAAGAGCTTCTGCACAACAAAAGATACTATCATCAAAGTGAACAAGGAACCTACAGAATGGGAGAAAATTTTTGCAATCTATCTATCTGACAAAGGGCTAATATCCATAATCTACAAGGAACTTAAGTTTACAAGAAAAAACAACCCCATCAAAAAGGCAAAGGATATGAACAGAAATTTTTCAAAAGAAGACATTTGTGTGGCCAACAAACATATGAAAAATATCTCATCATCACTTGTCATTAGAGAAATGCAAATCAAAACCACAATGAGATACCATCTCACCAGTTAGAATGGCGATCATTAAAAAGTCAGGAAACAACAGATGCTTGAGATGATGTGGAAAAATAGATCTTTCTACCTTTTTGATGTGAGCATTTAGTGCTATAAATTTTCCTTTTAACAGTGCTTTAGCTGCATCCCAGAGATTCTGATACATTGTATCTTTGTTCTCAAGAATTTCAAAGAACTTTATTTTTGTCTTAATTTCATTATTTACCCAGGAGTCTTTCAGGAGCAGATTGTTCAATTTCTGTGTAGTTGTATGGTTTTGAATGAATTTATCCATCTTGAGTTCTAATTTGATCACGTGGTGGTCTGAGAAACTATTTGTTATGATTTCAGTTATTTGCATGGGCTGAGGAGAGTTTTACCTCCTATTATGTGATCAATTTTAGAGTAAGTGCCATGTGGTGATGAGAAGAATGTATATTCTGCTGTTTTTTAGTGGAGAGTTCTGTAGATATCTAACAGGTCCACTTGATCCAGAGCTGAGTTCAGGTCCTGAATATCTTTGTTACTTTTCTGTCTTGATGATCCAATATTGTCAGCAGGTGTTAAAGTTTGCCACTATTATTGTGTGGGTGTCTAAACCTCGTTGAAGGTCTAAGAACTTGTCTTATGAATCTGGGTACTCCTAAATTGGGTGTATATACATTAAATGTATTTAGATCTTCTTTTTGAATTGACCCCTTTACCATTTTGTAATGCTATTCTTTGTCTTTTTTATCTTTGTTGGTTTAAGATCTGTTTTGTTAGGAGCCAGGACTGCAACCCCTGCTTTTTTCTGTTTTCCATTTCCTTGGTAAAATTTCCTCCATCCCTTTATTTTGAGCTTATGTGAGATGGGTCTCTTGAACACAACATACCATTGGGTCTTGGTTCTTTATCCAGCTTGCCATGCTGTATCTTTTAATTGGGGCATTTAGCCCATTTACATTTAAGGTTAGTATTATTCTGTGTGAACTTGATCCTGTTATCATGATGCTAGCTGGTTATTTTGCAGACTTGTTGATGTCATTGCTTCATAGTGTCACTGGTCTGTGTACTTCAGTGTGTTTTTGTAGTGACTGGTAACAGATTTTACTTTCCATATTAAATGCTTCCTTCAGGAGCTCTTGTTAGGCAGGTCTGGTAGTAACAGATTTCCTCAGCATTTGCTTGTCTGAAAAGGATTTTACTTCTCCTTCACTTATGAAACTTAGTTTTGCCAGATTTGAAATTCTAGGTTGGAATGCTTTTCTTTAAAAATGTTGGAGAAGTCTGCTGTTACTCTGATGGGCATTCCTTTGTAGATGACTTGGCCTTCCTTGGTTGCTTTTAACACTTTTTGTTTCATTTCAACCTTGTAGAATCTGATGATTATGTGTCTTGGGGATATTTTTCTTGTGCAGTATGTTACTGGGGTTCTCTGCAGTTCCTGAATTTGAATGTCAGCCTTTCTAACTTGTTTGGAGTTCTTCTGCATAATATCCTGAAATATGTTTTCCTAGTTGATTCCATTCTCCCTATCTCTTCTAGGTACTCCATCAGTTGTAGATTTGGTCTATTTATATAATCCCATATTTCTTGGAGTTTTTATTCATTCATTTTTATTATTTTTCCTCTATTCTTTCCTGCTTGTCTTATTTCAGAGACAGTCTTCAAGCTCTGGGATTCTTTCCTCTATTTGTTCTTTTCTGCTATTAATACTTATAATTGCATTGTGAAGTTCTTGTAGTATGTTTTTCAACTCTATCAGGTCAATTATGTTCCTGTCTATACTGGCTATTTTGACTGTCAGCTTGTGCATGGTTTTATTATAATTTTGAACTTCCTTGAATTGAGTTAAAACATGCTTCTTTATCTCAGTGAAGTTTGTTTCTGTCCACCTTCTGAAACTTACTTCTGTCATTTCAGCCATCTCAACCTCGGCCCAGTTCTGAACCCTTGCTGGAGAGGCCTTCTGGTCATCTGAAGGGAAGGGGACACTCTGACTTTTTGAGTTTTCAGCATTTTTGTGCTGATTCTTTCTCACCTTTGTGGGCTTATCTACCTTCAGTCTTTGAGGTTGCAGACCTTTGGGTGGGGATTTTGTGGGGTTTGTTGTTGTTGTTGTTGTCATTTGTTTGTTTTTCTTTCAATAGTCTGGCCACTCTTCCACTGGGCTGCTGTGGTTTGTTGCAAATTTGTTCCAGACCCTAGTTGCCTCATTTTTTCCAGTACCTGGAGGTATTACCAGTGAAGGCTGCACACAGCAAAGATGGCAGCCTGCTCATTTCTGTGGGAGCTCTGTCCCAGGGGATACTGAGCTTTTGCTGGCCCAAATGCTTCTGTAGGAGGTGGGCTGAGACCCTGGTTGGGAGGTCTCATCCAATCAGGAGGAATGAGATCACAGACACTCTTAAAGAAGCAGTCTGGCTGCATTTTGGTAGAGCAGCTGTGTTGTATTATGGATCCCTTCAGCCCCCGATCAGACTGGACACTCCAAGACCCTCAGGCTGGACCAGCTAAGATGCCCAAACAGCAAAGGTGGCGTTCTGCCTCGTCCCTTGGGCACTTTGTCTCAGAGAGAAATTAGAACTCTGTTGGCCATAGAACATGGGTGGGGGCAGCCAAAGGGTCTGGCTGGGAGGACCTGTCCAGGGAGGATGAATGGATTAGGGTTCCATTTAAAGAAGCAGTCTGGCCACACCTTGACAAAACAGCTGTGCCATGCTGGGGAACCACCTCTGTCCCAGTCAGCTTGGACTCTCCAAACCCTGCATGCTGGAACAGTGGAGGCATCCAAATAACGAAGGTCTCAGCCTGTCCGTCCCCAAGGGCACTGCATCCTGGGGATAGATAGGAGCTCTGTCCATAGAATATGGGCAAGCAGTGGTTGCTAGAGGCCCTGGCTGGGAGGTCCCTCACAGTGAGGAGGAATGGATCAGGGTCCCGCTTAAAGAAGTAGTCTGGCCAAGTTTTGGTAAAGCAGCCATGGTGTACTGAGGGATCCCTTCCTCATCTAGACTATGACTCTCCAAAGCCCACAGGCTAGAAAGGCAGAGTTGTCCAAATACCAAAGATGATGGCCTGCCCCTCCCCATGGGGGATCCATCCCATCTTAGGCAGGCTCTACCTTGTCACCAGTGGCTGGCTGGAATTCTTATCTTGTGAGTTGCTGTGGTAGTGGGGCCCACCCACCAACACTGCTCTGCTCCCTGGATTCAGACCCCTTCCTAGGGGTATATATGAACCTTCTGTGTTGCCTGAGCAGTTGCTCTGCTGAGAGTCCACATGGCTCTGTGTGTCAGATCCAAGGCCCTGGTGGAGTAGGCTCATGAGCAGATCTCCTGATCTGAGAGTTGCAAAGATCTGTGGGAGAAGCCTGGTTTCCCAGGGTTACACATTCACTCACCACTTCCCTTGGCCGGGGATGGGAGTTCCCTAGGCTTTGTGTTGCTCCCGGGTGCCATCACTCAGCTCTGCTTTTCTTCATTCTCTGTGGGTTGAGTTGTTTTCCTGATCAGTCCCAATGTGAGTACCTGGATGTTTCAGCTGAAGGCGCTGTATTTACTTGCACCTTTCATTACTCTTTGTGAGTGCCATGTACCCTAGCTGCTTCTAATCAGCCATCTTGGCCCCCTCCCATTTTAACTACTTTATGTTCATGAAAATAGTATCACAATGAAACAACTAATTTGTGTCTCTATCATAGGATTCTGCCTTAACATGAAAATCATTTATATAAAATTTTTTATAGAAATATCCTGAAATCATTTCATATAAAGTAGAATTTAGCATAAGGCTGATACAACTTAAGACTCTAAGTATTCATATGCTATGAAATTTAATAATTCAGTAAATACTAAGTTTCTAATAAGTTTTAGGTCCCATTATTGTGTGAAGATACAGCTAAGAATGACATAAACTTCCTACACTCAGGCCATTTGTGAATGGTGTGGTTTCAAAGAAGGACAGTATAGTACTATAATGGAAATTAAATCTGAAAATGTTGGGAGTAACTGAGGGATGGGAAAACTACTTAAAGTGGTTAAGGAAAATATATTAGACAACATAGTCTAGATTATTCCACAGTAATGAACAGTTTCCGAACCATAGTGACTTAACAGCACAGACTTACTTATTTCTTATGCTATATGTCCTGTATAGATGGTGGGATGGCCCATCATAGAGCAACACAGGCTGTCAGAGGCTCCATCCCAACATGTATTTCTTTGATCACCACAGCAAGAAAGATATGCTGAATCATACACTGGCTCTTAAAAACATCTGCCTGGAATTGACATCTACCACTTTGGCTCAAATTTCATTGGCCACAGCAGGACACATGTCATGCCTAACCTCAAAGGAGGTGAGGGACTCCTATCATACTAAGAGCTTACAGGGAGGAATACTGGAATAATTTTGGCCATCTTTGATGAAAATCTGAAAAAGGGTCCCTGAAGAGGTGACATTTGAAATGAGACCTGGCAGGCAGTAATTCTTAACCTTGTTGCCCATTAGAGTCACTATGGGCAGACACTGTGCTATGTGTTGTCAGACATTCACTCCATTCGTCTCACAGCAATACAAAGGGATATGGTTCTACTTTTATCCCTATTTTTATATATAAAAAAAGAGGGCAGAGAGAGGTTATATTAATTTCACAAGGCCACAAAACTAAAAAGAGGAGACAGGATTTGCACTCAAATAGTTTGACTCTAGTATCCACAACCCTAACTGCTATAGCCCCTGTTTAGGTTATAAAAATTATGGCCTTGTATGTAACTAAATTAAAGAATGTGGCTTCCTTGGACTCCCCATCTCCACCCTTGCCTCAGACATGTATATATGTGTGTGTATACACTGCATACATGTGTGTCTACTTGCACATACATACTGCAACCCATAGTAAACTGGACGGTTTTATGAAATGGCTGCCATGTTTGCTCTATTCCAGGCACACTGGGCTTTTTGCTCTTCTTTGGATCCCCAAAGCATGTCCTGCATCAAAGCCTTTGAACTAGCTCTTTCCTCTGCCTGGAACCTGTTTCCTCCAGTTATCTACATGGTTCCTCAATTTCTTCAAGTTATTGCTCAAATGTCACCATTTCAGTAAGGACCACCCTGACCATAACATTTTAAAACTGTAGCATCTCCCTTACCTGCTTTTTTTTCTGTAGCACTTATCTCCATCTAAACGAATATATTTTCTTTATTTCGTATATTTTATTTTCTTTCCTCTTACTAGACTCTAAGACACTCCAAACTATATGATGAGATGAAGAACTTTTTCTGTTTTGATCTCTGGTACTGTATCCACAAAGGACTAGAACAGGGTTAGCCTGTAGTAGGAAGTCACTGGGCATTGGCCATGGTAACCTTGGGCTAGAGAGTTGGTCAAGGAGGGTATATGACTGGATACCACAGTCTTGCCACAGCGTGTAGAGGCTGAGTGGAATGCATATCTGGGGGATTTGATGGGATGGGGAGTGAACTCCCCTTCAGTGGGGCCTGCTAGTGTTATCCCCATCTCAGTGAGTCCATAAACTAATATGAGCAACAGTCATTACAGCTAAGGAGAGGAATATAATCTTGCCTAGCCAAGCTGGAACTTTAATTTTTCTTTCTCTCACTCTTGTCCAACTCCTGAGGAATCAACACAAATAAGGGAAAGGTGCAGGATGTAGGGTGAGTAGGTAGGAAGGATGAAGAGCTCACCACCCTCCACTCAACTCCAGACTGCCAGAGTTAGTCTGTCCTACCCTGGAGTCAGGAGAAAAATGCTGAATCAGATGTGGAATTGATGTTTAGTTCTTGATAGGACTATGTCTTTTAATACTTAAATAACATTGTTCTAATAAACAATATTTACTGGACAATTATGGAATCCGCCACAGTTTTGTTAAGGGAGTCACAACCCAGAAGGATGGGTCGATTCTACACAGTAGATTTGGATAAATGTATTGGGAAAAAAACTCCTATAAAACTGTTAATTGTTTATAACCCAGAAAATTAATATTCCTCAAGAGATTGGTTTGCTTTTTTTTTTTTGAGGTGGAGTTTTGCTCTTGTCACCCAACTGGAGTGCAATGGTGCAATCTCAGCTCACTGCAATCTCCACCTCCCGGGTTCAAATGATTCTCCTGCCTCAGCCTCCCAAGTAGCTGGGATTACAGGTGTCCACCACCATGCCCAGCTAATTTTTGTATGTTTAGTAGAGACGGGGTTTCACCACGTTGGCCAGGCTGGTCTCAAACTGCTGGTCTCGCAGTCCGCCGGTCTCGGCCTCCCAAAGTGTTGCGATTACAGGCGTGAGCCACCACACCTGGCCAGACTGGTTTGCTTTGACATTGGATATTATTATCCTGTTTTAGACAGACTAGAAATTAAGGCTCAGAAACAAAAACAAATTTAAGGTCACACCACTAGAAAACATTAGCCAGGATTAAATATCAGGCCTACTGATTTCAATGTCTACACTTTATTCTTGAGGATATTTTCTCACCTGTAATGAAAAGGAAGGAAAAAGCAAAGGACACACACCACACACAAACACACATACCTAATCTTTTTCTGCCCAAACTATTTTACATTGTTTCTATAAAGGTGCTGAATCCAGGTTTTCTTTCTCTCCATAGGAGTCTTAAACAGTTTGATATTTCCAAATTCGTGAAACTGGAATATTATCCCAGCAGTATCAAGAAAATATTAATACACTAGCACGGTTTGGTTGTACTCACTCCTTCACGTAGTTTATGCCCCCGTATTTTTCAGTAACATGCAATTAATAACTAGCATTCAGTTAAAAGCTGGAATTACTTCATTAGCTTAGGCAAATTATCTTTTTATGCTGGTGATAAATAAGCAGCTATTAGCAATGATTCACATTAGTTCCATGGTTTAAAACAGCTAATTTCCTCTTGGAGGCTTTGCAGCATGCGCGCTAATACTTTTCCTCAATGTATTTTTATTATGATACTCGTGCTAACAAGGTCACCCTCCTCTCTTGAACAAACCTATACATTTGTCTTCACTGTAGGGCTAGGCTTGGTGGAACCCACTCTGTTGGAGGCAAGTATTTTTGTTTAGATCTCTAGATTGATTTAAAGGCGTAGTGTGAGATATGGAAGACAGACTAGGTGGTTCAAATGTTGGATGATTTTCTTAACGACACAAATTGTGCTGCAGGGGAAGGCAGTCATGCTGGGGAGAAGGGGGCTGACGGCCTACGGTCTTGTTCATGCTTCCTGTCACCTATTCTCTTGTCCTTTGCCTTATCTTTCTACTTTGTTTCAGCACGTCCTCGGATAGCCTCAAAATGGCCTCAGACAGCTTCTTTTCGAGGTTTCCTGTGTCATCTGTAGAGTATAATCCTCTTGCCTCTGGTGCTCAACTAGTAAAATGGCTGGTCCTGAGAGTTTTGCCTCATTGACTCTCAGAACTTAAGTTGACATTCAATTAGTTACCAAACTCAACATATAACTGATTTATTTATAGAACATTGAAAACAGTCCTTACACAACATCCAAGTGCTAGAAATGTATTAGGAGAAAATCAGCAGATAAAAGTATGTTGAAAGAATAGATTATTCTGATTGGTGGCTTTGTTTATACTCATGATATTCTTTCTTGATAACTGGAATATATTTGACATTAGTTGAACAATGGTCTTATAGTCTAACAAACAAGGAGTTTTATAAGTTTCTCAACAGAAATAATACATTTTAAATTTAAATTTCCTTCTATATAAAAATAACTTTTATTAAGCAACTAAGTCTAATTCTAGCTTAAAATATATTTATAAAGGATTTTAGAGGAAACTGTTAAAGAAACAAATGCCTAGATTTAACTTGGTACTATTTTCAGTAAATTATTATTGCTAAATACAACCTGGGTTTCCTCCTGGTAGTGGTAGTGTTTCCTTTCATTCATTTTGAATCTCTTAATTAAGTCAAAGTCTTTTCTGTTTGTATTATGCTTCCGAATCTTGGGCAGGCCAATAGAATTTATAAAAAAATGGGATAAATGCTCTTCCAAGGTCTTATGGTAGAGTCCAAAGGAAGGAGTGACCTATGATTCCATTGGAATTTTGAGGATAAATCAGAAAGAGAATCAGAGTGAACAGCATGCTTGGCGAAAGAAGGAGCGTGGGGAATAAAGCCATAGAAGTAAAAATAACCTGGGAATTCCATAATCTAGGCTGGAGACTGAGGAGAAATGGCTGGAGATACAGATGGAAGGGTACTTTGGGAAAAATCTTCAATGTCATGGAAATACATTCTAAAGCATTTGTACTTGATGGACAATCATATGATAGGTGTCTTTATTATTATTAAAGTGATTTAGAGAAGATAGTGATACAATCAGTAAGTTTTCCATGATCTGTTGGAAACATGAATGACAGAAATGTAGATATTGGAAGGACAATTGAGCAGGCTCTTGTAATAATCAAAACTACAGAGTTTGCAAGCAGGCAGTGGCAGTGCAAATGGAAAGAATAAGATGTACTCAAGTATTTGAGTCAACAGGACTTGGTGACCTTTTTGAAGGGGTGATGTCCAAGGAAAAGGAGAAACTAAGGAAGGATCCTTAGTTTAAAAGGCTCTTTAGATAAAAGGCAGTGTCCTTTCCTGAAGGAGCACATCTTCATGTCTGAACTCATATATTGTATTAGTAACATAATAGTCCTCTTTCTAAAACAGAAAGACAATGGTTGTTTATTGTCTATAAATACCTTGGAATGATCCTTGCTGACCTTGATAGTGGCATAATAGTGCTATCCCCAAACTCATTGGCATATAAAATTAGCATCTTGTTTGCACATCTGCATATTAATTAAAGCTTACGTGATCTAGGAGGATGCAGTTGGGCTTTGTGCCATAGTGTCTGTCATCCTCCTTGGACTAGCAGCTACTGGAGACATTTTCTTCTTATGGCAAAAGACCTGGGCAAAGGAGAACCAGCTCAACTGTGCAAGAAAATTTTAAACATTTTTTCATTCCATGTCCTCTAATACTCCATTGGCCAAAGCAAGTCACATGACCAATCCCCAGTCAAGGGGAGAGAGGTATTTTCTACCCACTGTGAATCAATGACACAGGTAGGAAAATATGATGCCATTACAGAAGAATAAAACCTTGAGACCAAAAGTCAATCCACAGTACTCTATATGGCTGTTTTTGTTACTCTGAGAACTGAGATTCTCTTTTCTTACTGAATAAACATTTCTCAAGTTTTTATGTTTATCTTAGGATGGTGTAGGGCCATCCCAATTGACCCTGATCCAACCAATGGTACTGCTGGATTTTGGTGACTATGTAACTGCCTGTAAATGGGTGTCTAGGTTGGATTGGCATGTTCCCTTTAGGTTACCCCACTCATTGGCAATACAGCTCTGTTGCTGTAGCAAATCTTAATATTTTCCCTAGAGATATGCCAATTCCAAGGTATTGACCAGCTCTGATCCTGTTTAACCCTATGAGAACAATCAAACTCCCTACTTGAGGTGATACCTATTTACAGTTCTTGGGAATGACTAAATAATGTCATGGAGAGGAAGCCATAAGAGGCGGTGTCTGCCTCTGCCTGGAAATGCTGTGTATGTCTTTGAGTCTGTCCCCACTGTCACCTGGAGCTGTCACCTGGAATGCGTTACCTCAGTTGTTTAAGGGTTTTCCATTGCAGTTTCTTTTTGCTGTCTCTTGCATTCCTTCCCATAAGGTAGGCAGTTTACAGTAATAGCAATTGGAATGAAGCTCTGCTTCGGGCAGGAAAGGTTAAACATTTAAAAATGCAAACCAGATAAAATTTTAAAAACCTCAAAATAGTCTTGGAGCCACAATGCCTCTGTGCCATCCCCAGCCATTCTCTTTAACAAAAGACACTCCTCTCTTATGCAAGCTTCTCATTTGTCAGAGGAGAGATTTCCCTGTCTCCTCAGCGCACCCTCTGTATAATTTAAGGTGACTCACTGTACAGGAAAGTTCACCTTCCATTAGCATGTTTTCTTTAGTAAGCACTCTCTTGCAAGTGCTGTAGTGTAAACATGAGTGCCTACGAATATGAACATTTATTAAATAGCACTGATGAATATTTCAATACCTCAGGGAGAGCAATTCACAGCTCAATCATTCAGGCTGTTTTAAGTGCAGCACAGGACAATTCCACTACATCTTCCATTAATATTTAATTGCCCATTTTATTCTGTTTACCTTTTTGGTTAATATATAATTTAAAGCTCTTCTACTAAAAAGGGGGAAAAGAGAACAGCTGTTCATCTGCTTTTAACAAATCTCTGGTGAGAGCTTTTACCTCATTTAAAATTCATTGCAAAGAGTTTTTATTTAATATCAGTAACACAAAACCTCAGGTATTAAAAGTAAAACTTGGAAGTGACTCTCATGCAAAAAGCCTAGCTGTGACTTGGGTTTGATTACACATCCATTCCTGAGTGGCAGGCATTGACAGGAAATGTCTGAATCGCCAGCAATGGCGCCATGTGTCACGTCCTCATGAAATAGAATCACCGTAACTCGACCTGACACATTTTGACAACATATTGGAAAGTTGTTATGCACCCTGCAGAAAGTGAGTACTGTCATCCCAGCAATGCAGATTTTACCGACGAGATAAAACACATATCTGCTTGCTAAAGGACAAGGGAGTCAAATATGTGCATGGCCTCAAGGATCTGGGGAATCCCTGAGGCACTAAAGATTCACTTCTTCTTGGCCTTCCTTTGGTGGTTGCCACCAGTTTCTCTCTTTACTGGTTCAGATTCCCAAGGCCTATCTCTTGTCATGTGACAGCTTTTCTTTCCTTTCCTCCTAGTGGGCTGCAGTTTGTGTGTCACAAGTCTGTTTCTAAACTGCACCCAGTGGCGAGAACCTTGACATTAATGACAGATCTCTATATTTTCAGGGGTCTCCCAGGCCCCCCAGGTCAGTGAGTAAAACCCATCCCAGATCCACCCCAGAGAGAGTCACCCTGTCCTTTCTTTTTCAGTCACCTGGAATCAGCTGCTTTCTAGAACAATAAGCTACATAATCTGTTTTTTTCCTGTTCAACTTATTTGTTGCAGTGGATTCATTCCTCCTGTTTAAATATTCCCAGCATGGCCTAGCCAGCAGCAGCATGAACCTCAAAAATACCATCACCACTGTCATTTCACTTGAGCTCAGGAGTTTCTTCTCCAGGGTGGGCTTTCCTTATCTGCTTTTGCATCACTTCATTATTGCTTTCCCAGTCTCTGTTGAGTTTGATTCACTTTCTTCCCAGACTCTCCGTCAATAGACACTCTCACATAATGCTTCCTTTCACTCATTCATTTATTCAGCATCTGATCAAGTGTTCTGATAATACACGCATTCAATAGGGAGGAAAGGAGAGAGAAAGAGAAGAGCCACCTGCCTATAAAGCTTACATTATTTGTGGAGGAGTCATTTGATCTTGAGCGCTATTGATGACTAACATAGGCATCATGGCACTCTACCTCTGTCCTCTCCTGGATACTGGGATGTTCCTTTAGCTGTGTCCAGCGTGCCTCAAAATTCAGCTAGAAAAGGAAAGAAATCAAATAATATTATAAGTAGATTGTGAAGACATCCCCAGTGGTTCACTTCTCCCCGTATCAATACCCTCTGAGGCTCATCCAATGAGGTGAAGTCTATTTTTTTACCTCTTGAATCTAGATCATCCTTGTTTCTTGCTTTGGCCAGTAGAATGTGGATAAAGAAATGATGTGTGAATTCTGAGCCTAGGCCTCAAGAGGCCTGTTTGCTTCTGTTCTGTTTTAGACCCTGGCTCTGCCTGGGCTAGCCTGCAGGAAGATCAGACACTCCTGAAGGAGCACATCTTCACGTCTGAACTCATATATTGTATTAGTAACATAGTATTCCTCTCTCTAAAACAGAAAAACAACAATAGTTGTTTATTGTCTATAAATACCTTGGAATGAACAGAGATGAGACATCTCTGCTGAGGCCATTCTGTGATAGCCAGCCAGCCTCTAGACATGAGAGTGGGCCCAAACAAAATCAGCAAAGTGTTTACACAACACAAGGTGACCACAGATGTATAAGTGACCCTAACTAGGACCAGAAGAACTTTCCTGACAAGAAGGGCAGAAGGCCAATTCTCCCATATAATTGCGAGCAATACAAATGCATCATAATTTAGGCCATTAAATATGGGGTGGTTTGGAATGCTGTAATAGCTAACTTACAAAGGTATTCTCTAAACTTTTCTTATAGTCCACTTAGGTGCGACATACTCCTATACTCTCTGCCTCCCTTATCCTTTGGCAAACCCCACTCAACCAGATCTTAGGATTTGATGATTTGAATTTATTTTTTAAATTGTTTCAACTTTCAGGGCCAGGCAACTGGATCAGATCCCTTAAAAATTGAGCTCAGACCACAGTGAGCTAGAAATAAAATGAGAACCAAAGGCTGAAGGAAGGCGAGAGACATGGTTTAAATTTATTGGAAGAGAGAATTGTTTAACAGTTTGGATTGATTTGTATCTCGTCAGAAAGGGCTCACATATCTCTGGGTATAGTCATTTACCAGCTCGAATGGAAAAACTGATGCCATGATGTAACTGTACGCAGTTCAAATTGTGGTTACAACTCACATTTCCATCCCTCTTCCCCCATTATCCTCTGTATTAATTCAATCACAGAAGTTAGGTGAGTTGGTGGGGAGACCTATGAAGTCATCTTGTTTTTTTCCCAAGAGCCATATCTGAGTTTCTACCCATAGTGTATTTTCAAATGCTTTCTCTAATATGCTTGAAAATGGCTTGAGCAATGATCTACCCTAAAAGCTTTAACTGGAAATATATTCTATAAGCACTTTACCAGAAGAGAAATTAATGCAGAAAAAAATAATTGGAGTTTTATCTGACCAAAACCCATGTAAGCAAGGAAATTTAGAGTAATGTTCAGATTTTCTTCCTCTCTTCTCCTTTCTTTGCTCTGTGTTTTGCTACAGAGGTATCAGATACCTTTCAGTGGGGCCTAAGAGAACATTAGGGTTAGAGTTAGGTCTAATCATGATTCAGGGACTTTTCAATTGCATGACTGGTCCGAATTTCCTAGATATAGGCAAATCCTCAAAGGTTTACCAAAGTCAACAAATTCAGATGATTTGTAAGGAGAATAATTTGATCCATAGAAAATCACAATATTTTACTGCATTACAACTGAGCCTATGCAAAGCATCTTATAGTTTGTAAATTATGGCCTTAGGAGTCTCAAATCCTGGGTTTGGCCCTAGTGTCATTACTTTAACTTTATATAGAATATCCTTATTCCTAGTTAAAGTGGAATAAGGGTATCCAGATTGGAGTAATTTCTGAGCTGGGTGGATTTTCATGGGTTTCTACAATATCTGGTGAGGAATCTAGAGTTGAGAAAACATGAGTATGAATCTCACATAAGGGTTAGCATAATCTTGGTCATGGTTACCTAAATATTTGAAATCTCAATTTTCTTATTTTTAAGATGGAGAAAAATAAGATATTTCTCCTATAATTATCAGGGTCAAATAAAGTAATGTATGTTAAAGGAAATAGACCAGTACTTCCCCAAGTGTGTTCTGTCCTGTGTTAAAAGGGGTTATGTATGAAAAGCACTCTGGGAAACTGTGTCAAGTGAAATTAAACAGTTTTCTCTGCTGTAGGACTTCATAGAGTTTTTAGTAGACTAGAAGTCAGAGTGAATCTCATTTTCTAGATTCGTTTGACTATGGCACTACAATATCAGCAGGAAAGGTGTTATGCAGAACATAATAAGTGTCCAGAAATGTTAATTTCCTTGCCTGTTCCTTCATTATGAGCTGGTCCTAGTGGCTTGGTAAACTCTTAAAGGTGGATCTGTTTTCTGATTCCATTGATCCCTTTTTCCAGTGTTTCCACAGTGAGGAGATTACTGACTTAAGCATGGTCATCCTTTCAAACCTATAAGACTAAGTTTTGCCACTCTCTGCATAGGATGTTGTCCCCAGTCCTCAAGGCCTCTGTTACAGTCTTAAAAAAATGGGGGCTTCTGTCCACCTGACATCCTTTGTCCCGTCTCTCTAGATCTGCTGTTGTAACCATTGCATAGATCTGAAATAATTGCTTTTAGGCAGAGTGGATAGTGTTGACTACATCAATACTTATTATTTTAACTATATGAATGTGAGATAGAATAGCCTCTTACGTATTTATTGATATGTTTATCTGTTTGCTGATTTCTAGCTATAAATTTTAAAAATAACATTTATTAGTTTGGTAGTAACGGAATGATTAAAATGCATAAGTAAAAAAGGCTCATCATACCATCCCACAGCATGCTTGTTAGCATTAAAACAAATTCCCTTGATTAGAAAATTCAAATAATAGTCAAAAACAGGAAATTAAAAGTAAAAGCCCCTATAACTGGAGATTTATAGCAGCTTTATTGATAATTGCCTGAACTTGGGAGCAACCAAGATGTTCTTCAGCAGGTGAATGGATAGATAATCTATGGTACGTCCATACAATGGAGTATTATTCAGTACTAGAAGAAATAAGCGATCAGACCACGAAAAGACATAGAATAACCTTAAATGCATACTATTGAGTGAAAAAAGTCAATCTGAAAAGGCTATGTACTATATGATTCAAACTATATGGCATTCTGGAAATGGCAAACAGTAAAGAGGTCAGTGGTTGCCCGGGGCTAGGGGGAGAGAGGGATAAATAAGCAGAGCACAGAAGATTTTAGGGCAGTGAAACTCTTCTGTATAATACTCTAATGGTGGAGCCATGTCATTATACATTTGTCCAGACTCACAGGATGCACAACACCAACAGTGAACCCAAATGTGAACTATGGACTTGGGGCGATAATGATGCATCAGTGTAGGTTCATCCATTGTGGAGAATGCAGCACTCTGGTAGGGGATGTTGACAGTCGAGGAGGCTATGCATATGCAGGGGCAGTGTGTATCTGGGAACCCTCTATACTTTCTGCTCTATTTTGCTGTGAACCTAAAAATGAAATGTATTTAAAACAAAAAAGTAAAAGTCTCTCTTTCTCACATTGGGCTCACTTTCTGAAGGCAATCAAGTCTTACATATCTTCGTCAGACAGAATTACTATACATAAATTGGCAGTACACATACATATATGTACATACGTATGTGCTTCTGTATATAAAATACATGTTCTTTTATTTATACAAGGGAATCTTGTGTCTCTGTCTATCTTTGCCATTCTAATGGGTAAAAATAGCATCTCATATTTGTTTGAATTTACATGTCGAGTTTTGAATAAGGTTTAGTCACTTTTCGTATGATTACTACTCACTTGTATTTGTCTTCTGTGTGCCTATCCTTTGCTCATTTTTTGACTGAGTTATTCTATTTTAAAAAATTATGGGTTTATATACCTCTTTATAAATTAAAAAAATTATCCTGATATTTAATATATGTAAGTTGAAAAATATTTTATATCATATATATTGTAAAAATGTTTCCTATTTTGCTGTTATTATTTTATTTTTGTCATATAGAAATTTAAAATTTCTACACTGCTAAATTTATTATTCATTATTTTTTATATGTTCTTCATCATGTGCCTTGACCAGAAGACCTTTTCCTGTTCTAAGATTATAATAATTTTATTTGAACTTTTATTGAGAACTTTTGAAGATTCATTCTTTTTATATTTAAATCTTTGTTATAGCCAGAATTTGTTTTGGCATAAAGAATAATAGAAGGATTCAACCTTTGTATTTCCAAACAGCTATTCAATTGTTTTGACTTCATATATAGACAATCCTACTTTTCTCCATGAATGAAAAATGCTACATTCAAATTAGTATCCCGTATGTATTTTGTTCTACATCTGAATTCTCTAATAAATTACTTTGTATGCTCCTATTCATAACAGTTATCATTTTCTAAGATAGGGTTTCCCAAGAAAGAAATAAAATAAACATTTTTTAAAGTAGAAAAAGCTGGATTTTTATAAGACTGAAGATTTATTATAAAATGAAACTTTTAAGCCTAATAATTTACCATTCAAATGTTTAGACATACTTACTGAATTAGAAAATTGTGTGTGTGTGTCTATATTTGTGGATGTATGAGAGAGACAGACAAACAGAGACAAATGCAGAGAGAGAGAGGATTTTATCATTTTCATTGATATAAGACTTTAACACTAGCAGTAAAAGAAAAAAATACTAAAACTGGTTATTTTATACACCCCAAGCTCCAGTTCTCAACAGCGTAATTTTATTGTCAGGTCGCTATAATTCTAAAACTTAAAAAGTGATAACAAGCTCTGTAAAAATAAACATTTTTATTCACCAACTGGAAAGAGCAAAGGCAATGCAATTTACACAATTATCCTCCTAAAATTTCTGTGTAGTGAGCCAGTCTTACTATTCACATTTAAAGATGGGTGGGAAAGGTAAAAAGAGGTAAATCTTCTGATTAAAACCAGAAATGAATCAGGGCAAAGACTAGAACCAAACCCCCAAAGAAACAAGTGCTCTCTGTATAATAGATACCTGCACTGGAAAGAGGAAGGCTGGATATTTGCTGGCTTGACTTTGTTGTTGTTAAAGGACACTGAAGTTAAAGGTCATAGCTAATGGTGAAACCTCACAGAGCATGTGAAACATTCAACAAAGCTTTCCAAAATGACTCGACTTTTACTTCCAGCATTCAAATGTGGATATAAATGATCCCTTAGAGATTATTAAATCAGAGAAATTTTAAATAAATCAAACTGAAGCTTCAGAACTATGGAGTAGGGCCAGGAGTATCCTCTTTATCTTTGGGAGTTGCAGTTATGCTTGTATGTTTTCACAATTTTCAGAGAGGAACTTGGGAGTAGATTCTAATCTAACAGCTCATTTCCTGTATCAAAAGGCATGGTACATATGCTATTTTCTTTCTGATTACATCCTTCCTAAATGTTCTTTCACCGAAACTAAACTATTTGGTTGTTACCTTTCTTAAAGCAGGGATGGTTCCATTCAGTTATGATAGTCACTATCTAAGCCCCTTGCTTTTTATGAAAATAACACAAATTCAAAAACGAATCTCTTAAAAACCTGTTTCTTTCGCATTTCTTTCTGATGCTTCTTGTCTGGATTTATCAGATGAAAGATACTCTATCTTTATCAGCAGTAGCACTATTATCTACCCACTTCCGAATTCTCATGCTTTCAGTGGAAGGAATCTGATCCCCGAATCGGACAAATCTCTAGTCTTTTATATTTGTAAAGACAGCTGCAAGGAATTGTTTAGTGTCTCTGCTATTTCCTTTTCCATTGTCTCTAATTCCCCGTTATTATTGTAAGTGCACACAATTTATCCTTGATGTTTGTCCTCTTAAATACACATAGCACTTGCAAAACAGTTTTTAAAAATTAGTTATAATGTTCTGTTATTTCTCGTGCTTGCTATTTAAATTTTATCCTTTAATTTTTGATTACCTGTTTGCAGTTTTCACCTTTATAAGCCAGACTTTTTCATTTTAACTTAATGACTAATTGATTTAGCCTTTCACAATATGGGTAATTCAATACTCAGAAGAAAGGAACAAAACACCTTCACCAGCTAAATCCACTTATGACCCTAGAAAACTTCCTTCTAAAAGTGACCAGCATAAGCACAGGAGTTCTGAGGCTCCAGGAAAACCCCTTTTCCTTCTCATTCATCTCTCCCAGCCTGAGTATGCTGGCTGTCGACCAAGCTTCAGCAAGACCAGCATTGCCACCTACTTGGGTCCTCTATCTAGAGTCACACTCTGGCTCACCTAGTTCTGGGCACACTTAACTCTGCTGATAAGCGATTTGTGAACTTTACACCTCTTTCAAAACACTAGAGGTACCTTACCAGGTTGAACAGTTCAGTTTTGTTTCAAGCTGTGCCGGAGAGGCACTGTGCACATTTTCAGTGTCTCAGATTGTCAACATTCTTGGCACTGCTTTCTGTCACCTCCATGGTGGATGAGGAGTACAAGTGTTGTAGAAGAAGAGATCTAGAGACTACCCAATAACCCAGACTTAATGTTTTAGCAGTGTGGTTCTGCTCATAGCCTCCCACTATGCGATGCTATGACTCCATCACAGCCTTTCCCTAGGACACCCTTCTGCTTGTCCTCCTCTTAACATCTCACATAGCTTCTACTTGTTCCTTAAGAAAATTTTCATTTTTGTATGCATGCACTTAGTTCAGAGGGCCGGCTATTTCCACAAGGCAGTTTAAGGCTAATAACAGTGCCTAGTTTCCTTTCTTCAATTCCCCCACCTAGAGTCAATCACTTTTTACTTTTTTACCTTATTCTTTGGGTATTTACATTTTAGGTATTATTTGTTGACTTCCCAGTATGGAAGATGAGCATTTGGTTCTTCCCTACTCATCACTTTCTAATATGTCTATTCCAATATCTTTATCACTCTGTTTATAGCCTTAGAATATTTGATAATCCTTGGATGTCTGCTCATATTTCCAAGTAGGGGCACATCACTTATTTGAAGCTCTAAGCATGTGCTGCTCATATTTCCAAGTACGGGCACATCACTTATTTGAAGCTCTAAGCATGTGAGTGGGATTAATTGGCAGTAGCATCACTGTAGGGTGATCTGGTTAAGGTGATGTTGGAGATCTCCAGATTTCATATCATTCTGTCTTTTCTCGTGTTGTAACAGTTTCTCAAGAAGATCTCTAGATCTCAGTTTAATGGACTTTGAGAGTTGGAAAGATGAGCTCTAAAATTCCCTTCATAAGTCAAATATTCTATTCTATGTATCTTTTTCCCCCCTAACTAGAATTAAGCAATATGATAGTAAAAAGGAATCCATAGAGCAAACTTTGTCATTTGTCCAGGCATCAAACAGTTATAATTGGCAAAAAAGTTGACATTTCACCACAACATGGGTTGAATTTTGCTTAAAAATAAGTAATAATTAAAATTTAATGAAGAATAAAAATTAGATTTATGTTTTTAAAAAAGGATATGTAATAGTAGTGTGTGTTGCCCCTGCCTTTGAAGTCATGCCTGATTTTAAGAGATATCATGAGTGAAAATGTTGATGTGTGCTGAAGAAAGCACTAACTTATCCTGAAGGGTCTCAGTAAATGCAGGAAATCTTCGGAAATTGCAGAAAAAAATGATTCTATCACAAATATTAATGTCGGTTCACTGGATGCGTACTTCCACATGCAGCTGAATCTTGATTTATTTTGTTAATGAGCGCTGCGCTTTACTATAAATTTTCTTCTTACTGTGTGCGTTACTAATACTTGCAGGTTATTTTTCTGGTAAGGTATGATTTATTTTGAAGACTTTAATTCTTGGAGAAAGGAGTCAGATTAACATTAGGAAGTAGATTGAAATTTTGTTTTGTTTTATTGTTTAGAGTTTTTGAACTTTTTTGTTTTCTTTTAGATTTTTTTAAATACGTGTAGGTGGCCCTTCTAGGTTGTTGGGTCTTGTGCTAAAGTGTGCTAATTCTTTCAGGCCTTGGGATGCTTTTTGATACACTGAATATTGCAACCACTTTTAATTATTATTCTAGAATCCTAGTTGACTTGTGTATCTTCTAAAGTGGTTTAACCAGAAACAATCTGGAACACAGGAAGTCATGGATTCTGTGTCAGTTAAATAAAGTAGTAAAAACTTTTTGAGATTGGCTCAGTGTGAAACAGCCTTGTTGGTTGGGGTGGCACCTGAAGTTCTTGGTCTCATGGCCGAAGAAACCAAGAACACAGACACACCAAGTGTGAGGTCAGAGCAGAAGCAGAAGTTTAATAGAAAAAAAAAAAAAAAAAGAGAGAGAACACCTATTGGCAGCAGAGAAGGGTCCCAAAAAGGGTTGCTATTCAGCAGTGAAATGCAAGTGTTTATAAGCTAGTGGGGAAGCAGCATCTTATCTACATAAGGTGTGAAAAACTGGATAGGACCAGGTGTGCCATCTGCATAGAGAGTGAATCTCTGGCAGCCCACACATCAATCCTTTATTATACAGTCAGGTCCTTTGCCTGAGCTACTCTCACGTTGCTTTCCTACTGTGTATGTGTTAAAAAGGGGGAGGTGGAGCCCCCAGGGTGACGTGCCTGGCCCCCAGGTACCCCTTTCTATCAGTGCAGCTGCAGGCATTCCGCCCCAGTGCAAGCTTCCAGCTTCCTTATCTATGTTTGCAGCCTGATCTTCCAGGCTGCTCTTTATTAGAAAAAAAGTGATTTCTTGGGCTGCTTTTTGCTAGAAGGGAAGTTCTGCTGAGGACTTTTTTCCCCTATTTGCCTAGCTAGTTTTTTTCTATCTCCTCTCTCAAATGTATATTGGTACCTCCAAAAGAATATTTTATTTTCTTAAGAAATAGCCTATTTCTTCACTTAGGATAAGAAATTAAAGTTTTAATCTCACAGTTATCTAGTATTCTTTACCACTAACCTCAAACAAAGCTAATGAATTATTTCTAGTAGCTTCCTCACCAAGCGCCATAGTTATTCTTAAAAACTATCTGATATGGTTTGGCTGTGTGTCCCCACCCAAATCTCACCTATAATTGTAATTCCCATAATCCCCATTGTCAAGGGTGGGACCAAGTGGAGGTAATGGATCATGTGGGCAATTTCCCCCATGCTGTTCTTCTGATAACAAGTCTCATGAGATCTGATGGTTTTATAAGCATCTGACATTTCCCCTGCTTGTACCCACCCTGTCCTGCCACCCTGTGAAGAAGTTATAATTCAAGTTGACTTTGGAACTGGGTAACAGGCAGAGGTTGGAACAGGTAGAACTTTCAACCTGCTTCTCCTTTGCCTTCTGCCATGATTGTAAGTTTCCTGAGGCCTTCCCAGCAATGGAGAACTGTAAGTCATTATATCTCTTTCCTTTATAAATTACCCAGTCTCAGGTAATTCTTCATAACCGTGTGAGAATAGACTAATACACCACACTTCTGTTATCATGGCTTCGGGCTTGACCTGAACCGCTTCTGTTACCCTGCCAATCCACAGTGGCATGCATGCTTTCTTTATCTTTGGTATCTCTTGAGTTTCTATTCTCTTGTCTTCTTTTAAGACCATATGGACTATCCCTTTCTTCCCTATCTACCTTTGCCAGGCATGTAAAACTTCCTTTTTCCCTTTTTCATGCCCTGTGCCCATGGTCAGCAAAACTACCCCCATATTTAGCCTTGACTGGTGGCTCCATTTTGGGCAGAATCTTCTCACTTAGGCCCTCCTCCATCCCAGGAGAAGAACTAGGTCACAAATGCAGTTGTCTCCCAGCTGGTGTTTCTGAATATGTAAATGAAAGACAGTTTAAGGGGAAAAGCCTGGAGGAAAATGAGGCAGATTTGCTTTGCCTTTTTTTTTTTTAAAAAAACTGTCCAAATGTAACCATGACCGGAGGCCTTTAATTTAAATTCTGGAGCTGTAGGATCTGTGAGACTCCCCATCACATTCTCTCAGCTTCTGCTTGAGATTCTTGTCCTTAGCATTAGAGATATTTTTTTCTGCCTAGATAATTTCAAAATGCAAATTACAATAGAAACAACAACAGTAAAATCATATTACATGTATTGAAAACTATGGTCTAATCACTTTTATATGCATTTTCTCATTTAACACAACTTAATGACCGGGGCCTTATCAAAGTCCTCATTTGAAAGAAGAGGAAACTGAGGCTTAGATGTGTAAATAAATTTCCTAAGATCCACAGCAAGCATGTATTGAACCTTGGAATTGCATCTAATTCTGCTTGATTCCAAAGCCCAGCTCTTAATTACTAGGAACGTTACCTCCTTCTTTGCTCCATGATTTAACATTTCAAAGTGATTTCTGAGGTGTACTGTTTGACTTCCCATTAATGTCAAATTAGAGGTTTTATGTTAAAAAGCTTTTATTTTTGGTAGAGTGTGACCAAGAATGAATGGCTCAATATATGCAATAATAATATTTTATATTTTGTGCAGTGTTTTACTATATAGGGCATATTTTCAGTATTTGGCCCTCACATGAATCCTGTAAGGATGCCTGCTCTAAAGATGAAAAGTTTGATTTTGAGAAATCAGTGAACCTAAGGTCATATGTGAATGGCAAAATTGAAACATGGAGCACAGTGTTTTGACAACAACCATACCGTTCTTCCTAATGCAGCATGGCATGTTACTGCTTACCAGGAATAACCGCTCCAAAGCATCTCTGACATGAAATTTCAGCTGTGTGCTAGCCCTGCTATGTTCTGGAAGTGATAAAAGGAATAAAGCATAAGAATATTTCCAGAGTTATATATATATATATGAATTCTAATAATCATTTGAAGTCTTACATGCCAAGAAGGAGACTGGTATCCTGTAGGATATTCTGAAGAAATCTTCCCTCAGTAGCCAGGACAAAGTGATCCTCTGATGCTGATGGTTTTATGACCACTATTCCTGCCACATCCTCTGTATATCAGAAAATGCAATATATTCAGTATATATATATCCATGCCACCAGATCTATGGTGAATTTCATGTCATGGATTTCATTTTTGTTTAATGTTGAATTGCACTGTCAAATAATTTTAGCAGCATTTTTATTAGGGGGTACATCAGTTTTCACAACTGCTGCAACATGGCAGTGTAATTTCCTAAGTAAGCCCTTTGGTTAAAGAGAAAGTCTTTTTGGTGATACCACTTCAGGCTGAACAGAAAGTGCCAGCGCCTCAGTAAAACCCATTCAATAACAAATCTCACATGCTGTTCTTATTAATAACTCTTGATATGGTTCAGCTGTGTCCACACCAAAATCTCATCTTGAATTGTAACTCCCACAATCCCCATGTGTCATGGGAGGAACCCAGTGGGAGGTAATTGAATCATGGAGGCAGGTTTTTCACATGCTCTTCTCATGATAGTGAATAAATCTTAGGAGATCTGATGGTTTCAAAAATGAGAGTTTCCCTGCACAAGCTCTCTCTCTGCCTGCCACCATCCACATAAGACATGACTTTCTTCTCCTTGCTTTCTGCCATGATTGTGAGGCCTCCCCAGTCATGTGGAACTGTAAATCCATTAAACCTCTTTTTCTTCCTAGTCTCAGGTATGTCTTTATCAGCAGCATGAAAACAGACTAATACAGTAAATTGATACCAGTAGAGTGGGGTGCTGCTGAAATGATACCTGAAAATGTGGAAGCGAACTGGGTAACAGGCAGAGTTTGGAAGAGTTTGGAGAGCTCAGAAGATGACACAAAAATGTGGGAAAGTTTGGAACCCTGCAGACTTGTTGAATGGCTTTGCCCAAAATGCTGATAGCAATATGGACAATAAAATCCAGGCTGAAGTGGCCTCAGATGGAAATAAGGAACTTGTTGGGAACTGGAGCAGAGGTGACTCAAGTTATCTTTTGCTATGTTTTTGCTAAATGTTTTAGCAAATTTAGCAAAGATTGGTGACATTTTGCCCCTGTGCTAGAGATTTGTGGAACTTTCAACTTGAGAGAGATGATTTAGGGTATCTGGCAGAAGATGTTTCTAAGCAGCAAAGCATTCAAGAAGTGACTTGGGTACTGTTAAAGATACTCAGTTTGTAAGGGAAGCAGAACATAAAAGTTAAGAAAATTTGCAGCCTGATAATGTGATAGAAAATAAATCCCATTTTCTGAGGAGAAATTCAAGCCAGCTGCATAAATTTGCGTAAGTAACAAGGAGCTGATTGTTAATCCCTAAGACAATGGGGAAAACGTCTCCAGGGCATGTCAGAGGTCTTCACAGCAGCCCCTCCCATCACAGGCCTGGAGGCCTAGGAGGAAAAAATGGTTTCATGGGCTGGGCCCAGAGTCCCTGTGCTGTGTGCAGTCTAGGGACTTGGTGCCCTGTGTCCTAGCTATTCCAGCCTTGACTGAATGGGGACAACATAGAGCTCAATCCATGACTTCAGAGGGTGGAAGCCCCAAGCCTTGGCAGCTTCCACAGGACATTGAGCCTGAGAGTGCTCAGAAGTCAAGAATTGGGGTTTGGAAACCTCCACCTAGATTTCAGAAGAGGTATGGAAACACATAGATGCACAGGCAGAAGTTTGCTGTAGGGACCAAGTTCTCATGGAGAACCTCTGCTAGGGAAGTATGAAAGGGAAATGTGGGATAAGAGCCCCAACACAGAGTCCTTCCTGAGGCACTGCCTAGTGGAGCTGTGAGAAGAGGGCTACCACCCTCCAGACCCCAGAATGCTAGATCCACTGATAGCTTGTACAGTGCACCTGGAAAGGCCACAGACATTCAATGCCAGCCTGTAAAATTAGCCAGGAGGGAGGCTGTACCTTGCAAAGCCACAGGGGCCAAGCTGCCCTGAACCATGGGAACCCACCTCTTGTGTCAGCATGACCTCAGTATGAGACATGGAGTCAAAAGAGATCATTTTGGAGCTTTGAGGTTTGACTGCCCTTCTGGATTTTGGACTGCATGGGCCCTGTAGCCCTTTTGTTTTGGCCAATTTTTCCCATTTGGAATGGGGGGTGTTTTTACCCAATGTCTGTACTTCCACAGTATTTAGGAAGTAAGTAACTTGCTTTTGATTTTACAGGCTCATAGGCAGAAAGGAATTGCTTTGTCTTAGATGAGACATTGGGTTGTGGACTTTTGAGTTAATGCTGAAATGACTGTTGTGAAGGAATGATTGGTTTTGAAATGTGAAAGGGACATGAAATTTGGGAGGGCCCGGGGTAGAATGATATGGTTTGGCTGTGACCCCACCCAAATCTCATTTTGAATTATAACTCCCATCCAGTGGGAGGTAATTGAATCAAGGCAGTAGGTCTTCCCCATGCTGTTCTCATGATAGTGAATAAGTTTCACAAGATCTTATGGTTTTAGAAACAGGAGTTTCCCTGCACAAGCTCGCTCTCTCTTTGCCTGCCACCATCTGTGGAAGATGTGCCTTGCTCCTCCTTGACTTTTGCCATGATTGTGAGGCCACCCCACCCATGTGAAACTGTAAGTCCATTAAACCTCTTTTTCTTCCCAGTCTTGTGTATGTCTTTATCAGCAGTGTGAAAATGGACTAACACAGATCTGTGTATGTGAAGTACTGAAGATCAGCTGGCAACACTATTCTTCAAAATACTAGAGCAGAATTTTCCTTCATATTTAAATATCAAAAAATCAAAGGTCATCTTAACAAATTGCCTTGTATGATTGTCAAAAGCAATAGCAAGATAAATCCTTAACAAATTACTGATTATGAAGTGAAATTGTTACTGTAGTGACTTAAAGTATTCTAGATACAGAAATAAAGCTGTCTTTTCAAACTCTTCTTTTTGTCTAAAAACTTTTATGGAATCAAAATTCACATAATATGAAAGTAACCATTTTAAAGTAAACAATTCAGTGGCATTTTTTAATGCTCATAATATAGTTTCAAAACATTTTTGTCACCCTAAAAGGAAACACTATACCCATTAACCAGTTACTCTCCATTTCTCTCTCCTCTCAGTCACTGGCAACCACTAATCTGTGTTCTGTCTCTATGAATTTACTTGTTCTTGATATTTCATATAAATGGATTAATGTAATATGTGACCTTTTGTGTTTGTCTTCTTTTACTTAGTATAATGTTTCTGAGATCCATCCACATTGCAGCATTTATCAGTATGTGATTCCTTTTTTGTGACTGAATACTATTCCATTGTACATATATACCAATTTTTTTTTTTTTTTTTTTTTTTTTTTTTTTTTAGTTTTTATTTTAGATGCAGAGGGCACATGTGCAGGTTTGTTACTTGGGTATATTGTGTGATGCTGAGGTTTAGGGTATGAATCCCATCAACCAGGTACTGAGCATGATACGTAATAGTTACTCAAACTTTGCTCACCTCTCTTTCTCCCCTGCAGTAGTCCCTCATTTTTATTGCTGCCATCTTTATGTTCATGAGTACCCAATGTTTAGATCCCATTATAACTGAGAACATGTGGTATTTAGTTTTGTGTTCCTGTGCTAATTCACTTAGGATAATGGCCTCCAGCTGTATCTGTGTAGCTGCAGAGGATATAATTATGTTCTTTTCTAGGGCTATATAGTATTTCATGGTAAATATGTATCATATTTTCTCTGTCCAGTTCTCCATGAATGGGCACCTAGGTTGATTCCATGTCTTTGCTATTGTGAATAGTGCTGCACTGAACATGTGAGTGCCTATGTCCTTTTGGTAGAAAGACTTGTTTTCTTTTGATATATATTCAGTAATGGGATTGATGGGTCAAATGGTAGTTCTAAGTTCTTTGAGAAATCTCCAAACTGCTTTGCATAGTGACTAGACTAATTTACATTCCCACTAACAGTGTATAAGTGTTCCCTTGTTTTGCAGCTTCACCAGCATGTGTTTTTTTGTTGTTTTGTTTTGTTTTTTTGTTTTTGTTTCTTGACATTTTAATACTAGGCATTCTGCCTGGTATGAAATGGTATCTCATCGTGGTTTTAATTTACATTTCTCTGACATGCAAATTAGTGCATATCTAGTGATATGGAAGCATCTTTTCATACGTTTGTTAGCCATTTGTGTGTCTCTTTTGAGAAATGTCTGTTCATGTCTTTTTCCCATTTTTAATGGGGTTATTTGTTATTTGTTCAATTGTTTAAGTTTCTTATAGATTCTGGATATTAGACCTTTGTTGGATGAATAGTTTGCTAATATTTTCTCCCATTCTGTATGTTGTCTGTTTACTCTGTTGATAGTTTCTGTTGCTGTGCAGAAGCTCTTTGGTTTACTTAGATCCCACTTGTCAATTTTTGTTTTGATTGCAATTGCTTTTGAGAACTTAGTCAATTTATGACTAAGTCTTTCCCAAGACTGATGTTCAGAATGGTATTTCCCAAATTTTTTTCTAGGGTTCTTATACTTCAAGATCTTACATTTAAATCTTTAATCCATCTTGAGGTAATTTTGGTATATGGTGAAAAGTAGGGGTCTAGTTTCATTCTTCTGCGTATGGCTAGCCAGTTATCCCAGCATCATGTATTGAATGAGTCTTTTCCCCATTGCTTAGTGATTTTGTTGATTTTGTCAATGACCAGATGGCTGTAAGTGTGTGGCTTTATTTCTAGGTTCTCTGTTCTGTTTCATTAGTCTGTATGTCTGTTTTTGTACCAGTACTATACTGTTTGGTTATTGTAGCCTTGTAGTATAGTTTGAAGTTGGGTAATGTGATGCCTCAGGCTTTGTTCTTTTTGCTTAGGACTGCTTTGGCTATTTGGACTCTTTTGGGGTTCCATATGATTTTCAGAATAGTTCTACGAAAAATGCCATTGGTAGTTTGATAGGTATAGCATTGAATCTGTAGATTTCACTGGGCAATATGGCCGTTTTAGTATTGATATTTCCAGTGAGCATGGAATGTTTTTCCATTTGTTTCTTTTGCCTGTGATTTTTTTTTAAAGCAGTGTTTTATGGTTCTCCTTGTAGAGATCTTTCACCTCTTTGGTTAGATGTATCCCTAGTTATTTTATTTTATTATTATTATTTTTTTTGGTGGCTATTGTAAAAGGGATTGAATTATTGATTTGGCTCTCGGCTTGAATGTTATTGGTGTATAAAAATGCTACTGATTTTTGTACATTGATTTGTATCCTGAAATTTTACTGATGTTAATTATCAGTTTCAGGAGTTTTTGGCAGAATCTTTAGGGTTTTCTAGGTATAGGATCATATTGCCCATGAAGAGAGATAACTTACTCTTAAACACAGGAAAGAAAGGGAAAAAAGATGGACGCTAGGCTCAACATTTTGCATATGTTACCTAATTTTCAGTAATGAGCTAGTAAGCTGGCTCTTCAAAAAAAAAATTCCTGATTTATCACTTTTGCCAATTTCTATGTTATGAATATTTCCATCAAGGCTGACTTCAGGTTACCCACAGAATGTCACTGAATGCAGAGTTTAAATGAAATGCACACATTTGTTTCTCTCAAGTTGTAGGAGCTGGCTGCAGCATACTATGAATCCTCACAGCAACTTAATGAGGTAGGTGTTACTATCAGAGATATTTAAGCCATTTAGCCATGGTGACAATGGCTTAAAAATTATAGTAGTTGAATTGAAATTGGGATAGTCAGTTCTGTCTATGGTTTTCATACTTTTCCTGCTACATCTCACTATGCCTGAAAAATAAGTATATATTGAGAAGCTTTTTGGTATGAAGCATTGAAGACAAATTGGTAATACCTACAAATAATGAAGAAGACATACATGAAACCTTAACACTTGACATTATGTCTATTTTCTACTCTCCCACGTGGGACATGTGATAAAAGTTTTCAGGATATCTAAGAAATGTAAAATAGGAAGAAATTTACTAAAAACACAGTGTAGTGGAAGGGAAACATCTGATGTATCCTCCAGGTTTTGTTCTGTTTTGTTTTTGTATGTACATACTTATTATGTTACTGCTTAAAAGAGTTGGGAACTGAATCTTGTCCATAATTTTTTTTTTAAATGGGAAAGAATAAAATGCAATGCCTCCTTCCCTGTCATTCCACTGAAGAAATCTGAGCCCATTCCGCTTTTCTAATTTGTCTCAGAGAGAATTTGATAATGCCACAAGATAATATAAGACGACAAAGAAATGGGCCCATTTGCAAATCCCACCCAAGGTGATCAAAGGTGTTTCATTTTCTTTTGATTGATTTCTCATCTGTTCCTATTCTCTGTTTAATTGGAAGGAATTGGCTGAGAGTGCTTAGTGTCTAAACCTATTAGAATCAATTCCAAATTCTGTTTACCAAATTCAGATGGGTACTCAGGCTCATAGTCTTAAAAAAAAGCCTAGTAAGCCATACTTCTTCTAATTATGTTACCTCGAGTAAGTAGTTTTCCTAAAATTGTGCCAAAGTAGAGTCTCACAAACATTTACGACATGGCCTAGTAGATCCTCATAGAGGTTTTAATGCCTCAGTGGCCTGAAAGAATGAGAAGACCTCTCCAAGAGGCTAATTTACCACCTGCCTAACACTGTGTCTGTGACAGTTACACAGTCAGTTGAAAGAGAGCTAAATTGCCTCTTTGCTCACAATCTCTGATCAAACTGATTGCATCCTGGGTTACAATGGCATCGTGAAGAGAGAGGCTTAGAGACTCATAGAATTTAAACTGTTAGTGAAAGTCAGCATGTCCCAAAATGAGTGCTGGACTGCGTGGATTCTGAATAAAACTTCTAGCAAATCTAGAGGTTATGGATAATGAGTAGAAGGCAGGTGATGGGAAAAATATTGTCCTGTAGGTCTTCATTTTCTAATGCCAAATGTGTGTCTTGGCTGACTGGGCAACAAGGTCAATAGAACCCAGGGGCTACTGTCCTTGGAGTCATTGAGAATTGATGAGGAAAGAGCCAGTATCTCTCCTTTCAGAGCCCTCTGATCTCCCCAAACTCCTTGACTGTTCACGTGGGCAGATCAGCCATGGCCACAGTAGAGGAGATGTATCAAGGTTGCTAAGCTTGTGGATTCTGGAATCAGAGAGCTTGGGTTCAAATTCCAGCTGTGTGTCCTGGGGCAAGTCACTTAACCACTTTGCGACTAAGTTTTATCATCTGTAAAATGGGGATAGTAATAGTACTCTAGCCATAGACCTGTAGGTATTATGCTGAGAGGTAAATGCTATATGGGTGCTCAACATTTTCAACACCTCACCCAGATAAAGCTCCCCAAACATAGAGCCGTAGGGGATGTCAAGGTTCTGGCTGTAGCTCCCTTGGCTTTTTCACTCTACATGCTGAAGACTACTGTGACAACCACCAGCCTGAAGACTTTTTCAGCTCACAGGTTAGCCTGCGTGAAGGACAGGTCAGAAGTTCTGAAGAGGTAGTGTTCCTGAAATAAGCCCTAAGCCAAAGACAGAAAGGATGGTGGTGGATATTCAGCTCCCTTATCCTTCAGTTGAGATGAATCCAGGGTGTGTTCCACACTGTCTCCTGAGGCGCCCAGTGGGATTAAGCTCCAGTTACCCACAATAGTAACTGGTTACTGGCTTTCTTTTCTTTCTTTCTTCCTTTCTTCACTGCTCAATTTCTTTACTGTTGTTTTCTTGGATCACCTTGCAAATAAACTACTTGCACTTGAATCCTTTTATCGAGATCTGCTTCTGGGAGAACCCAAATCAAGACAGGTTTCATGGATTTTTTGGAGTGTCATAAATAACTATTGAATTGGATGCATTATTTTTAAAAATTTCATTGAGACAATATATACTCTTTGGAAACTTCAAAAGACGTACAAGTTTTTATGCTTCTGTGTTATGTGTGGATTTGTTTTAGTGAGAAAAGATCCGAACTTAGAGGACTCAAGTTGCTGCTAACTAGCTGTATTTTTTTAAAATCTCTGTTAACATATGATACTATGTACACATTATTATAATAATTAGTTAAAATAATATGTGTAAAATGATTCCAAAAGGCTACATTTCACTGGGGTTTTGTTTTGGTTTTGGAATTTTTGCAACTTGACATGGCTTCTTCATTTCTCATTACACAACGTAGAGGATTCATTAATATTAAAAAGAGAACTAATTTGTCCATATTGTTGTGACCTGTCTTCTGTTCAATTTTGATTATCATTTCCATTTCAACTTTTCAACAATCTTATCTTCCTTGCCATTTTGGCAGCCACCTGATAACCTAGCCAAGGTTTGGATGTCTTGTGGAAGCAGGGCAATGGATTTTGGAGCTGGGTATTTCAGATCCTGGTCTTTAAGCTCTAAGTTGTAAATTGCATGAGACATTTCAATTAATAATGTTAAGAGTATTTCTTTTTCCATTATATGAGCAATTCATGTACTGTTTGACTAATGCTTATGCCAAGTATGAGTTTACCGAACTACTAAGCCACAGGCAAATTCAAACCTTACAGCCTTTTCCTGTGATTCAAAAATAATGAAAAGAAACGTATATTCATAAAAAATAAAGGAACATTACATTGCCTGTTATATTAGCTAGTTCAGAAAGCTGTTTTCATTAAAACATTTAACTACTCACTTAAAAAAAATTAAATTTAGCTGGGCATAGTGGCCTGCCTCTGTAGTTTCTCCTGCTTGGGAGACTGAGGCAAGAAGACCACTTGAGGCAGGGAGTTTGAGACCAGCCTGGCGCAAGATGGCAAGATCCTGCCTCTAAAGAAAAAAGAATTACATTTAAAAAGTTAAAAAATGATGCATAATTATTTTGACATCTTTCAAAATGGCAATAAAAATAATGGGAATGGCTTAATTGCTACCATCGAAAGAGAACAGCAATTAATATTTTGATCTTCTTTCTATTTTATGTATAGGTTTTGTTGTTTTCTTACTGGGTCGATTGTATCATGTAATGTGTATTTCACCATCATGCACGTATCTAGGTGTATGTCTGGGGGGTTAATCAGCATGTATGTCTCAGTGCAAAGCACTTTCTTCCAGGTTCTCATTCGCTTCTCTTTTTCCAGTCTGGTTTCCTGCCCCAGCCCCACCCCTACCTTCTAACTTCTCAGGTTGTCATCCACACAGCAACCATGTGCCTGAGTTTTGTCAGTTTGGTACCAGAGCTACAGTCTGGAGACTCTGCTGCTTTAGGCAGACTGACTGCTTCTCATCCCTGGTGCTATGATGGCATCTTTGGGATGTATTTCTCCGTTCTTTCCTTCCCTTTCCCTTAGACAGGATTTATGAAGTGAGGTTATTAGGAAAGGGCAAGGTCCTTGTAGGCCTCCACCAGCTCCACTCTTCCCTTTAAAATTAGATATCCATTTTTTAAAACTTATAATTTTAAAAAATGGTTATAAGCATCAATACAACAAGGTGACTGGTGGGGTAGAATTTTAAAACAGGATGTAACATCTTCTTGTTCTAGAGGTTAAGCCAGCAAGTCATCTTAGGACACATTTTTCTTATTGTGGGGGAAAATGGCCTGTCTTACCTTAGTTATATAACCATGTGTGCAGCCTGTTCTGGTGTTTGCATATCCCTCCCTGAAACAAAGCAGAGGATTCTGGTTTGAGCAACGTTTTCCTTCCTTTCCTCCCTACCCTTCTTCACCCTACGTTTTGTGAAGGTTGTGAATCAGTTTTTCATAAGAAGTCTAGAAGCCTTGTGAGAGTGAAGAGACTCCAACCCCAGCTGTTTCTCCTTAATATGCAACATTAGAGAAATTTGGAAGGAACCACAGCTGACTGAGGCCTCTTGGTGGGAAAGGAACATGACAATAATAGATGAGAACATATAGTGAGAGATAGGAAGTTAGGGCTTCCCGAAGTTTCCAAAAGGATCTAAGACAGGTCTGGCTTTGCCAGACTCTGTACTGAGCCTTCATATGGTCCCAGCCCTGGCCAACCTGGTTCTGACATCATGACTGGGCAACAGTGGGATGGCTCAGCATTTGAATTGAATGCTGACCGCCACGGTGGCCTCAGGATCTAAATATTCAAGGACTTCACTGTAGCTGTGGACCCTTGTCCAGTGTCTGCAGACCCTGAAGTGGCAATGCCAACAGTGCCGCCTCTGACTCATGGTTCTCTCACATTTAGAAGAGTCATCAAAGTCCTTTGGTCTACATCGTTGTGATTGAGGGGATATGGGATACCAAACTGCCTGCCCACACAGGCTTGTGGGGTTTTACATGATTCATTAGAATAATAAAAAGGATGTGGCTATGTTTATACCTCCAGGCTGGTGAAGTAAGTCACTATTACTCAAGCATTCTTCGTGTTATTACAAACTTTAATGCCTGCCTAGCCATGTACTGAGAGAGTATACCATATTTTATTTTCTAATTTCTCCATTATTGGAAATTTAAGTCTTTTGCATGCGACGTTTCTGGCAGAACCTAGTATTTGTTTTAGCACTATTAGTGTAATAGTAGTAGGCATATATTTTCTAGATGCTAAAAATGTGGAGCTCCAAACACTGTTTTTTGGAGCATGAAGTTTAACTTCCTTCTCTTGTATTAGAGGGGCATTTGGGGGCTTTGTCAAGAGTGGGTTATGGGGGAGAGGAGACTCAGAGAACCAAGAGTGTACACCATGCTTGCTGGTCCCAGAGTTTCAAGGGCATCTTTGACCAGAAGAAGGGTCAAGGATAGTACTATCTGTTGGGAGGAAGGTACACATCCAGTGAATTTAAAAGACCATGACTGTCCCCAGTGAGACCCTACAAATAAGCAGGGCATGGTACATGGTAGGTGCTTGGTACTTATTCTTTTTTAATCTTTGGGTGATTGAATATTTCCACTAAGCATTCAGAGAACAGATTATAAACCTATGTAAGCATTCCAGAATTATAAGATTAGACTTGCACAAAGTTGCCATGTAATTTAAAAAAATCCTCTCTAACATCTGGAATTTTTTTTTTTCATGAAAAAATTGATAATGATATATACACTCATCTATATAAAGAGCATAAGATTATAATATAAATAAATCCATGTGATTCCTTCCCATGTGATGTTATGTTGTTTCAAGATATTTTTCCCCATAGTGGTTATGTGATCTTCTATATCTGGATGTAAACAACAACAGTAATAACAAAAAGAAACAAAAACACACTCATGCCAAAGGAAATAATGACTATAGCTTATGGTGGTGAATGATACTCTGGGGGAGATGGGAAACTACCTTAGACCTGTACTTCTGAATGCACATTATTTCTTTTGCTCGATTTCCCTCTAACTTCTATTTATTTGAGAACCCTGATCAAATGAGACCACAGGCACCAGTTGCAATTACAGAGATTAAGGAAATGTAGAATGAGGTTTGTTTTGTTTGTTTTGTTTTTCTAGAGGACATTTGCACTATGTTCTGGGAAAATGGCGACCTGTAGAATAATTTGTCCGATCAGGCCCCAGCTACCTTGCCTTGAAAGGGGAGCCCATTAGGAGTAGCTGTCTTAGGAATCCTGGCTCTGAGTCCATCTTTTTAAATTTCATTTTATTTTTATTTTTAAAAAATTTTATTTTTCGTATTTTATTTCCTTATTTTTGAGACAGGGTCTCACTCTGTGGCCCAGGTTTCAGAGTGGCAGTGGTGCAATCACAGATCACGGTAGCCTCAACCTCCCAGGCTCAAGTGATTCTCTCACCTCAGCCCCTGAATAGCTGGGTCTACAGGTGTGTGCCACCATGTCTGGCTAATTTTTAAAATTTTTGTAGAGACTGTGTTGCCCAGGCTGGTCCCAAACTCCTGGGCTCAAGCAGTCCTTTCACCTTAGCTTCTCAAGTAGCTGAGTTACAGGCACACGCCACCATGCCCAACTGTATTTTTTATTGATTTACATTTTTTTTTAGACACCAGAAAATAAATTTTCTTCTACAACATAGAGATTGGATTTAAATGTTATTTTTTTTGTTCTTTTTTTTTTTGGTAGATGTTTAAAGGAAACTGATTAAGCAATGAGATAAAGCTCTGGACATAAGATAAATGGTAATAAAAACAGTATCTTAAACGGAATTAGTTATCTGCAATCAACAGAGTGCATTTAACATATATTATCACATTGAATCGGAGAACAGCCCCCTGAAGCCAGGTGGGGAAGCATTTTTCTCCTCCTTTCATAGTGGAGGGAACTGACACTCAAAAAGGTTAGGGGTTGTATCCATGACAATAGAAGTTGTAACTGCAGATTAGAGTTCCGGTTTTCTCACACCCCTTTCTGCCTTTTTTTCCCCACTTCACCATGCTGCTGTTGAAGGTGCCAGAGTCTTGGAATTTTTGTGTTTTTTTTTCCTCAAGAGTCATTCATAGTCCCAGAATATCTTTGCAAGAGAAATGAATGACCCTTGTGAAATTTAGAGCCACTCACATATTTATGTCATCAGTATAGTTCCATTTACAAACTTTTACAAGTAACATGAAAGCTTGAGGCATTCCTTTTATTTTTCTCCTCCTTTCTGTCTTATACTTGTCCAGAGGCACTCTTTTTACTGTCATTTCCTAAGGGAAAAGAACATAGAAATTCTTGTTCTTCCTTAAAGCTAATAAATAATCTGGTAGCTTTTTATTTAAATTAAAAAAAAAAATGCTTTCTGTAGGCGTGATCGGTTATGCCGAATTTCTCTGGTAAGTTCTGGAGAGATTTTAAAGTTTACTTTTCTATTTTCTGGACACAAGTCTTCTTGACAGAAAATTGCAACAAGAGAAAGGTCTATTCCCTTTTGGAATACTTTCCACACGGAAGGTTTGGGAGGAAAGTTGCAACATATGTTAGAGACCCTATCTTCTAGGAGCTGGGCCAGAAAAGACAGCGTGAAACAGGGAAAGGTGATTCTCTGTGCTGTGCTTTCAAGCTTCAGTTCCCTTTTTAAAGAACTCCGTTCACTCTGGCCAGGAAAAGGAAATAGAATGGGTTCTGAAGCAGATGCTGCTCAGGCTTCCTGGTTATCAGAGCAGGAGTGAGAAGGCAAAGGAGACAAAATCAGTGTATGTGTGTGCTCACTTATGTGTGCATGCAGGGATGGGAGGGGTAAAAACTTGGAAAACAATAAAATCTCCAAAACAAGGCATCTTTTGAATTTTAAGTAAAAATTAAGGGCCAGGCACAGTGGTTCATGCCTATAATCTCACGTACTTTGGGAGGCCGAGGCGGGCAGATCACTTGAGGTCAGGAGTTCGAGACCAGCCAACATGGTGAAACCCCATCTCTACTAAAAAAAAAAAATACAAAAATACAAAAATTAGCTGGGTGTGGTGGCATGTGCCTATAGTCCCTGCTACTTGGGGATCCTGAGGCAGGAGAATCGCTTGAATTGGGAGGTGGAAGTTGCAGTGAGCTGAGATCGAGCTGCCTCACTCCAGCCTGGGAGACTGAGCAAAACTCTCCCTCAAAAAAAAAAAAAAAAAAGGAAAATGAGGGTATCTCTAGAGCAAAGATCAGCAAACTTCTTCTGTAAAACACCAGATAATAAATATTTTTGACTTTGTGGGCTATATAGTCTGTCTCAAATACTTAATTCTGACGTAGCACAAAAGCAGCCTTATTTTAGGGACACCAAAATTTGCATTTTATATAATGTTCGAATGTCAGGAAATATTTTTGTTTTGATTTTTTTCTCCCAACTGTTTAAAAATGTGACAGCCATTTTCAGTAGGACTGTGAGCTGTCCAAAAGCAAGTAGTGGACTGGTTTGGCCTCTGGGTTTGCCTAACTCTGTTCTAGAGGAAAGATGATGCATAGTGTGGTGTGAAAATGTGAAAGAATTCTTTTTTATTATATGAAGTAGCAACTAGGCGAGCACATTTACCCCATGTTCTCCTTAACCCCTTTGCACAAAAACGAAAAAGGAAAATAAAATATATTGATTACAATTTCATCTCTCTGAAATTTACTTAATTCTGAAATTTCTTTCTTTCTTTTTTTTTTTTTTTTTTTTTTTTTTTGAGAAGGAGTCTTGCTCTGTCGCCCAGGCTGGAATGCAGTGGTGTGATCTGGGCTCATTGCAACCTCCACCTCCCGGATTCGAGCAATTCTCTGCCTCAGCCTCCCTAGTAGCTGGGATTACAGGTGCCTGCCACCACGCCCAGCTAATTTTTGTATTTGTGGTAGAGATAAGGTTTCACCATGTTGGCCAGGCTGGTCTTGAACTCCTGGCCTTGTGATCCACCCTCCTCAGCCTCCCAAAGTGCTGGGATTACAGGAATGAGCTACCACACCTGGCCAATTCTGAAATTTCAGCAAGGGTCACACCAATATTTACCATTGATTGGAAGTTTAGTTGCCCAGCCAGCTTTATATTATAGATTTTAACCAATTTAGAGAAATCTGAAGACTAAAGGAAGAATATCTGATTTTAAAGTAGTACTGTGTTTATTGGAAGGAACCATCCCCCCTTCCCCCTCTGATGGAATTGTCCCAAAAATCCATATTAAACATCACTGTGTTAATTTTCTGCTCTACAGTACAACACAACTGTCACATGATACTACAAACGTGGACATGCGTGGAATCAAGTAAAACAATAAGGTGTCAAAATGTCCTGCATATGTGGGGAAAGAACCTGTGCTTTTAACTGAATTCTAAGAAAGAAAGAACTCATTTTGAAAGGAAATCTTTTCTGATGAGAAGAATATAAGATGACTGTAAGTGCATATCTGTGAATCTTCACTTCATTTTCAAGGTGTTTTCTCCCTACTTAATGTTCTTACCCTACTCATGTCTGTAACTGTGGTACTCAGATTAATTAGGATATGATTTGAGAAGAATGTTGGACTATGACCATAAACACAGACCTTTCTGCTTAATCATTACCGTTAATCCCAGGTATGGCCAATAATGTAGATGTAAACTTGTGGAAGTGAGAGTCATCAAGATCCTTGCTACTCAGATGTGTCCTATAGACCAGGAGTATCAGCATCACCTAGACTTTTGTTGGAAATGCAGAGTCTCAGGCCTCAGTCCAGACTCATTGGATCAAAATCTGCATTTTAACAAAATCATAGATGATTTGTATGCACATTAATTGTAAAGAGACATTCAGCTTGTAGTAATAGTTTTCAGCTTTGGCTATATGGTAGAATTCCCTGTGAGACTTCTAGAAAGTGCCTAGGCTCTCTACCAGATCAATTAAATCAGAATACCTGAGGGTGGGACCTAGGCATCAGTATTTTTTCTGTTTTGTTTTGTTTTGTTTTGTTTTTTTGATAGGATAATTTATTTCCTTTTTGGTACAAACCCAGTAGTGTGATTGCTGTATCAAATGGTAGTTCTAGTAGCATTGGTATTTTTTAAGCTTCCTAAATAATTCCAATGTGTAGTGAATTCTGAGAACCACTGGGCTAGATGAAGGACTGCACATATTATTGCTCTGAGAGTAAGAAGAGAACACTCTCATTATCAAGTGGAAACAAAGTCCCCAGAACTAGAGGATTTATTAAAAGTGTTAAAAAGGTCAGCTTGGCATATATTACAAGAGTAGTTTTAGAGAGCCATTTCGTTATTTGAAGGATGAAATAACAGCACATCTCAAGCCAGGCAAAAGGGTCACATGCCCAGTTTCTTTAGTCTTTGCTTTTTGAATAAACCCTACAACTTTAATTATGTAACTGTCATTAAGACTCCCCCTAATCTTAACAAAACTTTCTGAAAAGACTCTCATATAGGATACCAGTTTGTTAACCATCGTTTTGGTTGAGGATGAGGATAAATTCATGGTATGTGAGTTTTGGTAGAGTTAGCAAAGTCAAGTGTTTAAGTAGATTAACTGACCACTGAAGCCCCTTGCCTTTAGCTTACAAATGGAATCTGAGAAAACAGAGAGGTAATGCCATTCAAAAATCACTTTCTTTGGAACAGCAAGGAGGCCATCAGATTAATTCTTAAGGACAAGTGTAAGAGCTGGTATGTATAAGAGGAAAAGACATTCAGCAGCTTATAGGATATCACCTTATCAAGATTCCAGAAATTATCAAGTCAGTCCACTAATTCGGTACTCCCTTATTCATAATATATATTACATTATGCCTTTAAATAAAAATTAAGTCACATCTTTAAAGGAATTTGAGCCTACATAATGAGATAGAATGTTCAGGTTACTAAATAGTTAACCAAAAGCAAACAAAATTATAGATTAAGTTCAAGCTGTAGTGGCTTCTGGTATGTACTGATTTCTTCCTAACTAGAGAGAAGTCCCCGTAGAGTCTTGACAGGCTTTGAGTTGGTTCTTCTTCTTCCTACTTGCTGCTAAGTGTGCATCATTTTTGGACCTTCCCACCCCTATCTCATCCTGGTGTTCAGGTTTCTGGCACTAGAGTTTATCCACCAATTACAGAGTTCTAAGTTTTATCTTGCCATTGCTCCATGTAGCCCATCTACTATATGGCAGGTTGTCGAATAATGTCATTTCATCGTAACGTTGATAAGAAGAAAAAATATTCCCAGTGGGAACGACTGTCAGTGTGGAGTTTGCATGTTCTCCCATGTCTATGTGGGTTTTCTCCGCATACTCCAGTTTCCTCCTATGTCCCAAGGCTGTACACGTTGAGTGAACTGGAATGTCTACATGGTCTCAGTGTGAATGCGTGGCTGCGCCCTGTGATGGGATGGCATCCTTTCTAGAGTAGGTTCCCACCTTGTGCCCTGAGCTTCCTGGATAGACTATGGCCACCCATAACCCTGAACTGGAATATTTCATTCACATTTATTTCAATGTTTAACATTAGAAATGTTTTGATCTTTATTTAGAAGTTCAGTAATGTTTTTGTGACCAGAAATATGCCACAGAAACTTAACTCTTGTTTATATCAGTTAGCCTATGGTAAAATTGGTTTTGTTATACAGCATTTTGCTTAAAGTCACAGTTCCAAGAACCTATCAATGGAATTAAGTGAGGACTTACGGTATTTCTATTACTCTAGCTGTTTCTATGCTGAATTGCTAATTTCACAGACCTGTGGAATGCTGGAAGTGCAATTATCCTCCAGTGTAACTGCCTTCTGCAAAAATTGCCTCCCACAAAACTACCAAAAAATGCATTCTGTTTGGTACTATGTGTAAATATCTAAGGATGCCTTTTCAGCTATACAGAGAGGCCTACTAGAGACCTCCCTGGCTTTAGACAAGAATAGGTTAGCTCTCTGGTTGGAATACCCTTTTTATTTTTTTACTATGGCTATTTCAGGTGTCCCATTATCTGACATCCTTCTTGGGTATAGCAGTTGAAGTTAAAAGTTGTCTGATTGTTACCACTTGGGAGTTTTTGTCTGTTTAAATATTTCATGTTCACTTATAAAAAATCACACCCATTAAATAGCTCCTGAATTCCTAAGTATAACTTGAATACAAATACTACAATACACTAACGCTCTTCTTAGGATTCCATTACACATTTACTTCTAAATGTGAACAAAAAGATCCTACTGTGTTTGAGGTAGTATTCTAGACTTTGTGAGGAACTAAAAGACTCAGAATAGTAATAGTGTTACCTGTTCTTTTGGAACCCAAGAGTAAGAAAAGAACATACTTGTTACCCAAAGCTAACTGTGATTGGTGCTGAAAACAGACAGGCAGTAAGTGCTATAGGACTTCAGAGAAAAAGGAAGAGCAAGAATGCAGGGCAGCATAATTTCATGGAAGGCTTTACGCCAGAGATGGCATTGGAGGTGGACTTTGAAGATGAACAAGTTTTCAACAGGCAGTTCTCAGAATGAACAGAAACAGTTAACAAGGATGCCTTCTCTAAATGCCAAGAAGGTAGGGACATTCAGCACACACAGCCATGTCGTCCTTCATCTGAACTCCCTATGTGATCTAGTAATTAAATACTAAATGTTTGGTAATAACATGTGTCAGAGAATGTTCTTGGTCTCCTTTGAAATAGGAAGGAGATACTCTTCAAAAGTTAAAAGGTTGTGGCTCACGCCTGCAATCCCAGCACTTTAGGAGACTGAGTGAGGTGGATTGCTTGAGCCCGGGAATTTGAGACCAGCCTGGACAACATGGTGAAACTCTATCTCTGCAAAACATACAAAAAATAAATTAATTGGAGTACTCAGGAGGCTAAGGTGTGAGGATCGCTTGAGCCCAGGAGGCAGAGGTTGCATTGAACCAAGATCACACAACTGCGCTCCATATTGGGTTATAGGGACCCTGTCTCAAGAAAAAAAAAAAAAAAAAAGTGAAAAGAATCACCAAGGGCACACATACCTGTCACAAACCGAGAAAATCAAATTAGAGAATTGAAGAAAGCCGGTTGGGTAAGACCCCCAGAATTTCCAATGTCTTTTAATTGAAATTTGCGGAGTTTACTCTTCCAGCTTGAAGAAAGCAGAAACAAATCAAAAGGCATTTTGGCCATTGTTGATAAATATTCTAATTAAATCCTTCATTGACTGATGACTGCCAAGAGTCCGCAGCAGGTGGTAACAGTTCCTTTGTAATCATTATAATTGTTTGAAATTATTCACTTTTCTGATCCAGGATTGTTTTTGGAGAGGAGGCCTGGGAGAGACAGTGCAGATGGGTCTGATTTAAACAATATCCTTATTAAAACTGCACATTCTATTTGTTGATTAAGTTATTGGCAAATTCAAATATATTATCAGCATATCAAACTAATCATTTGTTGAAAAATAATAGCTACAGCTGTTGTCCCTTTAATTTTTAAAAGATAAAATATGTTCACTTAGATATGCATATCTGACATGACATATTTTCTTTCTATGGCACCCAGAGTCTCTGATGTTACAGTGTTTCTTTTTCATTATGAATAGACGTGAGTTTTTCTTTTAAATTTATGGAACATATGCAGTATCCACTTCACCCAAAGCTATAGAATAATGACGCTATTATTGTAGCCATCTGTCTCTTCACATCAGTGTCTTCCATGGTTTTATAGTCCAGTTTTAGGGCTCTGTAACAAACAATATTGGTTAACATTAATAACTGCCTTCATCTGACAATTTACATCTCTATTTGGAGTCAGCTCCTGAAAGCATCTATCCCAGTTAAGGATGCAGGGGTACCAGAAGAGGGAGGGACAGCTGTCTTGAGGGAGATGGAGGAAGAGCCACCTATTTTGCTCCACTTGACTGATGCCTAAAGGAAAGGTTGAGTCGATTTCTCACTTCCCATTATAGCACTGCATTTGCAGGTTCCCACCTTGACAGGCAGAAACAGTTCCAGCCAGTGCTAATTTGGGTAACATCTAAAAGGCTTGCCTGACAAGGCAGATTCAAATTATGAAGCAAACCCCTCACATACTGAGACCTTGTTAGCCAGATTAGTGGTGGATTGGCTTCTTGTGACAGCTTGTTTGCTAGAGGTGAGCTATCTGCATTTCCAATGCAGGCAGGTTATATCGTCATTTAAGGAAAAAAAAAATAAATAAAGATGTCGTTTTTCTTGTTTGTCACGGAGTTCATGTAATATTCCCTCTCGATTTTCTCATTGTTGACTTCAGAAAGATATAGCAGCAAGCGTGTACCTTTGAGTACGACAGCTAATTTTGTTATGGATGAACAGAGTATTGTGACAAAACAGTGGCACAGCTGTCATAACAGCTGTCACACATTAATCATGGCAGTGACAAATAGCATAATTACCTTATCTGGAATTCCTAGCATGCACACTCAGTATGCCCCACTGCCAAGCGAGCGTATCACGCATGGTTTAATTAAAAAGACATCAATACAGGTTAGTTAGACAAGGGCTAGAAGACATTGATCCAAAATGAAAATAAAATTATTTATAGGTTGGTGTTAAGGGACACCCAAAGACCAATTACTTAGCCGACATGATCATTTGAAACTATTTCCCTAACTGGCCTTTCTCGATGTGTACATCACATGGTGAGTTGGCTGTTCTGCACCAAACTAGAAGCACTTCCTCCATTAAATGTTTGATCCTCTCTTTTTACAGTCCCAGCATGGGTCTTTGAGAGCCATCTTTATATTCTGTTATTTGATTAAAGACACTGTATTGGTAAATATTTGATTACCAGTGAACACGTTATGGCTGACTTTTTTGTTAACTTGCCTTCCAAGGCAGATACTGAGCGGAAGGAAAATGATATTAAGCAAAATGATTTTTGTTTTATTTGGAAATTCTTCCTAAGAATAAGGTGAAGTAAAGGCAGGTAAGACTGGGTTTGAGCCTAGAAATGACATTCTTTTACATGTGCGGTGTTTTAATGTATGTACCTGTATTCGCGTGCATGCATGAGTCGCATCAGTATGTATAAATATGCATCCCTTCCAAATATATGTATATTTTTGCCCCCCCCACCCTGGTATTTTAAGCTCAACAATTCATTGAATTTACTGATTGAATTCCTGGGAGCTGGTTCTTGAATTGCTCTGAAGCTGCCTCAATGAAATATTAATGAATCAATTTCCATAGACATGGACTCATTATCTTGCTGGATGCCACTGGAAAACACAGTCCTGCCTGCGGTGTCCTTCCACCTTTCTGTGACATGATTTGATTTTCTCTCTCTCTTTTTTAATTAAATAAAAAATTGCTACCAGGAAAGTTTTGATAACTTTGGAACAGACATTTCCATTTCTCTTGATAGGTACCTAAATGGAGGTAAGCCATTTAAAATAAATGTATGTACCACTTACATGATATATTGAAAAGTGGGTCTGGAAACAAAGGAAGAGACGGCCAGTTTAGTTCTGTGGTCTCTGGAATGCCCTTTGGAAATGAGAAAACTGCTATTTTTCAGAACAACCAATTTATGAGAAATGTATATTTTTGAAAGCTGGGCCAACCATCTAATTGTTTACAAAGTTATCAACTTTAGAAAATGTTATGAAACACAAACACATTGTCACTTTAATTTAGGACTGATGGAAAGTAGATGGAGCTATTCAAGCTGTGTCTACAAAATGCCAAAACAGCTGGTTAGAGCATGAAAAATTCAGTCAGTCAAGCCGTGATTATTTACAGGCATCATGAATAGCTGGTTTGAGGTATTTTGATTTTTGTTCACTGAAATTTACTGGTTTCTGATGCCTTATACAAGTCAATCCAGGGGTGTAATAAAGTGTATTAAACTACAATTATGCCAAACAAAGTTTTTAGCTTCCTTCCTTTCCTTCATTTTGTTCCAGCAAAGATGATTATTGCCTGCTCTCGGTACCATCAACACCCACTTGATAGAATTCTAAAAAATCCACTAGTAAATGGTTGCCAGCATTGTTGGACAAAGACTGAGATTATGTTCTCAAATTCAATGGCTTTCATTTTCATTTAGAACCAGTAGTATATCTGAATGTCATGTGATCTGAGAACAATATTACCATTTCAACACATACATATTATTTGATCTGAGAATGATATTTCTATTTCAACACATATTCTTTTAGGGAAAAAGTGAAAGCCCAAGCTTGACCAAGTAAATCTTTTCAATACTAAGCCAAGAAATTTTTTTTTTCATCTTTGTTGAGAGAAAACCTGATTTTTTATTTGCTCGCTGTACTGATTACATTTCAATCTAAGTCATAGGGAACCCACCTTTAATTTGGTTATAGGTCTCTCCAGGATAATCTGATGGATACTGCATTCCAGGTATTAGGAATACCTCAGAGTAGCTCCTGACTTAAAACATTTTGATTAAAGCTATGGGAAAAAACAAAACAAAACAAAACAAAAAAAAACACACACACAAGGGCATCTGCACACAGTATTTTTGCATATAATGCCAAGGTACCCAGTAACTGGGCAACTCATCTGTGGCCCCTGGCATAAATCCCTACTCTAGGTATAAGCAGGGGTAGAAACAATCCAGAACTGCTCTTAGAGGGTGGACACAATTCTAGGTCTTTAGTGTCAAGGTTGGAATCCTATTGAAGCTAGAGACAGAATATCAAGTTTCTTGAGAATTAACCCAAGAATGCTTATTCCACTGGGAGATACTTAAGATTTTGATGAAGAAGAATCCATTTTAGATCAAGTCATAACTGAAAAGAGGAAAATAAAAACAGCTTTAGCATTTTTTGATCAAGCCCTTTGGAAGGAATTCCCTCCCTCTTCACTGTCTATCATACTTTTTGTTTAAGGGCACCTATTTTCTATGGTGCTTTGCTACTTTTCATATGGCATCACCTTAGTACATTGTAAGCTCTTTGAAAACTGATTCTACGTCCGATTCTTCTTTTTCTTTCTCATGGCCCCCACAATTGTGCCTACATGGTGTAATTGCTGAGTAAATATGCACGTGAGGAGTGGCAACGTGTTGGCTTTAATAATTAAAACAAAGGCATGGATTTTTCCCGAAACATCTCGGTTATTTCTTGAATTCACCATATCACGTTACCGAAATCTCTGAGAAGGTCAAAGAGTTTATTTTATTTTATTTTATTTTCGGACGGAGCCTTGCTGTGTCGCCCAGGCTGGTGTGCAGTGGCCGGATCTCAGCTCGCTGCAAGCTCCGCCTCCCGGGTTCACGCCATTCTCCTGCCTCAGCCTCCCGAGTAGCTGGGACTACAGGCGCCCGCCACCTCGCCCGGCTAGTTTTTTGTATTTTTTAGTAGAGATGGGGTTTCAACGTGTTAGCCAGGATGGTCTCGATCTCCTGACCTCGTGATCCGCCCGTCTTGGCCTCCCAAAGTGCTGGGATTACAGGCTTGAGCCACCGCGCCCGGCCAAAGAGTTTATTTTTAAAACCAGTTTTCTTCCACATTCTTTTCACAGAACAGTTTTATTTCCCTCTGATTTCCCGCTTGCTAATACATGAACTGGCCTTTTGCATAAAGACTGGATGACTTTTATTGCTTCTAATAGAGAAGCCATATTAATCCAGTGGCCAAGATACCAATGCATATTTCTCCCAGACTTTCATATTTCTGACCATCCCTGATCTTGAAGTATAGCTCGTATATATTACACGTAACAGTATTTTACATATTTTATAATACAAGATTCCTGATTGTACTGTGCCTTCTAAACTTGTTCCATGTACCACCTAATGAAACAGAGTGGCATACCTTTACCCACCTTGAAGGAATTGGTGTAAGCCAAGCTTATTACTCTCTGTACCCCCGTCACTCCTTGGATTTGTGGCCAGGCCTTTTACTCTCTATGCCTCAGAATATTTCAGTAGCACTTCCTCCCTCCAACAGTGACAATCAGCAGGTTTTCCATGGAAGAACTAGCAGCAGCAATTGTGTTTATCTCCTTGACTAAAAGGTTTTGTATTTATCTTCCCTGAGTTGGTGCCCGTGTGGCTGTCCTGATATTGAGCAGCTGGACAGATTATACCCTGGAGCCACATCTGTGAACACATAGATCAACACCATTTTCATTGCCTTGGTGCCCAAGAAGTTTATCTTCTGTCAGTTAGATTTACTGCTTTCTTCATGAATTCTTAAGACTTTCGCTCCTCCATGTTTCCTTTCCTTCTCCATTTTATTTGATTTCAAAGTACATTAGCATAATCTGATCTGGATTGTTAACAGCCAATTAGTTTGTTTTGATTTCCTGCCATTATTAATAAGTTTTTCCAATAGGGCTTCTGTAGAGGAATCTTGGATGATAAAGAATATAACATTAACTATGTTGCATAGAACAAAATGACTTTATTGGTGAGTATATATCTAATAGGGCTGGTTCTATTTGCCACACCTAAATGCATGGTAAAGACACTGCTTTAGACATGGTCTCACAGAACCAAATTTTGTCTACTGATGTTGCTTCAGCTGTTAGAACATAATCTCTCAAACTTGTGTTAAAGCTTTTAAGTTTACAATACATTTTTCACTGATATTGTCTCCAATGATTGTCAACAGAGTCTTGCAAGGTAGGAGAAGGAGAAGTAATGATTTTCAGCTTTGCAGACAAGAATATCAAAGTTCAAATAGATGATAAAAATCACAAAGTCAGCTATGAAGCCAAGACTCAAGTCTTGCATTTCAATTTCTCCCCACTTAGCTTCAATGCCACCTCCAAATAATTCTCCTTATGACTGTCAGTTTGACTTTCTCAGGCTTTCTCTCACCCATCTCAATATCTGATGCCTTTTCCATTTCCAAAATTCTATGATTTGCTGCCTGGATTACGACACATGATGTAGAGGTTAATGCAAATTATCTCTTCGTTTAAACTGTTAGGTGAAGCAAAAAAAAAAAAAGTGAGATAGTCCTTTGGACTATTGATTACTTCAATGGTTTTTCAGTCTACACGCACACATTTGAATTACCTAAGGAACTTTAAAAATAAATAATGATGTCTGGAGTCAGCCTCCAGAGATTCTGATTTAATTGCTCTAGAGTCGATGTCCAGACATGAGTATTTTTTTAAAGCTCCCCAGATAATTCTAATGTGCATCCAGTGTTGAAAACCACTAGGGAAGTTTCTTCTCTTCACTCCCTTCTGTTTTCTTCTGTTTTCCCCCACAACTTTTGAAAAATGCTTTGATTTCTCAAATACAATCAAGAGTTCTGCATCTTGGCCAACATTAATGGTGTTACTAAAAAATTTAGCATCTAAAGAGTGTGTGTGTCTTTGTGTGTGTGTGTGTGTGTGTGTGTGTGTGTGTGTGTTTGCTTGCTTTGGCTACCATGGGAGGAAAGGGCATAATTATGGAGAAGGGTGTTGTAGAAAGAGATCATGGACTAGAGACATTTTGTAGCATACATTTATAATCACTAGAATGTAGACACTGCAAAGGCAGTGATTTGGTCTGTTTCAGTCATTGCTGTTTACCCAGCACATTGAAAAAATGTTTGGCACACAGTAGGCACTTAAGATTTACTAATGAGTATTTCCCCACATCTCCCTCAACCATGCTAATCCAGAGCTAAGTAGAACCCCATGAAGGTTCCCCATGCTAGGGGAATTCCAGTTTTGTCTCCACTTGGAATACTTGCCTGCCCATCTCTTCTTAAACTCTTAAGTCCTATCTTCCTTTAAGGACTAGCTTTAGTGAACTTTCTTTCACAAGCCTTTCTGGTTCTCTTTTGAACTGTTATTTATGTTTTATTTATGTTTGTTTATTTTTCACTCATCGCTGCTACTTCCCACTGCCTATCTTGTGTATATTACAGTTTATGTGAATGTCTTTGCTTTTCTTCTAGACATAACCCATTTTATCTTTGCATCTCTCCCAGTACACATGGAAATCTCTCAGTTAATATTTGTTTGAATGAATGACCATTGCTTCTGGTATGTGAAATTCCTACATTATACAATGATGAGGATTTAAATAGTATTTCATAATGTTTGATTTTGTTTTTGCTTTGTGTTTTTGAAACCCATATTATACATATGATATGTATAATATCGTATCTGATTTGCTCCTCAAAACAACCCTGGGAAATGAAACAGATGGACATAATTGTTGTAAATGAAAAGAAACTGAGGCATGAAAATGATGTTAAGTGATCTACTGAAGGCCATGCCCTATCAAAGGCAGAATGGATGGAGTGGCTAAATTTCCAGCTCCATTTTTGCACACAGCTTTGCTAAGGAACATTGTGTTTTCCCCAGCATGAGGTAAGCAAACTGACAATTTGCTTTTGTTTACTTCTAAAGTTCTCACCTCTCCAGCTCAGTTATAAAACCTAAGTCCTATGCTTTTAGACAGAATACGATTTAGTAAGATCAGTTCTTGTTTTTGTTGATATCTTGTGCATCATGTTCTTCTTTCAGTGTATTTTGACTTATTTGTTTTACTTTTCATGAAACCTTCAATTTGTTAATTAGATCAAAATAATACCAGAAAGGGACATGCATGTTTGTAGCAATTTGAATAGATAATAGCCAGACTGTGAGAAGTACTGCATTCAAGAGAACTAGTAGAAAAGCAATGAAAACTGAGTGGTATGCAGCTTCCCAGCTGGTTTTCTCTGTATATCTTTTGTAAACATTTAAACTCTTGCCCTTGCCTATTTGGTAGTTTCTAAACACCCAATCAACAGCATGAAACTGTGGTGCAGAAATTGCCTTTCTTCATATATTTTAGTCCAAAGGAATGATTATGAATCCATATTAAATGATACAAGGTTTTATTTTTTCATAAATACATTAAACATGCATCAATGAAAACAGCATTTTAATCTTGTGAGCAGGACTTTATTGATTTATCCAAGGTGGAATTAAGCAATATTTTTTGAAAACACAAGGGGTATAAATAGCTCCTCATAGTATGATTTAAATTTGATTATTACATGTTTTTAATCATAACTTGTGCACATTTTTTCAAAAGTAGAAATAAAACATTGTCAAATACTCTGGAACATTTAAAAATTGTTCTTTGGTTTGTATTAGATGTAGTTACATTGAGAGTTGTGCTTGACTGTATAGTATAATAAGGGATAAAGTAGCTTTGTGATACTTTTTTTCATTTACATAAATACAGTTCAGGGAATATTACTAATGAAGTGGATGTGGGGGTCACCTAGCCACCTTAGGAAAAGGTTACTACTTTATTTTAAGTAGCCCATCAATCATTACGAATTAATGTCATATTCTAGGTGAAAGTACTAATCATAATAAATTCATTTTGTATTCATGAGGGTGTCAAATGTACACCCAAAGGAGTCCCGTGTCATTTGTTGATATGGAAAGAAAAATTAAAATATGACCTATCCACAATCTCTTTGCTATGACTTATACCCAGATGCATGTTTTGCTGCTGATGGACACATAATGCATGTGGGGGAAAGCTGGGAACGCTCACTAAAATTATTAAAAGTAGAATGAAATCTGGGTCAAGAACAAGGACCCAGGGCTGTGGGCTCACATTTTCATGTCCTCCAAGGGACTCCAGAGGGTCAAGCGGGTGCCCAAGGGCAGGGCTATGAGTGGAAATGTATGAGTCTACAACAGAGCTGCCTTATTTAACTCACTACTTCCAAAATCTGTCCACCTGCCATTTGAGATAATATTACTACCACTTTACCCATTACAAAGGTGACATAAGAACCTTCTCTGAGTGGTTTGTAGGCACTCACAATTTGGCTGGGCTTTGGATATTGTACAGGAAAATCTTTTTCTCCCTCTTCCTTTCCCCTGTGTTGAAAGTATTGGACAGAAACTCCTTTTTTTCTCTTCTCATGGAATCCATAAGGGAAATGGAATGATAGAAATGCCAAATGGGTGAAACAGTAAGTGTCTAACATACATTTAGAAATGCGTCTCTACTGGATGGAATTAATGTATTAATAGCTTGCTGACATTATTGTTTTGATTACTGTTATTACTGATATTGTTATCTCCATTTTAAAAATGAGGAAACTTAGTCACAGATTGGCTAAGTAACTTGACTATGGTTATAAGTGGTGGCATCAGAATTTGAAACAATATTCTGTCTCTGTTATCATAATCATATCTGCTACATGGGATTGTTATGAAGATTAAGTGAGGCTAGTAGTATAAATTTATTAACAGAGTGGTTAATTAATGTTAGCTAATATGATTAATTGTATGGTTTGGGGTAAGTACTCCTCCAACCTCATTGAGACTCAGTTTTTAATCTGGAAAAAGGGAAAGACACTGGACTTAAGCTCCTTTTCAGTTTGCTCTGATTGGTTCTGGCACCAAGATAGCAAATAGTGTCATACTCAGAGATCCACATCTTCTCAATAAGTCCCTAATGCCATTATTGCTCAGATATTTTTGTGTCTTGTGACATTCAAGTCCCAAGTCCAGAACTAAACAATTCTCTGTATTTCCAAAACTCATCAGAGTTGTCAAATAGAGACTGCTGATGCGGCTCTGTGGCTTCTGAGCCCCAGAGGACTTCACATCTCATAAAATTTCCCTATTTTTGGAACCAGGGAAGAACCTCTTGTACAGACAGCATTTTCATTTCTCTCATCTTATCACACTTTCTCTTTCTTTCCACCAACAACTCTCTTTGATGAAATAAAGACATACTTGTATCAGAAGAGCAGGACTCAGAAACAATGGAACTTCAGAACTTCAGTCTGCTAATCCTAGAAACCTTTTCATGCTCACTCTGTTTCCAAAGATTTAATAGCAGAGAACTAACCTGAGGCAGTCTATGCACAAAAGTTCATTTCTCTAGCAAAAATGTACTATGAAGTATTAGATCAAATGAGAGGAAGTAGGGCTCAAAGCACTTGTCAAATGGCTGGAAATATGATTATTAGTTCTTTTTAAATCTAAGCTTTGCCTCTGAAATTTCTAACTGGCTTTGGTCAAGATCTGTGTTCATGCTGCTACTAACCAGGTAGAGATGATTTTTACTCATATTTATGGGTATTCAGATATCATTTTATGTCCAATTGACTTCCTTGGTTTAGTCTATACCTACTAATTTAAATCTTAATCATATTCTGATTTGTTATATTATTGTATGGTATTCTAGAATACAAGTTTTTACAAAGTAAATCTTATGTATTCATTTAAAAAGTGATGTACTATGATGGAGAGAATGCTGAAATTTGTCTCAATAACAGTATAAATGTTTTCAAATGGGGAATGAACTTCGTGAGTAAGTAACATATTGCATGGAGTTTTGAATGACATCAAGATTTCCATCTGGGGAGATAGAACGTTTTTTGAATGATTTTTTGAGGGATGCAGGCACTGCTCTTGATAAAATAATATACTCACCATATTGCTTATCTTATTTAAATATGTAAATGTCTGTTGATCAGTGAGGATGCTGGTGAGGAAGGTTCTGTAAACAGCTTCATATATTTAGGAAAAGAAGGTGTAGTTGAGATAAATGAGATATTTTATTGAGGCCAATGGGTAGAATTCTTAGCCTGGTACAAGCAAAGAACAATTTATATGCAACTTCCCTTTTATGTATTTAATATAAATAGCATCTTTATCTGCAAATTCCAATAATTAGATTGGTTGGTAAAAACATTCTTCATAAAGCATTCATTTAAAGCACAAATGTTACGTTAGATTACTGTTTCTTTTTTAAAAAAAAAAACATTGGAGTATCAGTTCTTGCGTTAGATGTCAATACAGTACCAGTCAGGACACTGAAAGGCAAAAAATAACATGCTTAATGGATTTAACTGAAGATATTTTAATGAAGACAGTATTTCAGAGGTATAGGCAGAATTAAAGTAATCAACAACAGATAGTGGAGCATCCTGAGACCAGCAACAGTGGAAAACTTTTACTACCTCTAGGCCTGAATGGGCAAATGGAAGAAAGGTTGCAGAATTAAAAATACATGACAATATCAAAGAAAGTGGCAAGGCAACAAAGAAGAATTAAAGTGTTCTGAGGTCCTAACATTGACTGGGAACTGGAAAAATTAATAATTTGTATTAAACTGCCAAAAATCAAAGGCATATGTTATAATCTCTAGGGAAACTGCTAAAAGTACATTGAAAGATTATATCATTAATTAGCTAATTGAAAGGGGAAAGGAATAATAAAAACACAGACTAATTCAGGAGAAGAGAAGCAATAAGATAATACTAGCTGGGACAAATAAAAAACAAATAATAAGATGATAGATATTAACCCCAAAACATCTTTAATTACATTAAATGTAATGAAAATATTTTTCAAACTGCATGAAAACCAATTAGCTTACCAAAATCATACCTTAAATATAATCACTCTATAATGGAAAATAAAAGAATGGAAGGACATATTGCATGCAAACAATAACTAAAAGAAAGTGTAGCTGCACAGATATAAGGTAGACTCTAAGAAGCATTATTACAGATAAGGAGAGACATTTAATGTAGATAAAAGTTTAATCCATCAGGAAGATAGAATTATAAGCATATATGCACCTAATAACATGGTGTCAAAATATATAAAGCAAGAAATGACAGAACCAGAAAGATAAATCCACAGTTACGGGTAAAATCTTCAACAGACTTCTCTCACAAATGAATAAAAAAAGCAGATAAAAATTAGTAATGATACTGAAAATTTTAACAATTACCAATATTATTGGTTCTTCCCTCTAGATCATCAATATAAAAATGCTTTTTAGTATTTTGACCTAAATATCATAACTAAAATATAAATCTTGGGATGTTTTTATAAGAAATCCTTTTAGCATTACTTTTGGGGTTTTCCATTTAAATAAACCAGACCATTAAAATGCTTCATAGTGAAGTTTTCTTTGATATAACCTTTTAGATAACCTAAATTTTAAGAAACAGAAGTGAAAATTCTTGTCTCTAAAGGAGACAAGTATCATATTTCCACCACCATAAAAAGCAACAACAACAAAAACAGCTGGCCAGGCGCCATGGCTCACGCCTGTAATCCCAGCACTTTGGGAAGTCAAGGAACGCAGATCATGAGGTCAGGAGTTCAAGACCAGCCTGACCAATATGGTGAAACCCCCTCTCTACTAAAAATACAAAAATTATCTTGGTGCGGTGGCACACACCTGTAGTCCCAGCTATTTGGGAGGCTGAGGCAGGAGAATCACTTGAACCTGGGAGGCAGAGGTTGCAGTGAGCCAAGATCGCACTGCTGCATTCCAGCCTAGGTGACAGAGCAAGACTCCATCTCAAAAAAAAAAAAAAAACAAAAAAAAAACTGAAATTTCAGGTATTCTTGTCTCTATATACTATAACTATATTGTGTGGCACATAACTACTGATTATCTCAGTTATAATTTATATTTATCTGAGTTTTGGTGATACATATGGTAATTAACACTGTGAAAGTAATACCTTTAAATGGTTCTGGATTTGATTTTTTTTTGCTGTTGGACTGTTTTTGTTTTTATTATTTTATTTATTATTATTATTATTATACCTCCTACATAACAGATGAAGTGTCAGGAAAGCACAAATTTGGGCTTAATGACAGGAAATACATTCTTTATTAAGGAATATATTTAAAATTAGTGGCAATTAGAGTGAGTCGTATGTGTTGCAGATTCAACTCTGAAATGACTCCTGACCCTGGTTTTATGACATCCTAGCACATTTCCATTAGCTCAAGGAGTAAGACATATTTCAAAGATTCTCAAAGATAATTTATGTAAACTTATTTTAATTGAATAAATACCCTTCAGCATGTTTATGGTAGACAACATGAGGAAAGGCTTATGAATTTTAGAAACAACAACAGGGTTTAATAAAACAGTAAAATATACAGCATTACAAACTAAGGAAAAATAATGGACTTGTCCTCCTTTTCCTTCCAGAATGCTTCCTTTCATTTCTGAATATAGTATATAGAAATGCTTAATACACTATCTTTCAATATAATTAAGTCTGTATGGGGGCAAAGGAGGTTTGCATTCTGAACAACTCTATGATTGAGGGATATATTTACTTGATAATAAATCCAAGATTGTGATTCAAAGGAAATTAGAGATCTCAAAGTATGAAATATTCCTCTTATTAGAAGAAAAAGAGAATGTCACTTTACAAAATTATCAGTCATTTTGCAGAGAATAAGTTGGTCTCCATAATAAAAAACAAATTTATTATTTGGTTAACTAATTTTAAACCACAAGAATAAATTCTCTCATTCATGTGGCTGGAATTTATCCAGACACTTGATTGATTCTTTATTCAAATGTGTATGTATTTAAAGGTGTTCAAATATGCTTTTATGGTTTTTGAAAACTCAAATATCTATTATCCCTTAAATATTTCTGAGTAAAGAATACATTCTGTAGCTTTCATAATTAAACATCTACCCATATTTAACTGGCAGTTTTCTTTGCTATCTGAGCTATATACTATTGAGCTTATGTATATACAAACTGTAGGAAAAAATAAATACCTATAATTAACAATTCCATTGATAGAATTAATGCCAATTTTCGAATACTCTGGTGAGTGAAATGTAATAAATCTTACTTTTTTTTATTTTTATGCAATTGTTTTCAAAAAGCCCATAATGCTAAAAGTTACAAAACAACAAAAGCAGCACTTTAAGGTTCTTAGAGATTAGCTAAGTTGGGGTGAGTAAACTTTTTCTGTAAAGGGCTTGATAGTAATTATATTTCACTTGGCAGGCCATATGCTTTCTGTTGCAGCTACTCAAGTCTGTCATTTTAGCCTGTGAGCATCCAAGAACAGTACATAAGTGAATGGACTGGGCTGTGTTTCAATAAAATTTTGAGGAAATAGGCAGTGGGTTGTTTTGGCCTATGTGTAATAGTTTGCCAACCCCTGAAAGTCAACAATACCTGGACAGTATTCATTGATTACTTATTACTGCATGCCATGCCCTGTGCTGGTCAGTGGAGGTAAAGAAATATATCAGAGTTGGTTCCTGCCCTCAAGGAGCTTTCAGATTATATGTAAATAAGTGTAATGTATTGTTTGAAGCAGCATGGCAGCTATACAGATCATGGAGTGGGAAGAAAATATGATTAATTAATGAACACAGAGAAAATTTCTTCAGGCACATAAGAGGAGGAATTGCACTTTGCGAAGGGGAAATCATGAGCAAGTTACAGATGCATGAAAGTTTGACAAGTTTGAAAACTGAATAATGACTTAGTATGGTTGGAGCATAGTATGAGTAGCCCATAATAAGAAACAAGGGTAGAAAGATTGGTCATCTGCAGGATCCTTGAGAAAGTCATGCTAAGGCACCCCCTCTGCCAAGTGACAGCCAGAGTGCTTTGTTAAGCAGATCCCTGATCCCGTGCCTCCTGACTGGGTGAGATCCCCCAAACAGAGTCACCAGACACCTTATACAGGAGCTTTCCTGCAAGCATCAGGTTGATATCCTTCTGGGAGGGAGCTCCCAGAGTAAGGAGCAGGCAGCCATCTTTGCTGTTCTGCAGCCTCCACTGGTGACACTTCTAGGGGCAGGAGGGACCCAGGTGACTAAGGTCTGGAGGGGACTTCCAGAAAACCACAGCAGCCCTAGGGAAGAGGGGCCTGTTAAAAGAAAAACAAACAAACAGAAAGCAACAACAGCAGCATTAACAAAAAAGTCCCCATAGAAACCCCATCCAAAGGTCAGCAGCCACAAAGATCAAAGCTAGATAAACTCAGGAAGATGAGAAAGAATCAACAAAATAATGCTGAAAAATAAAAAAGCCAGAGTGCCCCTTCTCCTCCAAATGATTGCAACACTTCTCCAGCAAGGGCACAGAACTGGACTGAAGCTGAGATGGATGAACTGACAGAGGTAGACCTCAGAAGATGGGTAATAAAAAATTCCAGTGAGCCAAAGGAGCATGTTCTAACCCAATGCAAAGAAGCTAAGAACAATGATAAGACATTACAGGAGCTATTAACCAGAATAGCCAGTTTAGAGAGGAACATAAATCAACTAAAGGAGTTGAAAAACACAACACGAGAACTTCACAATACAACCACAAGTATCAATAGCCAAATAGACCAAGTAGAGGAAAGAATTTCAGAGATTGAAGACTGTCCTGCTGAAATAAGACAGGCAGACAAGATTAGGGGAAAAAGGATGAAAAGGAGTGAACAAAACCTCTGAGAACTATAAGATTATGTAAAAAGACTGAACCTACAACTGATTGGGGTACCTGAAAGAGGAAAACCAAACCAAGTTGGCAAACACTTCAGGATATCATCCAGGAGTACTTTTCCAACCTAACAAGATGGACCAACATTCAAATTCAGGAAATTCAGAGAATCCTAGTAAGATATTCCATGAGAAGATCAACCCCAAGACACATAATCATCAGATCCTCCAAGGTTGAAATGAAGGAAAAAATTATAAGGACAGCCAGAAAGAAAGGCCAGGTCATCTACAAAGGAAAGCCCATCAGAATAACAGCAGGCATAACAGAATCTCATATCTGGCCAAACTAAGCTTCATAAATGAAGGAGAAATAAAATCTTTTTCAGACAAGCAAATACTGAGGGAACTCATCACTACCAGGCCTACCTTGCAAGAGCTCCTGAAGGAAGCACCAAATATGGAAAGGCAAAACCATTGCCAGGCACTACAAAAACACACTGAAGTACACAGACCAATGACACTATGAAGCAACAACATTAAGTCTGCAAAATAACTAGCTAGCATCATGATGACAGGATCAAATTCACACACAACAAATATTAACCTTAAATGTAAACGGGCTAAATGCCCCCATTAAAAGACACAGAATGGCAAGCTAGATTAATACAGCACATTGATGTGCTGAATTCAAGAGACCCATTTCATGTGCAAAGACACACATAGGCTCAAAATAAAGGGATGGAGGAAAATCTACCAAGCAAATATAAAGCAGAATAAGGCAGGGGTTGCAGTACTAGTTTCTGACAAAACAGACATTAAAACAACAAAGATAAAAAAAGACAAAGAAGGACATTACATAATGGCAAAGGGTTCAATTCAACAAGAAGAGCTGACTGTCCTAAATATATATGGACTCAATACAGGAGCACTTAGATTCATAAAACAAGTTCTTAGAGACCTACAAAGAGACTTAGTCTGCCACACAACAATAGTGGGAGACCCTAACACCTCACTGTCAATATTAGATTATGGAGACAGAAAATTAACAAAGATATTTAGAACTTCAACTCAACTCTGTATCAAATGGACGTGATAGATATCTAGAGAACTCTCCACCCAAAAACAACAGAATATACATTCTTCTTGGTGCCACATGACACTCTAAAATTGATCACATGATTGGAAGTAAAACATTCCTCAGCAAATTCAAAATAACTGAAATCACGACAGTCTGTTGTACCACAGCCCAATCAAATTAGAACTCAAGACTAAGAAACTTACTCAAAACCCCACAACTACATGGAAATTGAACAACCTCCTTCTGAATTACTCCTGGGTAAATAATGAAATTAAGGCAGAAATGAAGATAAAAAAAAAAAACAAAAAAAAACAATGAGAGCAAAGAGACAATGTACCAAAATCTCTGAGATACAGCTAAAGCAGTGTTAAAAGTGAAATTTATAGCACTACATGCCCACACAATAAAGTTAGAAAGATCTCAAGTCAGCATCCTAACATCACAACTGAAAGAACTAGAGAACCATGAGCAAACAAACCCCAAAGCTAGCAGAAGACAGGAAATAATCAAGATGAGAGCAGAACTGAAGGATATAGAGACACAAAAAACTCTATTTAAAGTATCAACAAATCCAGGAGCTGATTTTTTGAAAAAAATGAATAAAAGAGATAGACAACTAGCTAGATTAATAAAGAAAAAAAGAGAGAAGAATCAAAGACACAATCAGAAATGATAAAGATATCACTACTGACCCTACAGAAACACAAACAACTATCAGAGAATACTATAAACACCTCTATGCAAATAAACTAGAAAGCCTAGACGAAATGAATAAATTCTTGGACATATACACTCTCCCAAGACTGAACCAGGAAGAAGTTGAATTGGTCATTATTGAATAGACTAATAAAGAGCTCTGAAATTGAGGCAGTAATAGCCTACCAACCAAAAAACGCCCAGGATCAGGTAGATTTGCAGCTGAATTTTACCAGAGGTACAAAGTGGAGCTGGTACCATTTCTTCTGAAACTATTACAAAAAATTGAAAAGGAGGCCCTCCTCTTTAACTCATTTTGTGAAGCCAGCATCACCCTGATACCAAAACCTGGCAGAGATACAACAAAAAAACAAAACTTCAGGCCAGTATTCCTGATGAACATTGATACAAAAGTTCTCAATAAAATAACTGGCAAACTGAATCCAGCAGCACATCAAAAAGCTTAGCCATCACAATCAAGTTGGCTTCCTCCTTGGGATGAAAGGCCTGGTTCAGGGGGCGGAGCAAGATGGCCGAATAGGAACAGCTCCAGTCTCCAACTCCCAGCGCGAGCGACACAGAAGACCGGTGATTTCTGCATTTTCAACTGAGGTACTGGGTTCATCTCACTGGGGAGTGCCGGACGATCTGTGCTGGTCAGCTGCTGCAGCCCGACCAGCGAGAGCTGAAGCAGGGCGAGGCATCGCCTCACCTGGGAAGCGCAAGGGGAAAGGGAATCCCTTTTCCTAGCCAGGGGAACTGAGACACACAACACCTGGAAAATCGGGTAACTCCCACCCCAATACTGCGCTTTAAGGAAACGGGCACACCAGGAGATTATATCCCACACCTGGCCGGGAGGGTCCCACGCCCACGGAGCCTCCCTCATTGCTAGCACAGCAGTCTGTGATCTACCGGCAAGGCAACAGCGAGGCTGGGGGAGGGGCGCCCGCCATTGCTGAGGCTTAAGTAGGTAAACAAAGCGGCTGGGAAGCTGGAACTGGGTGGAGCTCACAGCAGCTCAAGGAAACCTGCCTGTCTCGGTAGACTCCACCTCTGGGGACAGGGCACAGCTAAACAACAACAACAACAACAACAACAACAACAAAAGCAGCAGAAACCTCTGCAGACGCAAACGACTCTGTCTGATAGCTTTGAAGAGAGCAGTGGATCTCCCAACATGGAGGTTGAGATCTGAGAAGGGACAGACTCCCTGCTCAAGTGGGTCCCTGACCCCTGAGTAGCCTCACTGGGAGACATCCCCCACTAGGGGCAGTCTGACACCCCACACCTCACAGGGTGGAGTACACCCCTGAGAGGAAGCCTCCAAAGCAAGAATCAGACAGGTACACTCGCTGTTCAGAAATATTCTATCTTTTGCAGCCTCTGCTGCTGATACCCAGGCAAACAGGGTCTGGAGTGGACCTCAAGCAATCTCCAACAGACCTACAGCTGAGGGTCCTGACTGTTAGAAGGAAAACTATCAAACAGGAAGGACACCTACACCAAAACCCCATCAGCACATCACCATCATCAAAGACCAGAGGCAGATAAAACCAAAAGATGGGGAAAAAGCAGGGCAGAAAAGCTGGAAATTCAAAAAATAAGAGCGCATCTCCCCCGGCAAAGGAGCGCAGCTCATCGCCAGCAACGGATCAAAGCTGGACGGAGAATGACTTTGATGAGATGAGAGAAGAAGGCTTCAGTCCATCAAACTTCTCAGAGCTAAAGGAAGAATTACGTACCCAGCGCAAAGAAACTAAAAATCTTGAAAAAAAAAGTGGAAGAATTGATGGCTAGAGTAATTAATGCAGAGAAGGTCATAAACGAAATGAAAGAGATGAAAACCATGACACGAGAAATACGTGACAAATGCACAAGCTTCAGTAACCGACTCGATCAACTGGAAGAAAGAGTATCAGTGATTGAGGATCAAATCAATGAAATGAAGCGAGAAGAGAAACCAAAAGAACAAAGAAGAAAAAGAAATGAACAAAGCCTGCAAGAAGTATGGGATTATGTAAAAAGACCAAATCTACGTCTGATTGGGGTGCCTGAAAGTGAGGGGGAAAATGGAACCAAGTTGGAAAACACTCTTCAGGATATCATCCAGGAGAACTTCCCCAACCTAGTAGGGCAGGCCAACATTCAAATCCAGGAAATACAGAGAACGCCACAAAGATACTCCTCGAGAAGAGCAACCCCAAGACACATAATTGCCAGATTCACCAAAGTTGAAATGAAGGAAAAAATCTTAAGGGCAGCCAGAGAGAAAGGTCGGGTTACCCACAAAGGGAAGCCCATCAGACTAACAGCAGATCTCTCGGCAGAAACTCTCCAAGCCAGAAGAGAGTGGGGGCCAATATTCAACATTCTTAAAGAAAAGAATTTTAAACCCAGAATTTCATATCCAGCCAAACTAAGTTTCATAAGTGAAGGAGAAATAAAATCCTTTACAGATAAGCAAATGCTTAGAGATTTTGTCACCACTAGGCCCGCCTTACAAGAGACCCTGAAAGAAGCACTCAACATGGAAAGGAACAACCGGTACCAGCCATTGCAAAAACATGCCAAAATGTAAAGACCATTGAGGCTAGGAAGAAACTGCATCAACTAACGAGCAAAATAACCAGTTAATATCATAATGGCAGGATCAAGTTCACACATAACAATATTAACCTTAAATGTAAATGGACTAAATGCTCCAATTAAAAGACACAGACTGGCAAACTGGATAAAGAGTTAAGACCCATCAGTCTGCTGTATTCAGGAGACCCATCTCACACGCAGAGACATACATAGGCTCAAAATAAAGGGATGGAGGAAGATTTACCAAGCAAATGGAGAACAAAAAAAAGCAGGGGTTGCAATACTAGTCTCTGATAAAACAGACTTTAAACCATCAAAGATCAAAAGAGACAAAGAAGACCATTACACAATGGTAAAGGGATCAATTCAACAGGAAGAGCTAACTATCCTAAATCTATATGCACCCAATACAGGAGCACCCAGATTCATAAAGCAAGTCCTTAGAGACTTACAAAGAGACTTAGACTCCCATACAATAATAATGGGAGACTTCAACACTCCACTGTCAACATTAGACAGATCAACGAGACAGAAAGTTAACAAGGATATCCAGGAATTGAACTCATCTCTGTAGCAAGCAGACCTAATAGACATCTATAGAACTCTCCACCCCAAATCAACAGAATATACATTCTTCTCAGCACCACATCGTACTTACTCCAAAATTGACCACGTAATTGGAAGTAAAGCACTCCTCAGCAAATGTACAAGAACAGAAATTATAACAAAGTGTCTCTCAGACCACAGTGCAATCAAACTAGAACTCAGGACTAAGAAACTCAATCAAAACCGCTCAACTACATGGAAACTGAACAACCTGCTCCTGAATGACTACTGGGTACATAACGAAATGAAGGCAGAAATAAAGATGTTCTTTGAAACCAATGAGAACAAAGATACATCATACCAGAATCTCTGGGACACATTTAAAGCAGTGTGTAGAGGGAAATTTATAGCACTAAATGCCCACAAGAGAAAGCAGGAAAGATCTAAAATTGACACTCTAACATCGCAATTAAAAGAACTAGAGAAGCAAGAGCAAACACATTCGAAAGCTAGCAGAAGGCAAGAAATAACTAAGATCAGAGCAGAACTGAAGGAGATAGAGACACAAAAAACCCTCCAAAAAATCAATGAATCCAGGAGTTGGTTTTTTGAAAACATCAACAAAATTGACAGACCACTAGCAAGACTAATAAAGAAGAAAAGAGAGAAGAATCAAATCGACGCAATTAAAAATGATAAAGGGGATATCACCACCGACCCCACAGAAATACAAACTACCATCAGAGAATACTATAAACACCTCTATGCAAATAAACTGGAAAATCTAGAAGAAATGGATAATTTCCTGGACACTTACACTCTTCCAAGACTAAACCAGGAAGAAGTTGAATCCCTGAATAGACCAATAGCAGGCTCTGAAATTGAGGCAATAATTAATAGCCTACCAACCAAAAAAAGTCCAGGACCAGATGGATTCACTGCTGAATTCTACCAGAGGTACAAGGAGGAGTTGGTACCATTCCTTCTGAAACTATTCCAATCAATAGAAAAAGAGAGAATCCTCCCTAACTCATTTTATGAGGCCAACATCATCCTGATACCAAAGCCTGGCAGAGATACAACAAAAAAAGAGAATTTTAGACCAATATCCCTGATGAACATCGATGCAAAAATCCTCAATAAAATACTGGCAAACCGGATTCAGCAACACATCAAAAAGCTTATCCACCATGATCAAGTGGGCTTCATCCCTGGGATGCAAGGCTGGTTCAACATTTGCAAATCAATAAACATAATCCAGCATATAAACAGAACCAAAGACAAGAACCACATGATTATCTCAATAGATGCAGAAAAGGCTTTTGACAAAATTCAACAGCCCTTCATGCTAAAAACGCTCAATAAATTCGGTATTGATGGAACGTACCTCAAAATAATAAGAGCTATTTATGACAAACCCACAGCCAATATCATACTGAATGGGCAAAAACTGGAAAAATTCCCTTTGAAAACTGGCACAAGACAGGGATGCCATCTCTCACCACTCCTATTCAACATAGTGTTGGAAGTTCTGGCTAGGGCAATTAGGCAAGAGAAAGAAATCAAGGGTATTCAGTTAAGAAAAGAAGAAGTCAAATTGTCCCTCTTTGCAGATGACATGATTGTATATTTAGAAAACCCCATTGTCTCAGCCCAAAATCTCCTTAAGCTGATAAGCAACTTCAGCAAAGTCTCAGGATACAAAATTAATGTGCAAAAATCACAAGCATTCTTATACACCAGTAACAGACAAACACAGAGCCAAATCATGAATGAACTTCCATTCACAATTGCTTCAAAGAGAATAAAATACCTAGGAATCCAACTTACAAGGGATGTAAAGGACCTCTTCAAGGAGAACTACAAACCACTGCTCAGTGAAATAAAAGAGGACGCAAACAAATGGAAGAACATACCATGCTCATGGATAGGAAGAATCAATATCGTGAAAATGGCCATACTGCCCAAGGTAATTTATAGATTCAATGCCATCCCCATCAAGCTACCAATGAGTTTCTTCACAGAATTGGAAAAAACTGCTTTAAAATTCATATGGAACCAAAAAAGAGCCCGCATCTCCAAGACAATCCTAAGTCAAAAGAACAAAGCTGGAGGCATCACGCTACCTGACTTCAAACTATACTACAAGGCTACAGTAACCAAAACAGCATGGTACTGGTACCAAAACAGAGATATAGACCAATGGAACAGAACAGACTCCTCAGATATAATACCACACATCTACAGCCATCTGATCTTTGACAAACCTGAGAGAAACAAGAAATGGGGAAAGGATTCCCTATTTAATAAATGGTGCTGGGAAAATTGGCTAGCCATAAGTAGAAAGCTGAAACTGGATCCTTTCCTTACTCCTTATACGAAAATTAATTCAAGATGGATTAGAGACTTAAATATTAGACCTAATACCATAAATATCCTAGAGGAAAACCTAGGTAGTACCATTCAGGACATAGGCATGGGCAAAGACTTCATGTCTAAAACACCAAAAGCAACGGCAGCAAAAGCCAAAATTGACAAATGGGATCTCATTAAACTAAAGAGCTTCTGCACAGTAAAAGAAACTACCATCAGAGTGAACAGGCAACCTACAGAATGGGAGAAAATTTTTGCAATCTACTCATCTGACAAAGGGCTAATATCCAGAACCTACAAAGAACTCAAACAAATTTACAAGAAAAAAACAAACAACCCCATCAAAAAGTGGGCAAAGGATATGAACAGACATTTCTCAAAAGAAGACATTCATACAGCCAACAGACACATGAAAAAATGCTCATCATCACTGGCCATCAGAGAAATGCAAATCAAAACCACAATGAGATACCATCTCACACCAGTCAGAATGGTGATCATTAAAAAGTCAGGAAACAACAGGTGCTGGAGAGGATGTGGAGAAGTAGGAACACTTTTACACTGTTGGTAGGATTGTAAACTAGTTCAACCATTATGGAAAACAGTATGGCGATTCCTCAAGGATCTAGAACTAGATGTACCATATGACCCAGCCATCCCATTACTGGGTATATACCCAAAGGATTATAAATTATGCTGCTATAAAGACACATGCACACGTATGTTTATTGCGGCACTATTCACAATAGCAAAGACTTGGAATCAACCCAAATGTCCATCAGTGACAGACTGGATTAAGAAAATGTGGCACATATACACCATGGAATACTATGCAGCCATAAAAAAGGATGAGTTTGTGTCCTTTGTAGGGACATGGATGCAGCTGGAAACCATCATTCTTAGCAAACTATCACAAGAACAGAAAACCAAACACCGCATGTTCTCACTCATAGGTGGGAACTGAACAGTGAGATCACTTGGACTCGGGAAGGGGAACATCACACACCGGGGCCTATCATGGGGAGGGGGGAGGGTGGAGGGATTGCATTAGGAGTTATACCTGATGTAAATGACGAGTTGATGGGTGCTGACGAGTTGATGGGTGCAGCACACCAACATGGCACAAGTATACATATGTAACAAACCTGCACGTTATGCACATGTACCCTAGAACTTAAAGTATAATAATAATAAAAAAAAAAAAAAAGAAAGGCCTGGTTCAACATATGCAAATCAATAAATGTAATTTATCACATAAACAGAACTACAGACAAAATGATTATCTCAATAAATGCAGGAAAGGTGATAAAATTTAATATCCCTTCATGTTAAAAACTCTTAATAAACTAGGTATTTATGGAACATACCTCAAAATAATAAGAGCCACTTATGACAAACCCATTGCCAGTATCATACTGATACAACAAAAGCTGGAAGCATTCCCCTTGAAAACCAGCAGAAAACAAGATTGCCCTCTCTCACCATTTCCATTTAATGTAATATTGGAGTTCTGGCCAGGGAAATCAAGCAAGAGATAGAAATAAAGGTATTCAAATAGGAAGAGAGGAACTCAAGCTGTCTTACTTTGCATATGACATGATCCTGTAGAAAGGCCCATCTTAAGTCTTATCTTCTTAAGCTGATAAGCAACTTCAGCAATGTCTCAGGAATCAAAAGCAATGTGCATAAATCACAAGCATTTCTACACACCAACAGTAGACAAGCAGAGGGCCAAACCACGAATGAACTCTCATTCACAATTGCTACAAAGAGAATAAAATTCCTAGGAATACAGCCTACAAGGGAAGTGAAGGACCTCTTCAAGAAGAACTACAAACCACTGCTCAAGAAAATCAGAGAGGATGTAAACAGATGGAAAAACATTCTTTATGGATAGGAAGAATCAAAATGGCCAGACTGCCCAAAGTAATTTGTAGATTCAATGCTATTCCCATTAAACTACCATTGACATGCTTCACAGAATTAGAAAAAAACTATGTTAAAATTCATATGGAACCAAAAAAGAGCCCTTATAACCAAGACAATCCTAAGCAAAAAGAACAAAGTTGGAGGCATCATGCTACCTGACTTCAAACTATACTACAAGGATACAGTAACCAAAATAGCATGGTACTGGTACAAAAACAGACACATAGATGAATGGAACAGAATAGAGAACTCAGAAATAAGACCACACATCTGCAACCATCTGATCTTCAACAAACCTGACAACAACAAGCAATGGGGAAAGGATTCCCTATTTAATAAATAGTGCTGTGGGAACTGGCTAGCCATATGCAGATAATTGAAACTAGAACCCTTCCTTATGCCTTATACAAAAATTAATTTAACATGGATTAAAGACTTAAATGTAAAACCCAAAACTATAAAAATCTTAGAAGGAAATCTAGGCAGTATCATTCAGGACATAGGCACGGGCAAACATTTCATGACAAAAACATCAAAAGCAATTGCAACAAAAGCAACAAAAGCAAAAGTTGACAAATGGGATCTAATTAAAGAGCTTCTGCACAGCAAAAGAAACTATCATGAGAGTGTGAAGAGACAACCTACAAAATGGGAGATAATCTTTGCAATCTATGTGATCTGAACAATGAGAACATATGGACACAGGGAGGAGAAAACACACACTGGGGCCTTTCAGCAAGGTTTGTGGGGGACAAAATCAGGAAAAATAGCTAATACATGCTGGGCTTAATACTTAGGTGATGGGTTGATAGGTGTAGCAAACCATCTTGGCACACATATACCTGTGTATCAAACCTGCCCATTCTGTACATGTATCTTGGAACTAAAAATAAAATAAAATTCTGCTAAGGACTCTGGATTTTTTGCTAGTGCAGTAGAGACAACCAAAGGGTTTAAACCTAGGAAGTAGGGTGATCTTATTTGAATTTTTGAAAGACTACCCCTGGAAGCATTGCAAACGATGAAGTAGAAAAAGCAAGACTTGAGGCAAGGACACCAAATCATGGAATCTGTGTATATAGTGGTCCAAATCCTAATTATGAGGATTTGAACCAAGGTGAGAACACCATGTGCATAGCATCATATTTAGTCTATTTCCCTGCTAAGCTTTGTATCTGCTAGGGAAGGAAGTGTTAATACATAAAGGGATTAAAATCTTTCAGCAACAATTTAAAGGAAATACCTTACTATTAGATATTACAAAATATTAATGAAAATGTGTCCAGGATGGGAAACAGTTTGTGTATTATTATATTTCTAGTACTTGATTAGAAAATGTAGAATGTGATTTCTAATCTTAGCTTTGCCACATAAAGTCATATGTGTTTAAGCACATTCTTTAATCTTTCTGAGCTCACTTTCCATTTTGGTGAAAATTGGGCATTCTGTCTTCTTTTCAAGTTTGTTGGAAAGGGTACTTTTCCTTTCAGAACTGTAGGGGAAATAGATTTATTGTTGTGAAAACATTTTCGAACTACAGTTTATGATTCAAAGGTAAGTTATTATTTAATATAATATGGAGAAAGCGTTGGAGACCATCAATTATTCTTGGTTCTCTCATCTCCAATTGATAGTGGAGAGATCAGAGGCTGTTAATATGTTGGCAGAAATTCATATATCCTGAATTTTTAGCCAGCTCAGAAAACAAGACCCATGGAAAAGGAAGCCCAGAGAAACCCATGGGATTAATTATCCTTATAAATTGGATAATCGAACTGCAGTCAGTTTGATTCTGCTCCTCTGGTAGCCTCACAGACATATACACACAGCTACAATATACACAAACAGCTGTAGGGGCAGAGGGAAAGCGTTCTCTTAACTTACTGAGGGTTCACTGAAGTGACTGACAGTAGACAGATTTATAGGGGAAAAAGGCATACAAATATATTCAAGTGCTCATGGACACAGAAGTCCTGCAAATATGAGACTCATAGTGGAGACTGTTGTAGCTTAAATGCTCTCTTTACAGGGGAGGAGGAAACTGGGGCCATATAGGCAATTTATAGAGGAGTTCTTAATGATTTTCAGGGGAAATAAGGCCGAAGAATGACCTGAAACAAAGTTCTTTGCATTGTGGAGGGAGTAGTATGAAGGTGAGGGGCAGAACTTTATTGTAAATGAAAGTTGTTTTATTATGTACATAAAGTATCTAAGGTAATCTTTCAAAGTTGCTCTCAGAAGAATAGATGAAAAGTCCATCTGTGCATGGTCATGGACTTTTAATCTCCTCTCTTTTTCAGTGGTTAGTCTTTTCTAGTTCTTTTATGAGTTTCCTAAGGAGGAGGTCTTAGGACAATTGCATTTCTTTTGAAAAGAAGTTTCTTTCGTGAGATAAGGACATTCCAGAGGCAGTCCTACACTGTGTTTGGAGTCAGGGGAAGAAACAAGATTAGAAAGTCTTTGGTTCTGAGGCATCTTCTAAGGCCTTCCTATTTTAGTTCAAAATGCTCAGCATGTCAAAGTGCCATACTTTGGGAGTATTGCTTTTTGAGCCTCAACTAGCACAAAATGCAAGCAACACTCATACAGAACACACAAAATACATACAACAACCATATGTGACACACAAATATGCCCAATGTATATACTGTGTGATCATACCACACATGCGAAATGTATAGTTACTACATAGATGATGCATAACACTAAACAAACACACAAATAATACTGTATACACCACACATAAAACACATGTAATGCACACAAAAACCACAGACACGATGAGTTTTCCGAATATTATTCATCCATCTACCACTTTCACATTATTTGCTTTATTTGCATATCATGTAAACATTCATTTACCAAATTTATCTTGCTTTTACAGGTTGTACTTCACTTCAAAATATTTTTATGTATCTTTTCTTTTGCTTTCTTTTTATGTCATCATGGTTGACAAACTTCATTACCTTATTTTTACATACTTAGCTCATCAGAAGTATCTGACAGAAGTGTTGGTATAGGTCTGGTAAATATTATCTATTAGGTATGAAAATGTCGATTGTTCTAACCTCAGTGTGCTGATCTACTCACACTGTAGTCCCTTTGTAATTTATGGAGAAAAATTCAAAAAGATAAAGATTTTTTAAATTAGAAGGCACATAGCAGGTCAACCAGCTCAGTGCTGTATCTTATGCCTGAGTTATTTCTGCCCTAAACAGCCAATATTAAGAATAGCAAGTGTATTGACAACATTGATGGCACTTTGGGAAATCATCTGTAATACCCTATTAGTGTATTGAAGGCAAATTGCCAGGTTGGTATGTCTATAATATGTCTCTCTCTCTGCTCAAGGACAGATTCTATGAATGAATGTATAACTCATTAAAATATAATTTATTGTCATCAGAAAAAATTGGAAAAATATGCAAAAACATAAAAAATTTTAAAGCATGAATAATCTTAGTATTTAAAAGGCCATTGTTTTTAGAAATAAGCTTATTGAGTCAAAAGGACATGCACATTTTTAATGCTTTGAAAAAACAGCACAGTTGTTTTCCAGAATATTTGTGCCTATGTATATTCTTCACAGCACCAAACACAGTCTAGGCCATCTTCTCGTTAGGATTGAATACTGCCATTAAAATAATTTTTTACCACATATTACCTTTTAAAATTAGAGTTTCTACTTGAACTTTCCTAGATTTGCCTTTTGCTTTGATTTATTTACATAGAGGCGCAGTTTTGAGAAAAAAAATAACTATTGTAATTAGTACAGTCATTAAAATGAATTGACACCTTGAACAAGGAAATCTTAATATTGTAATTTTCTTTGGTGGAGAAATCTTTACTGTGGCATCTGCTATCCATGGTTAAAAGGAAAAAGGGGAAGACTCTTACTAGCTAACTTTATGTCCCAAACAACAATATTCCCATTCCATTCTTGAAGTAAAATCGTGACACATATTTGAAGAGAGAAAGGTATTCTTATATTTCAGTTGTAAAATATTTATTTTGAATTTTATTAGTGCCTTATTTGTAGACTGTCTTTGAAAAATGTTTATGCAAAGTAACTTCTCATAAAGGTTGGGTTGCTTTTGAACAAGCCAAAAAAAGAGTGTATTTTATGATCCACCTGTTTATACTACTTTCTAGGAAACATGAAGGGCTGCCTTTGGGTTTGATGTATAATAAATGCAAAAATATACATACATTCAGGCACAAGTTCTCAGATGGAATGCTATGCTAATTGGTTAATATGCCTTAATGACATATCAATGAAAATTAGTTTGTGGATATTGCTCTTCACATGTATTTCATTCAGATGACTGTAACTTTGAAGCAAGAAAAGACCATTAGTTTTCAAGTTTCAGATAGCTATAACTTTTATATTCCCCCATTATTTTTCTCACAGGTTAAATTCATTTAAAAGATGTGTCTTTTTATAAAACCATCTGATTTCGAATACAATCAAAATAACATTCTTTTAAGAATGCGTGGATAGCGAGTTCCTGACTCATAATTAAATTTTAAGTCTACAGAAATTTAGGAAAGAATGAATTCTCGGGAAATAACACCAAGATGTGTAATACTACATAAAATAGTTTTCTAAGTAAAATGTCCAAATTGCTAGGCATTTGAGATATTTTTAAAGTTTAGCATTAAAGATTAAGTCATTATTTTCTTGCAGAATTAATATTCTTTAGTAATGCTGGTTCATCTTAGTGATAGCCTGATAGATGTGTGGTCAAAGAGGTCATATCAGGATGTTAAGAGACAAAAGCATTAGGAATATTGAACAAATTACTTCTAAGTTTCTTTTCAGTTTTATCATAAGCCTTTGATTATATATTTGTGTAACTTATCAATAAATAACCTCCTGATCACAAAAAAAATGTACTGTCCTTAATTTTGAGAAACCACTTAAGACAATGCAAAAAGGATTCTGCTGAAATACGCCAGCAGGATGTCCTGTAGTGCATATTCGGAAGAGTCCTTCTATTGCAATACAATTAGATTCTGGATCAAAACAGTTGTCAAAATATATTCTTAGACTTACAGAAATGAACCCAAAACTCCAAAGGCCAACAACCTCAAAAAGATACAAACAAAGGGAAAAAATGAGCTGCAAGCCCAAACGAAACAGATTAGCACCTATATGCTGACCTGCTACTCTGATGTTAAACTAAGATCCTTGGAGAGAATTAAACTCGGATTGATAGTACCTTTGGATCCTGGAAGAAGAAAAAGCAAATGCTTATTGGAAAAAAAAAATCCCCAAGTTAAACCCTCAGGAATCTTACTCTCTAAAATCAACCAAATATAAACTCACAATCCAAGATCATCAGGCCTACAGTACAAAAGCCACCATGTGGTTAATCAGAAGAAACAAGGTGCCAAATAGAGACACCTAAGGATTTAATCTGTTGAAGCAATTAGATGCAGAATAAAATGTGACTATACATGATGTTTTTTTAAAATTTTTTTATTACACTTTAAGTTGTAGGGTACATGTGCACAATGTGCAGGTTTGTTACATAGATATACATGTGCTATGTTGGTTTGCTGCACCCATTAACTCATCAGTTACATTAGGCATTTCCTTTAATGCTATCCTTCTCCCTGCCCCCCACCCCACAACAGGCCCCGGGGTGTGATGTTTCCCGCCCTGTGTCCTTGTGTTCTCATTGTTCACCTCCCACCTATGAGTGAGAATATTCAGTGTTTGGTTTTCTGTCCTTGTGATAGTTTGCTCAGAATGATGGTTTCCAGCTGCATCCGTGTCCCTGCAAAGGACATTAACTCATTCTTTTTTATGGCTGCATAGTATTCCATGGTGTATATGTGACACATTGTCTTAATCCAGTCTATCATTGATGGACATTTGGGTTGGTTCCAAATCTTTGCTATTGTGAATAGTGCCACAATAAACATACATGTGCATGAGTCCTTATAGTAGCATGCTTTATAATTCTTTGGGTATATACCCAGTAATGGGATTGCTGGGTCAAATGGTATTTCTAGTTCTAGATCCTTGAGGAATTGTCACACTGTCTTCCACAATGGTTGAACTAGTTTACACTCTCACCAATAGTATAAAAGCGTTCCTGTTTCTCTACATCCTCTCCAGCATCGGTTGTTTCCTGACTTTTTAATAATCGCCATTTTAACGGGTATGAGATGGTATCTCATTGTGGTTTTGATTTGCATTTCTCTGATGGCCAGTGATGATGAGCATTTTTTCCTGTGTCTGTTGTCTGCATAAATGTCTTCTTTTGAGAAGTGTCTGTTCATATCCTTTGCCCACTTTTTGATGGGGCTGTTTTTTTCTTGTAAATTTGTTTAAGTTCTTTGTAGATTCTGGATGTTAGCCCTTTGTCAGATGGGTAGATTGCAAAAATTTTCTCCCATTCTGTAGGTTGCCTGTTCACTCTGATGGTAGTTTCCTTAGCTGTGCAGAAGCTCTTCAGTTTAATTAGATCCCATTTGTCTATTTTGGCTTTTGTTGCTGTTGCTTTTGGTATTTTAGTCATGAATTGCCCATGCCTATGTGCTGAATGGTAATGCCTAGGTTTTCTTCTAGTGTTTTTATGGTTTTAGGTCTAACATTTAAGTCTTTAATCCATCTGGAATTAATTTTTGTATAAGGTGTAAGGAAGGGATCCATTTTCAGCTTTCTACATATGGCTAGCCAGTTTCCCCAGTACCATGTATTAAATAGGGAATCCTTTCCCTATTTCTTGTTTTTGTCAGGTTTGTCAAAGATCAGATGGCTATAGATGTGTGGTGCTATTTCTGAGGCCTCTGTTCTGTTCCACTGGCCTATATATCTGTTTTGATACCAATACCATACTGTTTTGTTTACTGTAGCCTTGTAGTATAGTTTAAAGTCAGGTAGCATGATTCTTCCAGCTTTGTTCTTTTTGCTTAGGATTGTCTTGGCAATGCAGGCTCTTTTTTCGTTCCATATGAACTTTAAAGTAGTTTTTTCCAATTCTGTAAAGAAAGTCATCGGTAGCTTGATGGAGATGGTATTGAATCTATAAATTATCTTGGGCAGTATGGCCATTTTCATGATATTGATTCTTCCTATCCATGAGCATGGAATGTTCTTCCATTTGTTTGTGTCCTCTTGTATGTCATTGAGCAGTGGTTTGTAGTTCTCCTTGGAGAGGTCCTTCACATCCCTTTAACTTGGATTCTTAGGTATTTTATTCTCTTTGTAGCTATCGTGAACAGGAGTTCATTCATGATTTGGCTCTCTGTTTGTCTGTTATTGGTGTATAGGAATGCTTGTGATTTTTGCACATTAATTTTGTATCCTGAGACTTTGCTGAAGTTGCTTCTCAGCTTAAGGAGATTTTGGACTGAGACGATGGGGTTTTCTGAATATGCAATCATGTCATCTGCAAGCAGGGACAATTTGACTTCTCTCTTCCTAATTGAATACCTTTTATTTCTTTCTCTTGCCTGATTGCCCTGGCCAGAACTTCCAACACTATGTTGAGTAGGAGTGGTGAGAGAGGGCATCCTTGTCTTGTGCCAGTTTTCAAATGGAATGCTTCCAGTTTTTGCCCATTCAGTATGATATTGGCTGTGGGTTTGTCATAAATAGTTCTTATCATTTTGAGATACACAATACCTAGTTTATTAAGAGTTTTTAGCATGAAGGGCTGTTGAATTTTGTCAAAGGCCTTTTCTGCGTCTATTGAGATAATCATGTGGTTTTTGTCGTTGGTTTTGTTTATGTGATGGATTACTTTTATTGATTCACGTATGGTGAATCAGCCTTGCATCCCAGGGATGAAACCGACTTGACCATGGTGGATAACTTTTTGATGTGCTGCTGGGATTCAGTTTGCCAGTATTTTATTGATGATTTTTGCATCAATGTTCATCAGGGATATGGATCTAAAGTTCTCTTTTTTTGTTGTGTCTCTGCCAGGCTTTGGTGTCAGGATGATGTTGGCCTCATAAAATGAGTTAGGGAGGATTCCCTCTTTTTCTATTGATTGGAATAGTTTTAGAAGGAATGGTACCAGCTCCTCTTTGTACCTCTGGTAGAATTTGACTGTGAATCCATCTGGTCCTGGACTTTTTTTGGTTGGTAGGCTATTAATTATTGCCTCAATTTCAGAACCTGTTATTGGTCTATTTAGCAATTCCGTTTCTTCCTGGTTTAGTCTTGGGAAGGTGTGTGTGTACAGGAGTTTATCCATTTCTTGTAGATTTTCTAGTTTATTTGCAAAGAGGTGTCTATAGTATTCTCTGGTGGTAGTTTGTATTTCTGTGGGATTGGTGGTGATATCCCCTTTATCATTTTTTATTGAGTCTATTTGATTCTTCTCTGTTCTTTATTAGTCTTGCTAGTAGTCTATCAATTTTGTTGATTTTTTCAAAAAACCAGCTCCTGGATTCATTGATTTTTTTGAAGGGTTATTTGTGTCTCTATCTCCTTCAGTTCTGCTCTGATCTTAGTTATTTCTTGCCTTCTGCTAGCTTTTGAATGTGTTTGCTCTTTCTTCTCTAGTTCTTTTAATTGTGATGTTAAGGTGTTGATTTCCTGTTTTCTCTTGTGGGCATTTAATGCTGTAAATTTCCCTCTACACACTGCTTCAAATGTGTCCCAAAAATTCTTGTACTTTGCGTCTTTGTTCTCATTGGTTTCAAAGAACATCTTTATTTCTGCCTTCATTTTGTTATTTACCCAGTAGTCATTCAGGAGCAGGTTGTTCAGTTTCCATGTAGTTGAGTGGTTTTGAGTGAGTTTCTTAATCCGGAGTTCTAGTTTGATTGCACTGTGGTCCGAGAGACAGTTTGTTATAAATCTTGTTCTTGTACATTTGCTGAGGAGTGCTTTACTTCCAACTATGTGGTCAATTTTGGAGTAAGTGCGATGTGGTGCTGAGAAGAATGTATATTCTGTTGATTTGGGGTGGAGAGTTCTGTAGATGTCCATTAGGTCTGCTTGGTGCAGAGCTGAGTTCAAATCCTGGACATCCTTGTTAACCTTCTGTCTTGTTGATCTCTCTAATATTGACAGTGGAGTATTAAAGTCTCCCATTATTACTAGGTGGGAGTCTAAGTCTCTTTGTAGGTCTGTAAGAACTTGCTTTATGAATCTGGGTGGTCCTCTATAGGGTGCATATATATTTAGGATAGTTAGCTCTTCTTGTTGAATTGATCCCTTTACCATTATGTAATGGCATTCTTGATCTCTTTTGATCTTTGTCGGTTTAAAGTCTGTTTTATCAGAGACTAGGATTGCAACCCCTGCTTTTTTTTTTTTTTTTTTTTTTTTTGCTTTCCATTTGCATGATAGACCTTCCTGCATCTGTTTATTTTGAGCCTATGTGTGTCTCTGCATGTGAGATTGGTCTCCTGAATACAGCACACTGATGGATCTTGACTCTTTATCCAATTTGCCAGTCTTTGTCTTTTAATTGGGGCATTTAGCCCATTTACATTTAAGGTTAATATTGTTATGTGTGAATTTGATCCTGTCATTATGATGTTAGCTGGTTATTTTGCCCGTTAGTTGATGCAGTTTCTTCCTAGCATTGATGACCTTTACAATTTGGCATGTTTTTGCAGTGGCTTGTACCAGCTGTTCCTTTCCATGTTTAGTGCTTCCTTAGGAGCTCTTATAAAGCAGGCCTGGTTGTGACAAAATCTCTCGGCATTTTCTTGTCTGTAAAAGATTTTATTTCTCCTTCACTTATGAAGCTTAGTTTGGCTGGATATGAAATTCTGGGTTGAAAAGTCTTTTCTTTAAGAATGTTGAATATTGGCCCCCACTCTTCTGGCTTGTAGAGTTTCTGTCGAGAGATCTGCTGTTAGTCTGATGGATAACCTGACCTTTCTTTCTGGCTGCCCTTAATATTTTTTGCTTCATTTCCACCTTAGTGAATCTGATAATGTGTCTTGGGGTTGTTCTTCTAGAAGAGTATCTTTGTGGTGGTCTCTGTATTTCCTGAGTTTGAATGTTGGCCTGCTTTGGCAGGCTGAGGAAGTTCTCCTGGGTAATATCCTGAAGAGTATTTTCCAACTTGGTTCCATTGTCCCCGTCACTTTCAGGTATGCCAATCGAATATAGATTTGGTCTTTTCACATAGTCCCATATTTCTCCACTTGAGGAGGCAGTCTGTCCTATCTTTCCAACCTATTTTTCAAGCTCCTTTCCTTCCTTATTGCCTGGGAACCATATGGTTTTCGTGTTTTTGGCCATTACACCAAGGTTATTGCTACTTGCTGTTTCTTCTCACTGGAATATTCTTCCATCAGAACTTCATATGGCTCACCCCTCACTTCTTTCAGATCTGCTCAAATGTCACATCTTCAGAGAGGTCTTCTCTGATCATCCTATCTACAAAACCATCCTTCTGTCACCTTTGATTCTTTTACCCTGTTCTTTCATTTATAATAGAATTTATTGCTACATGACATACTGGTACACAATTATAATCATATTACAATTTTGCTTACTATACTCTGCCTCTCGAAATAGAATGTAAGTGCTATGTAGGCATTCTTTCTCACCAGTAAATACTTAGAACCTAGAATTTGATTGAAACATAGGCCTTCCATATTTGTTTATTTCAAAATGTCTCATTACCATCATTTTATAATTAATAAGGTCATTCAGAGACAGCATATCCCAGGAGATAAGAGATTAAGCTGTGCATATTCAGTTTTCTTCCTGAATCTTTTTGGTCAAGCCATCTTCTTGCAATACACTGGTCATTGTGTGTGCCCATTAGAACTGATGAATTCTTACAAGTCAGGTTATAGGGTAGACCTTTTCTGGAACTTTTTGGTTTAGTCAGAATTTCCAGTGCTTACTCTTCTTCATATGCATAGAGTGATACAAATGTATACTTCAAATAAAACTACATAAAAGAAACAAGACAGGCAAATATTTCTAAGCCCTATCCCTAGAGCAAATAGCTAATAGGTACTGTGCACTTAGTATGTGCCAGGCATTGTTTAACCAGTTTACCTGTAATGACTCATTTCATCTTCCCTAAAACCCATGAGGTCCTGTTATACCTATTTTACTGATGAGAAAACTGAGATCAGAAAAGCGAAGTAACTTGTCCATGGCTATAAGATCTCTATTATGAGCCCTCATGTCTGTAAATGTGACATAGGCATCTGCACCTTCCTTCCATCCAGGATGCAGGGCCACCAATGAGCCCGTTTGCAAGGACAAGTAACTTCTACACCTTAAAAATACTGTATACATTGGTATCCTTCTCAGCTGTTTTTCTCTCCATGATACTCGCCAGCCCTACCCTCATCTTCCAGCTCTTCTTGCAAAACTCTCAAGGTTCTGTCTCTCTATAATGGATCCTCCCTCAATCCAATTTTCCCTACCTTTTTATTATGGAATGTACCTGACCCCTCTTATCTCTTCAACCAGAACCTCAATGAGACCCTCTACTTCATGGTCTCTGCCTTGTTTTCACATCTTTATTGGAGAGAGACTTTATTATTGTCAAGCAATGTGATGTTGAGCAACTTGCTTAACTTCTCAAATATGTTTCCTCAATTGTAAGAGAAAGGAAGGGTAGATTAGATGAACCTATAAAGCACCATAACTTTAAGACTTAAATGTTTTTGTTTTTGACAAACTTGTAGAAAATTTGCGAAAATAATGCAAGGAAATCTTAACTGTTGATACCCATCACCCATATCTTCAAATGTTAACATTTTACTACATTTGCTTTCTCTCTGTCTTTCTTGCTCTCTCATCTGTCTTTACTTGTTTTCTAAACTCTTTCAGAGTAAGTTGCAGTCATTATGCCATTTCACTCTTAAATATTTCAGTGTATATTTCCTAAAAATGAGGAGTTCTATCATATGCCACAGCATAATTATAGAAACAAGGAAAATACCAAGTATAAAACTATTATGTATTGCACACTCACTTTAAGGGCCTTCTTATTTTAAATCAAATGATTAAAAGTGGATTGTGTATCATATTGTGCTTCCAACAGGTTTGAAGTTTTAATCCTCCTAACCACTCAGTAAGACGTTGATATCAATCCCATTGCCTGTGGATTTGCTCTCAGGATGATACTCTCCATATCTATCTGGTTTCTTGCAGGGTGGTTGCAAGCCACCCAAACTATCCTTGGTTGTTGAAGTAAAAAATCAAAATTTAAAGGAACAGATGGTAAATATATTAGGACCCACAGAATTAGTAAAAGACCAAGAAACCAAAATTTTAAAATCTGTGGGAAACAAGGGTGTTTATCCAAACAGAAGCACAGCTAAGTTTACACTGCAGGTGCGTATGGTGAGTTGAAGTAACAGCCACCACCATTCCCATTGTCACTGCTACCACCACCATCATCAGTACCACTGCCACGACAGTGATTTGACCTTTCTGTCTGCCTGTGTCCTTGTATCACACACCCTAGATTCGGAGTCTCAATCTAATATTTTATATTTAAGTCAGTTCATCCTCTGGGTATAATTATCAGGACAAGAAGCCATAATGGAAGGTTAGCCTGGCTAACACCCAACCCCCAAGACCATATAGAAAGTGCAAGAGGAATATAACTCTTTATGAAGCAATTGGGATGCTCCGAGGAAGGGGAATCTGAGAAATCATATGCTTGTACATTAATCATTAAGAAAAAATATACAGCTTTTATTTATTGGGTATATGAATATTTTCTACCCACATTTGCAAAAGACTGATAGTAAAATCCAGATATTATCGCTACTAAAATCTACCCCAAACTTATAAATGCAAATGCTTATGGCAATTAAGTATTTATTTCAAAAGAAGGGCCCATCTGCTTGGAAAGAAATTTACTTTGGAAAAGAGGCCTGCTATTTGAGATAGCTTTAATATGTATGTGCAGCACTACCTCCCTTATACCTGCCTTGCCCCTCTACCACCAAGAAAGTCAAATAGACCCACATAAGATTTATTACAGCTAAGTTTAAATGTACAAATGAAACACCTGACCCAGTCAGCAATGACATCCATTAGTTGTTTTATATAATATTGCAGAAGACTAATATCTGGAACATTAAATAAATAAATTGAAAAGATATCATGAAACTATGAATTCTAAAGAACCCGACCAACCTCCTGTGACCCCTTTGAACCAAAAGACTACATATAAAAAAATTAATGGGACAAAGAAAAGAACTTGACAATGAAATTGAAAAGGAAGGGAAATTACTACATGTAACCACAACTGGGGACAGATTGCATCACAGGATTATTAGAATTTGGAGGAAAACATTATTATTTTTAAAATTGAATTGGATTATTTATTATAGTTCTAAAAAGTATTGAACATGAGGAAGATTCCTAGCAAATATTAGATTATACCAGGAAATAATGTATATGAGAGGAGCGTCTCAGAGATAAATCTCTATATAAACATTACAAATATTAAATTTTTCTTCTTGTAGCACCAATCTGATAAGAATTACTCTTATATTTTATAAATAGCAAGTACTATAATTCTGGTTTCTTACCTTTGCATATGTGAGCAGTAATGTTTTTAGTGATGACAACCATGGCAGTATTTCATAAGCTGGTCTAGTTGGTGATCATTTTGAGGGAAGTGCAGAAGAACTGTCCTGGGAGAAGTGTGGCCTTTATATTTAATTGCAGGGTGTTAGCTGCTTAACATCTTTTTTTTTTTTTTTTTGAGACGGAGTCTTGCTCTGTCGCCCATGCTGGGGTACAGTGGCCGGATCTCAGCTCACTGCAAGCTCCACCTCCCGGGTTTACGCCATTCTCCTGCCTCAGCCTCCTGAGTAGCTGGGACTACAGGCGCCCGCCACCTCGCCCGGCTAGTTTTTTGTATTTTTTTAGTAGAGATGGGGTTTCACCGTGTTAGCCAGGATGGTCTCGATCTCCTGACCTCGTGATCCACCCGTCTTGGCCTCCCAAAGTGCTGGGATTACAGGCTTGAGCCACCGCGCCCGGCCTGCTTAACATCTTTTAACCCCACTTCCACCTTTCAAAATTCTGTTCAGCCAAAATTTTATCTGTCTCCTCTAGGAAGCCCCTCTGAATGCCCTCAGTGGAATTTTTCTACCCATGCCCCAGGCTCCCCTCATGCTTTTTAATACAACTATATCACTTTAATTTAGTTTGGTTTAGTTTGGTTTTGTCTTGTCGTGTATGATAGAGAGTAGTATGGGTAGATACCCACCTCCAATGGGTTATAATTTATTTGTATAGAGGTATATGTATATATGTAGTATTTACCTTCAAAGAAAGAAATATGTATATATGTTCATACATACATAGATATATACTTATTTATATATTGTAGCATTGTGTAGCATGCCATGGACAGAGAAAATGGTTAATAAATGTTATTTAAAAGAATGACTGAATAAGACTTATTAGGCAATTCCAGTAATTCTGGTAACCAGGAAAGTTCATGGGGCAGAGCTGCAGAAATAGAAAGCTTTTTTCTACATATGAAATCTAGTTGTTCTTTACACTGCAATCAAAATACATGTTTTTTTACCCCTACTTGTCCTTCCTATCACTGGAAAAACCCAAATTGCCTCACAGGTCATGATAACTCTGAAATCCTGGTCTAAGCATCTTCTGCTTTAAAATATACCATGGTCCACAAGGATCCAAATAGTTGAGCAGATTTACTCTTTGCCATTCCTTGGATATTAGTGATATAAATTACATTCCCACTGCTTGTGTCTTGGGTGTGTGGAAAATGCAATCTAATATTAAACCTTGGACACAATTTTACAGCACTTTGCAGAAGCAAGTCCAGTTTCCAGAGAGCTCTAGACAAAGAGGAGTAAGAGAATTCAAGCTGATATCAGGGAGTCTTGTAAAGGAGAGGTCTTCTAAATGAGAAATGGGACAAGTTCGTTAAAACAAAACCACTTCAACCCACATGACTCCAAACACTGTGGAATGAATATATATCTGGATAGAAAATATGAGTGGTTTCCAAAGCTTTTGTCTTAGATTTCTGTTTTTGTGCCTTCAAAGAAATGTATAGGCTTTTATAATCTTCAAACCAAGGAAACCTCTCTTGCCACAGTTGTACTTAAAATTCATGGCAGAAAAATAATGCAATGAGTGTAATCTGTTTGTTTGCTAACAAGCACAACTAGCTTTGCCCAATTAACTAAAACTGGAAGAGAAAGTCATTTCCCTCTTTAATGCTTTTCAGTGTTTTTATAAGTGTGAATAATTGGGAAATTTTAATACTGAAAGTGTCCTCTGAATTTTTGGTAGTAATTATGGTGGAAGGTCTGACCTTTTCAGCATTCTTCTGTGCTCTGCCTTGAGTTTCTTGAAGGTTAATGCTGTACATCACTGGTCTCATAAAGCATTACTAGATGATTTGAGGAGAGAATTTGTGCGTGATTTTTTTCTCATTCTCATGAATTTAAAGGTTCTGACTGAGTTTTTCTTTGATGCTGGCCTCAACTGACTGTATCTACTTCCAGGAGAGAGAGAGAAAAAAAAGTATCTGTTATTCATGTGATTTTCCAGATATTGGCCTCAGAAGAACTGAGAGCAGCTTCTTGTTTGGACCAGTCCTTTGCCTTCTTCCAGTGTGCTCATTGAGATATTGGGAAACCATGTCTAAGTCAGTGTTGTATTCTTACCTCCCACCCAGTGGGCATATGTGAAAAAACTGATGGTCTGGAAACATTTGGGACAAAATGTCTACTCCACCAAGCTGTTCTAGGCTACTCCAATGTTAAAGCAAGCCTGACTTTGTATTTTGTGCTTGTAAATATATTAATTTTGTAAATCCAAACCTGGAAATATTCCTAGGATTTCAAGACAGAGAAAAAAGCTGGACATATGCATCTAATTAAGCTAAAACTCTACTCACAATTTATGTCTGGAGTTTTTTCTTTTAGAATGAGTATGGAGAAATCTTGATCAATGTTTTGAATATACACTAAGGCAAATCTTGCATCAAATATTTAGAAACAAATAACCTTACGCATAATTTTGCACATAAAAATTGTTATAGGGCAATAGTATTTATGAGAGAGCAATGGAAAACTTCTTGATATGCATTTTTCCCCATATCGAAATTGGAAAGTTCATAAATAAGTTTTATTATAAGGAAACTAAAGGTTATACCCTCTTTTATTAATTCAACTTCAAATTTGGTGAAGTACAGCTAAATTTCAAGAAGTATTTCACATTAATTTGATGCCCAGCCTTGTAGTTTATTGAAGAGTCAATCCAGTTTCAGAAATCATGGAGGCAAACTAGTTAAATGAGTATGTGCTGACCTAACAGGCCAGTCTTTTGAGGTTCACCTGTAACTAGTTTCTGTACTCCATGTTGTGGTCACATTATATTCAGATGGGAAGGAGCCTTGTGTGAATGCAGTAAGGATTTTATTTCTCTTTTAATGTGCTTTGCAAGATAGAGTGCTTCAACTACCAAATATGTGCCCACTGAATTGCTTTGAGGTTTGTTCTTTATGTACCGTGTGGAATTGTGGGGAAAGAAGTCTCTGTTGACTTGAGCTAGTAAAACCAATATTTTAATTCCAATAGAGCACTCACCTGGGAAACTGGCAAATGTGGACTACAGCCCTTACCCCAACCTTGTTTTCTTTCTTCTCTCAGCCTCGCTGTAAATTAACCAATCATTTACATCCACTTAAAGCATGCTGCCTTTTTAACTGAAGGCAGTGTGTGACCTTACTTTGGATATATTGAAAGTGGAGGAATAGTTTAGTTTTTAAAGAAAATGGAAAGGAGGGACCTTTACATCTTTAACACTGAGCTCATTAAACCTCTAAAACTGATACACTGAACATTTCCTCACATCGCCTTTGTAAGACAGCAGGTTTACTTTAAAAACGCTTAATTGTAAATAACAATGTCAACGGCAAAACAACCACTACAGTGTTTGTGTGGTTTTGTATATTGTGGTGCTTAGGGAAAAGAAGGCATAAAAATAATTTTGCAGAAAACATGATGGATCTATACCAGGAGAGTGAGATTATAGAACTTGAAACATATGGGCTTGTTAAACTCCTTCTCCTTGACTCACTCATCACTCAGGAAGCTGCCTCAATTGCAATCTAAAATTGACCATTTCAGGAAAAGCAAACCTCAGCCTTCTCCAGAGGGTCCAATCTGGGTTGTGGTCATTATTTTACTACCAGTAATTTTAAATCTTCTTGGAAACATTACCTTTCTAATTTACTGTAAATTTTGACGGATCTGTGAAACCACACTTGAGATGTTGGTAAACTAAATAGATATGTAGAATATGGATCAGGAGGAAAACAAGCAGTGCTAAATAGAACTGGAAGAAAAAAAAAAAACCCACCCCAAAACCTGTAGTACAAGCCTGGAAATCAGTCAGCTTCAAGATGCTTCATGAATTGCAGTACAGCAGAAAGTCAATCCAGTTTTTTTAAAATAATGTTTACCTGCGGACCTTTCAGCAAACTTTAACAGGACCTGATGCCACTGGAAAGTTATAAACAGTGACACTTCTAGAGAAAGTAGGATCTCCTCATATTCACTCCTCAAACATGCAGGGACCCAAGGAAGCCATTCAGAGAGACCAACTTGACACAGTGAAAGCATTTGTCAGAGTACTTTTCTTCTTAAACAAAGATCTGTCTCATGATCTTCTCTAAGAAGCTGGAATATTGCTTATTGTCTAGGGCTGTTCTAACTTTATAAAAGCAAAGAATCTTCCATACTAGGGCAGTTCTTGATAGTTAAAAACCAACTAAGTTTCATCACTGTGCCTAGGAAGGACCAATTTAATTTCCCTTTGATTAGTTTTGTAATAGAAAGTCTAGGTTTAAGAGAACTCAGAATCTCAAGAGGTATTTGTAACCATTTATTGAGTGACAATTCAGAAAGCTTGGGAAATATGGAAACTTTATTGGGCAGTATGGTAACCATTAGCACAAATTTTTGTTTCCACATAGGAGAATAACACCAGAAAATGTCCAATTACAATACAACAAAACTAAAACTAAAAACAAACAAAAAACATTTATATCTTCTGGGCTATAGAACAGGGGAATTTTAATAAAATCTCAATATATAGTTACCAACTATTTATAGAGACGTCCAGTTAAAGGTAGTGGGTTGCACATAAGCATTTCCTTTCAGTCCTTCCTAACCCTCCACTAAAACATCAGTAAATATATATATCTTTAAAAACATAAACCTACAAGGACAAAGCAAAAAGAGAAGAGACAAAACCATGACATGGTTAAAGATGAAATGCAGATAGATAAAGCAATCGAATGCAGCAGACCTGAAAAAGTGAAATCCTAAACTGAGAGTGAGGAAAGGGGAAACAACAAGTTGATTTACTCCAAAGAATCCTTAGTATTCTCAGGCATTGGTGATGCCAAATAACTCTGGATGTGGGAGGTGAAGTAGAGCTTTAAAAAGAAAAAAAGAAGGTGAGTTGAAAGAATATGTAAGATGAAGGAAACCCCAAGGTTCTCTTCTGCCACAAGGGCTGTGGATGAGAGGTTTATTTTCTGGAGAAGTGAAACGTAGGCTCTCTGGGCTGGGAAACACCAGGCACAGCAGGGGGAAAGGCTTCATATGAAACAGGGAGATTAAGTAAATGTTACTGACACTGGGATTTGTCTAACAAAATGGCTTAATCATAGCACCCTACAGTGAAATCCACAGTCCACAAGCCTTTACCATGAAGGCAAAACTTTCAATCAGCCTCTTAGTGCCCTCCTCTTTGATGGGAGCAGACTGTAAAGGATCACCAAACATTTAAGGACATTGTCTGATATAAATAGCAGAAATCAAAATAAGCTGACTAGAACGATCTGAAGGAAACAGAAAATATACAGGGAGAATCAAACTAAAACCAAAAAAGAAACCTATTATTAATACTATTATTACAATAGTGGTATTGTAATAATAAGGGAAGATATTACAATTGTAGAAGTGGAATGAAAGGTGATATTTTAAGAATAATTCAGAGGACAAGAAAACATGCAGAGGTTAAAATAGCAGAAATGAAACCTCAAAAAGAGCATTAGGAAGACAAAATGAAGTATCTCCTGGAAAACTAAGAAAAATGATAAAAAGTGAATGAGAGAAAGTTCGATGACTACTCTGTAAATTCCAATAGCTAAATAACAGGAATTCCAAAAGAGAGAATAGAGACAATGAAATGTAGAAAATCATTACATAAATTATTTAAAGTAATTCCCCAGAATCGAATACTATAAGTTTCCAGATAGAATGAGGCTAGGCAGTGACCTAAACATAGATTACTGCCATACCAAGAAGTATTATTGTAAAATTTCAAAAATATGGTGAATAAATGAAGAGCCAAATGCACTGCAGAGAAAAAAAATTAGATGTCATAGAAGAAAGAAGCAGCGGACTGGCTTTAGACCTCTCAACCCAATATTGGCCAGTAGAAAGTAATAGAGCAATACTTTCAAAATTTTGAGGAAAAATGATTTTTGATTTAGGGGTCTATCAATTAACCGCAAAGGTTAACTCTCAACCATAAAGGTAGAATCAATTCATGTTGTGACAAGTAAGGTCTTAAAAATGTACCTTCCTGCTGGAGAGGATGTGAAGAAATAGAAACACTTTTACACTGTTGGTGGGATTGTAAACTAGTTCAACCATTGTGGAAAACAGTATGACGATTCCTCAAGGATCTAGAACTAGAAATACCATATGACCCAGCCATTGCATTACTAGGTATATACCCAAAGGATTATAAATCATGCTGCTATAAAGACACATGCACACGTATGTTTATTGAGGCACTATTCACAATAGCAAAGACTTGGAATCAACCCAGATGTCCATCAGTGACAGACTGGATTAAGAAAATGTGGCACATATACACCATGGAATACTATGCAGCCATCAAAAAGGATGAGTTTGTGTCCTTTGTAGGGACATGGATGCAGCTGGAAACCATCATTCTCAGCAAACTATTCCAAGAACAGAAAACCAAACACTGCACCTTCTCACTCATAGGTGGGAATTGAACAATGAGATCACTTGGACTCGGGAAGGGGAACATCACACACTGGGGCCTATTATGGGGAAGGGGGAGGGATGGCATTGGGAGTTATACCTGATGTAAATGATGAGTTGATGGGTGCTGACGAGTTGATGGGTGCAGCACACCGACATGACACATGTTTACATATGTAACAAACCTGCACATTGTGCACATGTACCCTAGAACTTAAAGTATAATAAAAAATTTTTAAAAATGACATTCAAGAACAGGTAAAAAAAAAAATGTACCTTCCAAAAAGTTAAGTTTGGAATATATGTACCCTGCAATACAAGTGATTAAACCCCAAACAATGGCCATATAAAGTCCAGAAAACAAGTGATGTAACATAAGACATGGACAAATGCAGTCCCCTGAAAAAGGAGGATGTAAACTCTCAAGATGAGTACTATTTAATATACGCCAAATCTAGAAGGCAACCAGTACAAGCAAGTTAATCAAAAGGCTTTTGGAGAGTTTTCTTTGAACGGATGATATTGACTAAATACCTAAGGAGTTTGAACAGACTGAGAGATTTTCTCACTGGTGGAGAATTTGGATGTAAGTTAGTGATGTATTTAGAAATCTAAGCAAAAAATTTTTAAATATTATTATTTTCTGGAAAAAATGAGCAAAGAACAAAATAACACCAAGATATAAAAAATATACCTTGTGTAAAAGTATGAGTAATTATATTATGTGGTTCAACTATGTATAACACTTACATAGTCATAATAATGTAAGTAATGGGTACTGATCTAGCAAAAATTCTGACATTACTCTATTGGGATGAAGGGGGATGAAGAAAGTACATATCTGAAGTGCATGGAAATAAATATAAATGGACCCTGGGCCTGGCACGGTGGCTCACACCTGTAATCCCAGCACTTTGGAAGGCTGAGGTGGGTGGTTCACCTGAGGTCAGGAGTTTGAGACCAGCCTGACCAACATGACGAAAGCCCATCTCTACAAAAAATACAAAAATTAGCTGGGTGTGGTGGCCTGGCCTGTAGTCCCAGCTACATGGGAGACTGAGGCAGGAGAACTGCATAAGCCCGGGAGGTGGAGGTTGTAGCGAACTGAGATTGCACCACTTCACTCCAGCCTGGGTGACAGAGTGAGATCCTGTCTCAAAAAAAAAAAAAAAAAAAAAGTATATGTGGGCCCACACAGTCCAAAACTGTGTTGCTCAAGGGTCAACTGTAGTCTGAAATGCTAATTACTTAAAGATATGAAGATAAATAGCAAAATAATAAAAGATTTAAAGTGTTTCTGGAGAGTGGGAATTTGGAGAAAAGGATTGGTTGGAGGGCTTGTTATTTTTCCTACCATGAAACTACTTACTTTACTTTAAACCATGCATATGTTCAGTTTTAAAGCATTAATTAAAATAATTTACCAACAGATTTATTAATGCCAAATTTATGACAAAGACTGTTCCCAATTTGCTTTCCTTATCTTTTTTTTGTTGTTGTTGTTAAGACAGAATCTTACTTTGTAGCCCAAGCTGGAGTGCAGTGGCGTGATTTCAGCTCACTGCAACCTCTGCTTCCTGGGTTCAAGGGATTCTCCTGCCTCAGCCTCCTGAGTGGCTGGGATTACAGGTGTGCACCATCCCACACAGCTAATTTTTACATTTTCAGTAGAGATGGGGTTTTGCCATGATGGCCAGGCTGGTCTCGAACTCCTGACCTAAAGCCATTCATCCACCTTGGTCTCCCAAAGTGCTGGGATTGCAGGCATGACCCACAGCACCCAGCCCCAAATTTGCTTTAAAATCTGTTTGAATTTGGCAGTAAATATTGTCTTTGATTTCTACATTGTCATGTTTTGCCCTAAATTTTGTTTTAGTAGTTTTAATAGATTTTTGTCATCACTATTAAGATTACTTGATAATAATGAAGTTATGCTCCTTTATAGGGGAAAATATTTTATGTCAATTATAACTGCAAATGCTAATGTATAATAATGTAATCATTTAGGCTTTTTATTAAAATCTAGAAATAACACGTGAAAATAAATGTCATACGTCATCACTCATTTTGAAGCCACAAATATCAATTTTTTAACATTTTAGATATAAGCATAATTAGATGAATAAAATCATTCCAGATGTAGAGTTCAAGAGTTCTAATTTATTTCTTAAAAGGATACCTACATCGGCTGGGCATGGTGGCTCACGCCTGTAATCCTAGCACTTTGGGAGGCCACGGCAGGTGGATTACCTGAGGTCAGGAGTTAAAGACCAGCCTCACAAACAAGCTGAAACCTTGTCTCTACTAAAAATACAAAAATTAGCCAGGCCTGGTGGTAGGCACGTGTAGTCCCAGCTACTTGGGAGGCTGAGATAGGAGAATTGGTTGAACCCAGGAGGCAGAGGTTGCAGTGAGCCGAGATTGTGCCATTGCACTCCAGCCTGGGCGACAGTGAGATTCCACCTTGAAAGGAAAAAAAAAAAAGTTACCTACGTAAATAATGAGTGTCTGTGAAAAACAGTTAAAATTTATTAGACACTGTGACAAAGGTTTTAATAAAGTGCTTTGTTATTTAATATGTATATGTTGATAAAATTTAATTTTCATTCATACAAATGAGAAAATACAGCTTTAAGTAACCTAAGATATCAAAAATTACCCCACTAATCAGTGGCTATGCCAAAATACATCCTTTCTTTTAGACATAGAAGTCTATATGGCACTGAGAGGTCAAGTTCGCTCATTATCACCTTCTTCATGAGTCTTGGCCCTAATGTGTCAGTTAACTGTGACATTTAATATTATTTTGACAGTCCCTATAGGTAAATGGTCACAGTCTTGCCTATCTAAATAAAGGCTTTCAGCAAAGTAATATAATCCTTATGTAGTAGAATTCATTTATATATCTTTCCTCTAAAAAACCCTAAGCACTTTTTCTATGGCCATTTATACCAAAACGATTCTAATGACCTAGATAGATGCTAGTCTCATCTAAATCTGGTATCTGGTTTTTGTTATGTTGCTTAACCCTGGGACTAAAACCTTTAAAAGCTAAGTCTGAGGAATTGATGTGAATCGATCCATATAATGAAAGTGGGACTTAACCAACTCAAATGATTTTTCTTTGTTCAGATTCTCAGCCTGATTAGACTTATATTTTGACACATTCATTCAACATATTTATCAACTTCTTGCTATGTAAAAAATGGTATCCGAAGTACTAGTGATGGTCTGATTGGTAAATTTCATTACTTGCAGAAAAATGAAGTAACTGTTTATTGAATGACCAATGTGTGCTAGGCATGTTTATAATCTCTATATATGCAGTATCTAATATAATCCATATATATGTAATATATATAAAATCTAATTTAATCTGTATGAATCTCTATTATCATCCCTGCTTTAAAAAGAAGGAAGCTTCTGGCCAGGCGCAGTGGCTCACGCCTGTAATCCCAGCACTTTGGGAGGCAGAGGTGGACAGATCATGAGGTTAGGAGATTGAGACTATCCTGGCTAACACGGTGAAACTCTGTCTCTACTAAAAACACAAAAAATCAGCCGAGTGTGGTGGTGGTCTCCTGTAGTCCCAGTTATTTGGGAGGCTGAGGCAGAAGAATGGCGTGAACCCGGGAGGTGGAGCTTGCAGTGAGCTGAGATCACGTCACTTCTCTCCAGCCTGGGTGACAGAGCGAGACTCCATCTCAAAAAAAAAAAAAAAAAAAAAAAAGGAAGTTTTTACTCAATAATGTTAACTTGCCTAATAAATACTAAGTTTTTGTGTGTAATACAAAGTGAAATATAAGAAATTACTGGGATTTTTTCCAAGGTACTTAGCTGAGTCCATGTGTCTTATATGTCAATAGTTTGGGAAATACTTAGAAAACAATTAGATTATCAGGGGCAAAACACCAAAATGCATAAACATCAGGGGTGCAACACGGTGACAGTATGTCTACTAATTATGGTCTCTTCCTTGTGTTCAGTTCAGTTGTGTTGCGACTGAATGACCTAACAAGACTGAGATTTTGGAGGTTACTCACCATAAGATCTTAAGGAGATAATAATGATCCTTTACGGTGATGATATAGAAATTCTTGGCTGGGCGCGGTGGCTCACGCCTGTAATCCCAGCACTTTGGGAGACCGAGACGGGCGGATCACGAGGTCAGGAGATCGAGACCATCCTGGCTAGCACAGTGAAACCCCGTCTCTACTAAAAAATACAAAAAAAATTAGCCGGGCGAGGTGGCGGGCGCCTGTAGTCCCAGCTACTTGGGAGGCTGAGGCAGGAGAATGGCGTGAACCTGGGAGGCGGAGCTTGCAGTGAGCTGAGATCCGGCCACTGTACTCCAGCCTGGGTGACAGAGCGAGACTCCGTCTCAAAACAAAAAAAAAAAAAAAAAGAAATTCTTGAAAAAAAAGTAGGCCTTTAGGGATTGAAAGAATGAAAACAAAGAGGATGGATGTTTTTTAACTGAGGGTAGAATAAATTACTCTCTAAGGGGAATGACATCACTTGGATAAGATTACCCAGATGATTAAAGGCTTGGAAAATGTCCCATTGAGAAAAGTCTAAACCATCTGAGATAGCTTAGCGTAAAGAATGGAAACAGAGAGATTACATATTAATGAATAGTTTTCTAGTTTATAAAGGGGTATCATTTAGAGGAATTTTCTTTCTAAATGGAAGTCTGTACATGAAGAATTAACTGATGATACAGCAAAGGAAACTTTTGCTAAATATTTTTGAGATCATTAAAGACTGAATTAATGACCAAGCCATGTTGCAGGCTATCTTCAAAGGCGACTGTTACGAACACATACTTATTCAGCCATCTGGAAGGGTTTCTCTGTGATACTATAGAACATCATGTGTTGGGGAATAAATCAGGATTCCCCTTAAGTACCCTTCCAGCTTTCTAATTTAAGGCTCAGTATGAACTTTCACTTTGCTTCCTTTTTCAGGACTTTACAACTGATAACTCAAGCACTATTGTGTAAAGATACTAGATTTAGATGAGACTGTCAGCAGTCCTCTGGGTCCTCACTGCTCACAGTGTGGTCCACAGGCAGCAGCAGCAGCAGCAGCAGCAGCAGCAGCAGCAGCAGCAGCAGCATCCAGGAGTTCATTAGATATGTAGGATGGCAGACCCACTGCAGGCCTCCTGAGTCAGAATCTGTCCTTTAGAAAGATCCCCAGGTGGTGCATATGTGCACTGAGGTTTGGGAAGCACCAGTCTAGTCCATTTTCTCTGTCACTAGAATAAACTGTCCTTGCCTTTTTCCTAAGCAGATTTCTTTTCAGACTGTTCCAAAAGATAATATGAAAAAAAAATCTCCCTTGACTCCAGTAATTATATTGATGGGTATACATTGATTTTTATTACCAAGTTTCTATTTTATGGGAAAACTATTCTCCAAAAAAATCAAAACAAGAGACTCAAGGTTGTCTCACTCAGAGGCATTTAAAAAATAAATAACCTGACCACCAGGCTTTCCACAAGGAAAAGGAACAATCAAACATTGTACCAGAGGTCGGTATAATTGTTTCTATTTCATAGAAAACTAAAGGTAGTTTTTGTCTCTCATTTTCTCTGTTTCTGCTCAAATATCCATCCTGCTGTCTCTCTCTGCCCTCTCTCTCTTCCTGTCTTTGTGTGTATGTGTGTGTTTGTGTGTGTGTACATGCACAGATGTGTGTTTGTACAAGCAAAAGCCTTGCAAATTTGTGCTGTTTTAACTTCAGCATCCTGACTTTATTTAAATCAAGATGTAAAGAAAACTCTTGCTTTGAAGACCAATAGGAATTAAATCCAAGAAGGAAAGCTTTGTAAAATATGGTGCAGGTCAACCACAAACATTTCAAAGGGCACCACCATTGAGACAACATGGAAGTGGAGGAAACAGTTGAACAACATTAGAGTCAAGTGAGAGTTGACTGTTAAGGGCATGGAGAGTTTCACAGTGACTCCTGGGTTATGAGCTTTTGTGAAGATAACAAAAGATGCCTCTTGATTTTAATTTTTCTAATCAGCCTTCCCAAATTTATTATACAAAATTACTTTAAGTGTTTATACTTTCTACCTCTTCTGTGTATGATCTGTGTGAAATAAAATTACTTTACGTGACATTGTACCCTGTCTGCCTTCCTCCTTATTTGTCCCAGTGCCCTTGTAAAGAGAGAAGCATTGGACTGAAGAAAAATGAAATATTTGATGGTAAGCGTCATTCTAAAGACAACAAGTAATGCAGTTTAAATTATGGAACATTCTCCCTAAACTAATTTAGAAAATGATTACCACTATAGTGGCCAAGTTAGCGCAAACTCATTTAGGCCACATTTTCTCTGAATGAAACATGAACTCTTTGGAAAGGGAAGCCTGTTGTAACTTTAAGGTTTTCATTTAAATAATTACAGCTTTATTTTAAGTATTTCTTTTTCTACAAATGACCTTTCATTTTTTCAGTTTACAAACTAACAGAGAAATACCTCCCATGATGCTGTGCATTTGTCTGGTGCTTCTGCAGTAATTAGTGAGATTTCTGGATGAATTATGCCATTTAACATCTGTTATTAACTATAACCACATTTATTGCCTCATAACAATATCATTACAAAGGAAAGCTGTGCAGATGAGGAGCATTTCTTTGTAAACCCTAATAAGTGTACAATGTGTGTGTAAATATTTACTTTTCCATAATTCTCTCACTGTTTAATTGTGACTCTGTGTTTAGCCATTTTAATTAGGTTGAATTTCCAGCCCTTTGGCATTTAGAGACTTAAGTTTAATGCTCTGTTGATGAAATTTTCTTGCTTTTAATCTATATTACATATCACAGAAGCTCTGTCTGTGCTACATCAAAGTTTTTAAAAGGGAATTAGGTAACAGGAAGGCTAGCAGGGCAATCAGAATCCATTCTAGGGGAAAGGGGGGTCACTGTCAATTTCAGTGACCTGCTACAGTATTTTTTTAAGTTATTATACTACTAGTCAAAAAATGGAAAATGTGCAAAGCTTAACATTAGTATTTTTATGAGAAGCATGTAACCACATTCTTTATTTTTCTTGTGTCCTTAGATAGAAAAGCAATAGCTGAATAGAAAGGACTGGTGCTTTGGTCACCTGGCTAGGAGGAAAACAGAATCAAACTATGGGATGAAAGAGACTGTCATCTTTAAGCACTGGGGATATTTTTCCTGGAGGAAGAAATACTCAGTTAAACACGTTACATATATTTGCTGTCTTCATGCACATAACATACCGAAGAGATGAGTTACATCATCATCATCATCATCATCATCCATTTTCACGTGAGGAAAGATGCACAGAAAGGTTAACTTGTCCAAAATCACACAGCTAATGAGTTGCAGAGCCAGTGTTCAATCCTGGAGTATCTAGCTCCAGAGTCTGTGCTCAAAACCCTGCTCTCTGTTGTCTTCCCTGCTGACCATGTCAGTAACTCATGTTACTTATTAAATTATTGCTGTGTGCCATGCTCTGTGTTAAGACATTTATATATATATCTCATTAGATACTCATAACACTAAGATGGGTATGGTTTTGCTCATTTCATAGGTGGGAGGACTACAGTGGGTAACTAGGAGAATTAGCTTTTGGAGTGTGCCCAAATCTTACATCTTGGCTTCTGATTGGCTCCTGTGGCAATCAAAGCCAAGGAGGTTGATCTCCAACCTCTCTCTGGAGAACAGCCTCCAGTATGTGGGGAGCTTTCACAGAAACAGGAAAGGAAGCACTGGAGTAGAAGTGCCCTGGGCACACAGTACTTGTAACACTGATATCACAGGCTGTAGGACAGGGCCTGGAAACTTAGATGTTTTGCCTATAGTGTCCAAGGGAGTGGTGGGGACGGCAGGGTGGGGGTTGGGGGGGTGGTGGCAGGTAGGGGCATGCAACTGCCCAGGAGAGGATAATGAATCTTCTAAGTAATTCCCCAGGAGAGAAGCAACTTGAGGAGGGACCAAGTTATGCTGATTATAATGTTAGCATTTAGAGACAGGTAGATTTGGGTTTAGTTGTTTTTGCAGTTGGGAATCACATATCTTGATTTTTTACCCTTCAAATTCTGGGAAAACACTTACCATAGTTATATCATTGGTATTACCTTTATCTCAACCCAAATTGTTTGCATAGGAAACCAGGCATGATTTTGATGATGGGCTGAGAGAAGGAAAGGAGAAGGAAGCCAGAAAACTAGAGTCAGAATGAGCACTAATAAAGTGAGAATAGAGAACAATCTAGCTGACCTTCTCCCAGCCCTTTGAAGTAAGAGTGGAGTTATAGACAGAACCACTTTTGCTGGCAAAACTGCCACAGCTGTTGGAGAAGCTCAACAAGCAGGAATGAAAGGATTTATTCTGTTGATGGAGAGTCTGAGCTCTTCAAGTCAAGAGGCAAGTAGGGAGGTAAGATAAAAAGAACATATTCTTGTGTGGAAGGAGAGGCTAAAAAAGTAATTGCCAGGCCGTGATTGCTAGGATGACTATCAGGAGCTCTCAATGGAGATATAGTCTCTAAACTTATTTCAGTGGTCTGTTGAATGCCATACAGTCCACTAGGGGCTATCTGCATCTAGACCTCGAGTCTTTTTTTTTTTTGAGTTGTAGTCTTGCTCTGTCACCCAGGCTGGAGTGCAGTGTCATGATCTCGGCTCACTGCAACCTCTACCTCCTGGGTTCAAGCGATTCTCCTGTCTCAGCCTCCCAAGTAGCTGAGACTATAGGTGCAAGCCCCCATGTCCTGCTAATTTTGGTATTTTTAGTACAGACAGCATTTCACCATATTGGCCAGGCTGGCCTCGAACTCCTGACCTCAGGTTATCCACCCGCTTCAGCCTCCAAAAGTGTTGGGATTACAGGCATGAGCCACCGCGTCCGGCTCTTGAGTCTTCATCACTATTGATAGCATTCTGTGTCCTTGGGGGCCTTTGCATCGTCTCTCTTAGGGGGGAAGAAGGCAAAAACGATCTGTAGCAAAAAATACTAGGTTAGATAACTTTGATGGAGCAAGGAGGAAGATATAAGGTCAGAAATAATTGTGCATTTACACACCTAGAAGAAATGTCAGGAGAGCAAGCTTGTGTTGGCAAGGAAAAAATATGCTTTGATTTGCATGTACTAAGTTTAATGGGTCCTAAATTGTGTGATTTTTCTTCCCAAACTACCTACGTGGTTCTTCTCACCCAGTCTAATGTCCTTATGCTGATGTTCTGGTGCTACACATTAAGGAATAGCTATGATTGGTGTCACCTGGGCCAGACAGATGCTGATCACCAGAAAAGTGGATGCAGTACTCAATTTGATGTGGAGCTTCAAACATTAGCCTCTTAGCTGAAGTATCTTTAATCTTCTTTGCTGAATCATTAAAATTCAAGGCCAATCTATAAATTAGCTTCTATTACCACATCACAGTTGTACTTTTACTAAGTTGGAAAGCCTCGTAACTGTCTTCTACCAGAATCTCAGCTGTTAAGAGGAGAATTTAAACCTTCCAATTTCTTCTCCCTTCTACAATTCACTCAGGCCCTCCATTATCATAATATTGATTTCATGACCTTATTTCCTCTTCTAAACAGATTCTGTCTTAACAGCGCTCTCTTTGGCCATCACTAGTACTGATGCTTATATTTATATAGCTGTATTAAAATATTAGATTGATGCTTTTGCATTGTCCTGGATTCACACAACATCATCCAGAAGAAGCAATCTAACAGGAGTGGTAATGTCCCAATTTTTTAAATCAAAATCCTAAAGTTCAATTGAAACCCAATGGCCCCATAAGACCACTTATGTGTGGCATAACCAGAACTGAAATTGGTTTTCTGATCCCTAGACTAATGATTTTTTTTTTTCATGTTGCCACTTTCGGACTCAACTCCAAAGCTCAAGAACCATTAAGATTGTAAAGACAATGACAATCTTATCTCTCTCTGGAAGAAGATGCACAATTCCCAAATTAACCCAGATGTAACGCAGGAAGACTTTTACTCGTCCTCGAGGGAAGAAAGTTTTTACATTTAACCCAGAGAGATTGAAAAACACTAGACTTTGCTAACAGCTCTCCATAACTTCTATACAAATCATGTGAGCCTATTTCTAAGGATACTTATATCTGGCTGTCACACTTGATTTCCTCCTCTCAGAAGTAGAGTGGCTTTCTTTTGTAATCCTCAAATCACTTTGCTTCCCACTCTGAAAAGTCATGAGCAGGGCTATAGTTCCACAACATAACTAGTGGGAGAAACACAAGGCCATGCTGCAGTACTTCCCCAGTTTTAGGAATACTAGTCATGGTCCTAGGAGTCTCCTTGACCTGAAAATTTCATTTAAGACTAGCTGACATTGTTAATTTAATCTTCTTCTTATCCAGTATGGCAACTTCATATAACAACAACAAATTCCAGGGACTTGCCAGTGTGGTGATTTTTATAAAGATGAGTTGGTGACAAATGCAGTAGGTTTCCTTCCTCTTTATTAAACAAGACCTAGGCTAGATCTCCTATAGCTAATGCGTTGACACTCTAATGCAAAGCACTCTGTTGAGCACTTCTAACACAGCAATCAGAAAAACAAATTATCCCCTGAGTAGTCCCTCTTTAGTAGCAGGTAAGAATATAAAAATACATTTGCTTTTTCCCAGTAGTTAATTTTCTGTTCCTCTGGAGATCAGTATCTATTTACATTTACTTACCTAAGGAGAGAAAGGCTAGAAATTTTTTAGAGGACAAGGTTAGAGGTCAGGAAATTATTCACTCACATTCAGAAACTTCTAAGAAACACTTGAAACATTTGACATGTTGAAGGCAAGCTCAACAGCTCAAACAAGATAAATCTTATTCTGACTAATCAATATGAAGGAAAAACTATTAGCTTTGACAAAGTCATTGCTAAAAAGTATTCCAAAGCTGAAAATTTGGACATGTCATTCTCCTCCTAAAAGTTTTCCATATCTTTCTATCACCTATGGGATAAAAGCTAAACTCTATAACATCATTTTCATAATCTGGGCATCATCCATCTGTTCACTTGGCATCTCTTGTCATCAAATCTCCCCACTCTACTGTATTTAAGAATTTACAATTCTCTGAATACTCTGTGTGTGCGCCTCTGGGTATTTGCTTATGCTATACCTTTTGCCTGGAATGACTCATCACCTTGCTCAACTGGAAAACACCTACTCTTCTGCCTAAATGCAACTCAAATGACACCTGCTTAATGAAGTCTTCCCTGCCTTCCCCAGCTGACATAGAGGATCCAAGATAGGTTATACACAACTCTACCCTGATCATTATCATCATCCTCTATTAGATTTGTCTCTTTCCTGGCTGTCTTTATCCCAGAAGGCAACCTCCTTATGCGTACTTATCATATGAAAGAATAAATGATTGTGTCCTATTCCCAAAATGCTTCCCTCTATAAACAGACTCCCAAAGGTGGGAAAGTATAGGTAACCAATGACTCTCACGTGCACTTTTTCTTCAGTAAAATGTTTACTGTCTTCAGTAAGTCTTTGCTTTTTGATGTGAGCATTAATTTAAGACCTAGATTAAAACCAAAGCAGGTCATGAACTGCTGTGGTCTTTCTCTTACACTGCCCACACTTCCTATCAAACTCCTGCCTCTGTTCCTCCTCCATGCCAACCCTTGCCCAGAATGACAACAGTAGAAAATGTCTTTACGACCTCAGAGTAACAGCCAAAAATAGCTAAGATTTCATAATCTCCCGACATAATGACAAAAAACACACAGGTAAAAGCATGCTTTGTAGACATATAAATCCGAAGTAAACCTTAAATATTTTTCTATTCACCTCCCTCCTTCTCTCTTGCATTTTTGGAATTAGTCCAAATTCCTTTTGAGATTACCTTGATCTTTAAGTGCTCAAACACATCTAAAACTTGTCTTGCTTCATCTGGTGTAGTTTCTTTTTCATGACATTATAAGAATCAACTACATTTTCAAGAGTCCAGAATGTTGCAGCTGAAGCACTTTCATATTTGAAAAAAGCATAATCAAAATTCTTTCCCCATATGCTACCTTCTCAGCAGGGCTACTTTTTTCACCCTCAGAGATGTATAGTGTCAAAATTCCTCAAATAAGAGTTGAGAATCCAACTCAGAATGATCCTATCACTACATTCCAGAGGGAATGCCTCTTTGCCCAGGTCCCTGGACTCTCCCGTTTCCAATTCTGTGCTGTAGACCTGGAAAAAGCTTAAAGAACCACTATTCAAAAAGGATACAGGTTTCTATTTTCATCTAACTCAACATGTGGTCTGAGATGCATATCTGAAAGCATAGTTAAAAACATTTTTTTTGGTCTTATGATATTTAAAATTTTCTTGAGACCATCTGGAAACAGGTTTCCCTTTAACAATGTCAGTCTTTCTCTACATTTCTCTAGTTATTGCTTCCTTTCTGTCTGTCCTTCCAATATTTCTAGGCTGTAGTTGGAAAGGCCTTTTTTTCCTTTTATATTTAACATTTGGTGAACTTTTCCTCAGGTTACACAAGGTATGGCTGAGGTTGGAGGTGGCTGTCACTTTCTCAGCCCTGACCCCTCCAGCTCACACATCCTAGGTTTCTCTTCTTTCTAAGTACCTGTTCTCAGTTTCTTTCAGAATAGCCTGGATCATATCTGCTTCACCTTGATAACTTGAACCTTTGATGGATCTTGAGGAATAAGCGGCTCGTACTGTGAACTCTGATACCTTTTACATAATAGCATATCAATAAATGCTTGAATGAGGGGAAAAGTGAATTTCCCTAGTTATGAATTTCTTTCCTTGAGCTGTTTGCCTCTGACTTTTTATGTTTTCTGAAAGGGAATACCGCGTCTATATTTACTAAGTCCTTTCTCTTATTTTTTTACTTTTTATCTGGTAAGAGAGCATTGATTGGGGAAATTCTTTAATATAAAAAAGGTGTAAAAGAGGTACTGATGTAGAAACAAATATATGCATCCCCAAGTGTGCAGCATGAGTGAGGACTGATTTGACATTGAAATGCTCTATGTCTATAAAATTCACTCATTAGAAGGCTTTTATCTTGAGGCCATAATACCTCGAATTAGCATAACTTTGAAGTCTTCCTTCTATGAAGCTGCCCAAGTAAGTGATTCTCAGTCTTTGCATGTCATCTTTTAGCCATGGCTTTGTTAAAGCAAGCTGACTTAAGCTTAGTCATAATTACAAAATTTTGGGTGGGCAAAGCAAGATACTTTGATATTTCTACTTTACCATCTGAGGGAACTTAAGGAAGATGAGCTCATTTGGAGAGAATGAATATCAATGGCCATTACAAGCTGTTACTGCTAATGGTATCTGAATATCCCACATCACTTAGCACTGGAAGTGATGAAATTGATTTTAAGAAAGTTTGCTCTTCTAAAAAATTCATGGTTTGTATGTGGGATTGCTTGTCTCTGAATTGAGGGCACAGACATTTCTACATATAAGCATTCAATCAGGGACCTTGGGGCATTGGAGCAAGTTTGGACTGAAACCACTGCCTCTGCTTCTGTCTGCATGGTCTTAATCCAAAGCACCCAGAACATGTATTCTGTAGTGGCAGCAGTTCATTGGAGGTGGAGATTCGCAAAGACTTAAAGTAGTTGGAGAGACTAAAGCCAGGGATAATTTCCTTTGCTTATCGCCTATTATAGCTAAAAGAGCTAATCTCAATGAGAAGCGCAAGACTTCCCATCTTGGTATTTATGGCTGGAGCATAGAACACATTTTTTAAAAGAAATAAAGTAAATGAGGTGTGTGCCATTGGAATACTGTTGTTATTGCCTTCCATTGCTTGAAATTAAGTCATTTGTTGGTAGAACCAGGACTCAAGCCTCCAATAATTATATGCTTTCAAGCCTACACCAACTTAAAAACAAAAATTGAGGATACACTTATTTATACAAATATAAATCAGAATTTTGTCAAAACAGAAATGTCAGTGCCCAGCTAGCTACCATTGTTGGTGGTACTGGAGTTGCCCAACCATGCAATTCTTCCTCACCAACCTAAAACTTCATGTTTAGAACTGGAAACAATTGTCTGAACTGTACTCACCAAAGTTAGAATAAGTATTAACTTATTTTAGCATATTGTACAAAAGCTAGGTAATACAAGAGAAAATTACTAAAACATTAAAAGACAGCAATTAAATTTGAGTTGCAAGAAGGAGGGAAATATTACCTCAATGTGAGGGAGCTGGACTTGAAACTCTTCTGTTATAATTTCAGCCTCAATCAGCGTCCTTGATAATTTTGCAGCCAGCAATAAATTTCCTTTAAACTTACAGTATCTTTTATGGTCAAGTTATTGACAAGGAAAAGTCAGCTTTTTAAAAGTTATCCTTTAGGCTTTATGAAAATAGAGAATAGTATATTTCTGATTTTTGTTTTGTTTTCTATTGTGGTTCCTTATTTACCTTAAGAAGTACAGGTTACAAAATCAATATACACAAATCAGTATCACTGTTATATACCAACAATGACCAAGCTGAGAATCAAATCAAGAACTCAATTCCTTTTACAACAGCTGCCCAAGAAAAAAAAAATTAAAATACCTAGGAATATACTTAACCAAGGTGGTGGAAGATCTCTACAAGGAAAACTACAAAACACTGCTGAAAGAAATCATAGATGACTCAAACAAAAGGAAACACATCACATACTCATGGATGGGAAGAATCAATATTGTGAAAAAGACCATACTATCCAAAACAATCTACAGATTCAGTGCAATTCCCATCAAAATACCATCATCATTTTTCACAAAACTAGAAAAACATTCTAAAATTTATATGGAACCAAAAAAGAGCCCATATAGCCAAAGCAATACTAAGCAAAAAGAGCAAATCTAGAGACATCACATTACCTGACTTCAAATTATACTACAATGCTATAGTTACTAAAACAGTATGGTACTGGTATAAAAATAGGCACATAGACAAATGGAACAAAATAGAGATATCTGAAATAGAGCCAAATACTTACAGCCAACTGATCTTCTACAAAGCATACAGAACATAAGTTGAGGAAAAGACCACCTATTCAATAAATGTTGCTGGAAATACTGGCAAGACATATGTAGAATGAAACTCGATCCTTATCTCTCACCTTATGCAAAAATCAACTCAAGATGGATTAAACACTTAAATCTAAGATCTGAAACCATAAAAACTCTAAAAGATAACATCAGACAAACTCTTCTAGACATTGGCTTGGCATGACTAAGACCCCAAAAGCAAGTGCAACAAAAATATAAATAAATGAGACCTAATTAAACTAAAAACCTTCTGCACAGCAAAAGAAATAATCAGCAGAGTAAACAGACAACCCAGAGTGTGTAAAAATATTTGCAAACTATGGATCTGACAAAGGACTAGTATGCAGAATCTACAAGGAACTCAAACAAATCAGCAAGAAAAGAACAATCCCATCAGAAAGTGGGCAAAGGACATGATTAGACATTTCTGAAAATATGATATACAAACAGCCAACAAACGTATGAAAAAATGCCCAACACCACTAATCATCAGGAAAGTGCAAATTGAAACCACAATGAGATACCACCTTATTCCTGCAATAATGGTCATCAGTAAAAAGTCAGAAAACAGTAGATGTTGCCATGGATGTGGGGAATACTGGCACATTGCTGGTGGGAATGTAAATTAGTACAACCACTGTGGAAAACAGTATGGGGATTCCTTAAAGTACTAAAAGTAGAACTGCCATTGGATCCAGCAATCCCACAACCGGGTATCTACCCAAAGAAAAAAGAGTCATTATATGAAAAAGACACAATTTGCAATTGTAAACATATGGAACCAACCTAAGTGCTCATCATACTGCATGCAGATAAAGAAAATATGACATATATACACCATAGAATACTTCTTAACCATAAAAAGGAACAAAATAATGTCTTTTGCAGCGACTTTGCTGGAGCTTGAAGCCGTTACTCTAAGTGAAGTAACTCAGAAATGGAAAACCAAATATTGTTTATGTTCTCACGTATAAGTGGGAACTAAGCTGTAAGGATGCAAAGGCATGAGTGATGTAATGGACTCTGGGGACTCAGTGAGGCGGGTGAGGGATAAAAGACTACATACTGGGTACAGCGTACACTGCTCAGGTGACAGGTCTACTGATATCTCAGAAATCACCACTAAAGAATTCATCCATGTAACCAAAAACTACCTGTGTCTGAAAAATTATTGAAATAATAATAGAAGTAAATTAGATAGGAAAAAAAAAAAAGAGGAATCTAGCTAGGATTTTCCAGAATTAATCATACCAGAAAGGTGAAAGAGATAACTTCAGAAAGAGTCCACGTACTCTTTTAAAAGAGAGTGGATTTGTTCAGTAATTTTATATTTCAGTGCCTGCTATGGGCCAGGGATGCATTTGTGCATCCTTGCCCATGTACCAGATCATAAAGTCAGATACAATGTTAAAGAAAAAAATACTCATGACACTTTTTAAAGATTTTATTTAGGACCATCAAAATAGGTATAGGAACCAATGTAATAGAGTTTTGTGGAGGAGAAAGATTGGGCTCAATTGCAGATACACCAAAAAAAAAAAATTGGGAATTTGGAGTCAGGGATCAGTGGATGGAAATTGCTAAGAAGAAACATCAGGGGTAAAGGGGTAATCTGGCTGAAATGACCCAATAGTGTTCTTGCTGAGGACAGGCCAGGATAATCAGACATCACCTGGGGAATGGTGGGGAATAAAAATCTGATCAAATATTGAGGGTAATCAGATACTGAGGGTGGAGAGTTCTAGTAAAACTGACACTGCAGGATTCTTGCTAAAATTGCACAATGCAGACAGATATGGAGACATAAAAGTTGAGGCCTAGTTGGGAAGAGGGTTTAGAGGAGCCTGACTAGAGTTTGGTTAAGGAAAGAGTCTGTCAGTAGCCCCTACCCATCCTAATGGGAGATGATTGTAACTTGTGCTGTGAAAGGAAGGTTCATAATATTATGAGTACATACAGCAGGGGATCTGCCCTGGACTGGAGATGAAGAAGGTTTCTCTGAGGAAGCTGGGATCTCAAGGAAGGATAAAAGGGGACAAGAGGAAGAGTGGAGAGAGAGGAAGTTCCACTATGAGACTTTGAATGTAATGTGAGGAGTAGAACCCATTGTTGGGACTGGAGGAGATGTGAGTACGCAGAGCAAGGAGGAGAGTGGTAGGAAGCAGCAGCAGGAAGGGGTCATGAAACAGACTGTGAAGGGTATGGTGATGGGTAGTGATCTGATCACATTTGCATTTTTAATGCTATCTCTAGCTGTAAAATGGAAAAAAAGATGTAGACAAATGCCAGAGAAAGATCAGGTGGTACTAGAGAGAGAAGGTAGAAAGATTCAAGAAATATTTCGTAAATAAACTCAATGTCACTTGGCGATAGGTTTAATAAGAAAAGCAAAGTGAATCAAAGATTTTTGGATTTAGATCTGGGTGAATGGTGGTGCCACTGCTATAGAAAATAATGGAAAAGGCCCAGGTTTGTGGATAGGAAATTTCTGTGATTTTTCTTTTAGCCATGTTTAATTTTAGTGCCTTTAAGATGTGGCAGGAGATTTAACAGATTTTAAAATGTGGCATATGTCATTCAGATATATAGCAAATATTGTCTTTATTTTCTATAATTGATTCTATCATCCTCACAGACTCTTCCTGTTAGCACGGGCCCTGGAGTAACTTGACAGCTAATATATTTCTGTTTATCTTCTGGTGGAAATAGTATCTTTCGTTTTATTCAGTCTCTTTGAGGTAAATTCAGTCTTTGAGATTTCTGCTTCTTCTTCCCTAGGCCTCCTAAGATTTTATCTGGATGTAGGGTTCAAAGGGGTTTCTGTGAGATGGCAGCAATGGGCAAAGGAGCTTTGGACTCTCACACTGATTTCTGGTTATCCCTGGACTTTTGCCTAAGGATGGCCAGTCAAGTCTAGACCCATGATATTCCGTGAAATGTAACTCATCTCTTTAGCCTCTGGGGCCATGACACAGGCCTCCATTCTCAGGAAAGTCTTGTTTCTTCTTTTACCATAGCACCATTTACATTTTTTCTACTTTCAAGTGTTAGATTATATTCTGACTTCTACTTCTTTCCATCACCACCAGTTAGAGCATTTACAAGGGTAGGGACTTCGGTCAATTTCTTTTCTGCATCTGAGCTCTGAGCATACTGCCTGTCATAATAGATATGTAAAGAATACTTATTGGATTGAATTGAAACGAGATATCTTACTTCCCAAAGCTTGTTAGCACAAGTCTGAGGTACCAAAATTATTTCCATGTGCTGTTTCATTTTTTTAATGCAAAATCAAGTTTATTTTGTTATGCTGATTGGTATGGAGAAGAAATAGGGCAATCTTAATGAAAGAAAACTTCTTGTGTCATTGGAAACTTTCTCTTAAATCTCTTTTGTCTCATCTTGAAAGAGTTACCCCCTCATTTACAAGCGCTAAACAGCAATTCTTATCCATTGTCTAGTTCAGAAGAATCAAGGCTTAAGAATAGCAATGTTTCAAGGACCTTTTGAGTCCTGAGTTGGTGGGTTATGAATTTAGACAGGAATTTTTTTGGGAAATGGGTCATCAGAGATACAAAAAAGAAAAGGCTTCCGCGGCCTTTTGGTTTCCTGCTGCATACCTTTTTGTAGAAATTTGCATGCTCTATTGTTTGCAAAAGCAATAAAAAGGCAACAAAAACAAAACTACCAAAAGCCCAGAACTCTTGCCACCTTAATTCCTGGTGCAAGTCCCCCCCTCCTGACAGGCTTTGGCAATAATGAAACATTGAATCTCAGCTCTGGGAACCTTTTATAGTTGATCTAGACTATAGGTTCTAGAATCTAGACTCTAGACCAAGTGAAAGAAAGTCCTTCCTTTTTCTGTTCACTGAATTGTCCCCAGAATATGAGTGTGTTTAGTGCAATGGGAGCTCGTGACATGTTGAATGAATGAATAAGTGAATGAATACAATTTCTTTCTTTGCAGATGAGAAAGCTTTGGTTGAGAAAGGCCAGGGGATTTGTGTAGGGTCACACCATTTGTTTGTGGTACGGCAGGTGAGGAACCATGGCCTCCTGATATCTCATTTGCTGCACTTCATGTTGCACAATAATATTTCCTGCAGCTTAAACCACAGAAGCACTCACCCTTGAGTGCTGTAATAGGTTTCTAGAATTTATTTAAACTATAAAAAAAACACAGGACGAATGGTTGTTTTGGCTCACGTAATGGATCAGATATCCAGGAATGCCAAAAGCATATTTATTTACTCACAGGTAGCAAAAACACCACATAATTCTTTTTGTGGCTGTCCAGGCAATGTAAATTTTTTTTCTGTTCCAGTAAAGGGAACATTGATTAGAAATTATTGTTGTAAAAAGAGTACCACTCAAACAGAGGGTCTGAACTGGCAAGATATATGAACCCTAAAGTGCCTGTTAGGGTGCTGTGAAAATGTATGCCCTCCTTTTATTTATTTTTTAAAGATTTGTTCCATGCAGAGAAAGAAGGCTTTTTTTGTGTGTGTGGTCATATTGCTGAAAATCATCTGGTAAATGAGCCAAGAAGAGAGAGCAAGCAAATAATCTTAATCACTTGGGAATATAAGAATCAAACATCACATTGTGTGTACAGTAACGAGGAGAATACATTTTCGACATTGGTGCAAAAATCTAACTTCTGTCTTTTTGCTATAGCTTACTCAATTTGGGCTATAGTAGGGATTGGGATTAAAAGCTCTAAGTTAAATGGTAGTATAATTATGTGTTAACATTTCTTATATATAAGTCTATTTACATAGCATATTTGGAATGGCTCTATTTTTAATTCAATATTGAGTCACTGCACATTTGCAAACTGCTTCAGGTGCACTTTTTGAAAAGGTGCTGTTCCCTGGGGCTCCCTGGAGGTAAAATCTCCACAGACTCTATAAAGCATACACGGCCAATAATTGTTGCTCCTGATGGAGGGAACGTTTCCTTTAGCAATGGAAAGAATAACCTTCCAGACTTTTATTAAAATAATACTAGGGAAATACCTTCAATCACATCATCTAGTTAGGAAACATCTTTTGCATATGGCTATGTATATTGTTTTTGTGCAATAAACATTAGAATGAAACTTTAAAATCAAACAGATATATACCTTTATGATCTGTATGTACTGTTAAAGTTTATGATATACTTTTATGATCTTTATGTGCTGTTAAACAAAGTTTATGGGAGGCCATTGTTTTGTGCTAACCTCCTGTATTAGGCCCTAGCACACCAGACCAAACCAGAATGGAGTCACTTGTGCTAAGTCCCGTGTAATCAAGCTGAACCTTGAAATGGGCCAGTTTAAAAAAAAAAAACAAAAAAACACCATGGGATTCCAGTCAGCCTGACTCAGTGTAATAAGGAAGTCTCCTGTTAATGCTGTAAGGAAAGTAACTGTGAAATGACCAATCTGCTATTTGTCCACTGTTTCTGCTTTCTTTAGCCCTTCTCTGCCTGTAAGACCAACCTCCTCTCCTCAGTTTATCAGAACACTCACTCTGATATATAAAATGAGGTGTGGCCTGATGCGAGAATCACACATAAAAACCAATTAGACCTTTAAACTAAATTTGTTGTAATTTTGTCTTTTGACAGTGCTAATGATTACTTTGTAAATAATGTATTTTTTATGGGAGTGGGAGAAAGAGAAGGAAGACAGGGTAACTGGTTCTTTCTGAAACAAGTGATCTCATAATTTTAAAAATCCTAGAAAATATCAAAAGCAGCTCAGGCTCAGTTTAGCCATTTATCCTGCTTTAAATAACTGTCTACTTTTATACAAGTTCTGATTTTTTTCTGATTCCTGCCACATTTCTGATACTGCCCAGCCATAAGCCCTGCTGCCTTGCAGGCATGCCCCATTGAGGGAGTAGAGCTGAAATTAGAAGCAACAAACTACGTGCTCTCTTATTCATGGGCTCAATAAAAGCACTTCCTCAGGGAGATATTATATTTCCATCTTCAAGTCTGGGAGTTTGGGCACCCCAAAGCGATTGTCAGCAGCCCAGCCAGAGCAAATTTAACCTCGCCCTGAACCTTGGTGGGGCTCCAGCGGGACTGTCATGAAAATGTTGAATTTTGGCCCTGTGTCTCCGGCTCCAAAGTAGGGTTTGGACAGCCAAAGAAAACAGAGCCTGAGTTAAACAGTGAGAAGAGAAAGAGGCCAAAACTCTTACCTAAAGGACTCTACAGCTCAGCAAACTCAGTGAGATTCAAGGAGTTACAAGAAAGGCCTTTCTCTTGTGCACAATACCTCTTAGTGGCTCTATTTTTCCTTCTGTAAAATGGACACTTTCTAAATCCTCACTACTCAAATTGTGGTACTCAGACTAATAGCATTGGCAATACCATGGAAGCTTGTTAGAAAAGCAGAATCTTAGGCCCCTTCCTAAAATTACTGAGTCAAAATCTACATTTTAACCTATGCATGTTAAAGTTTGAGAATCTCTGATGTAAAAGGCCCAGGTCCAAATGCCCAATAACAAATCTATTTTGGAAAACCCCCTTTTTAAACATAAAGAGTGTGACTGTAAAGTTATAAGCTGCCCCTCAGATAGGGAGCACTCACAGCCTTGACCTGTATAAACTAGATCAGCATGGTTCACTGAGCTCCTGCCAATTCAAAGACACACCCTGTTATCGTTTGGCTGTGTCCCCACCCAAATCTCATCTTGAATTGTCGTTCCCTTAATTCCCACATGTCGTGGGAGGGACTTGGTGGGAGGTAATTGAATCATGGGGGAGGTTTCCCCCATGCTATTCTCATGACAGTAAGTGAGTGCTCACAAGATCTGGTGGTTATAAGCATCTGGCATTTCTCCTGCTGGCACTAATTCTCTCTCCTAACACCCTGTGAAGATGTGCCTTCCACCATGATGGTACGTTTCCTGGGGCCTCTTCCGCCATGCAGAACTGTGAGTCAATTGAACCTCTTTTCTTTGTAGATTACCCAGTCTTAGGTATTTCTTCATAGCAGTGTAAGAATGGACTGACACACACCCTGAAGGCTGACTGACCAGAGTGGTCCCCTGAGCTCCCCGAGTTTTGAAATCTGCCTGTAAGGATGAGAGAAGCAAAGAAAAAAATGCATTCATACACTTGGGAATCTAACCCAGGGCACTATTAAACCTGAGTTTGCAAATCTATCTTGGGAAAGAACAGGATAACAGAACTTGTGCTGGGAGGCTTACTTGTAAAGGTGTTCCTGAGACGTTTCCAGATTTATGCAAAGAAGGATTGGGGACTTTTGCCAAATCCTCATCTCCTGAAATCCAGGGTTCAGACACTGTCAGAAAGGCACACTTGATGTTTATCTTCTGGGAGACAAGCCCTACAGAGACTGAAAATTCTCCTCAGCCCTGAGACTCAGGAGACCCAGTCCTGCCCAAAGCCCATCCCAAGGAGACTAGAGACAGATGTGATGCACCACCATGGGACAGTCACTGCTTTCTCTCTTAATGCCACCCTGGGGCCTTCTCATCAGTTCCTTGAAGAGCGATGCTACCTTATCACTGCGCTTCCAGGGCTCAGCAAGAACCAGAGGGCTGATACAAAAATAACCTTGAGTCTTCCAACTGCCCAAAGCTCTCCAGGGAAGCAGGAGGCATCAGGGCACTCAAGAAGCCACAGGCAGGAGACACGCTGCACATGGCTGGGCCCCACTGATGATGTAGCTGCTAAAAGCTCTGGAGAGTCATTTTGGATAGAAACAGGCTCTGACAGGAGCCATCAGTTGCATGAAATTATGCTGAAAGCCTGTAAGCAAAATTCCTGCTGATGGAGGTTGCTAGCACCCAAAGTAGCAGAGATAACCATACTACTGGACTCTGTGTCAGGCACTTTATTATACAAACTCTAGGGAAAGTATTGTTATCTGCATTGGACATATAAGGAAACCGAAGCTCTAAGAGCTTAAATAGTTTGTACACAGTTGAATCAGGGTTACTTTTGAACTTGGGCCATCCTAGCTCCAAAGTCCAAGCTTCTTTTGTTGCACTACAGAACCTCCCCTGGGTGGATGGGACTTGCCAACAAGAATCAAGGCAGGGTTTTGCGGGGCGGGGGGCATTGGGTGACTAGAGCCTTATACTGCGAGAAGCAGGTCGGAGTGCGAGGCTGGTGGAAATTTCTTGCTCAGAGTTCTCTGGTTCATCCCATTTGTGGCCTACAGAGAGGTTAGGCTTCTGAGACTGTCTTTTCCTCCATTCTTTGACAGATACATTACATCTCTTGAGAAGGAAGGAATGGTTCCTAGCCAAAAAATTTAATGGCTGCATCAGGGCCAGCTTCAGGGACACAGCAGTCACATAGAGCCCCTCACTTACGAGGCCACTGTGCTTGGGTTTTAATCCTCTGCCATTGCTGTCTTGAAATGCTAAACAATTTTATCTTTGAATTTATGTTGTGTAAGGAAAGTCTGGTGGGACAATGACACATGCATCCAGGTCTTAGAGCCTTGCCTCATGTGCAGTCTCACCTCCCACCCCTCCCTCCTCCCTGGGCTGGGTTGTCTGCTGCCTGCTCCCTGTCCCCTGCCACTGTTCACCCAGGGATCCAGGTATTGAGAGATCTAGGTACCCTTGGGGTGGCCTGTCTGCCATGGGTTAGAGCGGTAGGCCTGACTTGTCCTCCTTTGGCTGGGTCCCTACATAATTATTTTGCACTAGACCTGCAAATTATGTAGCCAGCTCTGAACTACACTTTTCTAGGGTTGGAACTGTCAAAGTGATTAAAAGTTCAGCATGCAAAGGCAGGGCTCTTCCTGCCCTGGGGGAAGTCGTCTCAACCATCCTTTTCTCTCTTTCCCTGAATACTGTCTCCTTCTAGGACTCAGACTGCTGCCTGGTTTACAATCAGGTCCAGCTTGAAACCAGGCAGTAAGAGCAAACTTCCTCTCTCTCTGCTTTCGTTTCTCTGGTTATAGAGTCTTAGGCTCTGACAGGTGAATTTTTAATTAGCCTTTTGACGTGGTTGTAAGATCTGAGATTAGGGTTTACACATTAGAGGTGAAATACATGAAGCAATCCTCTAGGAGGGCTTTGTTTCAACATTACTTGGGCTTATTTAACTTCAGTAAAAGGAGCCTTCCACATAGTTTAATTCACTGGTATCTGAGGTTAAAGCCCCCCAAATAATTAATTATTATGTTGTTTTAGCTTTTTTGTGCATATATTTCCATTAGAGAACTTATTGACAGGAGAAAACCCAAAGTCAAAGCAATATTCATATACTGCTGACCTCTGGCCTAATGTCATATTAATATCCTTCTAATAATACCTAATGTCACTCTAAGCCCAGTGATGAGAGGAGGGGTGCAGATAGGAATTTGCAATCTTTCAATAAGGTCTCCTTAGTGACAAACCAATACATTTTCCTATCAAGAAAGCTTCAGGGACCAAGAATATTGTCCAGGGACTTAAGGCAGCTTTAGCAACCATAGGGTATAATCCAGTCTCAGAATTCCAGCATGGTAGAAATAGTGAGGAAAGAATTAGAAGGTTATACAAACAACACTCAAGAGAGATCATAATGTCACTCATGACTAAGTCATATTTTTGATACAGGTGAAAAATTATAAAACCAGAGCTCTTCAGATCTTGAAGCAGCATGAGGGATACACATTTCAAAGCCCTCAAGTTTCCAATTAAGAAATTGAGGATCTAAGAGGTAGAAAGACATATATTGTTACTCAGGATATCATTGTAATCACTGGTATTTGAGACCCATAGCCAGTGGCTGAGACACTCTTCTTTCCATTATACTGTATCCATAGAGGTTTATTAACCGTGGTAGATAATTTTATCTAACAAGGGTAAAATTGTGTCTAATGTGAGATGAGCATTTCTTATACAACTTTATAAATTAGAATTAATCTCTGAACAAAGTATAAATGGAGAAACACATGTACCCTACTTTATTATGTGGGCATTCTTTCTTTATTAGTAGGGAAAATAATGTGATAGCCCTATGACAAGGTTTAGAGGTTCTAGAAAATCCCTATAATGCCTCCTCAAAACTTACTGCCATACATAACAAAATGACCAAAATTCTAAAATTATAGGTTCAATTCTATGAACTAAGCCAGAAGAGCTCTGTTCCTGGTACAGTATGATCAATTCATGCATGAAACCCAGATCTGAGGGTGCAAAAGGGCCTTACCAGTTTTCTAGCCTAATGTTTGCATATTTACCTCCAATATATCAATGCCCAAAGAGTAGTGCCCTATTCTATGAGAATATATCATCCATTCCTCCATCCTTCAATTATTCATTCACTAATTTAGCGAATATTTTTGCATCCCTCTTTTCCACCAGTACGCCAGATATTGTTTCTTTTCTCTCAGTAGCAAACCCACCCTCTTTATTCTAGATTCTCCCATTGAGAAGCATTTCTGTGAGCTCTGGAAGTCAGGTGAAAAGGAGAAGTCATAATCTATGGCAGCAGCTATGGGAAGGTGCATATATTAGAAATTAGGGGAACATCAGATATTAGAGGATAGATTAGATATTATTGATATGTTTGACATATTAGATATTATTGATAGATATATTGATAGATTTGATATTATTAGATAGATTAGATATACTTTGCAGATATTAGAGGTACACCAGATTTCATCAGTATGCTTCTGAGATTTATCCACTTTTGCGCTGCAAGCATCTGATAATTTTGTGGCAGCTTTTCTGCATTGCTAGTACTTCTAGACTTCCTCAGAGGCCAGGCCTCCCTGACCTTAGCTCACTAGTCTTTCTGAAGGTTGTGTAAACTTTTAATTCCCTGTATTAAATTCATTGTTATTCAGAATACCTACAGTGGGTTTTTTTTTTGTTTGTTTTTGTTTGTTTGTTTTTTTTCCTGACAAACACTGACAGAAACAGCCAAGCACTGGGCAATGAACAAAAGATACAAAATTGAGTCAACCTGCTGTACTGTCTGAAGCCATTCCTTATTTTGGGAAGCATTCTGGCTCTCTCTTATGTACATTGGTCCTTTGTCTGTCCTAAGTAACCACACATATTAAGTCTTGCTTATTCATTTATATTTCAGCTCATATTAGCCTTCCTAGGAGGAGGTGTCTACAGGGAGAGGAAAAAGGTGAGGACATGGGTACATGATTGGTAGGAAGAGATCACTACTGAGTTTGCAAAAATGAAACTTTTTCTTTTATGGTTTTCCTGATGCTTAGAACATAGAGGTTGGATTCTATTCTTAGAGAAGATTGAATAAATCCTACTGTGTTCAGTGAGAATCGCATATATTTTGCAAGACAGAGGAGTAAGATAGATGGTCTTGGGAAGTCTGCCCTGTCAATGTAAGGGTCTACGGAAGTCTGCTAATGAGATGTGCATGCAGTGCCCCCCACTTTTGCCTCTTACAATCACTCAGGAGATGACTGCAGGTGTACTTTCCTGCAGAAATAGAGAGATGGTAATCTTCTCTGTTCTTTACTAGTTGACTAATAAGACAAAATGTCATGAACTCAAGAGAGGCCCTCACATTCCAAAAGAACTATCACACGGCTGGGCTGTGAATCAGATTTGACTCCTCTGTTCTCCTTAAGCTGCTGGAAAACTTTGTGGCCATGAAATGCTTTGGTCATCTTTCATAGTGACCAACTCTTGGCCATGTGCTTAATGGGAGGAGAACTGGAATTAGGTGGATAATATTTTATGTGAATTAGAAAACTCTGTAGGCATGAAGTTATTATCAAGTCAGCTCTGAATATTCTATAAATATTTATTCTCTCAGAGGAAAATATTACCTCAAGACTGCCCAGTTTTTCTTAGATTTTATAGCTTTCTCAGTATTTTCTGGCTACATATGGGGGGTTTCTAAAGAGGCTGTTACCTAAGCAATGACCTCTGTGTGTGTATGCATATGTAGTAGTCACATTAAACACCCTAGTGGTATTTAATACCCAATGGAATTGAAGAACAATGGAACCAATTGCACAATAAACCATCTTATAAGTAAAAAGGTTCTCCATTGAATCAGGCCATAAATGTTGTGAAGAGTGTGTAGTTTGATGTTTCTCCTATACCTCAAGCTTCTAATGTAAATGAAGAGAACTTGGAGACGACAGACAGTGAAAATGACTTGCAGGAAAATCCTGAAGGCTGTTAAGTAACAGGAGAGTTTCATGTTTGACAGTGTCTGGAAATGTTGAATCTGTTTCACTGGCTGACCTTGGCTTTCATGCGTGTTTGTGAAAAGGCTGCTTCATTTTTACCCAGAAAAGAATGATTTTATTTTTTATCTGGGCTAATCTTTTTTCCCCAAAATATTTATTTAATATTTACTCTGGGCACAGCATTGCCTTGTGCCGTGTGTAGGGAAATCCTCAGTGGATTTATAATTGAGATGGATATTTATGACATCATACACAATATATAAAAATGAAACTTTTGCCATTAAATACATGGACTAATTTAAAAAAATTCTTGTGCCTTTTCTTTGTGCAAGGCATGGTGCTAAGCTCTTCTCTACATGTCATTTGTTTTTCTCCAGATTCATTATCCACTCTTTCGTCAATTGCTCTCAGCACAGGATGGTGAATCTTCATAGATGACATTCATCCAGGGTCCCTTGCCTTTTGGCTTCTGCTATAGTTTGGATATTTCTCCCCTCCCAATCTCATGTTGAAACGTCATCCCCAGTGTTGGAGATGGGCCTGGTGGGAGGGGTTTGGATCATGGGGATCATGGGGTGTTTGGATCCCTCATGAATGGCTTGGGCCATTTCCTTGGTGATAAGTGAGCCCTCTGAGTTCACAGGAGATATGGTTGCTTAAAAGTGTGTGATACCTCGCGTCCAACCCTCTCTCTCTTGCTCTTGCTTTTGCCATGGGACATGGCAGCTCCCGCTTGACCTTCTGCCATGAGTAAAAGCTTCCTGAGGTCTCCCCAGAAGCCAAGCGATGTCAGTGCCCTGCTTTTACAGCCTGGAGAACCATGAGCCAATTGAATCTCTTCTCTTTAGAAATTATCCAGTCTCAGATATTTCTTTATAGCAATGCAAGAATGGCCTAGTACAGAAAATTGGTACTAGGCATGGAGTATTGCTTAAGATGCTGGAAAATGTGGAAGCAGCTTTGGAATTGGGTAAAAGGTAGAAGTTGGAAGAGTTTGGAGGGCTCTGAAGAAGACAGGAAGGTGAGGGTAAGTTTGGAACTTCTTAGAGACTGGTTAAATTGTTGACACCAAAATTCTGCTAGTTATATGGACAGTGAAGTCCAGGATGATGAGAACTGAGATGGAAGTGAGAAAGTTATTGGGAACTGGAGTGAAGATCAGCATGTTATGCCTTAGCAAAGAGGTTAGCTGCACTGTGTCCATATGCTAGGGATCTGTGGAAGTTTGAACTTCAGAGTGATGATTTAGACTATCTAGCAGAAAAATTTCTAAGCAGCAAAGCATTCAAGATGTGGCCTGGCTGCTTCTAACATCCCATGCTCACATACAGGAGCAAATAGATGACTTAAAGTTGGAATTTATATTTAAAAGGGAAGCAGAGTGTAAAAGTTTGAAAAATTTGCAGCCTGGCCATGTGGCTGCTTCATTTTTCTTTCTCTCCCAGAAAGAGAAAACCTTTCTGGGAGAGTAATTTAAGCAGTCCATGGAGCAACCACCTGCTAGAGATATTTGCATAACTAAAAGGGAGCCAGGTGCTAATAGCCAAGACAATGGGAAAAAGCCTGGAAAGCATTTCAGAAACCTTCCTGGCAGCCCCTCCTGTTGCAGGTACAGAGGTCTAGGAGGGAAAAATGATTTCATGGGCTAGGCCCAGAGCCCAGCTTCCCTGCACAGCCTCAGGACACTGCTCCCCATATCCCTGCTTCTCCAGCTCCAGCTGTGACTCAAAGGGTCCTAGGTATAAAACAAATGACTGCTTCAGCTCCAAAGGGTAAAAGCTGTAAGCATTGGCAGCTTTCATGTGGTGTTAAGCCTGCAGGTGCACAGAGTGTAAGAGTGAAAAAGGCTTAGCAACCTCTGCCTAGATTTCAGAGGGTGTATGAGAAGGCCTGAGTGCCCAGGCAGAAGCCTACTGCAGGGCTGGAGCCCTCACAGAGAACTTCTGCTAGAGCAGTGTGGAGGGAAAATGTGGGGTTAGAGCCCCCACACAGCGTCCCAACTGGGGCACTGCCTAGTGGAGCTGTGAGAAGGGGGCCACTGTCCTCCAGACCCCAGAATAGTAGATCCACTAACAACTGGCACTTCTTTATAGCAATGCAAGAACAGCCTACTATAGCTTCCGTTAAGTTTAGCCAATGGGAGATGCTAGCATGAGATCTAGGGTGGGAAGAGAATGAAGTTGCAGTAGTTATCCTCCTTGCCACCTTCTTGCTGAATCATCTTAGATGGGTTGCTTTATTCACAGAGCCACCTTCCTTAGGTTCTTGTAAATGTTCACTGCTTTGCCCCTTACGACTCAATAATGGCTCTCCATAATTTCTGCTATTAGAGTATTGAACTATCTTCTTTTGGCTAGGGGAAACATAAACCCTGCCCTCGGTTTTGCAAATGGTCTCTTTATTAAATTCAATACAAACTACCTAATTTTAATTTGCCATCTTTTCCTAGCTATTCCAGAACTCATACAAAAACAAATCAGATGGGTATCTAGTCTTCAAGGTTAAAATAAGCCATGTTTCAACATAAGTATGACCAGACAGAATTTAAGTAAGAGGCAGTGTAATACACCAGTGAGAACAGTCAACTTGAAATTAGGTTGTATAGATTATAATCCCTGCTCTGCTTCTAGTTGTGATTACCTGGGTAAAATACACTACTTCCTTGGATGCCAGTTTCCCAGAGAGAAACTAGATGTGCTCAAGATTCTCTCCAATGTCGAGATTTTATACTGATTGCTTTCTTTGAGTTCTTTAAGGAAGTAGCAATTAAATGCTAGAAGGGAGTGGCAGCAAAAGTACCATGGAAACCTGGGGAAAGCATAGATTAATTCGTGACAAAATTACTAAGAGCAATGATATTTCTGAGGAAGAAGAGATTGCTGGAATAAGGGAAAGCTTCAGGGAACAGATGGTACATGGGAAATCTTTATTTCGTATGTTGGGTTAGAAAATCATTAAGTGAATAAATAAGTGTTGGTAAATCTTCCTGAGTTAAAGCAAAGTCTATGGAGTTCCTGACATTCCTTATAGAGCCATCCAGCTACGGAACATGACTTACCTATGGTAGTTAACAGGTACATAATGCCAGTTGTATTCGTCCGTTTTCACACTGCTGATAAAGATATACCCAAGACTGGGAAGAAAAAGAGGTTTAATTGGACTACAGTTCCACATAGCGGGGGAGGTGTCAGAATCATGGTGGGAGGCAAAAGGCACTTCTTACACGGTGGTGGCGAGAGAAAATGAGGAAGATGCAAAAGCAGAAACTCTTGATAAAACCATCAGATCTTGTGAGCCTTATTCACTACCACGAGAACAGTATGGGAAACCAAGCCCATGATTCAAATTGTCTCGCACTGAGTTCCTCCCACAACATGTGGGAATTATGGGAGTACAATTCAGGATGAGATTTGGTGGGAACACAGCCAAACCATATCACCAGTGTTCCCTGAGTTGTCTCTGCAGAGACTCTTGTGTCCACTTTAGGATTAGGATACCTAAGATAACTGCTGCTCCTGCCAAAGCATGTACTTCTGCTGCCTCTATATTTTCCTTAAACTCCCCTCTTTGCCTTCCATCTCACATGACATTGGATTTTCCAAAGCCATCTGGACAGCTTCAATGCTTCTTTGCTGATAATGACAGAGACTCTTCCAGTAGTGAAAAAGTTCTAAGCAATCTCCCTGTTGTGTTGAGCAAGAAGGGAGGGAGACAATGTGTTTCATGGGTAAACTCCTGAAGACAGAACTTGTATGACTGCCAATTATGTTACCGTTTAAGAAAATTTATTGAACTACTATTTATTAGACATGATGTTGACCAAGCCCTCAGGGAACTTAAGACTAGTAGAGGAAAGGGAAGTTAACACGAATACTTTAATCCTATGTTGTAAGCACTATGATGTGACACAATGGATGCCTACATTATTATGGGAACCCAGAGACCCTACATAACTCAGCTGGAAAGTGGGTGGGCTTGGAAGGAATCAGAGAAACTCCCTAAGAGACAATGCTATTATTAGCTCATTCAGAAAGGTTGTACAAGAGTTACTCACAAGGAGAGAGAAGGGAAGGATGTTCACAATGAGAATAGGATGACCTAAACCTTGGAAGTATAAAATAGCGTGGGATGTGTTTGAATTGTGTGCATATGGGTGTAGCATGTGGACACAGAATAGCTTGGTGTATCAGAATTATAATATAAATGTGGGTACATGTCCTTTAAAGGGTTAGTTGGGTGTTTATGTGCTAGCTGGGGAACCTAACCACCCGAGATAGCCTTATTTGTCTGGGAAGTACATTTTAATATCCACTAAGTCAATTTAGGAAGGAGATTGTGAGTGTAGTAGATGGGTAAGTTGAGGCTCCCTGTGCAGCATTATTTCCCACACATCTCTTGGCAGGGAGCCTTAACAAATAGCAGCAATAAAAGCTTTACATCTTTCGATCAATATATAATGGAATAATGTAATTCCATTCATGGATGATTTGGCAATCATACCATCTTGCCAAAGAGGGGGAGATTGATGCCCCCAGCCAAACAAAGGTCTGTGTGGCAAGGGAAGCTTGGTATCATGCTTTTGCAGTTTTTTCTGGGTTTGGGAATTATTGCTGTTTTTCTCACTTCTTGGTTTTAATGGGTGCCTGAGAAATACTCTGACTCCCAGGGCTTTGCGGGAAGGGGAAAAAACAGATTTAATGCTATTCTAAGTCTTTAGACACATTTACACATCCTCCGTCTGTTTGGGAGGGAAAAAATTCAGATTTCAATAATAAAAATTGTACAGGTCTTCCTTAAGGCAACAGAAAATGCATGTGATAAGGGAATAGCCATGAAGTGCAAAGGCGCATTTAGGTCTTAGTGCTTATTGACTGGAGCTGCAAAGAAGATGTGAAGGATGTGTGAAAAATCCCAAATAAAAGAACTCGAGTAACATACAATATGGATAAGAAAATGTGCTTTAACGAAAAGGCAACTGTCACAAACGAACATGGGGTGTGGAAAAGAAGTGAGGCCGAGGAGAAGTGTGTGACAAGAGTGAAGATAAGCAATATTCTCTTCTTAGAAGTTTGGCTCGCAGAAACAATATTCTGTTCTGCAGTTATTGGTTTGTATTACATTTATTCAAAATACAATTTAAAATGCAAGAATCATGAACTAGATCTACTTTTCCTTTTCTATCTTGCTACCTGTAAGGCAGATCTCAATCTTACAACCATTGAAACCCATAATCAATGTGAAGAGGGATTGGGATGGCTACAGTACCAGTCCTAGGAGGAGGCTAGAAAGCACAAAACCCCACAATTCCCGTCAGGCTCGTGCAGGGCGTGTTGAACCAACAGTCACATTCAAGGTAGACATTTGGCGGGAAGTATATTAAATGTGTGTTACTGCTTATAAAGACCTTCTTGGATGAAATACTAGATGTGTTTTAGGTTGGTTACAGCCAATCTGGTGAACTTGTGCAGCACATTGTGAAATGTCACTTTTCTATTTAAACTCTGAAAAGGCAATGGATTCACGTGTTTACCAGTTGTCATTTACATGCTATTCTACAGCATAAGCCCGTCTGATTCATAGCATATACCTTGTGTGCCAGCTATATATAACAGCCCTGATATTAGCACCTGGCCAACTGTTTAGGACCTTAAATAATTTTTAGAGTCCCTCTTTCCCCTTCACCATAGGCCTGGAAGAGATTTTTTAAAAAGACTGCGCATAAGTTCCATCATTTTTGGGGGATGGATTTTTATGAGATTTTAGCCACTGGGATTCATGTCAAACCAGATAAATTTCCATTGGCTCACACCCTTGGCTTGCTGAGACAGAGCAGTGCCTATACGAAAGGAATATCTTGGCCAACAACCAGCCTCTGCCAACAGAGCTCATATCTCACCTCCTTGTATGACAGGCAACTCTCTGGATCTGCCTTGCTCATGGCTCACCCCTGCTTTTTGCCACCCATCCTGCTAGCACCCTAACCATGACTCAGCCACCTTGTAATTTCCAGCCCTGACATGGTAACTATTTGTGTTTCTTATGCAGCTTGGTGAATCCCACTAACAAGTTTGGGGGCATACATCCCACTTTACCTGGAGTCTAGGAACTCCTGCAACCAGATATTGTATTCACTGGAAGTTCTTTACTACATTTCTCTCTACCATGTAGGCGGAACTAAAGGAATTTCCCTGACATTGAATGTATACTCTCAGGGTAGGCATTAGGAGTTTTTTAAGAAGCACTTAATTCACAAATATTTACTGTATTCTTAATAGATGCCAGGTATTGTTAGGGTTATAAACTATAACTGAGGTGTGGCTAAGAGTATAGTAGGAAAGAAAATTGATGCAAGTAGCTGTAATTAGAAGATGATTGACAGTAGGTCAGTAATCTTAGAGACAAACCCTAAATGGGGATACCATACGAAAAAAAGACATAATTTCTGTGAGCTGTATCACAGAAGGCTCTAGAAGGGGCAGCCTTTGGGATAAACTTTAGTGGATGGATGGGATTTCAGAAGGAGAAACTTATCAAAGCATGCATTCAGATAGAAGAAATAGAGTAGGCAGGAAGGGCATGAAGATAGGATGTATCTAGGTAATAGCAAATGGGATAAATTTGCGAGAGCACGGAATGCACACAGAAGAGATGATGTAGATAAAATAAATTCAGAACTTTGTCCTGAAACACGCTGAGCCAGGGAGTTACACTATCAAAGCTATGTATTTGGATGCTTAACTGTTGATGGTGACTAGGATGTATCGGTGATTCTCAACTAGAGGTCAGTCTTGCTTGCCCTCTGCCCAGGGATGTTTGGCAAGATCTGAAGTCACTTTTGGTTGTCACATATCAGTAGGGAAAGGAAGTAGATAGTCTGAGATATGGTTGTTACGTCTCAGTAGGGGGAGGAAGTGGACTTTCAGGATGCTGCTGCATGTCCCATTGTGCACCCAACAACAAAGAATTATCTGGCTCCAAATATCAGTAGTGCCAAGGTTGAGGAACCCTGCAATGGATTAAAGGAGGAATTGACTGCTGAAAGGGGGAACAAGGGTTAAAACAGTATTGCAAGGGTCTAGCCCAGAGAAAGGAGGATCTCTACAGGACAGCAGCAGTAAAAAATGGAAGAGGAGAGACAACTGTACTGTACTGAATATTTAAAGGTAGAAATGACAAAAATTTGGCAACAAATTCTTTGTGGTGAGGAGGAAGGAAAGAATAAAAAGAAAATCCAAGGCTTTGAACTGGTTTTGCTGGAGAATGATTTGTCTAATCACAGAAATGAAAAAGGGAGCAAGAACAAAAACTATATATCCTTTTGATGAGAAAAAACTATATATCCTTTTGTCTAACAACATTGATACAAAGCTGTGTTCAGATCCCAGCTTTTCCACTTGCTATTTGTATGGTTTAGAAAAATTTCTTTAGTTCCATGGGGTTATTTTCTCATTAGTAAAACAGTGATAATATCATCTCCCTTACTGGTCACCATTAAAGTAAAATCAAATCATGTTCATGCAGGGAAGTTCTCTGGATGGTCTTAGACTAATCCAGTTCTCCCCACTTTATCACTTGTATGTCTCAAGAATAACTGTGTAGTGTTCTGGGAATGCAACATTGTGAGATAGGGAAGAACTGACCTTAACAGTCAGCTCTATTCCAGTACCCCTGAGAAACAAGACATCCTTCAGTGCTTTAGCCCAGCAATTCACAGTATCACAGAGTATAAAACCCATGTGGGCTACTTTCCAGAGTCTTTCAGCTGTAGTGCAAGTGAGGAATGCACAGATGAGACTTCATTCACCTGAGGCAACTTTTCTGAGCCTTAGAGGACTGTTTCTTCATGAGCCTCTAGGTTTCTGTTGTCTCCTGCTGTTTACTAAGTAATCCATTTCATGTAATTTGTTGTGTCTGTGGGTGTTTTGTCTCATATGATTCAAGGCAAGTTGGTAACCAGTGCACAGTGAATCTTCTTTACAGTCCATAGAACACATTGCCAGGCACATCATTTTGCTCCATAAATGGAGCTATTATTCTGCCCCTGCTGCTCTTATCTCTTGTTGTCCAGCCTGGGGAGATCTTAATCACAGCTCCTTTGATAAACACTGATGCCCATAAAATCAAAGCTGCCAGTTGCAGTGATTTGAAAGACATTTTGGCAAAATTCTTTCATTTGGAAATTCTGCTGTGGTTTTGGACTCAAGGAACAATGTGGAAATGGTCCCATTTGTTGTATTTATGGCCTTTAAGTTAAGATGTTAATCCTTGACAATGACAATTCTAACTGAAGAACTGAAGACCAGGTGGTCTTGAAGAAACTTAAGACCCCACTTGCATGGCTTAATGATAGGAGAAGATTGATTAAATTAATGTATATTAAGTATTTGCCCTATACAAACAAATTTGGAGAAACAAAGTACCTAGTGCCTTGTTTGCGCTATGAATGACAAGTAATAATTTAATCACAAATATCTTGCTGTGGTCAGTGAGAAACAAAAATAGACTTAAAATCACTTGAACAGTAATTTGACTTAACTTTGTTTTTCGAAAATCTAATAGACTTGAAAGTTTGTCTTTGATTTAAAGATATAATTATATTAGAATATATTGCTATATTAAAATTATTTTTATTTGAAATATGTAATGTATACTACTTTTTTGTCTCTCTAGTTGACTACTGTTATTTTTCAATGAAAATATGCTATTATTTTCTATTCTGTTATGCATCCATGTATTTCTGTATCTTTAAGTGGAAGAATGCATATCACCAAAGGAAACTTAGACTCTATATTTGAGAGTTTTACAGGTGCCCTCTATCAAATAACCTGGGTATAGTCAAAGTACATTCAGTAGACATGATGATTAGGGTGATGTGGATTTCTGAGCATTTGAATTAGGTGACTTTTTTTCAAATTCTGAATTTGTTGCCTTCATATTATCATCTTCCTCCTGCCACCATTCTCTAAGATTTTATGCATTTATTTATTGTATTGTACAGTGCCTTTATCTGAAGATTTTTTCAGGTGCTAGACAGAAATGGATTATTTATTATAATAAAACAGAGACATTACCAAGCGGGAAAAAGACCAAAAGAAACGAAGTAAGTGGGGAAGGGCAGCAATAGGTGAAAGAATTGCAAGGTAGATGAAAGGGAAGAATGAGTGAGAGGAAAACAAACAGCTGAGTCATTGGTTGCAAGCCCCTGTTACCTCCGAGACAGACCAAACAGGTTCTGGGGGTGTTGAGGTTGATTTTGCAGATCTTGTCAGTTCTGAGAGCAGCACTTCTTTTTCAGCTTCATCATCTTTTAATGTTATTGTGTGTGTGTGTGTGTGTGTGTGTGTGTGTGTGTGTGTGTGTGTGTGGTTCTTTAATTCTTTATTGTTTAACTGAGCACAAAGAGTACTTGCAAAGGTGTGGCTTGAAGTAGTAACTAAATTGCAGGCATGCATTGCTAATGACAAGAATATCATATAAGAACCGTGTTGTTAGGTGGTTTCATCATTTTACAAACATCTTAGGGTGTACTTAAACAAACCTAGATGATGCTATACACCTAAGTTATGTATTCTATTGCCTCTAGGCTACAAAACTATATAGCATATTACTGTACTGAACACTACAAGCAGTTGTAACACAATGGTTAACTATTTGTGTATCTAAACATAGAAAAGGTACAGTAAAATACAGTATCATAATCCTATAGGATCACCATTGTATATGCAGCCCATTATTAACTGAAATGTCATTGTATGGCACATGACTGTACTAAGAGTTTTTTCATTGTTTCCATAAATAGATTAAAAATTATAAATAAAAAGAGATGCTTATTTTCCATTAACAGTCCTTAACCATGGGACTAACATTTGTCAAGGCAGACTCTTACTTAGAACTTGGAAAATATTGTTTGCCATTTCTTCCTAAAAATCTTCTACAGAAGGTAACACATTCTCTTTGTTACAAAACACCATTTCCTTTGCAATGCCTGTGATGCAGTTCAATACTGTATCCAATGTGGCATATCATAGATATTTAATAAATATTTTTTGCATAAATAAATGAATTAATTCAAAATTAGATTTGTAGAGTTGCCAAGGCAGTCATCTCCCAATATTTTAAGCTTTCATGGAAACAATTCTTGGTTGTATACTAACGTATCTGAGTATCTATATATGCATATATATGCACATTTATGCATATGTATTCCTATAATTATATGCATGCACACACATATTCTGGACTTCTTTTGAAAGGTTTATGTGTGATGATACACTGTATATAAAGTGTATCTTATGTTGCTATCCATTCAAGACATGTATACCAACTGTACATATGTTGCACCATATGGCAGAACTTCAATGCCCATCTCTCAGCCTTATTCTTAGAGTCACTGAAGAGATGCCTCTTGAGATAAGACAGCCTTAAAATAGGTCAGAGACTTCAGATGTCAATTTTTTTCAATGGCAGATGACATCATGAGGAAACAGCTAAAATGGGGAAATACCCTTGCTAAATAGGCTAGCTTCCATATGCAGAACGCAAGCTAGTGAGGCTCCTCTTTCCTGGCAAACTGCTTTTACGAATGCCGCGCCTATCACTTCTTTCTTTGGTTGCTGTGACCCAAGGATTGATGCATTTAAAGCTCCTATAATCATAGAAGACATGAATTTGAAAGGTCCACAAAGTACTAGTTTTGGTAGCTACATAATGTTGGGCAAATTGATTGAATAGACAGTATATTTTGTCTTCAGTACAAGCAAATTTAGAGCAAAGCGTGTTTATGAACTTTTTTTTTTTTTTTTTTTGAGATGGATTCTTGCCCTGTCACCAGGCTAGAGTGCAGTGATGCAATCTTGGCTCACTGCAACCTCTGCCTCCTGGGTTCAAGCAATTCTCCCACCTCAGCCTCCTGAGTAGTTGGGACTACAGGCATGCACCACCACACCTGGCTAATTTTTGTATTTTTAGTAGAAACGGAGTTTCACCATGTTGGCGAGGATGGTCTCGATCTCTTGACCTCATGATCTGCCTGCCTCGGCCTCCCAAAGTGCTGAGATTACAGGCGTGAGCCACTGCACATGGCCTATGAATATTTTAATATCATTATTCTAGTCCATATTGCAAGAAAACCAAGCTTTGAAAAACCCATGCTAAGTGGCTGCTCACTAATTCATTTATTAAAATAAGCATCTAGCGTAATATACCTACCACCGATAATGTGCTGCAGGCTATGTGTTTTATTCCATTTTCACAACCACCTTACTATGTAGGTACTATTATTTTAATTTTATAGATGAGTAAACTAAAGCTGAAGAACATTAGTAATTTACCTAAACTCACTCAGCTAGTAAGAGGCAGAGATGGTTTTCAATATTTTTTAATGAATAAATGAATGAAATAATAAAGTTGCTTGAAAGCATCTTCCAGTTTATCTGATTCTTAAACCCATAATGTCTGTCTGATACATTGTACTGACTCTCAATAAATAACTTCTCTTTCATATGCTAATAAGCAGGAGGAGAAGAAATTGTCAATTTAAAGATCCCATTATAAATTGTAAGGGCGTGGCTTTTGACAGGCCCTTATATCATATTTGATCTCATTAGATACTAAAAACTACCATACAGGGAAGACTTAGTATCCCCAGGTATAGGTGAGCGAAGTATAACTCACTGAAGCTTACATTATGTCTAGGCTTACACAGCTAGGACATGCATTATATAATTAATAATCAAACTAATGTTTGTCTTGTCAGCTTTTTAGTGCATCATTCATAAACATTTGAAGAAAGGGTCTACGATAGAAGAGAGATCAAAACAAATGAATAGAATGAAAGAACTTAGAAGAAATGTAAGATGAAGAAGAAAATTTAAATCAAACAATTCTATAGCTATTTCATCTACAAATACTGGGGATACGTTTACTCAGAATCTCTGTTGTGTAATACTTGTCATCCAAGGCTATACTCCCCTGAGAGAAGGTTCTGGGAAGGATCCTGAGAAGCATACGTCCTTCCATACCAATATTCCATTCTTGTGTGCTTTGCGTAAACTGGCTCTGTAAGTTTCCAAATACTTTGCCATCAAAAAAGATTTACATCTGCTAATTGTGATTATTTGTATGTTTTCATCTATTCATATTTTATTGTAACTTCCATGCTGGTTGGAAGTTAGAAGATAAAGTTAAAAAAACACTATCCTCAAAAATAGAACCAACATGCTCAGAGATGGGAAAAGGGAGTGAAAAGATAGGATGATTTATAGAGGTCTTGAGTAGTAGGAATTCCAGAAAAGAAGATCATATTGGAGACAATTAGCCAAAAAATTATTCCAAAAAGTGCCCCAGAAATGATAGCCATATGTTTTGATATTGAAAGAATATATTGATTCTCCAATACATTGGTGGAAATAAGAACAACAACAATATGCATCATCATAAAATTTCCAAACATTGGATAAAAAGAGAAAAATCCTAAAGGCTGCCAGTAAGAATAAACAAGTCACATAGGAAAGATCAAAACTTGGAATAAAATCATATTTCTCAATTAGAATTAGAAGTTCAAAGAAAATAAAAGTATGGTTCAAAATTCTGAGGGGAAAATTCTTTCTAACCTAGAATTCTATACCCAGTAAAAGTATAAAAAATATGTGTGGATAAAATAAAGTCATTTGAGGTACCTGTATGGTCTCAAAAAATTACCTTCAATTCACTTTTTCTTGGTAAGTTATTGAAAGGATGATGGAAAGTAAGAAAAACATGAGAGTGAGGAAAGAAAGGATTCAACCTAGGAGAGAGGTATGGGGAAATGTCAGGTAATGGCTATGCAGCAGTTGTAGACAATCTGAAGTCTAGATTAAATCAAGAGAATCAAAATGTATGGGAGGAACATTTTCAAGAAAATAAAAAAACCTGATAGATCAACTGATATAAGACCAGGGGTCAGCAAACTGTGGCTTAGGCCAAATCCAGCCCCCAATCCCTCTTATTTTTGTAAATAAAGGTTTACTGGACCACAGCCTTGCCCAGTAATTTACATTGCTACAATGGTAGAGTAGAGTGGTTACAACAGAGACCATGTGGCGTACAAAGCCTAACCTATTTACTCTCTGGCTCTCTATAGAAAAAATTTCCCATCTCTGTATTGGCTATTAAAAAAAGCTTGAACTCTTGGGGATACATTAATTATAGATATATGGAAAACAACAACAACAAAAAGAACAATTATTTACTACACAGAAAACAAAAAGTTGAACAAGAAAGGTACTATGAATATTAGTTTAACTAAAAATTGTGACATAGTTTTACGTTGAAGAAAGTGGTGTGTGGGTATGTCTTTTGGGGTGGATTTGTAAGGAAGCTGAGATCCTACTTCCACAGAAGGAAATTGAAAGATAATGTATGCCATAAAAACAGATTTTTTTTCTGTTTTTTTTTTTTAATAATAGAAAAACATCAAGAAAAGGGCAGTAAGAATGTTATTTAAAAATATGGAGGTAAATTTCAGAAGAAAATGCTGAAAATGTTTGCCTTTGGAAAACAAGAATCAAGGTTGAGAATGGGTAGGTCAGGGAAAACTTCCTTAAATACCTTGTAGTATGATTTGATTATGTAAATAATGTACACATATTACTTTGCTAAAAACAAGAGTTAAAAGTGTGGCAAATATTGGAGAATCGCTGAAATGTAGTGAACCTCGATTGTGATGAATTATTTGAATCTTGGTATATAATTTGTTTTAGAAACATCTATGTGAGAAGGTCCCCTCTCATAAAATGAAAACAAAGGACAGAAAGCATTGCTGAGGGCTGAAGGTGTGGATGAAATGACACATTTAAGCTGAAGAATCCCCATGTTGACAGCATTCAATCCAAGAAAAGCTCCACTGTACACATGTTCTAACATATGGTAGAATTTCAATCTCTTATCCCTTGATATTAGTTTTCATCCTCAGAATCACCAAGGGACCATTTTGCAGAAGGAAGATCTACTAAAATGAGTCAGAGACTTGGTGGCTAGGAACCAATGCATTTTTTTTAACATGGAAAAAGCGTATGATTCAGTACTCTGTAAATAAACCAAACAAATACAGTTCTCATACTCTGAATATATGAGACAATTATTTAAATAACTTGTCACTTTTTATATTTTGAGAATATTGCATCTGTATTTTTTTGTGTGTCTTTCTGTATTTTTGGTTTATGCAGCCAATATTCTTGATCAGAGAGCAGGATCATTCATTTTAGTTTATTTGGTTTTAAAAAATAAAAATGGCTATATTAAAGTGTAAACGCATTAGTCTCACCACAGGTGAAAATTAGTCACCCTCATCTGCCAGGTTTATGGTATTTTACAATGAGCTAGGTCAAAAGGAGATCAGATGTACATAGCTGTGAATTTTTCTGTGTGAAAAATGTATTTTAAAAGTGTGTGTGTGTAAACCTACATACATACATATATATACATATGAACATATGTACACATGCATATATACATACTGTTTATATACATATGTGTATATAGATATATAGTTTTAAGAAAAATATTTTAATAAATGGTTTGTTTTATTGTAATATGATGCCATACTTAATATTTCTGTAAGAAAAATATAATGTTTAAGCAATAAGTCAATGGACAGAAAAAAATAACAAATAAATTAGCTTTTATTTTTCTAAGGCCCATAGGATGTTGGTCTAATGCTATGAGCTTACTAAGTAGAAACGAGTCTAGATTGGAGTCCCTGAAGGACTTTCAAAAGGTCAAAACAGTACCTGGTTTCCCACATGCCTATGCCTGGACTTTGCTACTCTGGTAAAATGTCTCTGTAGCAAACAAACCAGCAGTTCGACCTGAAATCTACCGAGCGGATCACAATGGTATTTACCAGAGTGAATGTTGCTCTTACTTCTTATCTTGTTCCACACTTCCAAAGGGCTCATCCAAGCATTCATTTCCAGGGACAGTTTGTGATTTGTTCCAGATTAGCTTTTAGGTTTTTTTTTTTTTTTTTTTTTTTTTTCTTGACAGAGTGATCCAAAAGAGAGAGTTTCACATACAATATCCTATGCCTGCTTTCTCAGCTTAGAGAGAGAGATGCTCAGCCATTCATAAACTGGAGCGATATTCACGTACTGTGGACCACTTTGAGAGACCTATCTGTCTCCTATTTACGGATGTGTACAGCAAGCTGCAAAGCACTGCCTGTCCTTTTACTCACAATCAATTGCAGAGAACATGAAGTACAGAAGACAACAGCCTTTTTTTTTCTTTAGAAAATCCCTTAAGTCCTTTCCATGCTTTGCTATCGTTGTTCAGGTGCTAAAGTGAAATAAATGTGTCATCTAATCACTAAGGTGTCATGAACTCAAAAAAACTGGCATTGAAGAGTCAGGGAACATTGTACTTTTGCCTTGTCACAGGAATACTAGTTCAAAAGTGGGAGGAATGTATTTACCAATATGGTCTACATCTTCAAATATGCATCATTTACTTAAACTTCATAGGCACATGTTCAATGAAGGGCATAAAAAAGACACTTACAAAGCTCATTGAAATGGCATTAGGCAGCCCTGCCACAGAGTAAAGGACCTATTAATCATATGGGTGATCATAGTGCTTTCTGCACAAGGACAACTGATGATTTGACTGAACTCCAGGGTAAAGAGCAGAAAACATTAAACTTGCTGGGGACTGAGCTGCAAGTCCTGCTCACTGCTCCAGTGTGGAACGAGTTTTGGAGTGTTACCTGAAGCCTTGTTTACCTGAGGTACATAATTGAATATTCCAGTTCAATAACTTGTTGATTTAATTAAGCAACAGACCTGACATTTTAATTAATCAATTATTTACTGGGCATCCATAGCATGAGTGAATGGGTGATGGTATAGTAGATTGAAACACATCTCTGTCCTAATTTTTTCAGTCCTTTGTTCCTCATAGCAATCAGGGCATTAAAATAGTTGACAAAGGCCAGCCGCTGTGGTTCATGCCTGTAATCCCAGCACTTTGGGAGGCCGAGGCGGATCACCTGAGGTTGGGAGTTTGAGATCAGCCTGACCAACATGGGGAAACCTTGTCTCTCTTAAAAATACAAAATTAGCTGGGTGTGGTGGTGCATGCCTGTAATCCCAGCTACTCGGGAGGCTGAGGCAGGAATCTCTTGAACCCGGGAGGTGGAGGTTGCAGTGAGCCGAGATCATGTCATTGCACTCCAGCCTGGGCAACAAGAGTGAAACTCTGTCTCAAAAAAAAAAAAAAAAAAAAAAAAAATTAACAAAACAGTAGTTGTTTCCATGCAATGCAAGTGTTTCACCTTAACAATGTGTGCATTTTTTTAATTTGGAAATTTAGAAGAGTAGCAAAAGACTACCTGGAGAATGAAGCCCATATTTATAAAATGATCTTGGTCTACTTTGTCAACAGGAAAGTTAGATGCAAATATTTGTCTTGAAATTCAGAATATACACAATGTAATTTGTATGAACTAGGCATTCTTCATATTAGGGAGCTGGTTAAATTTTGAGACCAGTAATGAGAAAATGTGGGGGCCTGGTGCCCATCCCAGGCCTGGTCTAAACTAACTTCTTGAGCCATCGCTCTTCTTTCCACTTTATCTGCTCATGTGTCACAGCCTGGACAATGCTGGAAAGGGCCGTCAGCACAGTTAATAAGATGCTTCCTTTCTCGGTGAGCCACTGCTCAGAGCAAGCACTTTCCGGCTCATTTACATCAAACTGCAACTGCATTTCTCTTGCGATCACTAGTTTTATTCTTGAGAATCCACGTAAAATAGAAAGAGCAAAGTGAAGGTGTCTTATGAATACCTTCAAATGCTAGGAATTCTTACTGCTCTTGGAATGAGAATATAATCGATTTGGTATTCGGTGACTCTGCCTCACTACACATGCTCATTAAGTCTTTGGTGGATGAGTGGATGAATGGTTCTTAGCAGATGACTCCCTTTCCTTTTGGCTGTTTTCTTTTTCCCTAAGACATCTCCTCTGTTCTCTGTGAAGACCAAAGGCCTCATCTTGAAGCTGCCTGCTTCCCTTGGGCCTCTATCATTTACATATTCCATACTCTATTCATAAGCACTATACTGGATAACTTGAAGAGCTTGGGGAAAAAATGTCTAAATCATGATCCTGGTCAGTCTTCAAGATATTCTGAATGTGTCAGGAAAGCAAACCTCACATGACAAAGCAATTAGAAATTAGGCACTGGATTAAAGATTTATCTTTCAGTGGTATGCAGAGTGGATGGAATGGAGAGCTCTGAAAAGCGGGACATCTAATTAGGAGGGCCTAAGTTGAACAGACCTAGTCTGGGAAGGGGGCTTCAGAACAGAAAGGGAGTGTTTGGTTCAGTCAAGTAGGTGACCACTGGTAGGTGTGATTTTTTTTTTTTTTTTTTTTTTTGGCATTTTAGACAGACTCCCTATCAATCTTTTCTCTGCTAAAGAGATTGGCAACCTTTCAACAGTCCCAGGTTGTAAGAAGGTGGTCCCCTCTTCTCCAGTGTTTTTATGCATCACAGAGCTACAGAATTGTTCCATTAAAAGCCTATCTCTAATCATGAAATTTGCATGCAGAAAGCACTTAGCTCATCTGGAAGGAACTCCAAGGGCTAGAGTGAGCACTTAGCAGGTTAGGCAATCATGAGCTTAAAGAATTATGTTCAGTTGCAGTAGGCCGATTTGAGTGCACTTCTGGAAAGTAATTTAAATATTCAACCTTAGACTAAGATATTCCCTCCTTAAACCTTGTGCCTAGCAAGAATTCTCAGTTCTGAAGTCCCCTGCATGATCATAAGCTAAAGCACCTAACAAGTAGTGAAAGGTTGTGGAAGGAGGTGCTGAAAATGATCTCTCTTCTTGAGCATTTCACGGACCTTGAGCCAGCTCAACATGCAGCCCTTCTGGAATTTTCCCTCTTAGGTTGAACACTGGGCTTAGAGAGGGATTTTGAGTCTGTTATACTGTAATTCTATTTGGGCCTTATAAACTGCTTTATTTTAAGCCTCCTTGAAAGCAGTGCAGTGCAAGCAGATTATTCGTTTGCTAGCTGCACCTCGCTGAATTTCCTTTTATAAAGAGTTCTGGGTTCACCTTCTGTGGGGTGTTTCATTTTTCATAAACGAAAGACACAAGAAAAGAAAGGTGACTACCTGAGAATGTGAAAAGCACCACAAGTGGATTCTGCAGATGAGCTAGAAATGACAGGTGAACATTGTGTCTTAAAGTCACCCCAGGGGATTCTCTCTCTGATGTGAAGGAAACAGCAGGGTCCATCCTTTCTGATTTAGTCTTTGACAGCCTGCTTTTCTGACAGTGGCTGCAACGTGCTAAGTGCTGGATTGGGAAAAGGATAACGTCTGAAGGGCGCCATTTGCCATTGGCAGGGGAAAAAAGTGGATCCTGAGGAGCTGCTGAGATGAAATATGCAAAAGATTGAAATTAGGACCCTCTCTCAAGAAGCAGTCTTATATTTAGCTTTGCAAACGTCAGAACCTTTACCCTGATGATAATGTTTTTGGAATGAATGAAGAGACTGAATTATAATGTGTCTCTTTGTAGATGTCATTCTAGTTAAGAACTAACACATTGTCACAGATATGAACTTTGGGGATTTAGCAATAGGGCTAACACGTCTTTAGTAGGCTGGCAAACAGATAGCAGTTATTTTCCAGCTGTTTTAAGCAAAACAAAGTATCTAATTCTGCGTTTGGAGAAATAGGGAAATAAGACCAAGTTTTTTCCTACAATTGCTCAGGGAAAATCATGGTTCATACCAAGAAAGTGTAAAAATGGAGTTTTACATCATTGTTAGAAGCACATATATATAGACTATTTACCTTAACAACAAAAATTCTCAAAAGGACAGAAATGTAGACATCAAAGTGGTGGCCAGGCGCGGTGGCTCACGCCTGTAATCCCAGCACTTTGGGAGGCTGAGGCGGGCGGATCACGAGGTCAGGAGATCGAGACCATCCTGGCTAACACGGTGAAACCCCGTCTCTACTAAAAGACATCAAAGTGGCAATAGGAAGATAGCTGTAACTCTAATTTTTATCTAATTTCTCCTCAAAGACAATCTAGAGATATCAGACAAATAGATTTGCCCCCTTGATTCTCTTAGGTCAAGTGTTTGAGACACAACTCCTGTTCCATTTCCTTTTTATAGATATAAAAGCATTTTTCCTCCAAACTCAGAGTTACATCGATACCTTGAATGAATTTATTTCCCCCAGGGTGCACGGTTTATTCTTGGAAGATAGTGTACTTAGACTCTTTCAACATAGCTATTAGCTAACTAACTATTTTATAGGATATGTCTTTTTTACCCCATAGTTTTTCTTCGAATAGGAATCAGTGAACTAGATGATATATTTAAGTGTGCAGCCAGCAGATGGTCAGGCTGAGATGAGAACATATGGTTGAATATATTGTTTGGTTCAATCTTCCATTGGCACAGAAGGCATATTCGTCTTAATAGTCCCCTTTAGCACCTGAGTCAAAAGGGTAAAATATTTCTCTCAACTCTAGAAAATCCCTATGACTATCATTGGAAGAACTTTACTATACCACATCTAAATAAAGATTTAAGTTGGGCATTTAAAAAAAAAAAAAACACTAAGTAAGTTTAGCACAAAGAGGTTTTTTTCCTTCTTTTTAAAATTAATTTTCTTAAGGCATATTTTACATACCATAAATTCACTAATTTTAGATATTTCAATTTCAATGAATTTTGACAAACATATGCAGTTATGTAGCCACCACTAACATCAAGGTATGGAACAGTTTTATTATCCCAAGAAGTGACCTTATTCCCCTTTTCGGTTGGTTTACTCCTATTATCTTTGCATCTAATAACCTATGAAATGTTTTCTGTTACTATAGTTTTGCCTTTTCTGGAATTTTATATAAACAGAATCATACCATTGGTAGTCTTTTGAATCTGGTTTCTTTCACAAAACAAAATATTTTTGAGATCCATTCACATTATGTGTATTGGTAGTTTGTCTTTTTTTTTCTTTTTCGTTTTTCTTTCTTTTTTTTTTTTTTTTTTTTTTTTTTTTTTGAGAAGCCTTGCTCTTGCTGCCCAGGCTGGAGTGCAATGTTGCGATCTTGGCTCACTGCAACTTCTGCCTCCTGGGTTCAAGCAATTCTCCTGTCTCAGCCCAGCCTCCTGAGTAGTTGGGATTACAGGTGCATGCCACCACATCTGGCTAATTTTTGTATTTTTAGGCTAATTTTTGAATTTTCATCATGTTGGCCAGGCTGGTCCTGAACTCCTGGCCTCAGGTGATCTGCCCGCCTGGGCCTCCCAAAATACTGGGATTAAAGGAATGAGCCACCGCACCTGGCCAGTTTGTCCCTTTTTATTGCTGAGTAATTTTTCATCATGTGGATATACAACAGTTTGTTTATACATTCACCAGCTGATAGACATTTGAGTTTCTTCTAGTTTTTTCCTATAATGAATAAAACTGCTATGAATATTCATGTACAAGTATTTGTGAATGTGAATATATATGTGTGTATATGTCTACACACACATATATACACATACATACATACATACATATATAATTCCCTTTGGTAAATACCTAGGAGTGCAATTGCTGTGTTGCATCAAATGTCTTCTTTTTGGTTTTAAGAATTTTATAAACCTGAAGTGAAACTCATATAACACAAATTAACCATTCTAAAGTGAACAATTCAGTAGCATTGTTCAATGCATTTACAATGCCATGCAACTACAAGCTGCAACCATTTCCAAAGCATTTTCATTACCCCAAAAGAAAACCTCATATCACTAATCAGTTATTTCCTACAACCCTTACCCCCATCCTCTAGCAACCACCAATCTGCTTTTTGTCTGTATGAATTTGCTTAATCTGGTTATTTCATGTAAATGGAATTGTTCAATATATAACCTTTCGTATATGGCTTCTTTCACTTAGCATAATGTTTTCAAGATTTATCGATGTTATGGATGTATTTTTTTTTGTTTGTTTTTTTAGAGATGAGGTCTCATTACATTGCCTAGGCTGGAGTGCAGTGGCTACTTACAGGCGTGATCATAGCACACTATACCCTCGAACTCCTAGGCTCAAGTGATCCTCCAGCCTCAGCCTCTTGAGTAGCTGAGACTAAAATTGCAAGGAATATTCTATTCTTTCTTATGGCTGAATAATATTCCATTGTATGTGTATACTATAATTTTGCTTATTCATTCACTCATTGATGAACATTTGAGTTATTTTCACCTTTTGAATATTATGAATTATGCTGCTATGAGCATTCATGTGCAAATATTTGTGTCTCTGTTTTTAATTCTTTTAACCATATGCTTAAAAGTGGAAATGCTGGTTATATTGCAATTTTATGTTTAAGTTTTTGAGGGAGCCCCAAACTGTTTTCCACAGAAGCTGAACCATTTTATATTCCGATCAGCAATCTAATAGGGTTTCAGTTTCTCCACATCCTTGCCAATGCATGTTATTTTCCTTTTTAAAAAAAATTACGGCTCTCCTAGTAGATGCAAAGTAGTATTGCATGTGACTTTGGTTTGCATTCTGCCAATGTTTGCTTCATATATTTTGGGACTGTATTTTTGGTACGTGTTTATAAGTTTTATGTCTTCTTCATGTGTTGATATTTTTACCAAATAAATAATGATTTTCTAAATCTTCTCTCACCATTTTTTATTCAAAATTGGTTTTGTCTGATAATACAGGCACCCCAGCACTCTTTTCATTACTACTTGCATGGAATATTTTTTTCATACTTTAACATTTAATCTACTTTTGTGTTTGAATCTAAAGTGGGTCTCTTGTAGACAACATATATTTGAATTACTTACTAAATTTATTCTGCCAGCCTCTGTCTTTTAACTTGTGGGTTTAATTCATTTATGTTTAAAGTGATTACTGGTAAGGAAATACTTACTTCTGGAATTTTGCTACTTGTTTTTATATGTTTTTCATTTTTTGTTGTTGTTGTTCTTCAGTTATACCAATATTGCCTGGTTTTGTGTTTAGTTACTCAGTGTATCATTTTTATTCCCTTCTCGTTTCCTTTTCTACATACTTCTCAGTTATTTTTTAGTGGTTGCCATGGGGATTAAAGTTAGCATCCTAAATTTATAACAATCCAGTCTGAATTGATACTAACTTTGCTTCTATAGCTATAAAACTCTATAAAACTATATACCTCTATAAAAACTTTGCTCCTATATAGCTCAATTTCCCCACCCTCTATGTATTTGTTATCATAATTATACCTTTATACCTATATGCCCATTAACAATAATATATAACTATTGTTTTATGGGTATGTCCTTTAGATTATATAGGAAACAAACAAACAAAAAAGAGTTACCAACCAAGAGTAATATCAACAATATTACTGACTTTTATATTTACCTATGAACTTACTTTTTCTGGAGTTTTTATTTCTTCATATAGCTTCAAGTTACTATCTAAAGTTTTTGCATTTTAACCTGAAAGACTCCCTTTAGTATTTCAGGTAGGGCAGGTCTACCAGTAATGAACTTCCTCAACTTTATATAATCAGCAGGAAATACACATTTGTTATTGTCAACCACTAAATTTTACAAATGTTTGTTAAGCATCATTATTAAAGCAAAACCTTTTTCAAAAATTGGTAGTAAGGATGGGATGCATTTCTCTGATGATTAGTGATATTGAGCATCTTTTTATATTTGTTGGCTGCTTGTATGTCTTCTTTTGAATCTAAAATAAAAGGTGAAATTTTAAAAAGAATGGCACGTAGCCATGACAACAACCTAAAATATAGGGCATTGGCTTTGGAGTGAGATAGTGAGGAAACTGTTGTAAATAACCTATAAATGGCAATCCATGGTATTTGGCGGTGAAGTACTTGGTAAAACTGAAACCTAATGAACTATTATTCTCACCATAAGTAATGATTTTCTAAATATTTTGTAACAATTTTTGACATAAAATCTGTTTTATCTGATATTAGTATGGACACCGTCCCATTTCTTTTTTGGTTACTACTTGCATGGAATACCTTTTCTCCATCTTTTCAACCAATTTTTCTCTTTGGATCTAAAGTGAGCCTCATCTATGCATTGGGTACAGAAGTTTTGATGCAAATTGTTGATAGGATGAGCTGATTATTACTGGTTTCATTTGGAGTGGTGCCTCGAGAGGAACATAGAAAAAAAAATCAGAATTGAAAAGGAATATAGAATGATCAGAAACTCTAGAATTTAAACCTTCTAGAAGGTAAAAAAAAAATTATTTTTTATCTTCACAAGCTGAAGATAAAGAAATATTTTGAGTTTAAAGGCTAAGACTCAGCTTCATGTTTAAATCCCACATCAGGGACTCAATTTTAAAGAAATGGCTCCACAGCAAACTCAAAATGTGGATGTCCTTGTCACATCTTTGGTTAGAAACTCTAAATGGCTTAATATGAGGCTCAGTAGATCATTATAGTTGGCCAAAATGGCTCCTATACTGGAGATGAAGGGTATAATATCACTAGAGGAAGATATAGCCAAAGGACCTAGAAATGAGAGAGAGAGAGAGAGAGAGAGAGAGAGAGAGAGAGAGAGAGAGAGAGAGATTGAGATTCTGCAAAAGGAATTGTGGCTGTGACTTTTGACATACCGGGCTGACAGGATCAAACTTATTGCCTAAAAAAAAATTACAAAAGTATATCAGGCTGAATTTAAGAATGAACAATGAAAGAGAACATTGGGGTTCCAAATTTATACAGGCAAGAAACAGGCTTAGGAAGCTGGTTAAGTTCTAAGAAAGTTATATTCCCTGACGGTCTTTTCAGATGTGGCCAAAGAAGAAGAAAGAGAAGATATTACAAAGGGTAGACTGAAGAACCATGTTGAACAATGGACTACGGAGTTACTCCTAGAAGTTGTATCTAGGATCTAATCAGGGTGTATTTACCACTCTCAGTGGGATTTGTGCCCTCAATTCTTTTCCAAATGAGGATGTTTACTGCAGTTAACCTATTTCTTTTGATTTTGTGTATGTGACTTGACATATATGCAAGTAGATGACTTCCCACTTTAATTCGTAAGTCTCTAGATCATGAGTTGCCAAATTTCAGTCTAATATAGATACTGTCATAAGATCCTAGACTTTGATTCTGATTGAATATGAATCTTGGAGTATTGTTGATTTGCATCTAGGAGTGAAAATTGTAACAATAGGGCACACTGTATTATATTGTTGGGGTAAGCAAACTATAAGCCATGGACTAGCTGGAACATAGCTATACTTTTGTGATGCTCTTTGCTGTTTGACTCTTTAAGGAAAAAGTTTGAAGACCTTTGGTGTATTGTATTATTTGTCAAAAAATATTTTCCTTTTCCCCCTCCCCACCCAACTAATGCCATGTGAGCAGAGTGGAGATACTTCCCTGATCCATTATCTTTGTGTTTGATCATGTGATTTGCTTTGGCCAGTTGAATGTGGATGAAAAGGTTAGTATACTGGTTCTAATATGAAGCGCTAAGAGGCATTGCACATTTCTCTTCACTTCACTTGTACTTAGACCACTTACTATGACAGAAATATATACTGGGTAACTACTGGGTCCAAAATGAGAAAATACATCAAATATATCTCAGCTAAACTTTAACTTGGGCTAAGCCCAGATGATCCTCACTAAGCTCTGCAAAGACCAAATGCACCTGCAAAAAGATCTATGACAAACGAAAGAATATTTGTTTTTATAAGCCACTGTGTTGTATGTAATAAAAAATAAATATTTTGTCTTTATAGACAATTCCTGTTCCTGGCACAAAGCTCCTAAGATCCCTGGAACTTACTGTCTTTTATATGCTAATGATATATCTGATGAGGGTACCCTAGATGGCTTCATGGTGTGAGCTCGTCACCAGAAAATCCTGTCATGTGATTAGAAAGTTAGAACTTTCAGCCCCACATCCCAGCATCTGGGGAAGGGAAAGGGCTGGAAATTGAGTTCAGTCATCAGTAGCCAATGATTTAACCAATCATGCCTTCATAATGACACCTCCATAAAAACTCTTGAACAATGAGATTCAGAGAGCTTCTGGGTTGGTGAACACATTGATGTGCCAGGAGGGTGGTAAGCCCAGAGAAGGCATAAAAGTTCTCCATCTCCCACCCCCTCTACTTCCTACCAATATTCTGCCCTATGTATCTCTTCCATTTAGCTGCTCCTGAGTTGTATATTTTAAAATAAACCAGTAATTGTAAGTTGAGCACTTTTCTAATTTTCTGTGAGTGGTTCTAGCAAAAAGGAAGTGATCATGGGAACCCCTGAATTTGTAGCCTTCTGAGAAGTATGGGTAGCCTGAGCACCCCATTTATGGCTGATGTTTGAAGTGGGGTCAGTCTTGCAGGACTAAGCCTTTAACCTGTGGGGTCTGCATTAACCCTGAGAGTTGGTGTCACAATTGAATTTCCAGGGAATTATTGAACACCCAGTTGGTGTCTGATAATTAGTGTGGAAAAATGAGACATATTTAGTGTTGAAAGAGAAAAGACCACACAATGAGTTTTGGGGGATGTTTGTAACATAGTGTTGTTGCAACATAAACCTGACAAATGCAAAACAAAACAATTTTCCACATAGAATTTCAAAAGAAAACTGTATATTAAAGACATTTCATTCACCATAAATTTAGGCATAAATTTCCAGTGTTTTAATATGATTTGATATACATAGATTTATGCAAGTCTAGCTGGATGGTTAGTTAAAAAGGCAAACTTATAGGAGCTCCTAAAAGTTTTACCTCATTAACACAACTAAGACTCTGTTGTACAAATGTTTTGCATAAATAATGAAATAATACTTAAAACTATTTTTGTAATTTTTATCTTAGAGTCACTAAATTTAAGAGATCCTTATTCAAGACTTTTGTTTTTTAGAAGAGAACAAAGAGACTGTGAGAGCAGTATATATCAACCCAGCAAAGATTGCTGAGTAGTGAAACAACTTGGTAGAGAGAAGGCAAATTTCTAATTTATGCCTGAGGCATAAGGCATGAGCCATGATGTTTTATATGGAACCTACTCTACTATATGATATATTTAGTAGATAATCGCCCTGATTTCCTTTGCCTGTTATATCTTTTAAGTGTTGTCTGCATGAGATCCTTTTTTTCTGATATATTGTAGGTTTTTATTGAATCTTAGGGGACATTTTGACAGGTAACTGTTAGTCCCCAAAGCAAAGTATGATGGAGGTCTGGCTTAACTGGGAAAGATCCTAATTGCAGATGACTCTGAGCTATGATTATCTAACTCCAAGTATACTTTCCTGTGACATGGCCTAGAGAATCCCTTATGAAAAAAGTTCCAGATAATTGTCTATATACAAGAAGCTCCTTTAAAGTCAACATTCTTGGCCTGGTGCGGTGGATCATGCCTGTAATCCCAGCACTTTGGGAGGCCGAGGCAGGTGGATCACGAGGTTGGGAGATAGAGACCATCCTGGCTAACACGGTGAAACCCTGTCTCTACTAAAAATACAAAAAAAAAATAGCCAGGCGTGATGTCGGGCGCCTGTAGTTCCAGCTACTCAGGGAGGCTGAGGCAGGAGAATGGCATGAACCTGGGAGGCGGAGCTTGCACTGAACCGAGATGGCACCACTGCACTCCAGCCTGGGTGACAGAGTGAGACTCTATCTCAAAAAAAAAAAAAAAAAAAAAAAAAAGTCAACATTCTCAGTAGCAATGAAAATTATATTCACTGTCCAGAAATCCCTCAGAAGAAACAGGAATGATGAAATCAAATTTAGCCTTTCCAAAAAGTTCCTCATTATAAGTTTATTCTATATTGAATGGAAATTGCTATGAATTTGATGTGGCATGGATTTCATTTAAGGCATTATAATTAATGAAGAATCAACGTAGCCTATTAAAAAAGTGACTTTAACCAAACAACTGGGGGCGTATCTTAACAGCATTATGGAACTGAAAGAGAACAAACATTTGTTGAATATCTGAGCTGAATATTGTATACCTTTAGAGTGAAACTTCTGAGTGTTTGTTCTAAGGTATAACTCATGTAAAATACACTGAAATGTAAGCATTAGTGACAAGTAATAAGTGAGTCTTGATTTTGGAAACCCATCCTCCCTAATTTAGTCCACAAATAGATGTACTAAAAGGTCTGAATGAAGAGGGTCACATCTAACCACTTTTTTATAGTTGCAAATTTTGAGTGTGCTCTATATCCGGTGCTTAAGGATGAATTCATGAACAAGGTTTTCTGCTCTTTGAATTCTATGGAAACCTCTTTGCTCCATCAATGAGGTGTCAGTCTAGTTTTAACAGCCTGCCAGTAGTTTAAAAAAATCTTTTTTCTTCTCTTCGAAACAGTTCTATTAATCTCATACATATTTCTTTAGCTTGGGACAACCACTGTGGTTCCCCTGGGGGAATATATTTCAGCTCCCAATGCAGGGGCTACTCACTGTGAGAAGAGCCAGGCCCTAGTTTGGCAGCTGGGATTCTTCCCAAGTATTGCTAAGTGGCATCTGCTGTGGAGTTGCTCTGTAATAGCTGCTCTTCTGAGACTTAAGAATTCATTATTTTCAAGAAGTCTATGAGAACCAAAACTGAAATCTGTCAGGTTCATTTTCCTCTTCAGAAATCCAGAGACCTTTGCAGACCAAACAGAACACACCATTGTTCTTGTTAACTTGCTACTGTTCCTCTGTGTCCTCTGCTTAGTGCAGCCTGAGTCAACCATTGTCTCCACCATGGTCTTGGAGCCATGTCCTTAGCGCCCCCTCTAGGTTCCATGCAGAGTGCCAACAATCAGCCCTCCATTCCTTGAGCAGAGGGAATTTATTTGCTCTTATGTCCAAAGGCAATCTCATATCTCAAAGACCCTAAAGGGAAAGGCCAGAGAGGCACTTCTCCTGCCTGAATCTCAAGGGCTTTGCTGCATATACCCTCCTGTGCGTAAAAGGGAGTCCTGGGATCTTTATTTTCTGTCTCAGTGGTTCTCTCCATCTGCTGTGAGATACAGCCAGGACATCTGAAGTGAGGCCAAACCCAGCTAGTTTGGCTGATTTTAAGCAGGTGAGAGGTTACTTTTTACCTAAAAACAAGCTTTAATATTATAGTTTGAAACTGGCATGCAGTCTCCATGGCTGGAGGCTACTTTATTCCTCTGACATAGATGACTGAGAAGCCTTGGAACATAAATATATGCAATAAGCCAATAATTCTGCCTGCCTTTCTGCTGCTCCTACAGGGTATCTCAGTGCTGGCAAACAGAAGGGTAATGGGAATTAGAAGGAGGGGGAAAACAGCAATAAAAATATAAATCAAAGAAAGAAGGAAATCCATTTGCTCCTTGGCAGCAGAGACAGTGCTCAGCTAATCCATGCTGAGTGCAATCCAATACTCCTTTATATAATCCTGTGCCGGTGGAAGAAAATTAAAGTTTAATGCAATAACAGCTGACACAAATCACTTTTGTTGCCCAGAAGCAGATTAAAGAATAGTTAAAATCATACAAATCTAATTTCTTTTTTTTTGTTGTTGTTGTTGTTGCTTTATTCTGTAACATCTTGATGCTTTAATCCTTAGCATCAGTTTTTTATTATTAAACATATATTACCAACATAAGAAAGATTGTGGGAAAAACAGTGACAGCCAGGAAATGATTTGTGCTCAAATGGTACATGTTAAAGCTCTTTCAAAATCCATAAATTTTTCATAGGTTCATAGAGGTCCATGCCTTTAATCAATTCGTGTCAAGGGGATTTTAAAATAAGCATAAAGGTAATGGAATGCTATCAATCATAATTGGGGCTGGAAAGAACCATCACAGCCCATCACCTACTGCTCTTGCATTTTGTGTGTGTGTGTGTGTGTGTGTGTGTTATGTGCACATATGTGTTGGCATGGTGAATTTCTGTTTTCTATTTTTGATTACTGCCATCAATGGGACAATTTGAGGACTTTATGTACAGATAGACATGAATTTAAAAATAAAACTTAATTGTGGCTGCAATTTCTTCCTTTCTTGCCCCCTTTATAATAATTACTATCTCTGTGGTGATAGTGGCTTGTCTCATCTGTGCAATAGACTTGCTTCATCAGAACAAAAGCATTTTCAGATATAAAGGTTTCCCACTGTTTAATGTACATAAAATGGACTTACCTGGATACAAGAGCCACAAAGGGTTTAGTATTCCCCTGCCCTATCCAAAGACCTACAAACAATATCATAGAAGGAAAATTCATGCAAGTTGCTTCATAACGAAATTTTGATAAGATAGAGAAGCTTTTGCAGAAATTTCTGCTGGAATTAAGTCAAACTTTTGTTTTCATTCTGTGAGTTCCCAGTAATACTAGGTGTTTTCCATACAGAGTTTTGAAATAATCTCTATTCCATTTCTTAGGAACTTTGTGGCTAATATGAATTACCCATATTCAGTTCATAATGTCAACAAGGGATTTCCAAGGAAAGATCGTTCTAAATGTATGCTTTATTTATCCTATCAGTAGAATTTTTTTCGCTTCTTAAGCAAAATCTGAATATGTGTATGTGTGTATGCGTGTGTTTTAGCTTTTATGATGGAAAGTTTCAAACATAAAGGTATGGAGTATGGTGTCGCCTGACTTGAATAATTACTGACTAATGTCCAATTTTGTTTCATCCATATTTTATCCATTCTCCTCACCCCCTGATTATTTTGAAGCAAATTTCTGTTATCATTTATAATACTGTAAATATTTCAGCATATATCTCCAAGGAATTCTTTTTCAAAATATGACCATTACACAACTTAGAAATTCACAATAATGTCTAAATATCATTAAATATCCAGTCATCTGTTCAAGTTTCCATGATTCTCTCATAAATGCTTATTTTTAAAATGTGTTATATTTGCTCATATCAGGATTGAAATAATTTTCCCAATTACAATAGGTTGATATATGTCTTAAATAGAATAGGTTGATATATGTCTTAAATAGACATCGTAGTGGTGTGAAGAAGCACTGTCCAGATTCCCATTTATTGAATGACTTGTTGTCCAGCTACTGGGAGTTCAGCAGTCAACTTCTAGCTCTCGGACCCTTCTGAATTGGCCCAGCTGCAGAAAGCTGCATCACTCTAGGGTAAACCATTCCTGGGACAGCCAAATCTAATAAATAATTGCAGGAAGGATATAAAGTCCCAGCCATTTAGTCCACTCTGGGACACATTCATGTCATGTACAATTGAGAGCTTCCCGTGGGTTTGGCCAAGGCTTTGTGGGCCTATACTGTAGTTTGACTTCTCTCTTTGACCAATCCTTCTTTCTCCTCCTCATTTGCACAGATATGGATCCCTAATCAACATCTAGCATGCTATATTCCATTTCATCATTTGCTTCCAGAGAAGGTAACTTGTGATAGATGTATTTCCAGAGATATTTTATTGTCATGTTTTATTCTAGTGAAACAAACTATAATGGATCTTCCTATTACAAACTTATAGTCAGTTTCAAATGTAATTCCTTCAGACTTATAATAAAGTGCAATGTATTTGATAAATGGCAGAAACTTTCTGACTCAGATAGAGCATTTTGGGGTTACTTTCTCTGGATAACTTGAATAGGAATTTAAAAAAGAAAACCTTTCCTATTTCCTGCTGCAATGCCTGAATATATCAACTTGATACCTTCAGTAACAATGCCCATGGCAAAGAGAGCATGTCATCATTCAGCTGTTCCTTTCTTAAGAAGAGAGAAAAGGGTCTTTTTTTGATAGATTTGATACTTTATTTGCACTGGATTGGATTTGACTCTAAAAACATAGTATTATGACTGGGGACTGAGTAGTGGTAGGGTGATTATTTCAAAATATAGTAGAAGAAATGGAACATAAGAAAACAATAGAATTACAGCCACACTACAGCATTGCTGATGCTTCAAACTGCATCTAAAATTAGGAGGATGGGATTAAGCAGATGAGAAATAACTCATTGTTAAAAATAAGAAAAAGACATTTTGCTAAGAAAGTATGGTTGGAAAGTGTTTATTGTTTTTCTTTAGTGCTGCAGGCTAGTTTGAATTTTCATAAAATTTATTAGTTTTTTTAAACATAAAAGTGCAAGGGAGAAATGACCTTTAATTTCACCGTCCAGATAGTTCTTCTAGCAAAAAAAGAAAAAGTATATATAACAATCAATTATTCAAGAGACGAAGAAGGACATTATATATTAATGAAAGTTTCAATACAGTAAGAAGGTATAATAATTATAAACATTTAAACACCTAATGACAGAACATCAAACAAAGCAAAAACTGATGACATTCAAGGGGAAAATATACAGTTCTACAGTAATATCTGGAGACTTCAACACCCCACTCTCAAAAATGGATAGACCAACTATTTGTAAAATGATTAAGGAAACAGAAGATTTAATTAATGTAATAGATGTGCATTCTTCTCAAGTGCACATGGGGCATTTTTTCAATTTAGACCATGTGTTAGGCTGCAAATTCAGTCTCAATAGATTTAAACAGATATCATACAAAGTATCTCCTCTGACCACAACAGAATGAAGTTAAAAATCAGTAACAGAAATAAAACTGAAAAATTCACAAATTTGTAGAAATTGAATAACACACTCTGAATTAATAGATCAAAGAAGAAATAAAAAAGGAATCAGAAAATACTTAACAACACATTAAAACAAAACCATAACATAGCCCAATTTATGGGACACAGCAAAAGCAGTGCTAAGAACGATATTATTTCTATGAGAACTTATATTAAAAAATAAAAACAGTTTAAAATTAACAACCTAACTTTACAACTTAAGGAACTAGGGAAAGAAGAACAAAGTAACTCAAAACAGAAAGGAGGACATAAAGACTAGCGCAGAGATCAATGAAATAGAGAATAGGAAAAACAATAGAGAAAAATCAATAAAACCAAAAAGTTGGTTCTTAGAAAATATGAACAAAAGTGAAAACCTTTAGCTAGAACTAAGAAAAAAAAGAGAAAAAATTCAAATAACTAAAATCAGAAATAAAAAATGGGGACATTACTAACATTTCTACAGAAATAAAAGAATCATAAGAGAGTACAGTGAACAACTGTATGCCAACATGTTGGATAACCTGGATGAAATGGACAAATTTGTGGAAACGCAAAACCTACCAAGGCTAAATCATGAAGAAATAGAAAATCTGAATAGATATGAATTTGTAAAAAGATTGAATCAATAATAAAAAATCTACCAACAAAGAAAAGCCTTAAACCTAATGGCTTCACTGGAGAATTCTACTGAACATTTAAAGAAAATCTAATGCCACACCTTCTCAAGCTTGTCCAAAAAAATTGAAGAGGAGGGAGAACTTTCTAACTTATGAGGCCAGCATTACGCTGATATCAAATCCAGACAAAGACACCACAAGAAAACTATAGACCAATATCCTCTGTGAACATTGATGCCAAAATTTTTAACAAAATATTAACAAGCTGACTTCAGTAGCATATTAACAAGAGTATACACCACAACTAAGTGGAATTTATTCCTGGAATACAAGGATAGTTCAACATACAAAAATTGACCAATATAATGCACCACATTAACAGAATGAAGGAAATATGTCAGGTGATTATATCAACTGATGCATTTGACAAAATTCAACATCCTTTCATGATAAAACACTCAATAAATTAAGAATAGCAGGAAACTGCCTAAACATAATAAAAATCATATATGAAAAACCACAGCAAACACTGGTTAAATTATGTTTAGCCTAAAGCTGGCTACAGCTGCCTAAAGCTGCCTCCTGACATCTTTTATGTTTGGCCAGAAGGTTTCTCTGTACATGGTGAATGGAAACCTAACTGGATGTATAGCATACCGTAACCTACTCTTGTAACCTCAATGTGCCAACCACTGAGTTTTGGCCAATCCAAGGTGGCCAACTGTTCATACCATGTTCAAATAAGGCAAATACAGGAGTGTCATCAATCTGGCTGTTTCTGTGTCTTATTTCTCTTTGCTGTACATCATTTTCCTTTTTCTGTCCACAAACCTCCTTTGATCATATGGCAACACCGGAGCCTCTCTGTACTTATTCTGGACTTCCCAATTGATGGACTGTTCTTTGCTCAATTAAACTCTGTTACATTTAATTTGCCTAAGGTTTTTCTTTTAACACGTCATACTCAATGTGAAGAGTTGAAAGCTTTTCCTCTAAGGTTAGGAACAAGAAAAGGATGCTCACTCTCACCACTTCTACTCAACATGTTACTGGAAGTCCTTGCCAGAGCGATTAGGAAAGAAGAAAAGGCATTCAAATTGGAAATGAGGAAGTAAAATTATTTTCATTCACAGATAATGTCTTTTATGTAGAAAACACCAGAGATTCCACAAAAAAACTGTTAGAAATAATAAGTGAATTCAGCAAAGTAACAGGGTACAAAGTCAACACCCAAAAATCAATTGCATTTTTAAAATATACTAACCATGAACAATCTGAAAAAAATTAAGAAAACAATTTTATTTACAGTAGTGTCAAAATGAATAAAATACTTAGGAATTAACTAAGGAGGTGAAAGACTTATACAATGAAAATTATAAAACATTGCTGAAAGTAGCTAAAGAAGAAATAAATAAATGGAAACACATCCCATGTTTATGGAAAGGAAGACAATATTGTTAAGATGTCAATACTATCCAAAGTGATCTACAGATTCAATGAAATTCCTATCAAAATCCCAATGATATTTTTTGCAGAAATAAAAAAGTGCATTATAAAATTTAAGTGAAATTTCAAGAGGCCCTGAATAGCCAAAACAATCTTGAAGAAGAACAAACTGGCAAGATTACTCTTGTTCTTTTCAAAACTTACTACAAAGCTACAGTAAGCAAAATAGTGTGATACTGGAATAAAGACAGACATATTGACCAATGGAATAGTATAAAGAGCTCAGACATAAACCCTTATGTGTATGGTCAGATGACTTTTGACAGGATGCCAAGACCATTCAATAGGAAAAGAAGAGGTTTTTCAGCAAGTAGTGTTGGAAAAACTGTATATCCACATATAAAATAATGAAATTGGACCCTTACCTATTACATATACAAAATTAACTCAAAGTAGAACACAGGCCTAGATGTAAAACCTAAAATATAAAACTTTTAGAAAAAGGCAAAAGCTTTGTGGCATTGAATTCTGCAGTAATTTCTTGAATGTAACATCGAAGACATAGCCAAAAAAAAGAAAAAATGGACAAATAGGATTTCATTAAAATTAAAACATTTTGTACATCAAAAGACATTATCAACAGAGTAACAAATCAACCCACAGAATGAGAGAAAATATTTATAAATCATGTATCTGATAAGGGGTCCACACCCAGAATATATAGGCAACTCTTAAACACAAACAACAACAAAAACTGATTCAAAAATGGGTAAAAGACTTGAATAAACATTTCTCCTAAGATAATCAGTAAGCACATGAAAAGATGCTCAACATCACTCATCATTAGAGAAATACAAATCGTAACTACAATGAGATACTACCTCACACCCATTAGAACGGCTACTATCAAAAAACCAGAAAATAACAAGTGTTGGTAAGGATGTGGAAAAATTGGAACTCTTGGGCACTGTTGGTGGGCATGTAAAATGTACGGCCACTATGTACCTTTATGGAAGTTCCTTAAAAATTAATATAGAATTACCACATGATATAGCAATTCCATTTCTGGATATATTCCTCAAAATAAGAAGCAGGGTGTTACAGATATTTGTACACCCATGTTTATAGCAGTATTATTCACAGTAGCTAAAATATGGAAGCAACCCACGTGTCCATGGACAGAAGTATGGATAAGCAAAATATAGTATACACGTAAAAGGGACTATTACTCAGCCTTAAAAAGGAAAAAATTCTGACACCTGCTGCAACATGGACAAACTTTGACGAGATTGAAATAAACCAGTCACAAAAAAAGACAAGTATTATATGATTCCACTGAGATGAGGTAGTTAGAGTAGTCAAAATCAAAGAGACAAACAATGGAATGAGGGTGCCAGGGCTGGAATGATAGTAGTTGCGGAAGGAGAATGGGGAAATACTGTTTAATGAGTGCAGAGTGTCAGCTTTACAAGCTGAAAAGATGAGGAAGATTGATAGTTGTGATGGCCACATAACATCATAAATGTATTTAATACCACTGGACTATATACTTAAAAATGGTTAAGATGGCAAATGTTGTTATGTGTATTTTATCACAATAAAAATAATAAATTTTTAGAAAGCAGTTTTATAAAGCAAAATTTACAATTCAAAGAATAAAGAAAGACATAATATGGAAAGGAAAGCCTTCCTCTCCTTTAAGTATCTATCCATAAAAGAAGCCACTGTTACATCCTGGCCAACATGGTAAAACCCCATCTCTACTAAAAATACAAAAATTAGCTGGGCATGGTTGCACGTGCCTGTAATCCCAGCTACTCAGGAGGCTGAGGCAAGAGAATCACTTGAACCAGGGAGTCAGAGGTTGCAGTGAGCCGAGATGGTGCCACTGCACTCCAGCCTGGCAACAGAGCAAGACGCTATCTCAAAAATATAAAAAATAGAAACCACTATTAACAGTTTCTTATTAACATTTTCAGAAAAGAAACTTGAGCATATATCACTGTGCATGTCTGTTTGCATTTATGTGTTTAGTATTTAGCTATCTGTCTCTGTGTATGAAATATGCATATATTGTTCTCTCTTGATTATAGTGCTAAAATAAACTACCTACCTAACCTAACTACAGTTAACCCTTGAATAATGCTGAGATTGGGGTGCTGATCTTTGTGCAGTCAAAAATCCATGTATAGGCCGGGCACGGTGGCTCACGCCTGTAATCCCAGCACTTTGGGAAGCCAAGGTGGGCTGATCACTTGAGGTCAGGAGTTTGAGATCAGCCTGGCCAACATGGTGAAATCCCATCTCTACTAAAAACACAAAAATTAGCCGGGCATAGTGGTGGGCGCCTGTAATCCCAGCTACTCAGGGAGGCTGAGGCAGGAGAATCACTTGAACCCAGAAGGCCAAGGTTGCAGTAAGCTGAGATCTTGCCATTATACTTCAGTCTGGGTGAGAGAGTGAGACTCCATCTCAAAAAAAAAAAAAAAAAAAAATCCATGTATAACTTTTGACTCCTTAAAACTTAACTACTAGTAGCCTACTGTTGACCAGACGCCTTACTGATAACATAGTCAATTAGCACATATTTTGTATGTATGTATATTCATTACGTAGACGTTGATGGTCTTTATCCTTGTCATCTTCATGTTGAGTAGGCTGAGGAGGAGAAGAGGAGGGTTGGTCTTGCTGTCTCAGGAGTGGCAGAGGCAGAAAAGATGGAGGAGGTAGAAGGGGAGGCAGGAGAGGCAGACACACTTAGTATAACTTTTATTGAAAAATGTCTGCCTATAAGTCAACTGCACGGTTCAAACCTATGTTGTTTAAGGGTCAATTATACTTACCGTGTTATCCTAGATGTATTGATCATTAATCCAAAACAAACAAAACAGCAAAGAATAAAGAAAAGTCTCATCGTTGATTTTAAGGATTATTTCCTATTCCACTTTGCTCTTAATTTAGTTGGCATGTTGTTACACAATATTCCTACAGTTTGGCTCTTGGGAAACTGTGATAAATCACAAACCATAAATCCTGAGTTGGTATTTATGGATTTTGGCAGTAAGTTGGTATCTCTTAACTAGCTGTAAGGGAATTATCTGAGGTGAGAATATCACAAAGTAAACAGTGTAAAAGTGAATTGAGTTTTTCCTCCCTCTCTTGTCAACCTACTCTAAGGCTAAAGTACTGCCTCTGTCTTCCCTCACTCAGCCATTCTAAATGGTAAGGGAGTTGTGCAGGGCTGATGGTAACACCTGAAGGTAGTTTAGTTTAGGAAAGTGTCACTTACTGTGTCCTTTCTCCCAATCATCTCTTTTCTTTCTTTAGAGAGGGACTGTATATATTTCAAGCTTCTCTACTTGTCTGTAACCTTAGTGGCCCATTTCTTTAATCTCACACAGGTGATACTGTGCATGTAGTTTTTTCATCCTCTTCCTCCTTTGCTTCTTTTCCCCTAGTTCAATCTGTTCTTAATCACAATAAATATACAGAGCTTGCAATATTTATATTAAAGAAAATAAAATGCATGCATTATACACACACACACGCACACACATATACAGTAAAAGAAAGCAGTTTTAAACTCTAAACAGCTACACAGAAATATGGCACTCTTAAGCTGTGTTTCACATACTCCATGAATTAGAGAAAATTTACTGCTGTAATGATTTAGTCAGAAAAAAAGTTGTGTTACAGCCAATACCCTTATAAAGTAATGAGGCCACCCATGGTAAATATTTATGGAATACCTACTGTATGTTGTGTGCTGTTTTAGAAACTTGGGAATACAGCAGTGAATAAGACAGAAATCATTTTCAAATTCTCTTGTTTGTGTACATGTATTTGGGTATTAGAGATGAGCATTAACATTTGTTCTCACTGTCTCTGTCTGGGGCACTTAGATTCCACTATAGCAAGCCACTGTTCAAAAGGCCCACATATTTGGTTTGATAATGGCATGGTATACTACCTGAAGTACGACTCACATGCCTCTTTATTGTCTTGCTTCTAAAGACTTCTTAGATTTTATATTTTTCTAAGCAACTTTTGGGAGACAACTCTCTATGGGTCTTTTGTGTTTCTGCATGTCTTAACAAGAGAGGCACTTACTGCCCTTTATTTGGAGTGGGCTTTATATAGAGAAGGAGGTTTATATAGAGAAGAGCCCTTGTAGATAGGGCTAGTATCTCCCTCTGCAGCCAAGGGCAGGCATGCTTACTGCTCATTATGAAAGATTCAAGTTCCCTAAGCTCAGGGTTCTTCTTTTGTAATGCAGCCCTCTGTGTGCACATGTGTCATCTGGCCTCCTTCATGTCACCCTGTGGGAACTGGGTTTATAAAACTATTGCAAAAATGCTGATACTCTGGCTACTGCTATTGTTGTGAGTTATAAACTATCCTTCATCTATGGCCCGGGAATCTTGTGTCTTCTGCTCTCAACCATGAAACTATGGCAGGGTAAGTTCTTCACATGCAAGCAGGGTAAAATCTCAGAGCCTTCACCGTTCCTGATGGAAATTTTACCAGGAAAGTTATGTTAAAATGAGTGCTATTCCAAATATGTTGTTGGTGAATGAGTATTCACCTCTCCAGAATTTAATAGAGAATGAGGCAGGGATAGAAAGGGGTGATGTTCTTTATGCTCCAGTTCTTGAAAAGCAGGGCCATATGCCCCACACTTAACAGAGTGGAGCCAGAGCTGTGGGGACAAAAGAGAATGTATCTCCTTTGGCACCAATCATTTTTGGAATGACTATTTTTATGTACATTTAAATGAAATATATTCTTTAATTTGGTGCCTTCTAAAACACAAATTATTAAATGTGATTCTAACTTTCTTCAGGATGCAAGGCCCTCATTACAAACACAATTTGCTGTGTTAGACTAAAGCCGTGCTCACTGCTCTTCAGATGTCTTACGAAGGAACAAAGCTGCCGCCCCCTTCCTAGGTGGTGGGCGTCACTTCACCAGGATGCAGCCTTGTTCTCTTGCTACTTTTCATCTTCAGAGCTATGTTTCTGGGTTAGGAAGCTGAATTTCACGCAGATCTCTGGGCCCCATTCTCACATGAAGAAGACAGAAACTTCTCTTGTGTAGTAAATTGCATTGCGCTAGCTTTATGACCATTCAGCACTTTGGGACTTTTACACTCTAGGCTGTATCTTCCAGGTAGATGTGGAAGATATAATGTTTTATCTCTATCATTTTCTACATGTCTGTCTCTCTTTTCCAAGTTTTAAAGATTGTCTTGTGTATCTTTATTAATTAATCATAGAGTGAATCACTTATCTGTGTATACTCTAATGGCTATTTCCCAGTGGGTATGACAATCTCGTGCTAATTACTAATTTGCTTGTTTTCCGTGATGATTATTCCCTTGATGTCTTCAAACAGTGCTTATTTATAGGTATTTCACTAATAAAAGTTATATTAATTATATTAGTATATTGTTTCATATATTTTATAAAACATTAATTCATTATATGACATCTATAACATAAAATAAGTATGCATGCTATAAAATAACACTATATTCCTACATGTAACTAAAGATAATATGTATATATTTATGTAAATTCAGATCATAAACATCTATAGGTAAAAAAAATTATATATACATATCTACCTAGATGGATATACAACATAGGAAGGTGGATTTTGCTCTGGTGACAAAGTAGCCTTCAAATCTCAATGGTTTAAATAACAAAAAGTAACTTCTTGTTTACACACTATGTCTAACATGACTGTGAGGGTCCACACAGCCCTCAGGATGTGACAGGTCCTGTTCTGCAGTTACATATTTGAGGTCTCTCAGGAGAGCAGGGCAGGCCTCTCAAGTAGGTCTGAAATGGCATGACAGAGCCATGAAAAGATACTGGCTTGGGTTTTTATTGAGGCGAGAAGGTGGGACCAGGTAAACATTCACCTGCATGTGCTTGGGCTGGGGCTTGCATGATTCAAATCTTTCTCCGTGCTGCCAAAAGAGGAAGCACCAGGCTTTCCTGTCAGCTTTCCCAGTTGCAGGGCACAAGGGGAAGAGCAAGAGTGAGGTTTAAAAGCTGCCAACAGTCAAACATCAGAAAATGGAGTCAGATGCCTCATTACGATGCTGAATAATTGAAAGTGATGGGGTCTTGTGGAATCTCCCTGAGGCATCGGTTGAGGGTCAGAGGAAAGGCGACATTTTGCAGCAAAAGAAAGGGAAGATGAGAGAGCACATGTCAAGTCCCCTTTATGGCAGAAGGGCTTCAGAAACAGCTTGCGACACAAAGGTCTGGCTTTCGGTTTTCTTGTTAGACTTGATCCATAAGTCAGTGCATGCCCTTGTTTCTATTACTACTTAAGTGAGTTCACAAAGTTGGAGAGATTCTAAAAAGGGCTTTAGTTTTATTAAAGGTCTTTCCAGTAGATAACCACCCTATTAGCCTCTATCTAACTAAGCAAGGACAGAGAACTCCAGTCTGTAGGTCTTGGGTATAATGCCTCGACTGACCAGCCGTAAGATGAGACCCCCGCACTAAAGCATCAGAAGCAGAGAGTAATGGGGCTCGCGGAGAGCTGGCACATTAGGCCAGAAGCTGAGGGGTGAAAGGCATCGTGGTGTCTGCAAGTACATTATGAACCAATCGCACGCATCTGGATAGGCACTAGTGTCTTTCTCAAATAAACTATTTCATTTAACATTTAATTAGCCATGTAAAATAGTTCAAAGGCTCACAGTAGAATTATTCAAAGAAAGAAACCTAAGTTAGGAGAAAGGAGATTTTAAATAGGAAACCACATGAGTAGTATAAAATAAAATATGTCTCCTTCTCTCCCATAGTGTTTAAAGGTTATTTTCCCATATTTTAAGGCCTTCAGCTTTTTGCGTTAAACTGAAGTTTTATAAGAAGACTGTATTAGAACAAGAATGATACATCTCCCCACCAACACGCACTTCATCTTATGTGTGTTGTTACAAATTATGAATTTATTTAAGGCTGTTTGCCAAATCTAGCTAATAATGAAAATTACCTGGAACCCGTTTCTAAAAAAATAAATTCCCAAGCATCACCCAGACCTACTTCATCAGAATGTCCAGGAGGGAAGTTTGCAGATGTGTATTTTTAACGGGTAGTGCCCACATGATTCTGACAGTAGCCAATTTCGGATGCTCCTCCAACATGTGGCATGGTGTTGGCCCTATATTGGATGGACAAGGTCTCTGCTGTCTGCTAAGTAAAACCTGGGGCAGTACAGTAGAAAGACATCAGGTTTTAGAAAATAATAACTGTCCAAAAGAAATCTTCTGGGTTTTGTTCCATTTCATTGATTCTACTTTGGTTTTGCTTGGAGGGAACATATTTTGTTGGTTAATACACAGCTCATTTTGGTTGTTTGGGAGGACTGTCCGTGTCATTTAGGAAACCTTTCTTCTTTGGTCTAACATCCTGTCCACCAGTAGGACATGGTTTAATAATATTTTCTCTTCAGAAATACGTCTTATTGCCCACCCATTCCCACATACTGTGAGCTTCTTGAAAGCAAAGAGCAGGTGTTTTCTAACATGGACTTTTGGCAATTAGGAGAGGGATTTTTATTGAATATGAGAGTTCATGAATGAATTAATGCATGAATACATACATGCGATTTTTGGTTAAATGAATGAAAGGAATTCAAGATAATTAATGAGACATGCAGGGTACAAAACTCAGTCAGTAGTTCTCTTTCAAAGAGAGTTTATATGATCATTATTCCCAAAGAGTTACTTACACACATCCAACACCATAAAAATCTGAGCGCTAAAGCTAATGTATAATGAGAGAGTGGTAAAGCCCTCTCAAGGTGTTTTAGCAGAAAGCAGCCGATAAAATTTCTTAACAGGGAGAGCATCCTAAAAGAGAAGTGGTAAAATGTGCCCATATATATAACCTTAAAACATGTATGTGTCATACAAAAAAGCTTTACAAATGGGAACTGGCTAAGCATTTTTACTACTATACATTTTATTCATTTATTAGCTTGGGTTCTTGCCTGACATTGCTGCATTTCTCTTCGTTGAAGAATTTTATTATACTCACTTGTCTATTTATATGAACATCTGCGTTCATGCCAGGTTTTTTTTTCTTTATATAGTATCTAACACACCACGGTACACACATTGGTACTTAATAAAAATTATTTGAGCATGAAGATTTGATTACTGGCAAATGGTGGTTGAATATTTAATAGAAGAAGACATCTTTGCATTTAAATGTATGCTCATTTTAAAAATGCTAACGAGAAATAGTTGGGGGGAAAAACCTTTAAGAATGAGCTATCATGTTTCTGTGTTATGTCGGCAATAATTCTCTACTATATTAGTTCCTTCAAAGGTGAGTGGTTTCTGATTATGATATAACCTTAACTTGCCATCTGTTATGAAACAGTGTATAAAGCTTAAACTTAGGATTTTCAGCTTCACAAATTCTCCAACAATTATGGACTCTTACTGACTTCATAATTAAGTCTAGACAAGGTTAACAATCACCTGCCATTCTGTTAATGTAATTGTTCATCCATGAACGTTGCAAATTCTTCTAAGTAATTGTGATATTTGCTTTGAAAAACAAACATTCTTATAATCTTTCTGAGAGTGAAAATTCTATGACAAATCAGGAAAACTCTTGGGGCTTAAAGAGGCCTGTTAAACCCGTCTTAACCAATTCCCCATCTACTTTCTGAAACTCCAACCCTGAGTTGAAGAACATGAAGAGTAGCTTTTCAACATTAATTCTGCTGTGGCAGAGTTGGGATTAGAATTCATGTCTTTGTAATCCAAAATTCTTTCTACTGCCCCACAGAAATTCTTGGGGAAAATATTTTATAAATAAAGATGGAATTTAGTACAGTAAAACAGTCATGACCTGTGATTTTATGAAACAGTATTTTCATGATTCTGCTGCTGTATGACTCTTACACAGATAATTTACAGATACTTGCTGCTGTGGGCAGCATCTGCCATTGCTATATATGATGTGCTGAGTGTTTTTCTTAGTAGAATATACATTTTGATTACAGGATGGTCAGCATCTTATGAACTGTAACTTACTTTCCACATGGTTCTCTGTAATGACCAGAAATTTAACAATAATCGCAGGTGTTTGCTTCTGATGTGAAGAGCATTTCCTAAAATGATATTGGACCTACTGCCATTAAGAACGAAGCAGAGGTCCAAGCTCAACTCAGTTCAGGGTCTCTAATATCTATCTCTGTCTCTTCCTCACTCTCTATATCTCTCTCACCTCACTCCCCCATCTTTCAGTGGAAGCTCAACTACTAAGAGGTTGAGAAAGAATTCTAACATAGGAGTGTTTGACCCCAGACTCTGTGCTCTTAGCCATTGTTCTGCACTGCCACCCATGTAACCTGCTCCTCTATCCTCACTGGACCAGCCTGAGCAAGTGGCCACCCCCAGCCACCTAGTGCAGGTGACCCAGGGCCGTTGCTCAAACGCACGCCATCCGGAGCTCCCTTTGATCCTATCCCCATCATATACAGTGGGAGATGGAGAGAGCTGCTTGTTGTAAATGTTCAACATGTCGTTGATCTTTAAGATTATTTTCCCCTTCAATGAAAGCCTTCGGAGAGCAAATTTTCATAGTCACCAGCAACTCTGGCCCTGTAAAATATGTTCTTTCATGATGAAAAGCACCCTTCATCACTTAGACCTGCCCTTCCCACATATAATAAATGCAATCCAATGTAATGAGAACATGTCTAGCCAATCACAGGTCATAAATGAATAAGTTTTTCCTCTGGGTCCATTTGATATAATAGAAATTATTCTCAGAGGAGGGTTATCAATTTAGAACATACAATTTAGGGAGATATACCACTGATTCTACTGCTGAGCTCTTCTTTCCAATACAGCTGAATGTGTCTTTTCAAAGAGCAGAGCTTCATATTGCAGTCACAGCATGGATATATGAGGTCCTAGAATAATCAGAATGCCATCCAGTTGTGCATTCCTTCATTCTTTCATTTGGTCATTGTCTTCCCCTTTCAGGTTTTCAAAGGAAGAAAAATATTACTTCCCATAGAAACATCTAAAAAACGACTGGACCCAGTTAGTCAGAAATTCCAGAATGAAAGCAGTATTTTTTTTTTAAGTAGTGGCAAGATAACTCTAAAGTTTTTTGTCATGGAAAAAATGTAAGTGGAAAGAGTTGTAAGCCTAATGTTTGCAAGAGACAAATTGTCATTGATCATTCCTTCCTGCCCATCCCCTTCTCCTCACCCTCTTTCTTCTTTAGACTGTATATTCTGTTGTATCCTTTGTTCCCTCATTCATTACTTCCTTTTGTAAACTTTTATTCCTTCCTTTTGTAAACTAGAATATTCTATATTCTAGTCCCTAATGAGATGGGGGTACAATTTTATTTTCACATGGGACTGCATATGGGTAACATATTGGCATTACAGAATAGAAAGGGTGAGAATGGAGAGGCTTCAGAGCAGTGGTTCTCAGCCACCGCTGCAATTGGAGTCACCTGCAGAGCTTTTAAAACAATGCTAATGTTTGGGATGCACTTGACAGCCATTGAATCAGAATTTCTGGAGGGTAGTGGTTGGATATTTTTTTAGGATTGAGAACTACTACCTTAGATAGAGCACAAAAGGAAATAGGAATTCACAAACCTGGGACAAGAGAACCTTTGGGTCCCTAACTTGCTTGTGTTTCCTGTAGATAGCCTAATAGCCCTTGGCAGCACAAGGCAGATCAAGAGAAACCAGCAACACAAGTATTGGCTGGCTTCCTCAGAATTAACAAGGCAAAATATCCTTCAGGCTTCTGCCATTTTATACCATGGTAATCAAAACAAAAGTATCAATTGACCTTTGAAATAGCAGTTTATAGAGTCCTGAACTCATTGACTTCTCCTACCATGGTGACTAGCCTCTAGACGACCATGCAGGGTTCACCCGTCTTCTCCGCTTATGGGCAGCCCACTTGCTTTCCAGAGCCACCACTTTTGCTTCACAAATTTCAAGTTGTAAAGAGTAAACCTGAGAGGGAGCAGTGAGTGTGGAAGACTTGAGGGAAGAGCAAGCTTCCCTTCAAGGGGTAACAGAACTATAGACATCAGTCAGAAAGTATTTGCACTACAGAATATCCAACCTCTTCTATGGAGGAGGAAACTGAAGCAACATTTAAATGACTCATCAAGCTAACACTGTTTGTGTCTAATGCTTCCAGGAATCTCCAGATTCCTTATTCCTATTTCAGTGTCGTGTTACCTAGCTATGGAACAAGCCATGTTTTGAATAAAATGACAAATATAAACCTTGACAATATAGAAGGCATTCTCTTGACTAACAGGAAAAAATCGTATTCACTTAACACATATACATTGGAGTGCACAGACAATTAATAACAGCTCCTCAGGCTAAAGACGGTGTCAACCAAGAGGGCAAAAGGCATGATTTTAGATCTGAGGAAGCAGAATAATTGCTTGGCAGCCAAAAAAAGAAAAGAAAAATAAAAACACAGCAATAGTATGTAGTTTTGTGGACTGTCAACAACCACAAAGTGTCTTTGTATATCTATGTTGATTGTGAAAATGGCCACAGGTCTCAAGTCAACCTTTATCTCTGTCTTGTAGCATGAGGAATGTCAACACAGTAGAGGCATGTTTGCAAATGAAACACAAGTAAAGCCAAGCATATACCATTCCTGAAAGGATATATGAGGTCTTGGCCTGAGAAGCTACATGCTTCATTTGGAAATGGAAATTGTTGGGTATGGCTGTGCTGGGGTCAATACCATAAAATGCCCTTGCTATTTTTGCATAGGGGGCGGGATGTGAGAGGGAAAAGGAAGGAAGATGTGATAAAGCATAAATGGTATGCAGAAATATCTTGTGGCTCTTGTACATTTACAGTCCTAATTTTTGCGGAGTTAGTTTTATTCTTGGTGGAGTGGGCAGTTACAGGTGAGACAGGTAGCACTGGAGGAAGATGCTGCAGAGGTGGTTTTTATGTCCTGCTTGGAGGGCAGACTGTTTAAAAGTCTTAACTTTTTCCAGCCTGACTTGAGTTGCTGATACACCATGATATTTAAGATCATGTCATCCAGAACATATTGATGTTGAACCACCTTGGTCTATGTAAATGTCCTACTGGAGCCACAAAGCAGGATCACATTCCATTTGATACTGGCAGGTTTTACCTTATAGGGATGGGTATTTCTATTGTCAGTCAACTGGGAGTAGGTCATTCCTGAGACAGGAATAGGGCCTAGAATAAATCTTGAGGCTTGAGGAAGAAAGGTATTCCTTCTCTCTCTAGGCTCTGCCATGCTTGGTCTTGGGCTCCAAAGCTCAGGTGCTCCAAATACTCCTGATGAAAGGAGTGAACTGATCTCTAATGGGTGGGAAAGAGTCAGACACCAGAAAGAAAGTGGCTTTGTGGAATTTACAGAATAGTTCCCTACCATCATCCTTGTTGTTCAATTAAGTAATTTAAAAGTTTACAATCTTGTCTTAAAGACAATGTGGGGAATTAGGAAAGAACTCGCTTCACGCATGGCATGGGGAAGTCAAGTGTAGGCATGCAGTTTTCCCCTCTAAACAAAGTGTCAGTAGCAGAAACAAATGCTCCCAAAGGATGACCATACCCAGCAGAGGGGTGGTCCTCTAGCAGGGGGACAGTGACAGCAGAAATAGAGGCCAGAGCCAAAGGACACGAGGGAACTGATTCCGAATATCGAGGAAGTGACAGAAACAGTCAGAAAGAGCGGGTGGGCTATGTGCAAGTGGGGGCTCTGAGTGATTGCCAGTAACTTCCGTTGGAGTAAAATCAGTGAAGATTGTACTCTGACTGGCAAATATCTTTATGAGATGATCCAGGAACCAAGCAAGTTTTCTAAATACACTGCCAAACATTGTCATCTGTCGTCCTCACAAGCCAGCCCTGATAATAAAAACTGCTAACAAATATGTATGACATGTTTCTTCTGTGCCACATACAGTGCTAACACTTTATAATCCTTAGGCTAACATTGAGTTTCATGTTACAAACCTCTTTTTGGTGATGAGGAATCTGAGACCTTAAAAGGTTAAATAAATGGTCCAAGATCAACAGCTACTAAGTGGTGAAACTGGGAATCAAACAAAGATCACTTGTTCCAAGCCTGAACTCTTGATCACTATGCTGTCCACTGGGAGCCAAAAATGAGGGTTTGGGAGTGTTGATGGTGGCAAGGGTGAGGGTGGCGGGAGTGAAAAGAAAGAAGTGGATAGAACCAATAGGACACACTTCCACAATTGTGGGATTTATTAACTTAATCATTTTTCAGGGAAAGAAAAAAATAGTGTCAATTGTAAGATACCTCCTGCTTTCAGAAATATTGAAATGAGATAAATGAGTGTCATAGAATCTGGGAAATACATTAAGTGCTTCCCATAGTCCATATTAAGTCCATAAAGGCTTGTGCATGTTATCTCATTTAATATTTATTATAATACCAGAGAAGTAAATTATTTGCCCAAGGTTCTATAGCTGGTTAGTGACAACAAAAGAACTTAAACCCACAACTGCTTGAGTATTAATTCAATGTTTAGCAGGTAGAAAGCCTCTATTCCCAATTTTTTCTCTGAATACCAGATGCCACGACTCCACACTTGAAAGAATGCTTTTAGATGTGCTTTCCATAATTGCTGCTCCTGAAAGCAATGTAGGTAAGAGTTCTACAGTCACCTTCAGACATTCTGGATGCATTAGAGAAAATGGTAATGGCTTCTGCAATTTACCTAGCAACCACTCCTTTCAGGAGCTTTCTTTTAGAGCCAAGTTACTTATGTGATTTCCAGCCAGTTTACTTCCGGCCAGTTTACTGACATTGTTCAAGTCATCATACACGAAGGGTTATTATGATTTCTTACCTAGAAAAGGTATAAATATATTTCAATGTGCCAGCTTCTCTCAATGTGCAATATTCATCCTGGTTTATGTATATTTGAAAATTGCGAGAAATGATTTTGGGCAAATTAATTTAATTGAAGCTGATATTTATGACTCTTATGGTTATAGGAGTTCAATGTAACTTCCTAAAAGTTTCCTGCTTATAACAAAAGCATGCTTAACTACAGGGAGTATTTGTTTCATTGAGTAACAGAATTCTGTAAAACTTGATAGCCACAGAAGAGAACTTATAATAGAAAGTGATTGTTGGAAAGTGGCTACATCATCATATACACATACATGTACACATGTGTTTACGTGTAGGAGGGTCCATGTGTATATAGATGTATACACATAACTACGTACACATATGCACTTGCAGGAACCATTTGAACTTTGTAAAAGGTAATGAATATAAAATGTCCCTAGATAAATAAATTTACACATTATCACAGGCATAAACACATGCACTCATATGTCTAAAGATGCACACAAATGCTTCTTTCTCCGAAGAATAGTCTGGAAACATTGAATGTAAAATGAATTTTCAAATTGGTTTTAATTAACTGGATGAGCCAATATTTAACTGAATAGCTTTTTTTGAAAAGTTAAGACTCTTTGGACAATTCATACAATTTATAAAATAAAAGTATATGTTTAGTCTTCTCAAAGTAAGGTACCATTAAATATATATGTGTCTGTGTGTGTGTGTGTGTGTGTATATATATATATATATATATATATATATATATATATATAACATTTGTTCCATCAAAGTCAGTCGCAAATATTTATTTAGCACCTACTATGTCCCTAACAGTTTTCCAGGTGTTGAAGAATCCGTTTGTGTGTGTGTGTGTGTGTGTGTGCGCGCGCGTGTGCGCGCAGACAGAGGACAGAGAGAATGAAGAAATGAAATTGTAACAACAAACTTATTGAAACAAAAATTATTTGGTCTCCCCGCAGCCTGTCTGTCCTTGGGAAGCTGTTAACTGCATATGAAACTGAGCTCTCCTGGGCACTGTTAGCACATAGTCTGTCCTTAATCTCAGCCTTTTAGTCTAGAGCAGACATTTACATTTGATTCCCATATGCAAATTCAAGCCCACATCCACATCCAGATAATCTAATATATTCATTTTAAAGTCCACTCTGCAACTTCAAAGTTAACAACACATTGAGAACATTATTCCAAACGGAGAGATACATATTCAGATCTTTAAACTTTTTACTATGACTTGTAGGCTACATAGAAAAACTAAGAAGGTAGCAGTCACTTCTCTGGGAGTTCAGAATAGTATGCTTTCTAAAATCCTTCAACAGTTAAGTAATACCAAGAAACTGGCTCCCTCAAGCAATAAGTTACTCTGATATTCACCAAAATATAACAACAAACTGGCTGTCAAGTTTGGCAACCATTTGAAAAGAGGCGGGTCTCCTCTCTGAACTCTGAATGGAAACATTATTTTTCCTCCTGTAGAAGCCATCATCACTCTTTCACCAGAAGGAAGGTCACACCATCTTTCACAAAAGATTTGCCTGCTTGTAATTACTGCCTGCAGCGTACAGACAAATGCAATTTTTAAAATGCTAACTGTGTTATACTTATACTCAAGGGATCCCCGGGTACAAATGTAACGCGGCCTCACCAGTTTGTCTTAGTGAGACCTTACGGTGCTGATTGAAAACAGCTGAACTAAATCAACAGTTACCTTGAGCCAGGGGCCTTTGGAGAGCAATTAGAGTCAAGGCTTGGGTTTTGAACCCAATATGCTCTGTCAGTCTCAATGATTTGTGTTTGTTGTACTCAGTCTCATTTCCTGCATGAAATATGAGGCTGTATAAAGAGGAAAAATTCCCAAGATTAAAAAATATTTGACCTCAGTGCATTTGTGAGCAGAGAAGTACACATGTCTAAATGACCATTTGGGTTTGTAGTACAAAGTTCTATTGATGTTGGCAGCCCAAGCTTCCCAGTCTCAAAGCCACATGAATGGTTTCGAGTTTCAGCCAAAAAATGTTTTCCACATGCTTTAGTATGGGCCAATTTACACAGTAGATTTCGTGGATACTGTGGCCAAGTGCTTCATAAAGGGCTGCCTTCTCTGGGATCAGGGAAACCACAACAGACACATTGCTAATGCAACCTAATTATCTGCTTGAATATTTTTCCAGATGTATCCAATGTCTAAAAATACTGCAATAAGAAAGGTATTATTTGACTCCCTCGACTGAAACAGTGGCATAAAGAACCTGTTTGTCTAGAGGGAAAGTTATGACATTGTACTTCTATGACTGCATTTAAATCAGTCAGTTGAAACAGTACCCACAGGGCGGGCTGTACTTTCTGTTTGAATGAGTCTTCCAAACCAAGACCTTTAGTTAGCGTAAGAGATCATTCCTTTATATAAAGGGATGACCCTCTCACTTAGAAGTTAATTCCTCTCATTTGTGGTTTCCTAATTTGATTGAGGTTGGTTAGTGTAACTCATGACAAAGATCCCATGCTTTTCCTACTCAGCTCATTGTATGCCTCACACAAGCAGGCCATTTCCTTCCTGCCAGAGGAAAAATTCTTTTGACTAATAAGTTGAGATTTTTACCCTGTCCCCGTAGAAAAACTGGCTGTTCCGAAGGTCTTAATGTTTCCCTTTTGTTTTCCTTCAACAGAATTTATTTTTGTATAGCAAGCCCCATACTTCAGCCTAGTTTCCTTTGTGTCACTTGGATTTCAGCTAGTCCAGCAGATACATGATGTTATGCCAGGTTATTGTTCAAGCTGTTGGCAATGACGCTCATTCCTAATACATCCAACTGCCTAGGAGAATATAAGCGCATGCAGTAGGAATTTCTTGAATTAAGTTGAGAGGCCAATTTTACCAACCTGTGTCTTTATACACACTTGATTCTAGAATGAATTGTGAAGTTCCAAATAATTAACCAAGGCTGGGCAACACAGACACACACACACACACACACACACACGCCCCACACTTTTTTAAAAAAACTGAAAAACTTAGGACAATTTTTTATGTTCCTCTTTTTCTTTCCAATCCTCCTCCTAGCAGCAAGGATTGGGAGCACAGGGATACATTCTGTATTACACCTTTTAGGAAGCAATAAATCAGAGGCAAGGCATCACCTTCATTGCTTTAATTGGTCTCAGTCATAACCACAAAACCACTGTGCCAGCTTCCGTAATTCCCATATAGCACCACTGGAGTGAGCAGAGCTCTCCAACACACAGATACCTTTAAATAGTTATACACTGAAGTTGTGGCTAAAACTAAAGAAAAAGGCAGCAGAGTGCCAAGAACTTCATGTGAGCTAATGATGAGCAAACGAGTCCCCCCAGGGTGCTTCATTCCATTCTCCTTAATTGAGCTATTCTCCTTGCAAGAAGAGTTTTTACTGATTGATTTGACTCTATTGTTTCTTGTGAAATCCAGAAACCTTACCCTCATTCACTCCACTGTTGTTTCGTCTTTCCCAGCTGGGATATAGTTTCAAAATATGTTCCTAGTTCTCTAAAAGACATCCCTAGGGAATGAGGTCACTTGGGTTTTTCAGTTAGAAAAAAAAAATAAACAGTTTTATTCTTCTGGCAATCCTTTTTTCATTGTATGACCCCTCCTAATAGCAATGTTCCATTATCTTATTTCCATGTAGCATCAGAATGTTCTCAGGAAAGGGGGACAGATAAGAGATGTAATGAGATGCTAGTCACTTTGGCAAACAGCATATTCTATTTAAAAGTGGGTTGTGGCGGGGCGCGGTAGCTCACGCCTGTAATCCTAGCACTTTGGAAGACCGAGGCAGGTGGATCACTTGAGGTCAGGAGTTCGAAACCAGCCTGGCCAACATGGTGAAACCCCATCTCTACTAAAAATACAAAAAAAATAAGCCAGGTGTGGTGGTGGGCACCTGTAATCCCAGCTACTCAGGAGGTTGAGGCAGGAGAATTGCTTGAACCCGGGAGGTAGAGGTTGCAGTGAGTCGAGATCACACCACTGTACTCCAGCCTGGCGACAGAGCAAGACTGCGACTGAAAAAGTAAACATAAAATAAACGTGAGTTGTGTTTCAAATATGTATTTATGATCCAGGTTTTTGGAATTCAGTTGGTAGAAGGAATATTATGAATGGGGGATATGATAGGTTCTCACAGAAACTTTTTGTGTGTGTGTGAGACGCAGTTTCACTCTTGTTCCCCAGGCTGGAGTGCAATGGCGCGATCTCGGCTCACTGCAACCTCCGCCCCTCCCAGGTTCAAGCCATTCTGCTGCCTCAGCCTCCCAGTAGCTGGGATTACAGATGTCTGCCACCACGCCCGGCTAAGTTTTTGTATTTTTAGTAGAGACAGGGTTTCACCATGTTGGCCAGGCGGGTCTCAAACTCCTGACCTCACGTGATCCACCTGCCTCGGCCTCCCAAAGTGCTGGGATTACAAGCACGCCCCTCCCAGGTTCAAGCCATTCTGCTGCCTCAGCCTCCCAGTAGCTGGGATTACAGATGTCTGCCACCACGCCCGGCTAAGTTTTTGTATTTTTAGTAGAGACAGGGTTTCACCATGTTGGCCAGGCGGGTCTCAAACTCCTGACCTCACGTGATCCACCTGCCTCGGCCTCCCAAAGTGCTGGGATTACAAGCATGAGCCACCGCGCCCAGCCCTCCCAAAAACTTTTCAACCCATAATGTAACCCATAATATAAAGTACTATATTAGGAAAAAATAAAAATAAAAAACCCCTGTGTTATAAGATGCAAATTTTTCTGCCATTTATGTGGGAGTCTAGGAATATGAGCCCTAAGAGTGAAGGAATGAGAAGGGGAAAAAAGAGTTTCTTCTCACATTACTGGTAAGGTTATCCCAAACAACAACCTGAAAGAAACAAAAGTGGTTTGGTACCCTCTTCCAGAAACTCATCTATAATTATTTTTTTCTCACTTTCTCATACTCACTTGTGTTTATTCACAAACTCACTTGTGGGTCATGTTTCCCTAAACTGTTTTATTATGAAACCCTCCTTTCCTGCTGTCAAGTATAAGATACTTCACTCATCTTCATCAAAATACATTGTTGTCATCAAAAGGAATTCCTGGTGATCGAAATAATTTGCAGTGAGGTAATCATAATCATTCCAGGCTATTTGCACCTTAAAGTAACATGGAAATCAGCCCCAAAGAATCTTTTCATTTCATTTCTTCATTTCAGGCAATATGATAAAATTGAAAAATTTCACAAATGTCAGGAAAACAAGATCTGGTGTCTGGGTCCCAACTCATAGAGCTTCCCAGCTTGTAGCTGTGCTCCTGAAGTAAGTATTCTGACTTTTCACATATTATTCTCTCACTAAAAGCTCTGCATTGCAGAGAAGATGTCCCCAGAACTTCAGCATCCAAAAATCTTTTAGTGAGGCTGTATCCCTTCACTAGGTTCCTCTGTCTGAAAGTGTTGTTAGTACATGGGGTGATTGTAAGCCCAAGACCGTAGCAGAAAATAAGGGGGAGCTCTGAGATCTAAATTGGAGTCTCGGAAAATGCTAGCCATAACCTTCATAATTGTATTGGGCAAAACTTTTTTTAAAATTGGTCACAGAGCAAGCTAAGAAATGAAGCACTTTGAACTGAATTGCTAATTAGATTTTCAGGGTGCTAAAACTGACTGGATGGGTTTTGAAAGTCTTGGGTTTGGTTTTGAAGATCACAGCAGAACACAAAGCAGTGTTTCTTAAAGTGTGGTCCCTAAATCACTCCTGTCCTCTGGTGGCTTTGGGGCAAATAGTTTGTGAACTTCAGAGGAAAAAGAAAACTTAAAACCTTTCATTCACAAACATTTAACACATTTAACACATTTAAAACTTAAGATTAAATGTAATTCTCACTGAAGTGTGCTCTGGTTTTAATAGTCATTAGCATCCTAAAAGTGGCCCACATGCTGCAAGAACTCTGCTGATCAGGTCTCAGCTTCCATTCGGTTAATCGAATGCAGCACGCTTAGGTCAACTTATTTTCATATTATTAGCATATTACCATTTGCATTTGTTACATTTGACGTTTTTGCATCGTCAATATTGGAATTTATTATTCAATTTCTAATTTTATAAAAAAAGCAACCACACAAAAGTAGTTTATGAAAACATAAAGACAGTTATAAAAGTATCGACAGAAATATACCACCACTATAATCATCTTTAGTGACCAGGATTCAGAGCGAACACAGATTGTGATTATGTATGTGCTTAGACAAGGGAAAAACAGCTAGAAGCATCTGGATATAAAAGTGAAAATAGGAAATCCAAAAATAAACAAAGGAAAATTTGATTTAATAAGGCCAGCGATCATTTTGACCCTAGTGTATAGTAAATTGCCTTTTAGAAAACTTGATTAAATAGTAACATGAGGTCATCAGAGCTTTGCATGCACGTACTATGTACTTCTCAGGCTTTAAAAATGATTTTTTCTATAGAAATGATTTTTTTCTATAAAAATACTTTAAAAATAATTAATTGCTGGATTTTATTGCAAACAAAAGTGGGAATATACAACTACAGAGGCATGCTTTAGAAGTCACATTCCTTGTAACCAAAAGGAGCCCCCTCCTTACAGTCCCCCTTAGGAATCCCCTTATCCTAAGGAATACATTCCAAGATGCCCAGTGGATGTCTAACACCAGAGAGTATGGAACTCTACGAATACTATGTTTTTCCTTAGTCTGATAACTGAGATGGTTTCTAGGTGACTAATGGGTGAGTAGCATAGACAGTGTGGATACACTGGAACAAGGGATGATCCATGTACCAGGTAAGACAGAACAAAATGATGCAAGATTCATTACATAACTCAGAATGCCATGCAATTTACAGCTCATGAATTGTTTATTTCTGGAATTTTCCATTGGTTATTTTTGGACCATGGTTGATCACAGGTTACTGAAACTGCAGAGAGCCAAATCTCAGATTAGGGGATACTACTGTATAGGTGCAAGTCATACTTTTTCTAGGTAGCTGGTAAAACTAGCTTCAAAGTTAATAATAAATAATGAGCTTAGAATGAAAGCATAATAAGCATTGGCTAAACTTCCCTATCATAGGACAGTTTTATGTCATGGAATATTAAAGGCATACAATGTGTGTGTTCTGGGAAGTATTTTGCTTTTCAACTGGCAAAATCACTGGTATGTTAGCTCTGAATCAGGTCTTCACTAATATGTGGTGTATACATTGATGAAAAGTGATTGATGATTTTTTCCTGCTAATTATTCAAAATCCACACTAGAGGAAATTTTCAGTCTGTCATTGGTGTTTTCCTGCGGCATGATGTATATTAGGAAAAGAGTATTAATAACATTACTGTTAGTAATACTGTCACTAATGGGGCATTAGGCATGTATAGAGCAAGGAGAAGCACTGCCACACAGTAAAGGACTTTGCAACAGATTGCCATTCTACATACTTTTCTGTAACAGAGAACGGCTGGTGATGAGCAATATGTCTACCAATTTTTACAATTATTGATTTATTTACTTTTATTTCATTCAATTTTTGGTGAACAGCTGGTGTTTGCTTACATGAATAAATGGTGATTTCTGAGATTTTGGTGCACCCATCACTTGAGCAATATACACTGAACCCAATCTGTAGTCTTTTATGTCTCACGCCCCTCCTACCCTTTCCCTGCAGTCTGCAAAGTCCAGTATCTCATTCTTATGCCTTTGCATCCTCAGAGCTTAGATTCCACTTATTAGTGAGAACACATGATGTTTGGTTTTCCATTCCTGAGTTACTTCACTTAGAATAGTAATCTTCGGTTCCATCCAAGTTGCTGCGAATGCCTTTATTTTGTTCTGTTTTATGGCTGAGTAGTATCCGTGGTATACATATCCACAATTACAATTTCTTTACCCACCCATTGATTAATGGGCATTTGGGCTGTTTCCATTATTTTTGCAATTGTGACTGGTACTGCTATAAACATGCATGTGTGAGTATCTTTTGTATTTCTGTGGTATCGGTTAAAATATCTCCCGTTTCATTTCTAATTAAGCTTATTTGGGTCTTCTTTCTTCTTTTCATGGTTAATCTTGCTAATGGTCTATCAGTTTTATCTTTTCCAAGAACCAGCTTTTTGTTTCATTTATCTTTTGTATTTTGTTTTCTGTTTCAATTTTGTTTAGTTCTGCTTTATCTTCTGCATAGATACCCAGTAGTGGGATTGGTGGACCAAATGATAGTTCTACTTTTAGTTCTTTAAGGAATCTCCACACTGTTTTCCATAGTAATTGTACTGGTTTCTGTTCCCACCAGCAGTGATAAAATGTTCCATTTTTATTACATCCATGCCAACATCTAGTATTTTTTAACTTTTTAAGTATGACCATTCTTGTAAGAGTGAGGTGGTATTGCATCGTGGTTTTGATTTGCATTTCCCTTATCATTAGTGATGTTGAGCATTTTTTCATATGTTTGTCGGTCATTTGTATATCTTCTTTTGAGAATTGTCTATTTATGTCTTTAGCCCACTCTTTGATGGGATTGTTTGTATTTTTCTTGCTTATTTATTTGAGTTCTTTGTAGATTCTGGATATTAGTCCTTTGTCAAATGTGTAGAGTGTGAATATTTTCTCCCACTCTGTCAGTCATCTGTTTACTCTGCTGACTGTTTCTTTTGCTGTGCAGAATCTTTTTAGTTTACTTAAGTCTCATGTATATATCTTTGTTTTTGTTGCATTTTCTTTTTGGTCTTTGGTCATGAAGTCTTTGTCTAAGCCAATGTCTAGAAGGGTTTTTCTGATGTTATCTTCTAGAATTTTTATTGTTTTAGGTCTTAGATTTAAGTTCTTGATTCAGCTTGAGTTGATTTTTGTATAAGGTGAGAGATGAGGATTCAGTTTTATTCTTCTACATGTGGCTTGCCAGTTATCCCAGCACCATTTATTGAACAGGGTTTCCTTTCCCCACTTTATAGTTTTGTTTGCTATGTCAAAAAATCAGTTGATTGTAAGTATTTGGCTTTATTTCTGGGTTATTTATTCTGTTCCATCTGTCTATGTGTTAATTGTTGTACCGGTACCATGCTGTTTTGGTCACGATGGCCTTATAGTATAACTTGGCCTTACGGTATAGTTGATGCCTCCAGATTTGTTCTTTCTGCTTAGTCTTGCTTTGGCTATGTGGGCTCATTTTGGTTCCATATGAATTTTGGGATTGTTTTTTTCTAATTCTGTGAAGAATAATGATGGTATTTTGATGGGAATTGCATTGAATTTGTAGATTGCTTTTGGCAGTATGGTCATTTGCACAATATTGATTCTACCCATCCATGAACATGAGATGTGTTTCCATTTGTTTGTGTTTTTTATGATTTCTTTTGGAAGTGTTTTGGAACTTTTTGTTGGCAATTTTTAAAATACTGTTTCAGTATCATTGCTTGGTCTGTTCAGAGTTTCTATTTATTGTAGGAGGATTTTATGGTTTATTGTAGGAGGATTTTATGTTTCCAGGAATTTATCCATCTCCTCTAGGTTTTCTAGTTTATGTGTGTAAAGGTGTTCATAGTAGCCTTGAATGATCTTTTGTATTGCTGCGATATCAGTTATAATATCTCCCTTTTCATTTCTAATCGAACTTATTTGGATTTTCTCTCTTCTTTTCATGGTTAATCTCACTAATGGTCTATCAATTTTATTTATCTTTTCAAAGAACCAACTTATTATTTCATTTATCATTTTAATTTTTTTTTCTGTTTCAATTTCATTTCGCTCTGCTTTGATCTTTGTTATTTCTTTTTTTCTGCTGGGTTTGGGTTTCATTTGTTCTTGTTTCTCTAGTTCCTTGAGGTGTGAGCTTAGATTGTCTATTTGTACTCTTTCAGACTTTTTGATGTAGGCATTTAATGCTGTGAACTTTCCTCTTAGCACCACCTTTGCTGTATCCAAGAGGTTTTGATAGATTGTGTCACTATCGTCATTCAGTTCAAAGAATTTTTTAATTTCCATCTTGATTTCAATGTTGACCCAACAATCATTCAGGAGCAGGTTATTTAATTTCCATGTATTTGTGTGGTTTTGAGGATTCCTTCTGTAGTTGATTTCCAGTTTTATTCCATGGTGGTCTAAAAGAGTACTTGATATAATTTCGATTTTCTTAAATTTTGAGACTTGTTTTATGGCCTATCATATGGTCTGTCTGGTCTATCTTGGAGTATGTTTTATGTGCTGATGGATAGAATGTATATTCTGTAGTTGTTGGGTAAAATGTTCTGTAAAAATCTGTTAAGTCCATTTGTTCTAGGATATAGTTTAAATCCATTGTTTCTTTGTTGACTTTCTGTCTTGATTACCTGTCTAGTGCTGTCAGTGGGGTATTGAAGTCCCCACTATTATTGTGTTGCTATCTATCTCATTTCTTAGGTCTAGTAATAATTGTTTTATAAAATTGGGAGCTCCAGTGTTAGGTGCATATATATTTAGGACTGTGATACATTCCCATTGGACAAGTCCTTTTATCATTATAGAATGTCCCTGTTTGTCATTTTTAACTGCTGTTGCTTTAAAATTTGTTTTGTCTGATATAAGAATAGCTACTCCTGTTTGCTTTTGGTGTCCATTTGCATAGAATATCTTCTTCCATCCCTTTACCCTAAGTTTATGTGAGTCCTTATGTGTTAGGTGAGGCAGCAGATACTTGGTTGGTGGATTCTTATCCATCCTGCCATTCTGTGTCTTATAAGTTGAGCATTTGGACCACTTATATTCAGTGTTAGTATTGAGATGTGAAGTGCTATTCTATTCATTGTGCTATTTGTTGCCTGAATACCTTGGTTTTTTTATTTTTGTGTTTTTGTTTTATAGGTGAGATGTATGCTTTAAGGAGTTTCTATTTTGGTGTATTTGAGGATTTGTTTCAAGATTTAGAGCTCCTTTTAGCAGTTCTTGTAATGCTGGCTTGGTAGTAGCAAATTCTGTCAGCGTTTATTTTTCTGAAAAAGGCTGTATCTTTCCTTCACTTATGAAGCTTAGTTTCACTGGATACAAAATTCTTGGCCAAGTGTTTTGTTTAAGGAGGCTGAAGATAGAGCCTCAATCCCTTGTAGCTTGTACAATTTCTGCTGAGAAATCTGCTGTTAATCTGATAGGCTTTCCTTTATAGGTTACCTGATGCTTTTGCCTCATAGCTCTTAAGATTCTTTCCTTTGTCTTGACTTTAGATAACCTGATGACTATGTGCCTAGGCAATGATATTCTTTTTGCAATGAATTTCCCAGGTGTTTGTTGAGCTTCTTGTGTTTGGATGTCCAGATCTCTAGTAAGGCTGGGGAAGTTTTCCTTAATTATTTCCTCAAATATGTTTTCCAGACTTTTAGATTTCTCTTATTCCTCCAGAACGCCAATTATTCTTAGGTTTGAACACTTAATATAGTCCCAAACTTCTTGGAGACTTTTTTTAAAAAATTCTTTTTTCTTATTTTTGATGAATTGGGTTAATTAAAAAACCTTGTGTTCGAGTCCTGAGGTTCTTTCTTCTGCTTGTTCGATTCTATTGCTGAGATGTTTCAGTGCCTTTTGCATTTCTCTAAGTGTGTCCTTGATTTCCAGAAGTTGTGATTGTTTTTTATTTATGCTATCTGTTTCACTGAAGATTTTTCCCTTTGTATATTGCATCTTTTTCTGATTTTATTAAATTGGACTTCACCTTCCTCTGATGCCTCTTTGATTAGCTTAATAATTGACCTTCTGAATACTTTGGTAATTCAGGGATTTCTTCTTGATTTAGATCCATTGCTGGTGAGCTAGTGTGATCTTTTAGGGGTGTTCAAGAACCTTGACTTGTCATATTACCAGAATCATTTTTTCTGGTTCCTTTTAATTTGGGTAAACTATGTCAGAGGGAAGATCTGGGATTCAAGATCTGCTGTTCAGATTCTTTTGTCCCACAGGATGCTCCCTTGATGTAGTGTTCTCCCCCTTTCCCTAGGGATGTGGCTTCCTGAGAGCTGAACTGTAGTAATTGTTATTTCTCTTCTGGATCTATCCACCCAGCAGAGCTACTGAGCTCCAGGCTGGTACTGGTGGATGTCTGCACAGAGTCCTGTGATGTGAACAATCTTCATGTCTCTCAGCCATGGATACCAGCAACTCCTCCAGTGGAGGTGGCAAGGGAGTTAAATGGACTCCGTGAGGGTACTTAGTTTGTAGTTTCGCTTACTGTACTAGTTTTGTGCTGGTTGGCCTCCTGCCGGGAGGTGGGGCCTTTTTTTTTTTTTTTTTTTTTTTTTGAGATGGAGTCTCACTCTCTTGTCCAGGCTAGAGTGCAATGGTGAGATCTCGGCTCACGGCAACCTCTGCCTCCCAGGTTCAAGCGATTCTCCTGCCTCATCTTCCCAAGTAGCTGGGATTACAGGTGCCTGCCACCACACCCGGCTAATTTTTGTATTTTTAGTAGAGATGGGGTTTCACCATGCTGCCCAGGCTGGTCTTGGACTCCCAACCTCAAGCGATCTGCCTGCCTTGGCCTCCCAAGTGCTGGGATTATAGGCGTGAGCCACAGGGCCCGGCTGAGGTGGGGCTTTTAAGAGAGCATCAGCTGCGGTAGTATAGGAAGGATCAGGCAGTGGGCAAGGCCCTAGAGCTCCCAAGAGATTATGTCTTTTGGCTTCCGGCTACCAGGGCAAGCATAGAAAGATCATGAGGTGGGGGTAGGGTTAGGTGTGTCTGAGCTCAGACTCTCCTTAGATGAGGTTTGCCATGGCTGCTTTGGGGAATGGAGGCGTGGTTCCCAGGCCAATGGAGTAATGTTCCCAGGGGAATTATGGCCGCCTCTACTATGTCATGAAGGTTGCCAGGGAAGTAGGGGAAACCCAGCAGTTACAGGCCTCACCCAAGTCCCATGCAGCTCAAAAGGCCAGTCCCACTCCAACTGTGCACCCACCAACAGCACTGAGTTCATTTCCAGGCAGTGGTGCACAGGAATGAGAACTTGCCTCAGACTACCAGCCTCATGGCTGATAAAGCAAGCAGAGCTTTCAGGTTTCATACCTCCCCACCTGCCCCAGCTTCTGTGCCATGTCAGCACACCCAGTTCACCCCCTCCTACAAGTTCTGTCCAGGAATCTTTGCGTTTGGTTGAAACTGTTACAAAGTTCATTTGGATGTTTCCTTCTCTCTGTGGTCTTTTCCCAGTTCCTCTGGCAGCCCTCCTCAAGGACCTCTGTGAGACAAAGTCAGAAATGACTTCCCTGGAGCCCAAGAGAACTCACAGGGCTCTTCCCGCTGCTTCTTCTACCCTTGTATTCACTCGGCTCTCTAAATTTGTCTCAGCTCCGGTTAAGGTTGGATCTTTCTCCTGTGATTTGGACCTTCAGGTTCCCCACTGAGGGTATGTGTTTGGGGACGGATCATCCCTCTTTCACACATTTACACTTTGAGCACTCTCAGTTTTTCAAGTTTCTTGGAGTCTACGGGAGCAATGCACTTCCTTCAAAGGGTCTGTGGATTCTCTCGGCTTTCCTGGTATATTCCTGTGTTAGTTCCCGGAGCAAAACTTCATAATGTGAGTCTCCACACATGAGTCTCCACACATGAGTCTGCCTACTAATCTTGATTTGGTGTTGAAAGAAATGCAGTACAGAAATTTGTGGATAAAATCAGATGGCAGTACCTATCCTTTCAGCCTACTCCCCTGAAAATGAGATTCTTCTTTTCCAAAGTGGAGTATGCTGTTTTCCAAAAGGAAACTTTTATAACTTTTTAAATGGTGAAATACAACACATGAAGAGAAAGGTGCATAGGCCATAAATGCACATTGTAATGAATAATCAGAAAGTAAATATCCTTTTAACTACTACCTAAATAAGGAAATAGACTGTTGTCTACACTGTAGAAGCAACCCCTTGCCCCAGGGTATCCCTTTTCAATCACATTCTCTATCCCTCTTAGATTAAGACATTATCTTGATAGGCACATTACTTTCATTCTTGAGATTCTTTGTACTTTTATTGCTTTTATATGTGGCCCTAAATAAAATGGCTAATATTAACTGGTTTTAAACTTTATATAAATTCATAATTTAAAAAAGTCTTTCAATGAATAATATGTTTGTAAGATTAAATTAGGTTTATTGTACCTAACTCTAGTGAGTTCACTTTTCCTGTAGCATAAAATTTCACCATCTTAATAACCACAATTTATCCATTTTAACATTCTGATATCTTGATGAATGTTAGAATTATTTTTAGCTATTGCAAAAATTGCTACCATGAACTTTCTTTTACATGTTTCTAGGTATATGAATACATTTTTCTAGGTATATACCCAGAAATGGAATTGTTATTGTTTGGCCATAGAATATTGTTTTCTCACAGGTATGTTGAATACATGTATATACATTTTTCTAGTTATATACCCAGCAATGGAATTATTTTTTGGTCATAGAATATTGTATGGGTAAGGACACTTTTCTAAAGTGGTTTAAAGATAAGTGTTGGTGAGAATGTGGAGAAAGGGTACCTCATATACTGTTGTTTGGAATGTAAATTAATACAGTAATCATAAGCCAATTTTCACTCATACCAACCCTGCATAACAGCTTCTTGCTTCATATCTTCACCAACACTTGGTATTGTCAGACTTTTAAATTTTCTCAATCTCATGGATTTGTAGAAGGACATCACTATAGTTTTAATTTTCATTTCAAGATGGAAATTGTGTACATGAATACTTGAAATAATAAATAAAATTTAAAAGTCTTCATAATATTGATAATTCCAGTAAAGACCTTTTCTATTACTTGAAATCATTCATTCAAGTCATATAACTAACAGTATATTTGCTTAATTCATCAGATAAATCAATTAATATTTTCTTGACTTGATTTCAAGATTACATTCACATAATCAATGAAACATGAGCAAATATTTTCTATTTGTTTATATAACTAAAGGGTAGTGGTACTACCTCATTTACTGCATCTTCCAGTTTGAAACTTTGAAACCTTTGTTATTTGTTTACAGTTTTCTCACTGACATCATTGGTGAAAGAGAGCTGAATGTTATATTCAGTGTATTCTGTCCACAAGCTTTGGTTTCATGTACAATAGAAATATCTCTCATTCTCTGATGAAGTCTCCTAATGCATGCTAGCATTCTCACTGTTGAATAGTATTGCAAAGGCAGAGTGTAGTATAGTTGATATAAATACTAAGCAAAGAAAACACACAGAGCTTATAGTTTGAGCTAAAAGAGTGATTTTTATTTCTGTGGAGGATGCCAAACAAAACCATCCCAATCCTTGGTAAGAGATGATAATATTAATGAAAGTTATATTTTTTATCACACATGCTTTATACTTGCTATTTAGATTATGATAATTTTTCACAAAAATTAGTCATCACAGTTACTCCAAAAGACCATTAAGTGGTCTATCAGAGACAGAATTTTGGTAAACACTAGTAAGGTAGAAAGTGCCAATGATGAAGAGCTGATGACAAGGATTTTAGGACTGACTTGGCGCTGCAGCTTACTGACCATCTGGGGGAATCATTAATGCTTCTGAGTTTCTATTTCTTCATCTGGAAAACAGTCCTTATTATAGCTGCCCCAATTTTCTCATGGTTTGTCTAGATAAGATAATATGAAAACATATTTAAAGACCAGTCTGCTTCCAGTTGTGATGGAGTAGCTGGTATCAGACCCACTGTTCTATAAGAGAATTTTGAAAGTTGGCTATGGTGCAAAACCATCTACAAAAACAATCAAAATAAAAACCAAACAAACACCAAAACCAATGCTGTTTTTGAAGGCACTGGAGACCAACCTAAACAGCCAGAACATGAGGGACCAAGATTTAGAGAAAAGGGAATCATAGAAAAGTGAGACCTACATTCTGTAGGAAATTTCCCTCAAGACATTTTGTGACCACTAATCAGTAATTAAGCAGAGCAAGATTCTAAGAAAATAAGTATAAAGCAACTATTAAAAAGCTAAGCAGAGATTATCACAGCTTTGGGATTTGCTAAAGGCCTTAATAAACACTCTTGGATTTTAGTGGCAAACCCTGAAAGCTTACTCCCTAGGAGTGCTAGAAAACTAGAAATAGACTAGTCTTTACTGGATCAAGGAGAAATACTTGTATTCTAATGTCTGACAAATAAAAATGAAATTCTCTCTAGGGTAGATAACATTACCTAGGGCCACTAGGATTTTCATACACATTATTTATCATTCATTCAAAGACTGCCAGGATGCCAGGAAAAATAACCAAATCTACAAAAATCAGGAGAAAAAAGAAACAGATCTGTAAGTCATGCAGCTGTTGGGACAATGATATGAACAGTAAAATAACTATGATTATTGTGTTCAAGGAAAATAGGAAAGGTGGATAATTGCACAGCAAATTAAGAAACTATAAAAATTACAAAATAGGAGTCTTTATAATTAATGTATTTAACAGCAGATTAGACTCATACAAAAGGATTCATATATAAGAAGATAGGTTAGAAAATATTTAGATTGAAGGAGAGAAAGAAAGGGACAGAGAAAAAGAGAGACAAGAAAGTTAAAGAGAGATGCTTTAAAGCCATAGGACATAAGGTACACAGTGTAAAGATTAAACTTATGGGTTATTGGAGTCCAGAAAAAGAAGTGAGATAGAAAGGGAGACAAGATTCTCTGAAGAGATCATAGCCTAGAATTATCTAAAATTGTTGGAAGTCTACTGATTCAAGCATATCTATGAATCAAAATCAGGGCAAATCAAAGAACATCACATCTAGATACATCATAGTAAAACTCTTGAAAGCTCAAAATAAAGAACAATCCTAAAAGCATCTATAAGAAAAAAGATACATTACTTTTAAAGGAGCAACATTGAAGTTATGGTTGACTTTTCAATAGTGTGATTTCTTTCTTATATGTTTGCAAAAATTGACCAGAGGATTTATCTAGGCATGAAACACTCTGTGCAAGAAAATTTCAGACTTATATTCAATTCATCAGCAATATAAGAAAAATTAGATTATTTCATCAATTTTGATAGTTAACTTTTAAAAAGGAATTTGTCTATTCTAAATTTTAAATTTATTGGTGTAATATTTAAAATTATATATTCCTATTATTTTGTAAAGTATACTTTGTAGGAATATTCTTTTTTATTTGCATATTAATTTGTGGCTTTTTTCTATTTTGTGCCTGTCAAATCTTTATAGAGGTTTATCAATTTCATTATTTTTGAAGAATAAACTTTGGCATTCTTTTTCTACTTCATTTTGTTTTCTATTTCATAGATTTTATCTCTTAAATATTTTATTACTTCTATGACTTTAAATAGCTGTTTATTTACTAGTTCCTTTATATGGTCATTTAATCTTTGATTTTCAGGCTTCATCCTTTTGTAATATATGCATACATGCATTTTGCTCTATAAATTTCCCTCTAAGAAATGCTGTGGTTCGTTTTATAAGGCCAGCATGACCTTAACATCAGAGAACATTATTAAAATTTCTTGGTGGTAATGGCCAAATCTCTCATTAAAATAGATGCAAAATTTTAAAATAAAAAAATTAGTAAATTCTACCCAGGAATACAAAAAAAAGAGTAATACATTGTGTCCAGGTAGGCTTTATTCCAGTTATACAAAATTGGTGTAATAATAGAAGAAGAAATAAATGTTATTTGTTATACTAAAAAAGGGGGGGAAAGTCTAATATGACCATCACAACGGATTTTTAAAAAGCATTTGCTTAGGATAACAATCCTTCAGAATAAAATACCTAGTATTCTTAATGTGCCAGAATACCTACCAAAAATCTCTACCAAAATAATATTTAATGGCAATAAATGTTAAAATAAATAACTAAAACTTTCTTTCTGTAACTGAGAATGACATAAGAATGTCTTGCTTTTGACTCTTCTATTTAATATTATACTTAATGTTCTATCCAGTGCAATAAGATAAGAAAAATGAACAAAAAGAAACAAGGATCAGAAATGTAGAAAAAACTACAAATGCCATTATTGGTAGATAAAATTAATGTGCCCATAGAAAATTACCAAAAGAATCAAACCTAATGAAAAAAACAGAGTATTACAACATGCAACCTGAATGAGTATCACTTGATGTTGAATGATAGAGCAGAGGTAAATGTGTACATAATGTTTGATTCTACTTATGTAAAGTTCTGAAACATGCAAAACATATATATACAGAAATCAAAAGGGTGGTTACATTTGGTGAGGAAGTAATTATTGGAAGGGGACATGAGAAAGGGTGTTTGATCTGGGAGTGGTCAATAGGTATGCACATAAGTAAAACTTATTGAACTGTACATAAAAGACTTGCATACTTTATAGTATGCATGCTACATCTCACTACTAAAGTAAACAAAGAAATAAATGAAACCTTATAACCAAAGAGAAAATTTATGAATTCCTATTATTCCTCCTGTGTCTTATCTCAGCTAATTATAGGGCCATTTTATGTAAGGTTCTATATATGTTTTATCTTTTGTTTATAATCTTATTAATATAAGACATAATTTATTAGTTATATGGCTTATATTTTTTGTAAGAGTCCTATAAAACGAAAATGAGTATTTCCAATCTAGATCAAAGATCATGGTGTGGCAAAGCAGAAATATTCATGTTTTCTTAAGGGAGAGAGCAATGGAATCTCTGTGAATGGACCTATTTACAGAGGGTGACGTCTCTTACACTGTCTTGCAAGATCCTTAATGGCAGTGACAGTGAATTATTCATGTCTGCCCACCCAAGTGTTAGCCTGGAATATACTAATAATCCAAGCTAATATTTATTGGACATTCACTCTGTGCAAGGTTTTTTTATGTGTATGATCTCAATTACTTCTCATAACAACCTGTGAAAAAGCTATGATTTTGTCCTCATTTTAAAGTCAATAAAACAGAAGCTCATAGAAACTACATAACAGTTTGTAAGAGGTAGAGTTTAGATGCAAGTCCAAGTCAGTACGAATCTCAAGACTATGCTCATAACCATTGTATTATACTTCCAAGAAAGCAGTTGGGTATATGAGTCAGAAACCTCTATATCTCCATTATAGAATTGAAAACAACCCATTTATTAAGTTTAAACTCTGGAATTCCTCCTCATTAGGGAATAAGTCCCATAAAGAAGGGATAATATTTTATTCATCTATGGGCACCCATTGTTTAGCACAGGACATGTCACATAACAGATATTAGGCTTAATAAAGATTTGTTCAGTGAGGTAGCTTGAATATCCATGATTGTGGTATCACTGTAGAATCCATCCATTCCTGCACACTTGTTTGTAACTGAAATAGAAATTATCTCTTAGCAAGCTTCACAAGGTAATAAGAATATTCATCAAATAATTCTGATCCAAACTGTGGGACTTACTGGTACTTACTATATCTGAAATTCACAATTGGTGCACAGAAAGCAAAAAGAACTGTCTGGAGTCAAAGCAAACTTTAGGGCTTCTGAACAAAATTGCTCCATTTTGTTACCACATTTTCCATTTTCTCAATAAAGTGATAGCTACTTATTGATGGTCTTAGTATTTTCCCAACACTCTCTTTGTGTTCTGAAGATAAGCTGTCAACACAACCCCAGAGAATCTTTTGGAAGGGCAGGAATGCCCAAGGATATTACCTCTGCCTAGAGCTCCGCCAGCAGACATATGCCTTAAAATTTTTTCTTTTCTACCAACTCTTTGTCCTTGGAGAGAAACCAATTTTCCTCTCTTTTGTAATGCACAGGATCTACAGGGATGCCTGGGTAAGGAATTTAGCATATCATCCTGGGAATACCTTTCTCTTTGATTTGGCAATATATCACTGGAGGTGGAAACAGTTGTGCAACAGTTTATGGGTGTGGTGTGGGGTCTAGTGGCCGCTTTTATTTTTTCGCTTCTAGAATTTTATTTCCTTTGAGTCACTTTTTAATTGTGATGGATTTGTTTTATGTTGTATATATTCATTTTGAAGATCTTAGGCAGTCTTTTTTTCAAGATTCATGGAAACAAAGATTCATGATTCTGATGAAAAAGAGTGTTCAACATCTGTCAGGACCTGTGTTTCTGCACATTTTTGATGTGTACATATTTGACATTTTAAAAAGTTATGTAATCCATGATGACACAAATAAATCTCTGAATTATCAATGCTCAATCTCAGTGCCTGCCCCATTCATAAGTAAAGTTAAAATGTACAGGAAGATCCAAATCACCTTCTGCCCCAATCTATGATTGATTGACTTATGGTAAGAACATGTAACATGACATCTAACCTCAGCAAATTATTTAGGGTATAATACTGTGTGGTTTACTAAGGCCACAATGTACAGCAGATCTCTAGAACTTACTCATCTTGCAAAACTAAAACTTTACCCATTGAACAGCAACTCCCTGTTTCTCCTTCCACCTCGTTCCCTGGCAACCAACATTCCACCCTCTGTTTCTATGAGTTTGACTATTTTACCAACCTCATATATATACATGAAATCATACAGTATTTGTCCTTCTGTGACTGGCTTCTTTCACTTAGAATAATTAAACTTATGTTACTTCTTTAACATGAGGCTGTTGCAAAAAGGGAAAAATGTAAATTGAAGAAGCAATGGTTTCCTAATATTAACAAATGTAGAGTATAATTTCAGGTGACATTCAAGACCTTGCTCATCTCAACAGCCAGTGGGACTGTCAAGCTAGAACATGTCTTGTTCACCTGTTGAGTTTAGGAGTTACTGTAGAAAAATCATTTAAAAAAATAATAGTTGCGTCTAAGCAGGACACTGAATTTTTTGATTTCTGACATTCTATAGCACAGCAACATGGCACAAGTATACATATGTAACAAACCTGCACGTTATGCACATAATAATAAATAAATTTAAAAAAATAATAATAAAATAAAAATAAAAATAAAAAAAATAAAAATAAAAATAAAAATAAAATATCAAAAAAAAAATTACTAGAGATCTAGACATCCAAATACAAGAAGCTCAAAGAAAACCTGGGAAATTTATGCCAAAAACTAATTACCCAGGAATATAGTCATCAGGTTATCTAAAATCAAAACAAAGGAAAGAATCTTAAGTACTGTGAGGCAAGAGTTTCAGGTAATCTAAAAGGAAAACCTATCAGATTAACAGCAAATTTCTCAGTAGAAACCCTACAAGCCAGAAAAGATTGGGGTCCTATCTTTAGCCTCTTCAAACAAAATAATTAACAACAAAACAAACAAAATAATGTTGTATCCAAAAAATTAAGCTTCATAAATGAAGGAGAGATAAAGTCTTTTTCAGACAAATAAATGCCGAGAGAATTTGTCACTACCAAGCCAACACTACAAGAAATGCTAAAAGGAGTTCTAAATCTTGAAAGAAAACCTCAAAATGCACCAAAATAGAACCTCCTTAAAGATAAATTTCACAGGGTCTATAAAACCTTAACACAAAGAAAAAAACAACGAGGTATTCAGGCAACAACTAGCATGATGAATGGAATAGTACCTCACATTTCAATATTAATGTTAAATGTAAATGGCCTAAATGCTCCACTTAAAAGATACAGAGTGGTAGAATGGATAAGAATCCACCAACTAAATATCTGCTGTCTTCAGGAGACTCACCCAACACATAAGGATTCACATAAACTTAAGGTTAAGGGGTGGAAAACATTATTCTATGCAAATAGACAACAAAAGAGAGCAGGATTATTAGCTATTATTATATCAGACAGAACATACTTTAACAACAGTTAAAAAAGACCAAGAGGGACATTATATAATGATAAAAATATTAGTCCAACAGGAAAATATCACAATCCTACATAAATGTGCACCTAACACTGGAGCTCTGAAATTTGTAAAACAATTACTACTAGACCTAAGAAATGAGATAGATGGCAACACAATAATAATGTGGGGCTTCAGTACTCCACTGACAGCACTAGACAGGTCATCAAGACAGAAAGTCAACAAAGAAACAATGGACTTACACTGTAACCCAAAACAAATGGACTTAGCAAATATTTACAGAACACTATAAATAACAACAACTGCAAAATGAACATTCTTTTCATCAGCATATGAAACATTCTCCAAGATATACTATATGATAGGTTACAAAACAAGTCTCAATAAACTTAAGAAAATCAAAATTATATCAAGTGTCTTCTAAGATCACAGTTGAACAAAACTGGAAATTAATTCAAAAAGGAACTCTCAAAATTATACAAATACATGAAAAATAAATAATCTGCTCCTGAAGGATCTTTGGGTCAACAATGAAATCAAGATGGAAATTAAAAATTCTTTGAACTGATCAATAATAGTGACACAACTTATCAAAGCCTTTGGGACACAGCAAAAGCAGTGCTAAGAGGAAAGTTCATAGTAATAAATGCTTACATTGAAAAACCTGAAAGAGCACAAATAGACAATCTAAGGTCACACCTCAAGGAACTGGAGAAACAAGAACAAACCAAACCCAAACTCAGTGGAAGAAAAAAAAAAAAAAAGAAGAAGAGAGCAGAACTAATGAAATAAAACAAACAAAAAATGCAAAAGATAAATGAAACAAAAAGTGGTTCTTTGAAAAGATAAACAAAATTGATAGACCATTAGCAAGATAAACCAAGAAAAGAAGAGAGAAGATCCAAATAAGTGCAATTAGAAGTGAAATGGAAGATATTATAACCAATATCACAGAAATACAAAAGATCATTCAAGTCTACTATGAACACTTTTACATGCACAAACTAGAAAATCAAGAGGAGATGGATACATTCCTGGAAAAATACAACCCTCCTAGATTAAATCAAGAGGAAATAGAAACTCTGACAGACCAATAACAAATAGTGAAATTGAAACAATAATAAACAAATTGCCAACAAAAAAGTTTCAAGATGAGATGGATTCACAGCTGAATTCTGTGAGGCATTCAAAGAAGGATTGGTACCAATATTACTGAAACTATTGCCAAAGATGGAAAAAAGGGAATCCTCCCTAAATCTTTATGTGAAGCCAGTATCACTCTAATTCCAAAATCAGGAAATGGCACAACAGAGAAAGAAATTACAAACCAACATCCCTGATGAACATAAATGTAAAAATCCTCGACAAAAATACTAGCTAACCGAATCCAACAGCATATAAAAAAGATAATCCACCATAATCAAGTGGGTTTCATACCAGGGATGCAGGGCTGGTTTAATGAAAACAAGTTAATAAATGTGAAACACCACATAAAACGAAATAAAAACAAAAATCATATGATCATCTCAATAGATGCAGAAAAAGCATTTGACAAAATCCACCATCCCTTTAGGATTAAAATCCTCAGCAAAATTGGCATAGAAGGGACATAGCTCTTGGTAATAAAAGACATCTATTACAAATCCACAGCCAACATTTTATTGAATGGAGAAAACTTGAAGGCATTCCACCTGAGAAGTGGAACAAGACAAGGATGACTACTTTCACCACTTCTATTCAACGTAGTACTGAAAGTCCTAGCCAGAGATATCAGACAAGAGAAAGAAATAGAGGGCATCCAAATAAGTAAAGAGAAAATCAAACTGTCACTGTTTGCCAATGATATGATCATATATGTAGGAAACCCTAAAGACTTATTCAAAAAGCTCCAAGATCTGATAAATGAATTCAGTAAAGTTTCAGGAGACAAAATTAATGTACGCAAATTAGTAGCTCTGCTATACACCAACACGACTAACCTGAGAATCAAATCAAGAACTCAGTCCATTTTACAACAGTTGCAAAAAACTAAAATACTTAGAAATATACCTAACCAAGGAGGTGAAAGATCCGTACAAGAACAATTACAAAACATTGATGAAAGAAATCATAGATGACACAAAGAAATGGACACACATTGCATGCTCATGGATGGGTAGAATCAATGTTGTGAAAATGACCATACTGCCAAAAGCCATCTACAAATTCAATGCAATTCTCATTAAAATACCATCATCATTCTTTATAGAACTAGAAAAAAAGTCCTAAAATTCATATGGAACTAACAAAGACCCCCCCATAACCAAAGTAAGACTACACACAAAGAACAAATCTGTAGGCATCACATTACCCAACTTCAAACTATACCGCAAGACTTTGGTTACCAAAACAGCATGGTAGTGGCATAATTATAGGCACATAGATCAATGGAGCAGAATAGTGAACCCAGAAATAAAACCAAATACTAACAGCCAACTGACTTTTGACAAAGTAAACAAAAGCATAAAGTGAGGAAAGCACACCCTATTTAACAAATAGTGCTGGGATAATTGGCAAGCCACATGTAGAAGAATGAAACTAGATCCTCATTCCTCATTTTATATGAAAATCAACTCAAGATGGATCAAAGACTTAAATCTAAGACCTGAAACCACAAAAATTCTAGAAGATAACATCAGAAAAACTCTTCTAGACATTGACTTAGGCAAAGAGTTCATGACCAAGAATCCAAAACCAAGAGCAACAAAAACAAAGGTAAATAGATGGGACCTAATTAAATTAAAAAGCTTCTGCATAGCAAAATAAATAATCAGAAGAGTAAACAGGCAACCCACAGAGTAGGAGAATATAGTCTCAATCTATACACCTGACAAAAGACTGATATCCAGAATCTACAAGGAACTCAAATAAATCAGGAAGAAAAAAAAAATCCCATCAAAGAGTGGGCAAAGGATATGAATAGACAATTATTAAAAGAAGATACACAAATGGCCAACAAACATATGAAAAAGTGTTCAACATCACTAATTATCAAGGAAATGCAAATTAAAACCACAATGAGATGCCACCTTACTCTTGCAAGAATGGCCATGATTAAAAAATTAAAAAATAATGGATGTTGACATGGGTATGGTGAAAAGAGAACACTTCTACACTGCTGGTGGGAATGTAAAAGTAGTACAGCCACTATGGGAAACAGTATGGAGATTCCTTAAATAACTAAAAGTAGAACAACCATTTGATCCAGCAATCCTGCTACTGGTTATCTACCCAGAGGAATAAAGGTCATTATATGAAAAAGATACTTGCATACACATGTTTATGGCAGCACAGTCCACAATTACAAAAACAAGGAGCCAGCCTAAGTGCCCATCGACCAACAAGTAAATAAAGAATATGTATAAGAATATATACGTGTGTATGTATACACACACATACATACATACATACACACACACCATGGAATACCACTCAGCCCTAAAATGGAACAAACTAAAGGCATTCACGGCAATCTGGATGAAGTTGGGGACCATTATTCTAAGTGAAGTAACTCAGGAATGGAAAAACCAAGCATTGTATTTTCTCACTTATAAGTGGGAGCTAAGCTATGAGGACAAAAAGGCATAAGAATGATATAGTGGGCTTTGGGAACTCAGGGAGAAGGGTGGGAGGGAGGTGAGAGGAAAAAGGACTATACATTAGGTACAGTGTACACTGCTCGGGTGATGGGTACACCAAAATCTCAGAAATCGCCACTAAAGAACTTATTCATGCAACCAAACACTGCCTGTTCCCCCAACACTAGTGAAATAATAATAATAAATATTATTTTAAAAAAATAAGCAAAGACATGGTTCTGATGAAAAAGATTTTTCAACATCTGCCAGAGCCTATGTTTCTATACATTTTTGATGGCACATATTTGGCATTCTAAAATGTTATAATATCCATGATGACACATAGAAATCTCTGAATTATCAGTGCACACTCTCTGTGTCTGGCCCATTCATAAATAAAATTATAATGTACAGGAAGATCCAGCTTATCTTTTGCCCCATTTGTGTGATTAACACCCTTTTCCTTTTGACACCCTTTTGTTTCCCTTTGAGGCCCTCAGTAACAGTTAAGAGTTTATGGTTGCACACAGTAGAAAAGGCTCTAACTTAAATAGAAAACAATTGATTGGGATATAAACATACGTGAGAACATAAGGAAGTGATATAAGAAACCTTCATTAGAAAGATATGAAGAACCGACAAAGCATGAGAGACATTTGGTGAACAAACAAGGAAAGAATAGGTATGGGGAGAGCCTTAGTGATCCATGTATCAGGAACTAATAGAGGAAGTTTTTAGGGAGTGGCTGATTGCTGGGATGAGGCAGTTCCTATTCTTCATTAGCCTTTTGTAATTCTGGGAAAAAGATCTAATTGGCCTAGGTTGGGTCACATGTTCCCTGTTGGTGAGGGGAAGGCCGAAAACCTTGACTGACGAACTGAATCAATCAGTTATTGGAATGGAACAAACCACTCCAAAACTCAGTGGCTTTAAATCATACTAATGTATTTCGTACCTGCAGATAGGCTGGTGATCAGCTGTTGTAAGCTGGGTTCTGCTTAAAGATGTGGGACAGACGGCAAAGATATACTCCATACACAGTTCATTCTGGGTCCCAGGCCGCAGGGTGGCGGCTGCATGGGAGAGGCTCTTCCCACGGCAAAGTGTAAGAGCGCAAGCGCATTTGAAGCCTTTGCTTGCATCACGTCTATTAGTACCCCATTGGCCAAAGCACACTCTGCTTTTTGTGGGAGTGATGACCAAATCAGCGGACAAAAGGAATAGATAGAGGAACGTGTGAAGAAAGGAAGCCAATAATTAAATTGGGGCAATTACCCAAGAATCAAAGAAATAATTACCCCAAAAGAAATCATAATGTTTTTTACCATGAAAAGGATTCTTGGGGTGGGAAGAGGGGAGAAAGAAATGAGATCAACCAATTCCCAGATCCTGAAAGGCCTTGTGCTCACCTGGCTCTTATGAACTGCAACTATAGGTGGTTCCTCTCATGGTACTTTCATACGCCAATAAGACGCCAAGAGCCAAGGATACAATCTTTATGAGAGGGATGTGACAAGTATCTTTAAGGTGAAAATAGACCTGGTCAGATCATGGCTATATAAAAGTAATGTCTATTTTTAGGAGTAGCCCTGAAAATGATTGTAATTACAATATATTAAGACAGAAAAATCATATAGGAGGAGGGATTGTTGCTGTTACTTGCTGTACAAGAACCCCTGAACATCCAAGCAACTGATAAACTAGTCCAGAGCAACAAGTTCAGCCTTTCTGGCTCACTTCAGCACTAGCCATTTCTGAAGCATTATTCTAGTGGATAGCAGTGTGTGTTCCTGTTTCATAATTTACCTTGCCTGGGAAATACTGATGAAACTTGAAGGACATAATAGTTTAACAAATCAAAAGGCCTCCTGATGCTGGTCCTTAAACCTAGACTAGGGTGGCTGCATCAAACCATATATTCAGATTCTAGGGCTTAATTCCTGAGGATTCTCATTAAGTATGTCTGCGTTGAAGCCCTAATTTCTATTTCTATTGTGAAACTCCAGAAGCGTTCAAGAGATTCTAAAGTTTATCCAGATTTCGAATCTACCTAGTCTGGTGCTTTATTTTACGTATGAAAAAAATTAACACCCAGAGTGAATGATGGTATAACTTTCTTCCCAGTGTCACAGAGCTGGTTTGTCTTGAGTTGGAACTTGAGCTAGGACCTGATCTCCTGTCTCCCAGTCCAGGGCATATTCCCCTACACCCTACTGTCTCCTTCATATGAATGCCCGGAGATATCATGCTGATCTGAATTTCTGGAGTATGAACATCATCCCTTCCCCATTTGTAGGAACCTGAATTCTCTTCACCCTAAGGCACATATAGCTTCAGATATATTTGCATATTTATGTGGATCTAATTGTTCATGAGTCGATCTAGTCAATTAGCCTTTGGTTACTGGAAAAGTGATTTAAGACTATTTTTAAATGAAACCTGTGAATCCTTTTGCCATATAGGCACAAAGCAGGAAGTCAAGGTGCACTGTGATAAAGGAGACAGCAGCAGGTCCAGGAAAAAAACTTACAGAGAGAAATCATCAACCCTCAATGGAATGTGAATTGAAAGCTAAGAACTGTTAGTAAAAAGAAAAATGTATAAAGTAAGGGAAAGAAGAACAGAGGGGCATGAGCATGAGGTGGGGGTGCAGAGGGCTTGAACTGCCGTGGACAGCCCATCTCTCAGCAGGTCAGCACTCACAGGTTGGCATGCAGGATGAGATAGGGTGAGAGACAGCCACTGAAAAGGAAGAAAGATGGTCTTTGGGAAGGGAAGATATGCTTGAAATTAAACACAGGGGAGGAAAAGGGTGTTTACAGTTTTCTGAGATGAGATTCAAGGCTGAAGTCATAGTTTGGCAGCCAAACCAAAGAAATTTGGTTTCCCTTGGAAAGATTTATGTCTTCTAGGGTTGAGAAATATGTCTGGCTGCCAATATTTCATAAAGCAACATAGAAAGAAATACAACCTACTTTAGTGTTTGGCTTGGGACTTTTCACCTTTGTTTGGCAAGATATTTTTCATTTTGAAAGAGGGAGTGAGTACTATTCATGTCAGCAACCTATGAAGATCTCAAAGCTCTTTGCCTACATTATCTGGTGGTTCATAATGTTTTACTTACCTATATATAAATATTTTAAATGGTAGATTAAATTAACAGAAACTGTAAAACTCATAACCTGTCTGTTCCAAAATTCTTTTGAGATAACATTGCCATCACACAGAACTAAAAGAAATGTAATCAAGCCCTTTGGGAATTTCATGTAGTAGTTGGAAACCACAAAATGCAGGTCCAGTTCTGCCATTTGCTATTTTTATGACCTTGAGAAGTTACTCAACCCCACTGTGCCACTGATTTCTTATCTATTACGTGGAGTTTATAAAAGTTTATAAAAGAATTTACTTCACAGGGTTGTGGAGAGGATTGAATGACTCTTAGAACAATGCTTGGCACTCAGAAAGGATTAATTATTGTTACCACATTTTCTGGAATTTCTGAGATATCTCAATTTCAACTGTTCTTCATTACTATAGTCATATTATCATGAAAATGCTCTAAAAATGCCAGCTAAGTACATTTTTTAGGTTATCTTTCCTATGCGGAGGTGGCAGCAAAGTTTTTCTTTTATTTTTAAATCAGGTTATGTGTCCTTATTTGAGGTTCAGGAAATATAATCATGTCAAGAAAGGATACAGTTCAGCCAATGTTCCTGAGTGCTGCGAGAGAGGGGAAGCAATGGAGAGGAAAATTTCTTCCAGTCTTCTCCAGCTCCAAACCATGTAAGCCCCACTGTTGTAACTGCTATGAATTATCACCGGCTCTTTGTACTTACCCACTCAGAGTTTCACATCCCTGTTTTCCCATTCAGAGAGATGTTTTCCCCAGGCATAGTCATCTGCTTATACCGGCTGTAATCTCCCCAACAGCTTGTTTGCCAGTATATCTTCCCTTCTCTTTCTGCTTTTCTCTTTCTTCTCCCATGCCTTCTCCCTCTTCCCCTTTGCCAATTTCTTTCCCACCCTTCCTCCCTCCCTCCTTTCCTACTTCTTAAAGTCTTTTTGTCTCTACTGTCCTCCAGGCACTGTTCTTCTCTTCCTAATTCCCCAACATTAACTGATATCCAAGTATTATCTGGATAGATGCTGATTTCTATCCTCCTCTTTCTGCCTTCCCTTTAAATCTTCCTTCATGCCCTCAGTGTCCTATCATCCACCTCTTCTGCTTTGTTCTGCTTCTAGCTCTTTCTCAACCATCTTCATTATTACACAGGGCACATAGGATAATGTAAATGTAGACAATAGATGGAGCTTGAACTATAGGAAAATAATCTGGGCTCTCTTGGTTCTTTTATTTGCCATCTGAGTGGACTTAAACAAGGCAGTTAATCCAGCTAAGCTTCCATCTCCACATTTGTACACCATGTGCTCTGAGTGCTCACGCAAATGCTATCAGGCTCATATGAGGCAGTATAAGTCAACTAGTATGTTTAATGTCTGTCAATTCCTACTTATTCAATGACACTATTGCCCCATTCTCCCTGGCAGTCTAGATATCCTACTCATTTTCAGCCTATAGAAGTCATAGTTTTTACTTTCAACTGTAGTATCTTTCCTGTTGGTAATTATTTCACCTCTGATCCTTTTCTCCCAACCTCAACTCTTCCTTCTTCCTTCATATGCTGTTTATACCAGTAATTCAAAATCACTCAGAGTTTGCCACATGTGACAAGCTGCTTCTCATCACATGACCTCTCCTGAACTGTTCTTGCATTCTTTGTGTGTCTTGGAAGCAATTGTTGAATTGAAGTCTATCCTTTTCTAACTATGTGGGTGTAGACTTTTACACTAATTTTGGAATTCTACAACTTGGATTCAAGCTTCAGCCATATATGTATTTTTACTATCTGACCTGGACAATGTCATTTAACCTCTAAGAGAGTCAGTTTTCTTGTGTGTATATGGAGGACAATGACAACTTCTGTTTATTGAAGGCTCACTATTTGTGAGAGTTGTGTATTTGCTCTTTTATCTTTTCTCCTTTTATTTTTACAGCTACCCTATGATGTGCCTATTATTATTCCCATTTTACAAGTAAGAAAGCTGAGACTAGAAATCTGTTTATCTCAAAAACTAAAATAGCCTCAGAACTGGAATCTTTGTCTCCACTCTCACTGTTCTTTGATCTACTTTGTTGGAATATCGATGGTGATCTCCTAAAATCGTTAAACAAATACTGTCATGCCCTTTGCAATGCCCACACCCCCCACCCCCGCCACAAAGTGGCTTAATTGTATAGATAAAAGTCTAATCTAAATGTCCTCTCATGTCTTATAAGCCCCACAGGACCTAGCCTCTAATTACCTCTTTGAATTCATCACACATTATGTTCTCCTTCTTTCACAGTACTCAGGGACATTAGCTGAATTGCTTTTCCTGGCCCAGGTAAGCACTTTCCCGCCACAGGATATTTGCATGTGCTGTTTCTTCTTCCGGGAGCTTTTTTCCAATAGACCTTTCATGGCTGGCTCCTTCTTCTCAACTGTATTAGCTCAAATGCTGCCTCCTAGGAGTAGTTTTTCCTAAAACCCCGTCCCATTTAGCCAGGCTCTGTTAGTGTCCTTTTCATAACCATATTCTATTTTTGAGAGCACTTGTCGTAATCTAAAAATCATCGTTTACTTATTTATTACCAGTGCATAGCATAGCAGATTCAACACATCTTTGTTAAAGGAATGGACTGTCCAAAGTCAGTTCAGATAAGAAGATGGAACAGGATTTGAGCCCAGGACTGTCTGACTCTAAAGTCCACATGCCTAACCACTGCATTCATTCCCTGCTTCAGCCATTAAAATCTTGAAAAGAAACATTAGGCTAACATGGGGGTGTGGTTTGTAAACTTGAAAGGGTTATGTCAATGTGAACATGCAGTTTTGGTACTCTTTCCTCTGCTGGATGCCACATGGACTAAAACTGTCCGTTCTCAAGAGGCTCTAAGTCATCCCCAGTGTTAGAAAAGAAAGGCCGTTGTCTACAGTAAATCCTTCTGCTGACATTCCTTTATGACTATGGGGACATCTATGAGAAGCTCTTCTCTCTTCTTCCCATTCTTGGCCAGACCCTTGCCAATCCTACCTTATCTTCTACACTCTTGACCTTGCCTTTCTTGCTGCCATTAAAGAAAGATGTACTGAAAATCTCCCATTCATTCTTAATTAGCTGACTTAACACACTCTATTTTCATAGAGATTTTAGGCCTCTGTTTAATTCCCAACTATGCCTACGCAGGGCTTACAGTAACAAAATCCAAATTATATCTAGAATTAACCATGGGGAGTCCTAATTTTTAAGACCCTCTCTTCCATTGTAGATTGGAAATAAAACTGAGGTAGGTTCATTCACCTGAAATCAACACTTAATCACACAGCAAGTTAATGGCAAAGTGAAAATGAAAATTTGTGTCCTTTGGTGCTTCTCTCCTAAAACCTGTTGAGTTTATTTTTTTAATTATTAATAGAGTATCATTATATAAATTTCCAATGTTATTATGCTTTAGTGAAAGAAAACTTTACATTCAACCCAAAGTGAATGTTTATTCTATGGTTTGCAAATAAAGTAGCAACCCATATATTTTATCTTTGCGTTAGTAAAATCCCCAAACTTCAAAGGCAAATAATTTGTTTCAATATCAGTGGCATAAATTAATTCCCCATGCACTGCATTCCTTTGAACTCTTAATCTACAATCAGCATCATTTTAGGATTTGCTAAGATCAAAAGTCTCTCTAGAACAATTAGCTAGATTTAGTCATTCTACAATATGTATACACATATATCAAAACCTCATGTTGTATATAATAAATATATATAATATTCATTTGTCAACTGAAAAGAAATAAACAGAAGTATCTAGAACAACCCAATACTTAGATATTTGAATAATTCTGTTGTTTTTGCAAGTAAAACATAGAGTATGTTTCTAAAACCTAGTACTTGCAAAAGTTAAGTTTATTTTTAAGTTGTGAATATGTATTTTGAAAGTAGCCTAGAGCTTCTTTATGCTTGACTATTTTGAATCTGCCCCGCTGGTGTCTCATCATGCAAGGATGAAAAACTGAAATGAAGATGATATAGCTAAGGCACATGGTATTACTCTTTAGAGATACAACTGTCTTAGTAATGAGATCATAAAAATTAAAATAAGATTTGTGATGTTTTTCTTATGTGAATGCCTAAATCATTTTTTCTTGTTGATGTTCAAAGAAAACAAGTTCTTATTCATACAACGAATAGAATGAGTGATGGGAACTGAAAAGGAGGGAGATACAATTCCCTGCCTTTCTGTGTCTCTTTTCAAGATTTTTTTTTTTTCTGGTATATATATCAGCCTACACACATCCACACATACATGTCAGCCTACACACATCCACCATACTTTCTACAAGTACTTAACGTGTTGAGTTCCCCAAACTGTTTCCTCACATCACATTTTTAAAAACATCCCCCCCCCACCGCATCATTTTCAGTTAATGAAGCCAGTTTCTTCCCTCTATAGAAAGTAGATTCTAAAGTTTGAGTTGTAGATCATTGCTATTTCTAACACATAATGCCATTTGGAGCACATTCATCCTAGAAATTTTCCGAGTTTACAGTGTCTACTTGAATTTTTTCAGTGAATATTTGTCATTTCATTCAAGAGTAGGCCTATGGGTAATCATTTAATCAAAACTACTGCAGTGATTGCTACTTGTACAGAAAATTATAAAGCTACAACAGGAGTCAAGCCACAATTGCCAAGTCTAAATGGGCACTGCTTTTTGTTAAGTATTGGGTAAGAATGAAGCCTTAAATTTGGAGGAAATTGAAGAGCATTCTTTGGTCAGAACCACATTTTCCAATTTTCATTTTCTCTATTTTATTTACACAAAAATACATGATGAAAATTCATAGAAGGCACATATGAAGAACACCTATATTATGATTCTTGCATTCTGACAAAAGTCTTATTCTAGTTTTGGGGCCCCAATATGTCCTTTTTCTTAAGATTTGAAAGGCATAGAAAAGAACATTGAAAAACATTGTGATTTTTTATGCCTCATCATGATTTCACATATACCAACTATCCAATGAAAAAAATATATTGTGAAATATTCAATCCCATTCAATCCCAATGTGTGCACAAGAGCATATTGGGAGGCAAGTTAGCATGGAAATAACTGCTTTTTTGGAAAGAAGCCTTGTTTCAAGTTTAAAACTCTATAAATTATGCTTTTACTTATACAATTCTGTCTTGCCTTCACTGTCTCTAATAGACCATAAATCTTAGTATATTGCTAACTGCAGAGATGAACCCTCAGAGACTGTTTGGATGTGTACACTTGAGAAAGTAAGCACAGTTTCTTAAAGGGCAATACAATGAGGTCATACTCTGCAAAGAGATTGTAATAAAGATAGTTTTATACTATCTGTTTATTTTCTTTTCCAATAATATTCTTTAAAAAACAAAGTCAACTTTTAAGTTATAAGGTAGCTTTTGCAAATGCTAATTTAAAAAACAGGTCCACATTGCTGCCTACAAGAGAAGAATTCAGCCCACATGATCATTGATATATGATTAAAACTGGATCTTGTCATAGCAAAATATATTTTCTATTTGGAAATAAAGCATAAAAGATTCTGCAGCTTCCTTACATTGGCAAAAAAAGACAGGAAGCTTTAAGTCTGTGGCCTCTCTTTATGAGTGGTGAAACATGACATGAGTGGGTAGATTTTGGAGGGGCTAACCCCCTCTGACATGATCCAAGTGTGTTGACAGAACCTCACTAATTCAGTTCCCTGAGACCAGCAATAAACAAGACTTCCTGTAGAGCATGTTTAACCACCACAATTTCTTTCTGGTTAGAAATCATCCTAAAAAGTTTCTCGTCCAAGTTTAAATATGGTTCTTCAGGGTTTAAGGCCACGCTGCTAAAATTTGGTCCCTGTAAATTTCCCTACAACAATAAAGAAGCTATCTGTATCCATCATGTTGAAGATGGGAGCACTTTTATTTGATATGTGGAGCAGAGCAGAAGCTGGAAAACAGACTCACACTTATCCTGGCCTTACCAAGCTGATCAGAAAGCAGGGACCTGCAGTTCAGCTACACTGACTACATATGTGTCAAGGTTATAATTCATTCAGACCAGAAGTTATATTCAGGGAGAACAGCTAAATCAGTGAGGAGCATGGAAGGACTGTGTAGTTAGACATGCCAGGTGTTCAATACTTGAAATCAGCAAAGTGAAAAAGGCAAAATGGAAGCATCATTGCAATGGTTAAGGATTAAACAGAGCTGTATTCAAACTCCAGTTTTGCCTCTTTTTGACTATGAGACTGGGCAACTCTGTATAATTTGCTTAAAATACAAGCTTTTATTCTCTACTGGGTCATCTCTTCAGAGTCCCTCCCTGTGGCAGGAGTTCCCCCTACAGCCACTAATTTCAGGCTTGGCCATATGACTTGCTTGGACAAGTGAATATGAGCAAAAGTGATAAAAAGAAAAAACCATTTGCAAAAAGAATATTTAAGATCCAATCCATGATTTTTTTTCATTATTCTTTTCCCCCTGCTGTGAGAAGAGCATGTTGCAGAGAGAGTCAGCTCCTTCAGCCAAATCTCAGAGTAAAGGCGCTTTGTGGGAAGTGCCAGGACCAAACCATAGACCTACAACTGATATTTATTATGAGCCTGTCCTGTTAGCAACTGAAATTTGGAGTTGTTTGTTACCACAGTGTAATCTGCCAGAACGAATACAACAAGTTACATAAATCTCTCTATGTCTCAGATTCCTCATCTGTAAAATCAGAGTAAGGTTATTGTGAAGAGAAAATAGGATGATATTTGGATATTTAGTGTTTTCTTAGTAGCATCTAGCAATTAGTGATCATTGTTATTATTCTAGGGGCCCAGGATGAAAATCTGTGGAACAAAGCATCAGGAATCCAGAAGAGGGACTAAGCAGAAATTGACAGAAACCGTAAGTCTAAGGGTCTATACAACTATGTATTGGAATTTAGCTAGAGGCACGAGTAACAGATTCTAGGGGGTGAGGTAGAGGGAGGCAGGAGCAGCACGTAAGACATTTGGTCATGGCTGACACTTTGTGGAACATGTTTTATAAAGACTTCCAATGGAGACCAAATTCATCTGAGTGCATAGTCAGATCCAAACTGCAGTGGGGACAAATAAATAGATGGGATATTAGGAGTCACTTTACATAAAGCGCATTGTTCTAAAATAAACTTTCTTGTTTGCTCCTAAACAGATTTTTTTCCCACTGTTAGGTTATGTGAACACATTATGGATATGTCTAAAATTTACAATGGCAAAATTCTTTCCTTTTGGCTTGAAGTCTACAGTTTCTATGATAGCGATATCATTTATGTGTCTAAAATTTTTTAGAGAATGAGCCCTAAACAAATTTTAAATCTGTTAAGACTGAAACGTATTCTTAGAGTTGGTTTTGATGAGCAGTGAAAAAGTATAATGTTACTGCCGATGCTGCATTAGCCACGTGAGTTTCTTCCCATACATTGTTCAGAGGGGGAAACTTGTGAATCACTTGTCCTTAATATAGGACATCAAGGAAGTGCAACTAGGCCTAACTTGTTACGTCAAGTTGGACACACCCTACTATTAGAATGGTTTGTGAAGCCAGAGAGCCAATGCCAGGGGTCCAAACCAACCATTCATACAATATGTATCAATATTGACATCACATTAGAATCACCTAGGGCAATTAAAACTTAGACACTACTTCTAGTTAAAAAAAAAACAAAACTAAAACATCTAGAAGTGGAGGCCAGCAATCACAATTAAAAAACAAATAAAACTCACCATGTGATTCTAGCATGCAGCCAGGTTTGAGGACCATTGAGTAAGAGTGGAGAAGTCCAAGGATAAGGAGGGGCCTGCAGAGAGGGGCAGCTGACAAACCAGGATGAACAGAGAAGTGGAGATGGAGGATGCTGACCAGTGCCCGTCAGACTTCAACATGCATAAAAATCACCAAGGGAGTGAGAGGGGTCTTGTTAAAATGCAGATTCTGATTCAGCAGGACTGAGGGAGACACTGAGAATCTGCATTTCTAACAAACTCCCATGTAAATGCAATGCTTCCACACTTGGAGTAGCAAGAAACTACAGTAGACAAGTATGAGTGGTTCCGACTGAATCCTAGACTACTAATGCCTGAGTGACTAGTTTGTATGGGCAAGCTAGAGTTACTTAAAAAGACCAGAACAAAATTGAATAAAATAATGATGGCAGGTGCCAATAGAAAGACCATAGTGATTCCTCATATTTGACAGCTGCCATAGCTTGAATTTATTCTAGGAGTCTTGTCAGAAGATGAAGAACTGGAGTTGAGTTGCCTGGTATTAGATGACACACATGGGGCTAGAAATTAAATGTAGAGATATGAGCCTTCTCAAGTAGTAAAAGATAGGTGCTTGATAAATACCTTTCTCTCTAAGGTAGAGTAAAAGTCTATGCAGGATAGTAGCACTGATATATGACAATGGCACAAACCAAGTCAGAAAGCAAAATTAAATGCTTTTAAATGGTATTTCCAAAATCCCTGATGTTCCCAAAGTCATTTTATTCAGCATTCAGACATGACAATAAAGTACATTGTACCACATAGTGATAGTATTTCCTTTTTACCTTTCTTTCAATCCTTCTAGTTAACTTCAAGGGGAAAAAAAGAGTTAGTTAAGGATTGTACATCTTCAGCACCTCCAGCACCTCAATTACCCACTTTAACAACAACAAAAAGAACAGTCCTCAACCTCAAAACTCCAGCAGGCAAATGTTTTGGTTGTTTTTATTACAATTATATGTGTCAATACTTTCTGCTTCCAGCAAGTGATACTTTTTTTTTCATTTCTGTTAGTAACATATACTTTTCCTTCAACATAAATTTAAGTAAATAAAGTTAATTTCCTTAAATAAAATATTAGTGATACTACAATCTAATGCAGATATGAAAAAAATCATAAAGGTAGTACCCGAATTGCTGAAGTTTGAAAAATTCGACTTGGAACAAACAAGAAACTGTATTAAAATCTATGCTGTGTACAAGCATAGGCCCTCACAAAATATTTGTGTTGACTTATTTTGCAAAAACTGCACATAACATAGGCTTATAAAGGCAAACCAAATTCAATCAACAAATATTTACTGAAACAAAAGAGCAATTTTTAAAATTCAAAGTGTTTTACTGATTGTATCTATTTTGTTCTGCATGTAAACAATTTTGTGGGTTCACTTGAATACATCAAATAATTTACTAATGAAGATTCAGCAAATATAAGAAGTGTTTTCCAATGTGTTTCTTTTATTTTGAGGTGCTGTGTATGTTTAAATAAAAAGTGTCAACTTACTTTTCTTTACTATGTTATTCAAAATAGGAGTTTCTTTCTCTTAATTCTTTGGCATCTCATCATCAAGCATTTTCATAGCCACTTCTCTGATGTATATGGTATATGCCTTTACCTAGTGACTTAGCAAAGTTAATGCAAAAAAAAGTTACAGGCATTTGGGATAGAATATTCCATAAGAAATGATTTTCTGCTCCCATATACATTCAATCACTGGACTTTTTTTTTTTTAACTTTTTGTTCCTATTGTCACACATACTGTACCAAAAAATCCACATAATTGTACAGTTTCTTCAACTCCCCAGTCTTTACCAATGAAGATTTGTTTTATATCAGCAGGGTTGTACCTGGAGTAACACATGAATCTTCCAGGCCCCACCTCCATCAGCTTATTTGATGGTAATTGGGATGTGGATTAGTAAAAAGAACTCTCTCAAGATGGAGACCTGTTTCCCTTGGAGATGGGTGGGGACTCAGCACTCTTGCTGGGTGCAATGTATGCACCAATTTAACGCAAAAGTCTGAAAATTTAGAGGACCTCCAGGGCAACATTTGAAAATCCTCTACTGGTGCTGGAGAGTGGAAAAGGAAAAAGATCGTCCTAGTATTTAATTATCAGAATAACAGAACTCCAGAGAATTTTGAATTCCCAGGCCCAGCAATCTTTCTGGGGAGATCCCACAAAGGTGAGAGCCTTGTAGAAAGGAGTGGAACCCTGAGGCTTTGGATGACATATTTGGGTCAATGCATTTAAGAATCTTGCAAGCCCAGTACCCTGAACCCCCTGGGCCTGCAAAAGTAGCCTACTCCTCCCTATTAAGGTCTAACATTCCCACTTCAAGACCTGCCTCCACTTTCTCTCCTGACCACTGGACATTGAGTCTTGGTAAGAAACAAAAGCACATGAATACCACAGTGTGGGAGATATTCCATATAAATATAAGAGTCCCCCCCATCAGTGAAGTTTTGGGAGCTGTGAATTTGTCAAAGGCATGGTGGAAATTTCCCTTTATTATAAAGGATAAATCATTACATCTTAAATTTCCTGCTACTAATAAGAAAGTGCCATCCCTGGTAAGCTTCCTCTGGTTCTGGAGGCAGAGTGCTTTTTACATTTAGCAATATGGCTTTGATTCATATACTGGGTGACATAAAAAGCTGCCAGTTTTGAGTAGGGTCCAGAGCAGGGAAGGCTTTGCAGCAGGTCCATGCTGTGGTGCAAGCATCCCTGCTTCTTAAGCCATAGGACTTGGCAAATCCTAGGAAATTGGAAATATTTATGGTGGAAAAAGAAGCTGTGTGGAGTTTATGACAAATCTCAGTGGGAAAATCATAACATAGACAGCTAGAGTTCTGGCACGAGGCCATGCCATATGCAGCAGAGAATTATACATAATTCAAAAAACAGCTCTTGATGTAAAATAGGACTCTCGTAAAAATGGAGCATCTAACCATAGGATGTCAAGTGAAAAAGTGTCTAAAATTGTTCATCATGAGCTGGATTTTATCAGACCCACAAATTCATAGTATTAAGAATGTCCAGCAGCAATCCTTTGTAAACCAATATTGGTATATCTGGTGCTGGGCAGGAACAGGGCCGGAGGGCACAAGTAAGCCACATGAAGAGGTGGGCCATAATTTCATTAACCAGTTTTGTTATGACTGTCAGCTCACACCTGTGACCACATTTGGAGGCGAATTCTTACATTTAGTTGGTGGAGGAGGAAAGTGGTCAAGCTTTGTTCTCAAATGGTGGGTGTGCAGGCTGATGCATGGTAGTCCCACTCAGAGGTAGCTCTGAAAGACAATGATGAGAAAATCATCATTCTCTCTCCCACTGAGCAGAGCTTTGGGTGATTGATTGGATTATCCAATTGGTATTTACTACTTAATCAATTTCTACTTTATTATTATTTCTTTATGCTTGCTTACTTTTGGTTTAATTGCTCATCTTTTCTAGTTTCCTAAGAGGAAAGCTTACATCATTGATTTGAGAACTCTTGTTCTCTAATATAAGCATTTAATGCTATGAATGTCCCTTTAAGTGCTGATTTAGCTGCATCCTACAAATTTTGGTATATTGTGGTTTTTATTTTCATTCCTTTCAGAGTCCTTTTAAATTTCCCTTTTGATTTCTTCTTTAATCCATGAGTGACTTAGAAGTATGTTAGTTAGTTTCCACATAGTTTGGGGTTTTTCAGAGGTTTCTCTGGTAGTGATTTCTAGGTTAACTTCACTGTAAACAGATAATATACATAGCATTATTTCAAATCTCTTCAATTTATTGAGACATGTCTCTTTGATGAATGTGCTTTATGTATTCTGTTAATGGAATGTTCAATAAATATTGATTAGCTCAAGTTGTTTTAGAGTTTTTCGTGTTCTAAACTGATTTTACGTCTCCTTATTCTATCAGTTATAAAGAAATATTGAAATAGCAAAGTATAATTGTGAATTTGTCTATATCATCTTTAAATTCTCAGGTTTTGCTTTGTGTACTTTTTTTATTTTACCTTAAGTTCTAGGATACATGTGCTGAATGTGCAGTTTTGTTACATAGGTATACATGTGCCTTGGTGGTTTGCTCCACCTATCAACCCGTCATCTAGGTTTTAATCCCTGCATGCATTAGGTATTTGTCTTATTGCTCTCCCTCTCCTTTTCCCCCACTTCCTGACAGGTCCCAGTATATAATGTTCCCCTCCCTGTGTCCATGTGTTCTCATTGTTCAGCTCCCACTTATGAGTGAGAACATGCAGTATTTGATTTTCTGTTCCTGTGTTAGTTTGCTGAGGGGATGATGGTTTCCAGCTTCATCCAGGTCCCTGCAAAGGACATGAACTCATTCTTTTTTATGGTTGCATAGTATTCCAGGGTGTATATGTGCCATATTTTCTTTATTCAATCTATCTAATTAAAGAGCTTCTGCTCAGCAAAAGAAACTATCATCAGAATGAACAGGCAACCTACAGAATGGGAGAAAATGTTTGCAATCTATCCATCTGACAAAGGTCTAATACTCAGAATCTACAAGGAGCTTAAACAAATTTACAAGAAAAAAACAACCCCACCAAAAACTGGGCAAAGGTTATGAACAGACAATTCTCAAAGAAGACATTTATGTGGCCAAGAAACATATGAATAAAAGCTTATCATCACTGGTCATTAGAGAAATGCAAATCAAAACCACAATGAGATATGACCTCATGCCAGTTAGAATGACAATCATTAAAAACTCTGGAAACAACAGATGCTGGTGAGAATGTAGAGAAATGGGAATGCTTTTACACTGTTGGTAGGAGTGTAAATTAGTTCAACCATTGTGGAAAACAGTGTGGTGATTCCTCAAGGATCTAGAACCAGAAATACCATTTGAGCCAGCAATCCCATTACTGGGTATATACTCAAAGGATTATAAAACATTCTACTATAAAGAGGCATGCACATATATGCTTATTGCAGCACTATTTACAATAACGAAGACTTGGAACCAACCCAAATGCTTCATGTAGTTTGAAAACTTTTAGTTCCTCTTGATAAATTTATCCTTTTGTAATTATGCAATATTCTTCTTGTATTTAGTACTATTCCTTTCTCTGTAGTCTACCTTGTCTGATGTTGTTATAGCCACTCTAAATTTCTTTTGATTAGTATTAACATGGAATGTCTTACTATTCTTTTATTTTGAACTTACTTATGTCATATATCTTCTAATACAGCAGGTAGTTGGGTCTTGCTTTTTACCCAATCTGACAGTTTTTGACTACTAACTGAAATTTTTAAAATTTCAAATTTAATTTAATCGTTGATATGGTTTGACATGAAGCTACAGTCATGGTATTTGTGCTGTATTCTCAACTGTTCTTTCATTTTATCTACTTTTCTAACTTATTTAAATTAGTTGAAAATTTTCTTTAATTATTCAATTTTATCTCCCCTCTTAGCTTATTAGTTAGATCTCTTAGGGTTTTCTTGTTTTTGTTATTTTTCATTTGTTTTATTTTTAGCATGGATTGTTCTAGGGTTTAAAATATGTCTCCTTAATTTATCATGGCCTACCTTAAAACCACTTCACATATAATATCAGAAACCCAAAAGAGTAGTTTCACCAACCTCCCATCATTTATGTTATTATGATTATATTTTTACATATATTTTAAATTCCAAAATTTATTATTATTTTGACTTTAAACAGGTATTATCTTTTAAAAATATTAAAAGTAAGAAAAATGGCCGGGTGTGGTGGCTCATGCTTGTAATCCCAGCACTTTGGGAGGTTGAGGTGAGTGGATCACCTGAAGTCAGGAGTTCAAGACCAGCCCGCCCAACATGGTAAAACCCCATCTCTCCTAAAAATACAAAATTATCCGGGTGTGGTGGCATGCACCTGTAATCCCAGCTACTCAGGAGGCTGAGGCAGGAGAATCACTTGAAGCCAGGAGGCAGTGAGCTGAAATTGTGCCATTGCACTCCAGCGTGGGCAAAAAGAGCAAAACTTTGTCCAAAAAAACAAAAAGAAAGAAAAATACCTCTAACACTTACCCAATTGTTACCATTTTGGCTTTCTTCATTCCTTTATGGTGTGGTGTCAGTTTCTTTGTGGTGTCAGTTTCTTCTGCCTAAAGAACTATCATCAACATTTTTTGTAGTGTAGACATAATGGTGATGAATTCTTTCAGATGTGTCTTAAGAAAATATTTGTTTTTGAAGTAATCAAAAATGTTTTACTCAGTAAAAATATCTTCAAACTTGAGGGCATTGCCACTACTTAAGTTAATGCTTATAGTTGGCAATATGTACACAAATTATTTGGAATTCTTCTGTACATGAGATTTATCTATTCTATCTAATTTATTTAGCAAACCATGTGTTTATATCAGTATACATTTGTGGATATTTAATGTCTGCTTTGGGTTACAGTCTAAAACTACATTATTCATGTTATTACTCATTCTAGCTCTGAGCTTTTGGAGCCCTTTGGGGTGATTCCTATGTTCCTTGGTCATAGACCCATTATTTTATTTTTAAAAATAGTTATGATGTTCTCAGCATGATTTTTTAATTATATCTTCTTCTTGGGGTCCATTGAGATTCTTGGGTCTGTGGGTATATTAGTTTTCCTAGGGCCACTATAACAAATTGCCACAATCTGCATGGCTTAAAAATGACAAATATTTATTCTTTCATAGTTATAGAACATAGAAGTCTGAAATCAAGATGTTGGCAGGGCCATGCTCCCTGTGAAGGGTCTAGGGAAGACTCCTTCCTTGTCTCTTCTTGGTTCTGGTGGTTGCTAGTAATTTTTAGTGTTCCTTCGCTTGTAGGTACCTTACTCCAATGTCTGTTTATGTCTTCGCATGTCCTCTTCACCTATTTCTGTGCACAGATTTTCCTGTTTTTACAAGGACATAAGTCACTAGATTAGGGTACATCTTAATTTAGCATTACCTCTTCTTAACTTGTTTACATCTGCAAAAACCCTATTTCCAACTAAGGTCATTGTCACAGGTTCTGGATGGAAATGAATTTGGTGTGTGTGTTGCTTGAGTTTGGGAGGGAGCACACTATTCAACCCAGTACAGGGAATTTTATAGTTTTCACCAAATTTGGAAAATATTAGGTGATTTATAGTATTAGTGTCTTTTTCTGTGCATTACCCTTCTAGGACACCAATTATACAAATGTTAGACTATTTGATATTCTTTCAGGACATGGATGCTCTGATCTTTATTTTTCTTTTTTCTTCTTCTACTTTATTTATTTTCATATTTTTAAGTTCATTGATTATTTCTTTTACAGTGTCAGATCTACTTTTAATACCATCTAAAAAATATCTACCGTTTCTTTTCCCTTGATTCTTATATATTCATCTATGTTCTTAAATACATTGGGTATACTTTATCATGGCTGTCTCAATGTCTTTGTCTCCTAATTTTATCAGTTCTGATCTTTTAAAATCTGCTTTTATTAATTTTTTATTGGTTTTGGATAAATTTTCCTACTTTGCAAAACTAATTATGCTTGATTGGATACCAAGCATTGTGAAATTTTTATTGCTGTTCGCTGAATTTGGTGGTTTTTCTTTAAATCATGTTGGATTTTGTTATGGCATAAAGTCAAGTTACTTGGGATTAGTTACATTCTTTCAAGTCTTTGTTTTGAAATTTGTTAGGGCAGGTCAGAGCAGCTTTTGGTTTAGAGTCAACGTAGCCCCAGTACTAAGGCAATATTCTTTTGAAGACTGTTTGATGCCTGTGTATGATAAGGCCTCTCATTATGGCTAACGTGACACAAACAATTCCCCACTCTGTGAACTTCCTGAGTTTTTTCTCAAACTACCTATCACCCAACATTTTTGTATTTCTTATCCTTGACTTTTTATCTTTAGCAATTGTTACTATCTCATAAATGATATATTTATCTAAACTTTATTATTTTTCCCCACAGAAACTCTGTTAAGGGGAGATACTTTTGTCTGTGTTATTTATTCATTGCTCTGTAACTAGATCCCAGAATAAAGCTCGCCTCATTATAGACACTTGATACATATTTTCTGTATAAATGAATTATTGAATAAATTATGTCACAATTACATTTAACTTTCTTATTTTTCATTTCCTCAAATCTCTACTATCTAATTGAATACATTATCAGTGAAAAACAATGGTAATAATATTGTCTGTGAGGCATATTTTAAGCATGATTATCCCTTCTGAAGACTTCTGGTTTGCATCCTCGTATGTTGTAGATTGTACATTACACAAAATTATGTGATGATATGTATGTTTGTGGTCATCTTAGATTAACGTATTCATTCTACTAATTTTCCAACAGATGGCAGTACATGTCTTGGGGACTAATATACCAATGCTTAATAGTGGCAGGGCTGTCACCAATGAGGAAACATTTATATTTTATAAGGCCCCCAATCTTCTCTTTTCATTTTGGTGGGTTTCTGCATATTTAAAAACTTTTTATCTCTTATTCTTGGTTCCTTGTGTAAGCACCTAGCTGAAGAAATGCTGAGCCAGGGTGAAGAATGTCCACTGGTACTTTTTCTTTTTGATGCAGTGGCTGGAAAAAAACACTTGATTATAGTGATTCAGTAACGGAAGAGCTCCAGGCTACCATAGGGCAGTATTTCTGAAAGACTGATGGCATATGCTCACTATCTTCTTCACTTTGCCTCCTCTCCTGCAGGGATGCTTTGCACTGACAGTGCTTGGAAATTATGAACATTTGTTGAATCAGTGCACCATGAGCCTGGGACAGAGTTTAGTTCCTCTGGTTGGGAGATGTTTAGTAAAAAGGCCATGGACTTGGAAGCCAGAAAAACCTAGTTTTAAATTGTGGGTATAACATCTACCAGCTGATTAAAAGTCCCAGTCAATTTATTCATTGTCTCCAAGGCTCAGTTTCTTCATCTGATAAATGAAGACAAGTGCCTCACAGAATTCACAGAATTGTTAAGACGAGGTAACATAGAGAATACAAAGCTCTTGATAGATTTGAAATAAATACTATTTCCCATTCACATTTCAATGTAAGTATACATAATTTAAGTCAGCCATCAAAAATTCTATAAAGCCACAGAAGTATAGTTAAAAAAAACTGACCCCATATTTTTAATGCAACTCAACATCTGTGGTGCTTTAATTTCTGTTTTTTATTGTGTAATTACTCGCTCATAGGTGAGGCTCTTATCTTTCTTTTGAGATGGAGTCTCGCTCTGTACCCCAAGCTGGAGTGCAGTGGTGCAATCTCAGCTCACTGCAACCTCCACAGCCTCCCAAGTAGCTGGGATTATAGGCATCCGCCACCATGCCTGGCTAATTTTTGTATTTTTATTTTAGTAGAGACGGGTTTTCACCATGTCCGCCAGGCTGGTCTTGAACTCCTGACCTCAAGTAATTTGCCTGCCTCAGCCTCCAAAAGTGCTGGAATTGCAGACGTGAGCCACCGCACCCAGGGCTTTCATTTCTTCTACAGCATTCACATCAACTTATCAACCAGTCTCATGTTAAGCATTCCAGTGACAGGAATCCCTACACATATTTGGAGAAGTTATTAGGATCTATTTGAGTAGATCTCTTTACCACCTAGAACATTTGTACTCCCTTAGCTTTCCAATGTGACATAATATTAGGCCTTGTTACCATGATGGCGGACCTCTCCACTATGTTTTTGGGCTTCCATCATCATTTCTGTATTTGTACTGCTGTCTTGTTATTAGCTTACTGTCCAGAAGCCCCCTTTTTCTTTACAGACATGCCAGCTTAGTACCATCCCATTCTACAGACATACCTCTCCTGTTCCCTGATCTCTATTCCTTTTCATTCCCTTGACTTCTGAGATATCAGTATTGCCACATTTATAAATGTTTGCATTTTGACAGTCTTCAGTTTCTTGCATAAGGGTTGAGTTATCTAAGAATTTTAGGGACAGTCAGTAAGGGTGGACCTACCAGTAAGGATACTTCTTGGCAGCTACATCTTGACATGGACCTCTATCTGTTCCATTTTAATAACCCGTCCCTGGCTAGAAACTATTTCCATGGGCATGTCTGTGTGCTTGTGTTGGGGCATGAGCAGACAAGAGGGAGGCAGAGATGTGCACTAAGGAAAGAGAATTAGGCACCATGATTACTTCTGATTAAAGAGGAGATTTTAAATAGGTCTGTCTCAGGATGTTACTAAAACAGGAAGCCAATGAATATACCTTTATCCTAAAAGCCTATAAACAGGCATTAGCATTAATATAACTTCCTAACTTGATCTAGTGATTGTCATCAAAATTCCTTCTAAGGATCAAAATAATATAATATGGGTTAAATAGCATTGACCTTTAATACGTTTTAATCCAATTGATTTCCCTCATTCTCACTTTTGACTTTGTATTTTTAAATGACATTAAAGGTGTATATACTTAATAGTATTAAATTTTTTAAAAAACAAATCAGAGGACAACTATAATAAAATGGTGCCAGAAGTCAAGAATGAAAGGGAAAAGGTACTTGATATCTTAAAAGCAAGTGACAATACACGGCAGAGGGATGCAGGGGTTACAGTAGTCTGCATCTTTAAAAACAAGTTAGGCTATGAATGAACAGCACAGACTGAAACAGTCAGTTGCGGTGACCCTGTGCATTCACATTGATTTACCCACCTAAACACAGGCTTTAGGAGCTGGAGTTGACTGATGCTCAGATGCTGTCTGCACTGGGTCCAAATCCGACGACGAGGATCTACATTCCGCTGTATGCAAGGCTGATCAGGACTTAGCTTTGTGCTCTGTTTCAGCAGATTTTTATCCCAGACCTCCAAGCATCTTGGAAACATTGCTTCATTCATCTCTACAACATCCTATTTGGGGACTTAAGTTACAAATATTATGGGTCCTGTAATTCAGCTTTCTCAAGCTAAATACAGAGAGGTTAAATAGGTCAGAAATTGGTAATAGAGATCAAGTGCGTACTGGAAGGGACTCAGCAATAGTTCCCAGGATACCTCGACAGTGTCACTCCAAAATCCTTTCGGAGATTTCTGTATGTTATTCCCCAGGGCAGTGAATTCAAAAGTGCTAATAAGAAGCTTCTATGAGGCAATTGTACAGACCAGGTTCTTTCTCTTGGGGACAGATACTGTGCTGTTACTTTAGATCCTTTTCTTACATTTTCAAAGGGGCAGAATTAATGACTGAATTAGTCTAACACTGGATATGCCTCACATTTAAAGTCACAGACACCACCTTTCTCTACAGAAACCCAGAGTGCAGAAATGCTTCTTGAAGACATTTATTACAAAGCAAGAAAACTCTTGGGTTTTCTAAAGCCACAAGCTAGATTTAGTTTCTTTTCCTTTAAAGAGGAAACTTGAGAGGCAACATTAAGAATACCTTCACAATCAGTCCTTTCTGTGGACAAGCGGGCTTGAGAAACTTCAAAATGTTGACCTCATTTTGTGGTTATCTTCATCTCCAAGTAAATTTCTAGAGCTTGATATAAAGGGGTCGGAGACATTTTTGTGGTTTCTCACACTTTAACTTTCATACTAACGGGCAGTTCAATAGGTTCACAAGAAGGGAAGGGAATGGAAAGGAAATCTGGAACTGTGTAGTTACTCTTTCATAGGTGAGGCCCATATCTCTGATTGTGGCCACATTTTCTTCAAAGGATAGTAGTATATTAAAGTTTTTTAAATCTGTTTTCACAGGTGAAAGGAAGGAAGAGAAGATTAGAAATTAGCCTAAGTTTTCTGGTCTAGTAATTTACAAAGTAGGTGACACTATGTTCCAAGTGTTTTGGCTTTTGGTGTAAGCCAAATTTGAGATGTATCTTTACAGTCATAAGTTTTCTGGATAATACATGGAAAATCATAAGCCTCTTTCTAAACATGTAAAGCATTTTATTCTCCGAGCCACTCAAAAATGTATATTCTCTTCGAACACATTGCTGCCTTGAATGTTTATAACATTATACATATAAAAATTAACAATAACAAGTACTATTAGTAATTATTAAGCAAACTTCCACCTCACTATACAAAGTATATCCATAGGTATGTATATGTACACACACGTATACATACACACATAAACACATAGAATCTTGTTTAATAATTCTAACAACTCTTCGATGTGATTACTGTTATTCTCATTTTATCTACAAGAAAAAGGAGAGTCTATGAAACTCATGATCTTATATACAGCATAATACAATAATGACAGAATTGCCTGACATCAAAGCATGAGGTTGAATTTAAAATAAAAAGAAAAACAGATGCAAGTTGTTATCTGTACTCCTCCATACAATTAATCTGGAGAGAGAAAAGTACTAGGAAAGAAAAATCATTATTTATTGGATTGCCAGAATAATCTATATAGTGGGCTAGAGCCATTAGGCTGAATTTTACAAAGAAGACACTGAGGTTCACAAGATTGCAAATTGTTGACTGTGAATTGTTTAATATCTATCAGGTATTAAATAGCAGAGTCAGGACTATGTGAATCTATTCACAATGTGCTTTTCTTTATTGCTTAAAATCCATCTGAAGAGAAAACCTTGTCATTCTCACCATAGTCACTAAAATCAGGGTGGAATTTTAGGCCACAGTCACTAAAATCAGGGTAGACTGTGGCAGGCACAGGACTGTGCCACTAAAGGCAGGCACAGGACTGTGGCATTTTTACCTCAACAGAAAGATGGTAGAAAGCTATCAACTTTGGGTCAGGTGTGGTGCTCACACCTGTAATCCCAGCACTTTGGGAGGCCGAGGTGGGTGGATTACCTGAGGTCAGAAGTTCAAGACCAGCTTGGTCAACATGGTGAAACACTGTCTCTACTAAAAATCCAAAAAATTAATCAGGCATGGTGGCAGGTGCCTGAAATTGCAGCTACTAGGGAAGCTGAGGCAGGAGAATCACATGAACTGGGGAGGCGGAGGTTGCAGTGAGCCAAGATCGCACCACTGCACTCCAGCCTGGACAACAAGAGTGAAACTCTGTTTCAAAACAAAACAAAAAACTATCCAGTTTTGTACAGAGTTCTAGAAACATTTTCCATATCCTTAGCCCTCAGTGCTTTGGAAAGTTGGAGTTTAAATGACTTCTTGAGCCAAAATGTGACTACTGTATTCCTCCACGTTCCATTACAAATTTGGAGTGAGCTTCATATGACTCTGGAAACTCTACACTCCATAGACAGGCTAGTTTTCTCCCCTGAGTCCTCTCACCTGTGGATGGACCAGTAGAGCCCCTGACAATCTCCACCTATGTTAGGTAAGTAAGTAGGTGAGTAGGTAAGTAGATAGATAGATGATAGATAGATAAATAGATAGATAGATTAGATGATACAGATATTGATGACACTTCTGGATGTGTGATAGTGAGTTGCTATGACGTTGGCTTTTCTACCCCAATAGACTTAACAGCTAATGCATTTTCTCACTTTGAACACTGGTTCTCTCACAGCAGGCCTTCCATACCAAGAAAGTTTCGGAAATCCCAGTTCACCTCCGTTTGGATTATCTACATTTCACCTGGCTCCTCCACTCAAGTGCATTTTTAGGCCAAGAGCCCAACAGTGTTATTCTTTTAATTTTATATGCACACAGAGCTGAAACATTTGAACTGCAAGCGTGGGACCGTATACTATTCAATTAGATGTTGGCAACATAAACACTCACAGACACTAACTGGCACAGACCAACTACCATTCTCTTAAATTAATGAATATACTCTAATGGCGTGGCCAATGGTGGAGCAATTTGGGAGCCTCAAGAACTATAGAAGCAGTGGAAATTATAGTCCACAGCATGACAAGAAGTCCTTTAGAAAGGACTTTGGCACAATTAGCTTATTTCAGAAATAAGAAATGCCAACTGGATTAATCTGCAAAATATTGGCAGTATATTGATACCAATCACCTTTTGTCACTATTTACTTACCTCTCTGTTTCCTCAGATATATAGGATCAGAGAACTAGATTGCTTCTTACAGGAATCAGTACATATTTGCACTAAAGAAAGCACAGGGCAATGAGTCTTTCTTCCCTCTTTTCCTCTTGTACCTTGTACAATTTTAAATTTCAACTTATTTTTTCCCATATAAAGTTTCTAATTAAATATTCTAGATCTATGTTTGGAAGTAAGATTTCTTTGTTTGCGGAGGCTCACAGCTACCCATCAAAATTTTAATCTGTAGGTATTATTATTTGCAAAGTCATTTTTATAGTCTACAACCATGGGTGTTATTGTTCCCTATCCATCTTATAATTTCAACTAAATCAAGCAATGAAAATTTTATAGTGCATCCCTAATTGTGCACCAGACTGGAACTGTTCATACAAATTCCAAGCAATTATAAGGCTTTCTGGGAAACATTGGCAGCAAACACTGGATTAAATGTTTATAACAGCAAGCCAGATGGGAAACAGAGATAAGGAAAATCTCATGGAAACCTATTTTTTTTTCCCCCAAACCACAACACTATTTTAAATTAACCTGGCCAAGGGGAAGCACTTTCACATTGTTGATCAGTAAAGAATTTTGGTAAGTAATAACATTTAAATTGTGGGAATAATTTTACAAAGACATAATTCTTTGTATCATCTGTGACCCATGTTACCAATAGATACCAGATAGATGGACTTGATGAAATTCTAAGGATATATTATAAAATGCAATTTTAAAAAGTAGATGTTTTAAAGCTAAAAATGTGGCTCATATATTAAAGTTGGGGAAAAACACATGGAAATATTTAGCTGTACTTGTTTCACGTGGAGACTATGGTGCACATATAGTCAACTTACTCATGCTAAAAATACTTTTACTGCTAGGGAACTCAGGGGGAAGGCTGCCATTTTTGTAGATAAACTCTATCTCTTAATGAAATTGGGCAATAAGTGTCTCTCACCCACTTGAGCTCATGCTTGCTTCCTCTAATGTGATTTAAATGGTCTGAAAGGTATAGAGGTAGATTTATAAATAAGCTAATAATACTGAAGTTGCATGTCCCATCATTTGTATGGGCTCTGTCCCTAGAAGGATTCCTAGCATGCTCATACATACTATTTTGATTTATGGTGGAATATATTTTAACTATAATTGGTTAAGTCTGCTGCCTCTTTTCACTCGCATTTTCCCTCTATCACCCTTCCCCCTTGATGGATGGTATTGGAGTGGCCATGAGCATTTTTGGGTTATGGCTAAGTGGAAGTTAAACTTGGGAAACAGTTGTTGAGTTTCATGTGAGATGCAGTCAACTCCATGTATAGATTTTCATACCATGCCAAGTGTTTTCATGTCATACCAAAAACAAAAAATCACTAAGTTGATAAGATGCATTTTGAATAGAAGGAATGATCAGGCCCTGGGATTGCTGTGAACCCAATAATGAAGAGAAATAAATTATATGGATGCCTTTGGGAAAATATTTAAATTATTTGCTCTATCAATTACCTTTTTCTGTGTAGCAAATTTCCCCTAAAATTAATGGTTTATCCTACACCCTATGGACCAAATCTGGCCTGTAGCCCATATTTTTATGTTCCACAAGCTAAGAATAGTTTTTATATTTTTAAAGAGAAGTAGGAGAAAAAAGAGGAGGAAGAGGAAGAGAAGTTAGAGGAGGAGAAAGAGAAGAAGGAAAAGAAATGTAACAGAGGCAGCAGAAAACCTGATATAAAAACCTAACATATTTATTATCTGATCCTTTAGAGAAAATGTTTGCCAACTCCTGGCTTAAAGCAACAATTTATTTAGCTCACTATTCAGCACTTGGTGATTTGGGCTGGGCAAGTCTCCTTCTGATCTTGGGCAATCAAACTCACATGTCTGCAGTCAGCTGGGGTTGGGAAGGGGGGTGTCTGAAGGCTGGTGATTGGACTATCCTCCTTTACAAGGTTGGCAGTTGGCTGGCCATCAACTAGCATGACACAATGACTAGGCCATAGTCTCTCATTATTTGGAAAACAGGTCAGGACTTATTCTCATGATGGCAATTGCACTGTTTCCAATGACAGCAAGCAGGAACAAGTCCCAAATCCAAGTGCTTTTTAAGACTCAGCTTAAATCATTTTGGGTAATATTTTATGAAAGTAAGTTCCCATGGCTAAGTTATCATGGAAGGATTCTACTAAAAGGCATGGATTTTTTAAAATGGAGCCATTCTTATAATTCAGCATACATGTTGGTTTCCCATGAAATAATGACAACAGAGATAATATAAAACTAATAATATGCCATTACTATAAGGACACCGATGACAAACTCTTAAGTGACAAGTATTTAATTTTAGTTACAAAGAAATGTAAAATGCCCTAAAATTTTTCTGTTCACATATGAAAAATATTTGAAGAATGTTTTCCCAAATTGACAACGATTCTGAAATGTTACGTGGAATTGCAAATAAAACGTGTGAATTTGAATGAATCTTTGCTAAATTATCAATAAAGAAAAACATGACACAGCATGGCTAATTATGCAAAAAGAAACTCAACTATTTCTATTTTTATTGAAAAAATTATAAAATCATAGTTATATCATTGGTAATGAAAGTATATATGGCAAATAATGTAAGACAGAAGAGGTGTGTGTGGTTCATTGGCATTTTTTAAGTGTTTTTTCCTGGATTTTGTAAGGTGGGTGCAATTTTTTAGCTTTTCAAAATTTGTGATTTATTTTCTTACTCTAAAACATATTTATGTTTATAGCTAGTTTTAGATATATACTTGTGCATTATTTTCCTTATATAGAGCCTCCAAAATTTCCTAATTTCAGACCCCATGAAACCTGAATCCACCAAGGGAAGGACCAATAAATATTCCTAGGCCTGGTCAGGAAAGCAGACACCTAGGCCTGGTCAGGAAAGCAGACACCTAGGCCTGGTCAGGAAAGCAGACACCTAGGCCTGGTCAGGAAAGCAGACACCTAGGCCTGGTCAGGAAAGCAGACACCTAGGCCTGGTCAGGAAAGTAGAAACCTAGGCCTGGTCAGGAAAGCAGAAACCTAGGCCTGGTCAGGAAAGCAGAAACCTAGGCCTGGTCAGGAAAGCAGACACCTAGGCCTGGTCAGGAAAGCAGAAACCTAGGCCTGGTCAGGAAAGCAGACACCTAGGCCTGGTCAGGAAAGCAGAAACCTAGGCCTGGTCAGGAAAGCAGAAACCTAGGCCTGGTCAGGAAAGCAGACACCTAGGCCTGGTCAGGAAAGCAGAAACCTAGGCCTGGTCAGGAAAGCAGAAACCTAGGCCTGGTCAGGAAAGTAGACACCTAGGCCTGGTCAGGAAAGTAGAAACCTAGGCCTGGTCAGGAAAGCAGACACCTAGGCCTGGTCAGGAAAGCAGAAACCTAGGCCTGGTCAGGAAAGCAGACACCTAGGCCTGGTCAGGAAAGCAGAAACCTAGGCCTGGTCAGGAAAGCAGACACCTAGGCCTGGTCAGGAAAGCAGAAACCTAGGCCTGCTCAGGAAAGTAGACACCTAGGCCTGGTCAGGAAAGCAGAAACCTAGGCCTGGTCAGGAAAGTAGAAACCTAGGCCTGGTCAGGAAAGCAGACACCTAGGCCTGGTCAGGAAAGCAGAAACCTAGGCCTGGTCAGGAAAGCAGAAACCTAGGCCTGGTCAGGAAAGCAGAAACCTAGGCCTGGTCAGGAAAGTAGACACCTAGGCCTGGTCAGGAAAGCAGACACCTCGGCCTGGTCAGGAAAGTAGAAACCTAGGCCTGGTCAGGAAAGTAGACACCTAGGCCTGGTCAGGAAAGTAGACACCTAGGCCTGGTCAGGAAAGCAGCCGGTACAGAGAGAAAAGAAAGAAAGAAAAGAGTTCCAGCTTCTTGTGTGGGTTTGATGTGATGGTATTCAGAATTTGGCATCTTCTTCTCACCTCCAAGTTTGATTTAAAAGCCATTAGTAATCTTTTCTGCTCACAATCATGTAAGATGCAGTTTATCAGCTCTAGAGTGATCAAAAGTTCATAGTGTTTGAAGACTACTAAGCTGATATCTTGAATGCCTGCTCACTTTGGTTACCTCTCATTCCTTCATCCCTGGCAATGTCCCCCCTCCCTCAAAAGGTTATTTAAAAGATACAGAACACATGGACGTAAATATGGAAAAAACAGACACTGTGGACTACTAGAGGATGGAGGGAAGGGAGGGTAGGTTAAAAAACTACCTGTCAGGTACTATGTTCACTACCAGGGTGACAAGATCCATACTGCAGACCTCAGCATCACACAATATTCCCATGTAGCAAATATGTACATGTACCCTCTGTGTCTAAAATAAAATATTTTTAAGAAGAGATAGAAAAGAGCTCCATTTGACAAGTGGTGTAAAAATTACTCCAAGTGATCAAGTAATTTTCTCATGGTCGCGTAGTATATGGGAAAGCCAGGATGGCAAACAATTTGTGTCTACCGACAAGACCCATTCTTTTCCCATCATCTCCCTCAGTCTTTATTCTTCCAAGGCATAGTGACTGCCTCTCTAGGTTGGTAAGAAATATATCCAACTTTATTATTAGTCATTGAATGCCTTCTATATGCAAAACCTTAAGTTAAGTGCCAGAAATCCTGGAGAAACAGGGAACATTGTAAAATAAAATGGAACACTATTAGAAGGTAGTACATGCTAAGTATCTAATATGTGCTACAAATTCTTCATATGTGAAGATCCAGGTAGGTGGTTTTGAAGGGAGTATGGCACCTATAAAGTGAAGAGGTATTGGTGGAGGAAACTCAGAAAAGGAGGAGGGATGATGAGCAGTGCCTGGTTTTATTCAGGGATATGGCTTTATTTGATATATTACATATATTACTTCCCACAAAGCATCTCAAAAGGACTCTTAGAAATCATCTAGTACAAATCTCTACCATTTACAACAGAGATAACGATTTCCCCTACCTCTGCCAACCTAATTCACTGGCCCAGGGTCACCCATCTAACCACTGAGCCAGGGTTTTCAGTCATGTTTTCTCAGCACACTCTTGGCTAAACTATTAATACTAGGACCAACCGTGATACTATTATTTGAAGCTGATGGCTGTTCTTTAATACCATCCCTAGATTAATTCAGACCTTAAAGTTACTTCTAGTGTTTACTATGCTGTGGCTGATATTTTTCAGATTTTAGTCCAGGGTCGAAAACTCTAATCCTTATTCTTCATTTCTGTTTTGTTGTTTGTTTTCATTACCCCTTTGTATTGTTGAGGCATCCTAGAGATAGTAATTGCACATAGAAAATAACTCTTTTAATAATGAATTGCATTATTCCCATTGTAAAATCAATTTGAGGTCACCACCATCAAGACAGCTAGAAGATAAGACCTTTTATATTTCGTTCTTGATACAAGCAAATGAATTAAATGTGTTCTATCTTGTTTATAAGTGTTTAGTATATGTCAGAAGTTTCACATGCATTTGATAATAGGAATCATGGAATCGCCAGCCAGTGCCTCAACACTGTCCTTAGAGCTGCTAGTTATTATCCTTATATGTCAAGTGACTAGGTTTTGAAACTGGGTGTATAAAAATGAGGTTGAGATGAGCTATTTCCAAGTGGCTCAAAGAACAGCTCTCAATGCAACTAGAAAGAATTAATATTAGTAGGTTAAACATGTATAGCAATTTGAAACTGGGTAGATAAAAATGAGGTTGAGATGAGCTATTTCCAAGTGGCTCAAAGAACAACTCTCAGTGCAACTAGAAAGAATTAATATTAGTAGGTTAAAAATGTATAGCAATTTGCTTTCTTTGCCTTTACAAATTATCTCAAAAATATTTTAATAATTCAGTAAAAGTAGGTAGAATAGTTATGATTACAATTTTATAGTTGAAGAAATTAAGGTAAAGAAACATCAATGATGAGCTCAAGGTTAAAGACCATGTTAAGAGCAGAACTGGGATGAAACCCCAGATGCTGACCTGGGTCCCATGATTCTTCCCCTCCCTCTATGCCCATCTTTTCTAAACTGTGTATCACTATCCAAACACCCTCTTCCACATCTACTCCAAATAAAAAGAATTCATATCCCTAGTTTCCAAAATTGCTATTCAGTATTTTTATTTTATTATTCAATGAGTGGCCCAGTTCCTTCTTTATAATAACTACACAGTGACAACAATGTTCACTTACTTCTACATAAAACAGATTTTGGAGTAAATAATAAAAAGCTGTGAGAAATCTTTAAATCAACCTAAACATTTCCTGGAGACTTGAGGGACAAAATGGACAAGAGTTGTACCACAATTCCTGTGAACATTTTCTTTGATCATGAAATCTATACACTTGGCATCAAAGAGAAGATGCCTGTGGATTCAAGACACAGCCCATAATTGTAATGATTAAAAAATGTGTCCAAAAAGTAAAACCTGAATATCAATCTATTATATTTATTAGTTTCTTGGTTAACATGTCCAGAGGCTAATGCCACTGTGGTGACTCAGAGGTACCACACAGTAATTTATTTTACCGTACAGTCTCAGATAAAACAGCACAACCATACTTATTAAAAGCACTACATCACTTTAACCTCAGTTACCTCTCACACCCAGTTTGCCCAAGGTCATTATGTCATCTGACCTGAGTCCAGGGCTTCTGAGAAGAAAGCCGACAGCAAGGGAGGCAATCTGGAATGACTGTATAAGTAGGCCTTAATGGCTGTTCTTTGGCCTAATTTACGAAGTCGTCTTCCTACACTTGAGAATTCAGATGTTTCAGACTCGAAATTAAAATGATGTCTTAACCAAATCATAGATGCAAGTCCTCAAATGCTGTGTAATTGCACCATCACCCCTAGGAGAAGTTCTGATTAAAATGAGTCACATTGACCTTGGATGACATGGCCTAAGGGGCAATTATTCCCCAAGGGACTTAATTAAACACAATTAGACCAGTGAGAGTACATTTAACGAGTCCCCTTGTGGTACCTATGTTTCCAATTTATTTTTCCAGCAACTTTCACTAATGATTTGATTCGCTCAACATCCGTCCATGGATAATGATCGGGTGCTCACTACTGTAAGGTGATGGTGGGATACTTGGATCCCATGATTCAGGAATTAGAGAAAAGATACAGGCACATGACAAGTTAAATAGGAATATGAGAAGAAATATGTTTATGGGCCAAGTGAACAGTAGAAAGGATGAGCAAAATACTGTCGGGATAGAGTTACTCAGTGTGGGTGAAAGCAGACACAGGTGGCTTCAGTGATAACTTGGAGGTCTTGAAGAATACAGATGAGGATAGAATCATGGACTACTAAGCTGGAAAGGATTTTAGAAACCATCTGGTCTGGTTGGGTGCAGTGGCTCACGCCTGTAATCCCAGCAATTTGGGAGGCTGAGGCAGGCCGATCACTTGGGGTCAGGAGTTCAAGACCAGTCTGGCCAACATGGTAAAACCCTGTCTCTACTAAAAATACAAAAATTAGCCAGGCTTAGTGGCACATGCCTGTAATCCCAGCTGCTCTGGAGGCTGAGGTAGGAGAATTGCCTGAACCTGGGAGGCGGAGGTTGCAGTGAGCCGAGATAGCACCACTGCACTCCAGCCTGGGCAGCAGAGCAAGACACCATCTCCAAAAATAAAAAGAAACTATCTTGTCTCATAACTTCATTTTATATTCAATACTCTGGAGCTCTTAGTGGGCTATCTAATTTACTCAAAACCATGCTGCTACTGGCATGAAGTATTTTAGGAAAGGAGAGCAGTATGAACAAGCTGAGTGGTACAGAGGCATGAAGTGTATTTTGGGGATGGCATGTTGACCAGTTGAATAGGGTAAATAGTATAGGTAAATATTTGTTGGAAAAATAGGTTTGGGCTTATTTCTAAAATGCTATGTGTAGAGTTTGCAATTTATTTTGCCAACAAAAAAGAATATAGACATGTACTTGAATTGTGGGTTATTACAATCAAAGTAGTATTTCCCAGAAGATTAACCTGGTAATTATCTCTCAGATGTATGGGAAATAGTAGGGACTGACACAGGGTTGGACTAGGCTAATATTAATTGTAACAGGGGGCCGGGCGCGGTTGCTCATGCCTGTAATCCCAACAATTTGGGAGGCCGAGGCGAGCAGGTCACCTGAGATCAGGAGTTCAAGACCAGCCTGGCCAACATGGTGAAACCTGTCTCTACAAAAAATACAAAAATTAGCTGGGTGTGGTGGTGTGCACCTGTAATCCCAGCTACTTGGGAGGCTGAGGCAGGAGAATCGCTTGAACAGGGGAGGTGGAGGTTGCATTGAGCCAGGATCACATCACTGGAGGCAGAGGCTACAGGGAGCTGAGACCAGTCACTTCACTCCAGACTGGGCAACAGAGCGAGATTCCATCTCAAAATAAAAATAAAATTATAACAGGAGTCTCCCATGAAAACAATGATCTCTACAGATATTATGAGAAGCCAAGAGTGTTGTGCAAGCGATTCTGGACAAAGAAGAACAATATTGAATATGACTCCTAGGTTTCAAATAAGGATTTCAGGAGGCATCAGGCAGGGGTGGTTGTCAGAGACGGGAGCCATAATTGATAGCAGGAAGATCAAGGAGACACTGAGAGGAAAAGGGATGGTCCAAGACCAGAGGGTTCTGGGATGGCTCAGGAGCTCACAGGCAGGAATGATCAAGGGTCCAGATAAATAGTCTGGAACTGAGGTGAGCCTAGTCATTGCAGATCAGGGCAAAACTGTGGGTGGAATCAGCAGAAAGCCAGGGGCCAAGAGGGCTCAGACACCAAAGGAAAAGGTACAGATCATGGTCAAGATGGAGAGTTTGGAATGGACTCTTCAGACCTGCAACCCAAGTAGTAGCAAACAAGAAGCATCTGGTGAGCAGGGAAGCTGGAATTCAATTAAGAGAGCACCAACAGATGTGGATGCAGCATAAAGGAGCCATTGATACTGCCAGCTGGAGATCCTCACAAAGGCAGATGAAGCCTTTTCTTAAGGAGTGTGCACATCTGGAGGAGCACCAAGACAAGAAAAAAAAAAAGAAAAAAAAAAGTGGAAATTTAACATTAATATATCACTGGCAAATCAATGCTATAGGATTCCTTACACAATAGGGCTTTTTTCTAACTGGTTAGTACTGTTTTTATTTTTAACTATATGGTGGGATTGGGAAAATGTGTATGGAAGCAGAACATGAAGTTATCAGTGAGGCTAAATGTACTTATCTGTTTCTGCTGCATATTGAGTGGTACGGTCTGAATCCATCTCCCAAAATTCATGTGTTAGGAACTTGATCCCCAGTATAGTAGTGTTGTGGGGGGTTCTTTTGGTAGGTGTTTGGGTCGTGAGGGCTGTGCCCTCGTAAATGGATTATGCTATTATTAAAAGGGCTTGCAGGAGTGGGTTTGCTCTCTTCTGCTCCTCTGCCATGTGATGATGCAACAAGAAGGCCTTCACCAGATGCTAGCATATTGACCTTGGACTTCCTGTCTCCAGAACTCTGAGAAAATAAATTTCTGTTCTTTGAAATTACCCATTCTCAGATATTTTTGTTATAGCAGCCCAAAACAGACTAAGACGTTGAGGAAGGCTTTGCCCCAGTGAGAAAATTGCTTAGATGTTTTCTTCTATATTAGTAAGGGACTAACTTACCTCAGAATTGCAGGTAGAAGTAGGATTTTATACACTCCTGCTTACAGAGAGCTGAATGTACAGGGAATTCACCCAGATCTAAAGACAGTAATTTAGTTCTTGAAAAAAAAATGGAGGGAGTCAATATCAGAAACTAGAGCTGGTTTCCAAGAGGGATGGTGAGTTTGTTTTGTTGCAGTGATGTGGAACTCACAGCAGGACATTGAAGGAATTTTTTTTATTGGCCAGCTGAAGAGGGACACTAGCAGGAAATGTACATATTTGGAGTCATACACAGAACTGATAGTTGAAGGTGGGTAGGGGAGTCATTGTTGCTTTTTAGCAATAGTTACATCAACTGTTGTTTACATGAAATTGTTGCTATTTCCTCCATTTTGAAGGTGCAAATTCATTTCATACTAACAGGAGCATAAATGGCTTTGGTAAACTCTGGCCACAGCTGGGCTGGATCGTAATTAGAGGGGCAGCTGTCAAGGTTTTTGAATTGCAAACACATCTGGAGATGTGACATGGGATTTAAAAAGCAGTCTTCTGCAAGGGGCTGGTAGGCCAGAGTCTAGCATCTGGCTTGTCGTCAGAAGCCATGGGGCATATGCTTAATAAAGCAGAGTTTATAGTTCCATCAGTCACTTAAGTTAAGAGCAGTTCATGTCAGATTTTGAAAGAGCAGGGAAGATGTAGCTGAAAGGATTCTCTTTTGAGGTTTTATTATTTTCTGGTTGCTATGATAGCATACTTATCTTGGCCTTTCACCTGGTATCCTGGAACATCTACCCCGATTTCAGCCTAAACTACAGAACCAAAATGAAAATTTATATAAAGTCAAACCAAAGAAAAATGATGTGGTGAAAACAACTTTGAATGAAAAATACATTGGTTTATAAATGATCTGAATTTAGAATACAGTGACTGAATACTTCAGATACTCATTTTTCCACTGAGCCAACTTTAGTGCCATTAATCGTGGGTGAACAATGGGGTGGGTATGGCACCATAAATGCAGAGACAGGTCTGGGTTCACTGACTTTGTGATAGCAAAGATGAGCGTGTCCCATGCCAGCCCTGTTGAAATACATCCAATTTTGGAATGACAATTTAATATAAGCAGCCAAACATGGACTTAGTCCAACCTCAAATGTCCTACTAAAACTGTGTGATGGCTCATAAAGATAGCTCTGTCTCCAGGAATTTTATGGACTAAAGCAGTGTGCTGAAGTGATAGATAGCACCCCCAGTCCCTCTATTGAGATCTGGATCTGTGTTGTTTTGGACCACCATGTGAGAAATGTCCAGCAGAGGGGAATTAGGTATGAAGTCTGTATTCGTCTCATTCTGATTCTGTACCTATGACTTGTTAATTCTGTAATCTTCAAAATGGAAAAATAGTTCTAAATATAACCAATTGAAAGAATATTGTGGTGCTCACTGTCTTGAGGAGGCATTTTCCACTGTGGCATTAATGTTCCTTTTGTAATAATCCATGATCCCTGACACGTTTATTGGTTGCTTTTTGTTTTTATTATCAGAATGTACTGCCACAAACACATACTTTCTGAACATCTGGTATTTTAAATAATTCAAATAATGAGAATGACACACTGAGTTCTCCTTTTTGCATTAGTTGCCAGGAAGCTCAGAGCTAAACACCGTGCCGAATTCCTTAGCCCAAGCATTAGGTACAATGATCTCCTGTGTTCTTAATCTGCATCCTCCTCTTTTTAAAAATACTATAAGAATATTTTGGCAAGTTTTTAAGCTGTTCAGTGTTGGGGGGGCATTTCTATGGAGATATAAAATTAAAGAAAAGTAAGAAATATCATGAGCTCTTCATTACTCATGCTTTACCTGCTCATCAGGACTCCAACTCTTTGTCCCACCACAGTCTGGCTCATTGAGTAACATTAATGTACAATGTATTGTCTCACTGCCAAGCTTTCCACAGGATCTTGTTCCTTTTTATTATACCCCAACTCGGAACTGTTCAGACCTATTTTCTCTTTTGTCCTAGAGCTTATGGCTTGGGGTAGTGGGTGACTCCCATGTTATTGTGTCCTCATGACAAGGCTAAGAGTGAGACAGGATACCCTCAGAGGACATGGGTGGGATACCTAAACCAGACAGGGGCAAGGGTGAGAAGGGAACAGACCAGGCTTCCCAAAGGAAATGACCAAAGCAACTAGAAGGGGTGATAAGGAGAGACTGATGAAAGTGCAGGGAGCAACAAGAGGCAAGAAGCATGTGGCCCACCTGAAGAATGTTGTGCTTATCCAGCAGAGAAAGAATGACCATTGACATTTGGTTCAATGTCAAGACCGATGACAACACACATGTGCCAAGAGGGCATGAAAAGGTTTATTACTCACCTGCCATGGCTTCCTGAGGAGAGTAGGGCAGGCTCCCAAGGACGACCAAAAATGGCTCAAAAGAGCAGGGAAGAGAGAGTGGTTTGGCTTTTTTGTGGTTGTGAGGTGGGGCCAGATCGAGGGTTCTGTGCAAGTTCCCACCAGCACCAAACGAGGGATCACCTGCCCTTTTTTTCAGCCTGCCCAGATGTGGAACAGAAAGGGAAATGGGAGTGTTGGGGCTTGAAATCTGTCCGCAGTCAAACTTATATTATGGAGTCAGATTCTTTATTACAAGTAGTTAAATAAATTCAATCAATAATAGATATAGAGGATCAAGACAAGAGGAAGGAAAACACTTTAGTGATAAGGGTGAACCAGAGCTAAAGCAATGGTAATAACGATGGTTCAGAGCTTTAAGAGATATTCTGGATGTAAACTGGTAAGGGACAATGAGTGGTTGAATAATAAGTTGTGAGAGGAGAGATGGAGGAGAGAGAAGTTGAAAATGGGACCCAGATATTTGGTTAGAACAAGTAGCTGAAAGATAGTGTCATTTACTGATGTAGCGAATATAGGAGGAGAAACAGGTCTAGAGGACAAATGATTATTTCCATTTTGGCATGTTAATTTTGAGTTATTTATGAGACAATCAAATGGAAAACTCCTACAAAGAAGATCTAGAAGTTATCCATATATCAGATAATTAAAATCTTCAAAGAGAGCTTTTAATAGATAGGAATTAAAACCACGGAAGATACCCAGGAAAAGAGAGTATGGGGTGAAAAAATGTCTATGACTGAAAATTGAGGAGCTTTAACGTTCACAGGGAAACTATAGGTATAGGAGACCCCAAAGGAAATTGAGAAAATATGGCCAAAGAAAGAGGCTCAAAAGGGCACAGGATCAGGAAGTCAAGGGAAGTGAGCATTTCGAAAAGTAGAAGCTGGTCAACCATTGCAAACGCTCCTAAGAATTCATGTAAGATAATACTAAAAAGTGTCTACTTGATGGAGCACCTAAGATTTCATTGGTGACTTCAGACAATGGCTATTTTAATTGATCAGTAGAGGCAGAAACTATACTTCAGTGAGTTTAGTAGCAAAATGGATGTTGAAGAAGTAAAGACATCAAGTATAGACAGCTTTTTCAAAAAGTACGGCTGGGAAAGCAATCATGAAGAAAGTATTTTTCATAAATAGGAGCAACTTGAGCATTTCAACAGTTGATGGACAGGACAGGATATGTTGGTCCAAGCATATTAAAAGAAGAGAAGTTGATGGATAGAAGCCAGTGGAAAAAGAAAGCTTGAGATAAAGAAAAAAGGTGTAACTGAGATCCCAGAGTTAGAAAGTAATGAAATTGATATCATATGTCAAAGGATGTACTATAGGAAAAAGTAGAAACCCTTCTTCCATTTGTTTCAGAAGAAGAAAAGATGAGTATGGAAAATGTGTGATTTTAATGACAAGAATGTGAGAATTTTCATCCAGTGGTTTCTGTTTTCTTACTGAAGTAGGAGGCAACAGGTAAAATCACATCGTAAGAGTGAGGAAGAAAATTGAAGGGCTGAGGATATACAAACAGGGAGGGTTGTATGAGAGAGATAAAAGATTTGAGGAAAGCAAGGAAAGTTGGAAACAGTTGGTAGAAAGATCCAGAGATAGAGAACACATTAGGAAATAGAAGATTGCCAGGAGCATTGAGGGTGCATTTAAGATCGTGAATTTTAATCCCAGCTACTTGGAAGACTGAGGTGGGAGAACTGCTTGAACCCAGGAGGCGGAGGTTGCAGTGAGTCAGGATCACGCCACAGCACTGCAGCCTGGGCGACTGAGCAAAACTCCATCTCAAAAAAAAAAAAAAAAAAAAAAAAAAAAGTTCATCACTTTTTAGAGGCATCATTTCTATAATCCTGTGATGTTGTGCAACAGGACTCCATTGCACAGGCATCGACACAGGAAATGGAGAGATGGATAACTGAGTGTGGGGGTTTTATTAGGCTGGCGTGTTGGAAGAATCACAGGTGAAAAACGAATTTGAAGATATAAGTGAGGCATGCAGTCTCATCTGGATGAGAAAAGCAGTGAAGTCAGGGTGAGGCCTGTAGAGGCGTTCATTGCATTCCAAGTCTCAATGGGGTGAAAGAGAAAATCTAAAGAGTGACTCATTGAGAGAACTGAAAGATAAGACTTGGTGGAGGCAGCATGCACATTTACCCTGGATAGGGGAGCAGTTCCTGATGATGACTCAGTGCAGTGTATGTCCTGGGGAACAGATGGCTGAGGTGACGTAGAAGTAAATGTCTCTGGAGGAGGTGTCCTGGGTATCAGGGGAGATATCCACACAGGTGCTGAAACTGCTTAGGAGGATTTTAAGACATGAGGCATGATGGAAGACTATGAACCTTGTATTAGGCTCTAATGAACGGACAGCAGAATTCTATTCTGCTGTCTATTCTGCATCTCACAAAAGGAGGGTTTTCCAAAAATGCTCACAGAATTCTATTCTGCATCTCACAGAAGCAGGGTTTTCAAAAAATGCTGGAGGAATGATATTATGAAAAACTGGGTGAATAGCAGTCCCTCCTCTTTGCCCCATGCTGGGAACACAGGCAGCTTCTCCTAGAGAAGATACAGTAACTCACTGTCCTCAAGAAAGAGCCTCTAGGGAGACATGCAAGAAGTTGAGGATTTAGACAAAAAGAGATGCCATGAGTTGCCCAAAGTCACCAAACAAGGCACTATCAGGATTTTGCTCATATACCTTTTTATGCAAGTTTCCAACATTTGCTATAGCCTGCAACTGTTCTACTGCAAGTACCTGCGATTATCTGCCAAGCACTTTCTATGACTGCAGGAATGTGCTCCCCATCCCCACCCTGGCCCCACCTTACTCAGGGAAAATAGAAAGGGTGGGGAGACTTATGGCCCTGGGATCAACCCTTAACCAATGATGAAAGGAGATGGTGGGCACATGCCCCAAACTTCCATTGTCCCCAGATAGGAAATCTCTGAATTATATTCCATACAGTTTCCCACAGTCCCCAGAGGAATTGGGGACTGCACAAAGTAGTAACCTGCTCATTAATTTACCCTGCATCAGTCTCCTTCCCTTGCTGGTCTCATCTGTACTCTCTTAACTTCATGGGACTAAAGTTGCCAGATAAAATAAAGGATACTCAAGTAAATTTGAATTTCATATAAACAACAAGTTTTTTGTTTGTTTGTTTTTTAGTGTATACCACAAATACTGCATGGAGTATAACATACTAAAAAATTGCTTATCTGAAATTCAAGTGTAGCTTAACTCCTGCATTTTTATTTGCCAAATCTGGCAATCCTATCTAGGATTGCTTTCCAAATAATCTACTTGTATTCCTATCCTTGCCTCAGGGTCCTCTTCTTATGGATCCTAGACTAAGACAGTTAACAGCTATCCTGGAGGGATACGCTTTGAAGAAGAAAAATCTCTGAGAATAAACTTCAGAGGCAGCACTCTACTGCAACATCCAAATCAGATTAAAATTATAAAGGGCTATTGTTCTAATGCTGGCAATAAACGAAAATTACCAGGAAAAGGCTACAAACCCAGCCTCAGCACATTTTGCCTGATTTGTAGAAGCCATCACCTCATCAGGAAAACACCTGTTATTCACTCACCTTTATTAAACTCAATGCCAAGTATCATTAGTACAGCTACGCTACGATAATGCTCTATTCATTCTATCAGCAAATGCCCTAAATGTCTATCACTGGAGTACAGCCTCTGTTTCAATAAAATGCCGTAACTAAATATGAAAAGGGGAGGCCATGCATCCCTGGTACTCTCCCTGACCCAGTACTTTCCAGTAATAAATTGGGCTTGATTACATCAAGGCTGTGGATCCCAGATGATTATTTTTAAGGAACTTTTAAACTGAGGCTTGTCTGTTAATAATTTAGTTAAAATCCCAATGTTTGCTTGTTGCTGTTCCTCTCAAGAGACCCCTCTGTAATTCTGGGTAGGAGCTACTTCACCTGTCTACCTAATACCACTCTCACCATTTTCCAAGCTTTGCTAAGCCCTGGTTCCTTATTTCCATGAAATCCTCCAAACCTTGATGGAGATATGGTTTCATTTCTCATCCTTGTAAAAATAAGTCTTTCAGAGCACCTTTATATAACTCCTCAACATGTTTGGTGATTCCTTCGTCTTGAATTTCAGTAGCAGAAGTTCGATTTGTTTATTACTTTTGTACGTGTGTAGTAAATACAAATCATTGGTGCTAATGGAAGCTTGTGTTCAATTCAGGTATAAAAGTTGTTCAAGTATCAAACAAAACTGTTGGTTTATGAGTGTTAGTAACTTCTCTGAATATTCAAAATGATGTCCCATCAGCGCTCTCTAATTTGGGCATTCACATGATCATTATTTTAATGTAACACCAGGCTCTTTCATCTCAGCAATAGATAGCGCCAGACCGTGGCAGTATCAGCAAACCTGAGGGCTGCCAACAGCTCTTGAGTCACTGGGGAATGCTAGTGAAGTTCACTTTAAAGAAAACGATCCTCACTTTTCCTTGCGTTCACTGGCTTCCTTTTGATTTTCGCATTGAGCCTATTGACTTCAAAGTATCCTTTCAGGATCACTCAGAAGGCCAGAGACTCATCCGTGTTCTGATTCCTTGACTTTGCTCCATGCTCAGCACTTGTTTGAAATCTGTGGGGTGCCTGGCTAGAAGAAGCTCAATAGGTGGCAAGGAGAGACAAGTGTCTGGTCTCAAACCTTCTTTCTGGAATGATTACAAAACCAAGTCGAGACAGGGGAACTGGGTATCATCTTGCCAATGAGTCATCTTCCAAAAATGAGTAATCAGATGCAGCATGGCAGGAGAATGGCTACAAAGGAAAGCCCTTCATATAGGGCACTTACACCTCCCTCTGTTGCCTGTGCAAGCTTCACCATTCTGAAATCTCAGAAAATTGGGCCTACCCTGTAATTTGAAGGAAAATAATCTTCTGATTCACAAATTATTAAATTACATGGGTATAAATGAGAAGTCAACATTGACGAAGATAGCTATCTTTAGTCTCATATTCCTAATTGCAGCTCAGGATTTTCCCTATGGAATGAATGGATGAATAAAAGAAACCCGTCTCAGAAGAGCCCTAAGGGTTCTAAAACGATGCACAGAGATGCACAGAGATTCCTCTATCTGGCTCATTCTGAAGCCAGCTTTGTTCTAATAATGAGAACCAGATGGTTTATCAATGTAAAATTCAGGCCAGTAAGTAACTTCATGTAACCATAGTCCTGCTGTCTGTCCCGTTTCCTTGGTCCATATGGTTGACTCTAAAATATACTTGACCATGACATAAAAACATAGATGGATCACATGGGTGGCCACAGTGATGAAATATTCCAGGCTTTGCATCCCACCAATGACAAAGGAGTTGCCAGCCAGTCATCTGCCTCTAATTCAGCTTTGTAATTATTTTCACTTAAGTATTAAACACATTCTGAACCATTTTTACATCATTTACAGTCTAGACTATGCCTAGATGAAATAAGATCAAATGGCTGAAACATACAGAAATTGAGACAAAGCAGGAATTTATCATTCTCTGGGATAACTACTTGGTTGTTTCATGAAATTGAACAGTCCATTTTTTTAAATTAGTTTCTATTTTCAAAAACTGATTTTATCACTTGAACCCAGCCGGGTGCACCAATGTTTGCCAAGATGAAAGCTTTTTCTCAATGCTAATGTCCTCAGACCACATATTTGAATTCTTCATGCTATCACAGCTTTGTAGGATTTTTGAAATAAGTAAGGTAAAAAAAATAAGAATTCATAGGCATCTCCCCCAAAGCTTTCTGGACCCCCATGAAAGCAACTTGCCACTATTTGTAGAACACTCCTCAGAGTATGCTGGGAGCCAGCTGTTGATGTGCAGTTTTTCTGGAGACTGAGGATATGGGCCACATCGTGTTAATCTGGGCAATGACTCTTTTGAGCAAGTCCCAGATAAAGTTAGTGATTTGCAAAAGCTTTTATCAGTTGCTTGATGGCTTTTACAGAGTGGAACACTACATGACCTATGTGATTTTTTTCATTTACAAAGGTGCAGAGACTTTGAATTTAAAAATGGAACGTTTTCTTCTCGTGCCAAACGTAAACAATTTAACATCCATTTCCTATCCAGCTATTTTACCAGTTCAAAAGAGTTTATATGAATCTTATCTGTATTATATTTCCTGCTGATTGGCAGTGCCTCCTGCTTCAGCTGGGAAGCCAAAAATGTGCTGGCTCGGATTTGAACAGGAAAGGCCTAACAAAGAAAACTGGGAAATAAATGTAATGAGTGGTTACGGGGTGCTGAAAACTATACTTATCATTTCTTATTCTCGTGGAGTTGGTGCTGCCATATTGATTTATGCCTGGGAAGTCTTTTATGGAAACACACAACAAAAGCTTCAGATTATTTTGTCAACAAGAAAACACAGTTTACCATATCTTCAAAGTCCCCATTTAGTCCTGATTTGAGCGGTTCCATATTCCTTGCTGCTGAGACTCCCTGAGCCCTGGAGGAGGTTTGCATTGGATACAGTAAATCTCTATAAAAGATAAAGGCCTCCAGAATGTCACAGAGCTTGTTTTCAAGGCCAGTTAAATAATTTGATAGGGACCATGAGGAGTCCAGAGAACAAAAAGTATGTGGCTATTCCAGGCCAACTTAGACTCAGTTTACTGGGCCCCTGAGACCCATTTTTTTTCCTTCCAGAATGTGAAAGACATTTATTGGGCCTATTGTTTGAAGGTCTTCAGTCTCTTTCTCACATTCAAAACTTGGATGATTGGAAAGGAGAGAAGGAAAAGAGCAAAAACAGCCGTCTAGACATTTCCTAGTGGAATATTACATTTATAAACTATTTTCCTTGCCTTGTCTTAACAATACATTATGAACTGAGATAAAAAGTTAGATCATAAACTTGTGTTCTATTGTAAAGAGGTCCGGCAAGAGTTATGGTTTTCTTGAAAAAATCAACTATTAATTATTGCTTTGAGGTCACACGACCCAACAATTTCTGTGAAAGGCCTTCAGCTGCCATTTCCAGAAATGTGCTCATTTACCCTCAGCTTCCCCACCCCTACCCTATACTGCACCCCAATTTCCACTCCAATCTCAAGCCTCAATTTAATTGGGCTTACCAAGTATGTGGGGAGTGCATTATTTTTTCGATACATACCGTGAGGTTCCTGTCAGTCAACCTAATGTCTGCCACTATCATCTAATTGTTGGATCTTTATATTAAACATAAGACACATTTTAAGGTAACTTTAGTGCTGACTAAAGAGGAGCAATGTATGGACATGCTTTCTGAGGCTCTCCAGGCAAGATATGGTTGTAGTAAAAACAACACTACAGGCATCGCAGCTTCCAGTCCTTGGGTAAGCCATGTAACTTCTCTGAACCTCCATTTACTCATCAATAAACAAGGGCATGGAGCTTGATAAACTAAAAAGTCACTGATTCTTGAATTTTTTTTTTAAGTTTTTAAGCAGATCATTGTTTCCTAGAAGCTGAATACTTCCTTGAAAGGTTACTTCCAGGCATTAGATGCCCTTGTTATGAGGAGCACAAAATGTTCTACTAGAATATACATATCCTGATCTTCATATAAATACCTTCCATTTGTTGAATGCTGCTGGTTCACCAAGTGTTGACCCACTGGCTAACTTCTCACCAGCACACCAGTGATGTGGGTAACAGTGTCAGCTGCTGTCTGTGGCATAGTGACACTCTGAAGAGCAAATGAGATGGTGCATATAATGGGAAAATACATGGTAAACTAAAAGTCACCATTCCGAAATTGTAATTGACATTTCACAGAACTTTCCCACCCTCCTGTTCTTTTTTTGCATGCCTTTTCTTTTTTCTTCCTTACAAGGAAATATACTGATTTCCTGTCCCTGTATTTACATATGCTTTCCACTTGAAAGGTCATCAATTATTTGGACAATGATAACAAGATATTTCATTAAAAAATAATCTCCAAATATTGGGCCATTCCAGAGATGGAATACTCTCATTAAAGTTTATTTGATGATATGAAGTTAAAACTGAAGGAAGAGGCATACAATTTGTTAGCCTCACAAAACCCAGCCTCAGATAAAACAGCAGAGTTAAGACTATTTTTAAGGAAGTTATAAATTTATCTAAATGATACACCTAATTTGTACATTTTGCTTCTTACCAATACACTAGTCCTAGAGTAGTAATGTCTGACTCAAACTAAATGCTGTTTGTTTTGTAAAAAAACAAAACACAAACAAAAAGATCTGTTAAAGCATTAAATTGGTAGATGAACAAATTGCCTTCCCATTAATATATATTGCACTGATAGCTGACTAATAGGTGGTAGTTATTGTGTAGCCTACTTCACCAAGGATGGAGAAGTAGTATCAGTGGGTCTTGTACACTTTCTTTACCTGTTTGTTTTCCACCCCAATGGAAAATTATTAGGCTTATTATGTACCCACATTATTTAGGCTTCTTTGAAATTTGAAACTATACAGAGTTCTACTCTAACATACCAACCCTTTAGACAGGTGGTCCTGATGTTTCATTCTTAATCTCGTGGAGAGATTGGTAGGGACATCTATTAGGTTAGTTTATGCTGGGGTACTAGGAGGACCTGTGCCCCAACATAAATGAAGAGCTAATTACTCTTGGATTTCTTGGATATATGTGATGATATATGTTTTATTGGATATATGTGAGGGCGTGGGGCCTACATAATCTCCAGGTTCCCTCATGACATTAATATCTTATGGTTCTATGAAAGCAGCACCTCTGCTCACAGAGTAGTCTTTGTTCACATACAATAAATAAAAATAATAGCGTTGACCAATAGTTATCTTTAGTGGGATTGCTGGTGATTTTTAACTTATCGAATCTTTACTTTATCAGAACTTTTTTATAATGAACATAAGTGATTTTATAATTAAATGAAACAAAATCCTTTTCACTTTGAGGAAAAAAATTCATAAATCTAGGAAGAAAAATAAAAGGCATCAACAACAACAAAATATTAATTTCTGGCTCTTGGCCCAGAGCCATGTCTTTCAGACTTTAACCGTCAATTGATGGGTCCTACCCTGGAGATTCTGATTCAATAACTCAGGATGAGGCCTGAGAATTTCCACGTTTCGCAAGCCTCAGGATGACACTTTGAGGAACTTGGCTGTAACAGTGAACCATCATGTGGATATGTTTTTTGGTTTATACTTATGACTGAGTCAGTTCAGCCTCAAATTATTTTTTTGTCTGTGACTATCACAGTGAGAAGGGAAAATTCCTGCATCCATATCCATGTAACTTAAGAGTCTCACCATCATACTTAATGTGTTGTTTCTAATTCCCTCACATAGAAGCATCTGGGGCTAAAGAATTGTCCTAAGTCTCAGTTCCACTGGAAAAGTGTGTTTCTACCCTGGATGAGACTTGAACCCAGAATGTTTAATTCAGCATCCCAGAATTTAATCCATTTGGGCCTTAGGACCCCAGGACCCTCCAAAATCATGCACTGAGAAAACACAGACACCTATCTAAAGTCAGGGCAAATCAATGGGGCAGTGGCTTGGAACAAGTTTCCTGTTGGAGCTCTGGCATTAGCATGTGCTCTCAGTAACAAAATCACAGGTCATCCCTAGGCAACGGATTAGCTGGTCAGTGAACTGAACTTTGTTTCATCACCAGGTTTTATTTGAAATGTCAAGAAAGAAAGTCACAGAGAAAGAGAGAGGCAGGGCAGGGAGAGAGAGAGAGAGAAATGGTTTCTAAGAGCTCTCAATATTAACTTACTAAGGTGTGCATCTTATGTAAATTATCTACTTTATAATTTAAAAAAATAACTTCACTGAAACAAGCACTGGGTTAATTATAATTTTGCTGGTTTGACCACATCACTAAGGTCTAAATGACAGAAAAAAAGTAAAGTGGATCTTCTAACCACAGAATGCCTTCGATTTACAAGTCTTCCCTACAGAAGCAGCCATAATGCTAATACTTATGGGTGCTTACTCGGTGTCTTTTGTTACCTGATTTAGTCATCCCCACATGATTACTTTAAACAGGAAAGCCAAAAGCACCAATCTTTGAATGGTTTCAGGGTCAGTGTCACTTTGGCAACATTGTTCTTTGGTATTTTGCTCTAGATTTAGAGCTAAAGAACCTTTCTTACATATCTCACGTGTGTGTGCATTCATTACCTCCTGTGAATGCTTATGTGTGATAGGTAAGGAAGTGTTTGCAAGTACATGTGCCTGAAGTAGGGGTAAATACTGCACCTGATTTATTTAGGGGGTCAATTCCCTTCCTTTTTCCTTTCAGTGGTTCTCTTCCCCACCTTATTTCAGAAGGGGAAAAGGAGGGATGAAGGAAGAGAGAAAGGAAGAGGCAAAGAAAATGAAGAATGAAAAGAGAGGGGAAGAGGAGAGAAAATGGTGTGAATGAGCAAATAAGGGAGCTGGATTTAGAAAGGAAGAGATGGAGGAGGGGCTTTGGGAATCCCAGCTTTCCTCTGCCTTATCTGTTATTTCTTCTCTTTCCCGCAATTCTGCAATTCCCAGGCTGCCAGACCCTTCTCCCAGGCCTCTCCCATCCATTTCCCAACCTTGTGTGTGCTGAAGTCTCATACTGCTGGGTATGGCCCCAGCATTCCAGCTAGCATCAGAAATTCCAAAAAACTTCCTGCTCCCATCATTAAGATCGAACCAAGAGGCTAGTTAAAGAAAACACAAAAGGCTATAAGGAGTTTCTAACACTGTCCAATTCTTTACAACCACACATGATGAGTGCACAGCTCCCTTCCTCCCTCCTAAGCTGCAGAGACCTATTTAAATATATGCAGAAGAATGCCAGCAGCCCTCCTTCAAACTGAGTTCAAAACTGCCCATTACACAGCACCCCATTACGCATTCCATTCTTTGCAGGGTCTTATTTTGAGGATGTACATTGCTGGGTAAAGAGAGGCCTTTAGGGTACAGTATATTTCAAAACACAATTAAAATAAACTCTTCAAGTGGAAATGTGAAATGCATTTGTATTCTATTAAAGCCTTTGGCTTATCAACTGCAGAGTGCTCCTTTACAAGGTCATTAGTAACCAGCCTCACACAGTGGCCAACAGGCATCAGCTGCACAGAAACAGACAGGGGCCCCAAACACCACAATCACTTCCTGTACCTGTTCTTGTTTGCTTGCTGAGCCCTCGAAATTGGGAGTTGCTGAAATACATAAAAGTGTAACAGCTTGAGTCAATATTTGCCGGCCTAAGCAAGTGATTTTGTTTAGTGAGGTAACTGAACCCCTTGAATAAATACATCTGCTTGTAGGTAGGACAACAACCCCAAGCAGGCCCTTCGAGGAGGGCTAAGGGCAGAACTAGAACTGTAGAACTGCCCTTAGTGTGGAACTGGCGGGGCTGTGCTGAGTCTTCCGAGAGTCCAGCTCTGGTTCTTTCCCTGCAGTTCTCTGCAGCTAGCTGCACTCTCTTGCTTCTAAAGGTTCGCATCACCATCCCCTGGGAGGCTTGATCAGAAGCTGATGGCTGAGCCCAGAGTTCTGATTCAGTAAGTAGGGGTGGGCCTAAGAATCTGCATTTTTACAATTTCCTAGTAATGCAGATGCTGCTGGTTTGGGGAACACACTTTGAGAACCACTGGTCTAGAACAGGTCTGTCCAATACAAATGTAATGTGAGCCACATGTGACTTGAAATTTTCTAGTAGCCGTGAAAAAAGCAAAAGGAGGTCGGGCGCAGTGGCTCATGCCTGTAATCCCAGCACTTTGAGAGGCCGAGACAGGCGGAACACGAGGTCAGAAGATTGAGACCATCCTGGCTAACATGGTGAAACCCCGTCTCTACTAAAAATACAAAAAAATTAGCCGGGCGCGGTGGCGGGCCCCTGTAGTCCCAGCTACTCGGGAGGGAGGCAGGAGAATGGCGTGGACCCGGGAGCGGGAGCTTGCAGTGAGCCGAGATCGGGCCACTGCACTCCAGCCTAGGAAACAGAGCTAGACTCTGTCTAAAAAAAAAGAAAAAAAAAAAAAAAAAACACAACAACAACAACAAAAGGAAGCTAATGAATTTAAGTTTAACAACCTATCCAACATAATTTTATAATGAAATCAGTATGAAAATTGGGATATTTTACATTCTTTTTTTTCTTTTCTTTTTGGTACTAAGTCTTCAAATTCCAGTGTATATTTTACATTAACAGCACATCTCAGTTCAGATCAGCCACATTTCAAGAGCTCAGTAACCATCTGGCTAGTGGCTACTGTATTGCATGGTGTAGTTCTTTCTAGATCATTCTCTGAGCATTGCAAGAACTAGAAATTCTCAGCCCTACAAACATGGGCCTGCTTCCAGGGCCTGGGCGCCCCACAGGATATACCAGGCTGTGAGAGTGAGTGCACATCCCCAGGCTCAAGGGTTGCCCTGATGGTGGGTGCCAGTTGAGAGGGTGAGGGGTTTGGGAATGAACTTGGACAAAAGGGCTGGGATGTCCATACGCATGAAGACATGACCCCTTGAGGTGTAGAATAGAGTTTGGATGGGGAGAAAAATGGGGCAAGCTGAGCTCTGTGTGTGTGTGTGTGTGTGTGTGTGTGTGTGTGTATGTATGTATATAGAGAGAGGAGATGGAGGAAGAAGTGAGAGAAAGAGAAGGAGAGAGAGAATGAGAGAGAGAGAACGAGAGAGAGAGAATGAGAGAGAGAGAAAGAGAAGTGAGAGAGAGAGAGAGAGAAGGAGAGAGAAAAGTGAGGTGATTCCATTTATTCCATTCCAGGCTCAGCTACAGAACAATCCATTCCCCCAACACACCCTTAATGGATTTTGCAGAAAGTTCCGCTTACTGCTGCATTCACCACGTCTCACCTGTCTTCAGGGCACTTAGCTTTTGGGTTTGGAGCTATCCCAGGGCACTGCTTATAGAAGGAGATACCTCGCTTTGCTGCAGGGCTCTCCTTCTAGGCTTTTCTCTTTCTTTTACAAGTGGCTTGGGGTCTGACTTGAAGGAGCCATCATAAAGAGAATGATTACTTTTACGCTGGCTGCAATGAGAAAAGGATTCTGTGAGGAGGGAGTTATACATGGAAATCAATACCAGCATTGGAAAGCATCCTCTTTTGCCTATATAAGTGCTACCCACAGGGTCAATAGCTAGAATTAACCTGGATCCTTTCATTATTATTGTTATTTTTAATAAAGCTGCTTTACGATAGACTCTGATGTGAGCTCCCAGGCTGCAGCTGCACCGATGTAAAGGGAGTGAAAACTAGTTTTATTTAAGAGTTATCTTTTGTCCCACTGGGTACCATTCCCCAGTCCCACCTCACTCCCCTTCTCAGTCTCTGCAGACTCAGGGGGAGAGTGAAATTCAGCTTTTTATAAACATAAGCAGATACCAACATAAAAAAGAATGTGCTCATTGCTCTGATTTTATACATTGTGTAATTTGTAATGCACAATAATAGAAATTAGTTTTTGTAGGTATGGCTGTACTAAATGCTGACTACATGCCAGACCCTATCTTTGGTACTTTACTTACCGCATTTAATTCTTTTGACAATCCTGTATGATGAATCAATGGACGGACATCCAGGATGGATAAATGTGTCGGGAAAGGTAATAAGTAGTTGAGAGGCTATGCGCTACCAGTCTTTTTGATTCCCAGACCTGTGCTGTTTTCTGGATCAGAAAAATGACTTGATGGGTCCTTCATCTTTGTTAAAACAGGTGTTGAAAGCCTCAGGTGTCTGCCCATGTACCTTATTTGGGCAAACTTCTGCCATTCATTCTGTTAAGTTCTACAAAAATGAAGCAGTAAAAAAATATTTTCACCATAACCCTAGATTCAGTCTTTGAATCCTCTAATTTTCTCACACCTCACAACCACTCTTCAGGAAATCTTGTTAGCTCTACCTTTAAAGTACATCCAGACTCTGACAACTTATGCCACCCCCACTGGTCGTCACTTCCCCTTTTGTCCCTGTATGGACTGCACTTCATATAGAAGCCAGAGTGAAACGTTATTAAGTTAGGACGTAACCAGTTCCGTATTCAAAATCTTCCAGTGGTTTCCCATCTTATTCAGAGTAAAAGCCAAATTATTTGCAGTGTGCTCTGAGGCCCTACATGTTCTTCCCTGAATGCACACACACACACACAAAAACACACACACATGCACACACACAGATACATATACACGCTCAACACACATGCACACACATGTATGCACACAATACACACACACTTATACACACTCAACACACATACATATACACACACTACACACATGTACATGTACATACATACACTTATACACACTCAACACATATGCATGTACACATACACCACACACTGTCTACACACATACATACACATATGTACATACACACACTCAAAAGATATATACACTCAGCACATACGCTCAACACATAGATGCACACTCAACACATGCATACACACCGATGGTTTGCATTTGTGTTCCCACCCAAATCTCATGTGGAATTGTAATCCCCAGTGTTGGAGGAGGGGTCCGGTGTGTGGTGATTGGATCATGGGGCAGTTTCTAATGGGTTAGCACCATCCTCCTAGTGCTGTGTTGTGATACAGTTCTCCCAAGATCTGCTTGTTTTAAAAGTGTATAGCACTCCTCCCCTCACTCTCTTCATCCCGCCAGCCATGTAAAACATGCTTGCTTCCCCTTTGCCTATCACTATGATTGTCAGTTTCCTGAGATCTTCCTCCCAGAAGCTTTTACTATGTGCACAAGCCTGTACAGCCTGCAGAACCATGAGCTAACTAAACCTCTTTTCATTATAAATTACCCAGTCTCAGGTATGTCTTTATAGCAATGTGAGAATGGACTAATACACACACACTCCTATTTCATCTTCTCTAACTTTCCGCCTTGCCCACACGTCTCGAGCCACATTGTCTCATTACAGCTCTTCAAACTCACCAAACACCCCCCTGCCTCTGAGCCTTCGCACCAGCTATTGCCTCTGCCTGGAACACTTTTCCCTCATTTAATAAAATGGTTCATTCCCTCACTTCCATCTGATGTGTATCCACATGTTTTCTTATCAGAGACAATTCTGCCCTAACTTAAAAAAAAATAGCAACCCCTCATTTCTTATCATCTTCACTGTGCCACTTTTCTTTCTGGCACTTTCTACTACTCAACATGTTAAATATTTATTTATTTGTTTGCTGTCTCACCTGCACCCCACCTTCCTCATCAAATTTAGGCTTCAGAAAGGCTTGTTTGATTTGCTGCCAAAACAGTTGCTGGAATAGGTAGTGTTAGCAGTAATACTTGTGGAGTGGATGAATGGTAACTATTTGAATGCCATCAGATCGGAGAAGAGAGGCAATAAAGTACGTCTTAAGACAGCGATTGGGTGCCCAGATGTAGAGAGCCTCCCCTCTGGGAGCCAGTCCTGACAGAATCCCTCAAATGCCAACCCAGGAGGAGTTTCAGCACCACCTCTGAGTTAGGGGTCAACACTTATTCAGTCTAATGCCACTTATAAGTGTCTTTGTCCATGACATTTATGACATTGAATAAAGTGAGAGCACTGCAGTTCACCATGTTGTTTCCCGTGATCCTCTGCGCTGCTCAGAACTCTGAGGAGGACAGACTGGCATCAGTGTGGGACATTGGGTGGTCATTCAGCAGGGTGGTTCTAAAGCCTCCATTCCTTCAGGGCTATGCTGTCACATCTGTCTGAATCCTTTAGGAAAAAAGGTATAAAGAACAATTGGCAACTTGTAGACTTCACCAAATCTTTGTGCCAGGTGATTCCCTCAAGATAACTTTCTAGACATTAAACTAGGTGAGCTCGTGGGTTGAGCATTGAAGCATAAAGCAGAGGTGGAGAAAGCTGGTCTGCTGCTCAGGGAATAACCTGACCAGGGCTCAACGTATAATTCAGCTCCCTCAGCTCTGCTAGCTGAGATGAATGCAGCAGTCCTAGGGAGATAATTTGGGAGAGCCTCAGCCCCTCAGAACAGAACAGCGTGCTGACCAATTTAAACTGACCCTTGCCAGCTGGCAAACTAGACCAAGTGCTTACCTGCACACACACGATCCCAGGCTGCGTGGCAATTTCCACCTGTCTTTTTACTCTTTTCTGGCTTTAAGGCTCTTGCCATAATGGCTGGGATGTCTTTGTTAGGTGAATGAACCAGGAATTTTAAATCTCCATATCATATGTTTGGTGCAGGTACAGTCCCACTATAGGTATGTGTGCCTCATGAGCCGGAAACAACAGCCTGCATCAGGAAAGACTGGGAAGAAGGCTCCAGCCTCCCAGCGATATTTTAGAGTGTCTCCAGCTGCCTTCGCAGGAGAATAGTTCACAGGGGTAATATATTCTAGGAGTCTGCTGGAATGCTCAACTGACAAGAGCCCTATTGAGATGCTGCTCATTCCCCTGGGAGCTTTTCTGTTTACATGTGCCTTTGCTCATCTTTCAGCTAAATCAGAAAGCTGAATGGAAACTTCAGTGTTTGAGAACACAAAATGGATTTTGATGCTTAAAAGGACTTTTGTACACAAAACCCCAGAGTTAATACACCTCACACGTAGGCTAGTTCTAAAACTCCAGAATTTGGGAGTTGGTTAGAACTGTAGGAATTCCTTTCTCTGCAGTCCAGTATGGTAACTGCTAACCATGTGTGTCTATTTACATTAAAACTTAAAATAATTAAATCAAGTAAAATAAAAAATTCCATTTCCTTGTCATACTAGCAAGTCATAAGCCACATGTGGCTAGTGACTATTCTATTGGACAGCACAAATACAGAACACTTCCAGCATCTCTGAGAGCTCCATTGAACAGCACTGGCTAACTGGAGAGACTGTGCCCCTCATTTTGTAGAAAAGAAAACAGAGGCTTATAAAGGTCAAGATCAAGTGTCTTGCCCTCTTGTCTTAGAGATAGTATCTGGCTGCAATTAGGAAAGACACAGGTTGTCTTACTTTGTCCTTTCATACTACCAGTCCACCTCTCATCTCTGATGATAGTATCAAATGTTATTCTAGCAATATCCAGCACAGACACAAATGAAGGAAAGCAAGCTGGTGACACAGTTAACCAATATGAGTTCATATATGAGTGGTTGCAAAATTAAACGGAGTCAGAAAATCCTATCTTCTCCATGAAACCCTCCAGGACTAACATGAAGAGGGGAGAGTTTTCCCCAGGAGTACTTTGCTTCAGCCTTCAGCTCACAAGGCTGACTCAGTTACTATTACTACTAAGTTACTTAGTAGGTACTCAGTTACCACTAAGGGATTGCATTCCTTATTTGCCTAATAAATGCATTTTATCATAGTTCTTGGGTTTCATATATTAAATATCATGTGGGATTTTAATTACCTCAGTAACTCCAGAAAAGCTTGCTTTATACTATACAGAGCACCTTTAGTAACATTTGAGCCCTTGCAATCAATAAGCAATAATGGCTGCTATTAGCTTGTGTATGGAAGAAACTATTTTCAATTAACGTGCGATTAAAAACTTGCACCACAGCCTAAGGTATCAGAGTTGAGCAGGCCATGGTTCTATGGTTAAGGGCTCTCCACATAAAGAAAGCTAAAACATTCCTATGAAGCCCGGAACATACAGGAATCTCTCTCTGGCCATTTACTCAATTTCCCTAGGCACTGTAAGAATCTCACATTTAGGTCAAAGGACTCCAAGCAAATACTACATTTTTTAGTAGTTGATATGGACCTGAGAAAACTTCTAGAATTCTTGAAGGTCAGAGACAATATCTTTATTCATTTGTATCCCCATTACTCAACACCATGTCCAGAACATAGTACATGTTCACCCAATGTCAACGGAGGAAGGGATGAAGGGAGAGAGGAGGGAGGAAGGGAGGGAGGAAGAAAAGGAGGGAAGAAGGGAAAGAAAGGAAGGAGGGAGGGAAAAAAGTGATGTCTTTAAAACGCCATCTAACCTTCGAAGTGGTTAAGGAACATATACCATGGAGAACTTTAATGGCCCAAATTTGGTCCCTTCTCCATATGGCTAAAGGCAATCGCACCCTGAGGCAGACAGCTTTTGTTTTTGCTTGCTCAACAACCCTCATAATAAGAAAATGTATCTCTTCCTCTCACCACCTCACTTCAGGCCT